>NC_062556.1:72383648-74783648 GCF_016906955.1 Phacochoerus africanus
CTTCTTCTTTCTTTCTTTCTTTCTTTCTTTCTTTCTTTCTTTCTTTCTTTCTTTCCTTTCTTTCTTTCTTTCTTTCTTTCTTTCTTTCTTTCTTTCTTTCCATCTTTTTTAACTTGGGCTAAAACAAATAACTTCTCTGAGCCTCAATTTCTTCCTCTACCAAATGGATACAATAAGGCTAATGATATCTCTATTAAATAATGCATGCTGACACATAGAAAGTGCACTGCAAATGAAGCTGAGATTATTGTTTGCTAATCCAACCAAATTCTCTCAGGAATACGAACAAGAAAGTATTAATCAAGGAAAATAACTTGCAGCAAATTAAATTTGAAATATGCATAAATAGACTCCAAAGAGAGAAGCAAGGAAGATGCAGAAATCATGAGTAAGGAAACTATAAATATAAGATGTATAGTAAAGAGAAAGAAAAAATAATATAGGGAAGACTGACAGAGTATTCCAAGCTTCCTCATCTGCATTCTGTTCCAGTGCTCCTGAAGTTTAGCTGAATAATTGTTTGTAGAGACCTATAATCCTATGAGATCTATTTCCCCGTTCTTAAAGAAGATGTTCTATGAACTAGGGTTACTTGAGTGAGTTCACTGTTCATAAGAGAACTGATGTAAAATGTTAGTCTTATCTGAAAATATATGCTTTTGTACTTCAGACTGTGCTGTTTGATGTTCCCCAAAATACATCTCAAAGACTGCAAATGTAATTGGAAATACTGAGCATAAAACACAATGATGCCCAGCAGGCACCATTATCTCCTTTGGGAATACTCAATGGAGGTGATGATGCCTAGTGAGCTGGGATAGATGGAGAGGAGAGCAACATTCAGGAATAACTTGCCAGAAATATTACTGCTGGTCAACTCTCCCTGGGCATCAAAAACTAGTTTGAGAAATCTGCAGGAGGCGGAATTATATAGTTAATTTTTAGCACTACATGGCACATGGACTACTCATTCTATTCTTTGATAAATAAAATGTCCCTATTGAAAGCCTAGTGGAAAATCCTAACAAAACTTGATTGGTACAGTTTAACTTCTGAGTCAAACTCTATGATGAAAATCTTGATATAGATGTCTGCCTTTGGTCCAATAAGTTATTTTAGGGTGGCTATTTGGGGCATGCATCCAAAACATGGATGTTTAAGTCAGTTGGGACCCAAATTGGGAAATATCCCAAGTCTTAGAACATGGTTGGACAGGTAGACAAAGAAAAATATATCCATTAAAAATCAATCACTCAGCGTATAAAAAAGAACAAAATAATGCCATTTGCAGCAACATGGATGGAACTAGAGACTCTCATACTGAGTGAAGTAAGTCAGAAAGAGAAAGACAAACACCATATGATATCACTTATATCTGGAATCTAATATAAGGCACAAGTGAACCCTTCCTCAGGAAAAAAAATCATGGACTTGGAAAATAGACTTGTGGTTGCCAAGGGTGAGGGAAAGGGAGTGGGATGGATTGGGAGCTTGGGGCTAGTGGATGCAAACTATTGCCTTTGGAATGGATTAGCAATGAGATCCTGCCTTGAAGCACTGGGAACTATGTGTAGTCACTTATGATGGAACATGATAATGTGAGAAAATAGAATGTGTACATGTATGTGTAACGGGTCAAAATGTTGTACAGTAGAAAAAAATTTGTATGGGGTAAATAATTGAAAAAAATTAAATTAAATTAAATCTTAAAAAATCAATCAGTGTATGATAAGTATAACCTTAGACATAGATTAAAATGCAATGGTACAAGAAGACTTATTGGAAAAAAAAAACTCCGTGGCAATCTGGAATACAGGATAAAGATATAGAAGTCATTCAGCTTATAGAAAACAAATAAAAACACAAAAGGTTTTGAAATTGTCAATGAAGACTCTAAATCAAAGGGAGAAAAAACATGAAGAATATTATCATTTAAGATATGAAAAGGGCACATATACAAGCAGCCACAATGGAATGAAAGAGTCAGGAGAGAATGAAGAATAAGAGATTTAAAAGAAAGAAGGTGCCAAAATTACCATAAGCCAAAGAGAAGTATGATTATTAGCAAAAGCTGTGCTGAAAGTAGGTAGGTACAGAGAAGTTGTGTTTCCAAAAAAAAAAAAAAAAGGTACTGCTTGGAAGGTATAGAGACATCATCGTTAGAGTAGAGAACAGTGTAAGATATTTGGCTGAATAGAGCAGGAAACAGGTTAGACAAGTTGAGGAACCACAAGAGTCATGTAAGGGATTTGGGTTTTTTTTAAGAGGAAAAATATGATTTTTATATGGATGGGATGATAATGTTAGAAACAATTTCAAGGATATAGGATAAATACATAAAGAGATACATTGTAGAAGAAAGACCACCAAGAAAGCAGCAAGGGATAAGAATCTGGAACACAGATGGGGAGCTGGCTTTAGAAAGGAAGACGTACTCATTTTTTATCCATCTTTTCATAGAAAGGAAAGAGAAAATACCATATGGATGCAGGTATAGCTATTTTATTTTGAATAAAATGAATGAGGACCTCTTTTTTCTTTGAAAAGAAGCAGATGGCATTTTCTGAAGATGCCATGCCAACATACCCCATGGCACATGCTCGTCTTTGGAAGAGATGTTAACATTTCTCCACTGAGACATGAGATCTCTGTTCCTTTCCCTTGAATCAGAGCAGGCTTGTGATGAGAGGGTTTTCTGCAGACCTGACAAAGTGTGGTAGACCAAGAGGGGGCCCTGACACAGAGAGAAGACCCTACATTCAGTGGAAATAACCAGACGCTTATACTATCACCTTGCACAGTGATTGGCTGAAGGGTTCCCTGAGATGAATGTGACCTGCCTGAAAAGCTGAGGAAAGCCTTACAGAAGAAAACTGCTGCAGATTATCAGTTACCCACACTTTGCACAGCTGGGCAACAGATATTTTCTAGAAGGGAGATAGGAGTTTATGCTACACTCATTTCTTTGGGTCACTCTGATCTCTTCGTTACAGACCAACTTTTTCAAGATCATAATGGACCTTTCTTCCCACTAAGGGAATGAGGTTTGGAAAAAGAAAATAAAGAGATAAATTACAGACCCCATTGCTCTGTTTGCACTTAGAGACACAATGCTACTCATTGTTTCTCTCCTAAACTGTTCATTTTAACCCCCACATTATCCCCAACTATCAATCTAAGTGGTATCTGGTAGTATGAATAATTATTTCATTCACGAAAGATCTGAGCCTCATCACTTAAGAGAGTGTCCTGATTTCCACACATAGTCCCACTTATGGACATTGTATAATAGAAGCCAAACCTTCTTCTCTTACCTGGTCAATTACAACTGACAAAGCCATGATTCCCCTCTTGGATAACTGGTTCCTTGAACATCAGGTTCCCAAGGATCTGAGGTAACATCTGTAGTCATACTTCAATGGGAATCTTGCTTTTTCACTCAGAGAAAATTTCACCCCCTTTAATTTGGGGACCAGGATCTCTAACCCTGAAGGGTTTAGAGCCAGAGTGAGTCAAAATCCCTCAGTAGATTAATGAGGGTGATTTTAAGTAAGACTGCTTCTTGCTTCAACCCTTAGTTCTCAGCCTTACATATTCTTCTTTATGGGAATATGTAGACATATGGAATACTTTGATTTAATATACCTTGGGGAATGGCGACCCCACCTCATAAGGTGCTGCATTTGAGTGAGTTCTTCAGCTGTGTTTTAGCTGATTAATCCCCAGTGCTCCATCACACTGGCAGCTTTCAGATGATGCATAGTCAACGCAACAAGTGAAGACCATGGTCCTGGGCTCTATCTTGCACCTGGTTTCCCTAGTCAGGGGTAATGTTATGTGTGATTTCATGACTTCAGATCATGCATTTCACATCTTCAGGATGGTGGTCCTAGCTGAGGTGATGCGGACAAGAAAGGCAAACCCATACCCTAGACAAATGTCAATTTCTAGGAGAAAAAATTATGGAAGGAAGGACTTGCCATCCAGTTTCCACTTGGTCTCTGTTGTCAGCATAATGGATATTTAGAAGCAATGGAAGCTAGATCAGCCTTGGTAAATGAAAGTCCATCCTATTGAGCCCATGCATAACATTCATCTCTTTCTTCATGGCCACTTTGCCTATGTGTCTATTATGCTGGCACTGGAGTGGCTATGAAAAAGTTATGGTTAATATAAACTAAGGAGTCATTTTTTTTTCCTACTTGGTTATTTGTTTTCAATTCCATAGAGAACATCTTTTGATGGGTGTTATGTGCAATACATAAGTCTTCAGCATCACATATCTTCCTGCTCACTTTTAACTCTTAATTCACATGCTTCCAACTCATGTAATCTTGCCTCTTACCTTCCAATCCTTTTCCTTCCAGGCCAGCCAGCCAGACTATTATCTAGTTCTCCCAAAATCAGTACATACCCTAAACTTGGATTTCTTTTCATTATGTACAAAATGTTTGGCCAGCTACATAGCCTGAAATTCTGTTCTTCGGAATTTTTTTTTCCTTGCTACTGTCTTTCAAGTCCACCCATGAATAAAGTTGATATAAATTTCCCATCCATTTTTTACAGTTTGTATCAGATACCAAGTCAACCTCTCTATATTATGGATGGGATTTTCCCTTATAAGGGACATCCCATGTCAACCCAGACATGAGCTGAAGATGAGGTTCTAGTGCAACATAGTGGGTGATGTTGAGGTCTAGCCTATGATCTCATGCATCTCTGTCTGTGCTCACTGGTCTTTCTTAACCCTGGTTGTGCCATTTCTATCTGGTGATGAGTTACTGTTGTGTCCACCCACCACTGTTACCTGCAGGGCCATACAGGACCCAGCTCAGTTAGATGCTTGGTCTTCTAGAATGCATGGTTGAGTGTTCAGGCTCTACCAAGTTACAGTAGCATTCCCTCCCCCCCCCCCCAAAAGTGTGTATACGTTACATGGATTTGCTCCAGAGCACCAGTGTCTATGCTGTAGTTCTCCCCCACGAACTTGCCACAGACTCCACATTTCTTCCTTTTTTGACCATTGAAACATTCGCCACTGTGGAATTTTCAGATTGCATGACCCAAGGGACAGGCCATAGAAACTTTTTTTTTTTTTTCAGGGCCCTGTTCAGAGAAAGCAATCTTCCATTTCACTTGGTATATTGTCTGGAACAGTATTCCTAGGTGTTGAATGAATTGCCTCTAGGACCCTAGGAGCAATACTAGGTTGGGTTCATACTTCTTTGCAGAATGACATGAAAAATGCTGTCATTTATCTTTTCCTTGAGAGGCAGTATCCCAGCCTGCTTCTGCCCAAGGGATCTCTAAAAATGTTATTTTAAACTCTCTACAGAACATGTTTCTTAGCAAAGCCTCCATCATATAAGACTCTCCCATGCATCCTGTCTGGACGGGATGATATCATCCGTGCCTGATGCTCTGCATGGATGCCCAGATGGTCCAGATATTTTCAGACATTGTGACAGAGGACAGAAGAGTGAACACAGCATTGGGCCATTGTAGCTAATGCTCATTATTTTACACTCTCTGTGAATGAGAACCAAATCAGATCCTTTTCTTCGGACATTTTTGCAGTGGAAAAGAACATATTGGCCAAATCGAGGGCCATGTGAATGAGTAAGGGTGATTCCACCTTCTCCAGGATCCATTTAGATTTGCAGTAACCAGATGGGCAAATTAAGTGAAGATATTGTGGACATCACCGCCCATGCCTCCTCTAGATCTTTAATGAGAGCAGTCATGTTCATCATTTTCACAGAATGTAATCCTGCTTTTAATGAACTATCCCGGCTGGGGAGGGAGGGGATAGTTTCGCTGGCTTCTTGGAGCCTCAATTAGAATTAGACTAGAAATCAATAATACATTAATATAGCATTTTTCACAGGTAAAAAATTAGTAGTTAAGGTCTAAGGAAGAAGAACATGAACAGCCAGGCTGAGTCAGAGATTTTTCTCAATTTATTGCAAAGACTAAGGATTTTGTTGAACTATGGACAGCAGCCAAAAGCTGGTTAAGTGAGGGATCATGAAATATTTGATGTATATGGGAAGAAATGAAGACAAGAAAGGGCTATGTATTTGGGATAAATGTAGAGCCCTCAAGAGACTTAAGTTTTGAAGATGTCGACGGGCTAGTATGGTCATAACTGAGAGACTTGGAAGGAAAAAGAGTTTTTGGCCAGACGCTGGAAAAATTCAATTTAATGTGGAGCATTTCCAGCCTCAAAAAGTTGCTGTGAACCCATCAAGAAGTGAATTATTACAATTCCACGGTGGAAGTTGAGTCATGGAAACCTGTATAGATAAAGGAGCTTTGGGGAATGTGTGTGTGCATGTGTGTGGGGCAGGGGATGAGGGGGGAGAGAGAGGGAGAGTAAGAGAGACACGGAGACAGAGGTAGGAGCAGGGAGTTTACCTATGGGTTGGCGTTCACAGTGTGCTCCTGATTGTTGGAGTGACACTCAGGGGGTTGGTGCTTCTGGGACATGGAGAGACATGTGTCCTCTACATACAGGGAAAACCATATACAAAACCACGGAACCATGGCAGGGTCCCTACCTGTCAAGAGCAGGGAGAGGATCCATGTATCTGACGTTCAGGAATATGGTGGTTGATGAGACTATAAATATTGAATAAACCAAACTGCATGGTGCTTCATATGGCAAACTAAGAAAAATGGCTTTATATTATGATTATCTCCTAAATAAGATAATTCTAGGGCATATTTCATATAGCTTTGCATCCTGTAACAGCTAACAGTTTGTACCTCAGTAATTTTTACACAAATAGTGTATTAGTGAATGTTTTCAGACTCAACATGAGTACTAACAGATTCCAGGACATGCTCCAGTGAGGGAGATTAAAGGGCCCTATTCATTATACAAAGAACATAATATCTCTTCCCCATCATGATAATGTAGATTTAAATAATGATTAGGACAACTAAATTTTAAGAACTTATCTATATTAATAAGCAAATTGTGGTTTGTAAAAATGTGTATGCATATGTCATCATTCATCACTGGCTCATCATTAAAGAAAAGACAAGAAAAGCTTTCCTATACTAGCAGCAAATTGTTGATTTCATGATGACTTCACTTTTTTTTAATTTGGCAAATTGTACTCAAAGTACAAATGCTGAGTATAAAAAGGACATATCCTGTGAACCCTAGACTTCATTTTTTTTCCTGAAAATTTTACATGAAGAAACTGGTTAAGAAGTAAGCAGTATCCTTTTAGAGTATAATTGACCACCCATGTGAACATCTTCAGGAAATGAGAAATGTGAAATGCATTCAAGTTGAAGTTGGCTAAACCAGATGTTTAAAACCTTGCAGGTGAAGTAAATAATATGAGCAGAGTTCGTGACCAATAGAGTGTAATTGGATTTGAATTTAATCTGTCCTCAGGATTCAAGTTTAAGAGGGGAAGGAGAAATCTGAACTGCTGCATTTTATACACAAAGAAGAACAAGAGAGAGCTGGCAGGCAATGAAATTTCTGATTAAAACATGCATCCTCCTCCTTTTTTCCCCTCTCATTGAAATATTATGTGGTTGTGTATTTCCAGGGTGTCCTAGTCTGTGCGTGCTGCTATAACAAAATATTACAGAGCTGTTTAGCTTATAAGCAACATAAATTTATTTCTCATGGTTCTGGAGACTGGATGTCCAAGATCAGGGAGTCAGCACCAAGCAAGACCAGCTCTGCTGGACTCCCTTCCAGGCAGCCACCTTCTCCCTAAGTCCTTCCATGGCAAGGAAGGGCTCTCTATGGAACTCTGTGGGGTCTTCTCTCTAAGAGTACTAACTTGTTTCAGCTTCCCAGGAGCAAATATTAGTAAAGTTCAGGCAGTATGTCTCTCCCTAGCTGGTAATTAGTGTCGGAAAGGGCATATGACTGAATTCCAGTCAGTGGGCTATAGGGAATCCTGCCCAGGGACTCCTGAAAAAGGACCCTGCCAACTAAATATAAGGAAGGCAGAGCAGGTTGGGCACCCTTTTCTGGTGATGGTTCAACTGTGGAGTCACCTGTACATGGTAAAGTGAAGTCTTAAACACTGTTTCTGATTTGCTCAAAACCTTTCCAACTTGTGAGAGCGAGCAGAGGAAGAGCTTGTACACTTGATGACATTGGGGAGACTAAAAGGACCAACCCTGGAACTGCCTTTGTCCAGATTTCTTGTTATGTTGGATACTACAGCTTACAGGAATATTTCACCCAGGCTTTCTGTTATTTGAGGCCAAAAGTGTCCACATGGTTACAGACTTAATAGAACTTACAGTATGAGGGTATTTAGGAACTGACAACCTTTGCTCTGGGATGGAAAGAGCTGGCAAAACAAGCAAGGGAAAAAAAATGTGTGGAGCTGCAAGGAAGAGGAATGCATAACAAAGAATTAGCAAGGAAGTAAATAACCTTGATTTCTCACATTGCTGTATAAGCATTCTGGCACTTACTGGATAGTTTGTGGAAATGCTTACTGAGCACAGATGTTATCTTTTAGCTTCCTTCACAACCTGGGTGCCTGAGAGCACACTCTGTAAAGAAATCATATCGTAATTTCAGATGCAATTTTAACACATGCATTCCTGAACAGCATATGTGTTCATGTGAAGAAATCATCAAAAGAATACCATAGCCTTTAAAAAATGAAATATTCCTTTTTCAGTGATGCACTTTATATTTGATTGCTTTTATTAAAAAAATAATTTCCAAGACAATTAATGCTGAACATTTCAAAGAGGACCTAGGTGTCACCTAGGGTACAGACACAAATTGTCCAATTAGGTTTATGATGAATATCTAGAATTCTTTACAGAAAGTAAATGATGTAATGGGAGAACAAAATCCATCAGAAAGACAGAAAGATTTACAGGTCACAGCAGAACTGCAAAAAACACCACTGGCCTCGTCTACCTACATCTACTTCATCACGTAACACTTTTCCTTCCACTTCTCAGCTTCTTGGAGTCTCATGGGTTTCCAAAGGCCACTCCTTCTTGTTTGTATCCAGACCCTTCCCGGGTATCTCACTCACCCCACTGCTTCAGCTATCTCTTGTACCCTAAAGACTTTTGAATCTCTATGCCCAGCCCAGACGTCTCTCCTACAGAGAAGTCATGCATCTTCCAATCGGTGCCAGAAGTGGTTGTTTGCCATTAAAACACCTCAGAATCATAATATGCAAAACTAATTTGTACTCCTCTCAAACCTAGCCTTCATTTTGTAAATTTTGTTTGAATATGGCCATGTACTCATGCCCCAGATTCAGAGCCTTCCTCTCCACCACCTCCCAGGTCAAATCAATAAACAATATACCATTGTCAGATTTAGCTATTTCCGTTTATCTCCCCACACCTTACTTGAGGTCTTATCCTCTCTTACTCGGATTACTACTAAACCTATGCACTGGTCTCCCACCTTCTATTTCACTCTTCATTGCTCAGTTTTTCTAAATACACTTTCTTTCTAAAATACGATTTTGATTTAAAACATTCCAGTCCCTCCTTTTGATCCAAGATAAAACCTAAATCATCAGCACTGGGACGGATACTCTCTGTGGTTCCCCCTTACATAACCTCAATCTTGGCCTGACGAGGTCTGTAGGAGGACCTGAGAGCTCTACCTTGGTGCTGAGTGTTGGTTGAATACCTGCAGTCGAGCATTGGTAATATGGATGGCTGCCTGATAGCCCAGCTCCTCCAACACGAATAGGACCGAGATCGCTCTGAATGTAGCAGATGCTTCTGCAGATTTTAGCGGAGGCTAGAGGAGACATTGCACTCACCACCAGCCTTAAGGTGGTGTTGGTGCTGCTGGGCTGAGTGCCTCGCTTTGCAGAGCAGAATGGAAAGTGGATGCTCAGAGAACAGCGGATTTTCCCAGCTCAGCTGAGTAAGACATTCATGTCATGAGCTGAGGATTATCACCAGACGTTTGTTTCTATTTTTTTTTTCCAATTTACTCAGCTTAATTCTCTAATACATACTCACTGATATGGTCTGAGGAAACAAAAGTGAATATTTATATTTTCTTATAAGTGACTTATATTAAATCTTTACAAAGTAATAAATAACACAGCTACAGGGCTCTTGTTTTTCCTAACTTTCAACTTAGACATTGTGTCACAGAAAGGTTAAGAATTTTGCTCAAAGTCCAACCACCAGTTGAACCCAGGTCCAGAATTCAAGTCCTTCAGAACAAACCTAAGACTCTCAGTGTGAAAAGAAATGCTGTTTTTCTCTAGTTCCCAGGGGAAAAAAAATCCAATGCAATTAGCAAAAGTAAGAATGCAATTTTTTTTCCACATGTACATTAAGATTTTCTATCACTGAATCCAACTTTTACATTAGCTGCTGGGAATAGTTGGATTAAAAGTAATTAGAACATAACATATTTTTTGTAACAATGATATCTGAATTACAATTCCTGGGCCAATAAAAGGGTCTCACAAATACTTGAATTATTCCTCAAAAGAGAGAAAGACATTCCTAAGGGATTCGTTATTAGTATGCATTGTAAGGGTTTATTTTAATGTAATTGGAAAAACAGATTGCTATGCTGTTCAACTTTTTAAAAATATTTGAGCCTTTACCTAACTTGAAATGTTTTAAAATAAAAGAATTTATATGTATAGGTGTGTAATATGCATTGCATTTATATATTGTGCAAATTTAACCAACTAAATTTACCTTATGTTTTCCTTTTCATCTTTGTGATTTACTTAGCTGTATTGGAAACAGCCAGTGAAAGCAATACTTTCACCAAAAAGTGGAACAAGAGAGTATATATCTAATGGAAAGTCTCAGGCACAGAAATCCGTACAAGGTGCAAGGAGATTTCTAGGAGAGTGAACTTCACAATGATAGACCAGCAGTCTACCTTCCCTAGGGTTAGACTTCAGTGACATGAATTGAATAAGCTCATATATGCGTTATTTCAGAAGACATTAGATTTACCAATAAGATATAATCATGCATACAACATAGGCATGGCGAGTACATTTTTGACTGGTTTAACAGTCTTAATCTAGATGATCTTTATGCATTTAATAAGATCTGAGGGTTGTCTGTGGTTTTAATGAAATACATTTCCCTTCATTTTTTTTTAATTCAGTATTTTAAGTATTTAAGAAATGGATCCTACAAACTATGTATTGGCCCACTGCTTATTTCCATAAATAAAGTTTTATGGAAACACAGCCATACTAATTTGTCTCTGTATTATTCATGACTGTTTTTTGCTACCAAGGCAGAAGTGATTTCATGTACGTGAGGTCGTGCGATCTCCAAAGCCACAAATATTTGCTATCTGGCCCTTTACAGATTTTTTTTTTAAATATTCTTTTTCAATTATATAATTTTTCAAAAAGTTTCAAAGTTGCAAAAGCTGTCCATGTGTTCTAAGACACAAACACACAGGTACAATCAACATACGTAAGAAAATTACATATTAATCACGCATATGAGTAACAGACTATCACATTCAATTTCACACACAAATAAAATTAATTTAAAAAAACACTCATTCAACAAATATTTATTGAGGGCATCATATGTGCAGTGATAGCTCATGATTTAGAAAGGAAGCAAAGGAGGGAGGAAGGAGGGGAGGGGAGACTAAATCAGCTTGTGCCTGCGCTAGGAAAATAAGTCTCCGGGAAGAAATATATGATAATCAGATATTTCAGCTGAGATCTGAATTATGAGAGGTACTTAGCCCTGAGAGACAGCAAGAGTATCTGGTCTATTTTCACAGAGAGTGACAGGAGATGCAAGAGATGGCTATCCACTGTACATTATACATTATATAATTTATAATGTATACAGCTAAATTGGTTCTTAAACAATGAAATGCGTATTTATTCAATCTGTTGTTAATCCTAGGGCTTTAAACTGTCCTTTAATGAGAAACTGAAGAAAGGAGTATACACTCAAAACTTGGCATATCTAGTAGATGAGAACTAATTTCAGAACATTTAAAAAAATGAACATTATAAAGGAAACATTCAATTAACATCTGATTAATTCTTGACACAAATTAACATGAACCAATTAAATAACTGAGAACTGATTTGTGATTCTAAGTAACCTTTGCTAGGATTTTGAAAGAAATGAAGTTGCAGTTAAATTGTAAACTCTCTTTCCAACTTAAAAAGTAATCTCTCAAAGAACTGAGAAAGCAATGCAATTCTGGACATTATATCTAGATGTGACAGAAGAAAGTGAATATATGGTATGTTTGATGTGAATGCAAGACAAGCCCTTTTGTGGAAAAAAAGAAAAAATTGTGATTGGAACTTCACTATATTTAGGAGGCGTTCCTACTGTGGCACAGAAAGTTAAGAATCCATCTGACTTCAGAGGCTCAGGTTGCTGTGGAGGTGTGGGTTTGATCCCCTGCACCGCACAGGGGGTTAAAGGATTCAGCGTTGCCGCAACTTTGGCATAGGTTGCAGCTCAGATTCAGTCCCTGGCCTGGGGACTTCCATTTGCCATGAGCGTGACCATAAAATTAAAAAAAGAAAAAAAGGGATTTCTATTTCGAAGTAATGGTTTGAAAAATGTCCCTGTTCTATTAAGAACAGAGCGACAGGGAGTACATTCAAATAAGGAAATATACCAGGTTTGTTCTGTAACTGGTATCTGATATTACAAGAAAACAAACCCTGGGCATCTTCTTCATTGCCAGTGGGATCTCTGGGTAGAAGAAAAAGGGCGATGAGTTGACATGTTCCCTCCAATAAAAGGCAACTAGAGAATTGGTACAAGATGAAGACAACACTCATGAAATGTCTGAAGACAATAAATTGTATGAATTGCTAATATGCATATGATTGCTGAACCTTAAAACAATGAAAACAACAGAAAGTATTACGCACATAACTGCTTTCAAAATTCCTGGCCAAAGGACAAGCAGGCACACACACACGTGCATACATACGTACTTCACATGGCCCATTATAGGGAGCAGATCAGAATTCTCAAAGTCTCTACAATATAATTCTGGTTCTCATACATATATAGCCTTTTCAATATGTCCTCTGATATGCCAAATAAGTGTCTTAAACCTAGAACAAAAAATAATAGAGCCATTCAGTATTCCTCTCTTCATTTCATAGCCTGCATCAAAGGCATGGGGATTCTAGCTCATTTTACCTTCAAAATGTACCCTTATCCTTAGCATCGCTCTCCATCTCTCTCATTACATTTTTGGTGGAAATGCTCAGTGCCTCTTAACTAGACTATTGCAAAATCCTCCTAACTTTTCTGCCCCTTTCTCATAATGCGTTTGACCGTTTATCCAGAAGCCAGAGAGATTCTTATAGAATAATCAGGTGTATCCCTCCTTGGATGATTAACCCTCGTAGCTTCCAAATACAAGTAAAATGCAACTTAATCATTTACTAACACTTACTTATAAGGTCCTATATGTGATGACAAGTCACAGTAAAGTTTTACGTGTTGCTTACAAATAAAATTCATCCTATTATGACAGATTGCTCCATCCCCGGTCCCGCTCCCACAAGGGGATCATTTTAAGGATCCTTACCTGTTTCTTCAGGTATTTTCTGATGTATTTTAATTAATTAAGTAATTAAATGCACCCTTGGATATGGAAGCTCCTAAGACGGGGATTGACTCCATTGCCAGCTGTGGCAACATCAGATCCTCTAACCCACTGTGCTGGGTTAAACCCATGCATCCACAGTGAACTGAGCCCCTGTAGGTGGATTCTTAACCCATGGTGCCTCAGCAGAAGCTCCCCGCTTATGTGTTGTTAAATAGTATGCTTACATTATTTTTCCTTGAATTGTCACTAGTATCATTTTGACACCCCACAGACTTGAACAAATTATCTCTTTTGCATGTTAACCTGTGAGAGGACAGTAGAGAGAGAAAAGCTGAGATTCCAGAAACATCTGACGCAAGCCTGACAATTTGTTTGTCAAATTAGTATTAAAAGCCAATTATTCATGAGTTATATTTTCAGCAGTGTATATAGATGTGAATATAATTTGAATTGACAAATTATCAGAATTGTGCTTCAATAGGAAAAATGGCATTCCCTATCCCCAAACCGATGATAGAAAAGTAAAGCTTAGAAAGTTAAACAGAGGAAACTAGTTAAACAGAGAAACTAAAGCCAAAGGATGGGAACACTGAATAGCAATGAGAGTTGTGAAAAACTGAAGGAAAACCGAGCTAACTAATAGAAACTAAAGCCAACAGCAAACTAAAATCAGCCTTTTCAGTATCCCAAGACAGTTGTTGATATAAAGAAAAGCTGAGTTCTTTTAAAGTATATTGAGATGTTAAAGAACAAGTTTTGAAAATATCAAACCAAACATAATTTCATTGTGGCTCAGCAATCACGAATCCAACTAGGACCCATGGGGACGCAGGTTCAATCCCTGGCCTCGCTGAGTGGGCTAAGGATCCAGCGTTGCCATGAGCTGTGGTGTAGGTCACAGACTTGGTTTGGATCTAGCCATTGCTGTGGCTGTGGTGTAGATCAGCAGCTGCAGCCCTGATTTGACCCCTAGCTTGGGAACTTCTATATGCTGCAGATGCAGCCCTAAAAAGCAAAATAAATAAATAAATCAGTGTATACACTCTTTTTGACTGGTATCGATCCACCTATGAATATGTGTATATATACCTGTGTATATACAAACAGATATATCCATGAAATATGTTTACAGATACATGCAAAGTCTATGCACAGACAAGGCAAATGCTGAATACAAGAAGACAATAAGAAGTAATTATAATACAGAGGGTCTTCTCTGAATAATAACATAGACCCTATGCATGATTATGTTATAAACTAGATTTCTAGATTTCAAACGCGTACAACCTTGATTTGTTTCATTTTATTTTCTTCTTGTAAGAGGAAATGGTTCCAGAAGTACTTTAAAAAAATCAGAAAACTTTGCACGGGTGAACACCACAGCAATTCATCGAGAATGCTCAGTTCTAGAAATTGGGACGTTTGACTGTTACTAGACATGGTCTTTTCTGACGTTGTCTTCACTTTTTTGAAATGTGCTGCGAAAGCGCTATTGGATATATTTAGAGAAGATACGTCTGGCATAAAAATCGGTTGTTTCCAATATAACGTAGAAAGTACACAGAAACAGGTGAAGGTGAAATTGCTCTCAAAGAGGGAGTCTAAGCTATTTGGATGGTCTGCACTCAGGTGCAGAGAAAATTAAAGACATTCCAATTTCCTGGCATGGGGCGGCTTCTGATGTGTTTTATTCAGTCCTTCAGATGACTCTTCCTTGCACTCAAACCAAATACTGAGAAGCTATTTGTTTTACTTAAACACATGTTGTTTTTCAAAGAGATACATGTTTGACCTTCATAAAAACATTTTAAACTGCTTTATTTTTTCCCATGCAACGAGAGATTTATGAAAATGTATGCGTACGACTGATCTACGGTAACTAAATTGAGTGCAAGTAACCGAGTTATGTGCATACACGTATAAAACAGTATTTCCTTAACGGGCAGTCTCTCTCAGACTTTCCTCTATATGAAGCACCTGGGGATCTTATTAAAGTGCGGATTTAGCTTCAGTAGGTCTGGGGTGGAGCCTGGGTTTCTGTATTTCCAATAAGCCCCCAGATGTTCCAGACGTTACTGGACCTTCCACTGCATTTTGAGTAGCAAGGAAATGGGGAACAGGTAGAAATTTAATATCACTGTTTTGGTTTTCATTTACTCAAGAATAAAAAAAAATGACTACCATATTCAATTCCTATTTATACTATAAATACATCTTCAAATACCCTCCACATTTTCTTCTCAATCTTTGTGGACTGGCTTAATGCTATAATATCTGAAAGTTATCCCTCCTTCCTTTTAAAAATATTGAATATATAGGCATTCTTGTTTAAACAATATGTGGTGGGTGGGGGATTAGACTGTGCTTTTCTCATGGAAACCCAATTTATAGCCCATAAACTTCACAACCACGGACATTAAAAAAATCACATTTTCTTCAAAATATTGCTTTTACTACACAAAATACTGTTTACTGGCATTCTTTTTATGTTGTTTATTTTTCAAAAGATGTACACAGCCATTATGAAAGGCTTGGCAAACATTATCAAGAAGGAGGGACAGGCGTTCCCACTCTGGCACAGTGGAGTCAGCAGCATCTCTGGAGTGCTGGGACGCAGGTTCGATCCCGCAGAGTGGGTTAGGGATCTGGTATTGCCACAGCTGCATAGGTCACAGCTGCAGCTTGGATTTAATCCCTGGCCCAGAAATGCCATATGTGACAGGGCAGCCAAAAAAAAAAAAAAGAGAGAGAGAGACAGAGAGAAAGGAGGCACCAATTTACAAGGATTAGAGCAGAGGAAATACCTGCTCCTCAAATACCTGTGTACTTGGATGATAAATCAGTGATGTTCCCTCACATCTGAGAGTTGTAGAGAAAGAAACTGCTTTGGGAAAAAACAACACAAATGAAGGCTGTTGTACATGTGTAGAAATTCTAGATTCATTAGGACTGGAAATATAATCTGACACACAGATACGTTCGTCGTGGTGTGTGTGTGAGAAAGTACGTCTGTTCAGACTAGAATGGAGTTCTGAGTCTTAGCAGAGCACACCTAACTTTCCCACTTCAGAGTGTGGTGAATATTAACAGACAAATGTGGGGGGGATCCTTAATTATTTATTAGTAATATTATTCATACATACTCATGGTGACATATATCAGCATAACCTTACACTTTGATGTCATTAATTAATCATTGTAAATATATTAATATTAATTATAGTACTGTTAATTATACATTTTTAATTGAGGTGAGAGCACTTAACATGAGATTTACCCTCCTAACAAATTTCGAAGAGTATAAAACAGTTTGTTTTTTTTTAACCAGCATGCTCAGTGTTGTTTAGCAGATGTCTAGAACTTATTCATTTTGCATAATTGAAACTTTATACCTGTAATTATTAACTATGTTTTTCTCCTATGATGAATATAGTGCTTTTTCTTAAAAAGGAAACAAATTCTTGGAAGAACCATAGGTTGGTATGAATGAATAATAACAAAGTGATTATTATGATATGATTCACTATATTTCCTGGATATCATTTTACTATTTAATTGAATTACATCATTCTTTAATGCATTTAGAAATCAGAAAAGCACTGTAATTCTAAAACTAGTGGTGGAAAAGTGCTGGCATTGATGGGAAAATTGAATGAATTGTGAGACTAAATAGTCTGCAAACCCCACAGACGTCAACCTTTGCACTGAGCTAGATGCATGCAAAGACATTCTCTTGCTTTATTATCCTGGGAATAATGAACTGACCTCAGAAACAAATGTTTACTGAGAGGAAAATGGCTACCTATAAACCTCATAGCTAATTACTTTACTAAGGTGTTATATTCAGGGCATTATGACATTTTTATTTTGCTTTAGACATCACTGTACACTGCATTTGCAAAAGTTAGGTAAATATTATGCAAGATTATACCTTGCACAGCAATATTGAAGACCCTAGGTCAAATATAAAAATACTATAGATAAAACTCAGAAAAAATAAAGAAAACTTAAGGGTTGATATTGACACTGATACTTTTTTTCTAAACTCAGAAAAAATTAGTATTAGAAGATAAACAAAGCCTTGGTAAGATGATTTCAGCCATCAACTCATTTGATAAAATATACGAAGTAATTGCAAAGTCATTTTCATACAAGATTAATATAACTAGATGTAAGTAAGCTTAAAAATTCAACTCAATTTCAAACATCCTTTCTCAATTCCTTGTTAAGTCAAACAGATATTATATTAAAATTTCACTCTTTTTTCAACATACTAATTATTTATTAAAAGTTATGGGGGCTTTGTCCAAAAGATGAGACAATGTAAGTCACTCAGAAGCTTCTAGTATTGTGAGATAAATCTGCCATTCAGTTTAACTTTCACACTGTAGAACATTTAGGCAGTCTGAAGAAGAGAAAGGGATGCTTTTTTGTAGAAAAAAATTTCCTCAGGCTATAAAATTGCAAATTGCTTTGAACTGCCTTTTATACTCATCAGGGATGATCAAAATAATATTGACTGAACCATGTTATTATACACAAAGCACACTCTTTAAAAATAATAATACTTGTGTGCCTTGATAGAATTTTAATCTCAATTCATGAGCATTAAACATCCATCTATCAAAAGAACTGGTAAAATAGGCAGGTGACAGATACCATTTTTAGCTTGAAAAACAAGAAAAGGAAACAAACCCTAAAAAACAATGAAAACCAGGCTGATGAGTTTAATGATGACTTGACGGCTCAAAAAGTCTTCTTACCCAAGCTGTAGCTCTGGTTTCTGAATATTTTAGAGATGGCCCAACAATCCAGAGGAGGATGTCATGGTCCAAGATTCACACAGGGGCGAAGCCAGTAGAGAGGTGAAGAGTAAGAGCCCAGTGTAAGGAACAAAACACATAAAACTTCAGGACCTACTGGAAGTGTCATGTCGTACATTATATCTCATAAAAGTGCATCAAGAAAAATAATGCATCAGGAAGCCACTTGAGTATATTCCTTTCATTGTAAGTATTCTTAAATTGCCTCCCTTGTTCTCCACCACGGGTTTACTAAGAGCAGCGGTAAATTTATCTCCACGAATTCTTGTGTTCTCCTCCCTCCACTTATGGGCAAACTCAGCCTCTATCTGTGCTTTTAGCCAAAATGATTGAGACAATGTAATGAAATCAGTGATTGCGATTGAGGCAGCCCAAGATGAATTTATTTTAGTGCCGGCCCCACTAGGAAACTATGGTCCATTTCCAAGTCTCCGAGAGACAGGTCACTTCTGCCTACAGCAGAAATACAAATTTTATAGCCTTAACTCTGAGCTGCTCTAGCTTTCTCTTAGGAAAGAAAGAATCCGGAAACTAATGGTCACCAAAGACAAGGGTCCAAAAACATTTTCAAATTTCCTTAATGATGCATCTTATTATGAGACAAAATTTCTACACATTTTACTTAAATCATTTCTACAATTTTACTAAATAAATGAAGTTATTTATTCATGTTATTTATCCATGTTCATTAATTGTAAGACCTAATATTATAAAGACATAAAGTCTCCCTCAATACTTCTTCAGACTATATGCAATCTTAATCAGATTCCCAAAGAACATTTGCTTTGGTGGAACTCAGCACATGATTCCTAAAATTTGTGTAGATTTCAAGAAAACCTTGAAAAAGAACAACTGAAGAGGGCTTTAATAGATGCTGAGACTCGTTACAAAGCTTTAGTGAAAGTGACTAGTAAAATGTGGTATCAACCCAACAACAAATAAATGAAGTAATAGAATATATTGTTCTGTTTTGTTTTCAGGGCTGTACCCATGGCATATGGAAGTTCCCAGGCTATGAGTGGAATCAGAGCTGCAGCTGCCAGCCTATGCCACAGCCACAGCAACATGGGATCTGAGCCATGTCTGTGACCTCTGCCATACCTCAAGGCAATGTCAGATCCTTAACCCACTGAGTGAGGCCAGGGATGGAACCCACATCCTCATGGATACTAGTCGGGTTCATTACTGCTGAGCCACAACAGGAACTCCCAATAGAACATAACTGAGAGATTCAAACTAGACACCTTATATAGAAATTTGATTTGAGGAAAGTTTGCCATTGAGATCAGTGGAGGAAGGAAGAAATTTTCAATAAATGACTTTGGGATCACTCAGTATGCATATGTTTGCCTCATCTCTCACACTATCCAAAATTAAATTATGGAGCAATAAATGTAAAAGACAAAACAATTAAAGTTTTAAAGCCATTTAGGAAAATACCTATAAAATCTCAAGTTAGGCAAATTATCTTCAATAGTATTCAGAAAGCTCTACCCACTGAGGAAATTAACAATATATTTTACTATATTCAGTAAGAACATCTGTTCATCTGAAGACAACACGGTTGTTGTTTATAAAAAATTACAAAAAAAAAATAGAAGATCCTTCACCATTAGTTTCATTTTGCCATTCTTTGAATATTTTTTATTTGTCTTTTTAGGGCCACACCATGGCATTTGAAGGTTCCTGGGCTAGGGTTGAATCAGGAGCTGTAACCCCTGGCCTACCACACAGCCACAGCAATGCAGGATCCAAGCTCCTTCTGCGACCTACACCACAGCTCACGGCAATGCCGGATCCTTAACCCACTGAGTGAGGCCAGAGATCAAACTATTTTGTTTGTATCCCTGGAAAAATATCCGGCCTCTTTCAGAATTTGTGCACCACTGCTCTAGACCGACTTGTTTACCCATGAGGTCAGCTAGCTGAATTTTAGATCATTTCAAATGTATTAATTGAATAAACAACTATTAAATCTTGACCACATGCCAGACATGGTGTTAGGAACTTTGCTAGGGAAGTAAACATACACCTAGTCCTACTCAAAAGAGTTCCAAATGTAAATATCCGTATTTTAATCCAGGCATCAGCGACGTTTCCAGGTATCTATTTTTGTTGCTTTTTGTTTAATGGAAAATGTCTTTATATATCCCTCATCCTTAAATGATATTTGAAGCAGTATATGTAATCTTGACTGACTCCTCAGCATTTTGAAGGTATTGTTAACATTATTTTTGGTCTGTCCTGTGAATACAAAGCCTACGAATAGTTTATTTCTCTTTGGTAGACAGGGCCATTTTTCTGTGCGATTGTGTTTGTATTTTTCTTTATTTTGTTTTCTGTAGTTTTACTAGGGAGGTAGATATTGTTAATTTCTTATATTATTATTTTATTTTCCTGAGACTCATTATGTTTGTTCCAGCTAAGAATTCATTTCTTCATTTCTGGAAAGTTTTCATCTAACGTATTTGGACCTTGTTCTTCTTGTTGTCATTTTTTTCCCCTTGAATACATGGAGCCCTCCTGTTTTATCATCTGTGAGCTCCTGAGTGCTCTCTTAGATTGCACATCTCTCTTCTATTCTCTGTGCTGCCTCGGAAGTAATTTCCCAGACACATATTTCATCTTGTTTATTTCCTCTCTGTATATTCATAAGTGCATTCTCACTATTAAATTAAAAAAATTATGACATAGAAGAATAATTTTGAAGCTGATCATACTTTATTTAAATCACTTTATTTTGATAGCATCTGTATTCAAGCCCATTCTCTATATACATTTCAAATTTCTACAAGATAAATATTTATGATTTATAGGCCAATTGAATTTAATATTTATATGTTAACATCCAGAAAATAAGACATGAATTGCTGATATGTGTTTAATAACCATTTGGTAAGTTGAAACTCAAATAAAATATATTTTTAACACATATCTAGTCTGCATGAAATTTGATGCTATAAGTAAAGTAAAATAATTATACTAGATAAAAATAAAACACTAAAAATACTCAGAATTCTGACATGTAAATCACAGTATCCCCCAGGGCACAAAGAGGCAAACCTCTGATTTTCAAATGCCTGAATAATGAAGTAAAACATGATAGAGATATGCTCTTTTGACAAACTCATGCAGGACAAGACATCCCTATGAAAAAAAAAACTGTATAATTTGAATTTTATACTTTACATATTTGAAATACCATTCCCTTTTTTTAAATAAAAATCCCTAAATAGTTTCACTTACATTGTTGAGAAAATAATATGCACAGTTTTATCTCTGTACTTTGGAATAGAAGTATGTTTTATATTTTGGTGAATTAACACATATGAATGATATATCCTATTTGTAAATAAAAATATTTTTGAACAATTTGAAAGCATAAGGAACTCAAGAAAAGCATTATTTATGGATTAAACAGGTACAATTAACTTATGTGTTAGGTGTTAAAATATCGTGTTTGGTAAAAATCCGACATAGTTCCTGCCCATATAGTTTTTAACTTATTAGGGAGAAAGAGTGGGTAAATGACTGTATAATTAAACACATAATTTTTTTTTGCCAGGCCCATGGCATACAGAAGTTCCTAGGTCTGGGATCAAATCCAAGACAGAGCAGTAAAAAGAACCACAGCAGTGACAATACTGGATCCTTAACCTGCTCGGCCACCAGAGAACTCCAATTAAATACAAGTAGAGAACTCTGCCAACTATTTAGAGAGGGTGGTTGAGGATCAAGGGGTCTGTTGGTGGGTCTCTGGGAGGTTAACCATGATTCTTCAGTAGCATTGAGATGAGATGGACAAGGATAGGGATGGGGTACTCAGGACGACAAAGGCGAGCTCCTCGGGGAGCAGAATCACTGCTTAAGTGCCAGTGGGAGAAGAAAGTATGGAGCATGGTGTTTGTCTGGAGCATGGTGACGATGGGCACGTGAAATGAGGCTGGAGAGGGAGATGTGGGCAGGCCACACCTTAGTGGCTACTTCATACTCACCCCAACTCCCTGGGACTCAACAACTCCAAGGCGGAGTTTGGACAATTCAATAAATAATATATTTTGACTTTTTTATTTGGTAAAGGGGGTTTCTATTTATAGTTAATATGCTTGACTATATTGAGACTTCAAACTTAAATAGAAAATTCCTCTATGCTTTGATATTCTGTCAACAATTTAAAGTATTTGTAGGTAAAAATGATTTCAATGAACTTCAACGGTCTCAAAGCACAGTATTATTCTCATGGAAATATAAACATATTTCTGTAGCAATGAGTCTTCATGAACACCTGTCTCAGGTGGATGTCCTCAGCTTGCTGTCTCATCCACTCATACTTGTTCTCTCTTCTAAGGACCCCCACGTTCCCCTTCTTTTCATGTTCTCCTCCATGACTCCTTATTACAAATACAAATGTACATCCACAAGCGTGCACGCGCACACACACACATTACTTTTCTTTGCTTGTCACCAATGTATCTCAAAGACACATTTAAAAAAATGTCTAAAATTTTAGCAAACTGCAAGTCCCCTTTATCTCAAGGCAATGAGAACTCAGTTTGCAAACAGTTCATTGGAGTAAAGAAATCACTATCTTCCATCCAAGGAAAGATAGAAGATACCTACCTTTTAACAGGTTAACTCCTCTGTTAACAGGTTGGAAATAATGGGGTCAGGGACAGCGAAGAAGAAATGAAATGTGGTCATGTTGCCATATTGAAAATGGCTGAATATTCACATTCAGCTCCTCTTCCATGATCTGTTTATTGTTAGGGATTTATAGCGGGATAAGATGATGATGATTGCAGTTTGATAGAGCAGAAAAGCAAGTGATTTGTCTGAAGAGTAAACAGCTACACAGAAAATGTATTTCTTGGTAAGTTAAGGAGAAAAAAAATGCCTGTCTGAAACTTTTGTTTACTAATTTAGGGCTGTATCAGTCAGTACTTGATCACGAAGGCAGAACGACCATGAGTTTTGTAAGTGAGGGGCTTTGGGAATTAGACTTTACTCAATAGTGGAAGGGGCTGGGGTGGTGATTATCTGGAAAGAGGGGTTGAAGAATCAGAGAGGTCAGTAAGCAGTTCTTGTGAAGCACTCTGATGTGGTGGGTGGGAAAGTTGGAGCTTGCAAGGAAATCTGCGAAGTCAGGCATGTCCAACAGCTAATGGACACACAAATGGGAACTTGGGTAGATCTGGTGGTAGCCTTGCTGTTGCTCTTGACCAGAACAGGCAGGAGTCAGAAAGAGCTGCACAGATAGGAAGTTAGAGCAAGGAAATCTGGACTGCCATGGTACCTCCCTGTCTCACCAAAGACATCTTCAGTTGATGGTGACCACTGATTTCCTTCTGCCTTAAAAAGGTGTACAAACCTTCATTTCTGAAGGACCTGCTAATAATCAATCTGCCTATGTTGGTCTCTCTACTAACTTTTATCTCACACTGGAGGATCAAGAGGTTTTCTAGACATACTCCTCTCCCCGCCCCCATATTTTAGTAGCAAGCCAATTTCCTCATGATAGTTGTCATCAATCAACCCAACCAGCACAATGACATTTTTCTTCGCCTGCCAGTTTAGGCATTCAAGAAGCCCAAAGTGACGAAGTAGTAGCCTGAACATCCAGTTTAATGAAATAATTACTGAGTTTCCTAGAACAAGGATTCTTCCCTAGGAATGCTATAGCTCTATACTGACAGAGCCTAATGTGTCATGAGAAGGAAGCCATTTTTTCCCCTAATAAATTAGTAGAGGGAACAGTGAGGGAAACCACTCCTATTTTTATCCCTTGATTAATAGACCCTTAAATCCTGATCATAGGAAAACAGAGAACATCAGCTCCATAAAGTGATGCCACCCAATGGGCACAAATTGCTGAGTTATCAGAAGGTCATTCCTCCATTCTATCAGGCCAGCTGCTTCAGAGTAACATGAAACACAGTAAGATCAGTGAATTTCATGTGCCCAAGTCCACTGTTATGTTTCATTTGCAGTAAAATGAATTCTCTGGTTAGAAAAAAATGCTGTGCTTAATATCATGACAATGAATAATAGTTAGTTGTCTATGGATGATGATTTTGGTGGGTACATAAAGCCAGGGAAACAAATCCACATCCAGAGCAAGTGACTAGGCCAGTGCAAAAAAGACTATGCTTCTGCCATGAAATAGATGCTCCAGTGTAATAAACCAGTGCAACCAATCTGGCTGACTTATTCCTCTGGGAATGATGCCATAATGGGCTCTTCTCCAGATGTATTTGTCACCAATCACCGTTTTTACAAGTTCATATATTTGTCACCAATCATAGTTTTTGCAAGTTCTTGATTATCAACCCATGGCATTAGCCTCTGCCAATGTATCAGTATAGTCCTGTATTTTGTCCATTTTATTTCCACACATAAAATATCTACTAGGGATTCTACTCAAAGTTATGCCAACGAGGAGGATTTCTGTGTACCACTGTCCTTCAGGGCCTCCCATGGTTAGACCATCACACTGAAACTCTTCTTTTTGGGGTAGTGTCAATATAACTTATAGAACATCTGTGCAGCAGGCCTGAATTCCACTTTCTCAAACAACTCTTCCTTGAGACCATAGCCAACATGTCGGGCATCTAATTAACATGCACTCTCAGGACCCACTCAAAGCATAGTCTTTCTCCACTAAGACAACTTGATAATGAAGTACTGCAGTGCACGTCTGACTTTATGATTTCATGATATAATTCTGGATGATTTCAGAACTTTTGAGACTGCAATGCGCCCTTAAAAACACGTCGTTTTCGGACGTATTCCCCGGAGCCTCTGTGACCAGCGCTTCCTTCTGCACTCTTTAGTATGGATTCCTCTACTGCTTCATTTAATTTGCTTCCTTGAAGAATCATCTCAAATTTTGAGTTGAAATTTAAGTCTGTCAGTGATAGATTTGCTCATGACAAAAATGTTGTGGTCTTCATTACATTGGTTATAATAACCTCTTTTCATGGTCACTGTCTAAACCAAGTGGAAGAATGGCTTCAATTTTCTTTTTAAGAGGCAGGTCAAGTTATTAACCTGACCATTGTTTCCAGAGGGTGAAAGTCAGCTAACATCTGTCTTGTGCTTGTCTTTTCACTCAGGTCTGCAAAGAAGGAGGATATCAAAAATAAGACTTTCATACTGCAGGTGATGTTCTTCAGAAAGGTTTCCCATAATCTTTTACTTAAGAATTTTATTTTATAATACAGTATGATTTTCAAGCTTTATACCCAGGCTAATACCAAATGCTTGGTAAAAGTTCAATGTATGTGTTATATTTGTGACTGAGTAGTTATTTTTCAATAGAGATACTGATATATAAGAGAGAGCTAGAGATATATGACTCTTTGTTTCTACTGATTTAGTCAAGAATTACATTTATTTTTATATATTCTTCATGATATCTTTCACAAAGCCTGGACAAGCTTTCTAAAATCATTAATTATGGATGGATTTAAATGTTTCTATTTTCCTTTGGATAAAAATACTAAAACTAATGTTATCAGCATATTATACATGTATAGAAGAGTATATATGGTTATATAAATGCATGTAAATATAACGGATTTGCATATATCGTTTGTGTATATATAGCGACATATACATATATTTAATATCTATATTTGAAGTTAAATACTTCCTTTTTAAGAAACAAACTATTTTATAATTTAAAATAATACTTTAGAAGTTCCCATCGTGGCACAGTGGAAACAAATACGACTAGGAACCACGAGGTTGCGGGTTTGATCCCTGGCCTCCCTCAGTGGGTTAAGGATCTGGAGTTTCCGTGCGTTGTGGTGTAGGTCGCAGATGCGGCTCGGATCTGGCATTGCTGTGGCTCTAGCATAGGCCGACAGCAACAGCTCCAATTAGGCCCCTAGCCTGGGAACCTCCATATGCTGCAGGTGCGGCCCTAAAAAGACAAAAAACAAAAAATAGAAATAAAATGATGCTTTAAAATATAGCTTTGAAACATCTAAAATATTAAAAGTGTCAGTTTTATGAATATTCTTAAAGCAGAAGTGCAATTTAGTTTTTGGCAGATAATTTTTCAGAGGATTTTTTAAAATTAGAGGCAACCAAATGTCATTTATTCATTTTATTAGAGAAGGAAACCTGGCTGCAAACTTTAAAGTACGTAAAAGCTTTTTTCATCAAATAGAAAAACTAGTCCATTGAGTTTTACTATTTTTCGTTCCTTTCTAAATGTGGAAAATAATGAATTCCAAAATAGTAAAATGATCGGTCATTGAGAAAAGGCTAAATATATTAGTAAAAACATTCAGTAATCTGTTAGCTGAATATTTGTCTACTGAGTACTTAATATCAAAAATCATAATTGACATAAAACAAAACACTATCTTTATGTAAGGCTTTACACTAAAAGAAGAGAATTGATTTCTGAAGAGTTTGTTTTAAGAGTATAATTCAGTAACAAATAAAATTAATTTTGTCTGTTTCTCCTTTTTTCTCTTTAGTGAAAGCTATAAACAAAATTCTGCTTGATCATATGAAATTTTGAACATAATTTTTCCTAAAGCTTTTTAAAGTCTTTTAAATAATCAGGTTTTTATACGACTTCCAGCCAAGATTAATCATGAGTGTTTGTTTAAAAAACAACACAGAGAATAATAACAACTGCGTGTAATTAGTTTATGACCCTGAAAGTCCACATTCTATTTAGTTTGTGTCCATTATCCTGCTGACTCATTCTGAACCTAAGGCTGCTGGATAAACTGCAGGACACCTAGGAGTTCCCTGGTGGTGCAGTGGGTTATGGATCAGCATTGTCCCTGCTGTGGCTCTGGTTCCATATGGCATGGGTATGGCCAAAAAAAAAAACAGGATATCTAGATAAATTTTAATTTCAGAGAAACTACAAATAATGTGTTAGTATAGCAATCCCATGCAAGATTTGGGGGCATGCATAAAACAACATTTGTTGTTTATCTGAAATTAAATTTTTAACTAAGCATCCTCTATTTTTTTTTTAACTACATCCAGCCTATCAAAACCACAATTCTTTTTTCAGACTATAAGAGGGATTCCTAAGAGTAAAGATATATAACCCTGTGTTCTCCCGTGGGTCTTAACTTATGAATGCCTGGTTTATCTACATAGATTATTAAAGTTTATTGGGTTCCTCTCATAGAAATTCTTTTGAAAGAACCATAGCAGTATCGGCACAACAAGGTTTTTCATCATATATGGCATTCAAAATTATGCAATTTTAATTTATTTATTTTAAAATTACCATTAAAGTATAGTTGATTTACAATGTTCCATCAAGTTCTGTCGTGCAACAAAGTGACCCAATCACACACACACTTCCCTGTGCTGTACAGTAGGATCCCACTGCCCATCCATGCCAGATATAACAGTTTGCATCCCTAAAACCCCCAAAATGCCCATCACTCCCACTCCTTCCCCTCCCCCCCCAAGCCCCAAGCCCGCTCTTCTTAGCCATGTCTTTCCATCTAATGCAGTTTTCCAGGAAGCAAACCAGAGTTTTTTTGTTTGTGTGTTTATTTTTAGATAGGATCATCTGTTCCGTATTTTAGACTCCACAAATAAGTGATCTCATATGGTATTTGTATCTTTCTTTCTGACTTACTTCACTTAGTATGACAACCTCTAGCTCCATCCAGGTTGATGCAAATGGCGTTAGTTTGATTTTTTTATGGCTGGGTAATATTCTGTGGTATGTATAGACAAGAGAAAAATTATGCAATTTTAGAAGACCTCTTCTTACTAGACAGCGACACTTATTTGTTCCTGTGACCTTTTTTTTTTTTATCAAGTTATAAATATTCCCAATGTCTTTCCATTTGATGTAGTTTTCCAGGAAGCAAACCAGAGCTAAAGAAGCAATTATAATCAAGTGGCAGGAGCCTAGCTAGGTTCCCTGTGGCGACTGAACCCATCCCTCTCTGGATTGGTACCTGTTGCTAACCAACTCAATCAACTAGCTTCACAGACTAGATGAATAACAGTGAAAATATTAAAGATGTTTAGTAAAGTCGATACTTTTTATTATTTTATTTGCAATAAAGCGGGGAGACCATTTTATAAAACTTTTGATGTTTTTATCTTTCTATAAAGTATTAGGCTATTAATTGTGGCCCCATAATAAGCTGCATTTATGTGACCCAACCCGAGGAAGGGTTTTTACCCACTATGTGAGTTTTTCTCTCAGGATCCTTGTGAAAAGTGATCGCATTTTATTTCTACTGACTTTGATGGTTTTGTTCAGCTTCAGAACTTAAAATATTTCCTAAAAATAGGAAAAGATATCTTCCGCAATGTAACTACCTGGGATGTCTTACAAAAATGGTCTTAAAATAGATCTTTAGTGTGACAGTTTTCCAATCCTCTCTTTTCACCTTTTCATAGAACATGCTCTATGGAAATTTTCTTTTTATGATTAATTATCCCCTCACTCAAAACCCGGAAAAATATCTAAACACAAGCAAAATTTCTCAAGAATTCTTTGAATTAGGTAGAATCACTATAATCTGTTAAAATAAAACTTGTTTTAGGAAAGAGAATTGTGCTAAAACATCCTTTGTATCATGTCTTCCAAATATTTCCCAAATAATATTTGATAGACCGAGATGTTATCTGTTCTAAATTTTAAAACATGCTTATATAATAGTCATTTTGTCATTAACCAATAATATAATATTATATGGCACATAATTTAAATAGTACCTTAGATCAAATTTTTTAAGTTAGAGTTGGTATCAACATAACATGGAAGACCTCTCTTATTATTATGAGAGTATATTTAAGTTGCAAAGTGCACACTGGATTTAGAGTCTGACAATCCTGGGTTTAAATCATAGCTTTAACATTTTATAATTCTCTTAATTTGAGGAGATTTATCTAACCTTTCTAAGATTCCATTTTCTCACCCACAAAACAGAGCAATAGTAAACAATTCAAATATTTAATATCAATATTAAAGTCATTTAAAATGTCAAATGAAATCAGATACCCACAAAAGTAGCAACAATTGTATCCAAGACTCAAGACCACTTTCCAGACTCCTTAGTGGAAAGTGTACTCCTGTCTAACATCTCAGAAAATAGACCAAAATGAATCAGACAGAAATTACTTTATAAAACTGAAAATTCAGCAATAATTTATGGAACTATAAAAATTTTACAACATACCACGTTCCAAACTGATTTTTTTTCACCCTTTTATGTGTATGAGTTTGTGTTTAGAAATTTGGGTAAATATTATATATTATACATATATGAATTTGAAACTACATGTTTAAATAAAATGTATATTATATATGTATTTAGATATTCCTGTCTGAAAAAAATCTACCATTATTGGTGCTTCCTAGAACTTCAGCCAATTTTCTCTCCCTTCTGTCTGTCTAGAGAACATGCGTGTTTCTGGAGCCCCAAGATATTAGCTGGATGATTTTAATGTCTCTCTGAATGAGTAAGTGGCTAAAAAGGCCAATCAAATCATTCTTATACTTTGGGCTACAATTATTCTAGCCATACAGATATGGTTTCAAGGAGATAAAACTGAAATTGAACATTTGTACAGGTATACTTCAAAGTTTTCATAATTTAGGTATTTACAGATTTAGCAGAAATTCTTGTTTCTTTCTTTCTTTACTTTTCTTTTTTTTAGAGCCGTACCTGCAGCATACGGAAGTTCCCAAGCTAGGGGTCGAATCAGAGCTGTAGCTGCTGCTGGCCTACACCTCAGCCACAGCAATGTGGGATCCGAGCTGCATCTGCAACCTATCCCACAGCTCACAGCAGTGGCGCATCCTTAACCCCCTGAGCAAGGCCTGTGTCCTCACGGATGCTAGTTGGGTTTGTTACCACTGAGCCACAACAGAAACTCCAGAAATTCTCAATTTCATCAAATTTACTGTGAGCAGAGACTGAATGTCAGTTTCCTCTGAAACACCTCTTTCAACCATTTCACCGTGGTTTTGATTTGCATTACATTAATGACTAATGCTAATGATATTAAACATCTTTTTTATGAATTTACTGGCCATTTGTATAACTTCTCTGGAAAAAATGTCTATTCATACCTTTGACCACTTTTTTTTTTTTTAATTTTAATGTTTGGCTGCACCCTTGGCATGTGAAATGAACCAGAGCCTTCGCAGCGATAATGAAGATGCAGTGTAGTCATGCTGTAGGCGCAGGGGAAGTCCCCTTTGACCATTTTTTACTTTATTTTTGTTTGTTTATTTTTGATGTTTCTAATGTGAATACATTTGAGTTTATCCTACTTGGAGTGTATTAAGCTTCTTGGATCTGTAGATTAATATATTTTGTCAACTTTGGAATTACTTAGATAAATACTCTTCCTTGTTTCCTTCATATCTCTTTCTGAGACTCATATTATGTTAATAAGACTGACGTCCTACAGGACTCTGAGATTCTTTTCATTCATTTTTTTTTATTCTTCTCCTCAGAATGGATAATATCAATTGACCTATCTTTGAGCTCTCAGATTGTTTCTTTTATCTGTTTATAGCTGCTCTTGAGACTCTAATGAATTTTTCATTTTCATTATATACTCTTAAACTCTAAAATTTCTGTTGGATTTTTTTAACTATATCTCTTTTTATCAATATTGTCAATGTGATGAAATACCATACTCTTAATTCCGTTTAGCTCTTTGGACATAGTTTCTCTTAGTTCATTGAATATAATTTAAAATAGCTAATTTGAAATCTTTGTCTAAAGATTCCAGTGTAAGGGCTTCTTTGGCACTGTTCATATTGACTTATTTTCTTCCTGTGTATGGACTATATTTTTGTGTTTATTTTCATATATTGAAACTTTTTGTTTAGATTAACCATTTAAAATTTTATAATGTGGCAACTCTGGAAATCATATGCTCTCCCTTCCTCAAGACTTATTGTTGTTACTTACGCTGCAAGTGGAAACGAATCCGTCTAGGAAACATGAGGCTGCGGATTTGATCCCTGGCCTCACTCTGTGGGTTGGGGATCCGGCATTGCCGTGAGCTGTGGTGTAAGTCACAGACGCAGCCTGGATCTGGCGTTGCTGTGGCTCTGGTGTAAGCCAGCAGCTGTAGCTCCGATTAGACCCCTAGCCTGGGAACCTCCATATGCCACGGTGTGGCCCTAAAAAAAAATAATTAAAAAAAAAGCTATTGTTGTTGATGGTTATTTTAAATGTTGTTGTTTGTTTAGCTAGTGACTTTTCTGAACTAATTCCATGAAGTATGTATTCTTTTCATTGTGGCCCCTGAATTACCTGTTCCATTGGCTTAGTGGGCAGATACTCACTAGACTGTTCTTTAAATGCTTAGAATCAAACTGGGTTTCAGTCTTTGCCTAGGGCCCTGGGTATGTGTTGAGGCATGGCTTCAACACTCAGCCAGGCAGTTGGCAACTCTTCTTAGACTTCACTTCTTCCATAGAACCCCAAGGTCAGATGGAGGTTTCTCCTGATCATACGTAAAGTCCTACACTTGGGTGTGACATTCTAGATTCTTAGCAGATACTATCCATGTATCATTCATCAGCCTTTCTTCTATGTGTTTTTGATTAGTATGCTATTTGCACCAACAGTTATCTATTGAATTAGGCAGCAGCAACATAATAAATTAGCCTGTGGGTTCTTTTTGACAAATTTCCCCAGGAAGCAGCTTTAGCCCTTGGCCAATCTTGTAGAAGGTGAAATAAAGACAATCAGATAATTTGAGCTAATCTTGCATGTAACCGCTAGACAGGTCAGAAGAAGACAAGTCACAGGTTCTTAGTGAATGAAGTCTGTCTGCTCCCTCTGGTAACCTCTGCACGCTGCTGTTTTCATAGCTACTACTGAGCTCAGAAAAGGGGATGAGACTTCTGTGAGTTCAAATTCCACAGAGTTTACTGATCTTTCGGAGGATAAGTGACCTTTTTTTAAGTAAGTTCTTCCAGAGTTGCCGCAAGGCTTTGGTTCATTACCAGAGTTCTGAAAATGCTATTTCAGGCTTTTCCTTGCTTTGTTGCATCTATGGTAGGGTGGCTTCTGTCACTCCAATTTTCTACTCTTTCTATCTACTATTATCTTTTCTTCACTTCCTTCCTTAATGAGCTTAAAGTCCATGAGTCATTATTTTGTTGTCCCTCATGCCTGTACACCAAACTCTCTTATTCTCCTATAATTTTATAGCATCCATCTGGAAAATACCCAATATTAGATGAATTCACTTTTCTGTTCTTACTAATCTATAGCTGAGATACGGAACTACGATGAGGTCTCAGTCTGGAAAATGTATTCCCCTCACTGTGTAAAAGCAGTCCCACCTTTCTCTGTTAATGAAAGTCAATTATTCTTGCCATACCGCGACTCTGCTCCTCACCTGTTCCTCCCTAGACAGAAGGGGCAAATGATGCTGCCAAGGTAACTTGTGTGCCCACTTCTTTAGCCTCTTATTCCTCTAACTTTTAGCAGGCATTGCCCTTTGTTTTTGTTTATTTTGTCTATTAAATAAAGGTAGAGTCTTCTCTGGATGAAGAGGCACACTGGTTAACATTTATATTTCAATAGAGGACCCAGAAACAGAAACTTAATCATGCTACTTTAAGTGGTGAACACAAACCTGGACTAAAATAGATATTAAAAAACCACTTTGTTGTAGGCATTCCAGATCTACTGTTGCAAGGAGCGCAATCTACTCAGTTTTTCACAAAAGAAAAAGAGGGATTAATTGGAAAGATGGGCAAGGTCTTGGAAGAGCTGGAGAAGAGAAAGTGCAGCTCAGCCTCTAAAAATATTGAATCAGGAACTGGTGAACCTGAGTACCAATTTTTTTTTTGCTGAATTATTTTCCCCTGCAGAACTGACATCCTCTGTGTTACCAGGCTTAATATTGTCCCAGCTCTAAGTCTAAATTACTTCAACTATTGAAGTAATCCACTATGGTGTCTATAACCTAGTCGCACATTCTAATGAGAATGAACTTTTGTTGCCCAGCTTGAGACAGTACCTATAGCTGAGCCATTCATATACCCTTTCTGTCATTCATTTGATCAGTCATTCACTGCTGCACTTTTCTTTGTCTGTTTGTTTACCTGCTACGTGCTAACATAGATTTAGGTGATGGGAGAGGCAGTGACAATACAAATGATGCCCAGGTCTCATGAAGTCTGTTTTCTATAAGTCTGAGGGTTGATTACAGGGCTTGTACACTTGCAGCACAGTTCTGCAGCTTAATTTTCTGTATTTTGCCAGAATGTGAATGAGTAGTAAGGTTCAGAACAGAGTCTTTGGGTGGGGGGGAGGTCATGTAACTTAAAAGCTGATTCCTATTTATATTCTAGAGCCAAAGACATCAATAAAAGTGTCAAGTGAGAGTAAAATATGTTACATTTTGCTTCATTTGTGGTTTTATTGGAAGAAGATTACATTTTTAAGAAATAGTGACACCTTAGTCAGTAATTCTTCATTTAGTATTAAAAAATTGTTTGCCTCTTCAAATTTGGAGTAATCTCATTTCCAGGCAAGGTAATAGTTAGTCTAGGTCAGGGGAGTTTCATCTGTCATTAAAAAGAGCAGTTCTATTTTATTTGTCATTATGATAATTAAAGGTCACAGGAAAAACACATGTTGATAGTTGCTTCCAGAAGATGATAAAACTGGGGTTGTTCACAAATTGATGGAGTTCATATTCTTTTCTTTAAATGTGACATAGAGAATATACATTTATTTTCTCAGATAAGCCAAGTTTGATATTGTGGCTCAGAGACTTTATGCCTCCAGCATTTCAGCTACTTTCTCACTGATCAGAGATGTCATTTTACCTGCCTGACACACAAAATAAATTAATATACTTTTTTCAGTCTGGATGTCTTTATCTAGTTCAGAAGTTTAAAAAATAATAATGTATTTGACTGATTTTTTTTTGGGGGGGGGTCTCTTTTCTTGAGGGCTGCACCCACAGCATATGGAAGTTCCCAGGCTAGGGGTCAGATTGGAGCTGTAGACACTGGCCTACACCACAGCCCAGCAATGCGGGATCTGAGCTGCATCTGTGACCTACACCGAAGCTCACAGCAATGCCAGATCCTTAACCCACTGCAAGGCCAGGTATTGAACCTGAGTCTCATGGATGCTAGTCAGATTCATTTCCCCTGAGCAACGATGGGAACTCCTAACTGACTGATTTTAAATTTACGACTTTACCTAAAAATGCTTTTAATCTATTCAGAATCTCTTCCTTATTTTAATAATATTTTGACGCTGAATTTAAACTTCACATGTTGCTAAAAATTCCAAGTCCTAGTTTCAAATTTCTTTACATTTTTAAAATCTGTTTTTAAAAAGAATTTATTTTTTGCATTCAAAAATGAAAATACAGCTATTTCCTATTAGATGTATAATTCATGGACTTATATATTTGCCTAAGTGATAAAAACAACCGTTCTTTTCATAGCATCCAAACAGGAGTAAATGATACCTTTGTTGGTGTCAATCACATCTGATTCATATACTCATAGGTATCCAATTGTTCTTCTCAAAAAAAAAAAAAATCTACCTTCTAGTGGCTACTAAAATACCTGCACTTGTCATAGTTGTTACTGTTTTTTGTTTGTTTGGGGCAGTGAATCAAGCTGAGTTTCATTGTAGCATTTTTTTTTTCTTTTCTTTCTTTTTTCTTTTTATGGCTGCCCCTGTGGCACATGGAAGTGCCCAGGCTAGGGATGGAATTGGAGCTGCATCTGTGACCTACACCATACCTTGAAGCAACATCAGATCCTTAATCATCTGAGTGAGGCCAGGGATCAAACCTGCATCTTCACAGACACTATGCTAGGTTCTACCTGCTCAGCCACAACAGGAACTCCTATTTTAGCAAGTTATTCATGGGGTTGATTAGAAGACGACTCAAGCCAAAGTAATCTCAATGGATTCAAGACGATTGATCGTAAATAACGTGATTATTTTATATATTAAAAAAAAATCAGGGAGTTCCTGTAGTGGTGCAGTGGAAACAAATCCGACTAGGAACCATGAGGTTGCGGGTTCAATCCCTGGCCTCGCTCCTTGGGTTAGGGTTCCGGCGTTGCTGGAGCTGTGGTGCAGGTCGCAGACACGGCTCAGATCTGGTGTTGCTGTGGCTGTGGTGTAGGCCGGCAGCAACAGCTCTGATTAGATCCCTAGCCTGGAAATCTCCATATGCAGCAAGTCTGGCCCTAAAAAAGAAAAGAAAAGGCCATTTTCAGTTTTAAAGCCACAATTTTAGATGTATTACCATTCAGCATTGTTAAAAATATCAGTGATGAAATGATGGCTTTGCTCCTTAAATTTCATTTATTATATATATGTTCTTCTTTCTAAGAAGGCACAAATTTTTTTTTTAGAAGTTTTGAGAAATATAAACGGAGGCTGTTTATGAGGATTAAGAGGACAGAATTTTGTCAATACAAGCAAAGCTAAGAACCTGATAAATTTTTATTTATTTATTTATTTATTTATTTATTTACTGCTTTGTAGGGCTGCAACTGCAGCATATGGAAGTTCCCAGACTAGGGGTTAAATCAGAGCTTCAGCTGCTGATCTGCGCCACAGCCACAGCAACACAGAATCTGAGTCCCATCTGCGGTCTACACCACAGCTCATGGCAATACTGGATCCTTCACCCACTGAGCGAGGCCGGGGATTGAACCCATGTCCTCATGGATACTAGTTGGAGAACCTGAAATATTTTGAGCATTAATTGGATATTGAGACTGCAGCCTCACACTCTGACTTAATTTTTTAAAATTTTTATCTGCTCTCCCTTTCTCCCTCTCTCTCTCTCTCTCACACACATACCCCCGCAAGACACATTTTGGGGGTTTCTCGATTTACCACCCAGAGACACAAAAGTCACATCTATTAATTCAAACAAAAATGAGTGCAATAAAGAAAGGAGTGGAAGAGGTTTCTCTTCCTAAGGCAGAGCAGTCTCGGTTACTGCTGCACTTCTTACCAGATCAACCAGTCCTTAAAGCAGTTCCCACCTGGGAAAGGGAGAGAGGGAGAAGGGCCCGGAAGAGAGGTGGGAAGAGACAGAGGGACAGAAAGAAAGAGACACAGAGGGAAAGGCACACCTTACACACTTAGTGGCTGGTCTGGACCACTTCCTGGTGTGAGCCCACTGTTAGGAGGAAGAAGAGGTCCCACTACAACTCGCACTGTGCATTAGTGTGGAAACGAGTAGAAAGTCTATTACTATTAAAACTAATAGAAAGTCCCACACCTAGTGGATACTGAGCATTCTGAAGGGTTATTTCTCCATAACGAGTCCTTTTTTGTCTTTTTACAGGGGTAAAGGAGGACTTCACACAAAAACAACAAAACGAAATTAAAAGTTAAGAACCTAAAACACCCAAAAAGATCCATGTCTTTCCTTCTGGAAGAAAACTAGATGTACAGATAATCAATGCTGCCTCATAGTTAACACACTGGGTTTTAAAAGCAATGAAAACCGTTGAAGCGGATACTATCGCTGTATTTTAAGTGAAAGCCTCACTTTAAGGAGTCATGTAGTTTATCAAATCTTTCAGCTTAAGTGGAGGCTCAGGTGTTTATCTCTAAATTCAGACTTTTCTATACCTACCATTAAATTCTGTAGATTCCACAGTGTTCATATTTTTGTTAATATAATAGGGTAGTAATTTTCAGTTAGTCCTTCAATTACGATCATCTGAATATGTAGAGAATAAAAATGAAAACATATGACACATCACTGATCGAATATATGACATTTTCCAAGGACTTTCTGTAAGTTTTTCTCCTTTATTTACATTATGTGTGATATTTCAATGCCTCCATTTCATTGCTATGCATCGTACAACAATGATTCACCTCCCTGAAATGGGAGTTTATTTTTAGATAAACTGAGCTGAATTTACATATCATCTTACTTGATTAAGGTCTGTACTTAGAATAGATCCTTAGATAAGGAAATCTCTCCATAAACATAGGAGCTATGTCTATGGGTGATCTTTGACTTGGACCAAGTGTCTTTAGGAAAATCCCATGCGTGATCAGTTTTGTTTCCTGGGAGGGAGGGAACAGCTATCTGTCAGGAAAGTCTCTTTAACCATAACCAACAATATGTTTCTATTTTAACTTACTGTTATTATGGATTTAAAAATAATGACCCAAGCTTAAGAAATCATTCATACACATTTTCAACATTCTCAGTCTGTCTATTTCTCTTTGTGCCTTCAGTAGATCTTATAATGGCAATTTAAAAGCCACAAATGTGATATATTGAAGAGTGAGTATTTTGAAAGAGATCCAGGAAGCTTATGTTATCTCTTTGCCATTAATTGACTACATATTTAAAACTTTTTTAAAAAATTAAACATATTGTGATGCTCACATGTATAATTTCGAAGACGGCGGTTACTATTTGTTAGTATGATTAAATGTGCGAGGATGCCATTGACATCTTGTTTGTCAAGAACTGTGTTTATTCTCTTCCTGCATCTTGTTATGACATTTTGCTTAGACACACAAAAGACTGGGGAATGGTTTGGTAGATATTTATAAACCATCTACCCAGATTTGATATTCAATATTTGTAAACATTTTATATCCTCCCTCTCTCTCTCTCTCCCTCTGCTTCACTGCCTAAGGCACTGCTGGGGCACAGGGACTGGGTATGAGGGTAAGAAGACCATTTACTACCCCAGCTTCGCTATCCCTTGGAGGGAAATTCAAAATTCTGTTTGACATGCTTTCTCATTGCTTCCCCAGAAGTACTGTCCCTTTATTGCCTGTTGAAAGAAGTCGATAATGAACATAATTGTATTGGCCTTTCTCCACTTATTTTCCCTTTGTCTTACTTGTGCTTCCTGTCATCACTTTTCATATAAACTAGGCACCCAAAATGTATTGTGAGGTCTGTTTTTGGAGAGGTTTCAAGTCAAGATAATCAAAGTATTTTTTTTATTGCATCATTTAATCATTTAACACATTCCTTATCCCTTTCATTTCTTGCAAATAGAAAGTGAGTTCTTTAAACATGCTTAAACTCAGGTTAAAGATTTCAGTTAAAAATGTCACTTTCATACCCTTTTGTATCAGGAGATCCATAATAACAGCTTCTCCAATATCTACAATACAAATTTCACCCCACTGATTATTAGACAAAATTCAGTGGGAAATTAAATAACTGTATGTGTACATGTAAAAGAGATGAATGTGAAACAAGCATTTGGTACCTCTTCATCATTAAGTGATAATTATTTGTTTATATATAAGTTTTCTAAGGGAGAGTTATTGGATATCAAAGCTGCAAATCCATCAAGATTTACTCACTCAAAAGGAGTCTAATTAACGTTGCTTTTGGCTAGTGGAAAGAAAGGCTAATTTATATTGTTATGGTTGGAAACTGAAAGAGAAAACCAGGAAGTAAAAATCTGCAAGTAATTCATAATAAATGTCTAGTCCATTGTAATGGTAATACAATTGTAGTAGATATTTAGAGAAAGATGTGAAAACAGGAGTTTTGAAATAACATGGTGTGTGTGTGTATGAAAAAGATAATGCTGTTTGTTTACAATGCTTTTTTCTTTGTTTTTACTTTTATTATTTTCCAGGGCTTACAGAAAGACTGCATTTTCCAGGCGTCCTTATGGATCCATGGGGCACATGCTCTGAAAAAGGAAGTTAGTTCTGTTGTTTACTGGACCAGTCATTGCACTTTCCATCTATGGCCTTCACATGCTGTAGCTCTTTTCCACTAGCTCCATGTAGAAAATCCAAGGGAAGATTCTTTTTTTTTTTTTTAATTTTTATTATAGTTGATTTACAGTGTTGTGTCAGTTTCTGCTTTACAGCCTAGTGACCCAGTCATATATGTGTGTGTGTTTATATAAATATACATGTACTTACATATATTTATATATATATATATATATATAAATATACACACACACACATATATATATACACACACACACACATTATAAAATAGAGTCCAGAAGACTGAGCTGTTAGTGGATGGAAGAAGTTCAATCCCTGCCTAAACCCCACCCCACTCCACCACTGACCCTTAATGGAATTACAAGTAAATTGGGAGCGAAATCATTTCCATTAAGCCACTGAGGTTTTGAAAGAATTGCTATAGCAGTTAACATGCCCTAGCTGATTCAATGAGGAAAATATGGAGAAGAAAAATGTGTCACATGGGTGATTTTATGGAAAGTAACTTCATGGCTGGAAGAGGGATTTAAACAACAACAAATACCCACCCACCCCAGAAAAACACTCCTGGCTCTACAGATTCTAACACAGAATTTGACTTATTGAACCATTTATATCAGGGCAAGGTTACCTTCAAAAGTGAATAATGGACAATGTGATTGACATTTATGCCCACAAATACTATTTCACACTTGGAGACGTCTGAGAATGGCTTTTCAGTAGTCAATGCCCGGATGCCTTTCCAAAGCAGAGAACATGAGGTTTGTCCCTTGGTCAGTATCATTGATCTGTGTTACTGAACTGTCAGTGTATGCCTGTCATCATAATAAATCACTTTACTGGAAACTGTTACAATTAGAAGTATGAGGCATCAATCAACTCCACCCTGAACTATCCAATTAGAAGATGCTTTGTGTTCACAGTATCATCTGTATAGATACAGATCTTGATGTCTGTATCCATGTACCTAGATACTTCTATCTACACACTTCAACACCTCTGTACTTGGAATGTTGGCACACTGCTTGCAAAATAAATATCTTGTCACTTGTGACCGATTTTTATGTTATAGGGTACAAAAAAGAGCATTAATCTGAATCAGGTTAACTGAGCCATGAGATAAGGCAGACATGAGGTTTTAAAAGAGTATAGTATATACTCAGAATTCCCTCAGAGACTCATCGTTTAATATCTGGAGAAAAAAATTAAAATGATCCTAGGGTTTAAAAATAATTAATAGTAATTAGTACTTTATAACTAACCACACTGGCTTGCAGCTCCATAGCTCCAATAGTTGTTTTTGTTTGTTTTTTGTTTTTTGTTGTTTTAATTCTCAGTACTACCATGCTCTTTTCAAAATGCTAATGGGATTATAAATTTTCTTTGTTTCTCTTCACCTATTAACCTTTCACATGCTTTCTGTAAACATTCCTAATTCTATCTACCTATATGAGATGACACTACCTATTAAATAATTCTCAAGTTAGTTATGGATAGAGTTAGAATATGAAGATATTAACTGTAATTTTTTTAAAAACTCTTATATTAGAAAGAAGTTCCAGGAGTATCTAAGTTGCATTCAGAGCAAATGTATTTACTAAATAATTGACTGTCATTGCTTAAAATGTTCCTTTACAACGTGTTACAATTGTTCCAGATATTTAGAGTTTTAGTACAGATTACTTAGGAAAGCTTTTGTTACATGACAAGTATCAGATACTTTGCACTAAGAGGTCTTGAAGTGCTTTTGATCGCTGCTTGGTATATAATGTTATGTGTGATTTTAAATGGTTTGTTTGTTCGTCCTGTTAGACGACCGGTTGTGTCTTTTAAATTCCCCCCAATAACAGCACAAGCAAGGGGGATATTCTCTTGAATCCAACTGAAGATAGATGTAGAGTGTCCCATGGAGAGGTGTGTTTGCCTTTTCTCTGTTGTTTTTAATCGCAGAATGGTAAAGTGATAAAACGTGAGTGCAGAGGCAGGCTGAAACCCTTAAAGTGGTGATGGTGGGAGGGGGGGGAGAGATCCTATCCTTTCCTTTCTCATAATAAACAGAGAGATGAATGTGGATCTCCCCCCACCCCCGACCCCTCCACCCTCCCCATAAACATAAGCAAGAATTTGGAGCGATCATACAGATATTTCTCGAGCCATTAGGGACTCACTTTATGAAGTCCAGAGTCAAGAGACAATTCATGAAGTCCATCTGCATGGGACCCAGCATGCTAGGAGAACCCACCAGCGCCTGCTGCCCTGGCTTTGATTTGCAGTTTCCTGTTACCAGCAGTGCTGATGGAGCCAGCAGAGCATGTGGCCTCTGGAGATCTGGGGATAAGGGAGCAGAACCAGAGAAGCAAAAGCCAGCAGGCTCCTGGGGGTGAGTGATTTCCTTTATGCTGTAATCAGGGGGTGAAATCTGTCACACCAAAGTGGCTTAGGCTGTGAGAAACTAATGACAAGGGGTGGCAAAAATAGCTAGTATAATTATATTTTCTCAGGAAAAAAAAATCAATGGAAAGTAGATACAAACAACTGGTTTCATTATTAAAAGTCTGTCTTTGGGCCAGCTACGATCATTTTCTTTAAGTAGCTGAGAAGATTGTCATTTCCTGTGAAACAGCCTTGCAGATGGGTTCAAAAAAAATCTATCAGTCTGAAAAAACTCACATGTCCTTCCCACATTTATCAATGTCATTCTAGTAGCTTTTCTTAGACTTTTCCCACACTCATCAATGCCATAATGATACTGCAATGAACTACAGTAGCCTTAAGATATTGACTAGGAATTCAAGAATTAATGTTTTGTTTTCTTTTTAATGATACCAGTTCATTTCTTTTTCCAATACCTTTTATTTTAGATATATTGAAATTACCCGATTTTTTTTTTAAATTTTATAGCTCAGGCCCAATTATTGCCCTATAAATAAAATTTGTTTCTTCAGAAAACTCAATTTTACAGAATGATCAGAAGGGGATGGTCTTTCTGTTTATTATTTCTCATTAACTGAAAATTCAAGCTAAGTGCAGGAGTGAAAAATACGTCTATGTAGTGTTTTGTTTCACTTCTGTTAACTCTCTGTGGTCTTAGACAAGTCATTTAATCTAAAGAATTTGGTTTTGAAGATATAAGATTTAAAATAGAGAATCTTGGTGCATCTTGCCATTGTAAAACTCCAGAAAATACGATCTAATTTATTAAATATGCAGGTACACATAAGAAAAACAATCACCTGGCACTAAGGTTCACTTCTTATCATTAGGAAATTAGTCATACTTTTAAAATGCTCAATCCCAAGAGCATTAGGAAAGGGGTTATGTTTGAACAACCTATAATCATGTTTTTGAACAAGGATTTGAATTTTATCCTGAATTAGTTTTAGGCTTCAGCTAATTTAGGAAATTTTAATAGACTTTCACAACATAGTGCTGGGATATCATTGTAATGGAATCACACAGATAATAAAGTTCAGTATTATGAACTATTTGCTAGTCATGTAAAAATTCCACACTTACATAAACTTTTAAATATTTATTTGCTTTGAAGTTAATTCATATAAACTTAAGAGGACATATTTAAGTCAAATAGTGCAGCAAAGAGCCCCAACATGTCCTTAAACATTTCAAAGCTGACAAATATTATTAAAATATCTAATTCCTTTGGAAATAAATATTTTACTACTTTTTTATGTATGATGGTGGAGAGATGTCCCCAGTGACAAAAGATATGTTTTCTGGGGTTTCTGAATTGGACAAACTCTTGATGTCTTGGAACTTTTTTCATTTATGTACTCAGTATCTGTACTTCTAAGTCTGAATAATTTCCTGGTGCTGATTTTATTTTCCTGTTTGTAAGCTGATCCAGTATCATATTTAGGTCAGTACGCTTTGTTTTTACTGGATGTATAGAAGGATCCTCTTGTCACAGAAGATTTATGTTCTCCATCAACACTGTGCTGCGTCTACCATCCCTCCCCCGCCCCTGCCCAATTTGTTTCAAGGTCCACTCAGTCTATTTTCTTCTAATCCCAACAGCTATTTAACAGCTGGCCATGCCATTTGCTTTGGTTTTCTTGTCCATTTCACCATTGGCTAGTCAGTGTGAGGAAGACAAATAATGTGCATATTCCATAAGTCTCTGTATTAACAGTCACACCTAAAAAGGCACATCCCAGTGTGAGGCTGATCACAGGAAACTTGCTTCTATATCCACAGTTGTGATCAGATGAGACTTTGAAGATTCCCGTGATGAGGATAAACAGACGGAATGGAAGTGAATAATTATAACCAGAGGGTAAAGTATGGCAGACCGATTGCATTAATGATGAAAGATCTTACTAAGTTGAATTATCAGGAGTTTAAGTGACAGGTATAGTAACTAATCATAAAAGTATTGAATGTAGAAGAGCACCTTGAAACCTAGATTAGACCAAATATATCAGATGTTTATGTACTTACCCTGGATTGGGAATTAACATATTGTGTCCAATACAGAGAACCTAATAGGATAGTTATCTGAAGCCTGTACTGCATGGTTCCCAAAGACAAGGACTCTGAAATCACTCATATCTGTTATCTAATATACAGCACAAATGAACCTTTCCACAGAAAAGAAAATCATGGACTTGGAGAATAGACTTGTGGTTGCCAGGGGTGGGATGGATTGGGAGCTTGGGGTTAATGGATGCAAATTACTGCTTTTGGAATGGATTAACAGCGAGACCCTGTTCTGTAGCACTGAGATCTATGTCTAGATACTTACAACGGAACATGACAACGGGATGTGTAACTGGGTCCCCATGCTGTACAGTGGGAAAAAAAAATGTTGGGGAAAATAACAATAAAAATCAATTAAAAATTAATTAATTAATTAAATTTAAAAAAGAAGTACCAGAACTTTCCTGATTCATTGAAGAGGTGAGTAGGTCTAAAGATTCAGGAAAAGGGCTGTTTGATTCAGGAAAAGGGATCAATTATGTGGAACCAGTTCACCCACTCTGCAACCACAGCACCCCCTGTGATCACCATACTTTGGAGGCTGGTGAGGAAGCAGCAGTACAGTGGAACTTGGTTCCTTGAGTTTGGATACCATAGCGTGATAAAGGTCACATGATGACACCTGTCATGGAGAGACAAAGAACGAACTACAATTGCAAAAAGTAATGGTGACAGAAGAATGAAGAAAGTGTTTGGAACCTCAGTGACCATTTGGGCTGGTTAAAGGATGCTTGGATCCACAGGAATGAAGACATAGGCCACTTAATCAGGAAACACTTGCCTCTACAAGCAGAAGACTTCCATGTCTAGGGGGGAAAACCCAAGTGGAGAAGCAGCTGTGGGAATTCACGAGCTCTTACCCAGGTTTCAGAAAAGGTCTGTTTATAGACCTGGAGCTCCTAAACCAGGGAAGTATAAGTTCTTTTCAGAAAACATCCTGCAACAAAATCACACCTATAAACCCTGCATCTTCCTCTAAGCATTTTCTTGAGGATCCTGTGGCCAATTATGAAGGTGTCAGTACTCTAGGGGGGAATAGACCATCTGGAGATTATTAGACAAGAATATGAAGGGATGTTCATGTCTGAAGACCAAAACCTTCATCATGAGAGGCCCAGAGTAGCTCCTCTGAGCTTATGGAGGGACTCTTGGCCTGAGTCCAATCTGTGCTAGTTAGGTGCTTAGTCTCAATGTATAAAAGGGACACAACACGCTTAATTGTGGAAGATTATCCATATGGTTAATGGGCCATGGAGTGAAGTAGGAATAATGCCTCCCTAATCTCTCACTAAAATAATAAAGCAAAAGCAATATTGCATTCCTGGGGATTTGCAGATATGAGTGCTCTAACAAAGACTTGAGGATCGAAGGGTAAGTGTTCTTATGGTATTCACATTGGACTATCCTGTTTGGCCACAGAAAAGACTGATAGATCTCTTAGTTTGGATTTTAATAGACTGAATCAGGTGCTGACTGATCACAGCTGTTATTTTGAGATGGTATCTTTGCCTTACCTGCTGGAATTTGGTAGGCATCCTTGACCTGACAAATCTCTTTCCCAGAATTCACACAGATAACCGGAAGCAATCTGCTTCCACCTAATACAGCACCCGCACACCCTTGGCACTTTATTGCGGTGCAGTTTCAACTCACTGGTTCTCTATCATTGTATAAGCTTAGGGAAATTTGTTTTCATACTGTTAACGAATATTACACCATTCCATTGATGATGTTATGCTTATTGGACTCATGGAAAGGCAGTAGTAAACAACTTGAATGCCTAAGTTGATCACGAGGATGCCCAAAGGTAGACTTCAACTAGAGGTACCAGTATAAACTCATGAGACATATGCCCACTAAATAGGCTTGACATGATGATCCCAGTATGAACGTGCACACCTCATGTCTAAATCTTCACTTCCTAAAGCCGATTGCCCCTAAATGGAACCGGAGAGAGCTGCTTGGGGAAATACACAATTCCAAATCTGATCTTGCCATTGGATATATAAGAACGCAAACTTCATTAATTTGGCAGGAAAATGCACAACATGTTAATGAAATAAATATTTATAATACACAAAATAACTAGTATATAGTGATGCTAAAATTAAAAACTAAGGGAAGAAAAAGATAAAATGAAATACATATTTTTACAGAAAAGGTGGGCTAAAAAATATAAAAGAAATCACACAATTAGAACAGCTCAATTTTATAAAGGATTTCCTGTGTAAAATTACTCCAGGGAAGGATATTTGATTGGCTGATAGGTGGTTGACGAATGGGATTTTCACATGGTCTCAAAGTATTTTGCCAAAACCTAAGTGTCAGTTTCAAAGTGGAGCATGCGCTTTTGCTGTGAGTGACCTAATGGTCACCACCTTACTGCAGCTAATCCCATCCCAAACTGGAATATACAAAGCTGTATATTGATGCTATGCAATGTCAAATATTGTCACACCTGTGTTGTGTTATAGCTAAAAATACAACACTGTCTAGTCTCAAGAAAATAAGTCAAAATCTGATTGCAGATTGCAAATCTGATCATTTTATAAGAAGTCTAGAACTGGAATTTTTCTTTTTTTTTTTTAATGATTTTTATTTTTTCCATTATAGCTGATTTACAGTGTTTGTTAATTTTCTGCTGCACAGCAAGGCCACCCAGTCACACATACATGTATACATTCTTTTTTCTCACATTATCATGCTCCATCGTAAGAGACTAGATAGAGTTCCCAGTGCTACACAGCAGGATCTCATTGCTTAGCCATTCCAAAGGCTATAGTTTGCATCTATTAACCCCAAATTCCCAGTCCCTCCTACTCCCTCCCCCGCCTCTTGGCAACCACAAGTCTATACTCCAAATCCATGGTTTTCTTTTCTGTGGAAAGGTTCACTTGTGCCATATATTAGATTCAAGATATAAGTGAAATCATACGGTATTTGTCTTTAAAAGGGAATTTTCAAAACTTCATTCTCATGGGCAAAAAAAGATTTGAGACTCTTTAGATTAAGAAAAGCTAAAGATAAAAACTGATGGATTTCCCTTGTGACACAGTAGGTTAAGGATTCAGAGTTGCCGCTGCTGCAGCTCAGGCCACTGCTTTGGTTGGGGTGTGATCCCTGGCTCTGTAACTTCTACAGCCACAGGCATGGCTGAAGACAAACAAAACCAAAAACAAAGCAAACTAAAAACATGAAAAAAAAAGTCTACAAAATTGATTGGATCCTGGATAGAAAAATACCCCTCCGCAAATATATGTATAGAAGATTTTCAAGAAATTAGGGGAAATTGGAATTACTTAATATATATTAAATTATGTTACTGAATAGATAACATATTTTAAACATGATAATATTTAAGATATCATTTTTTACAAAATTAGAGATATATCATGTCCCTATTCTTAAATGTCTCAGAAGGAAAATAAAGTAAGAATAGTTTGAGGGCTATATCACAGAATTTGTCTTCAGATAAGGAGTATACCACATTCTTGCATTGAAAAAATTGAAGAAAATTTATTCTTTCTAATATATTAAGTAAGGTTACTATTTTGTATTGTGCTATAAAGAATTCACTTATTTCACAGTGTAGGAGTAAAGTATAAAAAAGGCATTAAATATTCTAAACATAAATTAGCATTTATCCTGCTATGAGTTTCTAATAATAGAAAATATTTCTCATATTTTAAAATTTGTACTGGCTTTCAAAAAATGTTTTACCTCATTAATTTAATGCCATTTTTAACTAACAGCAAATCAAATTATATTGATCTCTATCATGATGGTCTTATGTTTTAATTTCAAATGATCTTGCCTATATGAATTACTTTTAACTAAAATTCACTATCTGGATGAAAAGATAAATTCTGGAACATTGTCTTCCTGAGTATAACTTGAATTTATAATTAGACAACTTTTGATTAAGGAAGCACACAAGCTTAGAGACAAAATAGAATCAATGAACTGATTTAACAGACTAATACAACAAGATTATTAATCTATCGAAATAGCTTATTAACTATAAATTATATTCAGTGAATAATATCTAAATGGTAGTGGTGAAATATGTGGTAGCTACTTAGATGTTGAATATATTATTGCAAAAATAATGTATTTGTATAATTTTGTTATGAATATGAATATTGATTGGCTATTTATTTTCAATGTTGATGAAGGGAACTTGAAACTTAGATTTATTGTTATTCATCTGAAGCATGCATATTTTTCTTCAGGGTTTTTCCTTTTTTGATTCATTTTCTTCCCTTGATAAATTAATGACTGCTCACTGTATAATCAAATGTCTTCAGTGGTAATATTTTACTTTCAAGTTTTCAGCAGGTACAAAAATTGTTGTTCTCCTCTAAGTACCACTGAGTTGAATTCTGTTGTGTCCTAAGTGTATCTAGAAAATCACTCAGTGGGTTTACTGACAAGTAGATAAATCTTGCTTGTTTAAGGTTAAACCATAAAAAATATTAATTTAATTCATATTAAGATTTTTCATTTTTCTTTCAAGAAATCCATATTTAAACATTTTCTTTCTCCAAAAAAATTACATATATCCTATAATGCTATGATGTATTATTGCAAGCTATAATACCTTAAAGCATTTCAGAACTGCAATACTCTAGGCTTTTGAAACACTGTCTTCAAAATGACCATGAAAAATACCTTAGGACCTCACTTTTAGTTTCTTCAATAGAGACCTAATTAAGTATATAATCTATAGAGATAATAATGACAAAGATAATTATCAACAACTTAATGCAGTGCCAATATGATCAAAGAGTTTGGCATCTCACATTCCATTGTTAATTCTGATCATTGCTAGAGCACATCACATTATAATGTGATCCAGGGTCAATCCTTAAAACCTGAAAATGCAAACCAAGTAAGTTATCCTTATTCTGTTCCATTGCCTTATTACCCAGGATACAGACCTATTCATGGTAAAATGGTATTCAAGAGAGTATCACAGCGGGAGTTCCTGTCGTGGCTCATACTCAGGTTCGATCCCTGGCCTTGCTCAGTGGGTTGGGGATCCTGCGTTGCTGTGGCTGTGGTGGAAGCGGGCAGCTGGAGCTTTGACCCCTAGCCTGGGAACTTCCATATGCTGTGGGACTTCCATATGCAGCCCGAAAAAGACCAAAAAAAAAAAAAAGAGAGAGAGAGAGCGAGAGGAAGAGAGAGAGATTATCGCATGGTGATCTCCAAGAATCTTAGGTAATATTGGGAGACAGTCAAAACAAGATAAACTCCGAAGTAGGCTAAGAACAGAAACATCAGTATTACATCAAGTTGCATCCATTATTTGATCTAAGTTTTCAGAAAATAGCCTTATGAGTAGATGAATGAAACAGGAAGAGTCACATCTGGCAGAAAGATTAGAGATGATTGAAGAGTTTTATTTTTTTTTTTCTGAAAGCTACATAGTAGAGTAGAAATTTTAATCTGGAACATCTTTTACCTTGACTTTTGTCATCATTTGATTTTTCCTTCTTAAAAACACTCATAAATCTATTTTCTGGTGGATCCTTCTGTGCACTCACTTTTTCCATATGCAAAATGCTGTTTTGATGGAAGTTGGCCCAATTTCACAGATTTTTGCATGCTGACCAGAATGCAGATGTGTCTATGCAATTTTGATATTTTCTGAAATCATTTCACATATTCCATGGACATTTGGCAAATTAGGGACTGGAATTTCTGTTTAAGCGTGACGTAGTTTTAGTTTTGTTGAACGTGATAATTAAATACTGATTGTAGGTAAAGTACTTACTATTTTAATGTGTATATACAATAAAGTATGAACTAAATATACCTGAGCTAATAAACACACCTTCATGAGGATAATAACTTTCCTTACAAGGTTGGTATGAGAGTCATGTGTTTAAACGGAGAACACTTGGTAAACTGTAAAGCTTTGTCACCTCTGCTATTACCAATGTCAATGACAATTGATATTTATAATAATGTGGGTGCCTTCGAATTCATTGGATATCTTTGAACTGCTGGACAATTCAACATAATTTTTCTATAGTTGAAACCCTATCATACACAAATTTAGTATTTTAGTCAAAAATTGATTTTACTCTCTCTCTCTTTTTCTTTTTCGGCTGTGTCCATGGCATGTGAAATTTTCCGGGCTAGGGATCAAACCCACACTGCAGCTGTAACCAAAGCCACAGAAGTGACAACGGCAGATCCTTAACCTGCTGAGCCACCAGGGAACTCCTTACTATCGCTTTTGAATAAAATCTGGATGTCACAAATAAGATGAGGTTTCTGCAAATCAGGCCCTAAAAGGAAACACCGATGTTTCATTTTATTGTTTTTTTTTTGTAATTAAAGCCATCTTTATCTTCAGATGGTCAGAATCCCTGTTTTGACCATTCAGTTTGATTAATGGACTTATACAACTTTTTTTTCAATGCTATAGGGAATATATGTTTGAAGTGTGGTGTGTGATATATGTAGACTTGTTATTTTTGCTTTGCATATTGACTCATTATTAATTTATGTTTGAAGATAATCATGGCAATTTGTTGGAAAAAATTAAAACATTAAACTCTATTACATTTAAATTAAAATGTGCTCTGGCATTACTTTAAAAATTCAGATTTTAAATGATAAATTCATCAAATGATTATGTTAACTCGCCCATTTTAAAATATTTATTTTAATAGATAATTATTTGCTAACTTTTCAAGAGTAATTTATATTTACTAACATAAAGTTCAGAAATAAGGTGATATGCAAAAAAGAAAAGAAATAGCGCTAACTTTAGCCAATGTTGATATTTGCATCTGCGAGTAATTTTAGACAGTTTTCCTAAGTGGAAGCCATATATAATCCCCAAGTTGGTGATTATATAGTCTGTATCTTTGACTATTCATGGTTTTCTATATTTTAAAATAAACTCTTTTTTTAGACTATGTAAATATTTTGGCACGGATGATATCATATTATGCATATATCAAAAGTTTAAACTTGTGATAACATTGAAAGTTGTTTCAATTTTTTTATAAAAATATATAAAATTGACACATCAAATTTTTTTCTAAATCTTTTTCATCTTTGTTTTATATTGATGTATACCTAGGAACAAGGTTACTTAAATTTTATATAATGTGTTAAAGGAACTTGAAAGAAATACAAAGTACCTTTCTAGAAAATTTACAATAAATATGCCAATAACAGCTGAGTATGTCTATATCATTCAATTTTTTTTTTTGTCTTTTGTCCTTTTTAGGGCTGTGCCCAAGGCATATGGAGGTTCCCAGGCTAGGGGTCTAATCAGAGCTGTATGCTGCTGGCCTACGCCACAGCCACAGCAATGCAGGATCCGAGCCTGAGACCTACACCACAGTTCACGGCAACGCGGGATCCTTAACCCACTGAGCAAGGCCAGGGATCGAACCTGCAACCTCATGCCTCCTAGTCGGATTCATTTCTGCTGTGCCACGACAGGAACTCCTGCATCATTCAATCTTTAATAAACTTGACATAGTAATATCTCACATTTTTAATTTGTAGGCAATTTTAATTTATGGGCATAATTTCTAATTTTAAGTAAAGTCTAGTATACAGTGTTTTAGGATTTTTTTTTTTTTTTGGAGGAGTTTGATGTTGCCCAGGATGCATCAGATTAGATAAATTCCTAACTGTTGGTTGCAGGTAAGCTGTGTTCACCGTTCTTAGGGTATGTAATGTATATACATATTATTTCAATATTATCAAGAATGTGACTCAAATGCTTTTATTTATTTTTTGCTTAGTTGATTTATCAAAGACAGGGTTATGTGTAAAAGGCCTCCACCATAAATATTTGTTTCCATTTCTCCTTATATACATTTTATTTAATATATATTTAATACTATACATAGTCATGCTCAGTATTTATTCTTTGAAAATTGTAGATCTGTTATGAAGTTGCCCTCTTATTTAATGTCTTTTCCTTTGAATTCTTATTTTCTAATTAATTAATAATTAGTAGGAGCAACCTTATTTTCTTCTTTCTTTTGCCTGGAATAGCCCAACTTTTTTTTTTTTTTTAAACTGTCAGTTGTGTTCTTTGTATCTACTGTGTTACATGTGCTTATTTTTTTAAAATTGTATTCAAGTAGACACAGGTAATGATAGACAAGACACCCAGTCATAAGCATGTGTCCTGTGAGTGTGCCCACCTAACCAGTCAGAACAGTAACTAGAACATACAAGAAGCACCACCCCTTTATGAAATCCTTTGCTTCTTATTAAACACTTTAACTATTTCTATTGTAATTGATATAGAATGGTTTCATCTCAGTGATTTATTTTTAAATTGCGTTGTATTTGTCTATTTTTCCTCTGTCATATGTATTATATTCATTTTTTTTTTCTCCAAGGAAAGGAATCCAGCCTTTGTTTACTACATTTTTGTAAAATATCGCCTTTATATTCCTCAAAATGTTACCTTAACCCACATTTCCAAACAGAATCAAATATAAGTTATATATAATGGCTTTTTGGTCCTTCCTAAAGTAAGGTGAGGAATTAGCATCCATTCACCTTCCTCATTCTCCCACTTCCTGGCACTAAGAATATAAAATTATTTCCCCAGGATCCCTAAGGAGGAGGATGCTATACTATGAGGTACAATATCCTCAAGCAAACACCATTACAGTGAAGACAGATAGGAGTATAAGGTTGCTATTTCTTCTATTACCCCTGAAAATAAGTCAAGCCAAAGGGAAATTCACAGCAACATAACTCAACAGCCAACAACAAACATCAAGGCTTCAGATAGCCATTATAACTGATCCACAGCCAGCAACGGTTGGGTGTCAGGTCCCCGGGGCTCATCTTAGTGATACATTTGAAAATATTTGGGGGGGCCCAGAAATTGAATTAAAACATCAGCAAATAGAATGCTTACAAAAAAAAGGAGTATAGACTATTTTAGGGAAGAGTGTCCCAGAAACTAAGCAAGAAATTGTGACCAAAATAAGAAAACATATTAAGATCACAATTTCAGAATATTTAGTAGCATCAGTGGATTTCATTTCATTGAGGGAATATTATGGAAATGCAGTTACACTTGGCTAAAATTTTGATCGGTATTGAGTGGCAGGGAAATTTAAGTTCCTGGAAAAGTTCTCAGACCATGTCTTTTCCTGAGTTATCATCTTAGAACAGGAAATAATTCTTCAATTCAGAGTTAAGCATGGGAGAGAAGGAGAATTCTATTAGGAAATTTGAGAATTTCAAGGAAACATTTGTGAATGAAAAGCTACTTCCCCCCAAAGTTAATGGTGAATTACAGAAATGACATCAATCGATTTTGAAATTCCCAACATTTTAATGTTTTAGTATTTACTGTAGACTTAATTTTCACAGAAAAATCATGTAGATAGTTCAGTTTCCATATACCCACACTGTATTATCCCTGTTATTAGCATAGAATATTAACATGACTTATTTGTTGAGATTAATAAATTAAAAGGATCCATTGTTATTAAGTCAAGACCAGACATTAGCTTTTACCTAATGTCCTTTTTGTGTTTTCGTTCCAGGGGCTCATATAAGACACCATGATCTACTTCACAGTATTTTCTCAATAGTTCTTAGCCCTTCTTTTTGACGTACATGAGAATTTCGAAGAGTACTCATCTGGTACTTTGTAGAAGGTCCCTTAGTTGGGAGGCATGCAATGCTTTTCTAATGGTTAGACTGAGGTTGGGATGCATGCAAAGCTTTTCTAATGGTGAGACTGAGGTTCTATCCATTATGCATTCTTGGGAGGGAGTTTACAGAGGTAAAGCCCTCTTCTCTACACATCACATCAAGCCTATTTACTAGCAAGCAGTTGCCACTGTAGGTGTTAAAATTAACTGCTTGGATGAAGTAGTGTCTGGCAGGGTTTTCCACTGCAAAGTTACTCCTCTTTTCATACTGTGCTCTTTGGAAGGAAGTCCCTGTGTGCAGTGCACATTTGAGGACTGCAGAGCTGTTGTCCCCCTTTCTTGAGGGTGGGGCATCTATACAGAACCTGTAGTGCCCTTCTGCACAGGTTTGTCTGTTCTTCCTCAAAGGTTTGCTTGTTCAATCATTCACTTGTAAGAGTGTAGGCTCATCGATGCTCACTTACATATGGGGTTATGCCCCAGTAACCCTTTATTATTTACGTTGTTGCTCAAACCATTGCAGCTTTGGCCTTTGGGGATCCTTTTATTAGGCTTCTGTGTCTTTTTGATATGTTCCCTTCAATGTTTATGGTGGTGTGTTTGCTGTTTATTTGTTTGTTGTACTTCTTTACTTTCTAGTTCTGGTACTACAAGATGCTTCAGGCTCATCTTATATATTTGCTGCTCCTAGAATCAAGGCTCCTGGCACCTGCTATTGGAGAATACTATTAAAATCTAAGATTTTGGAGCCAAGTGTGCTCCTCGCTCTGAATGTGTATTTGCTCTAGATAATCTCAATCGACAGTGCAAGGAAAACCATGTGTCTATAGTAACTGTGTATCTACAAAGATCCATGTAAATATTTCTGTATGTAACCATCTACAGCTCTATCAAACTAAACAGTTCATGTTAATGTCTCCAACTCTAATTCATTACCATATGGACCATTCTAGCCTTTTCTTTTTGCTTGTCTGTAAATACCTACTCCCAACAGTGAGAAACCTGGCTCTAACCATCTATCATTCACTTATTTAATTGTTCAAATCTAGTATTACTGTAGAGTCTATATTTTTGATTAATCTAAAAATTTACTGGAGAGAAATTTTACTAAATTGTTGTCCAAGAAAATTCTTGAGGCTTCCAGCTTAAATTCATACATATAAAGACTTTGAAAGTCTGCACTTTTGTTTACCCACAGCAAAAATAAGTCTGAAAATCAGTGACTTCTTGGACTCATAAGAGAAATGAAGTCACAGTGCAAACTGCCACCTGAAATCTGGAGAAATGACACAAAGTAGAGTGATACAGCTGGTATATGTTTACCCACAGCAGAAACTGCTGAAGCCTTAAACTAGAACATTTAATGGTAATTTTGAAGAATTACCAGAAACTAAATGTGGATTGATGTGAAAGAGAGAGTACCTGGGGGCATACTTCTTGTGCTTTACCTTCCAGAAATCTAGCAGGTTCTCAGAGAGAAGATCTGGAAAATATCTCATCAAAGCCCTGGGAAGGTGAAAAGAGCATTAATCCTTGTGAAATACACTGAAGGCTTTCTCTACAAAAAAGGCCCACTCTCCAGATGAAAGAACATTAACAGAACCTTACCCCAACTGCAGGAAGGGAATACAGCCAGAGGAAAATGAGAAAAAATTTATACTAAGAATAGAGAGGGGGAGTTTCCTCCTGACACAGTGGGATAATGATCTGACATGGTCATTGCTGTGGCTGTGGTTACAGCTGTGGACAGGTTCAATCCCTGGCCCAGGAACTTCCCCATGCTGTAGAGGCAGCCCCCCCACCAAAAAAAAAAAAAAAAGAATAGAGAGAGGAATTGAAATGATAAAATTTAATATGTAAGATAAAGCTACTAGAAATCAAATGAAGATCAATGGAACCGAATAGAAAATCCAGGAAATAGATACAGCTTATATAAGAATTTAACATATGATGAAATTGATATTTCAGTTTAGCAAGAAAAAAGATGAATGATTTAATGAATACAGAGCAATTGTACAACTTAGTACTTGCTATGTTGTAGAAAAAAATAAAATAAAATTGGAAACATAAACATATTTTACCAAAAAGGGGAAGGGGAAGGATTCAAATGAATTAAATAGTTAAAGACTTAAAAAAAAAAAAAAAAGTCCTGTAATGATATCTTGGAGAAATTAAAATCTCAGACAAGAGGAAATTTTCTTAACCAAAACTTACATCAAGATGCTGTAAAAGCATGGCATGCTAGACTACATAAAATAAAGCTTTTAATAAGAAAACATCCTATAAACAAAATCAATAGACAGCCAATCAATTTGCAAAAGTAAAAAATAAATTTAATATGGAATTTAGCCAGAGGTAAAATTTTACGATGAACCGAGTTTGAAAAGAAGAAAATAACTTATATAATAATAAAATTGAAAGAGATCATGGAAAGATAATTCAAGAAGAGAAAACCCAAATGTTTCACTATGCATGTGAAAAGATGCCTTAACACATATCACCCGTGCACATATAAATGAGTAATAGATTGACAATGGCGATCCCATTATGCTCATAAATTTGTTTGTAGGAAGTTACAGAAAATAAACTAGATCAATACAAAGGTTCAATTGTGACAGATTTTTTATGCTGCGTTACATAATTTTAACTTAATTCTGCAGTCAGTGTGGAGATAGTGAAGCATTTTTGGACATGCATAAGAGATGAAAAAAAGAATTTGTAAAGAGTCATTCAGAATTTGTAGCGAATCAGTGTCTAAAGTCTTAAAAATCATTTGAGAGTTATTTTGATGCTATTGACCAAGCTAGGGAAGCGAGAAGAGAAGACAAATTTGGAGGCATGAAGGTAATTTTCAATTCCTCTTCTAAACCTAGGATAAGATGACCCATATATTTTTAAGAAACCTATGGGTTGAGTTTGAAGTTCATAGTCAATCATCATACGCAGGTGGGAGTAAAGAATGGAGGTGAATAATCAGCCATGGAGAGGGAGGCAAGGAGATAGGGAGGGCTTTTTATGCAACCCTGGGTGACATTTAGAACAAAGTGCTGGGTGTTGAACAGAGGGCCCATGTATCAATGCTCCGTACACCAAGCGATGGGATCAGAAGGCTGATATTAGAGAGCTATTTTTCTGTAGCCATGTTTTGGAATTCTTGGAAATAAAAAGAACAGTAGTGGTGGTGTTGTTGTTTTTGCTTTTTTCCTAGACACATGATGCCAGATTCTACTGAGCAAAAAAGCTGTAAAAAATCATATTATAGATTAGAACATAATTCACTATGCATGAGTGCCCACTCAAATTAGCATATTTACTTGGCTCCAAAAGCTGAATGTGTATTTTTCTTCATTTTTGTTGGTTGGCTTGTTTATATCTCATTTGTGATATTTAGGTTAAACTCGTTGGCTGGGTGTTCACAAGAGCAAAATTCTATTTTACTTGAAAGAGACTAGAGTAGAATTTTCTCTACAAAAGAATGAGTAAAGTGAAATAAAGTTAATACAGCTGGTTTGCTGGATAATCTTCCCTTAAGCTTTGCTTCAAGCATCCGATGTGCATCTAGTCCCTTATAACAGAGTAACTCTGAAGAGTTCCTGTACCTGCCTACAGACCAGTATGATTATTTAAGTTACTCTTTTTTCACTTTTTACCTTCTCCTGGCTTGGAAAACAAAGCATATGGTCACCCTACTCAAATAAAACACTTTTATTTTAGTTTCCTTTGCACTGTGTGTTTATACCTCTTATTATTTCAGGTAATTCTATGCGTTTTATCCAAAATTTTGTATCAAACATCCTATAATGAACCACACTTTTCTATCATTCATTTGTGTGTTTGTATGACGATGCAAATTCATTCATCACTTACTAAATGTTAAGAGAATATATACTCTTAAGAAAACAAGTAATTGCTGAGCAAGGAATTCTATCATTAGAACACACATTACAACATATGAAGGTAAATAAAAGCCGTAAATAGAATTGTTTAGCATTATTTGGGGAGAAGTTATTAAAATTATGGGTGTCTAGAGATCCAAGGAAGAGAGAAAGTGAGGTCTCAATTGGGTATTGAATAATGGTAATTTTCAAAAAGTGTGTTTATGCTGAACTTTGAATCTTAGAGAACTGACAAAATCAGCCAAGTCTCAACTAGACACTGAGCAAAATTTATCATCTTTGTTTTTTATATTCCCAGAACCAACACAATTCTTAGCATGTAGTTGGTTTACAATAAATGCTTAAGGCTTGAATAAACAATTAAATGGGTTAGGAAAGGCTATAGAAACAATACTAACTCCTCCTTATATCTCCAAATTCAACATTTCTTTTAAAAATTACACCTCGTAACCAATGCCTACTAGGATTTGAGTTTATGTAATAATTTCAAGTGGATCCTGGAACCATTTTACAAGACCAGGTCTAATCTACATTTTTATTTTCCATATGTAGTCAGGTAAACATTTTTGATCAAGCTGCCGTTTTTTAAGTAAAAGGTGCTATTTCTTGGGGATATTCAGAGACATAATATTGGATAGAGTTAAAATCAATACCACCTATATATATTCTTTGTCACAGCCTTGTAAATCAATTATACTTTAAGAACAAGAAAAAGAAAAACGCCATTCTTAATACAAACACAGTTAAGAAAAACTTCGTATGTGTGCTTCTGTTTCATATTATGCTTCGACTCTTCTCTGCATAAATATAACTATGTATTTGCAATGTCCAGAATTATCATCTCTTTAATGTGAACTCATCTATCATTTAAAGTTACCTCCATCTCTCCCTAATCTAGTAGGGTCTCTACATTTTTAACCATAACTTTAGCAGAGATCTATTTTTCTGGTGGGTAATCCATTAAAATTACAAGAAGCACTATTTGTAGCCCAAGGTTGCAATTGAATCATCATGCGTGTTGTTTATGCCCTCTTACTGTTATCGCTTGTCATTTTTTTGGGTCATATTCAGTCAAAAAATGAATAGCCTTTTCCTCTCCTGGAATACACATTTAAATTCAATTTAAAATGAAAGTTCAGATTTGTTCAGATTTAAATAAAACTATGATTCATAAAGATTCCACGTAGTCCTAAATATAGACATTATATAGCAATAGAAAGAGGTTCTTTAGGGAAAAAAAAAAAAAGGCTAATAGAAGAAGAAACATCGTGTCCAGGACCCCCGCTGGCAATGACTTGACCTCACCCTGATTACATTACTTTCTCTACTTTCAGAAGGAAGGTGGGTTCTGAACGAGGAGGGTCAGGGCTCTCATTCATGTCAGTGTTGACACATGTATTCAGATGCCTATTTTTAACTGCGTAGGCTGTGTTGTAGTTCAGAGATAACATAGCTCTAAGCAATTTTTGCTTGTTTGTGTTCAATGTTTCTCATCCGGAGGGTCAGGAACTCCAGCCATGGGGTCACTGAGAATTTCTGAAGAGGTTCAAAGAGACTCTTGATAAAGAATCAAGCCTAGGTAATTAGTCCAGCCATTTCCTTCCAAGGAACCATATGTCAAAATTATCCGTATTTACCACCCCATTGGTTTCACCAGTCCTGTAACCTCCTCTCACCCACAAACCACTCATTCATCCCGAAACTTTTCTAACAATATTCACCTCCTGATATGTATACATATATGGCATCTTCCATTGAAAGCCACTTCTGGTACTGAAATTCTGAGCCCCCCACCCACCTCACCCTGCTCTGTGTGTGTGTATTTCCTCATATACAACTTTAGTGTTAGATTGTTTTGGGGTTTCTAAGGGGTTACGCTCTTATGAATTATGTCCCAATCAAATTTTGTCTCTTTGAACATTATAATTCTTAAGATAAAGTGTCTGCATCTTGATACAAAAATTGTTTTAATAACCAGTTTTCCAACACTTGCATTTCTCAATAATGTGACAATAAACTTTCTTTAAACAAAATTATCATCTTAATTACCTAGAATAAATACACTTCCATCTAAAAGAAAATGAATTAAGAAAATAGACAAGAATATTTTAAAATTCAAATCAAATTAAATTAACATCAAGGAAAACAGGAGCACTAATAGATTCATTAAAGAGACAGAATGCAGGTAGTGCAAGAGTTCTGAAACAGAATAAAAAAATCACTTTTTTAATTGTAACTAGTAAAATAAGCCGGGCAATCACCAAATGCCAATATAGCTAAAAAAGCAAGATTATAAAATCAAGATGGGATAAATATAGCATAACTATACAGTAATATAAGCTCACTAACATGCAAATAGATATTTGAGAAACATAAACCATTTAACAGGGTGTCAGCAAAGTATATTTCAAATTTAGATTTAGATCAAGAGAAATTTATTAAACACCCCAAATTATAAGAAAAGGAGTAGCACTGGTAACTAGTTCCACATTGTCTAGAGCAGGATAAAGGGAAATTGTTCACACTTTTCTTTCAATATAAAGGTGCATTTTAATACCTAATTAATTATATTTGGCTATACTAACACATAATAGATAATAATGTAAAAATTATTATCAAAACCCCCAGACTATCATCATAGAGTCAACACTCTAGAGGCACTTACATTTTATAGACATCCAGTAATGGACTGACCTTAGAGTATACAGCAAACACTACATCCATTAGATTAAAACTCATTCAAAAGTCATGGGTCTAAATTTATAACAACTGATATTGTCTTGGTCGATACTATTGATATATACTTGTGAAACTTACATTTTGAGGGGAAAAAAGAAGAAAAACACTGAAGTGAGGTTAATGGTGAAGGGAGTCCCCCCGTGGCACAGTAGAACAACTCTGACTAGTATCCTGGGGGACCCGGGTTCAATCCCTGGCCTTGCTCAGCAGGTTGGGGGTCCGGCATTACCATGAGCTGTGGTGTAGGTCGCAGAGAGCTCTGATTCAACCCCTAGCCTGGGAACTTCCATATGCTGTGGCTGCAGCCCTAAAAAGAAAAAAAGAAAAAGAAAAACAGATTTATGGTGAAAATAATTGGAATAAAAAGAAACCTAAATAATGGGAGATCTTTGTCAATAGCAAATGAACGTAGTTAAAATAGAACTTAGAACACAGTAGGCACTTTTGTCTCAAACAAGATATCTCAAGAGTAAAACGATAATTTGTGTTTATATTTGGAAAGAACAATCATCTATCTTTCAAGTGATTGGGAAAGGGATTTCAACTTAAAAATGGACTTTTAAAATGGGAGTTTTTGTGTCGAATTTCTGTTGCTAGAAGGGGAACTTGTGAACATGTATCTAGAAAATTCCAGGAGAGGAGAGTTGTGCGGAGGCATCTGCCAGTTCTCGCTCATGCAGGGAGTTAAGGCAACCCTAGACAGCTTAGTCAGTGTATGAGTTCACCAGAGTTAGGCTTTCACATACCTGTAAAAGCACCTTTTGCCCTTCAGCTTTCCTTTTTTCTATAGACACTTTTTTTTTTTTTTTTTTTTTTGTCTCTGTAGGGCCTCACCTGTGGCATATGGAAGTTCCCAGGCTAGGGGTCGAATTGGAGCTGCAGCTGCCGGCTTAAGCCACAGCCATGTGGAATCAGAATTGTATCTGTGACCCTACACCACCGCTCATGGTAATGCCAGATCCTTAACCCACCGAGCAGGGCCAGGGATGGAACCTGCATCCTCATGGATACTAGTTGGGTTCGTTACAGCTGAGCCACATCAGGAACTCCCATATATACTTCTTAATTTTCTCAACTATACCATTAAGTCAGACATAAATTTAGAGATTCTCTCCATGCTAATATGCCCTTCACGCCTATGAGCTTTTCTAAAGCTTTTTGGTTTGACTATAAGTAGATATCTCTTACATTCTCCTCAGGGACCTATACATCTCAGTTTATTAATGATATATACATTTCAGTTTTTAAAATGCCCTTTAAAATTCTGTCAGACCATATTAGAAATCAATTACTTATAAAAAATGAATTCCCTAAAAATCACGTTGTTAGTTGTATTCAGTATAAAGGACAAACCAACACGGTTAACACATGGATGTCTAAATTGCGGTCATGTATGTAAACACTGACATATGTATCTACTATTTAAACCTTATATCCCTTTATCCTCTATATTTGCCTAAAAAGTATATTTATTAGCTGATAATCTTATGAGCATTACTATTTTTATGTTAAGTTCTTGGTCATAAATAATGAAGTAATATATTCTACTAGCGCTTCAATAATAATATTGGCTTTATTATATTATCTTTAAATTTCATATGTAGCTATTTAAGAAATTGATATATCCCAATTCATGATATGTTATTATTAGCTTGGGTGAGGAAATTTTAAAAAAAACTTACTATTTTTCAATATATTTTCAGTCTTATGGCTACATACTTTTCAGTGTATTTAATAAATTTGCTTCCAATATAACATTTATGTATTTATTTAGTTATAGGCTTTATTTGTTGATAGATTTATACTCCATTTATTTGTTTCTAATGTACTTAAAATAATTTTCTATACAGCTCAATACATTTCTTTCTGTTATGTCTGTCTTTTATTTTTGAGATCACTTTGGGTTTACATATGTTAATACATTACTCCTATTAATGCATACTACTCCATTTTGTGCTTATAATACCTTTTATTTATACAATCCTCTTATGCAACTTACATTGTCATTTGTCCTTCTCAACCAACAAAATATGGCAATGGATGCTGTCCTTTATGAAATGTGTGAACCTTTGGAAGTTTTTCCTCCGGGGGTTTACTAAGAAGGAGAACTGCTGGGATGAAGGATGGATATAATATCATTAAGTATTTTGCACGTTTGTCCTCAGACTGGTCCCCGGTATACACTCACGAGTAGTACAAAGTTTTTTCACTTTATCATACTTTCATAGCCCTTGGTATTAGCTTTCTTTATAATTTTTATCAGTATTATAGGCTTAAAACAGTATGTCATGGAGTTCCCATTGTGGCTCAGTGGGTTAAGCACCTGACCAGTATCTATGAGGATGTGGTTTCTATTCCTGCTCTCGCTCAATGGGTTAAGGATCCAGCATTGCCGTGAGCTGTGGTATAGGTCACAGACATGGCTCGGATCTGGCATTGCTGTGGCCGTGGCATATTTTATCTCTGATTTGACACCTAGCCTGGGAACTTCCATACGCTGCAGGGGCGGCCCTTAAAAAAAACCCCAAAACAGTATGCCATGATTTTAATTTGCATGTCCCAATTATTAATGCAGTTAACTATCTTTTTATATATTGTTAGCTACTGAGTTTTCTACCTGAACTCTTTAGTTTGATGTGCTCCTCTAAGTGCATTATGGTCTGTATTTAAAACTTAAAACATAGTCCCCTATACACAAGTTCCAAAACTATTTGGTATTATCTTCTATTAGCATCTTACCTTTTTTTGCTATTATAATTAGACAGAAAATCTTTTGAAATTGTTTTTTTCAGTGGTGCACAACGAGATCCATTTTTTTTTTCATTAAAGGGTAAGCCAGTTTTCCTACCTCTTTTACTAAATAACCTCTCCATTTATCCACTTATTACTGAAACCACTTTTCTCAAACCAAATTACAACACATAGATGGATGCTTTAGGCCCCATGGTTCTTTTTTATCCAACTCTGCACTTTTACCAGTTCTTCAGTATTTTAGCTGCATTGTCTGCTCTAAATGTTTCATTTTGAACTAATTTTAGAATACAGGAAAATGTACTAAAATAGAAAAAAAAAAAGTGCTTCCTATCTCTTTCTCTCCACTGGTGCTGAAGTTAACATCTCACAAAATCATAGAATAGTTATCAAAAGTGGGAAATCAACATGGGCACAGCATCATTATCTAAACTGAAAACCTTCACTCAAGCTTGTCCTACTTTCTTACCAATGTGTTTTTCAGCGTGTCTTATTTTTTGAAGATTGTGCCCTCTCTGGCATTCTCTCTCAAAATTACTTTATCTCTTCATACATATGTATCCTTTTATGTTAAATTTAGTTGTTGTAATTTCATTCCAGTTGAACTGATTTGATTTACAATCATATCAGATAAACTTGGGGAAATTAGACATTTTTATGACACAGACTTGTCTCATGCATAAAATAGTATTTTTTGTCATTATAAGCATGTTTTATTCCACCATAGATTTTGTTGTTTTTATCCACAAATGTTCTATTTATTTGTTCTTAGCCTTAATCCTGTATCATTTATTTCTTTCTTGCTACTAGATAATTTATATTATTTTTGTGTCTTTATTTCTATCGAAAAATATATGCAGAGTTTAAAATTTTAACTCGTTTACATGGTAGCCTCACAGACAAAAAACAGCCTCCCTTCTTCGGTCACAACCAACAACCTTGGCCACATCTTCGATCTTGACTTTCGCATTTCTAAATAAAACATTTAGATTGCTTGTATTCATGCCTTACATTTAGGCACATGTTATTTCCTAAGGTAATGACTTAGCCTCTTCCAGTCCCACTACACCCTTAAATATGACTATGTGTACGGTTTGATCATTGTGATGTCTGCTAGTCAGAGTTCAACAATACAGAAGGCTAGGATTACTTATTTTTCCTGCATTTTTTTTTTTTTTTTGTATCATGGAATACTTTTTTCACTTCATTACTTTTCTATGTGCTGATTCGTAATTCAGCCCAGTTCTCCTCACAGCAGGATCACTGCCATTAGGTAATAGATCTTTCTCTCTCTCTCTCTCTCTCTCATCTACTAGAAGAACTGTCTCCTGTGGTTATTCAATTTGCTCTCATCTAAAGTGTTTGCTCTGTCCACCTGGTACATGGCTTTCTTCCTGGTATCTCCTTTTGGGGATGGTACCACATGCATCCTGATTTTGCCATCTTCCTTCTTGAAATGCTCCCTCATTTGCAAGAAGCCCGTCTCTCAGAAGATTTATAAGAAAGCGACACCATGCGGTAATTATTTAATTTTTGGTAGGTCTTGGAATACCTTTATTCTACCAACATTCTTGACTGATGGCTTGGTGGCCTATAGACTGTTTTGGCTGTGAATTATTTTCCTTCAGAGTTTTTTTTTTTTTTTTATACATGGTTTCATTGTCTTCTAGCTTTGAGCGTGGCTTTTGAAAAATCTGAAACCGTTTTGATTCCTGGGTCTTTTATGTATACACTTTTTTTTTTTTTTCCTGTGAAAATTCTCCCTGATGAGATGTCATTTGAGCAGAGGCCTGAAGCGTAGGAAGGGATGAGCTAGTTCTCGACATGGAGTGAGAGGTGGCCAGGTGAGTTCCCGACGGCTGCTATAATTCCTGGTCACACACTTGGTGACCTACGACAACATGATTTTATTCTCTGATGCATCAGGGAGCGAAGAGTCTGAAATGAATCTCCAGGGCCAGCGCCAAGGGCTGCTTCCATCGGGAGGCTGCAGGAGAGCATCCACGGCTGTGCCTCCTTCAGCCTCTTGCCTGCCGGCATTCGGACATTTGTGGCCGCATCAGTTCAAGCTCCACCTCCACAGGGACGGTGCCTTCTCCTCTGAGGTCAAGTCTCCCTCAGTCACTCTCGGAAAAGGTTGCTGTAGGTGCAGGGGTTGCACTGGGACCTCTTGGATGATCCAAGATGATCTTTCTATTTAAAAATTCTTTTAAAAAACCCGCAGTCCCCCTTTGACCATATAATTGAGTATGTTCATAGTCTTTGGGGAATCAGATGTCTATATATTTAGGGAAAAATTATTCAGTCTACCATAGCGGCCAATCATAAAAGAGAGATAATTGAAATAAAAGGTTGGGGTTTTTTTGTTTTTTTTTTTTTTTATGTGTTGTGGGGGCGACAAGTTCCCAGGTCAGAATTCAAACTCCAGCTGTAACTGTGATTTGTGCCACAGCTGTGGCAATGCCAGATCCTTAACCTGCAGTGCCACAGGGGATGTTTCAGCAAAACCTTTTACTTTTTTAAAATGTGTTGAATCTGGCTAAAATTTTACATGCCTTGGGGAAGGGTAGAACATGAGGCTAGAGGAAGAAGTCAGCATTGCCATTGTGCATGGTGTTGAAATTCATTTCAGGGTTCATGTAGAGTGAATGGCTATTTTCCTTAAATTAGATTATCAAATATCTCTCTGGAAAATGCAGGTATTGGCTAGTTTAGGTCACGAGTATTGCTCTTAACATCCATTATTATTATTAATGTAGAACTTAAGGTTTTTAGGGAACAAATAATACTACTGATTGCTATAGCAATGAAAGCTAATAGTTCTTCTTTACTCTGTGAAAAGCTGTGCAGTGAGCATTTTACATGATTCTTTCATTCAGTTTTCACAATAATCTCATTAGCATCAACTCCACCCTCCAGATGATGGGTTATAGACATGGATCGAGGTTGTACTTCTGTCTAAATTTAGAGTTGGGATTCAGATTCAGTTTCTTCTGAAGCCAGTTGGAAAGACCCACAAACCTACTCTGAGGAAAAAACAGTGAAGGAGACTTCTTTCCCCTTGTAGCTCCACCCATTTGCTGAAGGGAGTGTCTCAATAATGAAATGAGCACGAAAGGGTTGGTTCTACCAAGTTTGATTCAAGAATGCATGCAGTTAATACAAAATAAATATTTTCTAAGAAGAGTAGAACATAATTAAAATATCCTAATTATAAATTTCACAATACCCTAGTTTTCCCTAAGCATGTTCAATGGACAAAGGTCAATTATTCCTACTCAGAGTGATTTAATCTTCAAATATTGAGAATTTTCACATGACCTAGGTCATAGTTTCCTAATTAGTGAGATTCGTATTTGAATTCCAGAGACGAGAACAACTTCTGTACTTTACAACCCGAAAGGCTCTGCCAAAATACATTTTGGCTGTGAAATGCAGTTTTGTTTTATTTCCCTCGGTGCAGGTAAGGAAAATACAAAAGCAATCCTCTTTACTTTATGAGTCCAGGCTTCCCAATAGAAAAGACATTCGGTTTTAATTATTGTTCTTCAGCTATTCAAAGCGAGTTAATTAATTTGTGGAATTTAAAATGCTATACATTCTGGAACAATACAAAGGTCTATAGGCTGGTAAAGCTGAGACCATCGATGGGGTGTCTCTTTCCTAAGTTTAATTTTCTGTTTTACAGTAAATTGATCCTCATTTAGTGGGCAGAGGAGTCTTTGCCGTGCTGTTCAAATAAGTTCATCTGCTTTTGGTTTGGGGCCTCTTTACTCTTCTCATTTCTCATTTTCTTGGGTATGTAGTTCTGCATCCAAATGGCTGGATCGAATCACTGAATGTGGACACAGCTCTCCGCCTTCATGTATACATGCCAGTGAGGGTCCCTGTCTCTCTGCATCTGAAAAAGGGAGAATATGTCCCCTCCTTTATTTGGGTGTTACTAGACTTGCACTTTTTGTTTTTCTGTTATCATCTCACTGCACATTCTTCTTGACAGACTCTACCTTAGCTCCTGGTTCCAGCCGTCACTTAAGTAGTGATGCTTGGTCTTGGTCCACACCTTCTTTCTGAGATTCAGGGTAACAGACCCAACTTCTTCTTAGACATTATGACCAAGTGGTCTCTTAGCTACCCTAAGTTAAGCATGCTCACAACCCAACAAACCATCGTTTCTGATTCTCACTCCAAACCTGTGCCCTTTTATGTATTTTTTTTTTTTTTCTCCCAGGAAATGTCACTTCCAAGTCCTGGGTGTCTAAGTTTTTTTATGATTTACCTACACATCTCATTTCTCAGGGAGTCTCAGCTTGGATTGTTCTTTAAAATCACCTCGGGAACTTTTTATGTAATGCTATAGCTGAACCCCACAGCAAAGATTCTGATTTAATGTTTCCGGGTGAGGAGAGGGCAACCATGTTTCTTAGAAGCTGACTAGGTGATTAATTGCCATCAGGATTAAGAACCACAGCTCCACCTCACCCAAATTTCATCAGTTTACCAAATCAATAGGTCACTGGTTCACAACCTTGGCTGGACCTTGCAATCATCTGGGGAACCCGGAAAGTATACCGATATCTGAATCTTAGCAGTTTCCCAGCCACGGCTAAGAACTGACCCTAACGACACTTCCTCAGATATATCATCCCTGGCAATCCTATTTTCACCCCACATTGTTGCCTTGGTACATACACTTATAAATTCTCATACAGTTACTGCAAGCCATGCCCCTTCTATATTATGACCCCCTTGCTGCCAGAGAGATGTACCTAACACACAAATCTGATTATGAGCTTCCTTGTCCTAAAATTCTCTTTCAGAGAACCATTTGGCTTCTATAGCATCCTGGCAGTGTCTTTCTTATAAACCAGTTTTACCAACAAGAACACTGATGTGCACGGATTCCTTAATAACATGCCCATGATCACAAGAGCAAAGAGCGGTAGGGCTAGTATTTGTGCATGGTTATAAATGACTCTAGAACCCATATCTTTCCTATAGCTAATCAAATGAAATAGTCCCCAGAAATAAAATTTAACTCATTTGTAGCAAGAACATTTTCAGTAAAGTGGGAGGCTGCTAACAATAAAGAACAAAGAGCAAGCATGACCACAATAACAAAACATCAACAACTGCAAAAGACTTAATTGCATATTTCTGTTTATTTTATATAAATAATGAAATGATTAAGCATGCATTGTTAAACATGGCTTATATTACTTGGAGAATTTTTGATTCAATGACATTCGTTGTAGTCACTTTGCATGTTTCAGCTAGACTGATGTTGCAAACAGTTCTTAGTGGATGAACTGAAACTGTTAAAAAAAAAAATCAAGTCAATATGATTGTTTTGCACTCTAAGTGCACAAAAAAGCAAACACAGGAGTCAAACATCTGTGACTCCAGATGATGAGAATTTAGAACCCTTCTCCTTTCTGGATTGGATAATGTGTAGAATCTCAAATGACTGCAGGATTGCTCTGAAGATTGTTATCATTGTGCAGAAGTCAAGCTAATTTAATGATTCTGAATACAGAGCTTGAAAACACTCTCTGAGGAACAAGATATTATAAGAACCTACACTGTATTTCATAAAATTAAGATAAAGAACAATTTCTATTCATTATCCTCCTTCTGATATAATACTATTTATTACATTTTTAAAGTACCACCATGAAATGTCACAGGGTTTAAAACTTTCATCCATTTAAAACTGACAATAACAAAAAAAAAAAAAAGCAGGAGTTGTAATTCTGAGTGACTCCATATGTGGCCACAATAGCGTTATAATGTGCTTTCTTCCCGTGATCCCTTGGGCGGTGAGTGATCAGAATCCATGGCTGAGCTGAGATTCACCACCACCCTCCAGCCACCCTTCCTGTGCTGATTAAATTGACTAGTTGTGCTTACTTGATCTCAGCCTTCTGGACACAATGGATTTATCCAAGAGTATGTGCCTGACACAAGCTGGGTCAGTGAAATTTCTCTTGGAAATTTTTTAAAGTGGATTTAAGAAAACACATTCATTTCTGTATGTGGCTAAAGCCTTACAATAAGGGTTTTAGGAGTTATCATTCTCAGAATTTTGCCCCAAAAAGGAAGAAGCCAGTCAAATGTGAGAAAGAACAAGAGTTTAAGTAAAAGATACAGAAAAAGATCCAGCAGCTTTCTGATCTCTGTTTTTTGTTGTTGTTTGTTTTTTTGTTTTTCTTTTTGTTTGTTTTTTGCTTAACATATAACTGAATATGTTCCCTAGGTTTTGGTTGTTCAATATTCCTTGGATTTAATAAGGCAATATTCCCTAGTTATCTTTGTTGGTTGATCCATATCTCTCTGAAATATGTATTTGTTCAATCACCCCGTTTAGTTGGTTACCTTGAATGTTCTATATGGCTCATTTCTTTAGCCTGCATTGCATATGGAGTAGATATAAACATAAGAAGCCAAGTATTTCCTGGAAAAATAATTGATTTATGGTGCTAATCAAAACACTTAAAAAACAGTCCAATCAGTTGCCAGCTATAACCAATAGGCAGAACCAGCGTAGATAAGCTGAACATGACTCTGCATTGGTTATCCCAGCAAAGTACACTAAAAACAAGAGAGCTCAGGGGTTCCTGCTGTGGTGCAGTGGGATTGTGAACAGTGAGTTAAAAGATCCCACATTGCTTGGGTCTGACCCAGGAACTCAGGAGCTCCATATGCCATGAGGTGGCCAAAGTAAAATAAAGCTCATGTTTTCCTAGGAAAAAAGAGAGAGAATGGAGTCATGTGATATGATTCAAAATTTATGGAGAGTGATAATGAAGACAGAAATTAAAATTAAATTAGATGTGAAAATTAATCAACGGCTGATGATCTGCAAGTATAACTTTAAAATATTCCACTGACTTTCATAATTTTCTTTTATTACTTCCTTCTTTATTATTTCCTTATCAAAACTGCAAAGTAGACAAGCCGTGTCCCTCTTGCTCTTCTCTGTGATACCTGAACCTCTTTCAACTCTCTTCTCTGCCTCTCACTAAAGTCACACACTCAGCTGGTCCAATGAGCTTCACCCACCCGGACACACTGTCCTTCATTTAAATTTCCAAGTTCCCAAGTAGTCCTTTTTACCACTCAATAAAAATTCAAAATTTGGGGGACAAGTTATAATTTTTATTACACACGCACGTACACACCCACGTGTGTGCGCACACACACATGCATACACACATGCATGCACACTCTGAAGACAATAGCTTTTTAACCCAAACTAAAGGATTGACAATAAGGTCAGAAGTGCTTGCTGCATTAGCTTGTCTACCTTCATTCCTTCTCCTCTCATTAAATTCAACTAATATGACATGGACATCTTAAATGTATGGTAAAAAAATATCTTCATGAAAAATATCCAAATCTTCCACCTTTATTTATTCAATCCAACATTTACTGGCATCTGAGAATGTAACAGGGCAAGGCTAAAGCAGAAAGATGAAAAGTTTTAATAATTCTTCTCTAAAATATTTCTTGATTATACAAGATCTAGAAGCAGACAAATCCTTCAGGTAAGTCTGAACAGAGAGTGTGTCGTCTGCATGAAATTGTGTATGCAATCACTAATGGTCCATATGAAAAATGTTAAACTATTTACTAATAGATTTAGGAAGTTAGAGATTGATTATATCTCTTGGGAAGAATGGATATTTTAGGAGAGTTAACTGATGCTATTTTTTATAGATTTTATTTTTTGAGCAGTTTTAGATTTATAGCAAAATTTGAACAGAAAGTAGAGATTTCTTATATGCTAGCTGACCTCAAAAATACACAGCCTCTCCCACTATCAACATTCTTCACCAGAATGGTACATTTGCTATAATCAATGATTCTACATTGAGACATCATTTTCACCCAAAATGCACAGTTTATATTAGGGTTCATTTTCAATGTTGTATAGTCTAAGGGTTTTGACAAATGTGTAATGACATGTATCCACCATTATAGCATTACACAGAATAACTTCATTGCCCCCTCAGCTCTTTGCACTCTGCCAATTCTTCTCTCTCACCTTCCTTCTAACCTCTTGAAATCGTTGATTTTTACTATCTCCATTTTTTTAACATTTTCCAGAATATCGTACTGTTGGAATCATGCAGTATATAGCCTTTTCAGTTTGTCTCTTTCACTTAGTAATATACACTTAAAATCTCTCTGTCTTTTCATGGTGTGATAGATCTTTTCTAAATTTATTTTTGTAATTCGAATAAATAAATAACATTACATCTTAAAAAATGCAGTTGAAGAGGATATTAACTTTTTATTTTTGTTTTACACGCATTTAGAAAGGGCACTGTGTTTACATTAGGATCTCTAGATCCGACGCTTGAATAAATATGTACCTTTAAAAATAGAAGAAAAACTTGAACACATTTGCTTTCTCTATCTTCCTTTCTTGTGTGTTACAATTTATGACACAGGAAAAAAAAAGAAAAAACTTTGTATCTGTCGCAAAAAAAAAAATAGGTTACTCTGAGCTTGACTTCATTTTGGACTGTTAGACATCATCTCAACTAAACATTCAGCTCTCTCTTTATTTTTATTTTTTATTTTTGGCTATGCCTTTCGCATGTGGACGTTCCTAGGCAGGGGTCACACCAGCTCCACGACAGTTTCAAAGTCAGATCCTTAACGGCTGGGCCGCTAGGGAAATCTAACGTGGCTTTTCTTAACTGGACTCCACAAAACCATGCCCTATACCGTCCCTTCCAGTAAGTACTGCAAAGGGCTTTGCTACATGGCAGGTGCTGTCCCTGTCCTACCCATGTCCTTCAGACGCCTTTACTATTTGTGTGTACGCGTTTCACCTCCAGTTTCTGTGTATCTTTGAAGTTCGGCTCTTAGATATCCGGAACCCACTCTGCCTTTGTACATGGAAAGGCCAGAACTGCTGAGCATTGTACATTTTCTGCAGGAGCACCTCCTTACCAACGGCTGGTAGGAGTGGAAGGTCCACTGCTCTGCAAAGATACTCTGCAGGACTGAGAGAGACCTCCCCTCGGGGACACTTTCCCTGATAAACTGTTCTGGCATCCTCCTTTTCCACTCCCACATCCAGTATCCCTTGTCTGTTTTTCTTGGAAGACTTTGGATTCAGTCTTGTTCCTGAAACTCTCTTTTTTCTCAGGGTTTCTGGGAAACTCGCCCTGAAAGGGTTATGATAGAGTAGATTGTTGGTTATGTGAATTACACCTTGAAGTTAAACAAAAAGTAGTAAAATTCACATTCTTTTCTATTAGATTCATTAGCTCCACATTTTCATTTAAATATTCTAATCTAATATATTATATAATCGTACATTGGACAGCGTAAAATATCTTAGTTTTGATCTCTCTGAAATCAGTCTTAGAGAGGTAAATAAAACTTTTGCCTTCATACTTTTAATGTTTCCTTATATATTTAAAACGTAATTGTTGTCAATGTCAGCCTGACTTCTTTAGTCTACAGGAGCTTTTGAGCTAAGAAATCTTTAGGAAAATAAATATGAGCTGTCAATGTATATATGGAGAAAAGTTCAATCTATCCAAACATATGGCCAAAATGTAGTTCATGAACTCGTAGTTTATGCAATAAAATTTAACTATTAGAATGGGAAGGGAAACATTATACATTTATAGTGGAGAAAACTGGCAAACACTACTTCAATCATGTGCTCAAGGTTAATCAGGCCATAAGCCGTGTTGATATCACATATACTCTGCTAAAATGTGATGAGAAAGGCATGTTACCCTTGTAGTAATTTTTAAATACATATTTCCAAATATGCTGCTAATATAACCAACTATCTATGCAATAGATAAGCAACAAGGATATGCTGTAGAACAAAGGGCCAGTCTCTTGTAAGAACCCATAACGGAGTATAAAAATCTGCAAAAATACTGGATCACAATGCTGTACACCTGAAACTAACATAATATTGTAAATCAAATATACCTCCATAAAAGTATTGAAAAAATAAATGTGGTCATAGCCTTTGGCTCAGAAGAAAAAAAAATCCAATATAATCATAATAACTGCATTACCCATTTTCTCTTAGGGGAAAAAAAAAGCAAATTGAAACACATACTGCAAATTGCCTGACTAGTATCTTTCTGAACCTTGAGATAATCCAAAACCAGGGAAAGTGGAAAAGCCCATTTTCCAGACCAGCGTTGCCGAAGAAGCCATGAGGACTGAATGTCATGTGGGATTCTGCCACAGAAAAGACACATGAGCAGAAAAACTGGAGAAGTCTGAATGAGAGGTAGCATCCAGTTACTAAGCTTTTACCAATGTTGGTTTCTTAGTTTTGCCAAATGTATCACAGTCATGTGAGATGACGGCATTAGGAGAAATTGGATAAGATATATCTGGGAATTCTATGCATTATCTTTGGAAGTACCTATAAATCTAAAACTGACCCAAAGTAGGAAACTTTCTAATGAGTCATTAGTGCCACAGGTGCCTATACAATGTCATGCCCTGGTCTCCAATTGATCTTAAGGAAAAAAAAAAAAAAAAACATATGGTTTCATTTCATTGGGAGTGTGTGATGCAGAGAGGGAAGGAGGTAGAGAGCTATGGTAAATCTTAGACGAATTACACAGCAGCTAAGCTTTTCCTAATTTGCCTGAGTCAATGGTTGTAAGGGACACAGTACATGGGGATACTGAAAATAAATTAAAATGGAGGACTACTGACTGTGAGGACTCGCTTATACTCATTTCTGGGGGGAAAAAATATGTCTATCTTTATGCTTCAAGCAAAGTTAGAAATAAAACTCAGAGATAACCTAGAATTTACACTGAATTTCGACAGCATAAATATTTTAGTCTAAGTAGGTTCCAAATATTGCATCTGTTATTTATCTGAAATTTAAATCCAACTGGGCATCTTGTATTTTATCTGGCAAACCTGCACAGAGCGGACCCTCAGGGCCCATGGCAGCCTGCCTTTCTAAAGACAACACAACTAAAAGTAGTTCCCACTCTTCTGGGAGAGATAGCCCTGTATTTAGGAAGAAAGCCTAATAGGATGTAAGAGATTCTGAAGGAGGAATTTCAAATCCTTCGAAACCTTTCAGAGGGAACATTTAATTAGAACTGAGGGCATTAAGGGGCCTGATGGAAGAGGATGTGTTGGCACTGGGTTTCCAAAGGAAGGTATAAAGTATGGAAATCAAGAGATAGGTATTTCAGGACATGATCAACAGTATGAAAAGATTACATAAATTCACACTGAAAATGTTATGATCACGTGGTAGGTAAAATTGTCTATTCTTGGGACTGGGGAAACTAGTTTCAGAAAAAAAAAGCAAACAGACAAAGCCCTATACTCTTAGAGAACCACAAAAGGCTTTTGAGCAGAGGAATATCATGCTTATATATGATACATAAAATACATGAAAATATAATATACAATATAATGTAATGCAAAGTATAACATAATATAAATTGCCTCATCTTTTTCGAACTTACCGTGAAAATGTTTGATTTAATCATTCCACTTGAATTATGACATATTGATTCTTGCAAACTCCTAATTTTATTTATCCCTATGAATACCACCCCCAGCACAAGCCTACTCTCTTTAACTACAAAACTCTCAGAAGAAATTGTCTTACTCTTTAAAGAATTTGTTAAGATTGCAACCTTCTCTTTCTCCCTTTCCATCTCCCCTCCTTTCCTTTGTCTAGAGCATTCTATATTATTACTAAGTAAGTGTACAATTTGTGTTCTTATAAATTGATTGCGAGAATATTAAAATGTATGAATTTTCATTGAGGATAAGCTGGCATGATTCACAAGAAATTAAAAATATACATACTCTTTGAACTACAAACATTACTTTAGAAATGTAACTTATAAATACACAATGTTAAAAATTTATTAAGGTATAGTTGGTTCACAATGTTGTGTTAGTTACGGGTGTACAGAAAAGTGATTCAGTTTTACATACATAGACATCTATTTTTTTCAGATTCTTTTCCCTTAAAGCTTACTACAAAATATTGAGTATAGTTCCCTGTGCTATACACCAGGTCCTTGTTGGTTATCTATGTTACATATGGTGTATGTATATGTTACATATGTATGTATATGTGTGTTACATATGCTAACATATGTATAACATATGTAAATGTTAGTCCCCATCTCCTAATTTATTCCTCCTCCCCTTTTCCCCTTTGGTAACCATAAATTTGTTTTCTATGTCTGTGAATCTATTTCTGTTTCATATACAAGTTCATTTGTATTTTTTTCCAGATTCCACATATGAGATAAAATAATTATTATAGCATTATCTGTAGTAACCACTAAAGTGAAATATTATGGAAATGTTTGAAATTAGATGATATTACTCACTTTAGCTAAGATTTAAACAAATGAGATAAATAGTTATCTACCTAGAGAGGGAGAATGAGATCTGAATAGTTATCTCTAATATAGTGATATCTTTCCATTTCTTTACATCTTCTTTGATTTCTTTGATTAAAGTTTTATAGTTCTCAGCATATAGGTCCTTTACCTCCTTGGTCAGGTGTATTCCGAGGTATTTGATTTTGTGAGGTGCAATTTTAAAAGGTATCATATTTTTGTATTCCTTTTCTAATATTTCATTGCTGGTATACAGAAATGCAACTGACTTCTGAATATTAATCTTATATCCTGCTACTTTGCTGAATTTATTAATCAGTTCAAGTAGTTTTGGGGTTGAGTCCTTAGGGTTTTCTATGTATAGTATCATGTCATCTGCATACAGTGACAGTTTTATCCAAAAGAAAACAAAAAGACAACTTACAGAATGGGAGAAAATAGTTTCAAATGATGCAACTGACAAGGGCTTAATCTCTAGAATATATAAACAACTTATACAACCCAACAGCAAAAAAAAACAATCAATCAATGGAAAAATGGGCAAAAGACCTGAATAGACATTTCTCCAAAGAAGATATACAGAAGGCCAACAAACACATGAAAAAATGCTCAACATCGCTGGTTATAAGAGAAATGCAAATCAAAACTACCATGAGATATCACCTCACACCAGTCAGAATGGCCATCATTAATAAATCCACAAATAACAAGTGCTGGAGAGGCTGTGGAGAAAAGGGAACCCTCCTGCACTGTTGGTGGGAATGTAAACTGGTACAGCCACTATGGAGAACAGTCTGGAGATACCTTAGAAATCTATACATAGAACTTCCATATGACCCCACAATCCCACTCTTGGGCATCTATCCGGACAAAACTCTACTTAAAAGAGACACGTGCACCCGCATGTTCATTGCAGCACTATTCACAATAGCCAGGACATGGAAACAACCCAAATGTCCATCGACAGAGGATTGGATTCGGAAGATGTGGTATATAGACACAATGGAATACTACTCAGCCATAAAAAAAGAATGACATAATGCCATTTGCAGCAACATGGATGGAACTAGAAATTCTCATACTGAGTGAAATGGGCCAGAAAGACAAAGACAAATACCATATGCTATCACTTATAACTGGAATCTAATATCCAGCACAAATGAACATCTCCTCAGAAAAGAAAATCATGGACTTGGAGAAGAGACTTGTGGCTGCCTGATGGGAGTGGGAGGGATCGGGAGCTTGGGCTTATCAGACACAACTTAGAATAGAGTTACAAGGAGATCCTGCTGAATAGCATTGAGAACTTTGTCTAGATACTCATGTTGCAACAGAAGAAAGGCTGGGGGAGAAAATGTAATTGTAATGTATACTTGTAAGGATAACCTGACCCCCTTGCTGTACAGTGGGAAAATAAAAAAAATTATAAAAAAAAATAATATAGTGATAAAACTGAGTTGTAAAAATAAGATCATATGTTGATTATATATAATCCAAAAATATATATAATGCATATATTTAAATATGCATATATATTTGAATGTGACTTTTCTCTTTATAAAATTTTGTATCATTAATAAAACAGCAAGTTCAATGTGAAACAAGAACATAATGCAATTAGAAGACTACTTTAATAGTGGATAATAATAAAATATAATTATCCTAAGAAATCTGATAATGCAGAAAACAGGAAATTATTTAACAATAATCAAATACTTGATACTCATTAAAAATGTGCAGTAGAAAACTGACAGAACACTGAAAACCAGCTATAATGGAAAAAATAAAAATCATTATAAAAAACAAAAAATAAAACTAAGAAACACACAAAAAGTATAGCCAATTAAAAAATATTTGTATTACATTCAAAAAAATAAATGTGATTTTTCAATTTAGGTATTTATTCCCTTTGTTCTATCAGATGAAAGAAAGATGGCTGATACATTGAGAGAATGTTCCCTGTAATTTTTGTTTGCAGCAAACATTTTTAAGCATTGTGGGGGATTAGTGATATTAGCACTAGATAATGGATGACTACAGTTAGAGCAAATGCAGAAGATTTTTGCCAAAGGCAAAATCGACAGGTTTCCCACAACAGTTATAGTTCTACTAAGGCCATGTAGGTGAAACTTCACGGCATAATAAGAGTTGTTTTTAATATAGTAACAAATATTAAGCATTTACAGCCTGCTTACCCTTAATTAGAATGACTTTTGCCTGAAGACAGATTATAAGGTGTTTGTTACTTCACTTGACAAGATTAAATAAATATGTAACTTAAATATGTGATGATTAGCAATCACCCGGATTTCCTTAAAAGGTATGTGATTTGGGAGGTTTTATCAAATATATGTGTCACAAACTGTTACATTTAGAATGGATAAGCAATGAGGTCTTACCTTTAGCACAGGGAACTATGTCCCGTCTCTTGAGATGGAACATGATGGAAGATAGCAGAAGAAAAACAATGTGTGTGTGTGTGTATACACACACATAAACATGTGTACAGTCATATATGTATGACTGGATCTCCATGCTGTACAGCAGAAATTTAAACAACACTGTAAACCGACTATACTCATGTAAAAAAGGCAAATATGTGCACCAGCCATTGCACCGTGTTTATTGTAGTTTATATTTTATTTTATTTTATTTTTGTCTTTTTTCCTTTTCTAGGGCTGCTTCCCATTGGCATATGGAGGTTCCCAGGCTAGGGGTCTAATCGGAGCTATAGACGCCGGCCTACACCACAGCCGCAGCAACGAGGGCTCGGAGCTGCGTCTGTGACCTACACCACAGCTCACGGCAACGCCGGATCCTTAACCCACTGAGCAAGGCCAGGGATTGAACCCGAAACCTCATGGTTCCTAGTTGGATTCATTAACCACTGCGCCACGACGGGAACTCTGTGTACTATGTTTATTTTAGAATTTTTTATTCTGGAAAGTATAGTGATGACTGACGGTAAATCAAACAATCGATCAATCTACCGTTAAAATTACATTGCCTGTTAAATATCCAGCATGTGTATCTATTTGACCTAGTTTTCACAGTACATACAACCAAGGAACAAATGCTCTCTTTAATATTATTTTATTTCTTTTCAGTACCTTTAATTTCTCCTTCACATTCAATGTTTTTTGGAAGAAAAGAAGATGAAAGGAGAGTTTGCTTCCTTGCAGTGCCCTATAATGGTGTTGGTTAATATCCCTTGGTGTTTTAGTTAGTATTTTGTTTACTTGTTTGGGGAGATAATCTTAGGGAAGCAGTGCGCGTGTCCTTCTAATTTTCAATGTTTGTGTTACTTAAAATTGTTCAGAACTAAGGTTGAATGTAGAATAAAGAGAAATTGTACATATTTTACAAAAATAAGGCTTAAATGCAAAATATCTAAATTATTTGGAAAATGGTATAATTCTGGGAAGTATAATTCTATGGGCCTTTTGTTCTCCACCAAAGGACTGGTTAAGATACGACTTGGGCTTTCCAGTAATGAATCAGCTATGGTGACCTTTGTTCCGTAAAGGATACTGGCTAAATGGCCGCATGTGATACATTCTGCTACTGATCCATCTTGGGTATTGCTTTCAGACTAAAGAATTTAGTAAGAAATTTAATTGGTAAGCACAGACTAGTTTTATGTGTTATTCTTAGTTTATACTAGCCTTTAAGTACATTCAGGTCCTACCAAAATAACTGCTTTATATTGGTGGCATATTTAAGTGATGCTAGAAATTTTACAAATTATATCGATATGTTTAAGAAATGGCTGATGTTTGTAATGGCTTCTGCTTGCAACATCAGTAATTATCCACATATGAGATAAACTGAAAGAGGAAGGAGATTTTAAAATATGAGTAAAATGGGATAATAATCGAGTGAAAAGGAGGAAAATGAGTCTTTTGCATTTCAGAATGCAGGGGAGCTAAGCCATGACTGTAGATATGGTCTTAGCCAGTATCAAGATAAGCTTAGAGGTCAAGTAACATTGGAGGTCCTTAAGTACCTTAAGACCCGTGGAATTTTTATTATTTCTCAACAATGCTTTTTAAAAGGAAGTACATCAGTTTAAAAATGAATACAATTGGGAATTCCCATCATGGCTCAGTGGTAACAAACCCAACCAGTATTCATGAGGATGCAAGTTCGACCCCTGGCGTCACTCAGTGGGTTAAGGATGTAGCATTTCTGTGAGCTGTGTAGGCCAGCAGCTACAGCTCCGATTTGACCCTAGTCTGGGAATTTCCATGTGCCATGGGTGCAGCCTAAAAAGACAAAAAAAAGAAAAAAAAAGAGTACAATCGAGTTTTAAAGTTTGTAAACGTAATCAGTACATTTTAAGATTCATTATTTTTATGTACTAGTTGAAGAATTAGAAAAAAAGGTGTAATGTATTTAGAATGCCAATGAGTCATCTTATGAAGTAAAAGTTTGACTTCAGATGCTTTTATTTTCTTCGTTTTAGAACAAATTGAATAGAAACATCTACATCTTTGCTCATGAAACCCTACAAAATTAATTCTCTTGCCTTGAGATTAATCAGAGCTGTGTCATTACATTAGCCCCATTGATATTTTACAATGAGAAATTTTCCTCTCAATTGTCCACAGTGTCTATTAAAATTTTGGAAGATGGTATCCTAATGTCTTATTAAGTAGCTTGATGAGTTGATTTATGATTTTCATTTCACAGCTCACAGGGTAACTGCCTTATGTACTGAGAACACGGAAGTCTCCTGTCCTCAAGGAAGCCCTAATCACCAGAGGGATATATTTCATAAGTCATAAGAGGCCAGAGTTAACGTGCAGTATTTCTTAATATTTCTTAAATATTCAAGGCATTCAGTGACACTCTGCTCTGTGGTGTTAACTGATCAGCTCAAAATACTTATGAGTCTATGGTTTTCTAAGTATAATAAATAATAACTCTAATATATTGAAATTTCTTTCTTTACACAGGTCCATCTGCAGCAGACAGAAGTTCCCAGACTAGGGATCAGATTGGAACTGCAGATGCCAGCCTATGCCATAGCCACAGCCTTGTGGGCTCTGAGCCACATCTGTGACTTGTGCCGCAGCACGAGGTGCCTGCTGAGCGTGGCCAGGGATGCAACCTGCATTCTCATGGATGCTATGTCAGGTTCTTAACCCACTGAGCCACAACAGAAACTGCCATATATAGAACTTATAAATGATGACATTGACACACACACACACATATACAACATAAATATATAAATAAGTATATAAACTATACATATTAAGATTATAAATGTTGTGTAATATATAGACACATGTCCTGTCAGCACAGTTTCTGAGTGACAGCAGCAGAACTAAAGTCAAGACCTTCAAATACTAAAGCAACACTTTTTTCTTTTAGGAAACTTATAAAAATTGCATAACCTCCTGCATTGTGAATGGTTTATTCTAGTCAATTGTGTTTATTTCACTTAACTAAAAAGGAAAAATGTATTGTTTTCACACCTTTGGTCCTTTAAGTTTCTGTTTGTGTTCTAGGTGTTTTTTCTCATAATTTATGGTATAATTTCCTATGGTATAACTTTCAGAAGAGCTTTTCCAGGCCCAAGTGACTATGGTTTTGGAATCGGTGACTCTACCTGCTGGCAGATAATGAGTGGAGCATCGGATATTTTCATTAGTCATTTTATAAGGCTGTGTTTCTTCTGTCTATGGACGTAAAATATAAATGATTTGAATGAAGACGTAGTCACATTCCTCACTAGCATCTCACAGTTGGTCTGTCCCAAGTGTAGGAAGAGTGCGTTAAAAACTTGGTATTTTCAGAATCTCCCCAGCAAGGGTCTTTAGTCATTGGCCATTATAATGGTTAAGATATCTCACATACAGAAGACCTAATCTTACATACAGAAAGTCAGAGAGAACGAGGAGATACTTTTTAAAAAAAAATTCAGACAGTTGGCGTGTGTGCATGTGTGTGTGCGTGGTTCTCGTTTATAAATGCAAACGGAAGTCTGGTAGGTGGTACACTTACTGCGGAAGGACACCAAATCGATAGGTACTTTGTATTTTTCTTTCTTTTTAACAAAATTGTCTCAAGTTTTTACCAAAAAGAAAACAAACACGTGTTTCAAAGACACATTTATGTCCAATGACGCACAGCATATGGCTTTTCTTCTTTTGCTGAGAGTGATAGGCATTTAAATATATACACCTTCTGGGAGAACATTTATAATTTTTATTTTGTTAGTGCAGTGAAAAAATAAAAGAATCCCGATAGTTACACTTAAAAAAAATTGTCACTATTTTCTAACTTAGAATGCTCCAACTTTCAGTGCCTAAGCACCATGGCGACTGAGCAGACTGCCACTATGAAGGTGACCTAGGTTCTGGAGGAAGTTCAAGGTTCTGTTTCATGGGCACCTGGAGACCCTGAAGATTGCTATTTAATGTAATTGATATTCAAGGCCATAGGTATATTCTTGGATTTTAGAGGGGTGTTACTTACTGTTCGACTGTGCTAGAATTCAGCCTTAGAGAGCAGAATATTGTCATCAGGAAGTATGGATAGCCTTGACCTAAATGAGACCCAAAGAGCCCAGATTCCTGAAGCCAATGCAAGTGTTCTTGTCGTGTATTTTTTTTTTTTTTTTGTACAATCCACTTTATGATTCAATACCCTCTGAAAACATTGTATGCCGGCTGCATACATTGACTCTGATTTTCCCTGTTGATTTTACCTCCTCTTGGTAGTAAGTCAGACACTCAGGGAGATATTTGTTTTTCAGATGAGGCCATATCATATTGAAATGACTAAAACACCCAGTCACATCCAGAGCAAGTCAACAGTAAACAGAGCCTCTGAGAGTGAAGGCAAAATGTGGAAAAGCTCAGCCTGTGCTCATTTCTAATCTTATATTTTCACTCCATCCTCCTCTGTGCCTGGCATGGTGTCCTGCTCAAGATTAAGGTTAAATAAATATATTTTGGACTGATTGAGTAGATATTCAAAAATTCATACAGAATGAGGGAATGAGTGAATATGTAAGTAAATCTTTCCCTTCCTGTGGATCCAACCCTAGAAATGAATGCTGTGCTGAATAAGAAATAAAAAGAGATAGAATTTTTAGAAAAGATTTCATTTGCACCAGAAGGGCTTCAGGGTAAGAGGTATGGGCTAGAACGAGTTCCCTCTCTGTCACTCAGCTTTTTATTTCATTCCATATAGATCCCATTAGCACACTAAGGAATTACTAATATGTGTGTTGCTATGTGCATTAATAAGATTATTAGGGTATCAGTCTTGGGAAATATACTAATAAATACTCTTACAAATATCCACTGAGAAATTGCTGATAGTTTATTAGAAAAAATATTGTATTACATAGGAGAAAAATAAACATACAAAGTGATAATTAAAATTAAATTTAGAAATTACAAATATTTCCCTAAAATTAATCAAAGTCAGTATTGGAAAAAAAATTGGAAAATTAATTTCCCTAAAATTAGTCAAGGGCAGTAGAAAACTTTAAATGTGCTACATTTGAGAATGGAAAAAATATTCCCAATCACAATCTAATAGAGAAGATGGTTAACCAGAAATATAAGGACCCTATGGCATACAATTAAATGAGTCACTAAAACACTGCATATATTAAAAAACAAAAATAAGCAAATAAAAAAATGAATGAATAAATAACAGCAGGTTATTTAGCAGGCACTATGTTATGAAAGTAATATTCTCTGCCTAGGTGGATAACTTTTTTGGCCCTTATTAGAGAGTGATTAGAATGGGGCATTGAGTGTGATAGAGAAAACCCTGAGGAAATGCCCCCACCTTCCCTATCAGTTCCAGCCCTTAAATGTGTGGCTGTGGCTTTAATTAAATTTTCTGAGGCTCAATTTCCTGTTACATACACTAAGAATATCTTAGTACTTATACAGTTATAATAAAATGTTATTATTTACTCCTAATTACAAAAATATTTAGCATTGTTACTATTCAAAAAATATGAAATGTCTTTTTCTTTTGGCCACCCCACGGCACATGGAGTGCCCGGTCTAGGGGTCGGATCCTAGCCACAGCTCTGACCTGCAGCAACACAGGATCCTTTAACCCACTGTGCCAGGGTTGGAAATCCAAACTGTGTCCTGGCACTACAGAGACGCCACAGATCCCATTGCACCACAGTGGGAATTCCACATTCTATATTTTTATCATTTTGAAAGCATATGGGAAGACACTGATTACGGAAACAAATGTTTTTTGAGAAAATACCAAATATGATTAGACGTATGCCAAACTGATCTTTGATTTTCTCCTGAAGGAATTGCAAATATTTAAGCCTCAGACCAATAATAAAAATAGGGTGACTATTTTGGGGGGGCATAGTATATATATATTGATATGGTTGTTTTTTCTCTATATCTGCACTAGAACAAACAATAAATGATTTTTTAAATGTCTTTATTAGAGCTGATTTACGATGTTCTGTCAATATCTGCTGTAATGATCTTACATATTAATCAGGACAATTTGGTGTTGAACGCACAAAGAATACTTGATTGGCAGGTTGGTAGACATTATATGAGTCACATCAAAGTTTTAAAATAATCATAATTATGGACATTAGATTTTCATATTTCATATTTCTAAAAATAAAATAGCGATGATGGTAGAAGTAACGTTGATAATTTTAATAATGATACCTAACATTTACAACACAATGACTATGTGCTCTTATTGATACCGTCTAAAAGATGAGACTGATCCAAATGTTTTCTGTCCTGAACTCATAACCCAGTTCACAGATTATAATCGCCAGTGTTCTAGAAGTCTTTACACAGTTTCAAGAGAAATTGAAGATAATTAAATATGGCTTACAGAAAATGCACAAAACATCACCTGTACACATGGGTCATAAGGTAAGGTAAGGAAATGCAAGACTCAGTGAAAATTAATAGTCCAAAGTAGCCAACATTGTTTTGAATTACATGGCCCTGAGAGCCCAAATAATTCCTTTCAAGTCAAATCTTGTGGTCATTTGCATGGGTTTCTTCAAAGACTAATTAATGTAACAAGAAGCAGGGTAATTCAGAGCTAAGGTAATAGTCAGCATACTGCTTCTTTCTCTCAGACTCGATGGGCATATCCTCTTTATTAAAGGATTAGTAAAATGTTTAAATCAAGTACATATGTTACGAGATTTCTTCCTCAACTGAATTTTTTTGAGACGGCCCAGTTTTAAAAATGATTCTTGGAGTTCCCGTTGTGGCGCAGTGGTTAAAGAATCCGACTAGGAACCATGAGGTTGCGGGTTCGATCCCTGCCCTTGCTCAGTGGGTTGACAATCCGGCGTTGCCGTGAGCTGTGGTGTAGGTCGCAGATGCAGCTCGGATCCCGTGTTGCTGTGGCTCTGGCGTAGGCCGGTGGCTACAGCTCTGATTCGACCCCTGGCCTGGGAACTTCCATATGCCGCGGGAGCGGCCCAAGAAATAGCAACAACAACAACGACAAAAAAAAAAAAAAAAGATTCTTAAGAAGATATCAAATGCATAAAATAGCCTTGTATAGAGAAGTAATTTTCTTCCTGTAACTATGGTAGTGGGTACTCTGGCTTCAAGTTATTTATCTCATTTTAAAATAAAATGTAAGAAAAAGAAAGAAAGAAATGCACGGAGTTCCCATCATGGTGCAGTAGAAATTAATCTGACTAGGAACCATGAGGTTGTGGGTTTGATCCCTGGCCTTGCTCAGTGGGTTAAGGATCTGGCATTGTCGTGAGCTGTGGTGTAGGTCACAGACGTGGCTGAGATCTGCCTTGCTGCGGTGGAGGCCAGCAGCTGTAGCTCCAATTAGACCCCTAACCTGGGAACCTCCATATGCTGCAGGTGCCCCTAAAAAAAAAAAAAAAAGCAACAAAATCAGAAAAAATTAAAGATACAAAATTCCTAAAAATCAGAAAATCTCCACGAAGGAAAGTTAAATGCCTCTTTAGCCCTTCCTGCAACATGTGTTTTTATTGTTGTTGTTGACAAAAATGACAAATATCAGATGACTCACTCCATTTCTAGGAAACGGAGTGCTTTTTATGCATCTTATGACATGTGGAATGGGGTGAGCAAAAACTAGGAGGGTTAAGAAAAAGAGAGCCGTCGTTAATATTGAAGGGCAACATGTTATTACCATTATTTTCTTTGGGTGTTGACATTGATCAATAATCTTTAAGCATGTTTTGAAGCTTCTCTTTTCCACAGTTATCCTTAGATCCCTGAGATGCCGTCCGGGTACAAAGGGATGGCTGGTAATGATGGACCTGGAGCTGACTGGGTATTTTGGTTTATACTGACCACTCCTGTACCTCTTGCTTCTCAGACGTCTGTCCTTCAAAGTGCCCCCCCCCATGGGAACCCTGGATTCATTCCCTTGTGTTGTGACTTCCTGGGCTGTAAATGGGTGGAACAGCACCAATTCTTGGACCGCTGAGTTCACATGCACATCCTTACCCTTCCCCAGCACAAAGTACAATTTCAGGTTTATTGTGGAATGACCTCAATCCCTCAATCTGCTCAAGGTAGTTGAGAGGAAAAGGGCTTTCAGCCTTGGCCAGAGACTGTTGCAGAGCTGCTCACTCTCTCTCTCTCCAACTTACCTCAAAACCCTTAGTTGTGTCTCTGAGCCCAGGTCTTTGGTCTACAATAAATATAAATATACAACAAAAACAACTTTGTTAAGTGCTGTGCATTGGTCCAGCTGTATTCAGGAGCCAGCCATGTTTACCACGTGGGTGAGGCAGCCATGGCTTCTTCCTGGGTCAGTAAGACCTTAATGTCATGAATTTGTGTGACAACAAACACCACTCAAGTGACATTTTCTGGGGAAAAAATTTCCCCTGTTAAAAAGAGAAAGAGAAAACATATTTTCACTCCCAGTGTTGAATCTTGAAGTATCTGAATGTACAATTGATTATTGTTCGAGTTGTGTTCACGTTACTGTAATAGTGCTAGCAATTATTAGGAGAGTAGAACGAATTGACAGACCATAAACATTGATAAATAGATACTATATTTTTACTCTGTGCCTTATCTATTAATACACTGAAAAGGTTATTTCCCTAAATAATTTCCCAGTGGCTTGTTGGATCTGATTTTTTTTTTTTTAATCTACTCTCTAATGATATATTGGTGATGGGTCTTGAAATCTAGGAGTTTTTCATTTATCGAAACTGAATAAGGACATCAAATGGGAAAATGAATTATGAAGACTATAACAAAACATCACAAGAACAACCACAATTTTTTTTTCTCTGAAGGAGGAAAGTTAAGTTTGATGGAGCTCATGAGAGAGATTTAGAACAGAATACATATTCAATAATGGAAAATATATAGAAGTAAATTATCATTGGATAGGATTGTAGAATTACTTTGCCATTTCTAAAGAATTCAGATTCCTATTCAAAAGTTAAAGAAATCAAGTTATTAAATGCAGTGAAAATGCCCCATGAGTTTTTAGAATTCTTTCAAGTCAATTATACTCCAAAAAATTTTAAAACAAAACTAAACAAAAGCAAACAAAACAATAACCCAAGAACATATGAAAAAATATAGACAGTCTTTGTCTTATATTCATTGCTCATTAAATTGCTTCATGCTATAAATACCAAATGACCCAAGATTTTAATTGGGTTGAATGGGGACCAGATCCCTTCTTTATTACTATCATCTTTCAAAATAATAGATTTATTGTATTTCACAGAGTCTGTTTAGCTGAGTTCTCTCTATGCAAGTTAGTGTGTGCATACACGCAAAATCATTATTAAAGGGAAAACTCTTCATTCCTACGGAGTGATTATTTTGTCTTCACGTTCTGAATCAGAAATGCGTACAAATTAATGTATGGAAAGTTACATTTGAATATTCTGGATTACATCATGTTTATAGGAACATCTGTATCAGAATTAGTGATGTGAATAATATTTAAAGGCTGAGACTATTGGACCTCTTTTTTTTATTAGACCTCTTTTTTTATTATATATGAATCCCATCTGCATCACTAACAGTTGAAACATGTGTCTGTGATGAACGGTCTACAGCTGCCATCAATTCCAGCCATTCCTATGATTCACAGACTTAGGCACATAGTAAAGAAGGGATAAAAGGATTCGGAAATGTGTTCTTCTCTCTGATCATTAATCTACTTGTTTAGTCATGAAGATTTTGCTATTTTACTACTGGTTTTTCACATACTTTCTCATAATTCCTTGCAAACATGCAGAAAATCGTCAAGGTACTATAAAAGAGTATCTTATTTTGTACGTTGTCTGAGAGAGCTGGTAAATCTCTGATAAATCTAAGGTGTCATAGATTTACCAGGTAGCCTCAGCGCTGGCAAATTAGCATGAATGGTTCAGTCATATTTCTTTAAATTCTGATGATTTTTTTTTGGCCAAAGAACTTAGAAGTATTTGCATTTGTATTCTCTCCTCCCTATCCTCCACCCCCCTCCACCTCTCCTCTCCCCACTTCTCCCCCATTCTTCCTCCCTCCCTCTCTCTTCTCATCTTCCCCTCTCCTTCCTTCCTTCTCCCTCTTTTCCCCTCCCACCCTCTTCCCTCCCCCTTTATTCCTCCCCCTCTTCCTTTCCACCTTTCCTCCTCCCCCTCCCCCTTTCTTCCTCCTCTCCCCCCCCTTTCTTCCTCCTCTCCCCATCTCCCTCTTCTTCCTCTCCTTCTCCCTTCCTCTCCCCCTCCAACACGTCCTCTCCCCTCTCCTCCTTCGTCTTCTTCTAATTCTTCTTCTTCATTAAGTCCATGAGATAGGTGGAGGGTTTTCCATCCACCTTTCATGGGTGGCAGAAACTTGTAAAATATGTCTCAGAGAAGAAGATGAAATGATGCTCTAAGTTAAAAAAAAATACTGTACAATTTTCAAGACAAACAAAAATACTAAACTCTTCAGGAGTCTAACTGAAATATAATACCGAAGTTGAGAAGTCATCATGTGACCCACTGGAAATTATAAAAAGACCAGTAATTCATGGAAAAGCATGAAGTTGAAGCTTTATAAATTATGATTCAATAGGAGAAAATGACAAACCCCAGCCGAGGCTTAGTGCATAGAAAGGGTGGAGGCTGAGCGGTACATAAACACCAAGGAGAGTTGTTCTCACTTTCTTTGTAAGTCAAAAGAAGGCCTGAAAAATTTCACAGTTTTATTTAGTTTCATTCTTCTCTTACAGTCTTTCCCAAGAATATTGCGTCCCAAAGTTCATTTTTTATATCAGTAACAAAATTGAAAGGGGAAAAATAAATATGAAGTCTTAGGAAGGAAATTTAAAAGGAAAGAAAGATGGCAGCATGGAGTAAAAAACATTTTACACAAAAAGATTATAAAGGAGTGCTATAGCTATGTAGTAAATATTCATGCCTTAGATTGAAGATGTTAGGACTGCAACTGATCTCATTTAATTTGCTTGCCTTTGTTTGTAAGCAAATTCCACTTGTCTTATATCAATGGTTTTTGACAGGAAGTACTGTGAAATTCTTACACTGGATTTTTTTAAGAAGAGAAAATGTTCAGTTATGGACATAAGAAATAAGATGCAGTATCACTACAAATATAAAAACCATTTTTGTTATGATGTTCATATATTGTATTTATTTATTTAAGTTTTTATTTTTATTTTTTGTCTTTTTAGGGCCTCACCCGTGGCATATGGAGGTTCCCAGGCCACAGCTCAGGTCTAATTCAAGCTGTAGCCATCAGCCTACACCACAGCCAGAGCAATGCAGGACCCAAGGCATGTCTGCGACCTACACCACAGCTCACGGCAACATCGGATCCTTAACCCACTGAGCGAGGCCAGGGATGGAACCCGTGACCTCATGGTTCCTAGTTGGATTCGTTTCCGCGGCACCATGACAGGAACTCCTGTTTAAGTTTTTATTATGGTTGATTTACCATGTTCTGTCAATGTCTGTTGAATAGCAGTGTGACCCAGTCATATTGTATGTATATACATTCTTTTTCTCACCTTATCCTGTCACGTTTCACCACAAGTGACTAGACATACTTCCCTGTGCTATGCAGCAGGATCTCATCGCTTATCCACTCCAAGTGCAACACAGTCTGCATCTACTAACCCCAAACTCTCAGCCCATCCCACTCCCTCCTCCTCTCCCTTGGTAACCACAAGTCTGTTCTCCATGTCCATGAGATTTTTTTTGTTTGTTTTGTTTTCTGCTGATAGGTTCATTTGTGCCATATATTAGATCCCAGATATACGTGATGGCATACGGTATAAAAGAAGTAAGTCCAAAAGAGAAAGAAAAATGATGTTCATTTTAAATAGTCATATAATTGATCTGCAAATGAGATTTACAAAAAATAAAATTATGCTTTTTATAATCCTCATGGATTCATGTAGAATATTTTTATAAATATAATTGGGTTTCATTTAAGAACATAAGAATCATTGGTTGTAGACATTAGCACTTAATCAGATATAAAGGTCCTAGAAAATTAAAACAATACAACCTAATCATTCAAGGATGGTTTTATGCATCTTAAAAGGATCACATATTATGTAGGAAACATAGCAGATACTTTTTCTTCATTAGTGTTAAATGCATTATCTATCAGCTTTCTCCTACTTAAGCAGAGATCAGCAAAATAACTTGGAGCTTAGACTAATGAAATCTTAAAGAAATACATCAGCTCCAATGAAAACAACAATTTGGTGAGAGATCTGATAAAAATAACTCACACATTCTTATTTTCCTACCATCCCTGTGTAACTGTGTTCTTTTGGTCCGTCCTTTAGCAAATTCTTAAGATCAACTCTTGGGAACCGCCCAAAGTGTCACTGACATTTCTGCTATTTGAAATGTGGCCTCAGGAATTCCCTTATTGTGCAGCAGGTTAAGGATCTGGCCTTGTCACTGCAGTGCTCTTGGCCTAGGAACTTCTACATGCTGTGGGCGTGGCCAAAAAAAGAATGACACCCAAAGACACAAACAAATGTGGTCCTCTACCCACAGAAAATCATCACCTGAAGAAGGATAGAAATGTTCTTCCCTGAACCTAAACTGAAATCTGCATTTTAACATAACCCCCGAGGTAAATTTACTATGAAGAAAGATTATTTCGTATCTAGTGGAACCAAACCACATTTAGGTGGTGTTGTACTAAACACATCTTGGGAACTAAGAATCGAGGTCCCTGCATACAGGTATGTGTACCCAAGTGCACACATGGGGATGCATATGTGATCCTATTCCTAGAATAACACGTGCAGCTTTTTTATGGCTTCACCACTTTACAAATAATTATTGCTCCAATGATGAGTGAGTAACATAAGGCTGTGATTTTCATCCTCAAAGGAAATGACCACGTGGTAATCGATTTACTAGATTCATGGTTTCTCAATTTTTGCCTCAGAGAATAGAAAACAACATGATTGGTTGGTAATTTCTTTTCGTATTTCTGATGCCAAGCGATATAGTACCAAAATTAGACATATAAGAAAAAAAGGAAAGCTGTTCATGGAAAACACAGAGAAAAAAAATTAAACGTATTCCCTATAGACTTGATTAAAACTGGACACATTAAATGTTGGTGATGAGAGATTTAATTGCTGTTGCTGTGAGGGTTATTAATCCAATATTATAACAATGCAAATATTTGTCCATCCACCTGAGTTCATTTTAATTGAGACAGAAGTTGTTCCACTCAACTCAAAGAGAAATAAAAACCAAAATTAGGAGAGAATTGTGATGATAATGGAACAGGAACTATCACTCACTGGAAAGACATGTTTTCTTTCAGTTGTTGTTAGTGAAACTATAATAATAGTAAAAAGTTTTCACTGACAATAAATCACACCTCAGGTTCCATGTTAATCACTGAATTATAGAACCATTTGCATTGTCATGCCATGTGAATTTTTTTTCTTTCTGTAATTAATGACAAGCATATACAAATACCACTTGCCATGTTTATATAGATTGCTTGAGAGTCAAATATAGCAACAATTAAGTTATTGACTAGATGATTAAAGGAAACCTAAACCATCAAGCAGTTTTATTGACAAGATAAATCTGCGACTAAAATGAGAATTCCACCACAAGAGGAACAGAGTTAATTCAACAACTCAAAAGGCATTATTGATTTCCTTTTGATGCCCAGCACTGTAATAAGTATGGGTCTAAAAAAATTAGTCAGGCTCTGCTTCAAGGAAGCTGCCGTCTCTCCATTGCCCTGTCGTCGCGGTCTGTGCCTCTGGAGCAGATCCTTTACCACCATCTCCAGTGCCTTTAAGAAAATCTTGTTTTAGTTAATTTTGTGAAGATGTAAATTCAGGAGTCAAGAAATGGTCCCAAGGTGAAGGAGTATTCAGGGAAGACGTTTAATCAATTCAAAGGGACAGAAACCCTTTAAATTGGTTGTAAGAGACTCTCAGAGACAGAGTTGTACGGTATAGTTTTCAATTATGTGCTTTAAAATTTTTTGCATTAATTTGCATTGAATACCTTGATCTGATACTTTGCTAGGCTGGATTTTTAGGGGAGTATATAATGAATGCTCTCTTCTAAACCATGCAAACTTTTTTTTAATATAAGTAAATATATTTCATTTGCTTATCTTACAGGAAAGCAAACCACCATACGTTATCTTTCTCTACTCAGTGATTTTCAAACAAGATAGGAAGTGGAGACTACTCCAAGCTAAAATTTACCGATATAAGGTTAAGAATGGTCATGAGATTGCTTTCATACAAAAGAACTTATTTGTAAAGCAGAAACTCACAGATTTCACAACCAATCTTATAGTTACCATGGTGAAGCCACTGAGGGGAGGGAATAATTAGCGAGTGGGAATAACATATACACATGACTGTATCAGACAGATGATTAGCAAGAACCTACAGTATCACACAGGAAAATCTACTCGATAGTTTGTAATGACCTGTACAGAAAAAAATAATGGATATATGTATATGTATGACTGATCCACTTTGTCGTACTCTTGAAACTAATACAACATTCTAAGTCAACCATACTCCAATAAAAGTAAATAAAAATAATAAAATAGCTTTCAGTACGGCCCTGTAGTAATGCACCATTCTTGCTTTTGTTTGTCTACAGATAGCTCTGGTCTGGATATTGGAGTTCTACATTTTTTTTTTTCATGTTAACGTTGTAGAATATAGACTAGTCTTGCTGCTATAGTTAGGAAACAATTAGATTTCTGCTCTTCTGGAGACCTGTTTGAAAAAGAAATTTTCAAGAACTGTAAAGAGTGAAAAAGGGAGCATGGCTCATATTTAGAAAATGACAATTTCCTAACATTTATTTTGAAATCAATTAAATTGATAATTGGCTATTGAAGTGGGAATTAATACTAAGGTCATATAGGAGAAATCCACAAATATTGCTGACCTCACCTATTCTTACCTAATAATTTCTCAGGTCCCACTTCATCATGTAGGCAAACCCCACCCTTAACTTAATGCAGTTTGGAACATTCCTAATAAATATTGGTGACGGAGGCCAGGTATCATAAATGACGAAATATATACATCATATATGTATGTGTATGCATATATGCCTACATATATATTCACACATTGTATACATGACATACTTACTCACATTTCAACTCCATACATTCAAAATAAGAATCTTAGAGTTCCCTTGTGGCACTGCAGCAGCTGTAGTATAGGTGGGATCCCTAGCCCAGGAACTTCCACATGTCCAGGGCATGGCCAAAAAAATAAATAAGAAAAGAGCTTTATTCTTTGAAGCTATTATATCTACTTTTAGAACATTCAGATTTATTTTTATGCCAATTTCATAGAATTCTTCCAGTCCACATTACTGTTGAAAATGTATCCAGGAAGGCTTATGTTATATCATATTATATGGCATCATAGTATATCATACTTTATCATATTATATTATACCTACAAAATGTGAAGTCTTTGAAATGCAAGCCTGTACTCCATATAGAATTCACCGTCTAGCGTGATGACTAGATAAGCCTTCTTCCTAAATTGCTGTGCGCTCTGGGCTGAGGAATCCAGCATTTGGTAAGCATAAGGAATTCAGGATGAAACAACAACAACAACAAAAAAGGGTGACAATCCATTTTCTAGCATTGGTGCATGGATTGATCATTATAGAAGTTTTTGACAATGTGATACTGTTTTAGGGGGAAAAAATGTGCAAACAGATCAACAGCTTTCCCAGCTATAATGTTCAACCTCTTGAATACCCAGCAAGTTACCAGGTCACAATTCTGTGACATTTGAATAAATTTTGTGACCAACAGGGGAATAGTTCATTCCTGGTTGCTCCCATAGTAGATGATGTTCACTTATGGTTAAAAATGGAAGAGAATAAATTATTTTGATTTAGCAGTTATGAGTTTAAAGTGCATGATTTATTGTTATTTTCTTAGACTCACAGAATAACTTCTCTTGATTTTACTTAAATCTCTTCCCAGAGGAAAAGAAATTTAGTAAGAGTTGGAAGTGGACATTGGCCCTGGATAGAGGCTTCTGTTTTCTAGGATGTTAGCCTTTTGCCAGACTCTGCTAACCTGGGTGGTCATTTTTAATGTGGACATTTTTCTAAGGAAGTAGACCGAAGCCACTAAACATATTTGCTCCATGAGCTAAACCACAATAAAACAGAGGTCTCCTGTGTATAGCTTTCCTCACTCTTTGAATACAGCTCCTTCTTATTTTATTTCCATAAGAAACAAATGCCCTTTAGAAAGTTTCTCTTTGAAGTTTAAATGCAGTTGTGTAGGTGTGTGAATGCATGTGTATCCAAAAGGCAATTACATGCAAGTATCTGATTAAATGATGAAATGACCATTTCTGTAGGACAGTTAAGTGTCCTCAGAGGATTTAAGCATTCCAAACCCCCAGATCCCAGCTGGATTATCAATCATCACCCACCTATTGGAAATGAGAATGCATGAAATGGAAGGAAATCTGGTGTCTTAAATGAGTAGAAGCCAGATTCACAGACAGATAATGCTGTTCCAGATGTTTATTTGGAAACAAGAGGTTTCGGTTTTATGGCTTCCAATTGTAGCTATTCAACATCATTTCAGGGATTATGTAATCTTGCCTTTCCTGTTCATTTTTCTTCCTTCATTGATATTAGCCCGTGTCCCCACCAAAAAGAAGAGGACTATTTTATTTTATTTTATTTTGCCTTTTGTTGTTGTTGTTGTTGTTGTTGCTATTTCTTGGGCCGCTCCCGCGGCATATAGAGGTTCCCAGGCTAGGGGTTGAATCCGGAGCTGTAGCCACCGGCCTACGCCAGAGCCACAGCAACCCGGGATCCGAGCCGTGTCTGCAACCTACACCACAGCTCACGGCAACGCCGGATCCTTAACCCACTGAGCAAGGGTAGGGACTGAACCGGCAACCTCATGGTTCCTAGTCGGATTCGTTAACCACTGCGCCACGACGGGAACTCCAAGAGGACTATTTTATTGTTAGACCAGGAACCCTTCAAGTCACGGGCAGAGCTCAGCTGTGTGAAGTAACTCCCCAGGGATGGTGAGAAGGATGCAGCCTTGACCTAATGCTTAACCTCTGCTTTTGTATTATTCCCGGCTGCCGTAGAGGCAAGGAACATCTTATCACTGTACCTCCCCTGTTCTGTTCAAAGGAACATGTGACTTTTTTAAGATGAGTAACCTATACAAGCATTTTCTGCATAACTCTGAGAGGTAAATAGAAGAATTTCAAACATTACCTGAGCATTTAATGTTCCAGGTAACCCGGGCAGATGTTTGTAGGGAGGGGTCGGGGAGGGCAGGGTTGTGTGTGTGTGTTCTCAAATGCATAGCAATTTTTGTTTCTCTAAGCATATAGGTAAAACATTTTAAGTTTGATACATTTCCCTACAATGCATGAACTGTCTTGCATACGAAAACTATATAACATGTGAATTCAAGGTAAACGTGATATTAACTCATTCTGCAAAATTGAAGAAAACGTTCTCTCAGCTGACTTATTTTATAAATAGAAAAAAAAAAAATCCGGAGAGTACAAAGAGGGGAGACTGCTCTAAAGATGAACTAAGATGGGTGGAAACAGAGAAGTTCTGCTTGCAGGGTTGGATCTACAAATGAGCACAGCAGTGGTAGCAATCACTGGCGGTTTAAAAATCTAGAGGTGAAACTGACCTAAGTCCTGATAATAGAAATCGTGATTATTACCTTGCTTAGAATGAAATTGGATACGTACAGCTCATTAATTAAACAAGTTATTTTAAATAACTATAATTAAAAGACAGGCTCACAAGCAGCTGTTCAAAGGGTATTTTATCCACTAGCGTGTGTTGAATGCATGCCTCTTTATAATCTAAGGTTCACTTGTACATTACACATATACGGCATTAAGGAATTAGACGTATTTACATCATTTTACTTCAAAATAAAGGTCAAAAGGAAGGTCTACTAGACTCGAAAGCTAAAATCAATTATAAAATGATTTACATGACCTGCAAAAGCGTAAATCAAATAGTTAAATCTCCCAATTGGTGTCCTCCGTCCTAAGAAAAAGCCAGCATTTCTTTTCTTGGTTTTTATATACATGAAAGATTCGACAATTTGCATCCCTCCCTGAGAGCAATAGCCACGTTGTAATTGGTGATTCTGCATGGAAAATAGAGTAAGAAACCAAATCAATTCCTAGTCAATAGAAAGTGACTCTCTGCGGTTAAGGCATATTTCCCTTAAAGCCTCTCAGGACAAAGGCTGTTTATTCCTCATGATGGAGAATTGACCTGAGTGCTACCTGCCTAACAGTCACGGCTTCAGTTGCTGCATTCAGTCATTTCTTGACCTTTTCTAGCCATGATCGAGTGGAGTGATTTTTAAGTCACTTTTACACAGATACTTGTAACTGTCTTAGGGTTTTTCCCATTTAGAGCAATTACTAGATAGTCATGTGACCTTTTGCAAAACCATTTTTTTGCTTTAATCCGTCCACAAGTCTCAAAACAGCTCTACATCTCAACCAATGATTGCTCTTTCTGTCCACCGTGCCCCATCCCCCCACATTTCCAGCACTCCATCAGCAACTCAGTGGTCTAGGGAAATAAATGGTGGAGGAGAGTAATAGATTAGTCATAATAGTTCTAGTTACAGAAAATAGTACTGCTACTCTCTAAATTAAATGTGTAATTGGCAAGCCTTATTTATACTCTCATCAGGATTAGCTTTTATTGATCTAATTAGGATGACGCTCTGAAATCACTTGTCAGTCAACCTGATGGAGTAGAAGCTGCCCATTATTTTATTCTTCAAACAAAAATTGATATTGGGGGTGAACATAAAGCATGCGATTCTAGACCTATGTTCTGCCACCAAAAGAAGGGTTAGTAACACCAAACATCACGTTCTGGTGGGAGGTTCCTTCCTGAACTTAAATTTCCGATTCCTAGATCTATAAAGTGAGAAAAGAGGCTTCAAACATTTATTTTTGATGGTAGGTAACACTGCACCATTTAAAAAATACTATTTATGTTAACAGGAGATCTTTTACAGATCGTATAAATATCAATCAGTCTTAAACAACTCAACCTGAATAAAAGGGTTTTTTGCCTTTGTGGTTCATTCTCATATCCTTCCTTTTTGTGTATTCTGATCAAAGGTACCAGAAAGAATTCCTAACAAATGTCTTATTTCCCATTTACAAGTCAATATGATAAATTACTAGCAGAATGTCAACTCCTGAAACAATTAGGAAGAATGGGCAAAGACGTCTTTCTTTAATGAGACCACTGTCCACAAATGATGAGTTTGAACATATTGACTCAGTGAGTAGGCTGAGCCCTGCGAACACGTACGGCTGCACTCACTGATCAAACTCCATTAAGGTAGCCTTACCGATTTATCCCTTAGCAATGGTGAAGATCCGTGGACACTGAGTCAATATTTTGAAGAAGATTAGCAGATAAAGTACTGGCCTTTCATTTTCAAGACTGCATCAATTTTGAACCACAATTCAAAACCTCCAGCCCAGAATGAGCAGAGCTGAAATCCAAAGTATATTATTGTCCTGCTAAGAGGATAGAATTAATTGGCTGAGGTTACAGAAAACTGTTGCATTTAAACAGAATGCAAAGAAAATACTCAGCTTATAAGATCATTAATGAGGGATCCTGCATTTGAAAGTGTGAAGTTCAATACAATTTATATCTTCTTTTTGTTACATTTCAAAATATATGTCTGTATTTCTCTAAGAGATACGAAATTTATTCAGTTGCTTGATTAAAATATGAACAAAAGTTTGCTTATATTATTTTTCTCTCCGTGACAATTTCACTTTCATTTAATGCAAAAATAACCTTATTTTCTTATGACTTTTGTGAATCTTTTAATGTTTTCATGTTTTAGATGACATTCGAATAAGAATTTTTTTTAAAAAAAGTACACTTACTTTAATAATGCAGCTTAGCTAACCTTTTTCCCCTTGTGTCTCTCTCCACACACACACACACACACACACACACACACACACACACACACACAGGCATGCCTAACTATGATGCTATCTTTTGCTTTCATTTCTCAACCTTATTGCTGAGGTTATGTTGTTATATTTAACAAATTGTTATTGTGTTAGGTATCAAAAGGCTACAATTCTTATCGTATGATCTAACAGCTCACTGGAGGAAATGAACCTTTAAAAGAATACGTAGAGTACATTGTAATCAATGACAACAGTGCGACAGTGCCTAATTCTGCCTGTGTGACTTGGCGTTCCCTTTAAAGAGAAGCGGAAGTTGCGCATCCTCAGGAAAGATCAGCACAAGACAGTCAGCCAGGAATGGGTGCAAGTCACTTAGTCTGGAGGAAAAAATGCAGTCATACTGTCCAGAGAGTGCATAGTGGTTATCAAGGAAGACGGGTCTGGAGAAATGTGTTGGCTCTGATCATAAAGGTATTTAAATGCTATCTATGTTAAGGTGTTTGAATTATACTTGGAAGGCAAAGCAAGGCAGCAGAGTTCTTTTGATCAATGGAAGGGCATTAAATTTGTCTCTTAGGATCATTACTTTTCTGGCAGTACATACACTGGACCAAAGTCCAGGAGGCCTGGCAGCCAGACTTCTGTAGGCGGTTATGAGTATAGCATAGGTAAAAGTTTCGATGCTATATTGGAGACACTGGATTCAGAATATATGCGTTTGTTATAAATAGGATTTGATAATAAATTTAATTTGTGATGGGAGAAAAATTGATGGGTGATGGGGACAGAAAGTGGTCAAAGAGATGCATGCTAGATACCAGACATGTTGGAGAAGGTAAGAATGCACAGTGGACAAACTGAACATTTGTGCTGGCAGGGCAACCAACGTCGCTGTCCAGAGGCCTGACACTTAAGACAGTTTCAGGGACGAGAAATGAAGGCACAACCATCATCAGAATATAGCAGTGGAATGAAAGCCCTGAGAGCAATAGTGATCCTGAGACAATGGTATCTACTGGGAACTCAGGGGAGCCTCCTATTGGCAGCGAGGCAAAGAGAAGGGACCACATCCAAAGGCAGAGGAGTTTAGAAAGAAGAACTTGGGGAGAAGACGTTTCAGCAGGGGCTTCCAGCTGCCAGCAGTAAAAGAAACACTAAAAACGGACCCTAGCTTTTGGTCCTTAGTGATTTCAGGAGGACACATTTCAAGAGAACAGTGGTTCCCAACTAGGAGTGATGTGGTGACCCACAGATCACTGGGTGATATTTGGAGACATTCTGGATTGACAAGGACTGGCTGGAGGGAAGATGCTTTTGACATCCTGTAGTTCGTGCCCAGACATGCTGCCAAACCTCTTCCAATGCAAGATACTGCCCCCCAAAATAAGGATTATCCAGCCGCAGATGTTCATAGTGTAGAGTGAGAAACTGCAGCAGAGTGATCAAGTCCAGATCACGTCTTAATGAGTTGAGCAGAGAATTTGTGTTTGGGGAATAGGCAGAACAATAAGACTAAGCAAAAAAAATTCAGTAGCTAAAGGAAATGTTATACATAGGAGCCAAAATACACAGGAACAATGAGAATGACTTCTCAGAATGTTGGGGAAATACATGTTATGCAGAATGAAGCAGAATATCACCTATAAAATCCTCTACGTTAAATCGTATTGTCATATATGGATTTCAGATGAGGAAGACCAAAAACAAACTAGTGCTCTAAAGACGAGACTTGACGAAACCTGTGTAAATTGGATTTAAAACAAAGCCAATGGCAATACAGATATACATAAAGGCATTAATATTGGTAACAGCAGAAAAGTTACAGCAGAAGGAAAAGATGATGTATGAGGGGAGACGTTCTGAGAAGTTCAACCTTTCCCAGGTCAGAAACGGGAGGCTGTAGAAGGACAGTTAGGAGGCTTTAATATATAGATTAAACTCGATCAAGGGTGAGAAGACCCGGATCTATGCGGCATTGACTTAGTCAGTTAGCATCGCCATGTTAACCTCACAGATATCAATCGATATAGATATAAATCTCCCTTGGTTCTAGACTCGGGACGCCTGGGCGGTGGGCGCAGGCAGAGCTGAGGGGTAGGTTCTCATTTCTGTCACTTGCCAATGACATAACCTTGAACGCATTCTTTATTCTCAAGAGGATCTGGTTTCTCTTTGGACTAGAAAGGAAAGGAGCCAAGCTTTGTTTAAGCTCTCTCTCCCTGCACTCTTCTCCCTCATTAACCCTGGAGAACGGCTGCCCTCCCGCTGCCATCGCAAGTTCCAAAATCCTGTCTTGAAATGCCCTTTGCTCCCAAATATTCTTACCTCCAGTTCTCCTCCAGTTCATGAAGGCTGGCTTCATTTGGGGGTTGATCTAACTAAAATACCATTTTATTGTAATGCATGCTAAAGCATATAGTTTCAACAAAGAGATAGGAAAGACAGCATATGTTATTTTTTTCTTCCCCAACACACTGATTTTCTCCTTACACGAAGTTGCAAACTTCAGAGGACTATGGGCTCACTGTCAAGCTTTCCTCAGCCTCACTCACTAATTTTACCTCACACCAAGCTGCAGTTTACTCTTTTTATTACCTGCCTTCTCCCTGAATACATTTGAATAATAGACACAGAGTTTAGCCCTGCTCGTCTCATGTGCTCGTGTGCAGAAGCATGGCCTGGAGGGCTTGTTAAAATTCAGGTTCTGGTCCTGCAGGTCTGGGGCAGGCTGAAAACGTTCACTGCCAGGGACTCCAGGTGATGCTGATGATTCTGGACCAACCACGGACCATTTTTGGAGTAGCGGGGATTTTAAAGGAGGTGGTGATTCTGCTGGGCTCTGTTACTCAAATAAATCCATGATTAGAAAGATCTGTCAGGGAATTGTTTAGCAAGGGAAGGCAGTTTCTTTCTGTTGTTTTAATTTAGGTATTTTTTTTTTTTAATTTTGTGAAGATGTGAAGACTGAAAATTTTATTGATTACTTCTTCTGGGACAACGCTACTCTGATACTTGCCATTCTAGAAAAATGCAATCAGGACAAGAAGAGACGGACTGGTTTTTCATGACCTTTATCTCCTGTCAAATGTAGAGCCAGATAAAGTTCAGATTAACTGAATGTTTTTGGGCCTCTTCATCAAAGTGGGTTCTTCTTGCCAAGGAAGAAGTTATTTATTTATTTTTTTAATCATCTCACCAGCCTGAGTGAACATGGAAGCTGCCTTTATCCCGTGGGTTGACTGTCTTGCTTTTCTAGAACAGAGACTCCTGTTATGGCCCTTTTATTACTCTGGGGCAGAAACTGTAACCAAACTAAAATCCACTGTGTATTTCCTTTTTCTTCAGGTACTATGCAAAGAGAAGACTTGTTCTGATGTATTATTTTGGAGGGATATTTATCAATATTTGTGTCTGTCTCTCAAGAGAGCTGCATGACGGGGCTCAGGTGAAATATGAACAACGTTCATGATCTCATAACGTCGTCAGTCGCCCGGAAATAAGGTATATCTAGTGTCAAATTTTAGCCAACTTCCTTTCTGCAAGCGCCCTCCCCCGCTACCCAGATTGGTTCACTGAGGAGTGCAATATGGGAAACAGTGGCCAGAGAACTCTGATTAGAGAGCCACATCCAGGTAGGAAGCACTGACTCAAAAGAGATCATTAACATGCAAAGTCACCTTTTGGTAGAGGAAGTAGAACGCCAAAAGGATCGTTAAAATACCATCAGAAAATAAAGTGATGTGAGTTTCCTGTGTCTTGAAAATGGTATATTGTACGTCCTGGTTATCCAAAGTAAACACCTAATTCTAAAATTCTAAACCAATGTTTCGTGAGTATCTACTCTATATAAGACACTTTTCTAACCGTGGCCCGGGGGGTAGGACAGAGACAGTCAAGAAAGAAGTTCTGGAGTTCCCATCGTGGCGCGGTGGCTAATGAATCCAACTAGTAACCACGAGGTTGAGGGTTCGATCCCTGGCCTCGCTCAGTGGGTTAAGGATCCAGCATTGCCGTGAGCTGTGGTATAGGTCACAGACGCGGCTCGGATGTGGCATTGCTGTGGCTGGTCATAGGCCAGCGTCTACAGCTCCAATTAGACCCCTAGCCTGGGAACCTCTATATGTCGTGGGAAGTGGCCCTAGAAAAGGCAAAAAAGACAAAAATAAATAAAATACAAAAAAAAAAGAAAGAAGTTCTAAGTTTCATGAGATTTTACTGGAGCTGAGGGAACATACCTCTACTCTTTCAGGTGGCATTAAGTGCTATTAAAAAAAGAAGATATTTACCAAGCCAAGATCAAATTGAAACCAGTAGGAAATGAGAGAGCAAGCCATAGCTTCAAAAGTTGAAAGAATCTTCCCTGCAGAGGGAACAGAAGTGCAAAGCACTGAGCTGAGCTGATGCTTGAGAGACAGCAAAGAAGCTGATAAGGTCTGCAAGAGAGAAGACCAGGAAGGGAGGCTCAGAACCAACCAGACTCATGTAGGCAGTGAAAAGAAGTTGCCCTAACCCTGAACTTTGGCAGCCCTCTACCCAAAAACAAAACACAAAGAAAAAGACAGACTGTGCATAAACCTGTAAATTTGTTATTTTAAAGGAATGGCAGAGGCTTAAGTATAACAATTTGCATAGTAGAATAGTTTACACCGTGTACATTTGATGACCACAGTCCTTTGAAGGAGAGTGTTCTCATTCTCATCCCATACCTGAAGGATACCAAAAGGAAAGTGGTGGCATGTTGCACCATCAAAGTAGCAGCCACTGTGGCGTCTTTCCTAATGTTGCCTCCGTCAACTGATTCCTCAGAGCTGGTCAGGCAAGTGGAGCAAGAGAAAGGAACCAATGCATTTTTTTAGGTTTTTATTTTTTCTATTATAGTTGATTGGCATTGTTCTGTCAATTTCTGCTGTACAGAAAACTGACTCAGTCATTTGCGTGTATATTTGTGTATATGTATATATATATATATACATATACACACACATTCATATATATACATTTTTTTCCCACAATAGCCTCCATCATGTTCCATCACAAGTGACTAGATAGAGTTCACCATGCTGTACAGCAGGCCCTCATTGCTCTTCCACTCCAAATGCAATAGTTTGCATCTACTAACTCCAAACTCCCAGTCCTTCCCTCCGCTTCCCCCCACAAGTCTGTTCTCTGAGTCTATGAGTTTCTTTTTCTTTTCTGTAGAAAGGTTCATTTATACTGTATATTAGATTACAAATAAAAGTGATATCACATAGTATTTGTCTTTCTCTTTCCTGACTTACTTCACTTAGTAGGAGAGTCTCTAGTTCCATCCATGTTGTTGCAAATGGCATTATTTTGTTCTTTTTATGGCTGAGTAGTATTCCGTTGTGTATGTGTACCACATCTTCTTAATCCATTCATCTGCCAATTGACATTTAGGTTGCTTCCCTGTCTTGGCTATTGTGAATAGCACTGCCGTGAACAAATGAGTGCATGTGTCTTTCCCAAGGAAAGTATTGCCCTGATATATGCCCAGGAGTAGGATTGCTGGGTCATAAGATTGATCTATATTTAGTTTTCTAACACACCTCCATCCTCCATATTGTTTTAAATAGTGGTTCTACCAATTACATTCCCACCAACAGTGTAGGAGGCTTCCCTTTTTCCCACACCCTCTCCAGTATTTGTTATTTGTTGACTTGTTATTGATGGCCTATTTGACTGGTGTGAGGTAGTACCTCATTGTAGTTTTGATTTGCATTTCTCTAATAATTAGTGATATTGAACATTTTTTCATGTACCTGTTGGCCATCTGTATATCTTTGGAGAAATGTTTATTCAGGTCTTCTGCCCATTTTTCAATTGGGTTGTTGGTTAGGTACTGCTATAAGCATTTTGTACAGCTTATAATTTAACTGCACATTAAGTTATTTAATTTCATCATACATCAAATTCCTCATTTCAGAGTTCCTGCTGTGGCTCAGTGGAAACGAACCTGACTACTATCCATAAGGATGGGGGTTTGCTCCCTGGCCCCACTCAGAGTGTTAAGGATCCTGTGTTGCTCTGGCTATGGCGTAGGCAGGCAGCTATAGCTCCAATTTGACCCTTAGCCCAGGAACTTCCATATGCCACACTTGTGGCCCTAAAAAAAAAATATATATATATAATAATGATAATAAAGCCCTCATTTCATCACATACCATACATCTGCCACTTCACTGTCTGTGACTAAGTCACTCTAGGCTGTTTCATGTTTGCTCAAAATGCCAGGCTCCTTTCTACCTCAGGGACATGGCACACGCTGGTCTCTCTCTTCGAAGCGGTATCTCTGTGATTTCTTCACAAGGCCTCCTTTCATCCTTCTTACTTAAGTTACTCAACTCAAAGTCACCCTTCTGACGTCTGAAAATGATTTCCTCTATCCTGGTCCCTTTATAATACATCACTCTATCTTTTATATATATAAATATATATATATAGATAGATAGATAGATAACGATTTTTACTTGTTTCCATTATAGCTGGTTTACCACGTTCTGTCAATTTTCTACTGTACAGCGTGGTCCAATCACACATACATGTACACATTCTTTTTTCTCACACTATCAACATGCAGTCCATCACTCTCTGTTACACATTTGTTCTCAGAGTCCCTCGAAAATTGTGTTTTGTTTATCATCTGTATATGTGGTCTAGCTCACCCCATGAGCATCTAGAGAATCTAGACAATCGGGCCGAGTCTAATTCGTAGCTATCAGGGAAATGAAACTCAAAACCACAAGGTGGGAATTCCTGCTGTGCCCCATTGCAGGGGGCTAAAAATCCAACTGCAGCAGCTTGGGTCACTGTGGAGAGGCAGGTTCAATTCCCAGCCTGGCAGAGTGGATGAAAGGATCTAGCATGGCCATAGCTGTGGTGTAGGTTGCAGCCACAGCTCAGACTGATCCCTGCCTGGCCCAGGAACTTCTACATGTCATGGGTTGCAGCCAATAAAGAAAACAACAACAACAACAACAAACAATCAAGGTAATGCCACGTGGCATACACTAGGTGAGCTAGAATTAAAAAGACAGGAAAGAACAAATATTGGTGAGGCTTTAAGAAATTAGATCCCTCTCATCCTGCTGGTGGGGGAGTAAAATGGCTCATTTATTTTCAAAAAGCCTGGTACCTCTTTAAAAAGTTTAAATATAGAGAAATCAGGTGACTCCAAAATTTTACTCAGAGGTTTATACCCAAGAGGAATGAACCTACCTCCACCTCAAAACGGACACGTGAATGTTACAACAGCCTGATGTGACACAGACAAAAATTGCAAATGACCCAAATGTTCATCAATTAATAGTGGATAAATTAAATGTGGTGCAGCCATACACCACAGATTGTATGACTTTATTGATTTGACATGTTCGAAATAGGCAAATCCAGGGACAAGAAATTGAGGAGTAGTTGCCTAAGGCTGGGGTGGGACTGTTTGGTGGAAAGAGGGAGCGATCTCTGAGAATGGGGTCTCCTTTTTGGATGATTAAAATGTTCCAAAATTGATTGTGGTTTTGTTTGCATAACACCGTGAATATAGTAGAAACCATTAAATTTTACACAAAGTGGGTGAATTATATCTCAATAAAGATATTATTTTCAAGAGGCAGTTCAGAGGTAATAGAGTTTATTCTTGATTCTCTTGCCAAAACATGGAACAGTTTTCCATTTTTCTCTCTTTCCATTTTACTCTCATTGGTGTGAGTATTGACACCAGATGAGGTGTCAATAAAGTGATATGAAATGCAGTGAGCATGAAGACCCATTAAAGCATAATTACTCCTCTCTAACTTAATTTCAAAATGATAAATTAAAAATGCCCTTTTTATTGCAAGACACAGCTACAGTATTTTGCATCATGTCTGTTAGTTCTCACAAGATCTTTCAGTTTACCTGACTTCATTGAGGCATGTAAAAATCTTGAAAATTCTACCCTGTCAGCCCAAATCCTCCCTATGCTGCAACAAAATTCCATCCGAACAGTGTGTTCTGTCTTCAGCTTGGTTTCACTGGGCATCTTGAACTGCTTTCCAACATTTGAAGCCCAAGATCCACAGGCCCCTTTTAGAATTACTCTGCCCTTGATTTTTACAACCCTGTGTATCTTAGCGGAAATTGAGTCCATATGTTTTTGATTCATTTACACTTAAGTCATCAAAACACCCGTCTTTTAGGGTGATTTGATATCCGTGAAGACTTTTGAGACTTTTTGATAATTCTTTAGAGTATTAAAAAAGAAAAGAAACACGGAAGTTTTGCCTTCCCCAGAATAAACTAAAGTACTGGGGAGTTCATTTTCTAAACTTGTCCAAACAAATTTTTTCATCTCTAACAGGTAGAGGGACAGGTAAGATGCTGGCAGCATGCTTAACTAAAAGCGTTGAAGTTTTTCATGAGATACAGAATGTGTGTAATTCAGGGCCCATTTTACAGGGCTTGAGGGCTTTCAGACCTTTCTGTCCTAATGAAAAGTTCTGAGAGTATTAATTTGCATGACTGTGGATGCTGTTATTTGTCTAGATTTATGCTGCTATATTTGAACACATTATGACTTAATATTATTAAGCATTTTATTGCATTTTATTTGAAAAGTGCTCAGTAGTGATTTAACATTTATTTTCCACATGAGATGTAAATTTGCTTTTTTTACATGAGGTGTAAAAAAATTACCGTGCACTTTATATATCACTGGTTCCATAAAAGTGCTTTTTCCAATGGGTTATATTCATAGCAGGTACATTAGTGTGAGTATTGTGGAAGAAAGAAACATAGTTTAGTCTAAAAATACTTTATTTTAAAAGTTAGTGGGTTTTTCAGCTGTGCTTTTCCTAGTCAAATCGGTCTTGACCTTGATTAAATGTATATCAAAGATGCACTAAGTGACCTTCATCATCTCAAATTCTCCCTCTTTCTTCATTTTTTCCAAAATGAAATACTTAATCCTGTATTTACTTACGCTGCTCCATATGGGTTGGTTACTGCTGTCTCATCCCAAGTGTCCATTTGAGGATCAATTACACTTTTTAAGAAGGTCACTTGATCTGACAATTAATAGCCAGCTTTACACATTTTGCTTTCTATGTAGAATATATATGGAGAATTCCAAGATATTTTTCTGAAGTGTCTTCTCTAGTCTTTTCCTGCCGATTAGCATCCAGGATTTAAAGGGCTTCGGAATGTCTGTTTAACTGTTACGTAATTTCAATTCTAGGTGTAAAAGGAGCAGAAGGAGCTTCATTTCTCTTTGAGAGATTGAAGTCTACACTGTGTGCTCAAATGGATTAGACAGTTGTGAGGTTGACCTAAACTGAAATCAATCTGATTTTTCTGTAGGGTTTTCTCTGAAATGCTGTTGGAGATGCCCTCCTTAATGGGAAGGACTTTTACTACCTGAAAATTATCAATAAGTTCAACATCCACACGCATTTAACCTTTGCCCTTATCTGTGTAGGACTAGAAAATATCACAATTGTTTCTCAAAAATACATGGAAACCTTACACTCTGAATACAAAATCAATGCACCAAGATATTCTAAGATAATAATTACTTCCACCTTAAAAAATTAGGTCTTTATAACATGTATTTTTTTCATAGGATAAAATTTATGATCATAGAAATGCATGGCACTTCAAAGCTGGTATTATTTTTAGTTATAATAACTCACCAGATATCTTCCTCATGTGTTAGAATGAAGAAGCAAATCCATTATTTTGAAACTGTTAAATCCTTAAGATATATTTAGATAGGTTTCTTTGAAACAATGATTTGCAATTGTTTAATTGCTCAAGTGTAGCGAGTTTCATTATCCCATAGCATACTTATGCCATGGATATGTATTTATTTGTACTCACTGTTTTCTAGAGTACTTTTGTACCACGAAGGGCGTAAGCTTTCAGTCCCGATGATGTCATGAGTTGAGGATGAATGTCTAGATTATTTTGATCACTTTCATCTGAGTAGAATTTACAGTGTGAATCTTAAATTAAGTTGCTCAAGTTAAAAAAATAAAATGATGAACACATCTTCTTTGGGGAAGATATTTTCAGTGCACTATTTATTTCGGGTGATTAGCTGATGATGCTTCTGAATTTCCATCAAAGAAAAGTATACAATGACATTTGTCTGACAAGATTAAAATACTGTGGTCAATTTGAGAAATTTCTCACAAGATCTTCACTATTTGTCTAGGTTTGGTAAAATACATATTGATGTCATATTTACAAAATTATTTGAAAAAAATCTCATGGATCCTAGTTGGTAGAAATTTGATATTAAGGGGAATGACTTCATTTTTACTCTAAATAAACATTTCCTTCAACCCAAAGACTGGTATTTAACAATTTCTGGTTGTGCACACAGATAAATGTGAGAAAATTACCCAAAATTTATTTTTAGCTTCAAAAATTTTCAGAAACCATTCTGCCCAACTGTGTTTGAAAATATTTATCTCTGTCTTCTGATGCCATTTTTGGTTTTTTTCTCCAAACATTTATTGGTCGAATGCATACAGGATTATGTTTTGAGTGATAGCCACTCTTACTTCTGAAAACAATGAACAGTCATTCAGGAAGCCTTAATTTTAAATCTGGCTTTTCATTAATGTGTTTGAATTGCTAATGTGTATAATGAACACATATGTTCACATTCTTTATATAAATAAGTATTTATAATGAAAAACGCACATTTTATTTTATTTCAAGTGTTATCCCACTTAGAAGTACTTGAGGAATGAGTTATTATTATACAACTACATACATATTTATAAAGCCGGAAACTTTTTGTTTGAGTGTTTTTCTCAGAACCAATAGTAAATCAAAAGATTCTGTTTGCATTGTTTTCATTATGGAATATTAGAGGCAAATTAAAATAATAAAAATAATGTCTTTTCTTTACCCCAGCCATTTAAGTTCATATTGAAGGGCTTATCTAATAATGAAATCTTAAACTGCTTTGTAGAAATAAGCTTTTCTATTCTGATAGCTTTACTTCTTGCTGCCCTGCCTATAGAAATGGATCCATATTTTCTGTGAGCTATTTGCAAATGTGCAAGCCATCTGCAGCAGAATGATTAGTGGAGTGCAGGAATACATACCCTGTCTTTGGTCCCTATTGGCCATTTATTTCTGTTTTATTGTTTTAATTATAAAGACCAATCTTCACGGTGTCTGTTATATGGCATTAGTATGTTAAAAGGTAGCCTCAAATATTCATGGATTTTTAAATTGCTCTGTAATTTAGAGAGAGATTAATCTGAGATGAATTTGGGGAATCAGTGTTGTTGGGAGAGTCTGTGCTACAAAGCAGTGCTCAAACTGGAAGTTACATTTCAATGTTAACTGACTGTTACATGACAAGTAAACAAGTTTAATTGTGTTATTCACCTCATTGACTTTAATGAGTCAATAATAGATGTAATAGGCACCTCAGGACCAGATGGCATAGGGTAGAAAGTCCCCACAAATACCATTTTTTCATCTCAAGTATCTGATAAATATGTTAACTTCCTGCGTTATGGCAATTGTTGAAATGTCTTAGCAGCTGGTCAGTTACCCTACACTGCAGGGGCCATCGTTACTGTTTATAGCTCAAGTCTCAGCTTTGCATGCGTAGAGACAGTAAGAGTGAAAAAACCCCTCTTTCTGAACTGTCATACACTGTCCTAATTGAATAACTGTATAAAACTATCTCATTCAGTTAAGCCAAAATTCCATGAATAACTCTAAAAGGAATTATATACTCAATCCAAAATTTTAGAAGAGCCTTCCTAAATATTAAAGTGTCAATTTCACCAGCATATTATTCATTTGTTATTTCTTCATTATTTTGCCTGTCCCTTTGTCCCTTGCCTTGCACGCACACACACTCACATGCCTATGGAGTATAACTTGATGTTACTTGGTAAAGTGACAGTGGCATTTATTGTGGAAGATACCGTCTTTAACTTACAGGAGAAGCTTTGTTTTTAACCTTTATATCTTCCACTTGCTTTATTAAAGTTACTTACAGCGGGTTTTCTTTTCATTTGCTTAATAAAATTTTTCTTTTTAAAATAAATCCAAAGGTGTTTTCTTCATATGATATCTAAAAGCTCATTCTCAAGTTAATGTCACTGTTGTTTCGGTGACCAAAGCAAAGTTTTCAATAGCTTCATGTGCTATGATGTTCTTGGAAAGCCAAACCAATATTTGCCTTGTCAATTTCATACTACATAAAAAGTGGATTCCCATTTCTTCTGATTGTACTTGAGAACCAAGAATTGACACGAAACCATATTCAGGAATTTGTAGCACATTGAAAATTACCGAGTTAATATGAAAAAGACTTAGTAAACTTTCTCAAGCTTAACTTCATCACTGAAAATTGAGCCATCTTCCCATGTATTTAACACTTAAAAGTGCAGTTGCAGCACAGCGCCATATGCTGTGCAGGATACTTTATACTTGAGCTGGATTTGATGTCAGGGTATCAATAGCTGCTGCACTGCTGACCTAAGTAAGAGCATGTTTGCAGATTTGGGGGTGCAAAAATGCCTTTATAGTAGTTGCTATTCTCTTTCTTGATGAATAGGACTTTTATTTACTTGGTTATGGTAGATCAAAGGCATTTTTTCTCTAATCTGTTTTTTTTTTTTCTGAAGAAGAGACTATTTTTCATAATTTGCAGTTTCGCATTTGGTCCTAGAGAAAGAAATAACAGAGAGATGATTCGGGAAAAGTCTCTTATTTAGAAAAGTGAGAACACATTGAGTGATCTTTTAAAACCCATAGGAGTATCTTGAGAAGCTTCTAAGATCTAACATGACAGAATCATGTTTGTAGGCTTTAAATCCTCTAGGAGAACCTGATGATTCTGAAGAATGATGTGGAGGCTTTAGGAAGCCAAGTAGAATTGGATAGTTCTCTGGTATTGTAAGATGAAAATATAAGTTAAGGATGCACCAAATAGTGAGCAATCCAACAAACCAACCCAAATTTAGTTTGTGTTCCTAAGAAAGCTGTATAATACAAATAAGGGGAATGAGATATAGAGCCCCTTTTGTGATGGCTGAGACCCCACTCTTGCTTGAAATAATCTAACATTGAACTGCTAGTGTCCCTAGACTCCTGACAGGCGAAAAAAATCTTTCTGAAAGAAAATAAAACATTTCCTTATATGCCAAACTATTTCTTACTTTTGTATTTATAATACACTCTACTAGGCAAATAAGAGACAACTTTCTTTAAAGAGAATAAAACAGAGCAAGTCAAGATAGGTAATGGACATACTACGAACATTTTAAAATAACTATGTTTTATAATTTAAGAAATAACATATCCAATTAAGGCTTTCTGTAGATAGTTAGAAGATATATAAAAAGAACAAATTGGAAATAATAATGAAATGAATGCAAATAGAACATAATAGCAGTGGAAGAGACACAACTAAAGAGCAAATGAGTGAACTAGACTAGCTGGAAAATATTTCTCCTCCGAAAGAACAGACCAAGAAAGAGAAAGTATAAAAAGATGTTAGAGACACAGGGAATTCATTGATAAAATTTAATTATACATATAACTGAAACTATCAAATGCAACAAAAAGATAATAGAATAGAGAGTATTTTTAAAAAAATGATAAATAATTTTCAAAAGTAATGAATTATGAGGACATTATTTTAAAACCACTACAATCTCCAAACGGAAACACACACACACACACACACAACACATACAAACACAAACAGGACATCATAATACTACTGCTGAAAACCAGGGATTATGACAAAAGTCTTAAAAGCATATGTAGGTGTTCCATTGTGGCTCAGTGAGTTAAGGACTTGACATTGTCTCTGTGAGGATGCAGGTTCAATCCCTGGCCTCGGTTTCAGTGGGTTAAGGGTCTGGTGTAGCCACAAGCTGTGGTGTAGGTCACAGATGTGGTTTGGATTCCACATTGCTGTGGCTGTGGTGCAGGCCAGCGGCTACAGCTCTGATTCAACCCCTAGCCTGGGAACTTCCATATGCCATGGGTACAGCCCTAAAAAGACAAAAAAAAATATATATATATATATATATATATATGTATATATAATGTGTATATATATATAAATCATTACCAGTAGAACATACAAAAAGATTCAAAGAGCCATAATATTTAATGTTTGCATCATTCTAGGATGCAAAAAGACTGAGCCAGTCTGCTCTGTATCTCTTTGAGCATGCTCTCCTTTCTTCTTCCTAAGAGGCAACTAGACACGAAGACTAGGTCCTTGGTTTGGGGGACAAAGGGACTCTCGGTTACATCCTCTCTCTCCTTTTCCATTGATTCTTTCATTCTATCTCTAGAACCTCTCCTCACCACTCCCTTTCTCTGTCTTCCTGGGAATAAATGACAATTTGGGTTTGATGTTAGAGATATTTTAGCTACTTTGGCTCAAATCCTAATTATCTCAGTTAAAAAAAATTCCACATAGGTCGGGATTTGGGACAGAAGACTAATGCTCTTATCTTATATATTCTGCATACATTCTATCCTTGAGGGACAGGAAGAGAAAACGTCATGACAAAGGCCCGAATACAGATACACCTGTTTCCTTCCTACACATACCATACTTCCATTGCAGTACTGTAGTTAGACTTGTAGATAGTGATTTCCCTTCCTCTATGCCAAGCTCAAATTTGAAGAGCAATCTCCCAACACAGAATACTTGCACCCCTGTGTTCACTGAAGTACTATTCACAGTAGCCAAGACATGGAAACAACCTAAATGACCATCAACAAATGAATGGATTAAGAAGATGAGGTTCAGGTGCACAGGGGAATACTCCTCAGCCATAAAAACTGAAATAATGAAATTTGCAGCAACATAGATGCAACTAGAGATTCTCATACTAAGTGAAGTAAGTCAGAAAGAGATACAGAAATACCATATGATACCACTTAATGTGGAATATAAAATATGGCATTAATGCACCTATCTACAAAACAGGAAAAGACTCACATATGGAGAATAGACTTGTGGCTGCCAAGGGGGAGGGTGGAGGGAGTGGGATAGACAGGGAGTTTGGGGTTAGTAGATGCAAACTATTACATTTAGAATGAATATGCAATGAGATCCTGCTGTATAACACAGGGAACCATAACCAGTCCCTTATGATAGAAAATAATGGAAGATAGTATGAGAAAAATTTTATATATCTTTATATCTATATATACACACACAAGTATGAATGACTGGGTCACTATGCTGTACAGAAGAAATTGGCATGATGTTGTAAATCAACTATAGTTTTAAAAAGTAAAAATAAACATTTTTCCTAATTCTAGATGTAAACAAAAAAATCTTTAAAATAATTGAATGAATCTATTGCCCATATATCAGCTGACTACTTTAAAACTGGTAATCAAAAAAATCTAAGCAACTGCATGTAGTAATGAACCCTAAAGTCTAACATCAATTAAAGTCTGACGGTCTGAGAGAATAGCATTCCCTCTATGCATTAATTCATTTCTTAATGTGCATCGTGTCATCTCTTTCCTGAAATAAGCACTTTTCAAATGACCTTTGAATTGACATTCCAGGATCTCTGGATATCTTCCTTTCAAAGTTCCCCTTCCAGCTAACATTACTGGTGATAGAATCTATAAACTCCATACACTTGACAAGATGAGAGAATGTCTTTTCTCTTGAGAACGGATGCTTATTCCTCTAGTTTGTGTTACACTCTGAATGAACCTATTCTGTACATAGGACAATCCAGACACATGTTTGTGTGGAATACAGTGTCCTATAGTCACTTTCCCATTTGGCATGTCTTTAAAATATAATATGTTAGGGACCTTAAAATGGTTGAAAATATTCTTTTTTAGCATTTATAGGAAATAGGAATAGTAAAGTACAGAGAAAGATATATTTATATAATGGGAAATGCTTCAGGTACGTAAAAGTAATGTGGTGTCCTACCAGGGCCATCGCATAGAGCTCAATAAAACTAGATGGTGTCATTTTAGAATGAGAGTAATCTCTGAAGAAAGGTAAGTAGAAAACAAAATGAAAACTCCAAAATAAAGTTCTGTATGACAATGTGCAATTTGCATGGAACACTCTTTTCAATGGAATCATTACGCCATCATTACTTAGTTATGGGAGTAAATGGGAAGAAAAGAGGTGAAAATAAAATTGTGAGTTCCTACATTCTTTTAGGGGAATGTTGAACTCCATTCAAGGAAAAAATAAATAAACCGTAGCCTGAATGAGTTTCCATTGTAAGCTCCTGTCTACAAAAGAAATAAGATAAAAATGAAAAACATAATTTCCTACCACATTAAAACTTGTAATTCTTTTATAGCTACAAATTTATCCAGGACAGGGAACTCTGTGAAGGAAAAGCATTAAGCAGTAACTATTTTTTTCCACATTCACATGTATAAAATTAATAATATAATATTTATTGCAAGTTATGATTAAAAAAACCAATGCTCACACTTATACTGCTAACATTATAATCTACTCCGTTCCATAAGGACACTGTCAAAGAAAATAAAGCCATCTTAGCCCTTGAAAAACTTATATTCTTAAGTGTCATAAACAATTCATGCACATATGAATTTAAAGAATAGTCAACTACACTTTACAACTATCCACATACATAAAAGTATATTAAACAATTCTCTAAATGATCTGAATATTAGTTTCAAAAGCATTTGTGCAAGTAAGCCTCACAAAAGCACATGTATATTAAGATGGGAACTTAAAGAAGAGAAGCACACAGCTTGGTAGAGAAAGAGAGAGATGTTTCAGATGGAGCACGTGATTACCTAATTGCTCAGTGCAGATAGAAAGTGAGCGATGGGTCCAAACTAGAATTAAAGTCTACCTTTCTCTTTTCTCAGACACAAACGCCCCCTTTTTAGAAAATAAATTCGTTGATGCAAGTTTCATAGATCAATTATTTTGTACTTTTCTTAACACTGCTAATATTAGGTTAGGACCCACCACGTAAATAGAATGAGGAATTAAACCCTGAAGTTATTTAAATAGGAAAAATATGTACTACACACAAGAACTCTATGGAAATTGGATGATTAGGTTGAAAAGCAGAGCTGTGGAAAAGATGGGCTCTGGGTCCACCAAATATGATTTCAGATCCTGATACTTCACTTAGTAGCTATTGTCTTCTAGACAAGTTAGTAGTTCACCTCTCTGCCTCAGGTTCTCATTTGTGAAATAGAGACCGTGCCAGAGTCCAGAAAATTCTAGACAATTTGGATAGGTGCTATTTTAACTAAAGCACTTGCCATTTTCCATTCATGCATGCATACTAAAGAGGAATCCCTCCCATTGGACTCGCATGGTTTTTATAATACTGGCTTAATTGAATGCTCATGAATTCTAGTAAGTATATGGCTCTGAGCAAGGAAACCATTCTCTCTATGTATAGCTAGGTCACTGAATTCTAAAACTATTGACTTGCCACATAATTTACTCTCTCTATATTAGCATGACTTCACCATTCCTGCAAATGCCAGCCCAGGCAAACAGTTTGATTGTTCATTCTAAGAAGGATCCATCACCTCTTCAGTAGGAAGCACTGAGAGTTTGTGCCCTAAGGTTCTTTAAATCTCTTGCTGCAAAATCCTTAGCTCTGTACTTACTCAACCTTTCCCCTCCATCCCCACCAAGATGGCCAAACTCAGCAGGTGTGAGAGATAATATATGGGGAGGATGCAGAAAGTGAAATGGTGACGATTGTAGGAGTTCTTTGTTTGAGAGGTATTCATGCAGCTTTGTGACAGCACAGCCCAATTTTCCAGTCTTAACATATTTTGAATAAAATGGTATTGATGTAGAGCTTTGCTGAGACTTCTTTGGAGATGTATTAAAAGGCAGGTCTCTTTTTAGGATTAGGAACAATTTTATATAAGACTATTTCCTAAGACTTAAAAAATACAATGTTCTACACTTAGCCAAAGATAGAAGATGGATTTGTGTGACTGGGGGGCATTTGGTTGGGCTTGAGAAATTTGCAGGAAGGAAGTGCTTTTAAAAGTGTGAAAAAAAATTCACCATTAGGGTGATGGCACAGGAGGATCTGCCATGAGACTCACGGTGCCTGGGATGCTAACACCAGCAAAATTTCAAAGCTGCCTAGAGGGCAATTTTGGTTTTGAATCATTCTATTCCTCCCATATGAATCTCCGCTTTAAACCCAAAACTTTCACACAGGAAACCCAACATTTATAATATCCATTTTTGCGCCTTTTATTGCATTTTGAGGGAGCATTACCTCAGTTTATGTCGATTTATATAGAACATTAAATGCTGTAAATTACCATAAAGTGAAACAACACATCACACGGTGATGTCGGAACCATAAATCATGACTAGTTCCTGCTGCAAACAGATGTTCTTATTTTTAGACCCATGTCAAGATTCATTTTGTTCTTCCAGATTGTTGAGCCAAACTTTAAATTTTCTTGTTATCAAAATGAACTATAATATTCGCACTGTCATTTAAAAGCCAAGCAAAAATGAGTTGGTCGGGCATTCAAGGTAAATCCAATTGCACACATCACTCTTCCACGATGGGCTTCAAATACGTCAGAATTTAAACCCGCAGAAGACTAAGCTGTGATAGACTTTAAATGACGATCTTATTCGGCATCATTAAGTAAAGATGACATTTTCACTTGTGTCGAAAGATCATTAGATGAGATTTAAGCAGTGATAGTTTTGCCAGAGGTGTCACAGTTTATGGTCGCAAAATCTGGCTTGGTGTCTCTTTATCTTATGGACGGTATGTCATTGATCAGAAAAGAGTCACTAGAGAATCAGATGTTTATGTCCATGTTTGCTGTTTTCTCCTTAAATTCATCAGGCTGTTCTCACCATCCCTTCTCCTGCCATTTTTTTCTCAGAAAGTTGGTACTTCATTTATATGACTCACTGTCAAAGGCAGTAACTGGCAGATCTTCAAATAGGTAAAGATGGTATGCTTCGAGGCAAGGACTGGGTAAGTGAGGGAGGTGTATTGCAAAAATATCAAAGGTGTTTGTCTAGGGATCCATCTGAGGATGGGCAGAAATCCACACCAGTGTGATGAAGGGAAATCAAAGGAACTGTTGAGCCAGGAAAATGTGCCCGACCCCTGTAATGCCAAATCAAAGAAGTGAATTTCACTTGTAAGAAGCCAAACATCTGTTGCAAAAAATAATCAATTTGTGGACAACACAGAACTAAATTGGGATATTTGGGGTTTTCTTTTTTCTATTGCCATGGTGATGAGTGTGAGATTCAGTGGAGTATGTTTGAAAGAGACTAAGTATTTAAGTCATGATTAACTCTAGTAGAAAGATAATGTTCAAAATGCTATTCAGCCATTGATTCAATAATGTGATTGTTATGTGTTCAGGCTAATAACTGCTCTGACATAATTTATATCGGAGTTTGTGAAGTAAAAACTATGAAAAAGTACATCTTTCAATTGACAAACTTACGGTCAGAAATTTCGTTTTTATATGTAAATATGAGTTTCAAAACATTTTGTGAAAATCTTTCCATTCTTTAACATTTTTTTCTTTTTAGGGCTACACCCTGTGGCATATGGAAATTCCCAGGCCAGGGTCGAATCAGAGCTGAGTGCCAGCCTACGCCACACCCACAGAAACACCAGATCCAAGCCACATCTGTGAACCACCCCACGGCTCACTGCAACGCCAGGTCCTTCACCCGATGAGCAAGGCCAGGGATCAAACCTGGATCCTCATGGAGAGTAGTCGGTTTCATTACCACTGAGCAACAACAGGAACCCAGCCCTCTTCTTTCACTTTTGAATTCATTCTATCCTTTCTGCTTCTACGTGCATCTACTTTCCTGCTTGCTTTCTCTAATTCGTCTCTTCCCCGCTCTCTTTCCAACTCAATAATTTCTCTTTCTCTGTTTTCTTATATGCAAGGTAATCCTTTCATATACTTTCCCGATATTAGAGTTAAAGACGGAAGCATTTTCCTCTACCTGTACACCAAAATAAGGAAAAAATACTTTACAGGATAATTCTTGAAATTTACAAACTGAAGATCAGGGCCAAATACCTAACAAGAGGGATTAGGACAAAGGATGCATCAAACCTTTGTCATCAGAAAGCCACACTGCAACTTTTAGGACCCCATACGACAAAGGAAACTTTTGAATTTCAAAGACATCAGTCATTATTAGAATGAATATTAGTAATAATTGCTCATATAAATTATTATTTTTCACTGAATACGCCCTGAGTTAATATGAATCACAGAAAAATGTAATCCTATTTTAGAAATAATGAAAGACCTTATTCAATTTAACTTGCCCACTGTGTGAAAATCTTGAAATTTATGTTAGCAACAATTAAACAAAACAATCCATCAAGAGTCCATTTGAATATTATTTTGCTTCTATTACCATTGGAAATTATTTCAAAGAAACTTACAGGAAGTGTATCTGCATCATCTTGAAATAAAACATGTTTACAAGTGAAGTACTCCTAGAATCATTAATTATTTCAGCTTAACCTGTTGAAATGTGTTCCTAAAATACCTGGGAACATTGCAGCACAACAGTTAGTGAAAGAGTGATTGCACTTCCCAATGTAACTTAATTATAGCCAGGAAGTACTTTTAATCTTGTGATTCTTTCTAAGTTGTGTTTGCATAAAGGATTCAAGTTTTTTTAAAAAGAAATTATTATTTACTTGCAGAAAATGTCAAGCCTTGCATTTAAAAAAAATAGTAAATGTATTAATTATACAAGGAGCAACTCAGAAGTTGATCCAAAAATGATAAAATAGGAGTTCTCTTGCGGTGCAGTGGGTTAAGGATCTAGTGTTTTCGCTGCAGTGGCTTTGGTCACTGCTGTGGCAAGAGTTTGATCCCTGGCCCAGCAATTTTGCATGATGTGGGTGTGGCCCCCCCAAAAAGGATAAAATAAAATACTGAAGAGTATGATTTTCCTTACTTTTACAAAAAAAAAAAATGCTCCCCCCACCAATGAGTGTTGAGTTCTCCACATTGTGGCAACTTCTTTTCATGCTTTGTTGTGTTTGCATGAAATTTACCACTGTATCAGAAAACATGCAAGTTCTCATTGTTGCTTCCATAAAGATAAACTTGATTAAAAAAATACACAATTTGACACAATCAATTATGTCCAAGAATGTGTACCAAAAATATATTTGTTATATGAATATTAAATAAGAATAAAATGATGTTGGTAATTGTCACCAGAGCACCAACAATGAAGAATGCTCTTTAATTCTCATAAAGACTTCTGAGATTTCTTATTCTAAAAATCAGTGTTATGAGCATAAAGATTCCTTGCTGGAAAACACAGTTCATGAAACCTGTAGATTTAAAAAATGTATTTATCAGGTACTTTACTGATAAGATTTTTGTCTTCAAAGAGCATCTGATTTAGTTGAGATGACCAAAACAACAAACAAGAATCACCACGCAGTAAAAAATAGTCTGTTGTTAAATGCTGGGTGGTGCAGCACTTGCTGTGAAATCTCCAGCTGTTTGTGGAAGAGGAAGAGGCCTAGATGGTCATGGAAGAGGGGAGATTTATTTAAATTATGTAAGGAGAGGTAGTTAGGATGTGGTAAAGGTGAGAGGAAAGTGAACACTGAGGCAGAGGAAGATGAATTCACCTGGGGTCAGAAATAGGTGGGGACCAATGACTTGGCAAGTGAGAAAAGACTGGGCTGTGGGAATCACAGCTACACTTTTTTCTTTTTTACACATTTATAGGGAACTTAAAACAATTATACAAGATTAGTGGAGTGGTTTTTACTCCCAAGGAAAATGGGTATTAGACATTTAAAATTTTTGATCTACTAGTTGATAAGAAAAACAGTATCAAGATCTTATCCAGGACGTACAGAATTGTAAAATTTCCATAAGTAACCCGCACATGGAGGAGCGTATGAGGAGTGGGGATCTTGAATCTCCTTAGAACACCAGTAAGCACATAAAATATAAATGGTGCTTAAGCTACCTAATTCAAAAGTCACTTTGTGCAATTCTGTTCTTCTTTAGCACTTATACTTTTCAAGTACTTTGCATTCTTCCTCAGGGTTGGGACCCCAAAACTAATCACTCCAGACATGAATTGCAGATATGGAAACTGTTTCTTGAATACAAATCACTTTTAAAGTGATAGTATTAGAAAGTATCGGCAAAAAATGGGTTTGATTTTCATCTTGAAGAAGTAATCTGACTTTAGGTTTGACAGTCTGGGATTTCCGAGAAATTTTATCACTTCAAAATAACAGTAATTAATTGACTAGCTACTGAACTGTGCTCAGTCCTGGGTGTTTTCCCTTCATTTTCTTAAGTATTTTATATCAATGGTGAGTTAACCTAATAGTGATTATAGTGATAAAGAAATAGTTGATATATTGATATTTAAAATTAATGAGGGTCTTCTGAATTATGAAACATGTTGAGTATTTTTTTTTCTCTTTTGAGATCAAAAGGCATTCAAGTGGGAAATATTTCTATGTTTTCCCAACCCAAATGTTGTGCAAGCATCACATTCTAGAGCAAATACACTTAATAAACAATATTCCACATCAAGAAAATTGGCAAGCCTCTAACTGCTGTGAGACCATGTAACACTTTACTGGGGTTCAAGATCTGATAGTCTGACATTTAGTTCAGGAGAGGTCAAGCACACTCATATAGCTTTGGACCCTTTGGGATGATGGCCTTAGTGACAAGACAAAGAGTATTTCCCTTACAGGAAACATTCACCCTTGAGGTTCATCCCTTATAAATAGCCCAGTTACTACTTCTCTCTGGCCGGCAGCCAGAGAGAGAGGGAAACAGATTGAGGTTAGCCACAGGGAGACCATCAAGGTGGGCAGAAGGCCATCCAATATGAAAGAGTCAAAGAAACACAAACAAGGGCATTTGAGTCATGAAAGCAGGAGGACAATCTGATGGGGTTACTATTCTTTTAGCTCTCTCAGCAATTCCAAGATTTCTTCAACTTTACAAGTCTCTCCTACCTACTGAAAAAGTAAGAGGAAGAATTAGAGGAAGTAAATATGAAACATAGCGTAATCATGTAACATGCTTTGGCAATGAATCCCACCTTCTGTTTTTGAAACTGTAGCCAGGGGATTTTGAGGAGCAGAAAGGAAACAGACAACCAGACATGCAATGGATCTGGGGGGCACAGGAAATGCTTAGTCAGTTCACATATGCTCCTGAATTTATGGGACATCTTTAACAAGCAGCTAAGTCTTTCCCACATGTAACAGTGGCAACTCTAACAGAGATAGAGCATAAGACACTAAATAATTGTATGTTTTAAAAAAACTATTATTTTAATCAACTTTCTGCTTTATCAAACAGAAGTCTGTTATGCCATTTTCTGTTGTAAAAAGACCTGTAACGAGAAAGTCATTATGTTCTTATCCAACTGCAGATTACCCAAGGTGAATGACAGCGGAAAAATAAAGTTCAAATATTTATTTTATAAATACATGTAAAAGACAAATTATTATCTTTTAGGTTAATTTGTGTGTTTAAATAGTAACAGTTAACGTCAATAATCACTGTGAAAAATAATGTTCTAAATTCACCTACTAAAAGGCAGAAATTGTCAGAGTGGATCAAAAACAAGACCAAACTATATATTGTCTACAAGAAACACACTTTAAATTTAATGGCACATATGGATTAAAAGTAAATGGAGAAAAAGACACCATGTTAACTCTAAGAAAACAGCAAAAATAGCTGTATTAATGTCATACAATGCAGATTTTGAAACAAGGAATGCTATCAGATATAAAGCAGGGTATCATTACATATCAGCTATCACTCATTACCTAATGGTAAAGAAGTTATTTCTTACCTTCTTAACATAGATATACCTAATAACAATGCATCAAATTACATGATGTGAAAAACCGACAGAATTGCAAAGAGGAATATGAATCCATTATCATAACTGGAGAGTCCAGTATCCCCCTGTCAAAAATGGACAGATCCATTTTTGGCAGAAAATCAGTATGACCATAGTTGAAATCAACAAAACCAACAATCAACTCTACATAATTGACATCTATGGACTACTTCATCCAATAACAGCACTCTTCTTCATTTCCAAAGGAATATTCACCAAACTGGACTACATTCTGGGCCATAAACCCCACCTTAACAAATTTAAAATAATAGAAATCACATGAGGTTTTCTCTCAGACTGTAATGAAATTAAACTAGAAATAAAACCAGAAAGATAATTAGAAAATCCCCAAATCCCAAAACTTATGGCATTTATATAATACATTTCTAAACAATACATTGGTCAAGGAAGAAATCTCAAAAGAAATTACACAATATTTTGAACTAAATTAAAATAAAAATACAACTTATCAAAATGTGTGAGATGCAGTGACAACAGTATTTAGAGGAAAACTTATAGCATTCAATGCATATATTAGAAAAGATAGATCTGAAATTAATAATTAAGTTTCCACCTTAGGAAGATAGAAAAAGACATGCAAATTTGATCCAAAGTAAGCAGAAGAAAAGAAAAAATTAGCAAGTAGAGCAGAAATCAATGACATTGAAAACAGGAAATCAATGAAATCAAATGTTTGTTCATTGAAAGACCAATAAAATCAGTAAGACTCTAGCCAGTGTCATTAAGAAAAAGGGAAAGATGACACAAATTACTAGTATCAGAAATTGGAGGGATTTCCTGTTGTGGCGCAGCGGAACTGAATCTGACTAGGAACCATGAGGTTGCGGGTTCAATCCCTGGCCTTGCTTAGTGAGTTCAGGATCTGGCGTTGCTGTGAGCTGTGGTGGAGGTCACAGATGTGGCTCAGATCTGGCATTTCTGTGGCTCTGGCATAGGCCAGCAGCTACAGCTCCAATTATACCCCTAGCCTGGGAACCTGCATATGCCACGGTTGTGGCCCTAAAAGGACACACACACACACACACACAGAGAGAGAGAAAAGATATTAGAAGGGAAAATTTACTACAGAACCTATGGTCATTAAAAGGATAAAAATAGGAGTATTACAAGCAACTTTATGCTCATAAATTTGATAAGCTAGTTGAACAAACCAATTTCTTAAAAGATCACATTTTCCAGAATTTACAAGGTAAAAATTAGACAATTGTAATAGGCCCATATCGATTCAATAAGTTGAATTCATAGTTAATAAACTTTTAACGCAGAAAGTACCAGGACTAGATGGGTTTAATGGTGAATTCTACCAAAAATGTGAGGAAAAAAATTACACTAATTCCTTACCATTTCTTTCAGAGGGTAAAAGCAAAAGGTATATTTCCTAAACTCAATCTATACAACCAGCATTAGTTTAACACAAAACCAGATAAATGCATTACAAGAAAAGAAAACTGCAGACCAGTATCTCTTATGAACACAGATGCAAAAATCCTCAAAAATTATTAGCAAATTGAATCCATCAAAGCGTAAAAATAATTATATACTATGTCCAAATTGAATTCCTGTGAGGGAGAAAGACTGGTTCAATATTCAAAATGAATTAGTATTTGTCACATCATTGGAATGAAAAGAAAATCACATGATCATATAAATAGATTCAGAAAAAAGCATTTGAAAAATCCAACATCATTCATGAAGAAAAATTTGGCAAACTAAAAATTGAGGGGACTTTTCCCAACTTGATAAAGAACATCTACAAATCACTTTACAGCTTGCATCACACTTTCTGGTGAAAAACTCAAAACATTCGTCCTAAGATCAAGCACAGGACAGAATATCCCCTCTCATTCCTTGTCAAAATTTTACTAGGTGTTCTAGCTAATGCAATAAAACATGAAAAAGAAGTAAAAATAATACAGATTGTTCTAAAATAAATAGAACTGTCTTTATTCACAGATGACATGATGGTCTATGCAGAAAATCTGAAAGAAAAAAAAAATCCAAAAACTCCTGGAACTAATCAGTGATTATAGCCAGGTTGCTAGGATACAGGATTATATACAAAAGTCAATCTTTTCCTATATATCAGCAATGAATAAGTGGAATCTGAAATTAAAAATACAATACCAGTCACATTAACATGCTTCAGAAAAAAAAAAAAAAACCTTAGGTATAAATCTAACAAAAGATGTACAAGATCTGTCTAAAGAAAACTGCAAACATCTGATGCATAAAATAAAAGAACTGCATAAATTAAGAGATATCCCATGTTCAAGGATGAGAAAACTCAAAAATGTCAAGATGTAAGTCCTTCCTAACTTGATCTATAGATTTAATGTTCATGACGTTATTTTGTAGATGTTGACAAACTGATTCTAAAGTTTACATGGCAGGCAAAAGACCCAGAGTAGTCAATATGATATTTAAAAAATTGGAAAACCAACAATTTTTGACTTCTAGACTTACTTTAAAGCTACAGGAATCAAGATACTTGATTGGTACTGGTAAAAGAATATACAGATGAATCAATGGAACAGAAGAGACAACCCAGAAGTTGACCCCCACAAGCAACAGTCAACTGATCTTTGACAAAGTAACCAACATGATACAATGATGAAAAGACAGTCTCTTCAACAAAGAGTGCCGGAGCAACTGGAGATCCACATGCAACAACAACAACAGCAACAAAATAGGCACAGACATTAATCCTTTCACAAAAATTAAGTCAAAATTGATCACAGACCTAAATGTAAAATTCAAAATTATAAAACTCTGAGAAGATAACATAGGAAGTAACCTAGATGACCTTGGGAATGGTGATGACGTTTTAGATACAATACCAAAGGCATGATCTATGCAAGACAGAATTGAGAAGCTACACTTCATTAAATTAAGAATGTCTGTTCTGCAAAAGACAGTATCAACAGAATGAGAACACAGACTGAGGGGAAAAAATGCAGAAGACATATCTGATAAAGAATTACTATCCAAAACATACAAAGAACTCTTAAAACTCAACAGTAAGAAAGCAGTGGGATTAAAATATGAGTCAAAGCCCAAAACAGACACCTCACCACAGAAGATACGTAGATGGCGAATGAGCATATTAGACACATGCTCCATATCACATCATCAGGGAAATGAAAAATTAAATATCAAAGGGGTTATTAAAATGGCACAAATCTGAAATGCTGACAACACCAAATGATGATGAGAATGTGGAATATTAGGAAGGAACTCTTATTTATCGTTGGTGGGAATATAAAATGCTACAGCTGCTTTAGAAGATAATTTGTCAGTTCCTCAAAAAAATAAACATATTCTTACCATAAGATACAGCAATCACACTCGTTGGTATTTGCCCAAATAACTGGAAAAGGACATCCATACAAAAACCTATATACATGGATGTTTAGAACAGCTTTACTCATAACAGTCAAAATTTGAAAGCAATCAAGATGTCCTTCAGTGAGTAAATGAATAAATCAATTTGGGTCATCCAGACAATGAAATGTTATTTAACACTAAAAATAATGAGCCTTGAAGCCATGAAAAGACAAGGGAGAAACTTACATATATATGTAAATATATATATATATACACACACAGACACACACACATTTTATATATATATATAAAACATTAAGAAAAAGAAGCCAATGAGAAGAAGCTACATATTGTATGATTTCAACCATGTGACATTCTGGAGAAGGTAAAAAGAGGGAGACATTTAAAAAAAAAGAAATCAGCTCTCCAGGGGCTATTCAACCCCTATTCAAGCCGAGCACAAAGAATTTTTAGGGGCGTGAAAGAAACCCTAATGTAAACTATACGTTTTGGGTGATAGTGATGTGTCAATTCAGTTTCATCAATTGCAGCCAATGTACCCCTCTGAAAGAGAACGCTGATAATTCAGAAGGCTATGCATGCATGGAGACAGCAGTACACTGCCATCTCTGTACCTTCTCCTCGATTTTGCTCAAAACTTAAAACCACTCTAAAAAGAAAGTCTTATAAAAATAGTAATAGGTGTATAGATGCTTGTCTCTCACAAGGTTTGGGATAGTTCAATAACAAGTGCTCTTTAAAGCACATGTTCATATATGTCTGACTATAAGAACTTCATGTAATACTAGTTAATATTAAAGCCACATTTTCTTTGTGTCTCCATATCATCATAGGTGTATTTGGATAGGCAGGTAGGGAAGATGGTATTCAGTTGTATACTATACAACTGAATTGTAAGCTTCAGTTCTATCCAGCTTGGTCCCTAACTTGTTCAATAATCTTGGACAAATCACCTAATATTTAGATTTTCTTTTCTTATATTAAGAAAAATATTATGTAACCTACAACATGTTAGAAACATCCTTGGCTTCTCATGTCAACATAATGTCAAATAGAAAAAAAACAGAAATAGGAAAAATAGAAAAGCTCAGCATAGAAAATGTTGCAGTTATTTGAACACCATAATAAAGACAATGATGAGCATTTGAATTGAGCCACCGTTGAGAAAAACTTATTGGTGAAATAAAAACTTTAAAAATAAGGGCCAGACAGCACGGACTCTGAATAACTATGAATATTTTCATCCTGAAACTGATTAGAGAAACACTACAGCTCAAAGTCAGCTAGAGTAGAGTAAGTAGGTGGAACCAAAACCAGGAAATACACGGTGTTTATGTATTTAGTTTTGTTACGTTTATTTATTTTAAATTTCAAGTATGGTTGATTTATAATGCTGTGTCAATTCCTATTGTACAGCAATGTGACCCAGTCATATATATATCCTTCATTTTCTCAAGTTTTGTTATATCGATATTGTGAGTATATATTATTGTTAACAATACATTTTCTTATTAGTATAATTTTGTTGTTATTGTGTTAAAGTTGGCTGAAAAAAACCGGTGTTGCTTCCATAGGTGGGATAAAATGCTAAGTATTTGGGAACTGAGATGATATTGCACTGTGTCAACATTTCCAGTCAATGCAGCAGACAGGTTTGGGATTTGGACTAGGAAACGTAAGTGTGAAACAGAAATGTGGCAAGGATAGGGAGGGATTAGCCACTTGCCAGGTGTTTTCCAATAGAAACAAAGAAGGATTGTCGTTATAAAAAAGACAATTAAAGACACATTTCGTATAAGGCACTAGATCTCATCTGGGAGCAATGTGCAGTCAGGAAATGGGAGCTCAGGGTGGAGGAAAGCGACGTGGCACATGTTCCAATAAAATGCCTGCAACCTTTGTTGTACAGAGAAACACCCTATCTGTGCAAATGGCCGGCCAGCTGGACCAACTTCCAGGACTCAGTATAACATCTAAAGAAGAAAAAAATGGACATGTAACATTCTTCTGCATTAACACAGAATGATTCTAGGTGAAGAATGAAGGAGGGAGGGGCCCTTCCAGAAGGAATGGAAAGAAATAAAGCAAAGACTGATTTCAGGTGGAAGTGAGAGGACAAAGACAAGGAAAACATACATTGCAAGGGCAAGACATGAGGTGAAGCGGAAGACCAGCAGGGCAGAGATGGATTTCACAGAGAGAAGAGACAAAGACACATCAGCAGAGACACCGTTGTCTACAGTGCTTGGATGATGGGGAGAGAAGGGGGAGAAGTAAAGTGAATGAATGGATGGGAAACCAAACACAGTAAATGAGAATAGCAGGGCCATAAGGAGAACCTCCTTTCCCAACAGGCTGGGCACAGGAGAAGATAAATCAAAAAGAAATACAGAAAAACAAGGCTAACTCAAGGGCACAGACGTTAAAGGAATGAAGTTAAAAAAACACTTGAGGAGTTAGCTACATAAATACAAGGAAAGGAAAATACAGTCACTTGGAGCATGGATCAGAAAGAGTGTGCCCCATGCAACTGCCCTTACGAGAAAGTACAGGAGTCACTTCACCAGAAGTGATGAAAAGGTTAAAACAAAGTACAGTTTAAAACACACATGAAAATAAAAACAAGAACGAAAGGGGAGTAGGAAGACCGATGGGGAAGGAGGCGGGGATGGTGGAGGAGGAGAAATACAATGACAGTTTGGGTAAACAGGTGTGTTTTGTTTTGCTTTAAGTCTTCTGGACCACAGCTCCCTTCCATGCTAAGTGAGCAGATGGGACTTCGGGATGGCTGAGGGCTCCCTGTCCTCCAGCCTTCTGGGGGGATGTCCTTCCTTTCTGGCAGTGAGGACGACCAAGAGCAGAGAAGGTCAAATAGACATGGCTTCAGAGTTACAGAAGGACGGAATCAACAGCTCTGAAGAACACTGCAGTTTCAAACACAAGGATTCATGAGTACAAATGAGAAGCAATGAGAGAAATCTTTTCAGTCCTATCTGCGCAGGACTTGTATTTATGCCACTGTCTAGGCATTTAAGCCATTAGGACTCTGCCAGGGAGATTTTATGATTTGGGGGAGGAAACCTGACCTGTCCTTTAGAAAAAGTCCAGATGGTTTTAACCGAATCAAAGGGTCATGACAATAGCAAGAGCTCTGAAATCAGTCTGTTGATGCGTAGCAATGAAAACGGTATATGGAGACACACATGCTAATCCTCTAAAGAGAACTACAGTAAGTCAACGTGTACAGAAACATTGATAGAGTGTAGAGGAAAGTGAGAACTGTACATTATAAAGAGAAAAATATCACTCTTTCTTATCTTGGCATTGCAATAGCTAAAGCTAATTTCCCACAATCTTGGAAATTTGGTAGTCCTGTGGAGATATAAAACAAAAACCAAGAAACAAAAGAAAACCTATTCTTCTAGAAAAGAAAGAAATTCAAATTTTAATATATTCAGTGGAGGAGTTCTCGTCGTGGCTCAGTGGAAATGAATCTGACTCGCACCCATGAGAACACTGGCCTCGCTCAGTGAGTTAAGGATCTGGCATTGCTGTGAGCTGTGGCGTAGGTGGTGGATGCAGCTCTGATCTGGCATGATGGCTGCGGTGTAGGCCAGTGTCTACAGCTCTGATTCGACTCCTAGCCTGGGGACCTCCATATGCCACAGGTGTGGTCCTAAAAAGACAAAATATATTATCTATATAATCAATGGAAAAGAGGGCTTTCTTTCATTTTAAGACATAATCGAATAGTGACTATTGCATAAACATGACATTGAATACAAGAAAAGAAATGGTGAAATAGATATTCTGTTTTTGCATATAGTGACATACATAGATTGTTCTAAAGCAAAGAACAAGAAAGTAAAACAGGACTAGCCACCAAAAAAAAAAAAATAGAGAGGGGACAAATGAGAGAGGATGACAGAGGCGGAGACATCTTCATAACAAAGGGATAGATCTGCAAGGACAATATTTCCCATCTGGATACATGTTACGGGGCGAGGAGCAAAAGGATGATGCTGATGGACTTTAGGTGGTGCTGAGATGGAGATGGGAGTAATAGCGCCTAAGAATCTACAGCACGAAAGGAAATGATGTGAGCTGACATCGTGGCAGCACCCAGCATGATTAAGGGCAAGCTGGAGAATCTAGGGAAGCTTCACCAAGTTGTAATGGCCTCATTGCAAAGAAATTTGAGGATGGCCTAAAAAACACACAGATTCTTTGCCATGGCACATGAGAGAAACAGCAAGTTAAAACAAGCATCCCAGTAAATCAAGAAGGGTTAGTGATACAGTATCCAAAAGAAGGAGTGTGAAGAGAGGATGCAGATTATTAGACTTTTTTATTGAAGTATTGTTGATTCACAGTGTGTGTTACTTCGTGCTATATAGCAAAAATGATTCAGCTATCTATAAGTATATATTTATATATGTAAATATATTTCTATATGTATGTGTATATATTTTCCATATTCTTTTCCCTTATAATTTAATATAAAATATTGAATATAGTTCCTTGTGCCATGCAGTAGTATCTTGTTGTTTATCTATCATATATATATATATATAGTGATGTGTATTTGTCAATCCCGAACCCCTAATTTTTCCCTCCCCCCCTTTCCCCTTTGGTAACCATTAGTTTTTTTCCTATGGCTGTGAGTCTGTATCTGTTTTGTAAATAAGGTCATTTGTATCATATTTGGATTCCACCTATAAGTGATATCATAGATCTGTTTTTCTCTTTCTTATTTCACTTAGTATGAATATCTCTAGGTCCATCCATGCTGCTGCAAATGGCATTATTTCATTATTTTTCATGGCTGTGCAATATTCAATTGTATATATGTACCACATCTTTATCCATTCCTCTGTTGATGGACATTTGGGTTGTGACCCTGTCTTGGCTACTCTAAATAGTGCTGCTATGAATACTTGGGGGCATGTATCTTTTCAAATTAGATTTTTCTCCAGATGCATGCTCAGGAATGGGATTGCTAGACTACATAGCAAGTCTATTTTTATTTTTTGGGGAATGTCCAATACTGTTCTCCATGTTGCTTGTGCCAATTTTACCTTTCCACCAATAACATAGGAAAGTTCTCCTGTTCTCCACACCCTCTCCATCATTTATTATTTATATACTTTTTAAGGATGGCCATTCTGACAGGTATAAAGTGATACCTCATTGTAGTTTTGACTCGCATTCTCTAATAATTAGCAAAGTTGAGCATCTTTTCATGTACCTATTGATAATCTATATATAGTCCCTGGAGAAATGTATATTTAGGTCTCTTGCCAATTAGTTACTTGGGTCGTTTGTTTGTTTTTGATATTGAGTTGTATGAAGCTGCTTATATATTTTGGAAATTAAGCCCTCATTGGTCACATTGTTTGCTAAAATTTTCTCCCAGTCCATGGGTTTTCTTTTCGTTTTGTCGATGGTTTCCTTTGCTATGGAAAAACTTTTAAGTTTGATTTAGTCCCATTTGTTTATTTATTTCTATAGCCTTGGGATACTGACCTAAGAAAACATTGCTACAATTTATGTCAGACAATGTTTTGCTTATGTTCTATCCTGGGCGTTTTATGGTGTCCTGTCTCATATTTAAGACTGTAAACCATTTTGAGTTCATTTTTGTGTTATTGTTGGACTTATTAATCACGTAGAATGATACTTCTTACACTTTTATGTGCATACACATATCTGGTGAATTGTGTTAAAATGTAAATACTTTGATTCCCACTATGAACTCACTGATATTGCAGACTCTATAAATTTCAATCAGTGGCAGTAGTTGCTGTTGTGACTGTTGTCTTTAGATGCTTAAATTATCCATTTTTGGCTAATTAAAATCCCTCATGATAGCCCCAGTGTTTTTTTTGATTTTTTGGGGGGTTGACATAATCTCATTAGATTTTTCTTGACATCCCTTGCTTTCTGGCAAAACATTTCCTGGAAATATCATGACTATTTTCTGCCCCAGACTAGAATCACCTGTCCTTTAAGGAGTCTTAGTTATTTTTGGTAAGAAATTGCTGGAATGCATATTTCTGCTAGATTGTCATTGATGCTAGGCATTTAACAGTTCACAGAACGAGTAAATACATACTTTAGGGGATAAAACAAGGAGTTAGTAATATTTCTAACGGAATTAACTTTTTGGATTTTATACTTAAAGTACTTTAAATCATTTTTTTCTGTGAGAATATGTCACCCACTCAGCATATAACTATGTTCATTCATTAAATCTGATATACAATTTTAGCGATGAATATGTTTCTTTTTATTTTTGATTTGATTTTTTACATCGTAAAACAATCATATTATATCATAGTCAAAATAATAACACAGTGGTTCTTTGGAGAAATATTATTCCTATTCCTATTAACTCAAACATTTTCTTTATAACAAACACATTCCTTATCTTGTCATTCATAGCCACGTTGGCAACATTTAGCATTCCAAATTTATCCCCTGTAACTCTATAACATAAACTCGGGTTAAACTGGTCCACGCATGACTTACAACACGCCAAGAATACATCCTGATTTGTGATACCTCTTCATTGCGGATCCCTCGTTCTGGAATAGGGTTCCTGCCTCTGTCAATATAAAAAGTGTTCTTTCTCCAAAGTCCATAATCCTTAACTCTTTGAAGGCTATTAGCACCATTTTAATCACTTTTTAATAATACCTTTATTACTTTTTAAAATATTAAGATGGCTTATAGCAAAGATATATGTAATTAGGAATAAAAAGTAGGAAAAAATCAGAAAGGAGGGAAAGTAATAGAAATACAATCTTTCAGCAAAAAAAAAAAAACAAAAAACAAAAACAAAAGCCTTTCATATGTGTGTATTCTGTCTTCTCGCATTATAAGCACCTCAACTAGAGACTATGTCCTCGGTATATGTTTGATTTTAAAAAATTAAAGACTGAATCCCATGGCATATTCACAGCATCCAGAGACCTCTGCACAGAGTAGTTTTCCAATTTACTTGTTGATTTTCTAGTCCATCAAGAATTGTAGATAGTTACATTTTAGGTGACATTTCATCAACTAGAGAACAGATGCCAAATTGTAGGCAAAAACAACTTCTTGAAGGGCTTTTTTTTTTTTTTTTTCTGGCCACATCCTGGCACATGGAATTTCCCAAGTCAGGGATGGAATCCAGGCCACAGCAGGGACCCAAGTCAATGCAGTGACAATGCTGGACCTTTAACCTGTTATGAACTCTTTGAATTGCTTTTTGAATGATGTATTCCCATTGCAATATTCAGGGTGTCTTCGATAGGATCCTCTGGGTCCCATTCTCTGAGAGTTCACTGTAGCTCCACCTGATTCCACAGTAAGCTCTGGAGTCCATGTGCCTGAAGTTATTGAAAATCAGATGTAGGTTCCCTGCCATCTTACGTCAGGCGGTCACTGGGTATGAATCAGCCTGTGAGTGTGGGCTTGACCTGGCTCTCAGCTGTTCCCTGCAGCCAAGGGCATTCGCCAGTGAAGGGTGGAAGTGTGAGTCCTCAGAAGCCCATATTATTGACAGGCAAGGGTTGGAAATGTCAACTCTGAAGAGAACATCTGGGCAAAGCATCACAGTAGCCATTACACACAATTTGTTATCATCATGATGCCAGAGAAGCAGTTTAACTTCATGGAGCAATTTCTTTTTTCTTTTCTTTTTTTTTTTTTTTTGAATAGCTGCACCTGCGGTGTATGGAAATTCTCCAGCCAAGTGTCAAATTGGAGCTGCAGCCGCAGGCCTACACCATAGTCACAGAAACACTGGATCCAAGCTGCATCTGCAAACAGCTTGCAGCAGCTCCAGAGCGAGGCCAGAGATCAAACCCACATCTTCACAGACACTATGTCAGGTTCTTAACCTGCCGAGCACTCCCCCATGGAGCAGTTTCTTTGAAGTACAGCATTTAAAGACAGTGTGTCCAGGTAGTTTGTATGTGAACATTGCTCAGGTTTCCAGATAAACAGGTGTCTGTCTGAACCCACGTTAATTGTGTATGACTTTTAAGAGAAAAAAGAAAAAGGCAAGGAAAGGAGTGAGTGTCATTTTACTATTAGTATCATTATTATTTAGTGCTGTTTGAATTTTACTGTTGGGACATAAACCATATGAACTGCAGAAACATGACCTTTTAAGAAAAAAGGTCTTATGCTCCATTAAGGGGAAAAATAAAGCTATCTAAATTTACATAAAAACAAATTAATTTTCTCATAGACATTTCATGATATAAATAAACTGATGGATTTGAAAAACATTATTTAAAAAACATTTGCTTTTGGGAGGTAAAGACACAAGCATTTTGGGGGGGAAGTGCTAAATATTAAGCTCCTGTGTTTTTTTTTCAAAATAAATTACATACACTTGTCATGTTCTTCTCCTAATGTCTAATTTTTAAAAATTGTTTCTTACTGCATCCTCTGGTGAAATAAAAATGTGTGCCTGTACGTGAAAGAGACTAGAAGAATCCTAGGATTATGGCGACTATTAAAATGACATGCAGATCTGACTTCCCTGGAGCTTTTATAAATAGATACCCATCTGTTTAGAACAAGTTTAATAAAATGCTGCCAGGGTATAGAACACACATCTCAAGTTTTAGATTCTCTGAACCCTTCTTTGAAAAAACAGCACCTGATATTTTATTCAATTTTTAAAAACCAGTAAAAATAAAAGAAATTCTGTGGCCTTAATTTGTATTTATTAGTGTACAAAGAGGTGTTAGTTTGTTGTAAAATGTTTTTAAGTAGTTGTTTATAGCCTAAATATATTTCCCTCTAGATTGCTTCAGTCTAAAGTAGGTCACCTTCTGGTTTAAATTAAGGAGAAGGTGTCCTTTGATTTTTTTTTTTTAATGTTGAATTTCAATTTAAATGTGATTTCTAGAATCAAGGACATAAAGTTAATTCACCAGAAGGAAGCATATCATTGGAAATAAGATAAATAGAGTAGATGACAACTGAGTTAAAACAGCATCTAAAAGGAGTTTCATTGTACTTTTTTCCTTAATATTTTATCTTCTGCTTGTCTGTGTGTTCTATTCCTGAGATCCTACTTCCTATTTGCACCGATTCTGTGTAATGCACTCCAGGCAGACACTGGAAATAATGGTTGAAGTAGGGGGTTATAATCTTGGAAGCCACCGTAATTGCATATTGTGTGGCAGTTGCTGTAATATTGGCCATTTTTAATTAAACAGAGTAAATACACTTCGTGCAATCTTTCCATTGGATTTGTCTACCTATGGATGTGTTCGTGTGTGTGTTTAACCTGATATTAAGTAAAGATCCATTTTCGGGAAACATTTTTCACTTTTGAGAAAAATTTATGAGCTATAAACTAGGACAAATGGCAATTTAATCAACCTAGTCAGAGGGCAATTTCGAATTTTAAAATTCAAAAAAATAAGTAAAGCAGGGATTTTCCACTTTGTAAAGTGGCTGATACAGCTCATCATGATAATTATGAACATACTTTATTCTAATATTTTCCTCTTATGAATATATTCATGTTGGTCTCACTGTGAATGAATAAATTAAAATCCAGACAATGCATTGTGTACTGAGAACTTTTGTAAAAACTTACAACTGTTATATCTATTGTATTTCATTAGCTAAAGTGTCCAACTAATCACCATTCTTATTAGTGTGTCTGAATGGCATATTGATCCTCATTGGACATAAATTACAATATAATCACATAACAGATTTGAGTATAAACGATTGCCAGCAAATGAGGATCACGTGATGAGACAGAACATGTGGATTTCAGTGCTCGGACCTTATGAACACTTGCACATGTTCAGGAAAGCCCACTGGATAAAATTTATGTATTGCTAATGATTTTTATTGGCCCCTTGGCCCAAAGCAGTGGCAAGCTGCCCAGGAATCTGAAGGAATTCTGTTTTTGGTTAGTAGCCCGAATGCAAAGGGTAATAAAACTCAGAAAAGGCATGATGAAAGCAAAAACACATTTATCCAGGTAGAATGAGTCCAGCCAACCTTCTAATTGCGATGCCGTTGCCTTTGTTTTCTTCGGAGGTATGGAATTTTGTTTCATTGGGGTACCCTGGTTAGAGGCATCATCTGAGCAGTCTCGGGAAAGCGCTGCACTGTCCATTGGTGTATTTGTTTATGTTGTGCATCTGCACAAGGTTGTAAAATGGCTAATAGGATCCACAGCTTTCTGTTTCCTACTGAATGAATGATCTCTTATATTCCTGGTGGAATTTCAGGCAAACCGCCTTGCTTATATTAAAGGCATGCATTTGGGTAATCCACAATTATATATAATTGTCCATATCACCTCTCTCTTTAAAGGCAGGGGCAAATTTTCTGCCAAATTGTATTTATACAGACGCAGTAAGGAGATGAGACAGTTAAAAGTTAAAAGCAGCACATCGGTTTTCTACTTATTTTGTATTTGGGGGCATATTATTCATACTTCTCATTACTAATTAAAAAATCAGTTTTCTTAAAATTATTTTAACTTTACAAACACATATTTATAAACTTCTTGGTATTTGACTCAGTCAAACAATTAACCTATGGGAGTGTGAGGAAGTATTTGGGGAATGTGAATCAGTGGCTAAATAATGGATGACATAAAGGAATTATGGTTAATAATTTTAGGAGTTCCCATCGTGGCGCAGTGGTTAACGAATCCGACTAGGAACCATGAGGTTGCGGGTTCGGTCCCTGCCCTTGCTCAGTGGGTTAATGATCCGGCGTTGCCGTGAGCTGTGGTGTAGGTTGCAGACGCGGCTCGGATCCCGCGTTGCTGTGGCTCTGGCGTAGGCCGGTGGCTACAGCTCCGATTCAACCCCTAGCCTGGGAACCTCCATATGCTGCGGGAGTGGCCCAAGAAATAGCAACAACAACAACAAAAAGACAAAAAAAAAATTTAGAGAGATAATGACATTACAGTTATGTGAGAAAATAGCATTGTTTTAGTTTAGAAACACATAGGTATACAAAATAGAAATTACATACATCTGGGATATTTAAAATAATTTGCTATATGGAGTTCTCTTGTGGTGCAGTGAGTTAAGGATCTGGTATTGTAACTGCTTAGGCTCTGGTTGCTGCTATAGTGTGGGTTCGATTTTTGGCCTGGGAACTTCCACATGCCACAGGCATGGACAAAAAATAAAATAAAATAAAATAAACTACAGAGGTCAAAAGAGAGAGGAATAGTTGTGGGTATAGATGAAATAAGATTAGTTGTGGGTACATACATAAGGTTTCTTCAAAGAATCAGGGGCATATAATACATGTATATATAATGTATTTATTATAGGTATATATGTATATGCCTATATGTATATACCTATGATAAATAAATATAATGCAATATAATACTATATATACATACCTATAATAAACATATATAAATAGATAAATATTTATGTTTTTACATATTTATTGATTGCCTTATTATAGGAATTGTCTCATGCAGTCATGGAGGCAACGATATCCCACCATCCGCCTTCTGCAAGTGAGAGAAACAACAAAACCAGTGGCAAAACTTGTCTAAATCCAAAAGCTTGAGAACCAGGGGGAATTAACGGTGTAAGTTCTGGTTTGAGACCCCAGACCCAGAAGCAAGGACCCAGAAGGGCCGAAGACGGAAGTCTCACCTCAAGCAGAGGCAGCAGCCCTCCTCCTCCTGCCCTACCCAGGCCGTCCGAGATGGGCCGATGCCCACTCCCATCAGGGCGGGTGGTCTTTACTCATCCGCTGATTCAAATGCTTCTCTCTTCCGGGACCTTTCGCACAGACACATCCAGAAATAATGTTTTACCAGCTGTCTGAGCAGTGCAAGCTTGCACTGAAGATTAACCATGACAGCAGACAAGTGTTAGAGCTGGGGAGTGGGTGCATAGAGGTTATTATATCACTTCTCTCACTTGCGTATATGTTTGAAATGCTGCAGTAATGTTTATACATTTCCTTTTTTTCTGGTGTATTTTTAAAACAGAAAGACTTTATTTATTTATTTATTTATTTTTGCTTTTTAGGGCTGTACCTGCAGCCCATGGAAATTCCTGCCTTACGGGTTCTAATTGGAACTGCAGCTTCAGGCCTAACGCCACAGCCACAGCACGGCGGGATCTGAGTCACATTTGCGACCTCAGTTCACTGGCAATGCTGGCTCCTTAACCCACTGAGCAAGGCCAGGGATCAAACCCAAATGCTCGTCGGGTTCACAACCTGCTGAGCCACAATAGGAACTCCTGAGAGAGACCATCTCATTTGTAAGTTTTGCTACATGGCAAATATTTATAAGTTGAAATCATAATGCCTCAGATGCTTTGGAAATTTAAAATCTCACCTGGATGTTCTCCATATACACAGGTTAATCCAGTAGGCAGGCAGCTGTCCCCCAGTAGAAGAGACACAGTTTGCAGGGCAGAGAGAGCTGACGACCTGTTTCCTTATATGGTGTAAATTGAATCATGCCCCTAACTAGATGCAAGAAGCAGTGTCTCAGAGGATGGGTGAAGAGGGAGGCTACCAGGAGCTAGAGAAGGAATGCTGGATTACGGCACAATTTGAGGATTAGAACAGGGCTCACATTCTCGCTGGGGTAATATAAGAAACTTGGGCATCTAAGCACACAGTAATAATACTTGAGCAGGAGACCAGCCTCGAGGCTGGCAACTGAGTCAGGCTTCTCAAGTGGGCAGGATACTGTACTTTCATAACAAGAGTTAATGCCAACATAGACATAGCCCAATTGTCTAGTGGTGGCAGTTATCTTTTAATATTGAGTCAGAGATAATTAAGATTATTCCAGTGACAGTAAGGAGTTGGGCAGCTGTATGAAATCCTCAATGCATGTAAGCCTTTAGGCTAATACAAGTAAGGCTAGTCAGTTTCTGTTCTATGACATTTGGGAATTCATTTTCTCAACCGGTCCATTGTTTCAGGAGCCCCCTTAGTTAAGGGCACATCCTAAGTGAGACACAGATCTGCATTCATTATTGGCAGCTGAGTATATCAATTTCTTCGGTATTCAAAACAATAAAAATGATGGTGAATGATTATTCTTAAATATGTGGTGCTTACTTGGCACACAGTATGTGTTCAGTGAATGCTTGTTAGTGTCAATAATAAAGAATAAAGGAGAAATAGAAAATTTAAAAATATTAATAATAAATAACTTATGCAGTCGCAGTTAATGCTTATTCAGTGAATTAGTCATAACACTCTTAAAACTGAACTGTATATGCCACATGGCAGAGCCAATGGAAAAAAGATACCCAAGAGAGAGCTATTGAACATATGGCCTCAAATACCCTACCTAAGCAGGTAGGAATGAAGTTCATAGGAAATAAAAAATAAAAAAAATGAAGCATGCAAAATAAGGATGATAAAGCAGCAAACATGATAGTCATAAATTCCCAGAATTCAGTTGAATGTGCAGAAAATTTAATAAGCACAGCCATTATCAAAAGTGCTGAGAGTAAGCAGGGAGGTAGCTCAGGTGTAGGGATCCTGGAAGGGGTGGGGTGGTGGGCAGAGCTCTGCCAGGGCACAGCCGCAGACGCAGAGGTGCAGGCTGAGAACAGTGACCTTTTAAAATAGTTACAAATGACCTACTTAGAAGGCGCAGAAAAGACCCAAGTTTAAAGAAGAACTATTAGTGAAAGCTCAAACAGCAAATATGAAATCCCTGAAATTATAGATAACAGCCTTTCTTGTAGCATGAAAAATAGCAGATGTAAATGCAGGCTCTTGTAGGCATGGGAAACCGCTGGATAAGGAAGGAAGGTGGGGAGGGAGGAAGAGAAAGGAAGGAAGGAAGAAAAGGAAGAAGGAGACGAAGGAAGGAAAGAAGGAAGGGAAAATATTCACCTAGTAATAGTTCCTGGTATCGCTCAATTAAAAAAAAAAAATCCTCTTAAAGAATGAAGAAACTGCAGATAATAAACTACTAATATTACCTTAAGATGAATTTCCAGCAAAAGCAGCACAATAAGGACAAACCTACTTAATTAAATAAGGAGTTAAAGTAGGATGAGCCCTTTACCTAATTTTTAGGAAACTAAGAAAAAATACGCGTCCATTTAGTAGGCTTTGTTTTATCACCAGTAAGTAAGGTTAATTACACTTTTGGTCTCTCCATCGCCATGGGCCAATAAAAAGGATCACATCAACTTACATAAGCACCACATAAATATTCGGTAATATTTCTTCCAGATGTGTTTATTGATCTAAGAATTATTTTGGTTTATTTCTCTAAGAGAGGTGTAAACATTTGCCTGGGCTGCCATATCAAAGTACCAGAAACTAGGCAGCTTAAAAACAAACAAACAAACAAAGAGTGATTTACTGTCTCCTGGTTCAGGAGGCTAGAAGTCAAAGACAGGCTCCTTCAGAGGGCCTTGAGAGAGAACCCATTCCAGGCTTTTCTCCCAGCTTCCAGTGATTGATATCTTTGGCATTCCTTGGCTTGTAGGCTTCTTTCTTTTCTTTCTTTTTTCTTTTCTCTTTTTTCTTTGTTTAGGCCCATACCTGTGGCATATCGAAGTTCCCAAGCGAGGGGTTGAATCAGAGCTGCAGCTGCCAGCCTACCTCACAGCCACAGCACCGTGGGATCTGATCTGCATCTGTGACGTACACCACAGCTCAAGGCGATGCCAGATCCCTGACCCACTGAGCGGGGCCAGGCATGGAACCAGCATCCTCATGGATCCCAGTCGGATGCGTCTCTGCTGAGCCACAATGGGAACTCCCGTGGCTGGTAGACTTCTACTCCATCTTCACGTGCCATTTTCTCTGTATTCAGGTCTGTGTCTATGTGTCCCCTTTTTGTGCGGATACCAGTCAAACTGAGTTAGGGACTAGATCTGCTGCAGTATGACCTCATCTTAGGTCGCTATCTCTGAAAAGATTCAGTTTCTAAATAAGGTCATATTCTGAGGTGCTGGAAGTTAGGGCTTGAGTGTATGAATTTTGGGGATTGTAATTCATTTCCATTTTAATTAGGGTTGCCAGATAAAATATCGGATATTGGTGTAAACTTGAATTTCAGATACACTGCAAATATATATTCCATGGAATGTTTTGTATAAATAAATATATCCCAGGTAAGATTTATGTTTTTACATAAGGACTCTGGCAACTCCAGTATTTGTACATCGGAATTTTCAAAATTGTGATTTTTGGTGAATGCTGAACCAAAAATTACATAACCTTCCAATAAGTACCACTAGACTAGAAGATCTAAGATAAGGTTACTGCTTCAGTCACCACTGGTATGAGCAAATCACAACGCAAAGTCCTTAGCACGTAGTAAGTACTTAAGTTTGGTAGCTTAATTTCTTAAATAAATCAATGACTTTATCTTTCTGTGTCTAAATTGTGGTGTATTCTTATGTTGTTAATTATAATTTATGAGAAAAATTAATAATTCAGCTGTGCACCTGGCCATTTATTCTATAACTTTAGACTCAGTCTAAAGATAATGTTTTGCAATCTATGCATATAAATGGTTATATATGTATAGCGGTTACTTATACATTGGGTGAAATTGGTTTAGCATTAATTTTTACGTTTGTAAAGGATCTTTTTCTTTTTCTTTGTCTTTTTGCTATTTCTTGGGCCACTCCCATGGCATATGGAGGTTCCCAGGCTAGGAGTCGAATCGGAGCTGTAGCCACCAGCCTACACCACAGCCACAGTAACACAGGATCCGAGCAGCGTCTGCAACCTACACCACAGCTCACAGCAACGCCAGATACTTAACCCACTGAGCAAGGCCAGGGATCGAACCCACAACCTCATGGTTCCTAGTCAGATTTGTTAACCACTGAGCCACGATGGGAACTCCGTAACGAATCTTAATAAAAGCTTAAGCACACAATCCAGGGCATTTTATCTTTTGGTGCTGGCCAAAGAATTAAAAAGAATGACATATCTTCATTTCATAAGGATCAACATTTGTTAAACAAACACTTTAAAATGTATGCAACTGATAAGAGGAAAATGTATCCTCCATTCTCTTTATATAAAATTTAGCCCAACAGAGATGTGAATGTAAAGTTCAAATGGACACAGATCAGAGTTATTTAAGAAATTGGGAAGACAAACTAATAAAAACTTACTATTATATTCTGAAATGCCTAGTATAGCAGTAAGTTCTCCAAATAATTGGAACATTTGGGTACAAATTTAGAAACTCAGCGAGGATTCAAGATTTGCCTGCTGAGTCCTCTAAGCGATCATATTATTGCTGTGCTCGGAACTTTTTGACACTTACCATAATCCGGGCTGTTTCATTTGACATTTACATTGTGCCTTAATCTTGGCACAACTAGTATCTCCAACCAGATTGAAACCTACTGGATGATAATTATTAAATTGATATTCCTTTGCCTTTTCAATGCTGCTGTCAGGTATTAGGTGCTAATTAAAAATGGGTAATTGATGATAAATAAATCCGTTACAAGAAGCAGTTTTATATATACATACATACTTATAAGACATGTTGAAAATGCAATGATTATACTATATACCATTTCTCCACTGGTTGACTAATCCCTACATATTTAAGTGAGCACCTTGGGAGTTCCCATCGGGGCTCAGCAGTAACAAACCCAATTAGTATCCATGGGGATGTGGGTTCAATCCCTGTCCTCACTCATTGGGTTAAGAATCCAACATTCCCATGAACCGTGGTGTAAGCTGGCCACTATAGCTCTGATTCAACTCTTAGCCTGGGAACTCTCATTTGCTGTGGGTGCAGCCCTAAAAAATAAAATAAAACCAACAAAAAAATAAAAAGTGAGTACCCTGGAGGAGATCAGGTTCACTAAGTGACTCAATTGTCTCAAAAGAGTACAGCCACCAATTTTCTGATTAATGACAAGGTTACAACACCCACAACCTTTTAGGAAATAAGCTTAATAAGTGAATGGGAGATTTCTCTGGCCTCTGTGGTCTTCTATTCTATTCCTTGTGCTGGGCAAAGCGAATCTCTGCCTTTGGTCTAGGGGAAAATGGGCAGAACTTGATTGGCTGAAAGAATTACTCTGGAGACCTATGATGGAGAGACAGACATGAAGATTAGAGTCTGAGAATCTAGCTGCCGGATGATCCAACATTGAACGGTGACATATATTCTTAGCTAGGCTAGAAATGAGTGCAAAGCACACGGGGGACATGAGAGTGGTTTGTCAAAGACCAGCAAGGGTAAGAAGTCATGAGAAAAAAGGGAGTAACAAGATACACATGGGTGAGTTTGACTCAAGTTGGTCTCACCATCTAAGAGTACCAGCCAACTGGAATTATTTATCCAGATTAGACCCGGGAGCAAGACTAACTCAGAAACAAGCAAACACAGTGGGTTTTGTTTTGTCTTTAAAAAGTCATGCTCTTTAGTATGGCAAAAGGCAAGAGATAACATATATAATCTATCATAATTATAGGCACATGCACATTTCTGTATTATGTTGCATTGTTTCTTGTATATTACATGCCAAGAAGCATACTCAAAAATATGTATTTTTCAAATGCTGAGAATTTGCTGTGTGTTGCAGCCTAACGACCAGGCATTTTCATCTTCATCATCAAACTCTCCTTGGCTATTTTCAAGTATTCTGCAAGAAAATACTAGGTTACATTGTGAGTCAAAATAACACTGCATGGCTTACACAGAAGATCGATGGCCACAAAGAAAAAGGCAGGTGGAAATTGATACCTTTCTTATTACTGCACAAGCTCTTTACTTTCTGTGTGTTCATATTTTCAAAGCCAAGACCAATCAGCAGCCATTATTAGTAACATAAAAAGATTCAAAGGATCACATCAAAGATCCAACATGCGTTACTAAAACAACAAAGTCAATATGTGACCTCGGTCTTGGCCAGAGGGAATCCACTTCAAGAGGAGTTGATACACTGCCCTGGCATGATATGCCCACAAGCTACAAACAGGAAAGAGGCGGAAAGCTAAACAGTGATTGCATTGTCATTTTACACTTTTCTTTTCCCTTTTACATAAGCATCCTCATGCACTTTATATATCCTAACACTGGAAAGAATCTAAATGCAGCTGGGAAGCAGGTATAGCTTCACAGACTTCTCATTATTGCTCTTGCAACATCAGCAAAAGCTTTACGAAAAATTACTATCATGTGTCTTGATATCCTTTATTAAGCATTTATGACAAATTTAAAAATCATATAATGTTTCATTTACTGCAAAGTATATTAATATTACTTTCTATATGAGAACAATGAGGTATGGGGTTACAGCTATTGCAGTTTGAACTCAGCAGAAGCAGAAGGAGCAGAAAAGTCCCATTTCCTAAGCCAAGCAATGAAAACAAGTTTTCCAAACCTGCTTATTATCTCTCAGTTTGCCAAACCTGGTTATTATCTCTCCCACCTCTACACATGTTGGAGATGCACTCCAATAATACATGTAGAAAGGTTATTACATTTATAGCAAAGTCATGTAATATGCATAATGTGCTCCAGATTTTTCCTCTCTTTCCATGAAAAAGTGACTCCTGTAGGTCAAAGAGTTGGCTGTGTCTAGAAATGACCTCTTGATTTACAACAATGACCAACTTAAAAATATCTCTTCCATCATAGTCCCAAGACGCAGAAGTCTGCTAGACTTCGATCCCGTGACTCTATCTTGTAATTGCAAAGATAAAGTCATTAAGATGGTGTCAACACAATGTCGAATGAAACAGGAGAGATACAATCCAGATCTTTCTGCAATTATTACTGCAAGAATATGCCACAAGAAATGTATATACCCACTACTGGTCCCTAGTAGGTGTATATGAAAGATGTAATTGCATTTCTCACAAGAAGTAGGGTTTTTCTTGGAGACTCTGCCAAGATTCTGGAGTCTGGATGTAAACCAAGAACCTGGCATATCCCTGTAGGGTAATATTCACCTTATAAAATAAAATTTATGTATTTACTTAATTATGCCATATGATGCCCCCTCAAATTCACGGCCAAAGTTCAACTGAACTAAATTTCTTTGTGATGAGTGTACCTCTCAGGCCGAATGAAATAATTTACCGATTTTCCAATCAGGGATGAATCAAAAATTGATTAAATGTTCATTGACCTCATGCCATGGACAGTTAAGAAGGAGGCTGCAATAAAGCATTTCTAGGTTTAATCAATATTTTTCTTCAACTGGTATTTAGAGAGGAAAGCATCAAGGAACGGTTAAATCAATAATGCGAAACATTTTTATATGTGGAAGAGTGACTAAACACTTTTATTGTTACTGGTTCTGGAACTAATAGGTAAGGTTAAACTAAAAGATAAGAAGCAAGGCTATTAGGAATAGCCTTTGAAGTTTTGAATAACAGGCATAATTTTGACCTCCAGTTTAGTGATTGCTTCCAGAGAACTGCTGATAAGGATTAATAGCACTAGGATTGTCTTGCAAAACACATATACACATATATGTGTGTGTGTATATATATATTATATAAATGCATTAATTGTGTTAATAAAGTCATAAAAATTGAAGGTTTTGTTGCTGTCATTTTGTAGTTCTTTTATGTTTTTCCCGCTCTAAGTGACACAGGATATTTCCTGTGGCTTGAATCCTTACTTCTTGACAAGTCCCGTCTGAATGTGTGCCTTGGTGACAACCACTTAGCCCTTGGATTGAAAATGACATCCTCAGAGTTCCCGTCGTGGCGCAGTGGTTAACGAATCCGACTAGGAACCATGAGGTTGCGGGTTCGGTCCCTGCCCTTGCTCAGTGGGTTAACGATCCGGTGTTGCCGTGAGCTGTGGTGTAGGTTGCAGACGCGGCTCGGATCCCGCGTTGCTGTGGCTCTGGCGTAGGCCGGTGGCTACAGCTCTGATTCAACCCCTAGCCTGGGAACCTCCATATGCCGCGGGAGCGGCCCAAGAAGTAGCAACAACAACAACAACAACAACAACAAAAAAGACAAAAGAAAATGACATCCTCCCTTGGGCACTACTTGGGCTCTCTGCATTCTCTGTCTAGAAACGACCACTAAACTGCAGTTTTCTTAAAACTTCCTCCCTATTTAGCATATTCCTCATAGATGCTCATTTCCAATCATAACAGGAATATTTAATGTGGCATCAGAATTTATACAATTAATTAGACAGAGGCATGAGATATGGATTTTTGTTTTGTTTTTAGGGCCACACCTGTGGCCTACAGATGTTCCTGGGGTGGAATCAGAGCTGAGCTGCTGGCCTATGGCACAGTCAGGCAATGCAGGATCCGAGCTATGTCTGCAACCTACACCACAGCTCACGGCAACGTCGGATCCTTAACCCACTGAGAGAGGCCAGGGATCGAACCCACATCCTCATTGATGCTATTTGGGTTCATAACCTGCTGAGTGATCCTCTGCACCCCAACTCAAAATAGTGATTAGCAGGAGATGCATGTACCTGCCCAGGGGAGTGACCTGACTCGCACCAACGAGGAAGGCAGTGGTCAGTGGTCACTGGGATTTTTCAGAAGCTTAAAGGAAAAATTCCCCTCTTTTTCCTCCTCCTAGTATCCCCCCTTCACCTTCACTTCACCTCTTCTTCCTTCTTTTTCTTGTTCTTCTCTTGATTAGTAAAGGGTTAATAGAGTAAACATCCATGAGCATTAGCCAAATACATTAATGACAGATGGAAGAGTTATATTTTTCTATAGTAATAAAACTGAGGGGATTGGATTTCCTAGGAGAGATCACGGAGAGAAAACCAGGAAATGGGGAATTAAGGAATCTGGAAAGAGAGTAAAGCAATGCAATTAGAGATGATAAAAATCTCTCGGCACAGAATTTCAGAAAATTCTCATGCAAAGTTGATGTAGCATTTGTTGCATTTAAAGTAAGGGTCTGTTCTCTGTCTCTGAAGAATCATGGCATCATTTGAATGGGGAGAGCAAGTGGAGTGGCTAGACAGTTTCCCTGGAAACAGAAGACTGGATGCAGAGCCACCAGTGTATAAGGACACTCTTTCGGCTTTGAACCATCCTTTTCCCCCTGGATCCTTGGAAAAGAAGCTGGAATGGCATGGACCAGCCATAGCGTGTGGAAGGGATTAGAGCACATTTCATTTGAATTTCAAAGGATAGGATATTACAGTTGACATTAGAGTTATATATAAAGAGAGGTCACTTATTAGATACTGAGTTTGTAAGAAAAATACAAAGCAAAAATGACCATACTGAATTATTAAAACTTACTTGCGCAGAATCATTACTGGTACTTTTATGTTCTTAACCTATTTTTCAGCTACTGTGCCATGGCTGGATATGCATTAATTTGGGCACTCATTTGCATTGTTTTTTTTAAAGGCAACTGGTACAAAACTACAGTAATTTTTTAATGAGTGGAAAATTCATATAAATATGTGTGTGTACACACAAATTTTGTGTTGAAAGTATGGCAGTACATTATGGGTTTTTTTTTTTTTTTCTTTCTTAAAAAGTTCTTGGCCTCAGGGTCTGCCGTACGTTAAATGTGTTGAAGAATGGAGTGACTTCAGCTCCAGCTTAGGTCAGGGATCCACAGCCTATGAGCCTTGGGCCAAAACCTGGCCCCACCCATTTTTGTATATAAAGTTTCACCGAAACACAGCCAGGCTGATTTGTTTGCATATTGTCTATGGCTGGTTTCTTGCTAAAAGCCGAGTTGAGCAGCTCTGACAAAGACCACATGGCCCAAGAAGCCATAAATATTTACTCTCTGGCTCTTTACAGAAAGAGTTGGCCAAACCCAGGAAAGACTTTCTCAATTCAAGAAAGAGTGTCTCCTGTACCCCTTCTAAAGCCAGATGTTGGATCTGGTAACATGAAATGGCATAAGACAGAGTACTAGACTATTTCATGAACAAGTTATATTGCTCAACTGCGGGTTAGCCAAAACCAGTGCAGTAAATTTAATTTTGCCTTCATGTATAACGTTTCATGAATAGAACATTTTCAAAAATAAATTTAAAATAAAATAACAGAAGATAAATTGTATTTCTTTAGATCTTTAATCTTTTTAAGAATGACAGTATAGATTGTCATATGTATATATGTACAAAGATACATATATATTTATACACACACGTAGGAAATTTAGCTAAAAATTTCTAAATGTGTTCTTACCCGCCATCTCATCTATATTAATTTATAAAAAGTGGGCTATCTAGTAGTCTCATCCTGTGGATAAAAATCATCTGTTTTTTTTCCCATGAGAGGAAGGCTATATACCTACAGAGACAACTATCTGCATTTCAAAAGTCCAATTATCAGAAGTTTTCGTCTTATAAGATGCAGAAATAAAGAATTGCACTCTAAGCAAATTGAAATTAATGATTGCTTGAAATAAGTAGGACAAAAAATATACATCATAGGCAGAAACACTGCTATTCGAATTAAGATTTTTCCTCAATGTTCATTTTCTGATTCAAAATTTAGAAATGAAATCAACCACCTATTAAAAAAACACACATAGAACATGAAATAGAATTTCCTTTGGTCTTCCCTCTTCTCAGCAGGCATCTTGTTTCTGTACTTCTGTTGTTAACAGGAGGAAATCAATAGCAGTTTTGAAATGTATGTAGTGTCCGCCTAGTTTTAGGCAAAATAGACTATGCTCATATCCCTGATTTCCAGGCCAGTTTAATGGGCCATTAGATTCCAAGTCTATCTTGAATAACGATGGTAGAGAGTTTTTGGTGGAAGAAGTTCTCAAAAATTGTGACCATTATTGCCAGAATTCAATTACATGCCAAATTGAATATTTTTTCTAATATAATGAGTGCATATTTTTGGCATGGTAAATGCATTCAAGTGTACCCAATGTTTCTTTTCTTATAAGTGGGGGAAAAACTACTTCCAGGTCCCTTTCTCTTATTCCTATCTGCTTCTCCACACTTTCATATGAGAACCTAAATGCTAAATATAGGTAGTCAGGTTTAAGCAGTATTGATTCTTTAAATAAATTTACATAGAGTATTTGTGTTCTATCAGGATTCTCCGAAATTTGCTAAACTACAAGATAACATTTTTTTTTTAAAAAAGAACCCACCCCTCAAAGCAGGGGGACCCAACAAAACAGGTTCCCTCGATGCTACTTTATCTCAAATACCTAAAACTGTCTTCTTTCACTGAGTTTTCAGGAAGCACCAGCAAGTGGAATCCCAAACAAGAAACATCTGGCATCGAGAAGTCTTTTCATGCTCGTGGGCCAGAGAATCTTCCCCAACTTGGAAGCTCTGGGGGGCACACCCTGGAAAAACTCCCTTCTCATGCAGCAATGGTAGGAATTATTGAGAGACGCAGGTGAGTCAGATAAACAAAAGTGGCCGAAATATCCCCCTAAAGCCTTTGAAAGTGAAATCCTCAGTTCAGCAAAGTGAGCTAGGACCTAACCAGGGTGTGAGCCTGCTAACATTAAAAATATAACAAGCATCCAGCATTTCCTAAAATAATAGACATAATCTCTAGGAGAAAATGGAAAGTCACCTGTTACAGCAAGAACCAGAAGAACCTAAACTTAAATGAGAAGGGAATGAACTGGCGCCAACAGAGATGAGTGTGATGTTTGAGTTACCTGCAGAAGACTTTAAAGAGGGTATCCTAAAAAATGCTTCAAATAGCATATTTAAATTCTCTTGAAGCAAATAAAAAAACAGAAAATCTTACCAAAGAAAGAGAAGTGATATAAAATAACCAAATAATAATTATAAAACTGGAAATAAGTTAGAAATTAAAAAAAAAAAAAAAGCCTGCTGCACAGGCTTAAAATCTGGATAAAGATGATAGGCTATAATGAGTGAGCTTGAAAACAGCAACCAATAGAATTTGCCCAATCTGGACAACAGAGAGAAAATAGACTAAATTTTTTTTTTAAGTGAACAGAGCCTCAGGAATAGGATAGTAACAAAAGATCCAACATTAGTATCAATAGAATTGTGGGAGAGGTAAAAGAAAGTGGGACTGATAGAGTATTTAAAGTAATATAACAGATGAAAACTTACCAAATGAAGGAACTGAATGAATCACAAAAAGATGAAACAAAAGGAACATACTCTAATAAACATAATTCAACTATTGAAAACTAAAGGTAAAGGAAAACAATTCTTAAAAGTGCACAGAGAAATGTCAAATTATCTACGGAAAATTTGAATGACAGAGATTTATGATAAAACCATAGAAGCCAGCAGGAGGTGGCCCAGCACTTTTGAAAGCCCTGAAGGAAAAAATTAAAGAAAATTTCCTTTAAGGATGGTAAGGAAATAAAGACATTCTCATATGAAGGAAAATTTAAAATATTTCTTGCTAGTAACTATACCTGTAAAATGTGGCTAAAGGAAGATTTTCAAACAGAAAGAAAATTATAAAAACAAAAGCTCAGAGCCTCAAAAAAGAAAGAAAAAAACAATGGAAAGAAGAGAATTGGAAGTACATATATTGCAATACCTTCATGAGTTTTATAAATAATCTTCATGATTGAATCAAAAAATTTATTACTATTGGAGAGTGAAGTCAGTGATATTTATAAGTAGAGATTAATGAATGAAACTAAGTGGGAGGAAAGTTCTTAAACTGCACTGAAAGTGGTCAAAAATAAGATTACATGAAATTACGTCTTAAAATAAAATCAGGGCATTCTGATCAGAAACCAAGAAAGGAAAAACCTTATTTCTAATGTTCTACATCGATTACATATTGTATAATTATTTCCCCATCAGAAAATATGTCTTATTTCAGAGGCTTCTCATATAGATCATTATTTAATGCTATGCTTTAGAGATCTTGTTGCTAGAACAATGTATCTTTCAAAAAAACCTTGGGGTATTATTTAGGAAAGTTTAATACCAATTGAAAATTACATAAGACTGGGGAACTACTGTTAATTTTATTTGCTGTGCTAGTGGCATTTTGATTATGGGAAAAAATATCCTTAGTTACAAGACAGGCAAGCTGAGTTGCTTAAAGTTGAGGTGTCTGATGATTTTAATCTGTTTTCATATGGTTGTGCTTGCAAATGCATACCTAAGCAGATAATGTGAAAAAAATAATAATGACTGTTGGATTTAGGTGTTCAATATATTACTGACATGCTTTAGTATGCTTGAAAGTTTTCTTACAAAACCTACAACAAAGCAAAGGAGGAAAAGGGCACAGAATTACTTTCTTAAATTAAAAACATAGTGATGCATAATGCTATCCTAGTGAATATGAAAACATAATAATTTTATGCTAAAAATATTGGTAAATCAAGTTTTTTTCTTTTATGAAAAATCTTTTTTTGTGATCCATAATACAAGTAATACATTGATGTTGTGGTGTATGCGAATACTGTTTATAAAATACATATTTAGGCTATATTTGATCAAAAATTTTCAGAATAAATTGACTTTTCTGTCTTACAAATTTTGTTGTCTTATAAATTCACAATATATCATCATGCCTGGTGTCAAAGATACTATTTTATAAAAAACTGGTTTGTGCGATGCCTTTCCTTCAAAATCTTAAAAAATCTCAACAACAAATAATTTTAGAAACAATTTAGGAAAAAGAAAGGGAAAAAAAACCTGACCTGCCCACGCCAATAAGAAATGTTTAAGGAACAAAATATAAGGAAATTCAAAGTTGAGTGTATCCAAAACTTAACAATGGAAATTGTTCCAAAGGACAGTAGGGATATAATGTGTCCAGGTTTTTGTTCTGTATTGGGATTCATATGACTTTAATGTGGTTAGGGAAAATGATGCTAGACACAAGAAAGGCGGTGGAACTGAATTTAGGGGTAAGTGGGGCTCAGAGGAATTGCTGACCTGACCATTTTCTTTTCAGGAATCCAAAGAGATGACATTTTTCTTGAAACAATTTAATAACGTACATTCCTGGTTTTTAACACATTTTTAATATGTGGCATATTCTGACCCTAAGCACATATATCAATTGTAGTCATTGACCTTAAGAAATCAAGTGATTCCCAAATGCAACACCAACTTGGAAGGTGTGGCAATTGCGAGGCTCAGTGTGCTTGGGGACAAGAGTGTCCAGTCTCTTGGGATCAATACTGCATTCAGGAAAAACAAAAGAGTCGGTTGCTGCTGCAAGAGAAGGACTGTTCCTTCAACTGTTTTCATATGGTTGTGCTTACAAATGCATACCTAAGCAGATAATGTGAAAAAAATAATAATGACTGTTGGATTTAGGTGTTCAATATATTACTTCAGCACAGACTCTGCCTTCCCAAGTCCAACCATGGCTCGCTGTCTCCTATTGATGGAACAGCAGCCACTTCACTTAGATCCGAACCCTCCACAATAATCAGGTGCAGGGAAACCACACTATTGGAGAAGGGAGAAAACGAAAATGAAAACTTGAGTTAAGCCACAGTAATCCATTCTTAATCCCTACCTCTGAAGTTGGGCTAAAAATGCATGGGAACGTGCACTGAAAGTTATAGACAAGTCAAAAGACATTTTTTTTTTTCTTTTTAACTTTGAGCTGACACCTGAAACCTTTGAATGCCTGACAGAGGATAAATAGGTAAATTCACTCTAGCTGTAGTCATAGATGCCTCTTGTGCTTTACCAGTAACCTTTCCTTAAAATTAACCAGTAAGACTGTAGTGAAATTAGGAGCTGGGTATTTTAAAAACGTTCTCAGAAATCGAAGGGATTCTTAATTTTATTGCAAGTGCTCAAGTCCAGGGCTGTTCTGTGATATCTATCACTCTTGGACTTTCAGCTGCAAGAATGGTTGTTCAGTTTCAGGGATGTTGAGATGGAGGTATTTACCGCCTGCAGATTTATTGCACAAATTTGGAAGGATTGCAATTGTTGAAAGTGCCTTTGTCTAGTTTTATAGTCTTATTTCACAATAAAATAACTGATACACTCTAAATATAAAGGAAGCAGTGATCAAATGAAAATATCGAGTTGTAATCTTTCCCTAACAATTAGCTTAGTTAACTAAAGTATCACCATCTTTTTTTAAATGTATTTTTTACTGAAGTATTGTTGATTTACAATATCGTGTTAATTTCTTCTGTACAGCAATGTGGTTCAGATATACATGTGTATATATATATATATATTCTTTTGAATGTTCTTCTCTATTATGGTTTATCACAGTATATTGAATATAGTTCCCTGTGCTGTACAGTAGGGCTTTGTTGTTATCCATTCTATATATAATTGTTTGCATCTTCTAAACCCAAACTCTTAGTCCATCCCTGACCCACCCCCTCTCCCTCTGGGCAACCAGAAGTCTGTTCTCTTGCTCTGTGAGTCCATTTCTGTTTCATAGATACAGAACCATAGTTGGTTCATTTGTTTATTTTTTATTTTTTGGCCCCACCTGCAGCATGTGGAAGTTCCTGGACCAGGGATCAAACCTGCGCCACAGCAACCACACATGCTGCAGTGACATCACGGGATCCTTAACCAGCTGCATCACAAGAGAACTCCTGTGCTATATTTTAGATTCCACATATAAATGATAGTGTATGTTATTTGTCTTTCGCTTTCTGACTTGCTTCCCTTAGTATGAAGTATCACCCTTTCTTAAAGACAGTTGGCTAATGCTATAGTTGCAGTGGAGAGCTGCCCACTCAACTGAACTACAACATGCGTATCAGCTGCTGCTCAGTAGCTGAACTTTATCTTGTCTTCATTTGGTTAAAGCATATGGTGCCTTCCTTGTTTTGAAGTAAAACAGCAGTGGGCATTCCTTCCCTGCCCATTAAAGTCTTGGAAATACTTATATAATTCTGGTTTAGTATAAGAATTTCACAAGCAGTGGTGAACTCAGAGTTTATTATAACTGGGTATATTATACCTGCCCTATCGAAAATGTGAAATTGTATTTAAGAATTACTATGCACAGTGGCGACGTATTAATGCTGACTTTATTAGCTCATGGATTGCCATGTACAATGAGTTAAATAAAAAGCTGATTTTGCTCATGCTGACACTGTTTCCACCTTGCAGTAATGTGAGCTGCAGCAAATCACAGAGAACAATCCGTGGGTCTCTCTGAAACTCAGCCTTTTCATTCCCTTGGAAACACATTTGAAAAACGGGTGAATTTTGCAAGCTGGGGATCAAATGTCAGCATCTTAAGTAGCCTAAGAAAATTTACCACTAATATGGATAACTCTCTAGCTTATTTTATTAAATAGATCACTTTGCTTAAAGAATGAGAGTTTAGTTAACGATTGATTCCATCTTTTGGAATGTGATAATGAGGAAAAGAGAATGACTTAAAAAAAAAAAAAGGAAAACATCGGGGAAAAGGTAGAGCTGTAAGAATTAAAAACAATCACAGACGTTGGGAGGAACGTAATTGCCTAAATCATAGGAATATTTGTACTCCATCTTTCATGATAAAACCATGCCTAAGATGATGCGTTTGACCGAGTATACTTTCTATGAGAACAGGGAGTTTTCCAAGCAGTTCTTCTAAATGCTTAATGGTGTCAGTTTTGATGGAATGCAAGCGAGCAATGGCCAGTTACAGTGACATAAGGGAAAGCCCTGTTTAAATGCACCAAAGTCACATATTGAGGTAATAGAACCTTAAAGAAAGGTGGTTTTAATAAAGAATTCTTTTTAGACTAAACGCATTTGTTTAGATTTATATTCTGTAGACTCTGATGACAACTCAATAATGATTGCTCCAGACCTCTGTATTAATAAGATTTAATATAGTAAAGTTTCCAGAAATGTGTTTTTTGAAATATTATGAGTCAGGAAATAGTCCTCTGAAGCTGAATCTCATCAACAGATTTTATGAGTTTGGATTCAAAGAATTATATATAGTTTCTAAGAAAAAAATGACCCTGAAGCAAGCAAATTAGTTAACTAGTTCTTATGCATGACAGATATGTATGCTAGAACGCAATACATCTTCCATGAACCTTTTGAAGTTCACATTTTTGGAGTTAAGAGTAGAGCAGAATCCATTCTGTTTGCAGATGTATTGCATTGTAATTGGCAAAGGTCTTGCGCCAAAATACTAGTTCTTATAAAACACACTGCAGATTTAGAAATTTTAAATGAGTCTCTTAGATCATTCAAAAGAGGTGAAAAATTATATTTTGGAAATACAAAGAATTAAGTATATATGCAGTAACTTAATTTAACAATGAGGATACATTTCCCATATATTAAAATCATTTAAGGATGTTTTCATAAGGATGGCTTGACTCTAATATAATTATTGTATGAACAGAAGAGAACATTTGGAATAGACATATTTGAAAAAATAGTCTTATGTGATTTATGTAGTTATTTCAGTTACTCTGAGCTAATTTATTACCTCTATATTTTAATTTCAATTCTTTCTTCTAGATTTAAAAGAATCCATCTTATGTTATCTATAAACATTGAATTTTAAAAATGCTTAACAGGAGTGGAAATAAATTCTTTTCACATAGTGAATTTTAGAAGAATGGACAACCTTTATAAATTCACAAACTAATGATTTTTAACTTTGAATTTTTATATGAAATAGTCAGGATAACTCAAGTATATTTGGATGCCTGCATGTGTACAAAAGTTACAACATTAAATAACATCAGCCTCTTTTCCCATTTGTAAAGGGAATTCTGTATGTAAATTAACAAACACAAACAAAAAATAAAATGAACTCTTAAATATTGCATCCAACTTATATAAAAATATTTTCATATTTCTTATCATAATGTTGTCCTTCTATTTGAGTGAAGATTCCTCTCAAGACAACGATTCTGCTCCAGGCAACACCCTGAAATTCAATCATCCGATGGTTAACCACTCTACAGTTTTTTGTTTGTTTGTTTTTTAGGGCTTTTGTCTTTTTTAAACTTTTTTATTAAAGTGTAGTTGATTTACAATGTTGTGGCCAACTTCTGCTGTACAGAAAAGGGACTTTTTTTAATACAAATAGTTTGCCTGCTAATTTGTCTTAATTCGTAAAGATTCAAGGAAAACATATAAGATCAAAAGTCATTCTAGATAATACTAGGTAATGTGTCCAGCAATGGTTAATTTAATAAAGGCATCCATAGTGTAAACTCTTTAATAATATACAGATATAAGTAATCTGGATGAGCCCATTTCCTAAATTTTAATCAATTTGGTAGAATTGTAAAAATGTATTATTATTAAAAGCAAAAGAGCATCTCTGCAAATCATAAATGCATGAGACACATTCAATAAAATAGAAGCTGAAAATTTATACTATAAGACGTTGAACTTGAAATTAACGACTTATTAACTATTTAAAAAAGAAGTGTTTTTTGACTCCAAAAATACTGAACCTATGGGAGAGAGTGTTCTATAACAAGAAAAAAAATTCATTTCCAATAAACTTATAATTGTCAATGTGATTTCATACTGAAGATTGTGGTTGACATATTAATATTTTCTATCTTTTCAATTTCTTTGATTTATTTAAGAATGTGGGAGATTTTCTGACACTATGAATGTCGTTATAATAAGGATGTGTATTTCAAGAAGTATTATGTTTTGTCAAGGGAAAATGCTGCATAGCAGTCTTGATAGTAGCAATATAACTTCCAAACCAGAATCCTCTAAGGAAATGCTTCTGGAAAAGTTTTTAATATAATTGATGTACCCTGGTGTTATGAGCAGAATTTTTCCAACTGAAAAATGTCTTTCATGGTTTGTAGGCAGCCACATGGTCTATGTGTTGTTGATCACCCACTGAAGAAGCAGAAATCTAGAAATTATTAATTATTGATCCATTTTTCTGGAAATCTTAAAGTTTACCCTTTTGCAGGCCTTCATTTTCTCAATCACTGTGCTATGCATACAGTATAGCCTTTATATATATATATATACATCACTTCCTAACTGTTTCCCTTTAATCCTTCTCCTCAATATCTGATCCATGATAAACACTTCTGAAAGCTCATCCACCAGAATCAGGTTTGATTACATTTCTCCTGATCAAAATCCTTCAACATAATAGCATTTTACACCACTAATATTTCTTACCTAAATGTTCATGTTTCTTTATCATATTACTACATGCAGCCTTCTTATTTCAGTTCCTATCCTTCTGTTTGTATTTGCCATTCACCAAGCCAGGTAGAAATTCCTTCTGACAGAATTATCAATAACTTATCCGTAGAATGAATGTGTCTCTCCTTTTTAGGGTACTTAAAATAGTGCAAGGATAATGCCCTCATATTAATTTTTGTGTGTAAGTGCTAATATTTGGATTCCTAATTGATTTAACTAATTCGGTCAAGGAGCAGCGCCCTTACTGCAACCAGCTCTCTATACCGAGGTCTTACGTCTTCCTCATGACTAATGTATTAGAAGTGGTGTCCAGGGAGTTCCCGTCGTGGCGCAGTGGTTAACGAATCCGACTAGAAACCATGAAGTTGAGGGTTCGGTCCCTCCCCTTGCTCAGTGGGTTGACGATCCCGCGTTGCCGTGAGCTGTGGTGTAGGTTGCAGACGCGGCTCGGATCCCGAGTTGCTGTGGCTCTGGCATAAGCCGGTGGCTACGGCTCCGATTCGACCCCTAGCCTGGGAACCTCCATATGCCGCGGGAGCGGCCCAAAGAAATAGCAAAAAAAAAAAAAAAAAAAAAAAAGTGGTGTCCAAAATATCATGAGACTGGATTGGTGATACTCTATGTTTTCTGGGGTTTTTTATTCTAATTTTTAAAATGTGTGCTCCTTATAAAGACAGAGATATTCTACCTCATCATCACCGCTATCGCACACAAATATACACTGTGGACAAGGAAGTCTCATTCCGTATTTGAGAATCAATTATTACTCATTTTAAGACATATTGTACAGGTATAGTAATTAAGACTACATGGTACTGGCAGAAGAATAGACACATAGATAATAGGAGAAAGTAGAAAACCCAGAAAAAGACCTATAGAAATTTGTCCCACTGATTTAATAAAAGTCCAAAGTAAATCAATGGAGAGAAGGTAACACTTTAAATAAAGGGTGCTGGGACATCCCAGCTGTGGCACAGCCCGTTAAGGATCTGGCGCTGTGGCAGCTGTGGCATAGGTCACAGTCATGGCTTGGATTTGATCCCTGACCCGGGAACTTTCATGTCATGGATGCGGCAAATAAAGAAATAAATATATAGTACTGAAAAAAAAAAAAAAAAAAAGAACCTCAGCCTAAGATTCATATCTTATACAAAAAGTACATCAAAATAGGTCATGGATTTTTTTTTTGTCTTTTTTTTTTAGGTCTGCACCCACAGCATATGGAGGTTCCCAGGCTAGGGGTCAAATCAGAGCTGTAGCTGCCGGCCTACGCCACAGCCACAGGAACTCGGGGTCTGAGCCGTGTCTGCGACCTACACCACAGCTCATGCGGGATGCCCCACCCACTGAACAAGGCCAGAGATCGAACCCACATCTTCATGGATCTTAGTTGGGTTCATTAACCGCTGAGCCATGATGAAAACTCCAAAACAGGTCATGGATTTAAAAGTAGAATGTGAAATTATAATAGAAAAAAAAAATTGAGTGTTAAGGTTAAACAAAAGTATAGAAGTGACACCAAAAGCATAATCCAAAAAAGCAAAAATTATTCATTTGGACTGAAATAAAATTAAATCTACTTTGCTTTGAAAAAGACTGTTAAAAAGATAAGCAAGTGGGAAAAAGACATGAATACACATGTCATCAAAGTAGTTACGGAGACGACAAATAAGCACATGAAATAATGCCCATCTTCATTTGCGTCTGAGAAATGCACATGAACACCACGAGGAGATGCCATTACATGTGGCTAAAATGAAAATTAGGGACAACCCTAACTGCTGGCGAGGATGCAGAGAAACTAAATACTCAATGTGTCATTGGTGGTAGGTGTGTAAACTAGCGCAGCAAAGCTGGGAAAGAGTATTGCAGTTAAAAAAATGCAAATACCATGCCACTCAGAGATGGGACTCCTGAGCACTTATCTTAGGGAAATAAAAATTTACGTTCACCCTAAATCCGGGCATATATGTTTATAGCAGCTTGATTCATTCATTATAGCCTAAAACTGGAAACGACACAAAGGACACTTTAATCGTGATTTTTAAAAAATGCCAAAAAAACCCCAAAGAAAACAAAAAAACAAGAAACAAAACCTACTGCATGCATATCATGGAATAACACTGAAGGTGAATTCTGCCGAGTGGAAAAGAAAAAATATTAAAATGTTAATATTTAATATAGATTTACATGACATTCTTGAAATAATAATATTATAGAAGTAGAGAAAATATTAGTGATTTCTAGGGATGGGATTGGGAGTGGAAGGTATGGCTATAAAGGGGCAGCGTAAAGAATCGCTGTGGTGACGTGAATATAGTCTATATTGACTAATTCAGGGTCAGCATCCTGACTATGAGATATATAGAAATAGATGTAGAGCTTACGTAGTGTTATAAGATGTTACCATCGGTTGCACCTGCATAAAGGGTACCCAGGATGTCTGTATTACGTCTTAAGCTGCATATATGTATATACATGTGATTTATGTGTTTATATATATATAGTTATCACAAATTATTTAATTAGAGGTTATACATAAATTATATGGTTAATCAAAGTATGTAACTCAGAAACATTTGAAGACATAGTATCTTATATTGTTAAACAATAGTTTTGTCTAATGTTTATAGGTATGGTACTTGTATTGTTTAATGTCTGCTTGAAATGTCCTATCATTTAGAGATACAAACTGAAATAAATTAATGGACAAAAGATATTTAGAGTTTGCTTCAAAATTAGCTGGGAAGTGAGGGTGAGGGCAGCGAGTGGGGATAAAGATAGGCCATGGGTTATCAGTTGTTGCTGTTGCATAATTTAAAACATGGGGATTTATTGCATTCTTCCGATTTGTGTAGATATGACGCTAACAGTAATAAAAATGTAAACATATGTATATATAGTTAATATGTATACATATATGTTTATATACACACATAAATATATATACATGTATATAGAAAGTGACTATAGATTATCTAAATACTGCAATTTTATATATATGAAATGAATGTTGAGAATTTGTTAAATGAGAAATCGGATTCAAATTAAATGAGATTTATATAGACTAGATGGCAAAAAGGGTATGACACGTATTACTAAGAAGTCAAATGAAAAGATGGAATTTAGTGAAAAAGTAGTTAAACTTGGTTTTTAACATAATGCACTCTAGTTTTTCAGGCATCCTTAACCAGTTTTGCTCTGGTGGTAGCAGTCTCCAGACTGTTTATTTGGCAGTCTGGTAAAGCCTATAATCTCTTTCCCTAATTAACTGGTTTTATATATATATAAACCCCTAGTATCACCAAGAAAACCAACTATATTAAAATGCAGTTGCCAAAACATTAAAGTGTGATAGAATATTATGAGTATTACTTTTATAATGCATTCAACTATTTGCCATTTAAAGTATAGACAAGATTGTATTTTATCTTTATATGAGGCCCCCCATGTGATTTCTGTTCTTCATTTGTTTGAATATAAGTGTTAAACTATCAGGTCATCTTTGTCCCACATCCTTCTATGTGTTATTCTGGAAATAACTGCAGAGAGAGACTAGCACAAAGCAATGCTGAATCCTGCATTACCAATACCAGGACAGGTCCCCACACTCTTGGATGGAATAACTGTGGGATACAGAACATACAGATAGTAGACAAGCCTGGTCCCATGACGGCTTGGAGATGAAAAGGGCTGCAGTCACGCACAGCAATAGAAAATACACTCTACCCTGTGGTGGTAGAGTGAGGGATTAATTGCTAAAGCAATTGCAATGTAGGGACTACTGCAAAAAAATGTTATATATTTGCAGCAATCGTCATTTATATGGACAAATCTGTGTTTTTTGGTGTAAAAAATTATGGATATTGCTGATAATGCTATGACTTGTGAAATGCATTTTAGTTAAAGAAAATGCTAAACTTCAGTTAGAGGTTAAGGTAAATAGAGAGGTAAATTTTCCCCATCTCATCTAATTTCCCTCATGTTAAGGAAAAATGTAGTCATAAGTTTTAATCTCAGCTCAGGATGAGCATAAGAAGTGACACAAATTTGGAGATTTTCAATGTACAGGAAGATGGTAGACTTGGAGGTTGTGATATTCCTAACAGAAGAGGGATTTTGAGAAAATACAAGGAGGACAGACCCTTTGAACAATGCCTGTATCAAGGTATTGCTTTAACAAAAACAATAAATGGCATTATATTTGGTAGATGAGCATTTAATGTATGATAGAAGAGAAGAGATTCAGAAAAAAGCTAAGGGAAACCTTTGGAAAATAGTATTTAACTTAGTCATAGGGCAACCTGACCTAACTAATTGTTCCAACATTCGAATTATTAGCTAAGGAGAAATGCTGGCTTACTAATAGGGTGGCATTCTGTGGATCGTGCTGTGCTCTTACCACCTGAGGTAGACAAAATCCTAAAGATGTGCTCTGTAACCCCATCGCCTGGTTATTCCATCAAACACTGTTCTAGGAACTGATGAGAAGGGGCTTTGTGAGTATATTTAAAGTTACTATAAAATGACCTTAACATAAGGGGATTTTTTGGAAATATCCACAAAGTCCCAATCTAATTACATGATCCCTTAAAGAGCAAAGGCATTTCTCAGGCTGGCTTCAGAGAATATGGCAGAATCTCAAACTAAAGAAAGGGAGCCCAGGAGTTCCCATTGTGGCTCAGCAGAAAAGAATCCAACTAGTATCCATGAGGATGTGGGTTCGATACCTGGCTTTGCTCAGTGGATTAAGGATCTGGCGTTGCCATGAGCTGTGGTGTAGGTCACAGACTTGGCTTGGATCTCACATTGCTGTGGCTGTGGTGTAGGCCAGCAGCTGTAGCTCCTTCAACCGTACCCTGGGAACATCCTTACCATATGGCATGGCCCTGAGGGGGAAAAAAAAAGAGAGAAAAAGAAAAGAAAGAAAGAAAAGAAAAAAGAAAGGGAGCCCAGAGAGATGTGAAGTATGGGAAGGACTCACCCTCCCATTGCTGCCTTGGGATTGAGGAAGGAGGCCATGGACCAGGAGTGCACAGGCAGAGCCTCTGGACACTGAGATGAAGCCCTTGGGAAAAGCAAGCAACTTCAGTCCTACAACCACAAGGAACTGGACTTTCCCAACGACCTGAATGTCCTTGGAAGCAAATTCTCTTCTGGAGGCTCTAGAAAGGGATGCAGTCCTGCGGACACTTTGGTTTTGACCACACGAGACTGAAAACCACACTATGCTTAGACCTCTGACACACAGAACAGGTCGTAAGTGAGCTTGATGTTTATGCATAACGAACATAAGCAGGAGGTTGAATATCTGTGAGCACAACTGAGGCAAACAGCCCTTGGTGTCACTCCTGAACCACACTGATGTTCTCACACATATTCACGACAGTTTCAACAAGTGTGAACAGAGGATCACAGACTTCATACGGTGCCCTTTGCTGAACTATCCACTGAGCGTTGTGTGCTCCTGAGTAGCAACCCGGGACAGAATGGAAACACATGGCAAATGGTTTCAAACCAGCTGCATTGAAATTAGTTTCAAATTCCTTCCCTCTGATTCTCTAAACATTTGCTCAATCGTCTCCCAAATCATTACCTTCTGCAACATGTCTTTATCCTGATTTTGCCCTGATCAATTGCTATAATATAACGAGCAAGTGCTTTAAAACAAAACTGTACTATATATGAATCTGGCCTTATAGTTTCTTCAAAAAAATTTATTTTGGTTCCATACCTTTTTTCAAATGCCCTAAAACCTTTTCTTTAATTTGCATCTGTCTTGTCTTCTAGGTCAGAAAGTGGACAGTACATTTTTAACAAAAGCATGTAAGGTTATAGTATTACATATTTCTACTGCTATTAACTTGGAAATGTAATATTAGTATTAGCACTTTTAAAACATTGTTTTGCCTGTCTATCTACTATTAATAAAAGCTAGGTCTTCAAATAAAATACCAATGCCAATATAATTTTGATGCCCCATCAAAGAGTAAAGTAATATGGTGTCCAGTTTCTGTTTAACTTTGTAATATTTACTCTTTCAGTTTTTCCATGTATTTTTCTAACTGTGAGAGAAAAACTAAATTACTATTTAGGACTTTAGAACTTAATTTAAAAATGGAAACTTATACTTAACTTTCAATTTGCTGCCTGTAATGTAGATCAGAGGTTAGCTACACAGCACAGTAGAAGGAAATGAATGTATAAAGGCAATATTTCCTTTCTACTCAGTTTTCTGTTACAACTTAGACAAAGGTGAAAAACATGATGGAATAAGTATTAATTAGTTTCTTTGGCACTGAAAGATTTTAATAAACGGATCCATGTGCAGTGTGATCAACATGGAATGGAGGGCTAGAAAAAAAAGTCCAGCAAAACAGACAGCCTATGAAAAGCTGAATAACAAAATAAACATGAAAGAATAAAGCGTACTTAGATGTTTTTAACATGATATATTGAAAATGTTTCCCCTTTTTAACCAGTAAATTTCTCTTTAACCCCAGGGCGTACCCATGGAGATGGAGCAGAGGAACACATGAAACATTTCAAAGGATGATTTACAGAAAGTAAAAATGATGGCTCTTATACAAACGTGGAGTGAGCCTGTGTCAAAGATTTGTTTACCTTATTGATGAAGGCATCAGCAGGACGGCAAATCTGCTTTTAAAGATGGCCGGAGGGGCTAAATAAATATTGTCACCGAAAGAAATAAGGCTGGAATAGAGTTACCAGGTTAGAGACAAAAAAACTATTTACTATCCCACCATACCCTTTGTTGTTTTCCATCTTCTTAGACAAAAATAGAGGTTAAAAATCTTCAAGTTAATGTGTAACATTACGTGGTCCTGGCCTTAATCCATCTAAGATACTAAAGGAAAGGAACATTCATTTTCTTGGGGAATTCAATTAAGCCATGATGTAATCATTAAGCGAGGCGAGGCTCCTGTGGGACCTTGAAATGATAGGATGTTGTCCTTTTGCTTGTTTCCAAGCTTTGTGTACTTTTTCTTAACATTAGGATGTTAAACTTGCACCCTACTGGTTCCTTTGACCTGAAAAATTGTGCTTCTGGGCCTTAAGATGTAGCCTTGAATCTGGTATATTCAAACCGAGAGTTTGTTGATGGTGAGGTTAATTCGGTGTGTCAGATCACCATCTTGCAGAGAAGGACTTCGGGGACATGGCTGAACAACAGCAGTTGGCCTCCATCCCTGGACAAAAGTGCGTCCGTGGGAGCCATGGGAGGCAGCACCGGACGCCGGACCCAGAGGAGTCCTGCTCACCTGGGTGTTGAGTTACAGACATATGACCCTGGGTCCCCGCTGCGAACCCTGCAGTGGCCAGTGACCTGCTCCAGCTCCTCTCAGCAGTGATCTGGGACCCTGGAGAGCTCTGTCTTAGCCAATCCCCCATGGATGAGCAAGCCTTGCCCTCTCTCCAGGCTCCAGATCCCCAGCAAAGAAATGCCAGCACACTCTTGGAGCAAACAACGCAAGTCTGGACACCTTGCAGAGGGTCCGAGAAATGGGTTGACTGTCCCCACGTCACCTCTTCCCCAAGGTGGAGGAACAGTCTAGCACTAGGCGAGATCGCCTCAGCCTGAGATTCCTCCCAGGAGCGAAGGGGAGGGCAAGTGAGGGAGGGGCTGGCTTCCCAGCTGTGACTCACCAACAGATGCCCGTTTCTCTCTTTCCTCATCTAGAGTCCTGAATCCTGAGCTATAAGACTTGGGGGCAGGAGGAAGCTGGGAGACATGCAGATCAGCTCCCCAAGGGCATTAAAGGGACATGGACCCTACACGGCAGACCCTACATGGACCCTCATGGAACTACATGCAACTCACGGCAGGCTCCACAGAGGATCCTGTCCATGACCCTCCCGGGACCCCCCACCTATGGATTCTCCCTACTGGCCCAGGAGCACCCCCAGTGCTCTGTCCCTCACCCCACCCCACCCCAACCCAATTTGCTGGGGCCAGCCCTCTGTGCCAACTCTGGCGGTGGTGAGAGCAAGCATTGGCAGATGGCAAGTGGATGCCATCTCAAATCTGGGGGCCAGGGAGACACCACAAACAGGAGCTTAACCTTGACCATGGGAAAGCAAGAGGAGGCGCTCAGCAGGTGCACTGGTGCAGGGCAAGACGGACTGAAGGCCGACGAGCTTAGGAATTCTGCCACAGAGAGACAAGGAATGTGGAGAAGACAGAGCCACAGAAGGCCTGAGAAAGCCCCAGAGTTTCTAGCAGGGCTGACAGAGGCATTTCTTTCCTGAAATGCCTGAAATGAAGTCACTTAGTAAAGACTAGGAGAGGTGAGTGCTACTGCAAATGCAAAGACAGCAACATGCGACTTTAAGGAAGAGAAAGGATCAAGGCAAATGTGACACCATCGAACACTCAGTGGTCTTCTAGTAACTGGCCCCAAAGACCTGGAGGTCTACGATTACCCAGTAAGGAATTTGCCCCTTTATCAATATTTAATGTCTTTTTTTCGTCTCACACAACAGTTTTAAAGCTATCTTGTTTCTGGAGTTCCCAATGTGGTGCAGGGGAAATGAATCCGACTAGGAACCATGAGGTTGCGAGTTCAATCCCTGTGGGTTAAGGATCCTATTTTTCATGAGCTGTTGTGTGGGTCACAGACGCGGCTCGGATCTGATGTTTCTGTGGCTGTGATGTAGGCTGGCTGCTCTAGCTCCAATTGGACCCCTAGCCTGGGAACCTCCATATGCCTTGTGTGCAGCCCTAAAAAGCAAAAAAAAAAAGCTATTTTGTTTCTCATTTCTTCCCTTAGTGCCTTCTTTTGTGTGTAATTGATTTTTTGTAGTATTCCTTTTAGATTCTATCTCATTTCCTTTTATGTCTATTTTAATACATCCTAGAGAATGCAATTATGATTATGGTTTATCTGACAATGACTAACTTTACAATCTTCAAACAGTTAAATTCCCTAAATGTCCATCAAGAGAGGAGTGGTAAAGAAGATGTGGTACATACACACAACGGAATATTACTCAGCCATTAAAAGGAACAAACTACCGGCATTTTTAGCAACATGGACGGACCTAGAAATTATCATTGTCTGACTGACTAAGTGAAGTCAGTCAGACAATGAGACACCACCGTCAAATGCTACCACCGACATGTGGAATCTGAAAAAAGGACACAATGCACTTCTTTGCAGAACAGATACTGACTCACCGACTTTGAAAAACTTATGGTTTCCAAAGGAGACAGTTTGGGGGATGGGGGATGCACTGGGGGTGTGGAATAGAAATGCTATAAAATTGAATTGTGATGATCATTGTACAACTATAAATGTAATAAATTCAGTGAGTAATTAAAAAAATAATAAAAATATCAATTTCGAAAACTGGAAACAAAATTTCAATTGCTGTGAGAAACATGTGAGAAAGTGTCTTTCTTGGTCCTGTGTTCCAAGGTGCTCAGAGCAGATGCTCAGTTAATACTCTTTGTCTTTCTATAGGTAAGTCCAAGTTTATTGTAATAATATGTGACAATTTATATGAAAACTTTGGCTGCGTACAGATTCTTTAAGACTCCTCAAATCATGTAATTTTATAACCCAAAGCCTCAGTGATCTTTCTAACACCTAAACATATTCTTCAATCTCAGGAAACGTATAACTATGTAAAAGACAGAGAGAAGAAAAGAAAGAAGAAAGGAAGAAAGGAGAAAGGGAAAGGAGGAAGACAAAATGCAAACTAATCACTTTGTTCCTCCTTCCAGAGTTATAAGCTTTTAGGTCAAGAACCATAAAATGAACTTTCAAACTTCCAGTAACATGTAAAATGGCATCATATACTTAACAAAGAGATGCTTAATGAAGAGAGAAATAAATAACCAAAAAATTAAAAAATTTTTCCAGAGTTTATAGAAGATCTGTAAAGTAAGCATATTCAGGCAGTTCTTGCTGTGGCACATTGGGTTAAGGATCTGGTGTTGCTGCAGGCATGGTGTAGGTTGCAGCTGAGGCTTGGATTTGATTCCTGGCCCAGAAACCTCAGTATGTCACAGTACAGCCAAATTAAAAAAAAAAAAAAAAAGAAGAAAAAAAATTAAAGAAAAAAGAAAGAAAAACCTTCAAGTAAGTAAGCATATTTAGGATGTGATCATCTGGAGCTTCCTACCTCATACTTATCAACGTGCTGACCAGTGGTGGCCATGATTATTCTCAGCCAGTAAAAACACCCTCCTTTCAAATCATCATAGGAAAATTAATTTGTTCAAGTGTAGTTTCTCCGAGACACTTTCTTCACGGGGCTACAAAGCCTGGTAATGTGTGTTGTAAGTCTTAGAATAATTAAATAAAGGGAAGATTCCTTTCCTTGGCCTTGTCAGATGACTGAACACCTACCTCCACCCTTCGGAGCTCAGGAAATGTCCTTCAATTTTCATTTTGTTGTTTTTTTTTTTTTTTTTTAAATCAGGGACACGGATTATTTTATGTTTATTTTTATCTTTTGTCTTTTTAGGGCTGCACCTGTGGCATATGGAGGTTCCCAGGCTAGGGGTCTAATTGGAGAGACAGCTGCCAGCCCACACCACAGCTCACGGCAACGCCGGATCCTTAAGCCACTGAGGGAGGCCAGGGATCGAACCCACAACCTCATGGTTCATAGTGGGATTCATTTCCGCTGAGCCATGACAGGAACTCCTCATTTTGTTGTTGATGAAATGATAACTGAAGGTGTCAGGCAGTCCTATAACAAGGACCTTGGTTTCTGCACTGCTCATCTGCCCTTCGGCCCCCCGAGGCGTGCCTGGACCTTCTTTGGCGCCTTTATCTACCCCTCTGCATACGTAAAACTTCTCGGGCTGCTCGCCCATCACTTTCGAAGCTATTAAAACTCATCCTGTCACTGACACAGGCTCATCCCAAAGTAACTGGAAAAGAGAACACAAGTTAGGTCACCCATATTCATCTCTCCCGGTCTGTCTGCCTCCTGAGAAAGATAGATTTGCTTTCATTATAAGAATCTTTGGGATGTATATGGAAAAGAAAGGAAATCATAAATAGAAGGCACAGAGGAAAAACACAAAGAGCAGGGAATATTATCAACTTAACTAAAAATAGCTTGCTTAAGGGTAAGAATAAAAGCTATTGAGTCAGGAAATGTACCTTCGCTTTTGCCATAGATCAAATGGGGGATATAAAGCCTATAATTTGTAAGGATATTGTGTCCATGGAGGGAACAGCAGCAAAGAGCCTGGCCCAGTGACTGCCCCTGAGTCCATCGAGTATGTTTTTAAAAGCCAAGCCCTTTTCACCACTGGAGGTTCTCAGGGAAGGTCCACACGGAAGTCTGCCTTCCTTGTCCATCCTGGAGAAGAGCGCCTCCAAGTTCTCACAGTTTTCATCACAGCCTCACCTTTCTGCACAGAAGTTCTTGGGAAGAAATAACAGCCATAGGAAGCAGTTCTTAAGTGAGAAGCTTCATTCTCTAGATGGGTCCGTCCTGAGGTTTTCCTCTCCCCCTAAGACGAAGCACGCTGTCCGGAATTTTTGAAAAACTGCACCATTTATTTCAGGCAGGAATATGCTACATTCAGAAACACAGCATATACATAAACATGAGCTTGACTGAGAGTCAAAAAATACACAGGTGGCAGAGGGGAAAGGTATGTGGACTCTACGTTGCGGGGGCAGATAAAATATTCTCCGAACTGAGAGATGCATGAAGGTGAAAGTGCTTCTAGCTGTGACTTCACTGGGACAAGAGACATACATACACCTGTTCTTATTAGGCAGGAGTATGAATAAGCCAGGGCTTCCCCAGACCACCAGAACACATGCTCATCCGACATACAGAGTCAGGAGAGCTGGCACTTAGGCTTTGTCCCTGGATTCAGTGTTGACAAATTCCCATGCCTCCTGTCCTATTACGAAAAGAAAGGAGTGCTGGTTTGAGAATCCATAAGAACCTTTCTGGCGAAACCTTCTGCAGTGGAAAGGTGACGATGGACTGAAGAAGCCTTACAACCTAAATTGCTGGGAACAGAGCCATAGGGAAGGTACAGCCTCTCTAACTCTCTAAAAACATAAATAATAAACAAGGGGGGAATTGAAATAAAGAGGAAGGGTCTCTGGCTGAGGATGAGAAGGAGGATGAGAGTGAGGGTGTCTTAACAAAGCTTTTGGTGGAGCAGCAGGTAGAAAGGAAGCTCCAGTGAGTGCTGCTGGAAGGGTGCCCACTCCCGCTGAAACGTGGCGGGGGCTGCAGGAGGCAGGTGAGAGGACCGCAGAGGGAGAAGGATGCCAAACAATACCCTCCTGCCTTTTCATCTCCTGCTTTCCAATTAATTACCCAAAACCCTCCTTCTGTCGCATTGGAGGGAGGTATGTGTGAGCAGATGGAGAGGCTGGTGGGTTGTTTGTATCTATATTCTAATCTACAGTAATGTTTTATATTTGCTAATTGATAGTGACCCACTGAAGCCCAGTTTCGGAAGCCAAAGAAGTTCTGTAGAGATATAAAAGTACGGATATCTGTACATGTGTCTGGGTATCATCAACATTGAATCATTTCACTCTTCAGGTCTCCACTTAAATATTTTCTCAGAGAGCAATTTTATAAATATTTATTCCAACCGTGGCTCCTCATATTTAATATCTATCCCTTTTCTTCAATGAAATTATCAAATATGATATTACAGATTTCTTTAGTGCTGGTTTGTCTCCAGTAGATTGCAAACTCCCTGAAGTCAGAATTTTTCTGTTCTCTGTGCAAAGCCCATAGTCGAGACTCAGGAAACATTGGCTGACTAAATGAATACAATCAAATATCAACTAAATAGATCTATATCTGCTGTGAAATTAATGAAGATATAGACGGTATAGAATTGTAATAAAATTTGAAGCATAGGCTACGGAGAAATTGAGAAAAAGCTCTATGCGACTTGGAAATTTAGACTCAATTTTTGTATGTAACTTATTAGGATGTAGAGATTGAGAGAAAAAAGAGACAGGGAAATCAAATGCATTCATTTTATCTTTACAAACTTCAAGAAATAGTTTACATAGAGCCAGAGATGTGACATGTAGGCCCCACAACATTAAAGTGAATATTCCTCTTTTAAAAGCTTTGAATATTGACTTCGCCAGCAGCTTATCTCACAGTAATGGGTGAGATAATGTCTTAATTGTGCCAGTGAAATTTACAAAAATGTGGAAAACTGAAAATAGAGATAATTAAGTTCTGAGTCATGGGTGAAATGTTTTTAATCGTCCTCAAAGAAAAGAGAAGTCAGAATCAAGAGAATCGCGGCCCTTTACATGGGTGGGGTTGGAATTTATTTTATCAGTGGAGAAGAGAGAGAGAAAGGAATGGGTCAAGGATCCAGATGGATGACGTGGGCTCCTGGGGGGCTGTGGGTTGCGGTTGTTTTAGAAAGCAACAGTTAGTGATATGAAATGCTGGATATTATTTGAAAAAACATAATTGTAAGAAACAGGTGGCCAAAAAAAGAATTGAGACAATTAAAAATATTTCTCTTTGCTGTTATTTGAAAGGGGAAGCTCCTCGATTTCATCAGAATTGATGGAGCTACTTTCTAAGTACTTATTTGAATTACGTCTGTGTGAAAGCTGGGGGTGGGTGGGGAATGGATGGTGCTAGTAACTCTTCTGTGCTGTCATGCATTGCTTCACAAGTTTAAAATGGACAAACATATCAGACCAGAATTTAAAACATCAAAGTCAGCCACAAAACCTTTTTTTAATTATATTTTAAAATTATAGTTGATTTACGATGTTGTGGCAATTTCTACTGTACAGCAAAGTGACTCAGTCATATATATATTCTTTTTTAATATATTCATATATATTATTTTTTAATATTATCTTCCATCATGGTCTACCCCAAGAGTTCAGATATAGTTCCCTGTGCTGTAACAGTAGGACCTCATTGCTTTATTCATTCTAAATGTAATAGTTTGCATCTACTAACCCCAAACTCCCATTCCCTCCCACTCCCTCCCTCTCCCCCCCACTTGGCAACTATGAGTCTATTCTCCCTGTCTGTGAGTCTGTTTCTGTTTCATAGAAAGGTTCATTTGTGGTATATTTTAGATTCCACATATATAAGTGAGAGCAAAACTCTTAAATAATTGTTGCTCAGGACACATCCAGATTTTATTTTAATAATATCTTTTAAGGTCGGCTTCTGTTATTCTAGGTAGCTTATTGGTTTGTTTGTTTGTTTGTTAATACTTCATGAATTTTATTGCATTTATAAGTGTACAACAATCATCACGACCAATTTTATAGCATGTCCATCCCAAACCCTCAGTGCATCCCCCCACCTCCCAACCTGTCTCATTTGGAAACCATTTAAGTTTTGCAAAGTCTCTGAGTCAGCATCTGTTCTGCAAAGAAGTTCATTGTGTCCTTTTTTTTAGATTCCACATGTCAGTGATAGTATTTGATGTTGGTGTCTCATTGTCTGACTGACTTCACTCAGCATGATAATTTCTAGGTCCATCCATACTGCTACAAATGCCATTATTGCTTTCCTTTAATGGCTGGGTAATGTTCCACCACGTATATGGACCACATCTTCTTGATCCACTCCTCTGCCGATGGACATTTAGGTTGTTTCCACTTCTTGGCTACTGCAGATAGTGCTGCAATGAACACTGGAGTACATGGGTCTTTTTTCTTTTCTTTTCTCAAACTTGGCTGACAGGTGGAACCACCTGTGGTTTTATTTATTTTTTATATTACTCAATGAATGTATGACGTTTATAGTTGTACAATGATCATCACAACTCAATTTTATAGCGTGTCCATCCCAAACCCCAACCTGTCTCCTTTAGAAACTGTAAGTTTTTCAAAGTCTCTTGAGTCAGCATCTGTTCTGCAAAGAAGTTCATTGTGTCCTTTTCTTAGATTCCACGTGTCAGTGATCGCATTTGATGTTGGGGTCTCATTGTCTGACTAGGTAGTTTATATTTAGAAAGAAATGCATTTATTTAGAATCTCTGAAAGCAAATATGAAGAAAGACCTGATTATAGGTTTGAGTTCTCCAAAAAAGCCCAGCTGTCGTAATGGAAGTAAATATTCAAGCCACTTATTTTGAGGCGAGGGGCTGCCTGTGGAAGACAAAGGGGGGAGGGAGAGATGGGCAGCCGGCTGACCGCATACGCTGCTGTTCCAGGGAAGGAAGTAGGACTGGGGAGGAAGAATATCAACCTACAGAGCAGCACTTAGAGATTCAGGGCCAGTGTGAAGGAGAAGAGGAATGGCCTGACTGCTCATCATTGGCCGGGAGATGCCGGGATAAAGGCTGACTTCATCCTGAAAGCTCTAGCGGGTCCCTAAGCTGAGCAGCTGGAGGCTCGGGGCAAAATATCCTCTTGGCACAAAGTCCTCCTTGAAAGGGGAGAAGCGCCTCTCACCCCGATGCCTGCCCCAAGAAGAGGTTAACCACATCTCTGCCCTTCACCTTAGGGGTCTTTGTCCAATACCAAGTTCCACAATGCCAAACAAGCCAAACCTTTCAGTCCTCAAGCACTGCGGCGAGGGAAAAGGCGTTTGCACTCATTTATAAATTGAAAAACATCATGCTCTACCAAGTTAAACTGAATTCCACAGACAAGTTATTCCCCCAAAGAAATTCCTCTTCAGAGCTTATTTTTTAAAATGATGATTTCTGCGGCATTTTTAGCCATTGCTCCACGGACCTGATTTGAAATCCCACGAGAACCCCAGTCCTGTGCCATCTAAACATTTCATTCTGGAAAAGAGAAGGACAACAGTGTGAAAGCTTTAAGAACATTTAAGACCAGGTTGCAGACTTAAGTACAAAAACCAAACAGGCATAAAGAATAAATAAATGCTGCGGTCAGTTGTACTTAAAATACTTGGGAAGTGGCTGCTGTTGGCAGAGGCGGTGGTATTGGTGTGTATTTGCACACTTCTTGCTTCTAACTTTGATTCCATTGAGTGGAAAGTGGTAGGCATTGCGAATTACAGTCCTCGTGTCTGTCCCTCATTCTGCACTGTGTAAAACCTTTTTAAAAAAACCAAGTTATTTTCCCATGATATATTTTCTATTTAAAATGAGTGCTTTGGTTGGAATGGCCGGCAGAATTTCTTTTTCCAGGAAACATGAAATCACTGGAGGGCACCTCGTTGCCTGAGCTGGCCCCCAGGTGCTGTTTCACACACACCTGCAAGAAGCTGGTTTTGGTTAGCACCCCATTGTCCTGGCGGATAATTGGCCCACTGGCTCTGTGCTCCCCTCTGCTCACCCAGTCCTGCTCACCTCGGCTGGGCCCCTGCGCCCCTCTGCATTGCACTGACCCCAATGAAAGGAAAAGTTGCGAACAGATAGGAGCGAACAGGTTTGTAGAAAAGAATGCCTGTGCGGCAGCTGGCTCTGTGTTTGTTCCTGGCAACGGGGTCAGGGACCTTATATGGTCTTAATAAATAGAATCAACTGGCTTCATATGTATTTTGGCACTAATCTGTGGCCTATGGCATCATTTCCTGGGGTTTAGTACAATATTAATAAAAAGGGCTCTTCTAGATTAGGGACAACTCGATGCGGTATGCTGAACCAGTTTAATTTCTGCAAAGCCAAGTACGTGGAATGGGTTCCTGCTGTTGATGGCGTGGCTTTGAATACCTGGGCCACCCGCTTCAGTTGAGCTTTGCTTGATTTTTAAATGCCCTATTTGCTTATGTTGCTGACTTCAAAAACATTTCTTTTTCTAGAAGTATGAAGTTGACTTTAGTACATGCCCGCAGTAAATCCAAGTTTAGCCCTTGGCTCTGTAACACACTGAATTCATTACATTTGGTGGTATAGCCTCCCTTAATCTGTTGTGACAACAAATTAGACTCTGATTTAAATTAAGGCAAATTGCAAAATAATTACACATGCTTTTCTTTCTTTTTTCCCTTTCCTTCTCCAACCTAGCTTCCATCAGATAATCTGGAAATAAATAAGACACTTTGAGGAACTTATTATTCTTTTCATTAGGAATTATCTTGTGAGAAAATTTAATACAACAGATTTTCATTCAGTTTATTTTCAGAGGATAATAAAGTATCTACTAAAAATAGAGAAAATAGCCTTCTCTTTTATCAGAACTTTTATTTACATGTGTCCCCAACAGTGGTCTTTACTCCTGTTTCCCTCTATTTTGAAATAACTTTGTATTATAGGGGATGAGATCGGGGCGGGGGGGGGGGGAAGCAGGGAGATAATTGTTTCTGCTTTACTCAAAACGTCAATTTCTCTTAAGTTTTCATGACTTCAGAATTTAGACTGGTAGAGGCAAATTATTGCATTTGGAGTAGATGAGCAATGAGGTCCTGCTGTGTAGCACAGGGAACTATATCCAATCACTTGTGATGGAACCTGATGGAACATAATATGAGAAAAAGAATGTGTATATATATAAATATAAATACACATATATATATATAAAACTGGGTCACTTTGCCGTACAGCAGAAATTGACAGAACATTGTAAATAATTACAACAAAAAAATTAAAATATTCAGACTATCGATTTATTTATGGGATGTTCTCTGTAATTTAGAATTAAAAATGAAACCAGGACCAAAGGCCATGCTCATGCAGCAAGTTCTGGAAGCCCATCCCTCGGTGCTTCACACACCCCCTCCCCCTTTCTCCCATCTCCCCCTTCACCCCCACCCACCAGCTGGTGCACGAGAGCTCAAGCAGGTCAGCAGCCTTTGATGGTTCCTTGGAAGAATGCTTAATCAACGGAGTGAGATTCTGAAAAAATTCTCCCTCCCTTTCTTTAAGAGCCATGCTTTACGGAAGTCCAGTCTGATCACACAATGCCTTCCAGAGAAGTGAAGTGGGGGAGATTTCACAGCCCTTGCGTTGTTCTGGAGACACACACGGCAGATGAACAAATGCACTCCCAGCAGCCAGTGTTCAACACCCCACATGGATGCCCAGCCTATGAATTACTACAAAGGCAAGAAAGGATGCCTTGGAGATTTCAGCTCAGAAGGGGGGAAATCAAAACTGAAATCAAGGTCAACCACAGGGGAGAAGCAATCAGGGCTCCTTTACACACACAAGCACCCCAGCATTAGTGCTAAAAGAATGGAATCAAATGTCAAGCCCCTAAACCCCTTTTACTTTGCTCTGGGGATTAAGTGACATAATTCCCCTTCGCCCAGGGCTGGGGCAGTAAATATTAACAATTATTATTCTAACTTGGCCGAGGCTTTGGAAAACAGTGCACACACACACACACCCATGTAAAATCTCCCAACACAAGACACAATAAAACACAATTTTATTAGTGTAATGTTTTTCACAATGAAATGTTAGAATCTCTATACTAAATGTTCACATGAAATAAAGACTAGCCCAACAGTTTGAGTTAGAATAAAACAGTGGTGCTTCAGACTCCTATAAAGGATAATATGCAATGACTAAGGGTAATCAGTGATAGGCAAAAATAAGTCAGTTTCCCCCAAACACAGGAGCGATTATGTCATAGGTGGGGGGGGAGGGGGGAGGAAACTAGCCTCAATGTCCCTGGATATTCTACACCAGACAGGCTCCACCATGTACATCTGGTTCAGAACAATTACGTGACAGAGACTATGATACAGCTGATAGGAGTCTAATAATGGAAGTGGGTCCTATAAAGAGCCCTGCACTCTTACTAGTCATTTAATATTCATACGCCAACAATGACTGACTACAGAGCACCTGTCTTTACACGGAGGAAACAAGACTCTATAAATGAAGTGAAGGCAGGCCACCACTTTCCTTGCGTGGACTTGTGAAACAGAACACATCTGATACTTGCCCCATAAAGAATGTAGTCATCAGGAGTACATGGGCACAAGAAAAAGACAAGACTAAAATCAGCAATGGTCTGTGCTCCAAATTAAGAAAGTTCAGAGTGTGGCAAAGTCTAGAGTGACACACTGAAAGGAATTTTAGAAATTCCTTAAGGGCAGAGTAATGATGATGATAGCAGAGCAGTAAGTTCCCTAGCTTGTTTAATTAACTTGTCTTAATTTAGAAGGTATATGCGCTTCATAAGGTGAAATGCATTCCCGAAATATAAATACATTGAGAGTTCATTGAATTTTATTTCTGGCTTTCTGAACCAAAGGTAAATGTAATTTTAATTCTGATAACAGGCTTAGTGAAAAAGAAAAGTTATAGCTGCCTTCAAAGGCTGTCCTTGCTTCTCTCTTTAGAGACTTACACATTTAAGTAACAAAAAGGATACAAATATTTACATAAAAATGAAACCATTTTGAACAGAAATGGAGGAACACCTTTCTACCTTAATTTTCCCTTGTCTTATTTTTATCTGTACTCTCATAAGAGGTTTTATTTCTCTTTTAAAATAATCTATTTCAGCAATTTTGTCATTCTGTTTTTGATTATTGGGTAATACACTACTGCTCTTTTTTTTCCTGTGACAGTCATTGTGACAAGCCACATTTTTTACAGAAAAGAATCAACATGTTAGCATTAACTATAGCACATGGGAAATTATTTTTATGGGGAAATTTACATGACCAAGGAGGCCTAGGATAAAAGTAATCTTTTGGTACGCCATTAACATAAATTGACAATAATAGAAAATGATGCTATGAAATTGTTTTCCCCTGTTTCTCCTTTCCACTTTTCACAAACAGAAATTGTAAAGGAGAATAGCTTGAAGGCTTCTGTGTTTGGGAAATGTTATTGCATGGCATTGCTGTCTGAGTGTATGTGACGTTATTATACATGAGTGGGATTACTATTCAGTGCTATCTTGATTTACAACTGTTCTAGAAATGAAACTCATAAAAGCAATGCACTCCTGATGATTTGAAATGTAAAGACTTCAGCTCTGGAGTTGAGGGCCAGCTCTGGGCTCTGGATTGGCACACCCGTCAGTAGGTACCAGCCACTGTCTCTAACAGGGTGGCCTCGGTTAAGAGAAGAAAGAGCCTCTCCACACCCCTGGGGAAGGTTTGCAAGCAGTCTTCACTGGAGAGAACCTATTGCATCTTCAGGTCCTTGAAGGCAATTGCATAGTTAGGTAGCTTGAAACAGAGCTAGCCACCCAGCGGCCCAATGGCCTCCATCATCTTTGAGTTCCTTCAATATGAAGATTAACTGAAGGAAACTTCAATATGAAGATGACCCAGAGGGAGGAACCTCTTAGTTTCAAATACTCTGTTACCCCCACCATCGTCCTAGCTCAAATGTTCTATGGTTCAGTCTAGACCTTCCTCCATATCTCTCTTCCTGTGGGTCCCTAAGCAGCAATGAAATTTTCTTCGAGGAGCTCATAAATCCATAGGAGACAAAGTCTCCATGGAGCTTTGCCCAGGCCCCCCGCAGGTATCCCACAACTGTGGCATCTTTGGCTTCTTTTCGTCAAAGGCCAGCCCTCCTCTTTTGGCCCATTTTGCATCTGAGATGGATTCCATATTCCATCTATGGTGGACCAAAGGGCAATTGTGGGAATTAATTGCCTGATCAGCTCATGAGTTCCATCCATGTTCCCTTTCACATGGTCTCTTCTCAGTTTGCATGCTGCTGTTTACTTCAAAGAATGTCTTTGTTTTCACTCTTACATTTAGATGTTTGATCACTTTTGTGTCTATTTTCCTATGTGTTTTGAAACAGCATTCTGAACTCATTCTTTCATCTGTGGATATCTAGTTTTACAAGCACAATCAATGAAAGGATTACTCTTACCCCATTGAATAGTCTTAGAATCACTGTTGAAAATTTATCAGCCATAAATGTGAGTAATTTCTGTAGTCTGAATTCTAATCCACTAATCTATATGACTAGTCAATGACAGGATTACTATAGCTTTGTAGCAAGTTTTGAAATCAAAGAGTGAGTGCTTTTCAACCGTATTCTTCTTTTTCAAGGTTTCTTTTAATGATTCATTGTCCTTTAGATTTCCATATTTGTTTTAAAATTAGTTAATTTCTGCAGAAAAGGCAGTTGGAATCTTTTTAGGGATTGCAAGCAATTTATAGAACAATTTTAGGATTTTTATCATCATTACAACATTGTCTTCCAATCTACGTGAACAGGATGCCTTTGTATCTATTTATGTCTTTATTTCAACAAAGTTTGTGGTATTCACTGTACAAGTCTTGCAATTATGTTATTGCTTTGGATGTAAATGTTAGACTCTTTCAAGTATTCTATATGTCATCTGTAAGTAGAGATGCTTTTAACTCTCTCTTTTTGATTTGATGCTTTGTTTCTTTCTTTTGCTGGCTCAATTGCCCTGGCTAAGATTTTCTGCACAATATTTAATAGAGGTAGTGAAAAGACATTCTTTTTTCATTCCTGGTTGTTTTAGGGGGAAAGCTCCATTTTTACACCATTAAATATCATGTTTACTTATAGTTTTTCATAGATTCCCTTTAACAATTTGAGAAAGTTCCTTTCTGTTCCTAGTTCTATCCCCAGTTTATATTCCTGTTTTTTTTTTGAAAGGATTGTGTATTTTGTCAAATGAGTTTTCTATATCAGCTGAGATGATCATGTGTTTTTGTTTTATTTATTCAATTAATGTAGTACATTGCATTAAATAATTTTTGGATGTCAAAAAACCTAGCATTCCTGAGATAAATTCCACTTGATCACAATGGGCATTGTTTTTGGTCTTTTTAGGGCTACACCCACAGCATATGGAAGTCCCCAGACTAGTGGTTAAATCAGAAATGCAGCTGCCAGCCGACCCCACAGCCACAGCAACACCAGATCCAAGCTACATTTGCAACCTACACCCCCACTCAGGGCAACGGCAGATCCTTAACCCACTGAGTGGGGCCAGGGATTGAACCCGCACCCTCATGGATATTAGCTTCATTACTGCTGAGCCACAAGAGGAGCTCCCAGTGTGCAATGGTTTTACTATGGCTCCTGGCTTGAGTTTACTAGTACTTTGTTGAGGATTTTTGCATGTATATGACTGATGGATGTTGGTCTGCAGTTTCCTTTCCTTGTAACGTCTTTATCTGTCTTTGGTGTTTCAGTAATATTGGATTCATGGACTGATTTAGAAGGTGCCACCAAAATCTCTGCCAAGGTCCCGTGTGTGTGCACTAAAGCACACCTTTGGCACTCAACCAGGCAGTTGACACCTCTGCTTTGGCCTTCACTATTTCTCCAAATGGAGCTTCCAGGTCAGCCAGAGGTGAGAACTTGGGGCCTCACAGGTCTTTACTGAGCATATATATGTGAAGCATCAGCATGTATGTTTGTATTCTTGATTCGGAGGAATGTACTGGAGTTTTTCAAAGCTCTTATTCTCCAAAGTATTTCATTCCCCACCCATTCCGCAAATCGTTTTGTTTAGTAAATTGTTCGTTCTAACTGTCCTCCATTGCCTCAGGCAGCAGTGACTAAAACAGGACCCTGAGTATGTTTTGGACAAATGCTCACAGGTAGCAGATTTAGCACTGAGTAAAACTGTGAGTTAGATAATATAAAGATAAACCTTTTGAGCCAAATATTAGATGATCTAAAGATAAACTTTTGAGCCAATGTTCTAGATACAGCCACCAGCAAGCAATAAAGGAACAAATAAATAAATACGAATAAATATAAATGCATAGGATTCTTTGCAAATGAGGTCAGTCCTGCTTCCTCCTGCACTTGTGATGGAATCCAGGCTGTCATTTTCAAGGCTGCCACTAAGCTGGGAATTGGGACATGGGGCTAGGGTAAGTTAAAATGACACATAGCTCTCTGTTCTTGCCAAGATCCAGACACTTTTCTTGAATGAATGCTCCCTGGTTGCTGCAAGCTTTTGGATAGTTTCCAGAATTCTGAAAAAGTTGATTTTCACAGTTTGTTTTTGTTTCTGGTTTTTGTTGTTGTTGTTGTCTTTCCCCTAGTTATTTTATTGCTTTTTTAGAGAAACAGACATTTAGAGTTTTTCATCTATTATGTTTGATACTTCATAGGATCTGAATCATCCACTTTTGTATTAATATTAGTGCTTATTGCAAATGAAAAACACAAGTCAAGCAGCATAATTTGTGCAAATTTGAAAAGATACAATCTGTGTATGTGTATTAAGATTTATGAATACTCTTCTCATCAATTTCTTTAAGTCATTTTATTCAGTTATGGATTTAGCCTTTTTTCATGTTTGTTTTTTTTTTTTTTAGATTAGATTCTATGGAGTGGACTTGCAATTCCAACACAACAAAATTAAGTAAATATTAATGACATAGGATTGAAAAAAAAATCCTTTCCATTTTCTTCCACAATAATTCAGAGAAAATCAAGCCAAGTCTCTATGAGATTTCAGGATTTATGCATCAAAGTGACAGAGTGGAAAGTTTGGAAATGATGCTCTGCTCCCCAGAGCCTGCCTTCAGGTCGGGACCAGATGGCCCTCATCCTTCCCTCCGCAAGCAGGTGGAGCGCTTCTGATGGCAGCTGTGCTGCAGAGGGAACCAGGCAGGACCAGGATGTGTGAAGTAAAAACCTAAGGAGAAATTTCCCCAGCAAGTTTAGACAGGCCCTGCCTCTGATCTATGGGAAAAACAAAAACAAAACACACACCAAAACATGGTTTCTGAATCCTCTAGTAATGGCTCCGAGGCAATTAGAACAATTTTCCATTGTTAATATCACAGATAAGTGACATACAATCAATCTCATCATATGAGATAAAAATATGAGATTAAAATAAAATACTGTCAAATCAAGCAAGGAACAACCATTGTGAATGCCTCAAAATGAATAATGTTAAGTTGTATTGTGATATTTTTCAAGAGTAAAATCTTACAATGATTCTGTTGTCATTTGGTGTTATTGAATATTTATTGAACATCTAGTAAGCGATGAGCATGTTGTCAAGATATGGATATTAAATCTGTCAAATAAATCAGGATGCCTGGTTAAACTTAAATTGCAGGTAACAAACCAGTTTCAAGTGTATGTTCTAAGTAGTGGGACATAAAAATAATTGCCACTTATCTGAGCTTCCATTTTAAATGGAATTCTTCCACGTTTATTTGCTAAATATGCCACTTTTGCTGGGGCTACATCTCTGCACCATATATAAATACTATCTTCTATTATAGATATTACCATGTGGTGAGAGGTGTAATTAACTAGACAGATCCCATACTGATAAATTAGTGCCGTAGGAGCACTGAGATGGATATTCAATCCCTCTTTAGGGTGGTCATAGAAGCCTTCCGGAAATATTGATGTAGTGTTTTAAGCCAAAAATTGAATGATAAATCACAAGAAAAAGGTAAGAGGAAGAATGATTCAGATAGAAGGAAGAGCTTATAAAATCTCTTAAAAATATAAAGGAAACTCACTGAGGAATTATAGTCAATTCACATTCCCAGAGCATGGACTAGCAGGTGGAAATTTGATATATGAATTTTAAAATCCCATATTGACAAGATAAGTAGGTCCACATAGGCCAAAGTTAAGAGGAAATTATTGTAAAATTGGGCTTGATGGGATCATGTATGCAGAAATTTTATACTGGCTGCAGTCAGGGTGGTGTAGTGGGGGAGAGGTCAGCCTCAATCAGGGAGTCATGCCAGCAGTCTAGTGCCATGTCTAATGGTGGTTTACACCAGAAGAACTGGAGCTGAGATGGAGAAAACCACCCATGAATATCGATAGAGAGAGAGAGAGAGAGAGAGAGATAGAGAGAGAGAGAGACAGGTTTTATGGCCGCACCTGCAGCATATGGAAGTTCCCAGGCCAGGGACTGAATCCAAGCTGCAGCTGTGACCTACACAGCGTTGGGCCAGGGGTCGAACCCACAGGTCTGCAGTGACCAAAGCCACTGCAGTCAGATTCTTAACCCGCTGCACTACAGCAGGAGCCCCAATTGACCGCTTTTTAAAGAAATTAATGCGAGTTACTGACAGAAAAAATATGGGGGATGAATGAAAGAAAGAGGTCAAGAGTGATATTTAGTTTTCTGCGCTGACACTGAGAACCCCAGAGAAAATGAAGATCTAAGAGAGGTCAATTTAGGCGAGTTATAGGAGACATCCAGAGGCAGGAAACACAAATTTACTGTGTGTGTGTGTGTGTGTGTGTTTATATGCATATATATGTATGTGCATATATACAAACATATAAATATGCATAGACATATACACACATACAATCATACTCCATATGTGTCTGTGTATATATAAAACATGTATTAAATATTATATTTATAATATATACATATACACACATGCCAAAGAATACATGGGTGAATCCTCAGCTTGCTGATGGTAACTAGAGCTTCAGAAGTAGAACTGCTCATTCAGGGGAGAAGAATAGAGAGAGAAGATGAAAGGGACTACAGCAGAGTCCCGAGAAATAACTTAGGACATATAAAAAGTTATCAAAGGAAGAGGGGCCAGCCTATGAGATATGACAAAACATTAGAGAATTGTGTGTTGATGAAAAATCCCAAAGGAGAAAGTTAGTTAAGGAGGAATAATCAATAATATCAATATAAACATTTAGGTAAAGTAAGAAGGACCTCAGTGAGGACAAGCCCCACTGAATTACATGTCGGGAAGGATTCTGGCAGCCGATATCCACAGTTCGGTAGCTTACTTCAAGTATTTATCTTTGAGATGTAAGGATAACATATTTTTAAAAATCAGTTTAATTTTATATTTAATTCAGTATTACTAATTTATCATCATTATAATTATCACTATTTTGCCTAATTCCTCCTTGGTAAGATGATGTTTTCAACAAAAACAAGCATAATTTAAATATATGAGGTATAAGTCATGGTTGCAACTTCCAGGTTGAGACTTTCTTTGTTTTCATTTTATGGGTGTGCCTGTGGCACATGGGGGTTCCCAGGCTAGGGGTCAAATTGGAGCAGCAGCTGCAGGCCACACCACAGCCACAGCAATGCTGGGATCTGAGCCACATCTGCAATTTATTCAGCAGCTTGCAGAAATGCTGCATCCTCAACCCAATGAGTGAGGCCAGGGATCGAAGCCACATCCTCACAGAGACTGTCGGGTTCCTGACCCAGGGAGCCACAATGGGAACTCCCTCAGGCTGAGACTTTATCTGATCAATATTCACATTGTTTCCCAATTTACTATATATTACCCAAGAGACAGCTTTTTCTGCTTTGTAAAAAAATAAGTTTATTGTATAGATAAAACATAAATTCACCTTTTAAGATTAGAAAAAAAAATATTGTTTATTTCCCTTTTCTGGTACTAGGGCATCATTTTTCCCTACCTGCTTCTGTACCTGATGGGCTTATAGGCACCATTAAGCCAAACAGCTGAAGTTGCTTCTATGGATTCAGGGTTGCTTAAGCAACAGGCTGGGGGCGGTAACATTTCCAGTTTACTACTGTTGCTGAGAGCAACAGTGAAATGAGAATCGTGGAATCATTAAACTTTAGATAGGGAAGGACCCTAGAGAAATCTTAAGCCTCATTTTCAATTGAAGAAACTGTGGCTTTGAGCAGTGTATTGATTTCTCCCAAGTCACACACCCAGTTACTGTCCAAGTCAGCACTAGAACCTTCCTCTTCTGACCTCTGCTCTGGTGCTTTGCTGCATTTCATTTCTTATCCATACAGGCTTTGATCTCAGGATTACCAAAGCTTCAATGGCAGACTTTGGAAGGTGGTCTCATAACAAAAGCAACAGAGAAAGGAAAGGAAAGAGGATCAGAGGGGGATGGGCAGAGAAGCTCAGTGTTGTAGAAGTGAGAGAGCGTGGGACCACAAGCCAGCACGAGAGCAATGGCTGGGAGACATGTTGCATCCAGAATCAGCACAAAGCCAGCTTCACAAAGGCTCAACGCCACACACTAACTGGGTAGAGGGCCAGGAAAGACAGCTGTATGGACGCCACTGTCCAGAGACACACAGAAGATATATCAAAGCTTGAAATGTGCAGCCAGCAAGAGGAGACAGCACCGATAAAGGAGAAGCACCTCAAGTGGTTAGAGCCATCCTCTCAGTCAGCGGTTGGAAGCACAAGGCTCCGGATGGCTGTAAAAGCTCATTTTAAGCCTCTAGGACCTGCTCTTCCTGTCTGCGGAGAACATAGTTCCAATTAAACTGAGGGAGAAAGAGGCGAGTGCGACCTACTTCTATGAGCCATCGTCTATGAGCATGTTTTTGACGTCTAGTCAATATTCCATAACTCGTTATTATCACCAGCATTTTATAGTTGAGGCAATGGAGCCTTCACGATATTCAGTATGGGAACTGGAGACGGGCACTTGCCATCTGCCTCCACGTGGATGGGATCCTGAGCCCCTGCAGCTGCCGACCCTCCACACCCCCCGAAAGGAGCTCAGGATGAGAGCAGGTGTGAGGCGCTCTGTGCTCTGGGAAAACTGGCAGAACAGGTCTTCAGACAGTTAGGTATTTTCAGGAGAGTATTTTATGAGCCCAATTCTTGCATCTCCTCGTATCTGGAAAAGCACTAAGTCCTTCATGGCGACGTCTGCTCGTTTTGACTAGCAGTAACGTTCACAAGACTAGTAGCCACGATCTGGAAAAATCTGGGCTTGGCTGCATGTACCTTCCCCCTTCCCCAGAATGACATACACAGTGACTTTCCCCCCATCTCTTTTGAGCGGTGTTTCAGAGCTCTCTGAAATGTTGCCTCCTGGGTTATAGTCCTCATTTTGCTCCAAATAAAACTTTACTCTTCACTTTTAGGTTGTACTTATTTTTTCTTGCCTGAGGTCACAGAGTTGGAATTGAAAGAGATGGGATTCATATTCAAGTCCACTACAAGTCAAATTTCAGGGGTCTTTCATTTTGCAGGTGACTCCATCCTGAGGGAGGAGTCAGGGATTGAGCTGAGAATAGTACCTGGTAAAGGCAGCCCCCTTGAACTAGAGGGAATTCAGACTTAGAGTTCCATCGATATTAGTAGATGCAGAGTTGAGAAATTGGCGAAGAAGATGGAACAAGAGCTTCTGAATAAGAAAACACAGACCATCGACCCTTGAGGCTGGAACATACTTCAGGGCTCAGCACTGGAGGGCCGCTTAGGGAACGGGGAGGCAGTGGTCTCCTAGAGGCTGCTCAGATGCCCTTGTGAGGGGTGATGGGTAAATTTACTTAAAAAAATCACTCTGGTTATTGATGCAGCCATTTAAATATCATATGGGAAATAAACTACAAGTAAATTAATTATTCCAACTGCAAGTAACCATTTAAAACTCATTATTCCCTAATTTTTTTTTACTACATTTTGCTATTACCATTGCTATCAACTTATGCCTATTATTTCTGTAGTGGAAATAATGTGCTATTTACTGCCTATTCCTCTCCAGCAATGTGCTCAGTGATGCCACATTGGCAGCATGAAATTAGCCATGATGGGAGTTATTTAAACAACAGAAAGTGGCAAATGCTACCAATGGAGGCTTCTTTCTTATTTGGTAGACTACCTAGGCTGAAGAAATTGATGACAACACTATAAGTCAGAGCACACTAAAAGTGTCTTATATTTTTCATCACTTTATAAATAGCACAAAATGTTGTCAAATCATGTTAGGACTGCAATCATAGGTTAGCTATGGAGATAAGAATTAACAAAAATTTGGCAAAACTAAATAAAAGCATTCTGTGAATATCAATTGGCCGTATGGGATTGGCCGTACAATAAAGGTATTGAACATTTTATTATGTTTCATAAGTTACCTGTCATGTATTTTTACATCAATGAAATATAAATGTACATACACAAGCATTTTATTTTTTCTTGGGTTGTTAAACATTTTTCAGCCCAACAAGAGTGAAGGGGAGTCAATGGATGAGGTCATCTGCGCAGAATGGTACCAATCAACAAACAAGAGTCAGAAAAGGAACACAGACGGCAAAGCAGAAGCTGATCGTACTGCGGAAAAGCAATGAAATAATTTCCTGCAAAAAAGCTGCATCAATAGTGATAGTCCATGACTATGGCCTTCTACTGCAATACCCTCAGCACCGTGGAGAGACACATGTAGAAACAACAGAAAGGGCTATTTGAGGTTGGAGAGATTCAGTCATGCTTATGGACACTCCGTATGCAAAGCCACAGGTTAAAGGAGGAGAAACTAAGATTTCATGCTTATGTTACTGCACTGGCCTGGAGTTGGACACCACTACAGAGATAAAACGACCTTCCTTCAAATTATTCAAGGATAGAACTCTGGCAAAAATATGCTTTCAAGTTCATTTCGTCATCATTCATCAATCCAAGCCAATATTAGTCAATGAAAAGTTGATTTTTCTAAATACGACGTGTCTCAGATCAATTATAATTCTCCATGTATTTTTCATTAAACTCTTCCTGTTCTTAGAGAGCTTTTTGTTTGCTTATCAAATTTTTCATGCAGTTTTATTAAAAATTGTGCTTCCTTCTTCATTTATCTATGGAGTAATATTGCAGAAAACTCTTCCATTTAAAAGTCATTCTATTACTGTGTAAACACCAGCAACTTTTCATACTGTAACTCAGCATATTTCTCTTCTCAGTGATCCTGGGAAAGTTTCTTCATTAGATCCCTGTCATTCCATCTTCCCTGATGGAAGTTGCTTTTCTGGAAGATTTTGCTTTTTCCCCAAGTCTTTAGATTTTCACTTACAAAATTAAGAGACACTGTGTGATTCCAATTTATTTATTTATTTATTTCTGTTTTAAAGTAATTGGTTTGATTCAAGATCAGTTCTTTTAAGGAGAGAATTTTTCTCATTTTACCAGTAAAAACAAATCACGCATTTCATTTTCTTCTACAAGATTTCGGGAGAAAAATAATCCAAGGAGCAGTTAAGTGCTTCTTTTTTTTCTTTTTTCTTCTTCTTCCTTTTTTTTTTTAAATAAAGCAGAGCTAATTGCAGAGAGAATGGAAGCAGTGATTGTGAGTGTGCATTCTCTGGTTGAAAAGCAATGGTAAAGTGATCTGATTCCTATTTTATTTTTTCCTTAAACAATTGGGCCGTACTATCACAAGGTCCTGGCCTTATTTTCCTGGAGACCTCGCTATACAACACACAGCACAGATCAAGAGAACTCACAAATTAAAATGGAGCAGTGATATATTCTCTGACATGAAGATATTAAATACAACACAAAGTTGGGTTATATGACAGCAGAGTTATTAATCAAAAACATTAAATTAAGCTTTAGATCCTTGTTATGGGGCAGTCATTTTCATAAATTCAACTGCTTAAAAGTATGTGCTGGTGAAGTATTTAGTAGATTTATTGTGGCTGGACCATTACTCTCCAACAGTGACATGATTGCTTGTTACATGTGGCTTCATTTTGGGTTGAGGACTCATCTTTCCTTTCAGACTGTAAGGCTCATTAGGTCATGGGCTTTGTCATAAATACCCTTATTGCTTCTCCACATTACGCATCACCTGCTCCATACATATTAGCTGGAAGAATGACAGGTAATTACCAGTCTACCTGATAAAGCAATGTGAATGGGTGTACACAGCATAAACTGTGAAGTATTCCTTTTATCTTTCTTGCCCCAAATCAGAATCATCTAGCAGAGAACTGACTTCAGCACAAGGCTAAAGAACAGACCTGAGTAATTGCAAGAGGTTCAGACAAGAGTCACAGGTAATTTAAGGGCAATATTCACCTATAAGTGCCCAAAAGCAAGGCTTCTTAGGCAGAGCCTGCTGTTCCTTCATGCAATTGATTCACACTGAAGAGCTGTTCTCTGTTCCGGGGAGCAGAACAAACAGGCTGATCATTTTAATTAAGTAAAAGGAAGAAACACAACATCTTATACTCCTAACCCAATCAAATGGGCCCATTTAAGAACTGAGATCAGAGAGCCCTTCCTGCATGGACAGTGTTGGCAAGAGCCTGAGCAGATTTCATTGCAGCAGGAAAATCTGACTCCTTCTTACCGTCACTAAGGCTGGAAATTTCACTAGCAATATTGTTTCCCCTGCATTAAATACTAGCCACTGCCTTCCACAATCCTTTAAAATTCAAAGACACTTCGGCAAGGAAATCTAGCTCCTGAAGTCGGTCAATGCCAACATTACTTGCCAGATTGTCATCACTTTTCCCTTTGATTGGAGACACAAATGTCTCACGTTGTGTGTGGTGTTGATGGGTCAGGAGAGGGTTCCAAAAAGGAAAGGGAGAAGGAGACAATAAAACAATAGAATGAGAAGTGTTCCAATAAGTAAAAAAAAAAATTTCCTGTAGACCGAGCTATGCAAAATTTATAAGTAATTTCTTTATTCATAGAAGTAAAATAAAATTGATATCCTTTTTTACTTGTAGTATTCTAGATTTTGATGGTGTTCTTTCAAAATGCATTATATAAGGGAAAACAAATTTTTACTCTTATGCAAAAGATCAGTTAATGAGAAATGAGATATTAAATCATTTTAATTGTTCATTAATGATTAATAAGCTGTAAATAATTATGGTGGTGATATTAGCTGATGCAATCACAGAACAATAAATTTATGTATGAGGCTTTGCAAAAACAACCCCAAATGTGCCTCAGAAGTAAAACACTGGCTTCTAGACAATTCACTTTCACAATGAAATATAACCTCAACAAGTTTAATTAAAAGCTCAGAATTATCACTTTAATAGATGCAATTTTTTTTCTCATTAGATCTCTTTAACTGTTTATTTTATTTTATCGTGTTTCTTCACTTAGGACCTAAATTAATATTGTAACCTATTAACTGGGGACATTTGTGTCAAATATTGGCCTAATGGCAGAAAGTATTATTATATATCATAAAAATATATGCTTAAGTATTTTAATTATTTGTATACTTTAATTATCCAAGATAAAATTTTGCTGATTTGAGAAATCATCCCAGTTTACATTTAAAATATTTTCCCACAAATAATTTATTTATTGAAGTATTTTTCCATTATTCAATGAATTTTATGTCATGCTTGTTATGAACCACTGTGGAATTCATTAGGGAACCAAACAGTAGCTAGTGGAGGAGACAGACAAACAGAAAGGCAAAATGATAAGAATATGAATAGGATGTGGTGAGAGAAAAATGAAAGCAGAGTTTGTTTCCATAAAGTGTTCGGGGAATGTTTACTAAGGACTTAATGTTTGAACCAACCACCGAAATATAAGAAATAGACACCCGGGAAGAAGCAGGAAAGGGCACAGGAGGAGCCTGTACAAAGCCTCCTACTGATTCAAAAGCTCTCCACCCACCTCTGTCCCCATGTGGATGCACATAGTCTCACGATCCATTGGCTACAGGATGAGTAAGAGGGGAACCCCGTGGTGACCCCCTTCCAATGTCTCCATCTGAGAAACATCTTTGGGGGAAGGAGAAGAGTTTTATTTGGACATGTTCAGTTTGTGGTATTTGAGAAGCATTTAAAAGTTGATGTTTGTTGACTAAACAGGAAGTCCAGAAACCTGGCTGAGCTGGAGATATAAAGCCTGGTGTCACTAGCATATTTGTGGCTGTAATTACTCAAGGAGAGTTGACCTCACCAAAGCAGGGATGTTTTGATGCCTAGGCTGGAGCAGCCAGGCATTCATGCAAAGAGCATGGAGCAGAAATAATGGGAAAGGGAAGGAATGTGGGGTTGGAGAAAACAGGCATCTTGTTATTCAGGGTAGTCGAGAAAGTGAGAACTCCCCTCCGTCTCTTATTTTACCAGGTGTGGTTTTATAACACCAAATATACATCAAAGGTGGGCTAAGGGGAACAATACAGCATAATAGGATGTTTTATGTATGAGGGGCCAGCAAAGAAACACAGCTATAGGCTGTCGAGTTCATGGTAAAACAATGTCCTTTGATCATAAATAACTGATCTGTTTCCTTTTCCATAGAAATAAAAAAGGAAGAGCCTAAGCATGCAGAGCCAGAGAAAGTGGTTGTAGGTAAATGAAGACATTTCTACTGGACGTCAACATTTTTTTCAATAAAGTAGAGGTGGGGGCATATGCTTTTAAGAAGAAGTAGTGGCAATACTGCCAAATTTATCAAACAAAAACACAGCATGCTCAGTGAAATTTGAATTTTTGATGAGAAATGTTTTAGTATCTGTATGTCCCGTGACATACTTAGAAGAATATACGACTCTGCAGTGAAAGAGGGGTACATGAGAAATGAGTAAATATCCGTGGTAGACATTGTAGAAAGCAGAAAACCAACTTCCTCAAACAAGATGAGAGGAGCGACAGGTGCCCTGTGGTCCCATATCAGGCAGGTGGCAACAAAACTTAGAGATTTCCCATGTTGCCAAGTTTAATTCATTGTAATATAAAGACATTGTAAGTGGCTTGAGGTTGCCTCGCTTTGATTTTCTTCAGGAACATTCAGCTGCTTATCTAAGGAAGACTCTGATACAGACTCTCAGCTGGTTGAATGTATAGAACTGTGGGTTTGCTGGACCAAGCTTGGTGGGAGGAGGGAGAAACAAAGGAATTGAATATTTTTAAAGAGTGTTTTCAATGATTAAGCTAGATAAGAAAGTGCTTTCAGGGATACTGTAATTTCTGGTGATGAAAACATGCATGATGTCATCTTAGGAATATGTAGGTGCAAGAAAAGAGAATAAAAGAAAACTGAGTGTGAGGTGATCACAGAGATGAGAAAAAAATCGTGGGTTGGAAATTTTACCCACCTGGATTTGAAGTCAATGAGGGTAAAAATAAATCTATGAATACATTTCAAAGCCTCAGGTGAGAGAAATCCTACGGTCATCAAGAGGGAGGTAGAGGCCACCAAATCTATAGATATGATTTACTGATTGCTACTTTTTGTTTTGTTTTCTGTGCATCAACAAGCAATTCTTCCTTTCTTTTTGGGGTGATGAGTGATGGGGAGGGGTAAGATTTGTGCTTCTAATGGGAACAAGGATATGCTTCCAATTTCCTGATGAATGCATGGTCTTAAGAAGACACGTCAGCATTTCTCTGTGAACTGAGAATCGCATTTTCTAAACTGATGGCCAAAATCAACATCATTCAATATGTTTTATTAAGGATTTTCTTCGGTAAAGGTTAAGAATCTATTACAGTGCCCACTATGACATATTTCACTTTGCAAAAAGTGTTTCTTTATTTGGTATCCCATTTCATATATATTTTACTACGTATTAAAGAAAATTGAAGTGTAATTCCAGAATATACAAATACACTCTTGATTGAAAGAGGACTGCAAGAACTTAGGTCCAGGCCACCAAAAGTAGTTGTGTGTAACTTTTCATTCTTATAATGAGCCCCCTCTTGCCTGCTAGTAAAAATCTTTTCCTAACAAGTAAGGAAAATGCAGTTCAGGCATCGCCTTTCAACTTTTGTCATGTGAGCTCTGCCAATTTAGGATTCCTTCCTTCCCATTCCACCTCTGCTGATTTGCACTTATGTTTCTAAAAAGACGAAGTGGTGGTGTTGATTTTGCACTCTTTGACAGGCAGAAAAAGGCAGGATACCTTCAAAACAAAAATGCGGAGTTCCCATTATTGCGCAGCAGAAACGAATCCAACTAGGAACCAGGAGGTTGCGAGTTGGATCCCTGGCCTCACTCAGCGAGTTAAGGATCCAGCACTGCCCTGAGCTGTGGTGTAGATGGCAGACGTGGCTTGGATCCTGTGTTGCTGTGACTCCGCCGTAGCCCAGCAGCTACAGATCCAACCGGACCCCTAGCCTGGGAACCTCCACATGCTAAGGGTGCAGCCCTAAAGATAAGGCCCCCCAAGAAACTGGGTTCTCTCTCCTTTCATTTCAGACCCAACCCCCAAAGAACAGCAGGATGCAAGGTCCTTTTTCATCATCACTCCCTTCTATTCATGCTGTGCTTTTCCTTTTCATTTCCCCCTGGTGTGAAAGATGTTTATCTAGTCTCATGGGGATAGGTGTGGTGAGATACAAACTAGCTTTGTCTGAACACATATTCTCTAAAGTTTCCTGTCTTTGAATTGAAGCTTTGCCCTTGAAGGTTAATCATCCTATTTCCTATGCTGCAAAAATAAAACGAAGAACAGCCATATTCAGAACGATTATAGCTATTTAACTTAACATATGAATATATGCATATACATGGTGATAAACACACAGGCCCTGTCGTATATGTGTGTCTGTAATGTCACGTCAGGTGAAATTAAGGACGGTGGAAGAAAAATAAGGCAGAGTAAAGAAAATCTGAAGTGAGGGTGGGCTTCGATTGCCAGCGAAGTCTTCCCTTATAAGACGGCATTTCAGTCGTGATATCAAGAAATGAGAGGGGACTTACATACAAGCTCTTTTGTGTCACATTTTATTAGATTCCACATGTAAGTGATATCATCGGATATTTGCCTTTCTCTGCTTGGCTTACTTCACTTAATGGTCAAACTTAGGGTTGCCAAGGGGAAACTGAGGTGGGGGGTAATTGGGGACAACGGGGCTGGCACATACACACTGCCCTGTAAAGGGTAGAAGACTGACAGGGACCTACTGCATAGCACAGGAAGGCCTCCTCACTGTTCTATAATTATCTATATGGGAAAAAATAGATACGTGCGTATGTGTAACTGATTCCCTCTGCGGTAAACCTAAAGCTAACACAACACTGTGAATCAACGTTACCCCAATATTTTTTCAAAGAAAAAGCTGGATCGGGGGAAAAGAAAGAAATAAATGAGAGGTGAGCCATGTGCCTAGTCCAGGAAAGTATCCAAGCAAAGAATATCGCACCTAACGTTTTGAGACCTGAGTGACTAAGTAACCAGATTGGAATTAAAGAGGAGACGAGGAGATCATGTGGGGGGGGGGGGGCGGGGGAGAGGGGGCGGGGGAGAGAGGGAGGGACAGAAAGAGTGAGAAGTTGTTGGATGGAGAGGTAGGGAGCCAGATCAGATGTTGCAAAGTCTGCAGGTCGTTGAGGTGACAATGGTTTAGTGGGAATGAGATTTCAAAGCACCTGTTGCAGGGTTCTGAGGACAGGAGTGGCGTAATGGTCTGGCCTCCTTTTTAAAAGGTGACCACGCCTGATGGGAGGATGGGGATTAAAATGCGGGTTAGAATATAAAGGCAGAAAAACAATTCCCTAGAAAATTACCCTGAAAAACATTCCTATTTACTCTAAAGTTATTGTATATAACATATACATAACTTTAAACAATAACATGCATGGGAAAAGGGACACTGTACATATGCGAAATGTAAAGATATGTATATAAAATATGTGCTATAATTACAATCACACTTTTGTGTCTTTAAGCATTAGAAATGTTTAAACATTGAGAATAAAGTGAAATGATGACTAAAAAAAATAACAAAAAAATAAAATAAAAATAAAAGGTGACTCCAGCAGCCGGGTGGAGGATTGGATCTTAATGAAAGAGTAAGGCTGGCAGCAGGATTACGGTTTACTGGGTAGTAAGCTGAGACGATTTCAGAGTCATTCTGAACCTATTTTGAAGTTGGACAGAACAGGATTTGTTGATGGATTAGGTGTCGGTTGTAAGAAAGTTTGTACCAAACAAGTTGACAATGGCTGTAAAACTTTTTCAGATGGTGATCCTTAGAGAGTATATTTTTATGTTTACTTCTGACTCATAAAATGCATTTATAACCCATAAGATAACATACGTCTAAAGCTCCATTGACTTACCCAGGGCCATACAAAGGCATTAATATCCAAGGAAAAGAACACTGATAGATATAATAAAAATTAGGTAGTGTTTGCAACAGATTTTGAGATGTTAAGGGCTGATACTATTATCACTACTTCTCTCTGTTCGCCTTCTTACGGCGACACAAGAGCCCTGCTCCCTGACACCACTCTCATGTCAAGAGGTCATTTCTAGGGAGTTCCCGCCATGGCTCAGCAGTTAATGAACCCAACGAGGATCCATGAGGACGTGGTCTGACCCCTGGCCTCGCTCAGTGGGTTAAGGATGAGGCATTGTGGTGAGCTGTGCTGTAGGTCCCAGACGTGGCTTGGCCTAGTTGCTGCGGCTGTGACATAGGTTGGCAGGGCAGCTACAGCTCCAATTCGACCCCTCGCCTGGGAACTTCCAAATGCCATGGTTGTGACCCCCTCCCCCCAAAAAAAGGGAGCGAGAGAGAGATCATTTCTAATGGTGTGTTTTAACCACCTGCCAGTATAAATTTTCACTGTGATTTAATGTTTCGAATTGCTAAGACTAAGATTCTCATGCTCAGTCTTGGAACACACAGTATTTGGTAAACAACAGCATTTCAGTCTTTTAAAATAAGATATGCAATATTCAAGAAGCAACCAACTTCATGTAGTACGATTGAATATTTGCTGATATTTGTGTGTTTGGGTATATTTTTATAGAGACGTTTCACTTCACTTATACACCCTCTTTGGAGTTCCCTAGTGGCTCAGTGGGTTAAGGACAACTGCTTGTGGCTGGGGTTCCTGCTGTGGCATAGGTTGGATCTCTGGCCTGAGAATTTCTGCATCCCACAAGTATGGCAAAAATGTATACTCATCACTATTATACAATTCATATGTTCAGATAGATATGAAGATTTTAAAACCATATATTTGCTGATCCTTGTGTAATTTCACATGTAGCATTTCTGTAGCCTCTATAAATGTCTTTTACATGTTATCTCAATACATTATACCTTATAAGACATGAGACATCATAACTATGGCATTTAAGGAAATTAAAACACTAAATAATTAATTGACAGTTATTTAAGTACCTAGTTTCATCTAAGATATGAATCCCAAGTGTAGAATTTCAAGTTCTCCAAAAATATCCTTGTCCATTTCTTTTCTTCTTTTTTTTTATTGTCTTTTTTTGTCTTTCTAGGCCCGAGCCCGTGATGTATGGAGGTTTCCAGGCTAAGGGTCGAATTGGAGATGTAGCCTCCAGCCTATGCCACAGCCACAGCAACGCGGATCCGAGCCGTGTCTGTGACCTACACCACAGCTCACGGCAACGTCGGATCCTTAACCCACTGATCGAGACCAGGGATCGAACCTGCATCCTTGTGGATACTAGTCAGGTTCGTTAACCACTGAGCCACGATGGGAACTTCTCCGTTTCTTTTTAAGTGGAAAATGGTCCAGAGGCAAGCTATGGCTTGTAGAATGAACTCAAAGAGGCAAATATTGTGCCTGAGGCATTCTAGAGGGCAAGTACATCTTTTTATGTGAACAAGATGAGTGACAACTTTCTGGAGGAAAAAAGAGATTTTCTTGGACTTTGTAAATAATTTGTCAGATGATGGGACTGAGGCTACAGAGTTGTAATAATTTGCAATTCAATGATAGAGTCAAGATCCAAAACTCTTTTCTTCTGATTTCAAAGTCTACAGCGTTCCTACTGTATCAGACTCTGTTTCAATAAATTGTCTGCACAGATGATGCTTAAAATAGTTTATGAAGTCTCCAAAGAAAACTCACATATACACATTTCTATCTATCTATCTAGATATAGATCTATAGAGATGTAGATATTAGAAGAAGAGCAGAGGGTCCTTGTGAACCACATAGTCACTGAGAAGAGTCATAGAAATCTTGCTATTAAATGGCTCTGGTGAGAAGAGGACGGTATAGAAGCCCCTGAGGAGCAATCTTTCAACTTCTTGGGCATCGCTGCTTGCTGGGATGCTCTGTACCAGGATGTACTCAATATTCACAAGGATTGTCAAGACTCTGGTGCAAGTACACAGCGGTGAAAATCATTAAAGCGCAAGGACACAGAATCTATGAGGTCAGGTCAAGGAAAGTGACACAGATGAAGATGAGAAAGATGAACGGGTAAATTTGAAAGGGACTCTCATACATATGAAGAAGAATCTAATCCCATTTTCTCATCTTATACTCAACTTGGGGGCTAAAGTTTAAAAAAACGCTTTCAAATAGCAAAATACAAACTTCCCAAAGGTAAGAGATGGAGAAAAATATAACACCTAGTTGTTTCTGGTGTCATTTTGGGGTGCAAATAACAACAGAAAAGTAACCAAACGGGGGTGGGAGAAAACAATCTGCTGATGCTAGTTTTTAATTTGACACCAATAGGGTGGTGAGACATTAAAAAAAAAAATGGGTTTCAGCTCTTGCTTTTTCATATACTGTGAAATCTTTTATCTTGCTATCCAAAGAAAGCCATTTTTTTTTCAGGCTAGATATTTTAAAACCACTTTTAAAGTTTTGATTCTTTTTAAAAAGAATTTTATCTTTTCAAGGAAGTTTTAAGTTCATAGCAAAAAGTGAGCAGAAGGTACAGCGTTTCCTATATATCTCTGCCTCCATGTGTGCACGGCCCTCCCCACCTCTAAAAGGCCCCCACCAAAGTGGGACGTCCATACAACTGATGGACAACACAGAGGTGCCATCATCAGCAAGTGTCCATGGTTTTACTTTAGGCTTCACTCTTGGGGTTGTACCTTCTGTGGGATTTTGTCATTTTCTAAACAAAACTCTTGCCTGTACAAGTGTGAGAAAAGCATGTCTTGCTGAGATCAGGGGTCTAGAGTCAGGCTCCTGCAGCCTCCAGAGTCTTGAGAAAACTTCCAACATGGCACCAGTTTTAAAAATACTCTTGTAGGAGAATGAGGAGTGGGTTTAATGTTGACAGATCCTAGGGGCTCTGTGACTTTGGGGTAACAAACTGAATTTTCATGATCATTGTCCTTCTCTCCCAAGCACAAATCATATTAAACTTCACGGGCCTCTGGGAAAGATTTAAACGAGGTCACATATATGCAATTTTTACCAGAACTCCCGACACAAGTAGTTAGTTAGTCAGTGAATGGTAGACTTCCCCAAACTTTCTAAATCTTATTTTACTCAAGATCAATGCGGTTGATGTCATCTCTGTTTTCCTCATAGAACAATGGCAAAATGTGCAATAGTTTATTATCATTATTCATCGAGAACATGAAAGAATCTGATAGCCTCAAAAACAGGTTAACTTTGGCTCGAAGAAGATCTACTGATAAAACTTGGTTAGTTTTCTGAAAATGATCAGGAAGCTGAAATTTGCACTACTCGCATTTTAGAAAACTATCTATTTCAAATAAGCCTCTGAATTTACCATTTCAAATTATATGACTTTGATCTGCAAGAGGAAGAGAGAGAAAACAAAAGGAAGAGACTCCAAGAAATTATTTTGGTCTCCTGGGCATAAAGAACATTTCCAACATGTTTAAGGAGATACATTTAGCCATTAGCACATTAGCAATTTTTCTGAAATTTAAAATTGGAATCCAAAGTTTATGCCTACATTGGGAATGTTATTATGTTAATTGACTGAATAATTTAAAATAGTATCCAATTCTTTTGACTGAATAATTTTAAATAATATCCCTTTCTTTTGTTTATTTTTCCAGTTATTAAAAGAACCAATTTTCTCCTTTCTTATCCACGTCGCATGAACATAACAAGATCAAAGATTCAGTGATTATGAACAACAATCAAATACATGATTGCAATGTAGTACATATCTTCTCATTATCTTTGTATAGATCTGCAGGATTATACAACAAATTATGTTATTTTACTTGATCTTCAATTAATTCTATTAGAAACTATTCTTACAATTTACAATGAAGTGAATTAATCCTGGAATGTTTTGCTGTCGTTTTAATTTAAAACAAATAATTATCTCTATATTATCTAACTTTGACTTCTCATAAAAGATTAATGTAGAATTAGTGACAAAATGGGATTCTCATCAAATACACCCCCCCCAAAATGAATGCTTCTCAAGTTGTAACTTGAAAATCCAAAAAGCACTTGCGATTTAAATCTGTTAACTCTCATTATGAAGTTTGTATTTCTGCTTCAAACATGTAGATGAAAGCACAGACACATTTTGTGTAAGAAGCAAAAAGTGTGAGGATATGTCTTAGTCAAGGGTAATAAACTATTTAGGCCAATGCAGTCGTATTTTTCTTTGTTAACAGGGACCAGGGGCATATCAATACCGCAATTCTAGATCCCTTTCTAACGGTGAAACAGTCTGTGCTTCATCGAGTGTTCTACAATATACCCAGTATGTACCTGCCTGTCGTAAAAGTTGATTTGGTAAATAAAGATGATAAATAAAATAATAAATGCAACAAAGTATTTTCAGACTTTTTAGCTTGGAAATGATCTAAATCGAGGTGTCCGCATTAATGTATTTTTAGCCATGAAAGTTATAAATTATACAAAACCCAGCTCAATATTAAAGCATTAACATAACTTAGCAGTACGAGTCTGTCACCTAAATAAAAAGCTGAAAGCTTCCTATCTGACAGATACTACTTTGCTACTATACTACGTGCTCTCCAAATTTATTGTTAAAAGAATTATGACATGATCCATCCTTGATTTCATTTTCGACAACTAGGCAAGGAAATACTTGATGGATCAACTTGTTCAGGCAGTTTACATATATTTAGCAACAATCAAACCCCTGTCTTTGTTCTCTATATTGTAATGAAGTTTGTACCATAATATGCCTGTCCCCCAAAAGTAAAATGTATATATCTTCTGGTGAAGGATGTGATTTGTTTTGCATTTCTCCCCTGGTTTTATACATCATCCTAAATTTTATAAAGTGGAGTCCTCTAAAACTATCTTTTCCCTAAAACTTGCTAACGAATTATTTACTACTTTACCATAGATTTTCCTGGCTCAAAGACAAAAGGAAAGAATTCTTTCCATACTTTCCATACCACGCCGTTATAATCTATTTGTTAAGAAAGCTCTAGGGCATGTAATCCCGCCTTATGTTGTGTGCTTTTAGACTGAGGACCATATGTGGTGTTATCCCAGAAAACAGCAGGGTTCAGTTACAGGGTTGGATGCTTTTTTTTTTTCCTTCCCCTAACAGGCCTTGCATTTATACATTGTTGCCATCAGTGCTATTTATTTAGTATAATTAGTATACTTTTGGTGCATTGGTTACGAATGCTATCTACAGTATTATTTATATGCATCTCAGTATTCACAGCTTTGTAACTTAAAATGCACCCTTCTGCATTGTACAGCAACGTCACCCACAAATAAGTTTGAACATCAACTAACTCTATTTTAGAAAAGCTGGAAATTCTTTTACTGCACAGATTGTCTTCCTCCAAAAAGAGGTATAACTTGAGGGTACCTACCATTCCTGTCTGATGGATGGACCTACATCAAAGGAAAGGAGTGTAACCCCTGAGTCTGCTATCCAAAGGTCCATGGCATCTTAGCCCATAACTTATAATATGTGATTACTCTAAAGTCCCTGGTGTAATTCCTATGTGTATATAAATTGATTTGAATGTATAATCTACATTTATAATATCCATCCCAAAGGAGCAATTATACAATCTCTAGATTAATACAAAGATTAGGGAAAAAAACTTGTGGAAAAGAACTTAGAATTCCTGCTTCTTCAGAATCAGAATCTTAGAAAACAATGAAAAACTGTATGGGGATGTGTTTGATTTGGATTTGGGTAACCATTTTAAATTATCCCAGAGCATTTTTGTAAAGAGGGACTCCTCTAGAGGAAAGAAACTTCCCTGAGTCTTACATCATGTGATGGAAAGACCACCTTGACTCCAGCATACACTGGCCTACCTGCAGGACCTAAAGAAGGGAAAAAGAAGTAAGAAATACTTGAGAAGGTTGCAGTCCAAGAATGCAGATCCATGAAAAGACTGGGATTTAATCTTAAGACTGTAGAAAATTCCTGTCCCTCACCTTACTGCCACACCTATTGGACTCTCGTGTAATACATTCAATTACAGCTGAAAAAGCGAGGTACAGAGACTTCATCTAGAATAGGACTTCTTAGGAAATCAAAGAAAATAGAGAGAAAGAAAAAGGAATAATTGAGGAATTTGAAAACTCTGGAACTAAGAGCTAAAACAAACATTAAACACAATCACAATCCTAGCCAGATTAACATAAATATTCACTCTAAGGGCTTAATTACCTCAGTTTCTATTAACTGATATATAATGTCTAGCTAAAAAAAAAAAAAAATCCCAAAAAACAAAAAACAAACAAACAAAAAAACACAAAGTCTGCCCAAAGACAGGGGGGAAAACAGTATGGAAGAGACAGAGCAAACATGAGAAACAGCCTATGACACAGATGTGGGAATTATCAGATCCTGTTTTAAAGAGAAGCAATGAGCAAACATCAGAAACAGCCTATGACGAAGATGTTGGAATTATCAGATCCTGTTTTAAAGAGAAGCAATGACATCTTTTCAACCTCACTGACTGTGTTCTTGCCTGTGTCCAGTCCACTGATGAGTCCATCAAAGGGATTGTCCATTTATGTCACTTGTTTATTTCTTGCATTTTCTCTTGATTCTAAGCATTTCCATCTCCCTGCTTATACTTTTGCTCTAGCATGTTGTCCATGTTTTCCATTAGCTTTCATGGACATGGAGACAAACATTCTCCAAAAAAATTAGAAAATTAAATTCAGCAATGTATGTAAAAAAATTCAATACCATATCTACATAAGATATGTTACATACATTCAAGGCTGTCTTAACATTTGAAAATCAATTTAATCTACATGATAAAAAAATCACATGGTGATAACAACAGGTGTGGAAAAATATCAGACAACTTCAAGAAGGTATTCAGGGCAAACACTCTGAAAAGACTAGAAATAGAATGGAACGTCTCCAACTTGACAAAGAACACTGACAGAATGTACAGCTCAACTCTTATTTAATGGTGGGAAACTGGATGCTTTTCCCCTGAGATCAGGAGCAAGGCAAGGATGTGGCCTCAGAACTCAGCTTTAGCATCGTACTGCAGGTCCAACCTAGTTCAATAAGGCAATAACAATGAAAGGCGATAACAGATAGGGATTGGCAGGTGTTATGATGGTACCTGCAGAAAACCTCCCCAAATTTAGTTGAGTTTGAGAAAATAGGAATACCATGATAAGGAATGCATGATATGTATTTGTGTATTGATGTGTTTTAGAGGCATCTGAATCTCTCCCCTCCGCCCCCCACACCAACACACTTTAGTTACATGTGTGTGCATTTTTGTTTATGTACACGTGCACATAAAATCATGTTGAGTGTGAGGTACTACAATTATAATGTGCCATTTTCTTCTTGGTAATAGCTAATTTAGGAAAAATATGTATTTAGACATTTTAAAAAAATAATTCTATCTGTAGAATGGATGCTATTTTAGCTAAAATAGACCAAACGTCCATGACTAGTAAAGTACAGAGTTTTAAAATAATAACTAACTGTATGTTCCTGTTAAAGGAAGCAGTTGAAATCCTACTTGTAAACCATATGATTTGTGTGAATTTGTAGGTCTGTATTAGTTGACTAAAACCATAATCACTATTTTATGGGTTTAACTTTAAAATAATTGTAAAGACAAATGTTGGGGAATGCTACATACACTGCCATTGCCTAAAAGTAACTTTCATAGATTATAGGCTCCAGGGAATGAGACCTCTTTTAGAGAAATGAGTAAAATACATCTTTGCTAAGAGATGTTGTGTGTGTGTTTTAAGAGGATGTTAGCCCAAAGATAAATGGGGAATTTCATCTTTGTTAATATTCTACTAGAACTTTTAAATTAATTTTCGTCTCAAATTTCCTTGAAATACTGCATATGTTTCCAAAAATGTATATGCAAACACAAATCAAAACAATCTGTCTTATCCTCAAATGTATGTTAATCCATTTCCAGGCTTAAACAAAAGTGATTTTTGAGAGAAAATATAATTAGATTATAGCTGGGACACTGGGAGTCTTGACACTGTGTTGACTCCACGAAAGGCTCTGATTCCAATGTTGCAGAATCACAGAAAACATTTGGAAAATTTGCTTTGCACATGTGTACTTCAATATTGCTTGAGTAACATATGATAATATATCTTTCGTATGTTCTTACACTTCCTCTAAATTTATAACGTTGTTAAGTATTGCTGCATCAGCTACAACTCCAAGGGAACTTTCCTCTCTGGGTAAAGGACAGCCTGAGATGTGCAGTGTCTCTTCTTCCTTCTTTGAGTTTTCCTCACAGACAATTTCTTCCTAGTGATCCACTTGAATTCCCTACCGATAGAGATCATCCCTCTGCTGCTGGCTGATAAGGTGAGTCTTTGGACTTGACCTTCCTCTGCTTATGTTCTGCCTTCAGGAGGCAACGTTGGCCAGCCTTCTTCAGAAGCCACAAAACTGCATCCTCACACTTATGAGCTGTCAAAATGCAAACAATTGCACAGCTGACTGTACTGATGGAAAACTGATAACTGATACAAAAAGAAATAGAAATGAAAAAAGTGTGTATATATGTACAGAACAGAGGCACAGATATACTTTATATGCATATTTCCAGGGTGTAAATGAAATCCATCAGGACAGAGCAACCATTGTTTATGTGGGCACGGTGTCCTCTTTACTCTTGTTTTTTGACCCTTTTATTAATACAATTATAACACTGGGGTACTATCAGATGCCAGTGTAACATGGAAAATATTGAATCACGCTCGGGCTGACTCATGCATAGTTATCACACCCGTAACACACAAAGCCTGATTTTATGCTTCAACACAGAGCGGAGTAAAAAGTTTTGTATGAATAATATCAGTATTGACAAAGTCACGCGGTAATAAGTTACCTGTGACTCTCATCTTTTCTTAATAGTGAGTTTTAGAGGAAATGCATGCTTTATTCTTTCGTGTGTGTTCACAGGACAATAGATAATGGAACCATTATGGATACGATTTCTAACATTGTATCTTTAAAGATAAATAAATTGCATTCTTTTTGTTCACATGAATAGAGGACTTCCCTTTTTCCAAAAGCTAGATATGCAATCATCTTCATCTTTAGTTTGTAACAGATGCAAGAATGGTTTCAAGTCTTCTGAGACATTGCCTCAGGATTAAATTACATTAGAAAGACAGCCCTTGTATGTATATGGATCCTCACATGAAGCCATTACCTTCTATGAAAAGTCATATTTAATAATAATTACAGTAATGATAAATGTAGATACTAGTCTTTATATTACAATGAATTAAACTTGGCAACAGGGGAAATCTCTAAGCAGTACATTCCTTTCTATTTTCAGCTGCAAGTTATTATGTAGGAATTAAATTTATACATAATATTTAAGGAATATATGTGTGTTAGAAAATTTACCTAGATATATAAGCATAACTTTTAAAGCCCCTTATTTAAACATAATTTGAAGAGTGACTAAAAACATTTAATATTTGGTTTTTACTGCAGCAGAGTAAAAGGCTCTTATGACAGCCTGGTCAGAGGGGATGGATAAAACAAAGTATTCGTTGCTAAGGAAATAGTTAACAGTATGAATTCACAAAAGACTTTAAGAGGGAGCTCGAGACTTGCCTCTGGGACTTGGGGATGACTGTGGGCATCAGACATCCAGCTGACAGCAGCCTGAGCTGAACAAGCCCAGCCCCCCACAAGCCTGAATTCAAATGTGTCTCTTACACTCTTTCTTTCATAATTTCAGGAGCAGGCTCAATCCTATTTGGGTAGGATTAAAAACCTACCCAAATATGGACCAGGTACCAGAGGAGCATGCAATAGGAGAGGCAGTGTTTCTGGGCTAGGGCAAGTCAGGGAGGTCAGGCAGTAGACGTTAAGCTCTCCCAAGGGAGGGACCATCCTGTAAGGGTTTTTCCTAACTCTGGAATTGGCATGGAGAAGGGCCTCACACGTAGCTACTGTTGAAAAAAGGCAAAAACCCAGGAGAACAGTATGAATGCAAAGGCCTAGTGAAGAAGAGAGAAACAGAAAAGAAAATATTTGGGAGCTCCCACTGTGGCATAGTGGGTTAAGGATCTGGCATTGGTACAGCTATAGTGTAGGTTGAAGCTGCAGCTCAGATTGATCCCTAGCCCAGGGAACTTCTGTATACTGTGACAAAAAAAAAGAGAGAGAGAGAGAGAGAAAGAGAGAAAGAAAAAGGAAGAAAGGAAGGAAGGAAGGAAGGAAGGAAGAAAGAAAGAAAGAGAGAAAGAGAGAAGAGATAAGAAAGAAAAAGAAAAGAAAGAAAGAAAGAACAGAAAGAAAGAAAAAAAAAGAAAAGAAAGAAAAAGAAAGAAAGGAAAAGAAAGGAAAGGAAGGAGGGAGGGAGGGAGGGAGGGAGAGGGAGAGAGAGAGAGACAGAAAGGAAGAAAGAAAGAAAGAAAGAAAGAAAGATTGAAAGAAAGAGAGAGAAAGAGAGAGAAAGAAAAAGAAAGGAAAGAAGGAAGGAAAAGAGAAAAAGAAGGGAACAAAAAAGAAAGAAAAGAGAATATTTGGGTTGTATTTTTCCTAAATAACAAAGCTTTTCTATTAAAGGGCTCTCAGCTATGTCTCAATGAGAAATTGAATGTGTTGGGTAAAATGGTCGTATTTGTTTAACTTGTACATATTTCCAAAACAGGTTCTATAAACAACCAAACCTCTCACACCACCAGCACCAGTTCAGGCCACCTGCCCAGATGGAATGTGTGATGTTTGTTCCTCTTTAGGCAGTTTTTATACTAAAACCTCATTTTATTGCACTTCAACTTATTGTGCTTTGAAGATATTGTGATTTTTAGAAATTGAAGGTTTTGGTAACTCTGCTATAAGCTCGTCTACCAGTGTCATTTTTCCAACAGCATTTGCTCATGTTGTGTCTCTCGGTCACATTTTTGGTAACTAACATTTCAAGACCTCCACCAGCAAAAAGATTGTGAATCTCTGAAGACTAAAATAATGGTTAGCATTTTTTTAGCAATAAAGTATTTTAGTTAAAGCATGCATATTGTTGTTTTAAACACAATGCTATGGCACACTTCGAAGACTGCAGTATAGTGTAAGCAAACGTTTATATGCACTGGGAAGCCAAAAATGTCGTGACTCACTTTATTGTGATATACACTTTGTTGCAGTGGTTTGGAACGAACCCACAATAACTCCGAGTTATGTGTTTTACTTTCCAATAGCTTTTCCGAATGTTCCCTTAGTAAAAGGGGAAGACTGCAACCTGTTTTGTACTTTGGGGGAAAAGTGACACATCCACAGCATCAACTTACCCCCAAGTGGTCAGAGCACACCCACCCCAGCCCCGTCCCATTAGTTTCATTTATTCCTGTGGGAACCTGGAGATGTTTTTGCCAGTGGGATCCCTCTGGGGAAGGGACGTGAGGATTATTCGTGTATTGCAATACACAAGCACATCATACACAATAAGAAATCCCTTCCCCAGTGTTTCTCTGATTGATCCTCCATCTCTAAAATGAATACATATTACTTTGATAATAAAGTTATTTTAAGTATGTGCAACTGAACTTTCTATTCATCTATCAATGCCCAGATTGAAATGTATTCCTCCTAGAATGCCTTCCTAATTTTCCTCTGCGTGCAAATTTGTATACTTCATGACTCAAGAATTGTCTGTTTCATATTATTATTCGTATGTTCCCTGTGCCCCTTTAAAAACAGCAAGTTCTTGGAGTTCCCGTCATGGTGCAGTGGAAATGAATGACTAGGAACCATGAGGTGGCGGTTCGATCCCTGGCCTCTCTCTGTGGGTTAAGGATCCGGCGTTGCCGTGAGCTGTGGTATAGGTAGTGTAGGTCGCAGATGCAGCTCGGATCCCGGATCCCGTGTTGCTGTGGCTGTGGTGTAGGCCAGTGGCTACAGCTCTGATTCGACCCCTAGCCTGGGAACCTCCATATGCGTGAAAAGACAAAAAAAAGCGCCCCCCCCAAAAAAAATAAACAAAAACAGCAAGTTCTTGAAGACAAAATACATAATTATGTCTAAACATCTCTCTGTTTCCCACAGACTATAGAACAGGGTCACCATCAATAAATGCTCAGTTGAAATTCGTTAAATTATTACTCTGGGCTGTTTCATCACATATAATATGTATGTTTTCTTCATATCGAGGCCATAAGGACTCTAGTGTTATATCCGGGCTCTATTTGCATTGAAAATACACAAATGAGGGGCCCTTGTGTACTGAGCCTCTTTTCCAAATCTCTGAGCCCTACTTTGTGCCATAACCTTCCACTAAGAACCAGATGTCATGAAGTAGTGCAGCTGTGTTATTTGGATTTATAGGAAATTTGAGGGAAGGCAGCTGCTGAAATAAAAATATGAAACTCCGGGAGCCTCATGTGCAGGTGTGTTTGCAGTCTCATTGGAAAGCTTGATATTATTTTGATAACCAAGTCTCTTTCACTGGGGTTCTGGTGCCGTGGTGAAAAATATGAATCCAGGAAGTTCCACGTCGAGATAGGCATATCCTCATAAAAACGAACAATGAAAACTTATTCTGAAACAGTTTCCAACTTGTGAAATCTCGACCTTTGAAATATCTCCAAGTTCACTGAAATTTATAATTGAATAAATGCACTTATACCGCGTTTAGTTGACTAAAGAGACCCGGTTTACTCAGGATTGCAGAAAATGAAAAACATCTAGCTTTTTTCAGGACCTGCCCTGTTTTTTTCCTTTCCTTTTTTGCTTTTTCTTTCTTTTTTTTTTATTATTAAACTTGTGGTGGGTTATGTTAACATGTTGTCGAGGTTCAATATTTCAAAAAAGAGAAAAAAAAAGATTAAATATTGTAATTGGATTCACTCAGACTCCACTCTTCCTCCAATATTATACTCTAGTCATATTTGCGCATATTTTTAAGGAAATAAAAAACGTAGGTGTAGTGGGGGGTCTGTCTTAGCCCTTCTCCCCTAATCTCTTCCCTTTTCATCCCCTTCCAAAAATGATCACTGTTTTCACTTTAGTGTTCCCCTTGAACGCAAGTGTTAAATAGTTTTCTCCAAAATATAAAATATTCACATTTTATATACAAAGTATTGCGAACTGCATATCATTGTGCATCTCACTCTTCCTACTGGATATTTAAAATACGTGTCCACACTGGGCCACACATTCCTGAGCTCATTCTGCATCTTAGCTACAAATCTGTCCATCACTGTCCAGGGCTTTACCTCTTCTAATGCTGATGGGAGTTTACAGGTCTTGGAAACTTGGGCCCCAACATCCTTGCCTTTTCTTGGTATCGTTCGAAATTGACTTTTCCAACAACGTCAATTGTTCAAAGAGATGAAACAAAAACCAAGAGACGAAACCAAAAGAGAGACAAAAAACAAGTAAACCAAAATACTGATTACCAACTTAATACTTTTATAATCTTGTATTTGGTAAATTACAGTTTCTTAAGAAATTATTTAGAGTTTCAAATTAATAGTTAAAAATGGCTTATATGTGTGTCTAATGATTTACTCAAATCTCTACTCTATTTGGAATTATATTTAATCTCCTTCCTTCCCAGTGTAATAGTTGCTTACCTATTTTCACTTGGGGAATCAGTCCAGGTCAGATGAACAGTTTTTATTGGACACTAAAAAAATAACCCATATTTGTGGTTTTGAATTTATTTCTATTTTATCTTTGGTGACATAAATGTTTACCCATTTATTTTTCCTAAAATACACTTTCCTTGAATTTATTCTTGCACAGTGCTATCGCTATTTCAAGCCAGTCTTAACATCTGAATTACTTTTCTGTATTTAAGTAGATATATCTTATCAGAGACCTTTTGTTAAGGATTTTTGGGCTCAACTGCTATTCAAAATGCCTTTTATAATTCACTACTCTTGATTTCTTTAGCCAGCTTTAAAATTACCATTTAACAGTTATTTTCTGTGATTACTTTGAAAATATTAATTATTGCCTTTAAGCTTTGGTATTATTGTGGCGAAAACGCATAACAAAATATTTATCACCTTCACTATTTTTACGATGCTGGTTCAGGAGCTAAGCAGCTCTCCAGGACGTTCTTCATTTTACAAATCTGAAATTCTGTGCTTATTAAAAACAACCCTCCTCCTTCCCCTTTTCTACCAACCCCAGGAAGCGTCTTTCTACTTCCTACAGTTTTGAGAGGCTTCCATCTCTTGGCCATTGTGAGTCATGCGGCTACTGCCTATAAATTTTTATTGTTACTATCAGTTTAATTTTCCTCAACTGTTGAAAATCTGTTTCCTGCAATTAAGAAAAGTGATATTAGGTACACTTTAGTGTTATTACCCCTGCCTGAAGATGGTCTGCTTCATCTTCCATGGAACTCACAGTCACTTCTGGTGGGAAACTAGTCTGTTGATGTTAAAATTACCAGGTATCTAGTTTATAGTTTCTCTGCCACATCTTCCTTTTGATTCTCTTGCCATCACCATTATACCCACATTGGAGTTTTAATTTTTATACTGCGTGTTTCTAATTTTTCTTAATCGTTTTATTTTTGTTTCCTTATGCTGATTTTTATGTAAATCCCTTACTTCGTTTCAATTTCACTAATTTTTGACCTGTCGATCATATCCAGGTTAGAATTGATCTCAATTATTTGCTATATTAAATTTAATGAGGCCATCTATGATATATCTAATTGATCTGTTTGCTGTTCAAGTTTATACAATACCATGGTTTAAGACCAAGTTATTTTTCAATGCCAGGTAGCCTGTTATAAATTATAGAGATAGCTTCATTTCTCAACCCTACACTTTTATATAAGTATCTGTAATACAATTAAAGATCTGTCATGAAAAATGAAAACCCTTAATAGTTTAATAATGAATTTCAATTATGCCAAGAAAAGAAAAACAATTATACAAAGCCTTATTGTCAGTCACTCAATTAGGTAAGATAATCTCATATAATAAGTAGTGACCTTTATTATTTCCCATCAATGATCTTGCGATTCAGTGACATGAGAACAAATGGTCCCTTCCTTGTAGATGAAGTCTTTTTTGGGGGTGAGGGGTGATTTCCACAGACTATCCATTGCTGATGAGTTTGGACTATTTATCTGTGTTCCTAAAATATGATTTATTTCAGAGCATTTTGAAGATGTAAAGGTAGTTAGCAGATAGAATGAATCTCTGATCTGGAAAGTCTATAGATGATTTCGTCTGAAGATAATTTTTGGCATATGGTCAAGGTTGAGACAGAGATATAAAAAGGAACTTAATCCCCAGACAAACACAGAAGGAGATCCGAATTATTACATAAACTTAGATGTAATTGGTTTCTATCCATGCTTCTTAAATGCTTACCTGGACCAGTTGGTGCATCTATATAACCTACATTTTTGTCATTAAATACATCCTGGGGAAGAGAATATTTTTATTCTATTTTATTAGTAGAATAGGCTTGTAAAGTCCAAGCACTGCCACAAGGTCATATATTAAGTGGCATAGCCGAGATGTGAAATAATTTCCTGGTCTCCAAGTTCAATGCTCTTATTATGCCACAGCTGCCATTATGGAAATAGGAACTTGGCTGTTCATCTTTGATATTTCCATTGCCTCTTGTTTTACTGTATTTCACATTTGAGTAAAAATGCAACTAGAGCATTTACTTTAATTATATCATAGTAAGGATGGTTTGCAGGTTTCTAAAAGAGAAATATCTTCTGAATCACGGATCTTATCACAACAGGGAACTCCTTCATTATCTACCCATGGATTCTGCATCCCCCTGAGAAGAGAATGACAAAGTAACTCAAAGGTAGAAGAAGAGACTTAAAGGATGGATGGAAAAGCTATCAGAGGTAAGTCCATGCTGACACTCCTTCCAAGATACAGTAACAACTATCCAGGGAAAGAGCATCCCAAGGGGAAAATTGGTCCCTATGCTCATGGCCATGAGCACCTGCCACTGTGTTCTTCAGCAAAGCAGAGCTGAACTATTTCTGAAGTTGTGTGTGATTCCCTGCTCTCAGTAAGTGTAGGCTTCCAACATTTAGGAGAAAGCATCAAAAGTCCTAAACTGCCTGTCTAATCCTCAGGAACAAATGAAAGTCTCCTGAGAAGTTTTCCTCTAGTAAACACCATGTATGCTTTATTTTGTTTGTGGTTTCTTTTCCCATCCTGAGGGAAGTACTTTACCTGAGGATTCCTAAAATAGCGCTGAACAGTTTGCATTGCTCTTTTGATCATAAAACTCAATAACATATAAAGTTTAAAAGGCACATACTAAGAGCTCTATACATGACAAAACTAACATAGATGTTGATTAGATCAGCATTTTATTTTATAGAGGAACAAGATGTACAAAATGGACTTAAAAGTATTCTCACGTTTCCACTAAAAAAAAATTGACTAACTCTGCATCTTAATATAATCTGAGAACATTCAAAGTTGGATTGTATGGATAATCAAATCCTGCAAATGTGTACATACCTCAGTTTCCAATTTCCCCAATGAGTTGGAAATTAAATGTTGAATTAATCTATCTACAACTGCCAGTAGTAACTAAGACACAGGAGTAGTTAAGCATAGCTAGTCCATGCACAAAAATTGATGTCATCCAACCAAATGGGAGCTCATGGCTTGAACCCAAGTCCAAGATGATAAACTTATAGTTTCCTTTTAGCTGAATTGGCTGCCCCCCCCCCTTTTTTTAAGTCCTGCACCTGAAGCATATGAAAGTTCCCAGGCTAGGGTTCTGGAGCTGCCAGCCTATGCCACATCCTCAGCAACACCAGATCTGAGCCGTGTCTGCAACCTACATCACTGCTCAGGGCAATGACAGATCCATAACCCATTGAGTGAGGCCAGGGATCCAACCTGCATCCTCATGAATACTAGTCAGGTTCATTACCACTGAGCCACAGCCCTTGCCTGTCCTGGGATTTCAGGATTTTGGTCAGAAACTTAGCACTCACGTTGAACTTGCCTCTGCTGACCCATTTGTCTTTACTTTCTTTTTTTCTAGGAAAGGGTACAAGAATAACCTTTGGATAACTTTTTAAAACTACATTTAAAATTTAGTAAAATTTAGTAAAGCAAAATATGCAGTATTTCATCAAAAAAGAGCAAAGGATATAGGCTTAACAGATTCACCTGTTGACTAATAATCTCAATCTAAGGTAAGTCTTGAAAGTTCAAGTGACTTATCTAATTTCAAAGTCATACAATCCAGCAAGCCCACTCCTGGGAAAACCATAATCCCACTATCCGGGGAAAAGCATAATTCGAAAAGATACATGTACCACAGTGTTTGTTGCAGCACTATTTGCAATAGCCAAGACATGGAAGCAACCTAAATCTCCATCAACAGAGGAACGGAAAAAAAAAAATGGTACATATATATAATGGAATATTACTCAGCCATAAAAAAAGAATGAAATAATGCCAGGTGCAGCAATATGGGTGGACCTAGAAACTACCACACTAAGTGAAGTTAGTCAGACAATGAGAGATAAACATCATATGATATCATATACATGTGGAAGCTAAAAAATAAAAAAAAAAACATACAAATGAACTTATTTGTCAAACTGAAACAGACTCACAGACTTTGGAAAACTTATGATCACCAAAGGCAACTTGTTAGAGTGTGGGAGGGATGGACAGGGGGTTTGGGATTGACATATGCACTCTGAGGTATATGGAGTGATTGGCCAATGGGGACCTGCTAAACAGCACAGAGAACTCTACCCAGTATTCTGTGATAATCTATGTGGGAAAAGATTCTGAAAGCGAGTGGATATGTGGATATGCATGACGAAATCACTTTGTTGTACGGCAGAAATTATTATAACCTTGTAAATCAACTATCCTTTGATAAAATAATTTTAAAAAAGAAAAATCAGTCAGTGAAAGGCAGAACCTGAATAATTGGAACGAACCCTTGAGCATTGTTACTATCAGTAGTAGGAGTATTTTTGTTAGAATCATTTCTTGTTCAACTCAGTGAAATATTTCATCTTTGCGAACATTATGAGAACACCAGGAATGATTCAATCCCAATGTAGACTTATTCCTAGGAGCTGCACCTATTAATTTAACATAATATAATGGAATTAACTGTTACAAGAATGAGCATTTTCTCTATAACAGGTGGCTCTGTATGAATAAGGGTTGGGGACTGTCACCTCATCTCTGCGTGCTTTGGTTGCCCATCTGTAACATGAAATGAGACGGATGCCCTTGGAAGACCTTACCAGCTTTCACGGTCTACAAAAGGGTGACTCAAAGCTAATAAATGATTTTCCCCAACCTCCCATTATTCTCGGTGTTCTAATTCCAAAGGTACAGAATGAGTAAGAAAAAACATTGAGGAGCCAGAACTGATGCATGTCATTGGCAATGCACAACCTCCCTGTTTTCGTACATCTCATTTCTGGGGGACAATTTATACGCTTGCTCCAGGAATGGCAATGGAAGCCTACATCTTATCTATCCTTTCCATAAAATGATTTCAGGTCCTGATTCCCTTACTTCATGCTCCTTTTAATTCCTCCTCTGAGTGACTCTTATCCCAACGATCATTGCCAATTGCTCAACACAAAGCCAGAATTTAGCATATCTCTGGCTGGTAGGTAAATTCCAAAATATTTTATAAACAGCAAAAGTGAAGAAACAGGTATAAAATTATCCATTCAGGTTGATTTCTTTTATTCTTTTTTGTTTTCTTTTCTTTTCTTTTTTTTTTTTTTTTTTGCGCTAAATGAATAGCTATTTTTAACCAGGTTGTACACCCAGACGCTCCTTTTGGTAAATAAGAGCACACATCTCCTGGAACAAAGGGAAGAATCGTTTCTGAGGCAGGGGCAGAGCAGTTGGGCGGAGCTGCCTTTTCTTCCCCTGGGTGGAGTGCCGCCCTGGTTCTCACTACATCTGGCAGCACAGATGGCAGGAAAATTAATAGGAGGGAGGAAGCATTGACCTCATGTGGATATAAACAAGTCCTGAGACTACACTGGCAGGCAAATCCGATAATAGCCTTAAAAGAGACCTTGAAAGTTCATTGAGTTCAGCTCCCTGCTGCTGATAGGGCTGTGCTTGACAAAGTCCGACGTCCTGGGTGAGCATCCTTGAGGTGACACGCATAGAGATCCTGGAAGAGGTCGCTGAGGGCGGCCGCACAGTGCATGTCCCTCGGTAAGTGGGAGCGTAGCCTGCTAACATCTGTTTTATATTCGTGTATCTTGTTGGAGATAAGCGATGAGAAAATGACTACGAGACTTTTCTTATCACGTGTATTTGACCAATTATAAGAATCCTCCGAGACAAAGAGCCTTATAAACAGATGTTCATCTTTAAACACATTTATAGGGTTTCAAGAATGAGCTTGTTTCAAGAACATGTGAGTAATTGACATTACTCATTAAATGGATATCTACTGGCTACAGAATTATTGATCTGAAAAAAAAAAAAAAAGATCTGGGTTTTGTCCGTGGTGATTGTTGCAGCCCTAGTCCAGCGATTCAGACATGGTTGAGAAGCTGATGTGAAAGTCATTCCCACCCCCCATGTCCCTCCCATTCAAGGTGGCTTCTTGCGGCAGTGAGGCTTAATCCAAGGCCCGCTGAGGGGGGCTAGGGAAAGATTTGCTTTTCCGATTAAAGGAACGAAAGGATCTCATGCTGTGCTTTCTCCCCTTCTACTTCCCTTGAACATGAACTTGCTGATGTATTGCAACCACGGAAGCAAAGCAAGAGAATTGCAAATTGCTGATATTGTTCCAGCAACTTTCCTGGCAACACATTTTTGTTATGTGAATGCAATTAAATCCCATTTTAAAGCCAGGCTTAGTTCGCTAATTTCATTTGAAAACACACCTAAATGATGCACTTACTAGTGTCTAAATATTCTTTACAATATCTTAACAACAAAAAGCCTGCCCCACGGTAGTCAGAGTAATATTAATCCCATTCCTGTCTACATATAACTTCAGCTATTAATTTAGGTTTATAGTCTAGAAAACACTTTCAAACGCTCTATCACCAAGATTATTTTCCTTTAACCTCAATGATTTTTGTACTCCAACTATTTATATTTTACCTTACCTAAATGAACCACTCCTGCGAAATATTCCGAAAAAAATCTATTTAAAATTGAAATTGTAAAAAGGCCTAGGTGAATCTAGTCCCATATAGTTGAGTACTTTTACAAAATGAAACATGAGGGGATTTTTTTATTTAATGAGGTATCTTTGAAAACAGCAGATGTAGACCTGAATCCCTAGATGACCAATCATTAGGGGGTTGTGTTAAACTTGAATAGTCTCAATATTTTACAAGTAAGTTCAAGTTTCTGATGCCCCCCCAAATCACATTAACCTGTGGCTCTCCAATTTAGCATGTCTATTAAACACTTAGAAAACTTGTTAAAACCCAGATACTAGGTTGCATTTGCAGAAACTGATCCAGTAGGTTAGTTGTGGAGTCCAGCAATTTACATTTCTAACCAGTTTCCAGGTGATCCTGATACTGTTGGTCTGAGAAGCACATTTTCAGCAGCACAGATACAGACAATTTCAAATGGTACTCATTAGCAACACTGCTATGTATTCACATCCTCATGCTGGAGAGACCAGTGGTCTTTGGGCAAGTTATTGCCATATGCTAAGTCAAAGCCATGCTTGTATCTAATATGACCATTGCATTGCATTACATTGGCAATATTCCAGTTGCTATTTAGATTAACAGCTTGATTACCCAGACATATAGCTCTTTAGCTTATGTGAATATATTTATGCAAATAAGTAGTCTCCTTCCTCCAATTTTGATAGCTCTTGTTTTAGTGGGCCCCCACTATTTCTATCTTTGTAATTAATTATGATTCATTCCAAGTCCTGTTGTGTGTGAATAATCTTCCAAAAGACATTAATAGTATAATAAAAGAGTATGTGGAATCTAATATTCACAGAAAAAGACATGACCATGTTATAATGCAATGAACTCATTTTCAGCTTTTTAAATCCCCAGTTAACTAAGGAAGAAAGTGTGTTTCTCATTAATCTGTATCCTTTTCTTCTGTTTCCATGTTTCCAGTTTTAATCTCACACACACACACACACACACACAAAGTTCTGTGTGCTGGGGGATGCAGAAAAGATGCTACTTTGAGCTTGATGGAGAGGACAGGATGCTGTGATGAATCTCATGCAGCAGGTGTCTGATGGACTATTATTTAATCTTTGCTTTGGGAAAGAGCAATCAAATGGTAGCTGTTGGTATTTGTCGAATAAAAACTCCAGATGTTGACAATGTTTCCTCATGGCCATTGATATATAATGATTTGCACACAGCTGCTAAAAAACCATCAAGCCCATATACTCCAGGATGGTCGCTGGGAATTCTTCTTTTTTCTTTGTGTGTTTTATGCCCAGCCCTTATGGCATGACTCACAGATTTTTCAAGTGTTCAGTTGAGCTAGCCAAATAAGACTTACTCACGTGGATTCTCTCATACTTCTCTAAAGAGCTTTGTCATCCTACGTTAATGGGGGTATTCCGATGTGACAATAGAATGTCATCATTTTTCGTCTCTAGTTGACCTGGAAATTCAACATGCTATACATCTTTACACAGGTCACCATTTAGGCACATTTTTGTTATAAATGATACATAATTGAATTTTGAACACAGGCCAAGGGAATAAAACACAATGATTTTTTGTTGATTTGTTAAAGGGCATTCAAATTCAGACTTTCCCAGTATTTGTATTTTTCCTAGAGTTAAAAAAAAAATGCCTTATTTTTATTCCTACAGCCAGCTCAAAGTCAGAAAGGGAAACATCTTAAGTTTGTTCCACAACCTCAGAAATATTTTCAGAATGGTATCTGAGTAGCTTCAAGACTGATAAACAGATGCTCCCCATCCCTAACAAAAAAAGACTGGTTTTCTCTGGATTTTCTAAGGCACATAAAAAAGTAACCAGAGCCTCACAGGACTGAAAATATTAACAGCAACAAATATGTACATCTCTCTTTTTCCCTTTAGTTACTTCCCGGGTGGGTTCCTTTAAGATGACGTACGTAGTCCTTAGAGCTGTTTTAGGGGATGAGTCCATAGCTTAAGGTGCAGTGGCAGAGGTGCTGCGTGTACTTGCTCTATAACCGAATGTGGTCCACAGACCGGGCGGAAGGTGCCCTTTCTGATGGATCCAGTCATCGGCGAGGACAGCTGCAGTTCCGTCTGCTCCCCCGCACTTCCCAGTTCTCATCACTCACTCACATCCCCAGCAGGGGTGACCTCTCTCCAGCTCCTCAACTTCAGTGTTCCTCGAAAGTTTGAATACACATGGCCACAGGTACAGACACCAACACCGAAATCATTAACAATGTGTGCTGCGTTGAAAAAAATGCGTTCATAACGTAACAGATGGACTATAGAATATTTTACACTGTTCCTATTATTGTTGTAACAAATTACCACAGACCTATTGGCTCAACCCAACAAAAATTTAATATCACATGGTTGTGGAGGTCGGAAGTATGACATGGGTGTAACTGGGTCAAACCTGAGGTGTCATCAGGGTTGGGAGCCCTCTGCAGCCTCTAGAGGAGACTGCATTTCCTTGCTTCTCCAACATCAGAAAAGCAGGCACTTTGGCTACTCCAGGTACTTTCTTCCATCTTCAAAACTAGCAAAATAGCATTTTCAAATGTCTCTTTCATTCTGGGCTTCACTTCCTTTTTTATCTCTCCTCTTCTCTCTCTGACTCTTTCCTCCCTCTGTAAGAATCCTTATCACTACATTGGATCCACTTGAATAATCCAATATAATCTCCCATCACAAGACCTTAATTTTATCACATCTGCAAAGTCCCTTTTGACTTGTAAATTGATATTTTCACTGGCTCAAGGATTACAATGTAGGCATCTTTGCTAGGAAGGGGGATTGTTCTGTCTACCACAAGTACTTTAAATCTTATACACGGTCCTTACAAATTTCAGCTGACAGCATTTAATTCTGTCATGCTATTTAGAGTTAACTTTAAGGCATTGTCAATTTGATTGTTAAAAAATGATTTTTTAAATGTTTTAAATTTTTTCCTCCAAATTTTTTTAAATAGTTAAATGTCACAGAGGCATAAGTAGCATATAAGACTTAAGGTAGCTATTTTGGGCTAAAGTATACTAATTATTACTAATTAACTGATTATACTATGAAGATAAGAATATTAATGCATATAATTTAACATAAACTGATTTGTAATAAAGAATACATAATAGAACAGGTATGATTGACACTTTTTCTTGAGGATTCTTGTACTCCCTGGAGTTTATTCATTAATGTCATTTTTGACTTGATGGTAGGAGGTTAGTAGGATTGAGTAAAGCAAAGCTGAGAAGAACAGAATATGCTGAGGATAAAATATGAGACATACAGTGTTCTAGGTTATCATATTATGAGAGGAAAAAAGGCAAGCAGTCCAGAAGAAAGTAAAGGAATCAGTGCTTATTTTTCTGGGTATTTCTGTGTTTAAGACGTGAGTTGTAACATAAGTGGGGCATCAGGACCAGGTGAGACGTTGCATACAGAGAAGTCAAATACAATGACCTATATTAATTAAGAGTAGTAATGACGTTGAGTCACCTACTGGGTGCAGTGGAGGGGCTCCTGCTGCCATATTGTTGGGAAGTGGATGGGCACCTGGAGACCTGCTTCTGGGGCTCGGTGAGTCTGTCCACATGGCATCCCCTTGAATGTAGCCTCTGTAGTCCCCAAGGTCGTGAAAAGTGGAAATCTTTTCAGACATGGAAATGCCAAGCTCTTTTCTCACACCCTGGGGAGTGTCATTTCTAAATGACAATGATTGTGAAGGTAGAAAATATGGAAATTTGGAGTTTCCGTTGGGGTACGACGGAAACAAATCTGACTAGTATCCATGAGGATGTGGGTTTGATCCCCGGCCTTGCTCAGTAGGTTAAGGATCTGGCATTGCCATGAGCTATGGTGTAGGTCACAGACATGGCTTGGATCCTGCATTGCTGTGGCCGTGGCTTGGCTGGCAGCTGTAGTCCTGATTCAACCCTTAGCCTGGGAATTTCCATATGCTGTGGGAGCAGCCCCCCAAAAAAGAAAGAAAAAAAAAAGAAAAATATGGAAATTAAAATATGCAACTTTGACTAAAAGAGAAAGACCACGAAGAAACAACATTTCAATAATTTTACGGAGTTCTTGTCATGGCACAGCAGAAACAAATCCGACTAGGAACCATGAGGTTAGGGTTCGATCCCTGGCCTTGCTCAGTGGGTTAGGGATCTTGCATTTCCATGAGCTGTGGTGTTAGGTCATAGACGTGCCTTGGATCTTGCATTGCTGTGGCTCTGGCATGGGCCAGCAGCTGTAGCTCTCTGATTAGACCCCTAGCCTGGGAACCTCCATATGCCACGGTGGGGTCCTAAGAAGACAAAAAGACAAAAGAATAATAATAATTTTTATGTGGTACCAAAATAATCTGAAGTTTTCTTATCCGTTAGAAAACTCTCCTAGGACCTCACATTTCTCTCCAGATTCTGTCCCTTTTCTCTCCTTACCTCACTTCCCATTCACTCCTCAACTCATAAATAGTAGCTTTGAAACAACTATTGCCTGAAGTCAAAAATGCCTTTGTTCCTTAAACCAATGGACTTTCAGTCGCTAATTTCACTGGGTTCCTCAGCAACCGTCAACATATGCTCCACCATCTTCCTTCTTTCAAATATTTTCTTTGATGTTAGAGACACGCACTTCCTTGGATTTTCTATTAAAAGTTTGGCTGGTGTTTATCCGTTTTTTTCACTGCTCTGTTTTCTTACAACCGTGAATCCCCTACTACGTGGCCTTTGTCCCTCAAAAATCTCTCCTATTGTCCCAGTTTCAAATGTTCACCACACAGACCTTACTCAGACTTCCGTTATCAGCTCACATACATATGACTGAATAACTAAAACCCTACACATAGGACCCACGCTTATTTTAAACTTCCATGTGCTGCAGGTGCAGCCCTAAAAGAAAGAAGGAAAGAAGGAAGGAAGTGGGGGGGAGGGGAGGAAAGAAAGGGAGAAAGAAAGAAAGACTGATTCCACCCAGAATTGTTAGGGTAGGTCTGTGATAGTAACCAAACCAAAAAACATTTGTATTCTGAGAAGTGTAATAAACTTTTTAAAGGTAAAATGAAATTATATTGTGACTCTGAGTTAAACTTCTGTTATTATTTGGGGAACAGACTCCACATTTGTGACAGTTCAAGATGGACTGCCTTTTAACAAAATTCTTCATATAGAAGAATCGTGTCATGAGACTGAAATAGAAAAACAATAACTATTAGGTCATAATAAAGAAGTATCTTAGGCACTGGAAAAATCTGCTTCATTCATCTGAAGAGGATATGGCCCTCATGCCTATAAGAGGTTTAAAAATAAAATAGCAGTAACGACAATTCACAGTAGCCAAGATCACGGCACTATAGGAACTGTGTCCATTGATGCTTTTTCATAGACTACTGAGCAATGGTATTCAAAAATGGGTACTTACACATGCAAATGAGTGATAATTACAAAATAATCATAACAGTATCCAAAAGCCCCTATGCTTTTCATATCACATCTAAGGCATTATCAATTTTTTGTTGATGATTTTCAAAATGTCAGAAAATACTTTTTCCATAAAGCTGTGCTTTAATGTTTGAAATGGGGGAGCTTTTACTTATTCTCGAATTTCTTAAAGACAGTGAATATAGAACAGTGGAAACAACCATGAGACTATTTTCTGCACACTTGGCGCATCAATAGAGACGGCTGTTCGTCTCTGGATTTATGCCACCTATACAATTTTAATTGCATTTAAAAATAGGTTTAAGCATTGATGCTAGAATCAGAACCAAACGTGCAGATCAGAGTCCTGCAGATTCACTTGAATATGTTAGACACTGCTTGTCAACAGCAATCTACCATTTTCTGCTTTAGTAAATGTCTTCTTGATAATTACTATAAACCTCTATCCATATTTAATTATTCTACCTTGAAGCATGAGTTCGTGGCATTCCCTTGGATTTCACTTGCAAAACCATAATAGTACAGATGAATTAAGATGAAACTCATCCATTAAACACAATTTCAAGATGGAGTTTGAGGGTACTTCTGTCCACACTTTGGGTCAGTGATATAATTTATGTGAGACTTTTTTAATATCGATTTCTTTTCTTTTCTTTTAGATTATGGAATTAATGCGTTTTTACATGCACAGTAATACGTCATATAATATTTATTTTCTTCTCTTTCTGGGGTTAATATGAAAAAATCAAATGAAGATCTAAACCATGTTAGCGCAATATTCACATGCACTGAATTTTGGGAAGCTGGATTTTCTTATTATTATCAGCACTACTCTTTCAAATGATTTTTGCGATGGTTTATGGCCTCCATGTAGAAAATCCCTTTCTTCAGCCTGCTGCGTATTTACACAGGCATTTTCTTTTCCATAGACTTCAAGTTGGGGGTTGGTGTGAACTGCTCAGTTGTTAAGAGGGAATTGTCTTCGGCTGGCTATCAATCCATAATGCTTGGAATGCTTCCAGATGGCCGCACTGATTTTAACTGTTCTGCTACACAATGTAGATTGTTTCAGTGTCAGGCTGTCATTGGGATACTTCCAAAGATAAAACAACTAAAGCATTTGGCCTTTCTTATCTTTTGTTTCTCATTATTTTAAATCTCTACTATAGCACTAACAGGAGTTTCCTATGGTTTAAAAAAAAAAAAAGCAAAACATACACAGAAACCTTATAGACTCATATTTCTTAGCAAGAGTCTCTTTCCAAGGAATGTTATCTTTTTGTTAAGTATACTTTTGTGCTTCTAAAAAAGTTTGAAACTTGATAAGAGTGAAAAAGAACTGTTCTGTTCACCCTTAAAACAAACAGTAGGTGAGCTATAACTTTTCTTGTGTTGACCTATAAAAACGAGGTCTAAAAATTAGAGTTGGAACATAAATTTAACTTCTTATAAACCTTTATCTTCTATTTAAATGTAAGCAGACAAATGAAACTTTTTAAAGGGTTTTAATTCCAGAAAGAATGCTTTGTTTTCAATAGATGCCTAAGTGTTCTTTACTTTGTGTCTGTATTATGGTCATTAATCCACTTACACAAACACTCAGAGAGCTGTTCTTCACCATAATTTTTGTGTTAAATATCCAGGTCAAATTACAAAAAAGGAAAATTCTAGGAGAGAAAGAATCCATGTATTAAGTTCATGAGAAATTTGAACTTATCAAAACAGCAGAGTCCTCACCAATGTTCGGGCCCAGAAATGATTTTCAGCCCTCAAGCCTTTCTGTCCCCATATCTGTTTTATCAAACTACTAGACACTAAAAATTCTTAAGGAAGTAACTACGTGTTATTCACAGGTGTACTCCCCACATACTCCAGAACATGCTCTTAGCCTTGAGGAAAATGCAGGAATTCAATTTTTCAAAATAAATAAATAAATAAATACCATTTTGGTCTTTTTAGGGCCTCACCTGAGGCATATGGAGGTTCCCAAGCTAGGGGTCCAATCAGAGCTGTAGCTGCCAGCCTACACCACAGCCACAGCAATGCTGGATCCGAACCATGTCTGCGACCTACACCCCAGCTCACGGCAACGCCAGATCCTTAACCCACTGAGCAAGGCCAGGGATTGAACCCGCGTCCTCATGGATGCTAGTCGGGTTCATAAACCGCTGAGCCACGATGATGGGAACTCCTCAAAATGATGTTTTTAAACTCCGTGTTGGGTCAGCTCTGGAACCAAGTGATGAAGAAAAACTACAAAGGGGAACATTTCAGTTTATCCATATAAACTATTACAGCCTCAGACAAAATTGTTGGAATTCCAGACAGAGAGTGATTTAGATAAATATCAGAACATGATAAAGTTAAATTGCAGACTAGCGCACAATGCTTCTAACCAAAACACATTTCAAAAACCTTTGCAAAACTTGTACTGTAATAGCAAAGGGTTCCTCCTTTCATGTTTAAGTAGATGTTAAGGAAACCAGGTTACTATATGAAAGAAATATTTGAAGAAAACGGGCCATCAAAAACATTAAGCTATCAAAGTTTCAGGTTCCTTGAAATCAAGAGAAAGTAACATCTTATAAATCAAAAAAACTAATTATGAAAAGAAAATTACAAAATATAACGGGACATCTATTTATGATTTATTTGGAATTTCTCCTTTGATTCAGATAAAAGTTTCTTTTGTAGTTCAGATTAAATAGTGCAAGATTAATGGCACCCTTGGATAAGTAAGTTTTCCAAGCTAGATTTTTTTTTTTTAAGTTCGTTCCTTCAGAGAGATGGCCATAGAGGTGCACCCATAAATTGCCCATAACTGACTACAGTTACAGAAATGCCTAATAAATGCAAACATGTAGAAGCTTCTCCCTCAATCCCAATTTTTGTTGTTCTTCCTCTCCGAACACCTCATTGGAGACCTGATCTCCTCAGAGAATTCCGAGAGCTACCAGTGTCTGGCAGTTCTACCCCTAGTCCCAAATTCATATCCTTAAAATTACACTGCATTCGCTGCTTCTTCACCTAACTCCTACCACCTTCTCATATGGGGCTGAGCGATTTATAGCTACTGGGTGTTGCCGCATAATTTTCAAATTAATTTCTGCTCCACTTCCTAAATGAATCACTGTCTTCTCTCTGTTGATCAGTGTTCTTACTTTGATACCTAGGGGATGAGAATAATTCTTCAGTTACCAGAACAGTCCTTGGGCTAAGACCAATCTTGGGGTTTCACTAGAAAATTGCAAAAGGAAAGTGAAAAGACGCACACAAAAATGTAACCAACTTCACCACTCATATTGCTAATAACGCAGCTCTAATTTGAACTATTCAAGCAGGTGGCGGCGGCATGTCCGTGAAAAAGTGCAGTGTGGGTGCATAGGTGGACTCTTTCACTGTAACTCTACTGAAGATACATCCCCAAAGAGAAATTGCAGACTGTCAATGGGAAATAGAAACATTAATTTTTAAATTGGATTTTAAATCCATCAGTTAATTTTCATCTACCATAGCAGCCTTTATTGCGCATAATTTACTCTGAGTGACTCATAGCATAACTTTGAAAACATATATGCTGAGAAAGAATTTCTATCTGGAGAAAGTAAAAATGATATAGTTGTTCATTTTCACCATGTTTAAGATGAAAGCCTTTTGCAAACAGTCAAGAAAAATGGCATTGATGCCATTAATTCATAGTATTATGGGTTGATATGTTACCCTCCAGACCCTCCAAAAAGATATATTGAAGTCTTCACCCCCAGTGCCTCTGCTGTTAAATCTTTGCAGATGTAATTATTTACCATGAGGTGACAGAAGAACAAGGAAAGCCCTAAAGCCGTGTGACTCCTGCCTTTGAAAGAAGAGGGCCAGATGGAGATAAGGGTCACAGAAGGAAGGCCATGTAATTAAAAAGGCAAAGATTGGAATCCCTCAGCTCTAAGTGGAGAAACACCAAAGCTTGCCAGGGCCCACCGGGAGCTTGAAGAGGGGAGGAGGGATCCCTTACAGCTTTCAAGGGACCCTGATCCTGCCCACATCTTCATCTTGGACTTCAGAGCTCCAGAATCATGAGCCAATACATTTCTGTGGTAAATCATCCCACTGACAGTACTCAGCTAGGACAATCCTAGGGAGCGAACACATACGGCTTCTTCTATTATAAGCAAGCACTTATTTATCATTTATCATGTAAATACCATTGTCCTAATTCCAAATAATGCAAAGACAGTGGTTGTGCTTCCAGCCGGAAAAGTATGGGAGAGAAGGAGGGTTGGCTGCCAATGGCTGGAATTTTTTTAATAGGGGGTAAAGTCTTCTAAAGTGTACATTGTGTGGATGATTGCACTATCAACATGAGTAACCTAAAAAACACTGAAGTGTATTTGTTCCTTTGCTTTTTTTTAGGGCTCCACGCACGGCATATGGAGGTTCCCAGGCTAGGGATCAAATGGGAGCTGCAGTCGCCGGCCTATGCCACAGCCACAGCAACGCCAGATCGAAGCCATGTCTGTGGCCTACACCACAGTTAATGGCAACGCCGTATCCTTAACCCACTGTGCAAGGCCAGGGATCACACCCGCATCCTCACGGATACCTGTGGATTCATTTTCTCAGAGCCAAGATGGAAACTCTGAATTGCGCATTTTAGGTAGGTGAACTGAATGGTATGTAAATTACATTTCAATAAAGCAGTTAAGAAAAATATAACAGACTCCGGTTTCAAGCAGCTCAGAAGGAGGTTGAGGACAAGATAAGTTAACTCCCCCAGTCTGTAGGTGATAAGCACGAGGCAGGTGGTATCAGGTTTTAGGAAATCCTCTGTGAGGGGCCCTCACCAAGGTGGGGGTCAGGTGTGGGGGGGGGGAGTTTCCAAAAAAGATGGCAACTAGGCTGAAGTCTCTCAAAAGGAAGGAGGGCCAAGTGCAACAGGAATCAAGAAATAGCATCCTCTTTCAGGAGAGGACACCCTAATAGAGTCAGCTTCATGTCCAAGGGTCCTGGAGCAAGAAGAAACCCAATAAGCACAAGCCGGTCTTTCAACATCAAATCCTTGCAAGCCTCTTTGGAATAAAGTAGAAAGCAAAACCTACAGCGATTTTATATATATAGGGTCAACATTAAATTGGCATTTTTGAATAGTTCATTTGATTTCAGAGCATAAAAGGGTGTCTTCCTCATCACAGCTTTCCTATGGTCATGTCTCTGAGCATTTAAGGGAGAGAAACTCAATTTTAAAAAGTCATTCTTTTCGAGACATTATTTTAAATTTCTTATGGACTTCATATAAAATTCATCAGACTCTACTATTTTTCTCAGGGACTTTATGAAACATAGAGCAGGCATTTCTTCAAAGACATATTTAAACATATTTAAACATATTGTGAAAAGGTGAGGTCCCTTTGTTCCACAGGCTTGATATAACTTAAATAGTATATCTTCTTAAGTCTAAGGGTGTTTTGGCGGTAAAATCTAGTGAGGTAACTCACATGATAAGAGAACATTCAGATTGTGATCAGTGCTAGAGTTATAATACAGATACACATCTACATGTCCGTGGCATGTATGACCATAGCATGCATTTTAAAAATGCTTTTTTCCCACTAATCTAGAAATTTTATTCCAATGTTACTAATTGTCCCACTACATTTAGTTCTCATGTTTCCCTAATCTCTCCCAAACTGGGATGGTTCCCCAGTCTTTAGCTTTCTTTTAATTTTTTTTTTTTCACTTCTGAAAGTTTTATTGAAGTAGGATTGATTTATAATGTGATAATTTCTGTTGCACAACAAAGTGATTCGGTTACACATGTAGACATATCCATTCTTTTGCCTGAAAGCTTTTAATAAGAAAAGTAAAATATTTTAATAAGACAACAGATGTCAACACATCTTCTAAGGTAAAGTTCTGTGGTTTGTTTTAAAATGTATAGGAGAGAGCACATTTCAGCAGCCAAGAACCTCAGGTTTAGAACAAACTGGGTGAATCTGCTCATAGATCCCAGCTAACAGAGGACCTACCATCTTACTACGAGTCCAGTGCAAACGTTCAGGTTTTGCTGCGTGGGGAAAAGGATGTCAGGGAACCACACATCAGCTCTGAAAAGCTTCCATCTGGGAGCACCGTGCTCTCCTATCACTCCATTATTATTATCCTCAAGAGGGCGGGAAGACCCCTCCCTCCCAAAATCTACAAGGAAAGAAGAACCCATGTAGTATGCCTATCTCCTCCAGAAACTACAATTACTGTAAGTGTTCGACAAAAATTTTATTTAGGAGACTCTAAAGTGTATACTATTGTACAACAATTAATTTTAGTGGAAATACCTCTGGGGGATATTATGGAATACATGTGGTATGATGGGGTATATACACACATAAACAGACACACACGCACACACACGCGCACACACAAACAGAGTCCATATCCCACACAGTAAAGCAGTTTTATTGAAAACAGTTCAAAGACTTAGGTAAGAATTCTAGCTGTCTTCTAAGGAGTGTTCCAGGAGAAACAGTTTAACCTCTTAAAGCTTTAGTCCCCTCCAGGAACTGAGCAAGGAATAACAAAAAGGAGCAAAGCATCTCTAGTATCTCGAATCAATGTCGAAATTCTGACTTTGATACTTAATGGACAATCAATGACTTATATAAACATTGTGAGCCTCAGTCTCCTTACCTGTAAAATGGTGAATAGTTTCTGCAACTGTCAAAGAAAACACTCAGTGTGTTTCACTAGGTGTTCTGATTTTATAGTATTGCCAAGTAACAGGAATTACGTTGACCTCACACAGTTGTCTGAGGCTGAAATAAGTAGACACAGGTGACGTTACCAGGGCAACCCTTGGCTTATAGTATCACTCATTCTCCAGTGGTCAGATGTTCTAATCACACCATCACAACGCAATCTGTAGGAGGTGGACTAATATCTGATTGATTCATATCTAATTGATTCAGATTGTAATATCTAAGAACCTATGGGAAAAGGGCACTAAATGCATACCAAAGAGGCAAAAATAAATGAAAAATACATTTTAAAAGCATAGATTCTACCCACTCTATTTTCTAAATGATGAGAAAGAACACTAATATAACTGATGTGATATTTAGTTGAGATTGTTCATTTCATATATTGGCATAACCTATGCTTGATTTAAAAGAAAAAGAAATAAAATAGAAATGAAGGATGAAATAATGATCACCTAGAGTCCTTTCACACTACGGCTACCACTTAGATTTCTTGATGCATGAGTTTGGAAATGTTTATCCTTCTGTGCATAGTAGCTTTTAAAGAAAAAGATAACTCTGCTATATATGCTGTTGCAAAACTTTTTAAAACCTTAACATTTTTGTGGACATATTTATGCATCAATGAATATAGCTCTAGTCCTTCATTCTGGGAGGTTTTTAAAAAACCTGTTATTATCTTTAAAACAGGAGAAATTCAGAATATTTATATACTTTTGTGATACTTTCTCTTAGTCTCTTTTCACTTCTCTCAAATACGTGGGTCTTTCTCTAGCTTTTCATTTACCATATGCACCAGAGGACTCAAAACAGCCAAATACTGTTGCCTTATTACTTTTCATTGCACATAGATATAAAAAAGAGGTTTTAAGTAGTGACTAAAGGCTTTCACGGGGTTATCATTTCAATACATGACATCACTCGCCGAAGCGCCAAGGTAAGAACTGGAGTCTGAAACCAAAGTCAAATAAACATTGCATCGCTTTGTAGAATCACCCGATGTTAGATCAAGGCAATCTAGGATAGCTTTCCTCAGCCTCAATTTCATTAATTATACTTTTTTTTTTCCAAAAATATATTGAGTTATTACTAGATGCACAGAAGAAAAGGTAACTTTTTCTATGTTAGTCTTTACTCTCCAACTTTACCAATATGCTTGAAGAATTGATCCTCAGGCCAAATGATTCTAAAGGGGGTATTTTTGTCATTGCCCCCCGACCCCCAGCCCGAGGTGCTCATCCTCCAGCATGAACCTTGCGCTGGACTCCTGCTCCTCTCCGCTGTGCTGCGAGGGTAACGTGGCCATGTGCGCGGAGCAAACGCACCATCCACGAATTCACCTGATCTCCGGATCTTGGTTCCTCAAGTTCTAGCAACCTGGGTAACTCTCTAACACATCCAACCAGATCTTCCACAATTTAATTTTTTTCCATATTTTCTAGTTATTCTCAGTGGGAGTTTTAGTTAGCTACAACTTAATCTGCTTCTATAGAAAGGAAAATTCCTATTTTAGCGAATGATTTTATCAATTCTCACAGCATCTCTGTCAATCAGATATTGTTATTTATGATTTAATATGAGTCAGCTGCAGCTTTCTCTGTTTAAATGATTTGCCCAGTTTTAAGTAATTCAGTAGGATAACTGGGGTTCGGTATTATTGTATATCTGTGTCCAGTGCATAGACCCATTAATATTATGTCTCAGAGACTGTGCTATCCCCTGTGCATTGCCCAGTGTCCTTGGGCCTGTGGTTATTTGCACAAGGCGACCAGCCCTCAGCACTGCCAATGGCTTATGTAGAGAAATATACCCATTACTATTATGTCTCAGAAACTACGCTATCCTCTGTGTGCATTGCCTAGTGTCCTTGGGTCTGTGGTTATTTGCACAAGGTGACCAGCCCTCAGCACTGCCAATGGCTTATATAGAGAAATACATAGGATTGGGAATCAAAAGTATCCTCTTTAACTTTCTCAAAGGTCCAGGATATCATTGGAAGATACATAACAAATAAGAAAGAAAGGGAGTGTCTCATAAATCTCACTATCGGATGAGACAGAGGAAGGCAAAGGAAAATAGAATCATAATGGCATAAAGGAATGCAGTAGGAATCTTAGCATTGGGGTTCACAATATCTTCCTTGATCATATGCTATTGGAAAGAGGCCATTGTTTGCATTCTGAAGACAAGATCAAGTAAAATGACTTCTTAATCAGGGAGCTTTCCATGTGGAAGTGGAATCCAAGTCTCTCAACCCTCCACTTTGAGCTGCTGGGAAAGAAATTCAATGATGGATGTCATCCACTGTAACGAATGTAATGAATGAACAAGAGTCTTGATTGTCAGAGAAGAGCAGGGGAGGGAATACGCTTCCGTAACATCCTCAGTAAATTGTGAGATATATAAATAGACGGTTAGAAATATATATATATATATATATATATATATATACACACACACACACAGAGAGAGAGAGAGAGCTCTATCTATATATACACAATGATATAATTATATATGTATAATCAGATAATTACATATACACACACACACACATATCCGAATCAGTTTGTTGTTCACCTGAAACTACCACAACATCGTAAATCGACAATATTTCAATAAAAATTAAAAAAAATAAAATGCGGAAAAAAGATATCCAGGAGTTCCCATTGTGGTGCAGTGGAAACGACTCTGACTAGGAACCATGAGGTTGCATGTTTGATCCTTGGCTTCGCTCAGTGGGTTAAGGATCTGGCGTTGCCATGAGCTGCGGTGTAGGTCACAGATGCAGCTCGGATCCTGTGCTGCTGTGTCTGTGGTGTAGGCTGGCGGCTGTAGCTCCAGTTAGACCCCTAGACTGGGAACCTTCATGTGCCGTGGGTGCGGCCCTAGAAAAGGAAAAAAAAAAAAAAAAGAATTACAGAGCCATGTCGATGATCTCATCCAGAAGAATGCTTTCTAAGAAGTCTGTTCACCACCTTTAGGCTTAGGAGACTGCAGGGTAAAAATACTTTCTGAGAGCTCCAGGGGTTTATCAGAAATGAGCATGACAAACATACATGTTAACAGTAAACAGGAAATACCATTATAGGGAGAAACAAGCTTTGAGATATAGGAGTTAAGCAAACCCTCTAAAAAGAATCCTGCTTTCTCTTTTAACTTTCTGGACATCTCTCAATACTGCTTTCCTTGGCAGTGTCTGGCACACTCGTTGATGCTCAGACGACCTACGGGCATACCTATGAGTGTGCACATCCAGCCTTGGGCAGTGCTGCGGCAGTTCTGTTATTCCACCCACACTGAGAAACGGACCTGATGGAATGAGCGGACCAAGGCCTTTCCAGGCCCTCCGTTACCTCCTAGTCTCTCATGGAGCTGCATTTTTGGGTCATTGCTAACTCCTGGCAAGACTGGGGGCAAAGCTCACTGCAAGGAACTCCTCACCCCCCCATTGGGACCACATGACTGAGAGTACAGTTCTTAATAATGAGTCGCCCTCTCTGCACTGCAGTTTAAAGACTCAGCCCGCCTGCAGGTCAGGATGATTTTGGGCCTGTGACATAGATCCACCTCTACTGATCGGGGAAGAATATCAAGAATCCTCTGACCCCAGGAGGACTGTCCGAGTTAGAGCTGGTGACACATTTGAGGGAAGCCTTGTTTTTAGTAACTATACAAATTGGCCTCGGAGATAGGATTCTGTGTAGGTGAGTTCACATGTCTGAAAAGAGACAAAGCATTAGAACAAGCTACTCCACGTGAGTATCTGCATGTTTAATAAGAAGGATAGAATGAAATATCTACGTGAATGTTTAGTTTTTTAACAACAAATCCAAAGACTATTAAGTATTTGAAAGACTTGCCGTTGCCGCTGTGGCTCAACGAGTTAAGAACGTACTGTCTGTGAGGAGTGCAGGTTTGATCCCTGGCCTCACTCCGTGCATTAAGGGTCCAGCGTTGCTGCAAGCTGTGGCTTAGGTCACAGATACAGCTCGGATACGGTGTTGCTGTGCCTGGGATGTGGGCTCTGGCTGCAGCTCCAATTCAGTCCCTAGCGCAGGAACTTTCATGTGCTGCAGGTGTGGCCCTCAAAAGAAAAAAAAAAAAAATTAAAATAAAATAAGGTATTCAAAAGAATTAATGGTGAAAGAAAAACATTTAACTGGTAAATTAGACACTATAAAAATGTATACAAAGAGCCAAAATAGTACAAATTAAATAGTATAAATGTTTTCAAAAAAGAAAAAGAATGTCAACAGCATTTGTGTTAAAATTCAATTTCTAAGGGTAAAAGAGGAATGTGATGGTTATTTAGGTTAATAACAGGAAATTATTTCTCAGCCATATGACTCTATTCCCCCCAAAAATGTTATTGTCTTCATGAATAAGAAATTCAAAAGATTAATAATAACTAATGGTCTTTTTTTTTTTTTTTTTTTTTAGGGCACATGGAGGTTCCCAGGCTGGAGGTCAAATCACAGCTGCAGCTGCCAGCCTATACCACAGCCACAGCAACCCAGATCCGAGCCGCCTCTGCAAATCATGCCATGGCATGCGGCAATGCCGGATCCTTAACCCACTGAGTGGTGGGGCCAGGGATTGAACCTGCATCCTCACGAATACTAGGTGGGTTCTTAACCTGCTGAGCCACACTGGGAACTCCCAATTTTATTCTCAGTTGTCTATTCAAAGTTGGTGCAGAATATTAAGAATCAAATTCAGCTGCTTTGTGTGTTGTATTAAGGGTGTGCAGAAATGACTGTTTTCCTCAGCGGCTATATCCTAGTCACAAACTAGGGTCGACTTAGGTCCTGTGGACTTGCAAAACAGTTTTACAAATGCCATGCCCATGTAACAATAAAATGCTGTGTGAACTTCCAGTTTTGTGGTTTAATGGGGCACATAACGCAGTGGACCGTTACGGTAAAGAGTCATTTGGTTACATGGGCCACATGCTCAGACTCAGGAACTGCTTTTGCAATGGAGAACAATTATGCACAGCAGAGGCTTAGAACTGTGGGCTTTTCAGTGGCTCTAGAGAGCTTTCTTACCCACCAGGGACACTTCAGGATCGTAAGACCCAGGAGGCAGGGTCCCTTGTACTAGATCCTGAAATTGATAGAGGGTGTTACCTGGTCCTGGCCCCAGGTAAATGTGTCAGCCTAACAGATTTGGGTCAGTAGGTGAAAGCAGCTTACTGAAATGTGCCTCTTTAAGGTAGGCGGCATAAGGTACAGAAAAGTGTCTCGCAGGATATTCTTCAATTTCCCAGATAATTGGATTTATAGCAGTTTGTGGCAGTGCTGCACCTACATGGGATGTGTATCTTCGGTCATCTGTTCTCACTCAGGTTTGCTCCATTCTACCCAGCAGGTCCACTTAGCACTTATCATCAATGAATGGAGAGTGGGACGCTCTCAGTGCTACTAAAGCGATGTCAGGACTCAAGGTCTGCATTGCTGCAGAAAGCAGCAAGGGTGACATTATCCTGATGTAAGAAAGAGTAGTTAGGTTTCCACCCATGGCTCGTGAGGCAGAAAGATCTGAACATCTTTCTTGAAGAGAATTGAAAATAAAGCATGGTTCTAGTCAGTAGTGACATGCCAGATACCAGAGGTTTCTTTATTTGATCCAGCAGAGATAACGCACCTACAGTCACACTGGAAGTGATAACACCATCGAGTTAGTATATATATTTTATATATATATAATATATATACTAACTCCATGAATTGTGTTATATTTATAGTTGCATAACCATCATCACAACCCAATTTTACAACATTTCCTCCCCAAACCCCCAGCCTATCCTCCCCCCGCCAAATAAACCTGTCTCCTTTGGTAACCATAAGTTTTCCAAAGTCTGTGAGTCACTTTCTGTTCTGCAAATAAGTTCACTGTATCCTTTGCTTAGAGTCCACACCTAAGTGATAGCATATGACGTTTGTGTCTCACTGTCTAACTATGCTTAGTATGATAATTTCTAGGTCCATCCATGTTGCTGCAAATGCCATTATTTCATTCCTTTTAGGCTGAGTAGTACCCCATTGGGTATTTGTACCACATCTGCTTTATCCACTCCTCTGCTGATGGACTTTTAGGTTGCTTCCATGTCTTGGCTATTGCATGTAGTGCTACAATGAACACTGGAGTACATTTATCTTTTTGAGACATGGTTTTCTCTGGATAGATACCCAGGAGTGGGACTGCTAGATCAAATGGTAATTCTATTTTTAGTTTTTTGAGGAATCTCCGCACTGTTTTCCGCAGTGGTTGCACCAATTTACATTCCCACCAACAGTGAATTAGGGTTCCCTTTCCTCTACACCTTCTCCAGCATTTAATGTTTGTAAACTTTTTGATAATGGCCATTCTGGCTGGTGTATGAGGGTGCCTCACAGTAGTCATGAATTGCATTTCTATAATAATAAGAGATGTCAAACAACTTTTCGTGTTCTTTTTGGCCCTCTGTCTAGTTACATTTTTAATGATCCCTGGTCCTTCTGCAAGGCCTACCTGGGTTTTTTCACTGTATAAGCATGCAGATCATAGAGAGATATGCTAGGAAAACCTCTGACCCCTCAAGGCTTTGATGATGGCACCTCGGCTTTTGTGCCTTGTTGGTGCAATAATGGGGAATGAAGGATGAAGAGAGATATCTTCAGGGCTTTCACTGGACGCTTCCTAAGCTAACAACTCTTTACATTTCTGATCACTAATGTGGAAATTCTCCTTGCTGTGTGCATTTTCTCTCCCTTCCTCCCTCTTTTTGTTCTTTCCTTAAGGGTATCTGCAACCATGTACCAAAATGACTGCATTAATAATATTACAGTCGATATCTATGGTTAATGAGTTTATACTATCTCTGTTCGTCTACTAATCAGCTCCGCCAAGATGAATTTCTCAGAGTAGCAAAGTATGGAAGTCAAGTGACAAATGGAGTCTTGGCCCACGTTTACCTCTTGGGGGTCCACATGAACCACTAGCCATCCTGTGGTTTGTTGCCCCAATTTTAGAATGGGAGCAGAAATGGGCTGTGACGTGGGGTCTTCCTCAGGTAATATGACTTCCTGTCAATCAAGGGGAATTTATGAATTGACTTAGGTTAGAAACTGAGCAGGAGGCCATTAATCCTCACTAATGCCAATCTAGTCAATTTCAACCCCCCCAAACTTAGAGTTATATGATTATATATTTCAAACAGGACTTAAAGGGGCTATTCATCTATGTCCTCCACAGGCATCCACAGATACTGCAGCTTCTCACAGAAATGGGCACATCTTATTCAATAGTGAAGCCTGGCCATCTGGCTTCTAAGCTGTGGCCTCACTGATGCAAGGAGTCTTAGGCAGCAAAGCCAAATCAAACTAAACTAAAAACAAACAACTTTTCCCAACAGGAAAAAAAATATTTAAAAATTGATCATAAAGTGACTTATTTTTTAAAAGTTATTTTCTTAGATCTTATGATGTTAGTTTTACTTGACAGCTTTTACAACACTATTTTTGTAGCTATTTTTAAACATTCTAAATAAATGACAATTTTTGCATTTTTGCGTGTATGATATTGCAACTTTTACTTAAGGAAGGTCTTCCAAATTTTATAAATCATAGAACCCACAAAACCTTGTTCTACCCCTCAGTTTAGTTGGACTGGAACCTTTTCCAGTGCCATCTGTGGCTCCTGGAAGACGGATATTATTATTTTATCCCTGCAGGCCCTGGGGAAGGAGGTGTTGCCCAGCTTAGACAGAGTTATGGTGCGGGGGACGGAAAGGGTGGCCAGTTTTACATAATTAATCCACACCAATATTTCTTTCTGCTAGAACTTTTCTTTCCTTTCATGCAGGGGCTAGGAAGTCTTTACGTAAAGCACGATATGGCACATATTTCAGGTTTTATGAACCATATGGTCCTGGTTGCAACCACATAATTTGGACATTTTCATGCAAAAGCATGCACAGACTATGCATGGTATGGGTGTGGCTGTGTTCCAATAACACTTTATTTATAAAAACAAGCTGGCTGGCCCCATTTGGCGCATGGTCTGACCTCTGATACAGAGTATACCCAGCAGCCCTGGCTATTAACGCCATTGACTTAGATGAATCAACTTAACTAACCAACCTAGTAATCTATCAATGCCACTCCCAGAAGCTTGAGCTGATATATGAAACTCTTGCTTCCAGGGGAATGTATCTACAAGTTTTTTTTTTAAGTCTTTCTTGGTCTATCATCCTCAGAGCCCTCTCCAGCGTGTTTCCCACTGTCCTGCCAATTCAAATTGGAAGGTGTTCTGAAGCTCTTCTGGTGCAGAGAGAATTTTTTTCCAGAAGAGACCTTCTCTGGTGTTTCTCTCTCTGGGTTTTGTTGGGATCTGACTTTCATTGTGGGCCAGGGACCCATGAATGTGATGAGAAGAGACATCCCTGGTTTACTAGGGCAACTGTTCCTGGTACAGTCACTACAAGAGTTTCATGACCGAGAAGCCCAGTTCCTCCATTCCCTGCGGAGGAGCTACTTTAGCAGACAAGGACTCTTTAGGGAAATGCAGGGGTTCCATGTTCTTAGCCTCCATTCTGCCTGCTCACATGTCCTATCTCATGTCATAGGGGTAGCCCCCTTCCTCTAGGTTTTCTTACTCTAGTATAAGAAACCTGTTGGGTTGCATTCATCAATTCTGCAACTCTGTAACAACTGCAGTTCAGATCTGGGCTTAATTTTCGGCTTTCTCTTCTGTGGGGCTGCAGAAGATCAAGTCCATCCTTAAAGCTGTCTCTGTGCCCTCTGGGTTACCACATGCCCTGACTTAGGCATCTGTTCGAGACTTTCAGTTGGCCCATCTCTCTGTGTGTATTCTCTAAGGTCTTCAGAAATAGCCAGCTTATGATCTGCTTATTATACCTCTCACCGTAGCTATGGTGACTCTGAGTCACAGCCATTTGCTCTAAGAACACCGTGCCCTCCACCTGCCCTCATGATGCCACCATCTGCCACAGATCAGCACACCCCATCAGCAAGGAGAGGAGCAGTGCCCTCATCCAGTGTGTGAGTAACCCAGCAACAAAACTCCATGCTGAGTTTTCGGTTTCCTGAGGCTGTTCCTAGTGACGATTTCTCTATCAGTCGAAGTCCTAGAAGAAATCAATGCGCTCTCAGAAAGGGAATTGAAGAGATCTAATAGAATTAGTGAAATGGCTAATTTATTTAGCTAACCACGGGTAGAAAGAGCCCCACTGTCAATAAAGGGGAAAAGCATTACGGCTTTCGGTTTGAAAGGGCAAGAAGAGCAGTTACTGGATCACAGAAACCAGTAGCAGCAAGTCCCAGCGGGAGGTTGACCAGCAATAGTTGTGTTTTTCATAGAGATGCAGCCCCAACCAAAATGCCAACCAACTGGAAGAAGCCAGGAGAATAAACACTCTGGTCTCGCTGTCTCCCTGCCATCTATCAATGTCGCTGCCTTCTATTGGTTGACGGTGATGCCACCCAAAAGGTGAGGACAAGGACATTAATTCCACCCCTAGAGGAAGGAGCTCCACCCCTAGAGGGAGGAGCTTCGTAAGACAGAGCACAGGCAATGATAGAATGAAGTGAAACTGGGAGGGCAGAATTAGACTATCCAGCATAGACAAATCTAATACCGTCGTTAAGCTACTTATCTTCTACTAGTGTCAGTTTCTTTGCATGCAAAATAACTCTGCCATTTGCTTAAATAAGCAAGCATATATAAATAATGTGCTCCTCGTAGATATTCGCTAATTTCTAATTGGTCATATTGTCACTTTCAGCACCGCAAAATATGCAGAATAGAGTGTTTCAGAAGTAGTGTTGTTTGATGCCTAAAATACTTTGAATGTGTGTGCAACCTATTCTACATATTATCTGTAAAACAAGCATAAGAAAACCGTATTTGTCTTAAAGAACAACTATAGTTAAGGACAGGTAAACGTTAGCTTCTCTTTTTATTACCTGGAGCACTACACAAAAATGTTGAGGAGACTCAACCCCAGGGTAGTATTTTCTGAAACCTAACATGCTTGCTCTGAATTTGCGGCATCTTATCAGTGGACAATCGTCATCACTTACAACCTGTAGAATTTAAGGGGTAAATGATTTGTCAAACACAACATAGCTACCTAGTCCAAGAGGACTTTTAAAAAAGTATTTTTACTTGTTGACTGTTGCATCAGATAATTGTGCCATGAGGGGAAAAAAATGTTTTAAATGGCTACGTGAATGTTAATTAATAGTGATTAGTGATACTGAGGGAATTCTACAATGACTGTTTAAACAGAAGTCTGACCTTCAAAGTTATGCATACAGGGGATATTACTTTAGAATTAACTGACGCTTTTTTAACTTTTTATGGCCACTCCCATGGCATGTGGAGCTTCCCAGGCCAGGGGTCAAATCAGAGCTATAGCCGCTGGCCTACATCACAACCACAGCCATGCAGGATCTGAGCCTCATCTTCGACCTACACCATAGCTCACAGCAACATCAGATCCTCAACCCACTTAGCGAGGCCAGGGATCAAACCTGCATCCTCATGGATGCTAGTCAGATTCATTTCCACTGAGCCATCATGGGAACTCCTGAAGCTTTCCTATTGAAAACAGCAATAGTTAGAACATGCTAGAGTTGTATAATTAGTTTTCATTTTTTTCTCTCTTACACATGCCACAGTCTATGTACTGGCAAAATAGGATGTCTGCTGATGCTCAGCATCTCAAAACTGGTCCAGGATTCCTCTTGATGTGCAGTGTGTTTAGACTTGGATATTCCTAGAGGGATGAGAAAACCCATTATTATCCAATTATTAACTCTCCTATTTAGAAGAGCTTCACAGGATCGATTTCTGGTTATCAGAAGGCTGTTTACAGCGCCAGAAAATTAACTCGGTAGGAAAGAAATTTTATCAATTGATTTGTGTTCCTTTAGATAATTCAAAGGGACAAGTAAAACTGAATGACACCTTCAACAGAGGTGGGAGAATTTCAAGTCAACTTAGGTCTGTTTTCCTGCTCACCTGTGGTCTGCACAGAAGATGACCTCACATAATGGGAAATCCCAGATACAGCGCCAAAGGAGGTCTTGCTGTGTCATCCAAATGGCTAAACTATCAGGTCACAGTTTCTATGTGGGGTCTTGGTCTGTGAAGATTCGGGAATTCTCAGTTCTACTCTTTTCTTTGTCAGTGGGGTGTTCAGTAATTCAATGTTTGACAACGATGTATGGAACGGTGCCCCCGCTCCCCTGAGGAATCCCAGTGCCCTTAGGACCAGAAAAGGGCAGGACTTTTCTCCCTCTCTGGATAGAGGGCAATGAGGTTACGTTGAAAGCGTGTGATCTGTTCAACCTGGCCTCGAGCATGCTCATTTGTTTTTCTCCCCGTTCAGGCCATAGCTGTTCTTGAAAGAAACAGAACAGGACCTGGGGCCATGGAAGCCACATGGAAACCATCTTCTCATCACTCACACTAAGCCAAAACTCATCATCTTTCCACGTGTTGCCTCCTTTCTCTGCTACTTTCTCTTTCCCTACACACCAAACCCCCCTTGTCAACCCTTGAAGAATACAGATTAAGAGGTCTTCTAGCTCCAAGGATGTCAGATCTGTTCAAGCTTTTTGGTAAAACCTAACCAAACCACAAAGAGCCGCTGGCAGGCTATTAATACAGCAATGAGGCAGGATCTGAGGTCGTTTCAAAACCATCCATCGCTGTGTTTGGAGCCGTCGAGCCTTTCCATCACGCCTCACCCCATCATTTCACTCCTGGAACCCCCTCTGCTTCTCACTAGCCGACTGACTTCCTGTTTCCTCAGACACGCACCATGGCTTCCAAATGTCCTCAGCCGCCCCCTCTATGATTACCCCCTGACATTCCCGGTTAGCCCCCACCACTGTGCCACTTCATTGGGGTTACTTATCTCACGTTTCCTAAAGAAGTTCGACCTGACTTCTGTTTCAGTTTTGTCTTGTTTTCCTAGCCATCTCACGGATCGCTAGAACCTGGCCTCTCCGATGACTGACTGCTTTTGGCTTGGCTCCCACTCCTGGTCCCACCAGTCACTGCAAAGGAGTAGGTGTGAAGAAGGAGTTGGAACAAAAATGGCCCCTCGCCATCCTAGAACTGTGGTGGACCATTCATCTTTGAGCGAAATGAGAAAGGGCGTCTGTTTTCACCAGGGGGGCTGCACAGAGCTGTCATTCTTCTTTTTTATGGTCACCTTCTTGATGCCATTGCCTCTGCTTGTTTCCTTGAGCCTCTTCTAACCCTGTTTCTACGGCAGCGACTTCACGGATAAGCTCGCGCAGAGATCCCAAGGAATGTTTTATGGTTGAAGTTCCGTGGTCTTGTCATTCTCACTTCTCTGCCTCATTTGGTACAGCAGGTCCTTTTGGAAACATTTCTCCTGTGGGTCCTTAAGCATCACATTATCTTTTCCCTTCTCCTTGGTATTCCCACTTCCGGATCTCTTCCTGTCAAACCTTTCTCTTCCCTCTTAAACTGGGCACTCTCAAATGTTTCCACCTGGTCTTTTGTTCCGCACCTCTTATCGTCTTTGACTCAGAAAGCAATTCTACAGGGACTGCATGGTTACCTACTTACACATTATTCCAACATTTCAAACTTTATATATTTTCTTAACTTCAGTGGATCCCATCAGACAATCTAATTCACTTGTCCACCAGGAAACTTTCCATCGGGAAATTGAAACTAATATCAAATCCTAATATAATCCATCTCTCAACCTGGTTATGTCCTCTAGCTTTTATGTTTATAGGTATGATAAAATATGTTCTAGTTACATAGTGAAAAATCCTTTCTTATATTTGACCCACCACAGAGATCACAATATTTAGCTATCAAGGGCCAAGTCATCAAATTCATCATCACGCAGAACTGTAAGGTGTCTATTCACATACTCAGTGATATTTCAAACTTTAATGCAGGATGCGATAAAATCGTATTTAGGTGTTATAGGTATTGATGAAGCAAGAGCTGCTCTAACAGATAAACGCCTCAATCCCAAAAGCTTACACTATAGAGGTTTATATATTACTCTGGTAAAATCTTCAGGGATTCCTGGTTAGCAAGAAGCTTTCTTCCAAAGAAAGCTCAGTATTGCGACCTATAGATTGTTGTATATGTATTTAGGCAAAAACAAATGTATGTGTCATTGGGAACTGGAATGTTGACATGGAAGAAAGCAAAACAAATGTAAGAGAGAGAAATTTTGAGAGAATACCTTATATCTTCAGTGGAAATGAAACCAGCTGTATAGACTCATGATGTATTTTATCTCTTTAGGGGGAAAAAAGGGAAAGAATGAAAAATAAATCCTGGCCCTATCTGCAGAAAATGCCTAGAAACATTGACCAACTGAGGAGTAATGAGTATTTCTAATACGAGGACCAGGGCTCTTAGGCAACAACTAAGGTGTTTGTCTGAAAATTTATTTTTTAAAAAGGGAGGGAATAAAACATTCATCTTGCCTTTTTTGGACAAGCCTGCTTCAGGAGGCAGTGATTATCAATGGCTGGCAACATCACAAAAATAATGACCCACTGACATTATGTGACCCACGATGTGAATGCACATTAACCATGAAGCATTTTTGACCAAAACAAAAATGCAATTAAATATGATCGATCCTTTCTAAAACTACCAATTTCCAGAAAACAGAGGGGCTGGGGAACATGTTAAATGACAGGATGAAAGGATACTCAGTAGACTCTGAGAAACTCTAGGCATTACTTCAAAATATAAAATACTAGGAAAATATAAAGACAGGCATGAGAAACCTACAGATTAAAGAAACTTATGGAGTGCCTTAATACATAATTATAATATATGGACCTTGCTTGAATCTTGAGTCTATAATATTACTAACATTCAGAGTACCTGGGAAATTTCAACACTAACTAGATTATTCATGGTATAAACAGACTAGTATTAATTTTTAGGTACAATAATGTTATTGTGGTTTTATTTTAAAGGATTTTTTAAAATTAAGATTTGCTTTAAACTTTATATCTTAGAGATGTGATTTGAAATATTTATGGATGGGTGAAACATTATGTTGTCTGGAAAGTGGTAAACACATCCCTGTCAAGGAAAAATTGTCAGGGGTTTAAATTTATCTTGACTTCTTTGTAGAAGCTGACTAATTGGAATATACCATTTCATTACACTAGTCTGCATAGCTTGTATATTGCCGAAATAATTCATTATATAAACTTTTTAAAATGGGGGTATTGGTGGAAATGGAAGGGGGTGGGTTTGTGCACATTTGTGTATGCAATTATATACACACACATGCACTTCAGTGGTTGAGACAGAAGGGATGAGAAGTTAGCAAAAAGAAAAAGATTGCAAAATGAAATGTGATTTTCACCTAACCATAGCCTCCTGGGGCGGAAGCTTACATTTCATCCTTGGAAAGAGTGAGATGTGAGACAAGAAAAGAATATTGGGCCACATTGAAAAGCTCTTTTGAATATGCTCGTAGATAGAATGGCAGGGACCTGGTTAGAAATCCACCCAAGGGCCCGGGCAAGAAAGCAGCATCTGCATGGTAGGGTAGGTCGGGGGAATGGAGGGAAGGGGACGGACGTGAGCTACGGCACAGTGATACAGACGACACAGCTAAGAAGCTGAAGACAAAGTAGAGGTGGAGGGAAGAGAACAAAGGCATTTCATTTTTGGTGAAATGGTGAGGGGTGCACATCTAGAGAATCAGTACTGCCATAATAGGGAGTCTAGAGAACTAATTTGTGACGTATGGGAGATGTGCAGAGAGGGAAATCCTTACCACGACTCCCAACTAATAACAAATTCCTTGAAGTGTCCTTTTTAATTAACCCCTCCCCTCACTTCCTCTTTATTGCTATTTGCCAATTAACGACTAAGAACTCAATCTTCATCCTATTCCTTGTCCAAAATCACTGAACCTTTCTTTGAGCAGATCAACCTCTCCTTTATTCGAAATTCTATATTTTCCACTGACTAGAGAATAAAGTCAAGAATTTTTAACATTATAACTTTATTCTCTATCTCCTACCTTCTAAAGCTACTTCCTATTAAACTCAACCAGGGCTTAAATTGAAGTCAAGCTAGTCTCCTAACTGAAGTGTGACTTCATTCATGATTCTCTTAATATTCTCTTGTACTCTCTTAAAAAATATTCACCCTTCAAAGCCTGGCTCTGCTCCCACTTTCTCTGTGGAGATTTCTCTGAAAACGAAATCATAGTCAATCCTTCGTTCTCTCAACAACTCCAGTGTCACAGGGAGGTGACTGTGTATCTTTGTCTTAGACACAGCAGATGTGCTGAGTGCAAGGGCTATGGGATTAGACGGACCTGCATCTTCCCTTTCGTGCTCTATGACCTTGGAAACATATCTTCACTTCACCACATCTGAGGCTACATTCCTGATGCATCCCCATCTCAGTCCTCCTTAAGGTGCCTCTTAGAGGTCATACAGCTCCACTTCCCTTCGGATCTCCAGCTTACTTGTCTAGCTTCTCCCATGCTCTGTTGGCTTTAGCCCCCGCAGCCCCTCTGCTGTTCCTTGATCACCCAGCCTGATCCTCACCAGGGTCATTTTGGGTCTGCCTGCCGACTTTCCCACCAGATGGCCGCATGGCTCCCTTGTTCCTCTCCAGCAATCTCTAGTCAAAGCTCTCCTCATCACGGAGGCCCTTTTCACCGTCTTGATAAATCTATCTCCACCACTCTAACCTAGACAGTTCCTGCTCCCTTTCCTTAACTCACTGTGTTTCTTTTGTCTGTAACAATAGCATCACGCTCCCTATTGTGTGTGTGTGTGGTAGTCTGGCTTCCCTTTCTAGAAGGTGAGCTCCGAGGGGGAAGCCCCTTTGTCTTGCTCACTAAGCTGTCCTCACCTTTAGAACAAATGGATAATACAGGGCATTGGTCATAGTAGGCTCTTTATAAGTAGTTTTTAAAATAAATACTGAAACTCCTATTTGGATGGAAATAAAATGGGATAACCTTTCTGAATCAAACTGAGTTTTTAAACATCATTTACTTTCAATAATTTATTGGCAAAAAGATTATAAACCGAGGGAACTCTGATTATGGGTCAACTACCTCCTTCCTTCCAGTGGTTTGGATACAGACAAGGGCTATTAATGTCTGCTGTTTCAGAAACTTGGAAAGGAAACCTACTTCTGAGCCTAGAGCTGACCAGATCAAGTAGAAGAAGAGACTATAATTGTTACTGTTTTCATGAATTTATTCACTTCCCTACTTTAAGAAAGAGTTCACTTTATAAATCTCCCACCTTTCTCTCCAGTTGCAGTTTCTCAACAAATGTAGAAGTGAAAGGCTGTGTGTGGGTCCCCAGGAAGAAATGATACTCTAAAAAGACTGCAAAAATTAAGAGAAAGGAGTAAACTTGGACTGCATCAAATTCTGGCCTTTTTACATGGGAGAGTTCCTATTCAAGATGGATGAATTTGATTTGGGGACACTGAGTACCTCCTAGAATATATTTTTGTTATGCATTTTCAATTTCAGTAAACAGTTCAGTTTCTCTATAACTGCAATTACTCTTTGGTCGCTTTGAAGAATAAAGCTTATAGACATGGTACTGGAAAAATCATTGGGGGAAATGTGTTTCCATAATTTAATACAGGGTTCTCTGTAATGCGATTTCAGAGCTTAAACCATTTGTTTAGCAAGATTGGGTCCCGTCTAATTCTGTGACTGTTTTGAACTCATTTTTTTAAGCAAGAGGAGGCATGGAAGAGCTTCAAGGAAATGACGACACCTTTAGTTAGTGACTAACTAAAGAGCAGAAGCAAAAGTAAATAAGACAGTGATACAGGGCACACCTGTGCATGAGAATGTATGAATAGACAGCCACATACAGTTATGTTTTATTTCCATTTTTCAAATCCTACCAATATAATTTATAATGCTTCTTATTCAGCTATTTTACTCAGCTACAAATTACTCTCAAGATTGTTTCCTACATCATAATCATTTGATAACTCATTCTTTGGCATTTCATTTCATTTTTTTTTTTTTTTACTCCTACATCTCCCTTCCCTGCAGATGTAATAATCTAAGTGAAAAATGGTGAAATGCAAAAGATAGAAAACAGAATTTTCTGGCTTTCAAGGCTTTGAAGAAGGAAATGATTAACTGAATGTTGATCTTATCACAATATAAATGTTAACTATCCTTGCTTTGAAAATGCCTACACTGGACATTGAAATAAATTACAATTGCAAATTATTATTATTATTTTCTTTAATCAAGTGACTCTGTGGATACTCACTGTCCTCCATTCATCTCAAACACCTAGAGAGGAATCAGTTTCTCTATGAAAATAGTGATGTGGTTTGTCCTGAAAATCTTATGCAAGATCAGATTTCACTCTGAAAATTATAATCAAGGGTGGGAAAGAACACTTTTGTTATGAGGTAGAAAAACTATTAGCAGTAATGTCAACATGAGGAAATTACATGATTGCTGATTTGAGTAATTAGTCTTTGTTTTTCGGTTTTTGATTGTTTTCTTTTTTGGCCACCACACAGCATATGGAGTTCCCCGACCAGGGACTGAATCCAAGCCAGAGTTGTGACCTATGCCACAGGTGAAGCAATGCTGGATCCTAAATCCTCCATGCCCGGCTGAGGATGGAACCCACACCCCTGCTGCACAAACACCATCAATCCTGTTGGTCACAGAGGGAACTCTGAGTAATAAAAGAATCTCCATTCGCAGCTAAATACATCAGAGCTTTGATAGATGCATGCTTTGGGGATGTCTATTTATCACCATATAGTTTGGACTAAAAAATTTATTGTACTTAAAAATTCCAAACTTTGTCATTAAAAAAAATAGAATTAGTTTCAAATGTTTATTTTGTTGCTGACTAGCTGTGAGACGATGAGCAATTCATTTTAACTTTCTGAGCCTGTTTCCCTGTTTAAAAACACTGCTCTGGTCACTGATGTTCACGGCAGTGGTGGTCAGCATTGGATGACCGGGTCAGGGATGGTCAGTGAGGGCATTTTGGGGATGGTTAGCTGCGCTGTTTTTACGGGTGGCTAGTGATGTCTGTCACGAGACGTGTTTCTACAATATTTTCTCAGCCTCTTTGCTGAAAACTCCATCTCGTCCTGCCTTACTTTACCCCATCTTCCTGCTTGAAAAACAGTCACAGTGCTGGTAAATGACTTAAGCTTAAGAACAAAGACCTAAAGGCCTAAGTTATTCATAGGGTCAGCTGAATGAGGACCTAACGCATTGGTCTAGCGACACCGTTTGCACAGCATGATATGTCCTCAAAAGAATGAGAGAAAGAGGAACCTCATGGCCAAGTGGTTTATGAGCGGTCGTTAGCAGAATATGCATTAGAAAAAAGAACCAAGGTGCGAACCTAGGCACACCACTGCAGGGTTGCCACAAATAGAGGCCTTTGCAGAAGCACAGGGAGGATTCTCTGAAATGCTCTGCATAGATAGCTCACTCAAATGCTAATGATTGTTAAATGCCTAAAGGTCAAAGTAAAAGCTTAACCATCTACCCGCTAAATGACTTTTAAAATAGTAAAACAACTTATAAAATAATAAAAAAAACCACCCTATATCCTCCACCTACAGCCCCCTCCTCACTTGACCTCATCCTCAAGAGCACAATAAAAGCAGTGTGGCTGAGGCGGTGCTCTTGGTCCCTGAGACTCTACTTAAGATAAATGTCTCTGTGTCTTGTTTTATGTTAACATTTTTCCTTAAGTTTCACAGCACCCGTTCTTCAGCCCCATCCTGCTGCGCTGGTCTCCGCAGATGGCCGCACCAGGGAGAGTCAGCAGTGGCTGTGCCAAGAATGGTCAGCAATGCTCCAGATGGAGATGGTCGGTGACAGCTGCATGGGGATGGTTAGCGGTGTGCAGGTTGGGAGTGGGGAGCCAGACCTAATGGCCCCGTCATGACTGGACAACAGTCCACACTGAACTGTCATCTGGAACTTAGCTTGAAGGAAGAGATTCTTCTAGACACTAGCTATGTCATCCCAAATGTTTTCTGCATGCACGATGTACACATAAATTCTGGATCCCCAAAGGCCTTTTTTGCGTAAAGCTTGCTTAGGACTTGCTAACAGAAAGCCAGTCTGTTTATCAGCTGACAGGATGACATCAGATTGATTGACTGGTTGATCTTTTTATGGCCTCACCTGCTGCCTAAAAGTTCCTGGGCTAGGAGTGGAATTGGAGCTGCAGCTGCTGGCCCACACCACAGCCACAGCAACACCTGATCCAAGCCGCATCTGCAACCTACACCAGAGCTTGTGGCAACGCGGGGTCCTAAGCCCACTGAGTGAGGCCAGGGATGGAACCCGCATCCTCAAGGATACTAGTAGGATTCTTAACCTGCTGAGCCACAATGGGAACTCCCAGAATTTTTTTAAGTCATATTTAAGGGTATGCTTTAAAAACTACTACTAGATTTGAAATAATTCAAAATAAGGGCAAATTATAAATACAATAATACCAGCTGCAAAATGCATTGATATTTACTTAAAGTGATCACATGTATTTAATGTTAAATAAGATCAGCATAATTTTTAAAAAGGAATATCATGTATTTTCACTGGTGTACCAGATCTGTTTACCTCTCACGTAGCAATTTTTTAATGAAAAAAGGCTAATATGCACAAATTAAAAGCATGTTGCTTTCTTCAAATTTTGATTCAAAGAGCAAAACTGTAAACAAGAAAACCCACAGATATACCAACGTTATTTAGGAAATGTTATTTTTACAGAGGGCTTTATATATTATATTCTTTGTCTTTAGGAACGATTCACTTACATCATGCATTGAAACATAAAATTAATTATGCATAATTGCTACAACCATTAATAATGCAGCCAGGCATGAATAATTTAATCAAATAGTAAACTAATTTTATCTATTATATTGGAAGAAAACTGTCACAGATGTTTACTCCGTACAAAGAATGCTATTTTTTTTCCTAACTTTGGGGTCTAGCATTCAATGACATGGAGGTGATTTCTCATGTATATTGAGGCCTCTTTTAGGCTATTGAGCATTAAAACCTTGTACTTAGGCTTGCCTCATTAAATATGTATGCTTTTAGCAATCTGACTCCTCGTATACGTCACTGACACTGCGCACTAGCAGCCGTTCTGTTCCCTCTAATGGGTCTGTAACAGCGATGCCACCAAAAGAAGTCTGGGAAGAGGCACAGGACGCTAAAAATAGCCACAGTGCAGCAGATTCGGTGAAATGATAGCCCCATAATTTATATGTGGAAAAGCTAATAGTCTGGGATGTGATACCAGATTGTTCAAGCAAGTGAAATATTAAAATTTATTATCATTTGAACAACAACAAAAAAGCAGGAAACTGCAGCCAAGCAGGCTCTCAGGTCAATGCAATGTCAGAGCGAATGCAGCGAGCACATGCGTCCTCTGTCAAAAAGCACCGTTAAATCTGGAGGAGAAATTTTCCTCCGTGCTCATATGATTCTGAAGAATCTCAAGTCCAAGTACTTGAAGATGATGAGATGCATATATGTATGTGTTTAAATATAGAACATTTATACATCATATATACTTGTATATATAAATATATTTCTATTATCGGTGTACTATGACCATAAATGCATATCTGTTACATATACTATATAACTATAAATATCTTCTCCTGGCAAATCAATACCACGTGCATCCTCGGGGGAAAAAAAATCTCCATTGTCCTCTGTGTATTTTTCCCGCATTTGATGAACCTATGTTGACAAGGATAATGACGTGCCACACACTGTTTCTGGAACCAAAATGTGCTGGTCAGGAAAAACAAGTGCAAGTTTCAGGGGGATTTTGTGGGCTTTTTTCTCCTGTCTTTGTACTTGAATCACTGAACTTTGCCAGTGTGTCACTAGCTGCCAGCAGCTACCTGACATGTCAAGATTGATTTTGACAATGCGCCTGCATCATGCTCTATGCACTGTTTAGTACACAAGGAGGCCCCACACAGTCAGAAAATAAAAGTAAGTTCATTTCCCTGGGATTATTGCAGTTACCCACAATGCTGTGCTGTAGCTCATCGCAGTCAACGGAGGCTAGTTAGAGATACTGAAAGAGTCTTTGTCTTTAAAACAATATAAGCTATATTCAATTGATCATAGGCTATGTTTTTTGTTTCGTTTTTTCTTTTTTTTAAGACTGGCCTAATTGATTTGTTGAAATGTATCTTTTAGGTCAGTTTCCTAAATTTACCACCCATATAATAGAAAGTCTGATTATTTCTGTCATTTTTTCATGGCAATTCTTCTAACTTTTAAATCATGGAATACGGTAAAAACGAAGCAAAATTCCTATACGAGTTCTTCCATCGACAACACGTGTGACAAAAATGGTGTAACTTTTTCAGGATCTTAGATTTTCAAGGAAAATCTAATGCACAAAGTGAAAACGGTGAAGTTGACTACCAATATCTTCTCATTGTTAAACTGTGTAATAAAGTTTCTAAGAAGGCTGGTATGGACACTCCAAGCAATGCAAATAGTTCTGTCCAAAGAAAGTGAATGGAGACTCTTTCTGCTTATTTAGTCTCACCTCCCACCCCCACCCTCCTATTGTGTGGTAGAGGAGGTTCCGTGGAGAAATGGAAAACTGTGCTGTGTAGACGCCAAGAGGCTTTGCCAGCTCTCCAATTTTTATTCTCAAATTTTTGCAAATATCCCTAGGCCTTTGTTAAAGTGCAGAGCTGATTAAAAGCTGTTTTCTGACAGAGTAATTTTCTACATGTAGACATAGTTTATAAACTGCGATTGCTTCTAAAAAAAAAATTGAGTTAGCCAAAAATTATGTAAAATATACAGGGTAATTTCTTTTCAAAATGAACATATGTTTTACCAAAATTTTAAAATAATTTACCAAAATTATGTATTTAGAAAGAATGAATTATAGAATTATATGAATAATTTAATTAAGCCAATATGGCTAAATATTACATTACAAGCTTTTTGGTTATTTCAAGGATTTTTAATTCTACTTGATATAGTCTTAAAAATTTAGATATATTTTAAAGAAAGGACAAAATTAATTGATAGCATAAACTTCACATAATTCATTAGCCAAAACACAATAGTCAAAAAATACCTAGTTACAATGAAATACTAACAACAGAATGATATTTATCATATTATCATTAACGAAGTTCCTTCTGACATACATTTTGAATCCATGTCCTTACCAGATGACGTAAGGTATAATCTGAAAATTAGTTTGACTTTCAGTTATTATGGGTGCTATTTTAAGTCATTATTTTTTCTATTTCTATTTGACTTATATTTTATTGTACAATACACTAATGTAAGAATATAAAAATGCTAATTTGTAATCTACCAGTTTTGTAGATGGTTATCTTCTCTCTTTATATAAAAAAATTTTTATTGGGACTTCCCATCGTGGCACAGCAGAAACGAATCCGACTAGGAACCATGATGGTGCTGGTTTGATCCCTGGCCTCGCTCAGTGAGTTAAGGATCCGGTGTTGCCCTGAGCTGTGTAGGTTGCAGACACAGCTCCAGTTGGCATTGCTGTGGCTGTGGTGTAGGCTGGCAACTGTAGCTCCGATTAGACCCCTAGCCTGGAAACCTCCATATGTCATGGTGTGGCCCTAAAGAGAGAAAAAAAAAAAATTTATTGGAGTATAGTTGACTGAAAACATTGTTTTGTTTTAATTACAAGACAAATGAACTTTTTAAAAAACAGATGAAATGATTTGTGTAAGGTATTGAAAATCAGTTAATTTCAGCACTAATGAAATGGGATTTTTTTTTCTTACCCCCAATAAGGCACCACTATGCATTACTGATTTTATATTACATATGTATCTGATTTAAAATATTTGATAATAAACCTACCTATAAAAGCATTTTAGGATTGTTGCTATCACCCCCAAACTTCAATCTTTTCTCTTTGCCTCTCAAAAAGCAGTGTGATTCTCAGACTCCTAATGGGAGGATCACAATATTTATTCAGATAATCACAGGACAGCTACCATCACCTGATATTTGTTTTTCAGATCTATAAATAAGAACTCACACCCACAAGTTTTGAATGGTAGATACAAAGCTGTATAATAAAGCAAGTCAGTAAGTTGATAATAGCACTACAGCAATAACAGCTGGAATGCAAAACAGCTAGAGGAAATCAAAACTTTACTTCTGTTATCTTGGTTCTTCCTTGCTCCCCCAAACTGAATGTCATCAGCAAAGGGGACTTCACTTGGTACCATCTTTCTGCATCATTTATAAAATCTCTAAATAGTATCAGCCTTGACAATGGTCACTGTACCATCACCTCATTTGCAGTTTATACCAGGAGTCTCCAACTGTCCTTCTTGTAATTTAAATTCATAACTTTACTCTATGAAAAGCCAACAATCTATTATGGCAGACCAGTTTTCTTTTTCTCATCAAAGGAACTGGGCTTATTGCTGAGAAGGAATGTGTTTTTATTGAGAATGTTCTTCCTCTTTTTATTCAGAGTTGATGAATAAGCTGTTTGCTAAAAGTGTTTAAAATAATAAACAGAAACAAAAGAAAAACAGAAACAAGTTTTCTGGATATATTTAACTTGATAAAATATCTCACTTGGAACCACTGACTCTTGAAAGCAGGGCTTGTCCCTAGGTGGAACTAGAAATGTGATTTTTTCTTCTTTTTTGTCTTTTTAGGGCCTCACCCACGGAATACGGAAGTTCCCAGGCTAGGGGTGGAATCAGAGCTGCAGCTGACAGCTTACGTCACAGCCACAGCAACATGGGATCCAAGCCACACCTGTGACCTACACCACAGCTCATGGCAACACCTGATCCTTAACCCACTGAGCAAGGTCAAGGATCAAAGCCACGTTCTCATGGGAAGTAGTGAAGTTTGTTACCACTAAGCCATGATGGGAACTCCTGGAAAGCTGATTTTGATTTGGGGATTTAATTTTCTTAGCTCCAGTCTACTTTTGCTGCTTTCAAATACACACGAAAGTGAAGGATGTTCTCGTGTTCTCACTTTCAGCTGCCACTTTTCCCTATTTGCATCCTCTTCACTTCAGTGGGCGGACCCACATAGAGAGAGTCACATATAGGACTCAAGTTAGCCACCTAGAATCTTAAAATTGTCTTACATTGAATCAGAATTTTTCTGTAAATTTTCTTCTTGTGGGCTCCAGTTTTAAAGAACTAGTTCTAAAGAAGCTAATTTGAACAGATCCTCTAGATAGTAATGCTTCCATATCCTTATTACTATTTTTTTTTTTTTTAATTTCATGGTCGCACCCATAACAGATGGAAGTCCCCAGGCCAGGGACTGAATCTGAGATGCAGCTATGACCTATACCACAGTGTGGCAATGCTGAATCCTTTAACCACTGAGCTTGCAGAGATTGAACCTGAACCTCCTGAGTGCACAGCCACTGAGGTCAGATTCTTTTTTTTTTATGACTTTTATTTTTTCCATTATAGTTGATTTACAGTGTTCTGTCAATTTCTATTGTACAGAAAAGTGACCCAGTCATACATATATATACATATTCTTTTTCCCACAAATTTTTTCCTCTCTCTCTCTCTCTTTTTTTTTTTTTATGGTGCCCTCCTCACTTTTTATCTCACTGAGAAAACAGTAAAAATCAAGGGAGAAATCCCCTACCCTTCTTGACCTGCTTTTTCATTCTCTCCAGGACTCCCCTCTGCGGCTTCTTTTCTTCTCTCATGGCCGCTCATATTTCACTCTCCTGTTGGTAATTTTTCCTCTTCCCAACCTTTAGTGTGTCAGTTTGGGCTGCTGTAACAACAGTCCCGAAATTGGGCGGCTGAAGCAATAAACATTTATTTCTCATAGTTCGAGAGGCTGGGGAGTGCACGATCAGGGCGCCATCAGGGTTGGTTCTTGGTGAAACCTTCCTGGCCATTTGCTGGTGGTCTCCTACATGGCAGAGAGCAGTGAGAGAAGCAAGCTCTCTCACGTTTCTTCTCGAAACAGCACTAATCCCTTCAGGAGGGCTCTACTCATGTGACCTAAGTACCTCCCAGAGACCCCATCTCCAAACGCCGTCACACCGGGGCGTGGGGGGAAGGGACACAGAGCCCATACTTGTGCTCTGAGGATTATCCTTATGCCTCCTTTCCCTTGTCTTCACTCTCACACTCTGAGTCACCTCGTCTAGTGCCATGACTCTAAATATCATTCACATACTAATCCTCCAAGATTATACCTCCATCGAGATACGCCCCCCCCCCCTTCTCTGCACCTGCCAAGGTTCTTGGGCCAGGGTCTGAACCAGTGCCCAAGCAGCTACCCAAGCTGCTGCAGTGACAACACTGGATCCTTTACCTGCTGTGCCAGAAGAGAACTCCATTTGGAAACCTTTTTTGAATTTCATATATATCCCAACAGCCTACATGATATTTCTGCACAGATGTCCAACAAGCATCTGAAACTTAACACATTCAACATGAACTCTCCATTTTCCTCCCCCATCATACTTCTTCCTCAGTTTTCCTCACCTGTGTAAATAAAAAACTACATTCTTCTGTTTCATTAGTCCAAAATCTAGCAGCCCAGAATGACCTCTTATTCACACCCTATATGCACCCCCATCAGTAAATTCTGCCAGCCCTACAGTCACACTCCAACTGCTAAAGCAGCCATCATCATCTGTCACCTTGTCTCTGGCATGAGCCTCCCAGCTGGTCTTCCTGCAACTATCCTTGCCCCTCTCCGCCTTCTCCACACAGCAGTCAATGCGATGCTTTGAAAAATGAAGTTATATCAAATCTTGCATGTTCACCATCAAGACCCTCCAATGTCATACCACCTCTCTCAGAGTAAAATCGAAGTCCCTTCTGAGGTTTACAAGTCTTGCATAGTCTTGCCCTACGTCATTAGCTTGCTGGTTCTTCTCATCACTCTCCCTCTTGCTTCCTCTGCTTCAGCCACACGGGCGTCCTTGCTCTTCCTCAAACCCTCCAAGCATGTTCATGCCTCTGAGCCTTTGTACTTGCTGTTTTCTCTGGCTGAAATGCGCTTCACCCAGACATCTGCATGGCTGTCTGCCTCACTTCCTTCACGTCTTGGTCAAAAGTCATCAGAGGGACCTTGTCTGACTACCCTGCATGAATAACATCTACTCCTGTCTCTTTCTACCCATCTTAATTCACTTTATTATTCTTTCTTGGCACTTATCATCATCTGACACATTATAGGTTTATTTGTCTATTTGTTCAGTATCAATCTCCACTCTACCTCCCAGCTGCAATCTGCAGAAGAACAGGAACTTTGTTTTGTATACTCTTATATCACTAAAATAATCACTCGGCACATAGCGGGTACTGCATAAACATTTGTTGAATGAATAAATGAATTCTCTTATTACCCAGGTTACAACTAGCCAGGCCTTGGCTGGGTTTATTAATTAATTTTACTTATTAAGAATAACTATCTATAATAAACACCTTAGTGCAATCCTCCTAAATATAGGGCTTTTATATCCAACCAATATTCTGTGAGGGGTCTTCAACTGGGAGTGTGCATAAAGGTGTCACTTTAGGATAATTGGTACTGCAGATATAATTATATCTAAAATTACTAAGACCGTAAAGTCAGGATATTCAATTGATTGAAATTGCCTCTTATGCTGGACTATGTGTGTATCAAAAGTAAATTGTGTTTAAAATACTTCTCTCTCCTCACATAAGGAGCAGGAAGCAGTTTGGAAGCCAGAAGAGGCCAGATGCACATCTCAACCCACCGTGCTTCTTTCCTATCATCTTATTTGTGCAGGTTCTTGAACACCTGATGAGGGCCAATAAGGGGGAGCACAGCACCTAAGAGGAGGGGCGCTGGGGCCAGGCTATGTTGGTTCAAATCCAGGCTCTGACACTTGTTAGCTTTGGATCTTTGAGTAAGTGACTTAACCTCTCGGAGTTTCTTTATCTGGGTTAAGATTCTCTGCCTCCAGGGTTGTCCTGAGGATTTTACGTGTTAATTCATGTAAAGTACTTACAGGATTGGCATGTAGAAAGTGCATGTTAGCCATGATTTTTACCAATATTCCTCCTGATAAAACAGCTGTCACTTCTGAGAGTTTTACTGACCTTGTTCTTGGGTGCCTGGCCCAGGATTTACTCCACAATACTTTGTGTCCAGTTGGTACAGCCACCACACCCTTGGAGTCTTTGCTACTAGGGCTGTAATATGCTCTGCCCTTCCCCTTCCTTTCTTCTTTTCTCCATTGTTCCCTCCCTCCCTCCTGCCCTCTCCTGAAGTTGGATTCTTAAGCCACTGCACCATGGAAGGAACTACTGTTCTTATTCATGTATGTGTTGATTCCTTGGCATTCACTGAGCATTCTCTGAAAGTAATCACTGTGCAGAGCTAACGTTCTACCTACCAAGATGCTCTGTTTGGTATTTCAGCTCCTGACATCAACTTACCATCTGCACCTGTTTCGTTAACATCACATCCATGTTCATCTGGGGATGCCTGGTTTCTGATCTGGCTACCTGTCCTGCTCTTGAAGGTGATAAATGAATCCATTCTGAGCCTCCCATTGTCTGTTTCATGGCATTTCTCTGACCTTGGATAAATGGATGCAGGTCTGCAATGAAGTACCCCTGGTTCCACAATCCCAACTCTTCTTAGTCCCTGATATTTCTCCAAGCTGGAGCCACCCCACAAACACTCTTCATCCCCTAAGCACCCTTTCCATTGCCCTATCTGAGGACTCAGCGTTCTAGCTCCCTGCTCAGGACTAATGCACGATGAAGATGAGCATCCAAATATGGATAATTGCAACATGATTAATTAGGTAGGGATGCATTTAGAAAAATATATGGTGATGATGACTGGAGAAGAATTAAGAGATAAAATTAGATAGGGAGGAAGAGACAGGTCTGAAGAATCAATCTGAGGAGGTTAAATTTTATTTAGTGGAAAATTGGAGAGTCTGGACACAGGAAGTGCATAATGAAAGTTTCATTAAATGTAACCATTGTGATAAGTTTGTATTACCCTCATTCTATAGGTGAGATTATTGAAGTTTAAGATTATGTGATATAACCAAAGTCAAACAGATAGGAGACTGCAGACCAAGAATTCACACATAGGACTGTCAGACACATCTGTCCATTCTTGGCCAAAGTTGAAGATTCAGGAAACATTCAAGGGTGGAGGTGGGGGATGGATGGGAGAAATGTTTTAAGGAGAAATGTACAGATTTAGTTGTTACAGACATACAGGCTAATAAGGAAAGAGGGATAAGTTAACAAATAATTCCATATTTTGAGACCGGGACAATGTATGGCTGACATAAATTAATGGGTAAATTAGCATCACAGAAGCGAAATCTGGCATGATAAAACAGTCTTGTACAATGTTCTTTTTTTAATTATTAAAAAGAATGATCCAAGACATCATGTTGATTAAACATGTTTACTGGATTCAAAGTAACTAATATTTATATGGCATCTTGTTTTAACAAAGTCTTTAATGTGAATTATCGTATTTGATTTCTCTGAACTTCATAAAATAGGTTCTACTTGTACAGAGGAAGAAATTAAGCTTTAGAGAGGAGATATAACTGCTATATGTTATACAGTGAGTGCATGATGAAGCTAGGGCATGAATTTATGTATTCTGGTTCCAAATCCTGGGTACCAGGAGGTTCTTAGGATGTGATAAATAGTCATAAGCACTTTTAACTTCCTTGAATCAAATGGAACACACATAAATCCCAAACTAAATAGAACTAGTTATCAATCTATTGAAGTGAAGCAAGGGAGATTTAGATAAGCTTAAGGCATGATTTCGAGTTCAGCAAGGATATAAGTACCTTGCTAAAGTAGAGGTGGAACCGCCTTATCTTCTGAAATGTGAATGAGGCAGATATTCCTCTGCCTCAGCAAGATTACCTCTGGCCCTTTTAAAGGCAGCGAAGGTGGTCTGATGAACTTGGAGATTCCATTCTGCATTCTAAATACATTTCATAAAAAAGCAAATTTAATCATAGTTCTCAAATCATATCTTCTTCATTAGAAAAAAATCTCTGATACCAAATAAAGTAGACAGTCTTACTCTAAAATGGACAAAGGTCTCTTTCCAATAGTTTTCATCTCTGATGTTGAATTTGAAGGTTTCCATGACCCTGCAAGTTTCCACTCTCTTATCAGCTCGTGTGCTATTTTTTTCTTTTTAATTTTGAGAATCCACAAAACCCTGCGAGACTTTTCCTGTAGCAAACCTGTAATGACGGGTGTCTATCACATACACAAACACAAATATGTGTGTGCACAGCCCTGCCACTCCAAAAGGACATCTTTAGGAAAACGACCATTGCTCCTTTAAGAGAAAACAATTTCCTTGAGAATCTCTATATGTGGTTTTCTGGTATAACAGCTGAGAAATTAAGATCATTTAAGAAAACAACAATAATAGTAGCACATTTTTTATTTAGCAATTATTATGCCTAATCATTGGTAGATATTATGTGTTGGGTGCATTTTTTTTTTAATTCTGGTAAAATGGAGAAAACAAGACATATATTTTGACAACCAAACCAATCAATTTTAGCAGAAAAATAAATTTTGGTAAGGCACTCTATACTTCAGAGACTAGTGGGATGAAACAAGAGTAAGACCAACATGCCAAAGTCTTTCATTGATTGTTCTGGCTGCTGGAAGTTGGAAGAGCGAATCATTTAGGATAGCAAACGGATGAAGCTTTAATTATAGTTGGGATTCTCATGTATTGAGCTGATGGAGGCAGCTAGAAAGAGAACACAGTCATCAGAGGAAGAGAACGAATCAGTACCGTTCTCATAACTTCTCAGTCACCCCACTTTTAGATAATCATTTGCTGCATCAAAAACGGCTTTTTTTAGGGGGGAAAATGCCTTTTAGAGGAAAATCAGTGTATAATGAGCTATGGAACAGGAAAACTGGATTTGGAGGCCCAGGAGACTGGGAAAAGAACCAAATCACCTGTTCCCAGCCAGAATTCCAGCAGCTTTCTAAGGCATTGGATTTTAAAGATCAGATTGCTCCAACATACGCAAGGGTTATACCTGCACTCTCTCTGCTCCTCACACAATCCTAAAACTTGAGAATATATCCCCATTTTATTTACCAGGAAATTGAGGAAGTCGTGTGGAAAATACACTCATGAAATAAAGTCACAGGAAATGGAAAGGAAGAATGGAGGCTCGTAACTTCGGAGTTTGTGAACAAGGCTCAGGGTTTGGTGGGCTCCACGGGAAGGCAGACGCAGGGAAGAAACGTGGTTTGTTCCAACCAAAGGAAACAGCTCGAATCGTTATGCCGCACACCTTAACTGCACACAGCACGGTCTGTCAGTTATATTTTAATAAAGCTGGAAGGAAAAATAAGTTGGAAAAGCAAATATCTCCCCACAGTCTTTCCCAGTGTATCTAGTCATACTTTTCTAATCACCTATCTATCTGTCCACAATAACCAAAATACATTTTTGATAGGGACAGTAACACCTTACTTTGTTTGATGTTAAAGATACCTATTATAATGTGGTGTGATATGGACAAATAGCTCTTACACCTTTTAAACGATATTATTGGATTTAAAAATTGCATTTTTTTCTCTTTTAAAAGATAATGAAAAGTAAACCTCATCAGTTAGGTAAAATGTTTAAATATACATATTTTATGTTGTCAGACTTTATATAGTGTTTTTTTTTTATTTCATGGGTTTCCTAAACTCATTAATACCTGAGTAATAATTGTTTACCCATGGTTTTAAATAATAGCCTATGAAGTCATTAAAATGGATATATAGCATCCCTTTTATGTGCTGTAATTTATTTAGGAAGATCTTTACAGTTTAATATGTAAATCTGTTTCAATAGTTGAATATTTTAAACAATATATGGCTTTTAAATTTTCCTTATAGTAAATATTAAAAATGGAATTTGAAAGAAAGTGTGCAATTTTTTTTCAGCCATGTCTGTGGCATGCAGAAATTCTCAGGCCAGGGATTGAACCTGAGCCCCAGCAGTGACCCAAGCCATAGTAGCGACAATGCCATATCCTTAACCCATTGAGCCACCAGGAAACTCTGAAAATGTACATATTTTAAAAATTTTGATACATTTTTCCTGGTTGTTCACCATAAAGAACCAATTTAAACCCTAAGGTACTAAGTATGGTAGGAAGTATTTTCCCCATCTTGTAAATAATTAATAATGCATTTTAATCCTCATCTTATAGGTAACATAAAATTTGACTATTGCTTTAACTTACATTTGTTGCTTACTTGCCTATGCTTCCCAATGATGTATTCTGTTAGTTAATATTGGGAGATATTTATAAATTAAATATTAATATGTAGGTTGCATACTACAAATGACCTATTCATCTTCTTTACCATGGAGAAAATTCATGCTATGTGGTCAGATTTCTTGCCCTTTTCCCCGCCTCTCTCTTTGCACGTGAACATCCATAGGCCTCCTTTCTGCCAACACCATATAGTCATTCACCTCTGCTTCATATCTGCGGTTCTGTGGTTGAATTCATCTGGATTTTGTTAGCGTACATGTTGTGAGGTAGGGGTTTAACTTTAGTTTCCTTTTCCACATGGTTAGAGCCAAGTGGCCCCAAACCATCTGCTAACCAATTTATCCTTCTTTCCCCTAATGCAAAATGTTATCTTCATCACACTACCTTCAAAAACACCTCAAGCATTTATCTGCCGTGCTTGTGGGCTGCTTTTCCGTGCCATCCATCCTTCTGTGTCATCCTGCAAACAGGCCTGACATCTTAACCATTGGGCAGGTTGGAAGACTTATGACTCAGGAAGTTTCCTAGGAGTGAGGTGGTGGGCAGCTTATGGACAGACTGAGAATTGATGATGGGAAGTACTGCAGGGGGTTTCACCTGCAAAGTGATAAGAAGTGAAAATCTCCAGGAAGCCCCAAAGCTCTCCTTTCCCTTGACTCAAACTGAAACACACAAACGAAAAAATCCATGGGAGGAAAGGCGTAACCGGAAAAAGGAAAAAAAAAAAAAAAGACAGGAACAAGAAATAGGGTTTATAGATTTTGCTCTCTCTTCCCTTCCTACAGTCTCCCGAGCTGAGGAAAGTTGGCAAGTGTCACTTTGGACTTTGGAGTAAGTGAGTGAAGTGAGAACACGGCGAGGAGACTGCCAGGCTGATGCGGGAGGCAGGCAGAGCCGCCCAGAGGCTGTCTCATGGATTTGGAAAAGAGTGCACTTCAAAGCCAGGAGCAAGATGGCTAAACTGGGAAACCCTCATTTGCTCAGTCATCCTTCAGCCATCAGGAAAGACTTCCCCGAAATCTCCATTACCGCCAGCGAAAAGGCAACTGTAGTGTTGCATGAACGTATGACGCACAAATACACGTTTCTAATTTGCTGTCTACAATCCATTTTTGCCAGGAATATTTGCTGATATTTGAAATGGAGAATTAAAGAAGTCTGGCGAAGCCGAGGGGGAGGCGGAGGGGGAGGGAGGAGGATGAACTGGGAGTGTGGGGTTAGTAGATGCACACTCTTGCATGTGAAGTGGATAAATGAGGAGATCCCGCTGTATAGCACAGGGAACTATATCCAGTCACTTTCGATAGAGCATGATGGAGGCTAATGTGAGAAAAAGAATGTGTGTGTGTGTGTGTGTGCGTGTGTTCATGTATGCATGTATATATCTGGGCCACTTTACTGTGCAGAAGAAATTGATAGAATATTGTAAATCAACTATGTATGATAGAAAAACTCTTAAAAATAAAAACAGAAACAGAAAAAAAAAGAAGTCTGGGGAGAGTACTTTATGTCTATGTAACAGATATTCTCACTCGCACCCTATATTACATTACAATGGACATGAAAATAATTGCCTGGGCTGTGTATGGCTGTGCTAACAAGGATACATTCATACGGGGCCTGTCCCCAGCCACCCAAAGTGGTCCATATACCAAAAGCCTAATAAGAAACAGTGACCACAACGTCAGTGTCCTTCCAGCTCCTGACATCTATTTCTTCAACAAATACTTAACGTTATGGGAATAAGTCCATGGCTGGGGTACTTGATGGGACAGTACCTTAGAACGCTGCTGCCCATCCAAACATAGACTGAAACTCTACACAAAAGGAGGAATGCAGAAATAATATTCTCTTTTAAAAGAGTCAGACCAGGGTTAGTGCGTCTCCGCCCCATAGGCTGAGGTCAATTAAATACAAATATTTCCACACAAAGACCATGAAAATATACACTTCTCAGCAAGACACAAATTTGAATTCGCAGAGAATTCAGAAAAAGGTGTTGAGGCCTCACCCAACCTTTCAAATACCTTCACAAGCAGAGGGCATTTTTATCATGTGGTTTTCAAGGCGGGGTGCAGAATGCCTGGTTTGGCGCCAAGGACCCCCTATAGCTACCCACAGAACAAGTGGTTGGCGGGAGCTGGCCACGGGGAGGAGGTAACATCTTCAGGAGGCCTGGAAACTTCGGAGGTGTGTACAGCAGCAGGGCAGGACTGGCCCCAGACCTCCTTGCAAAGCAGACTCTGAGGATGAGCTGCTTGATCTGGAGCAAATTACCTCTGCTCTCCAAGCGCTCACAGGCTTAATGCTATCTCAGCACTGTTAGCCAGCTGCCTTTGGAATCATTAAGAACTGACTTCAATTTTCTCTCACTTAATCACAGCCATCTTTTATTTTCGTTTTTTAAAAGTTTTATTGCAGTCTAGGTGATTTACAAGGCTGTGAGAATTTCTGCTGTACAAAAAGTTGTAATTGTTTTTAATGGTTTAAATAGGACTGGTACTCTTTCTGTAATCAGAAAGATCGCTTGGCCTTTTATCTCGTTTGGTGTGATGGAGGTGGACCTGACAAATAAAGCTGAAAGGTATTTAAAGTGCAGCCTGTGATGATTTGCTCTTTTGCTCCATGTTTACCTGTGAAGGGACTCCCCCCACTGAATGAATTAACGCATCTACCACCTCACATTTTTCCTTTTTTTTTTTTTTTTTTTGGTGAGGAGATTTAAGTTCTTACTCTCTTAGAAAATTTCTCGTTTTAATTACTTATTTATTTTTATATAGCAATTTTTATTTTTTTCCATCATAGCTGGTTTTCAGTGTTCTGTCAATTTTCTGCTGTACAGCACGGTGACCCAGTTACACACACATGTATACCTTCTTTTATCTCACATGATCATGCTCCATCATACATGACCAGACATAGTTCCCAGTGCTACCCAGCAGGATCTCATTGCTAATCCAGAAAATTTCAACTACAGAATTCAGTGTTATTAACCACAGCCACCATGGTAGACATTCACTCAGCCTTTATTCATCTTATAGCTGAAAGATTGGACCCTTTTGCCAAACTCTCTCTACTTCTCCCACTCCTAGGCAGCTACTTTCCCTTCCTACTTTTCTCATTCCTTCCTAAAGTTCAACTTTTTTTTAAAGGTTCCACAGATAAGTGATAGCTTCCAATATTTCTTTTTCTCTCTGACTCATTTCACTTAGCATAATGCCCTCCAGTTTCATTCATGTTGTTGCAAATGACAGAATTTCCTTCTTTTAAAAGGTTGAATAATATTCCATTGTGTTATCGTGTGTGTATATATACATAATATTCCATTGAATAATATTCCATTGATATATACATATCACTTTTTTTTTGTCTTTTTGCCTTTTCTAGGGCTGCTGCCATGGCATATGGAGATTCCCAGGCTAGGGGTCAAGCTAGAGCTGTAGCTGTTGGCCTATGACCCAGCCACAGTAACCTGGGATCCAAGCCTGTCTGCAACCTATACCACAGTTCATGGCAACGCCAGTTCCTTAACCCACTGAGCAAGGCCAGGGATTGAACTTGAATCCTCATGGATGCTAGTCAGATTCATTTCCACTGAGCTACACCAAGAACTCCTTTGCTGTTTATTTTTATGAGTTCCTTGCATAGTTCAGTTATCAATCCCTTATCAAATATGAATATTCTGATTCAAGCTATTATAAAATGTTATTCCATTTAATATATTTTTTAGGTTCACCTAATAGATGTTGGCTATCTAGCACACGAAAACAGGTGCTACAGGATAGATAAACAATTTTCTTAAGATGGAGTCATTAACATGAGCAACAAATCAGTGGCAAGTATATCAATTATCCTAAGATGTGTATTCCGTTGACTGATTTTATTGGAACAAATCTGCTGGAATAAGACCTTTGTTCTTAAGTACTGATTTGATGAATTAAACACCATAAAGAGATAAGCACACATGTTATTTTTCTGTTTTTTCCAGCCCACTAGTTTAATAGAATTGCCATCTAATTCCATGAGAATAAAGCATGTGTGAACAACACATTTTAATTATTCCATAGACAACTGCCCACTAAAAATGAGGAGTGTATATGTTCTAGTCCGATGCTACTCAAAATGTGGACGCTGAGCCATTGTCATCAGCTTCCGTGGAAAACTCGGGGATAGAATTTACGTCTCACCCAAGCACAACTAATTTAAAACCTATATTTCAATAGGATTTCCAAGTGAAGAATTCAGACTTTGAGGACAGTCTGCGAAGAAATATAAGAGAGAACTAGGGGTGGGGAAGAGAATGTACAAGGAGCCTGGAGGATGGTGAGCTATGCGGTTCTGCCAGGGCAGCAAGAAAGTCTCCGAGGTGTGTCTAGGGGGCTATTTATTTAAACTCATTTCCTGGGGGTCCTAAATATAATGATACAAACAGATCATTGGAACTCAACAGACTGTCCAGATACAGACTTACACATCTATGGACAACTAGTTTTCAACAAAAGCACAGAGCAATTGAGTGGAGAAAAGATAGTCTTTTAACTAAATGCTATTAGAAAATTATAAATCTATTAGCCAAAAAAAAATCTATCAATAACTCACACTTTATAGACAAGTTAATTAAAAATGGATTATAACCTTAAATAGAAAACCTAAAACTATAAATCTTCTAGAAGAAAACATTCGAGAAATGCCTTTGTGAATGTGGATTAGCAAACCTTTCTTAGATACTGCACCAAGGAAAAGGGATACAGTAGAGTGTGAACTGAACTTCATCAAAATTAAAAATGTCTGACATCTAAAGATACTATGAAGAGGATATCCAGGAAAGCCACAGACTGGGAGAACATATTTCTTAATCACATAACTGACAAATGGCTTATACTCGTATATAAAGAGTTATCAACACTCAATACTAAGAAAATAATCCAATGAAAATGGGCAAAAGATTTCAAGAGAGTCATCACCAAATAAGATATGTGGATGGCAAACAAAAGCATGGAAAGATGCTGGCCCTCATTAGCCTCCCAAACCCAAATTAAAACCACAAGGTGATCACACTACACTTATTTGAGAACGATTAAAATTGTTTGATGACCATACCAAATGCTGGGAGAGATATGGAGAGACTGGAACTCTCTTATACGGGCAGTGGAAATAAAAAATCATACAAATACTTTGGAAAACAGGTTAGTAGTTTCTGAATGATTCAGTCATTTCATTCCTCAGAATTTATCAGAAATAAATAAACATAGCAAATGCATATATTCTTGCAAAGACTTATACTTCTTGTGTATAAAATTCTACTTAGCAATTTGGTTTGAAATAGTCCCCAAAGTGGAAACATCCCAAATCTTCATCATGATATGAATGAGTTAACAAACTATGATAACTATTCAGTAATAAAAATAATGAACCAGTGATACATGCTACTACATGAACAGATCTCAAAATAATTATTCTGGATGAAAGAAGTCAGTTCCTCAGCCTCAACCCCACCAAGAAGAATGGAGGAGCGAGGATCCAGAGAGACAGAGCAATAAGGAAGAATTGCAAAAAGTCAGGAGGAATTTTGAGGGGAATGATCGAAATGTTCATTATCTTAATTAGGGTGGCATCTCATGAACTCATATGTACAAACACACACCTACAAATATCAAATCATACATTTTAAATATGCACTGTTTGTTATATCTCGATCTGTTAAACAAAGATAAAAGCAAGTATTGGACTTTGTTCTGCAGGACTTTTTTTTTTTCCAGTGGATCAGCTCCACGTCTCCCAGTTGAAGCCTACTGCATCATCCTCTGTGTGTTCATTATATGCTGAACTCACCGGAACATGTTGAACCACCTTGTAATTATTTGCTCGCATCTGTCTACGCCCATTAGGGTAAAACTCTTGAAATTCACAGGCCAAATTCTGAGCCTGCCATGGAGATGTTCAGTGGATGGTGAGTGAATGAGTCATCCGTGACCCTGGCATGAAAGACGAATGTGGCTCCAGGATAGACACACAGAAAAAGGAAAAACAGACTCGCATTTGCTCCTTGCTGGTTGCGGAGTCTCAAACTAAATGGTGTTTGACTTTGCTAACTGATGAGTAAAGAACAGGGCAAGTACTCTTGCAAATATTTAAATTCCAAGTGCAAATACCAGTGGGCTAGACGAACTCTCTAGGCCAGCGTGAGGGAACTTAACTAATGTAACAGGAGGTAATTAGAAAAGTAAACATTTTGGCAAAGTCTAAGGAAATATTCCAGAAAGATGAGCTTCTAAGGTCAAGGGCAGGAAACGTTGACTTGTATGTTTGAACCAATGTGAATAAAATTTAAAATGTCCTTCCTAAGAAAACATTGCTAGGCTAAGCAAATGCCCTGAATCGTTCCAAAAGCCTTTGCAATTGTGGAAATGATCATTTTAATCACAATCATATACATTTCTATTCTATGTAAATTAATTCGAATCACTGTTGAGTCTATGTAAAAAAATAAGCATACGAGCAATTGTAATTTCTATTTAATTTCTCAAGTCAATTTCATATTAAACTGATAACTGAAAATGTTATATTTTCTTTATGTTTATATCCTTTTTTTGGTCCTTAATTACAGTATATTACTTTAAAATTAATCTGACATAAGTTCTATATAATCAGATGCTAGCAGTATATTTAAAACAATATAAATATCCCATACTCCGGACCATAAAAGATTACCCTTGGAAGTAGTTAAAAGTCTGAATTTGCTGAACTATGTACCATAAATTAAAAGTCACACAATGATATGTGTTGTGTTGTTGTTGTTGTTGTTTTGGCTGTGCTTGGGCCATGTGGAAGTTCCTGGGCCAGAGATGGAACCCGTGCCACTGCAGTGACCCAAGCTGCTGCAGTGATAACACTGGCTCCTTAACCCAGTGCACCACAAGAGAACCCCATATGTTTAAAATAATTAAAGTCAACAAAATATTTCCAAGATAATTTGTTAAGGATTTACTTTATGTATTATTTTCCTTGAAAAACCACAGGAACTGATAAAACTACAAAATTAATGCCTTCTAGGAACTTAGGTTCCGGGCTTCCATGTTCCAGATATGGAATATCTATTCTACATCTCTCAGACTTTGTTTCACAGTGTTCCCCCTGTAATCTGCATTAGGACCTCAGTTCAGAAGATTTCATTTCATTATAAAGTGAGTCCCCTTGATCCAGTGAGCTTTGGCTTCCATCTTCACCGACATTGAATTTGAACTGACCAGTGCAGCTCCGTAGTCATTCCTCATTTCACTCCCTCAGAATCCCTACGCGCACTTGGAAATCAGAAAACCTTCCATTCTTGTATTAGTTTGCCAGGACGGCCATAGCAAAGTGCCGCAGCCTGGGCGGCTTATACACAGCAATGTATCGTCTCCCAGTCTGGAGGCTAGAAGTCTGGAAAATAGGTGTCAGCAGTGGTGGTGGTGGTGGATGTGGTTTCTTCTGAGGCCCCCCCTCCTTGGCTTGAAAATGTCCGTTTTCTCTCTGGGTCTTCACATGGTCTTTCTTCCATCCGTGTCTGTGTCTCATCTCTTCTTCTAATAAGGACACCAGACAACGCCAGATCGTTAACCCACTGAGCAAGGGCAGGGATCGAACCCGCAACCTCATGGTTCCTAGTCAGATTCATTAACCACTGCGCCATGACGGGAACTCCTTAAAGATCCTATTTCTAAATACAGTCACATTCTGAGATATTGGGGGTTAGGACTTCAATATATAAATTGTGAGGGGCATAATTCTATCACTATTCCTAGATAATTCGCTTCAACGTTCAACTTACTTTGTTGCTACCCACAACTCCCAATGTTTTTTTGCAAATAGCTCTTCCACCTATCAATTTTCCACGATGAAATTATTCTTGAATTCCCTCTTTACATTCATACTTTCAGGTGGATCTACATTCAACAAGTTCAGACTTCAGACTTTTCACCTCTATAGAGAAGATTCTTTTTGTCTCTCTCTTTTTTTAGGGCCACATCCACAGCATATGGAGGTTCCCAGACGAGGGGTTAAATCTGAGCTGTAGCCGCTGGCCTGTGCCTCAGCTATAGCAACACGGGATCTGAGCCACATCCACAAACTTCACCACAGCTCACCTCATGGATAGTCAGATTCATTTCCTCTGAGCCATGATGGGAACGCCACATAAAGGAGATTGATCCTTTGTTTCATTCTGTATGTTTAACCACAGGCTACGGAACCTACTGAAGCTGGTTTAAGAAGAAGGAAATTTATTAAGGAATATGAGAAAGCTCAGAGAATCACTGGCAGGGATGTAGAAATCGGTTGTAGTATATAACTTATAGCAATGAGTCCAGCACGGTTAGCCAACTAGACTGAAGGCACAACTCTGTGGCTGCTGACATCCAAATTGCTGAGTCTGCAGCCACCAGTCCTGAGCATGGGTAACCTACACTCTAGTCTTTCAAGTTCCTTCTTAGAAATCCAGCTCATGTGGTTATTTCCCCAAGGGGGCTCCTGGGATACTGTTGACATTCTGGTTCCTGATCTAAGAATTTGTGTACGGGTCATTAAATTCATAGAGATGTTCACTTGTCCATGTGTCTGTCTGTGTACATGCACACACGAGCACATCATAATAAACTCTGTTTCCAGAAGTTTAGGGTCAGCAAAAAATGAGAGCATATCCAAAAACACTTCCTTCAACTAGCCACAAAATAAAGATCATGAATTTATCTTACAAAGTATTTCTAAAAACATTATTTTAGTCCTCAGCTCTCATTATTTTGACATCCACATTTTACGGAAAATCGAAATATAAACTGACTCCCATAGATATCTCCCAGATATCATAATGTACATTCATTGCAAAGAACCATCATTCCCCCATTGACCTGGTTGATGGAAATATATTGTCTAATGAAACTGTGACCTCATCACTCTCTTGCTGAAACTCCTTCACATGTTACATTAAAACCAACTTTTACTGTCACTGTTTCCCTTCCAGTTTTTTACAAGATGCTGTCTCTGGGCAAGGGGTAGGGGAGAGGGGGTGCTATGCTCATTCAGAATCAATCCCTGGGACAAAGATTTGAGGCTAAGGTGTTTGTTTGGGAGGAGACTTTAGGGAAAACCAGTACCGAAATGGGAAAAGAACCAAATATAGAAGCATTCATGATATGCTTCCAACTCAGGGCAACTGGGATGGCCTTCTGTTGGGACTCAGGAGAGACAACACGACAGACTTCAGGGCCATCTCACCTGAAGGCTCAGAATGCTGGGCTGTAATCCACTGCTTCCTTCTGTCCTTGGATGAGGACCACTCCTAGGGATGCCAGCCCTTCTGTGCTCCAGGGATGCCAGCCCTTCTGTGCTCCTGGCTGCTTTGTGGCGGTCATCATTGATTGCACAGCCAGAGTAACTCCAAGAAGAGCTGCAAATGTCTTCAACAATAAATGATCTTCAGGTCCTGGAACAGTCTTGAGGGCCACTGGGTTTTGGGTTTTGGGGGTGGGGCAGTATAGGAAGGGGGCCCCCTCGACTTAGCTATTGGGGCATTCTGAGCACAAGAGCGGTGCCTTCGTCCACTCAGGCTGCTGTAACAAAGTATCACAAACTGGATGCCTTATAAACAACAGAAATTCACTTCTCATAATTCTGGAGGCTGAAGTTTGAGATCAGGGCATCGTCATGGTCTGGTGAGGGCCCTCGTCTGTCCCAGACTTCTTACACCTCACATGCTGGAAGGGGTGAGACAACTCTGGGACTTCAAAGTATGAAATGGGGGGAACACAAATGTTCAAACTACAGCAGGTAGCATGAACTGACCAGCACTTTTACAGATCACTCTAGCTACTAGGTTGAAAACTCCAGGTGGGCAGGACATGGTGCTGAGAGTAGAAAAAATGAGATCGTTAACGTACCATGGCCATCATCCTGCCAGCGTAGCACGGGCTTGAATTGATGCAGTCATGATGATGAGAAGTGGGAATTATGGAAGATGGATGTGTGATGAATGGAAACCAATGGGACTTGTTTATGAACCCATCATTGAATTAAGGAAAAAGAAAACGAATAAAAGAAACATTGAAGATGTCTCCAAGGGGTTTTAACCCTAGGAAATAGAAGAATGGAAGTGCCATTTTCAGGGACGTGAAAGATTTTAGGATGAGATTTTTTAAGGGAAAATGAAGTTTGGAAACTAAGAATCTCGATCCTTGAAATATCCATAAAAAGTAGATATCATTATTTCCACCATGTAGATGAGGACGCTGTTTTCAGCAACACTGAGACTTAGCTGGGTGATCTCGGTTATATTAGTGCTGTCAAGAAAGAGCAATCATGCCCATTTATAGGGTGTTGAAGAGTAAAACTGAGAATACATGTTAACTGCCTGGTACACAATATTAGGTGCCCAATAAATAATGGTAACCTTACATCTAGCAGTTCTGCCATATCTTATACTTGAATCTATAGTTAGATCTTATGTTCAACCTTATTCAAACTTTTTCTTTATGTTTTTTTGAAGTACAGTTGATTTACAATTTATCGAAGTAGAGTTAATTTGTGATCATTTCTTCTGTAGAGCAAAATGATGCAGTTCTACATATACACATATACATTTTTTAAAATTTCTTTCCCGATATAGGTTATGAGAGAATATTGAGAAGTTCCTGTGCTATACACTAGGTACCCACTGACCACCCATTTCACATGTAATCGTGTGCATATGCCAGTCCCTAACCCCCGATCCATCCTTCCCACTCCACTTTCCCCTCTAGTAACCGTAAGTTTGTTTTCGAACTCTGGGAGTATGTTTCTGTTTTGTAAATATGTTCATTAGTATCATGTGTTTAGATTCCATACATCTGATATTAGGTGATTTTTGCCTTTCTCTGTTTTACTTATTTCACTTACTATGATAATCTTTAGGTTCCTCCATGTTGCTGCAAATGGCGTTATTTTGTTATGCTTCATGGCTGAGCAATATTTCACTGGTGTATGTATGTGTGTGTGTATTAAAGAAGTCATAAATAAGGAAACTACTTCATTCTCCACTTTATTATTTTGGGTTTTTAAGCACTAACAGTTAAGTTTATTACCAAACACCTTTACTAGCTGAGGGCAGAGGCAATGAATTTGAAGCCTCTGGATAATTGTAATTGTTTTATTCATGTGTGTCTAGATAATAGGTTGATATTTAGGAATGCCCTAAGACTTTTAAAGTTTACTGTGGAAATTATAAAAAAATAAAGCCAGCTATATTTTAACATTATGATTTGAAACATAAACTGGTGTCTTTGAACATCAGATACCTATGATGAAATTAATTATAGAGTATGCTGTATCTCAAACACAAGGATAAGTATAATTATATAAATTATACATACACCATGAAGAATGAATATTGACTTCTAGAAATCATGCATTTTCAAAAAAGTCCAATATTACATAGGGAAAATACATTAAAATGTCTATACACTCAAGGAATTTAAAATTGATTTGATGTATAAATAATACCGATATTTTATAGACATTCACACATGGACTCTTGCAGCAAAAAGTTATAGAAGCTAAAACATATGTTACAAACTGTGTTAAATACTGAGTTCACAAAGCACAAAGCAGGAGCTTTATAAACTTCAGTTCACGTGTCATGCCTTATACTATATCCCTTTTTATATTTTCCCCTTGTCCCACCTGAAATGCACACAATTTCAGAAGTTACACATCAACAGAAAACTAGAGTGTATGTTTTGATTCCCCTTCATACCAAAACAAGAGAGCTCAAAATATAGGTCACATGCTTTATAAGAATGGTTCTTGGAAATACATGCGATCCCGTCTCTAAAGGAGTAATTCTATTCAATATCCAAATTTGGGGGAAGGTAAATTGAAAGCAACACCTGTAGTACAGGTACTACAAACACACTTTAGTCCATAACACCTCTAAAATTTTAAACAGAACTTTTGTATTTCTGCTAACCAAGGATAAAATAATAGAAAACAAGATATTAATGAATTATACTTTACTAATTTTTTGATTGTTTAAAGGATAATTGGACATTAATGTCTATTTTACAAACAAAGTATTCTTTTACTGATTACCAACACAGCATCAGGCATTGATTGGGACAAAAATCCTTTATTGTCCTTAAGCATCGCCATTTAGGAACCTTAGTTGACAGAGTTTTTACCGTATTTCAGTAAGTTTGTGTAAACAGAAATGGGAAGTGCTGGTAAAAATGCATCTCTGTTGGCCTGTGTGTGCCTGCATGAGAGGGTAGAAAATGATGAAAGATACACAGCAAATTCAATAAATAGGCTGTTTATTTTAAATACTCCACTTATTACATGGAGTAAATTAAGAAACATTGAAATAACTGAGCTGTTCTAACATCCTGCTTATCTTAACATATTGTCTCAATATCACTTTCAAATAAAGATGTTTGAAATAGTGCCTGCAATCTGCATTTTTGATCTGCCTAAATAGCTGCTGGATTCAGTAGAACATTAATGCAAATCTAATGTACCTGCTGGTATGATTAGCTGAATCAAATGATGGCATTTAAGTAACACCTAAATCATCTTAATTAGGATCTTCAACTCATCTTAGCACTTAGAACTCTACAGATGGATAGTCTTAATTATCAGCCTTTTGATTAAGATAACAGCCCTAATCAAGATGATGTGGGCCTGATAGACAGGGTATCAGTAAATTAATAACTGCTGTTAAGTGGGAGCATAAGCAAAAAAAAAAAAAAAATAGAGCCACTTTCTATGAGAGACAGCATGATGTGTGTGCAAAGGAAATAATACTATCAGAAAAAAATCAGAGCAAAGAATCATGGGTTGGGATTAATGTTATCATATCCAAATATGTTTGAGCCCTTTTATTCAACATGATTGTATAAATTCAGTGTTTACATAAAGTTACATAATGTTTCTAAATTTGGAATTGGTAACTTGGTAAAACTGAATAGATTTGGCATGTGTGAATCAAAACTTTTGGAAACGCCTCTTTCCTTTCCTTTCCTCTCGTCTTCTTTTCTTTTCCTTCTTTTCCTTTAATGGCTGCAAGGTTCCTGGGCCAGAGATCCAATTCCCACCACAGCCGTGGCCTGAGCTGCAGCAGTGACAATGACAGATCCTTAACCCAGTGAACAACCAGGGAACCCCCAAACTGCCTTTCCTATGATAGAAATTATGGGACTATAATATGAGAGACAGGCAAGTATAAGATTTATTTGTTTCTCCAGAAAGAGTTTCTTTTCGAATTTTTACCTTCCTAATTAGCAACTGTCTGAATATTTAGCCATAAAGCAATTGAACACATGTTTTCTTGTAGCTGGATATGGCCTTCTTGATGCCGAAGCTTTCCCAGCATTTAATAAAGGAAAAACCCAAGCATGCATTGTATTTACATTCTTTGTATTGAACTGGGAGTTGATATGGAATTAATTAAAAGCAGGGCTTCATGTATTTTCATTTTGCATTTTCCCATCCTAGGCCTTTAGAACGAAGGGGGCTGGGCCACTGTACCTTTTACCAGAAACGTTCCTCAAGGTTCTGTTGCTAGTCCTCAGTGTCTGGGCACCAATCCTGGCTTCACCTCAACAGCTCTGCCTCCTCAACCTCTTCCTTCTGCTTTTTAAGATGTTGCTGGACACTGCCTTCCTCTACTTGTTTCATAATCTTCTCCTTTCTTCTGTCTAGCAGGAATCCTGCTCAGAGACTACTGAATCTTCAGGGGCACCCTTGCCTCTTGCTGAATAAATACAGAAGTTCACTTTTAGCATTTGATATTTGCAACTGGGAAGTACTGGTAAATGTAACACCAGGAATTACATATACAGTCCATCCCCTGATAAATCCCATGAGACCCTAGTTTGGTCGTGAGTTAGGGAAGACAGCATGAACCTATTCTTTCCTGAAAGGAGAAGAGAAGCAACACATGTCTCAGTTTGGCGTGAGATTCTTCAAAAATCCACTAAATCGGTGGAGCAATTAGGAATCCACCATGTGTTTATAAACTATATCATACAATGTGTGTTGAATGTTTCGTGCTCAAATGACTTATCCTTGGGATAATAATAACAGTAATGATGACGGTGGTGGTGGTGACGAAGGTGATGATGGTGGTGGTGGTGATGATGGTGAAGATGGTGATGGTGATGGTGATGGTGGTGGTGATGACGTAGATGATGATGGTGGTGGTGATGGTGGTGACGAAGGTGATGGTGGTGGTGGTGGTGGTGACGAAGGTGATGATGGTGAAGATGGTGATGGTGGTGGTGGTGGTGATGACGTAGGTGATGATGGTGGTGGTGATGGTGGTGACGAAGGTGATGATGGTGGTGGTGGTGGTGACGAAGGTGATGATGGTGAAGATGGTGATGGTGGTGGTGGTGGTGATGACGTAGGTGATGATGGTGAAGATGGTGGTGGTGGTGGTGGTGGTGATGACGTAGGTGATGGTGATGACGTAGGTGATGATGGTGAAGATGGTGATGGTGGTGGTGGTGGTGATGACGTAGGTGATGGTGATGGTGGTGGTGATGATGGTGAAGATGGTGATGGTGGTGGTGGTGGTGATGATGGTGAAGATGGTGATGGTGGTGGTGGTGGTGGTGATGGTGAAGATGGTGATGGTGGTGGTGGTGGTGATGACGTAGGTGATGGTGAAGGTGGTGGTGGTGGTGGTGGTGGTGATGACGTAGGTGATGGTGGTGGTGGTGGTGGGAAGATGATGGTGAAGATGGTGGTGGTGGTGATGATGGTGAAGATGGTGGTGGTGGTGGTGGTGATGACGTAGGTGATGGTGGTGGTGGTGGGAAGATGATGGTGAAGATGGTGGTGGTGGTGATGATGGTGAAGATGGTGGTGGTGGTGGTGGTGGTGATGACGTAGGTGATGGTGGTGGTGGTGGGAAGATGATGGTGAAGATGGTGATGGTGCTGGTGGTGGTGATGACGTAGGTGATGGTGAAGATGGTGGTGGTGGTGGTGGTGGTGATGACGTAGGTGATGATGGTGGTGGTGGTGATGATGAGATGGTGATGACCATGATGACACATACTGTGATTACACATAACTGATTCCTTTCACAGTGATATACAATTGTGGGGGGCTTCATGCAAGACCACAGGCACTTCACCTGAAAATTATTCCAGCCCTTGGAAAGGAAAGCCATGGACTTCTCACCTTAAACTCACATGTCATTGCATATCCCATAGTCTTCCACTTCTTGGACCACCATATCTTCCCTCTCATCAACTGGCTCCTCTTCCTAGTCCTAGCTTCAAAATGATTTTCAAGATTCTGTCCTCAGTCATGTTCCCACAATAAAACTCTGCCTTAATATTACCCACTCCTCATGGCAGACATTTACTTCTATTTGCCTGAGTACCACTGTTTCCTTCCATTTGTCAACCCATATACTCAAATGTCTTGCAGATGTCCCCATCTTGATGCAGCCTTGAAACTTTAAATAAAGCACATCTGAATCTTCTTTCTCTTTCTTCTCACCCTTATTTCCCATCAGTCAAACTCAGAATCTTGCAAGATTATTTGCTCCCGCCGTACCTTTTATGTGCAGTCATTTACCAAGGTGTCCTAACTCTACCTTATAAATGTTCCCCATGTCTGTTTCCTCTTTGTTGTTCCCATTGTTGATTGCCCAGGCTCAGCCTTTTCCAAGCCCTCTTCATCTCATCTCTGACAAGCTTTCCTACAGTCTTTTGTTCCCTGACCTACGAGTTCAACTATTACAAGTTGAATCAATCACCCCTTGGAGACCAGGAGAGAAGCTCTTTACAACTGGAGCGAGTGAAAAATAAACCTAACTGACTAAATCTAGTCCAGCCCCATCTGGAAACACTCACTCATCACAATCCACTTGGCTATTGGAGAAGCTCTCTTCCCACATTCCCACTCCTTAACTTCTCCGGCTATTCCTTGTCTGAATTTTTCTACCCATTTTCACTTCTAGAACTCACACCAAGACGTGGCACCCACCTGCAATGCTCAACAGTGCATATTACTTGGTCCTTGAATTCCACTCCCATCTCTGCAGTGTTTCCAAGTTTTTAGGGGTGCTTCCTACCATTTTCTTTATCTCTCGGGTGTCATTTGGTAGAGCTAAATTTATTCCCAGGATTATCTGATTTCTGCTGAGTATTTTCTTTTAACTCAAGGTAGGAATAATCCCTATCTGCTGACTCAACTATTCTTTTTTTTTTTTAATAAGATCTTTATTTTAGAATAGTTTTAGATTTACAGAAAATTTGTGAGGAAGATGCAGATTATTTCCATGTACCTCACACCCAATTTCCCCCTGCCTATTAGCATCTGCATTAGCATGGCACCATATGGGATTCTCAGAAGGGGCAATCTCTCCAATGACATAATGATGTGTTCTATATGCTAAGGTACTAAGTCCTGATTTTAGTAACTGACAAAATCCTTTAACACTTGACTTTATTTTCTACTCATGAGTTGTCTAATTAAATAGTAAATAAATTACTTAAACACAGAATTCATAAATAAAAGGAAACATTGCCAACTTAAGGGAAGATGGTTACACAATTACTATCAGCAAAGGATAAATTTCCACTTTTAGTGGCTATAGCAGGAAGTTAGTATTTCATGAGACACTTGGAGTTCCTTGACATTGCCGTTATCTGCAATTCTTCATACATCCAGCCAATAGAGGGAAATTAGAGGCTAGTGTTTTTACTTCTTGGGAAGGACATGACTAAGAGATCTAGAATTACTAGCTTGGTACAGCCATCATATGTTCATTATTATTTAACTTCCTATACCCCTGGAAGGCACTGTCATCCCCAGGTAAGTCATTCCAAGAAAATGATACAAACGCATTAAGGAGAAAGAAGTTAAGCCTGAAGATATCTCCCGTTGGTACAGAAAGCATGGGTTGGCCACTACATTTGACTCTTAAAGGAAGTAACAGCAGCAGTAGGTAGATAAAAAAATTGAGGGAAGAATAAGAGTCCAGTCATAATTCTCGAATTATGCTCAGGAGGAAACTTGGTTTCTGAAGGAAAAAAAAAAAAAAAGATGAAACCATGCCCTTGTTTTCATTTAATATTATGGAATTAAAGTTTAGTTGTGTTTGTCACAAAGAAATTAATTACATTTATATTTAAAAAATTATTCTGCTAAATTTATATATAAGCTACAAGGGCCATATAGCTCTGTTCATCATGACTAACACTCAACTAAGAGTATGTGTTGGTGAATATTGTTAATATAATTTGGATGTCACTGTTTATACAAATTTGCGTTTTATTGTTGTTATTTGTTATGTCTTCTAAAATGATTACATCCTTCAAAAGTGGTCAATTAAAACACAAATTACTGATAAGAATAGTAATTTAAAACTACTCTTCACTATAAAGTAAAAGTAATGAAGTAATGTCGGGGCAAATGAGGAGTGTGAATCTGAGTAGGTGAGATAATCTCAGTAGTTGAGAGGGATGATTCTATGCAAACATCTGTAAAATCAAAGCATGAATAAAAAGCAGGAGGATGACTTCTCTGAAAACTGGGTATTACTGGTCCAGTTGATCCCTGGTACAATGTATGATTACAAAACTTCGTCAAACAGAAACAAGAATCTATTGAAGCATTCATTTTCATAAAAAGATAATCAATTAAAACCAAAAAATGAACTACTATTCTCTTTCGTGTTAGTGTGTATTTCATTTTAAAGTCAAATAAGGTACTATAGATTAAGAATATTCATCAAATTGGTATGCATAGAACACTTTAAGGATGAAGAACTCAACAACTTTTTGCATTAAATTTTCTTGGTATAAAAATCTTTATTTGCTTTGTAATCAGGCTTAATGTGAGTTTTGATTTAGCCAATTGACTAACATCACTGACAAAGATACTTTTTATAAATGATGACATTTTTGCATTGATACTATGTTCTCTTTAACTTAATGTATAACTTAGGTGTTTTATTCTATTATTTTCAAATTATTTACTCCAATATTGATACCACTTATGTATAATTCACTAAAGGACAATTCATATCCAAAGCATAAGAAACACTGACAAATCTGTAATATTTACTAAGGAGATTTTTTTCATAGTATATTTTTCTAAAGTCAGGTATATTTTTTCTGTTTATAAAGACTAGGGTGCTAGATACCAACAAGGCATTCAAAATGTCACATGTCAAGGATTTATGCTTCTCTTGATTTGTTTGCTAGGAGTCTATGCAGGCCTTGAAAACTGCTTCCTAACTGACATCAGTTTTAAGTGTTAATCTGATCATATCAAATCCTTGTCATAAAATTTCCACGACTTCCCATTCACTAATTAATTAAACTTGAACTCAATCTGGCATTCACAATGAAGCCCTGGAGTTTCTGCCTCACTTTCTTTTAAGCCTTCTTTCCATTCATTCTTCTGCGAGCAGACTCTCATCTAGGTTTCATTTTGTTTTAAGAACATATCTGTCTCTTCCTCACAGCTTTCGCACTGTTTCCTCCAACTAGAACTGTGTTCTCTTCTCAGTTGTCATTTTTATACTCAGACTTTTGAATTCATATCACGTTTCCTTCTCATCATCGAAAACATTATATTGTTTTCCTGAAGCTCAGTAGGATGTACTTGTATTTCCTTTGAGTTGTTGGTGATCCTGTGTTTGGTATCCACCCAATGAGTGTTTACCTTGGAGAAGAGGGACCAGGTTGTATTTAACTCTCTACTTCTCAGTCGTTTTCCCAGGCAAGGTACTTAGCATAATATCCTGACTTTGGCCAATGCTCCATATTTGTGTAGGAAAAAATAACGAAAGAATACTGTAGTGCTCTTAGTTAGCGCTCTTAATTTTTTGATAAAGCATTCTGCTAGTAGAACTCTTTCAAGGGATCTAAGTGGCAATTCCAAAAATTATACTAGATTCATGATTTTTTAGAAATCATCTTTATTTTGAGAAAAAAAAAACTGATGAAAAAATCATGAGAAATGTAGGATATCCGATAAATATAAAAAATTCTTTCTCACATCAAACACGAAAATAATTTCAAATGGATGGAAAATTGAGGGATAAAATAGAAAATATTAGGAGGCATAGAAAAATTATAACATGCCTTACAATTCTAGCATTATAAAATATAGATGTAGTTTCTATCAAAAAATCATAAAGTTTGGGAGTTTCTGCTGTGGCACAGTGGAAACAAATATGACTAGCATCCATGAGGTTGCAAGTTTGATCCCTGGCCTCGCTCAGTGGGTCATGGATCCAGCACTGCTGTGAGCTGTGGCGTAGGTTGTAGACAAGGGCTCAGATCCCGTGTTGCTGTGGCTGTGGTGTAGGTGGCAGCTGTACCTCTGATTTGATCCCTAGCCAGGGAACTTCCATATGCTGCAGGTGTGGCCCTAAAAAAACAAATTTAAAAAAAAATGATAATTGAAGTTAAAAGATCAAAAATTTCAAAAATAAATTTAATGTAGAAAATAAATACAGTATTATAAATATTTATAAATAAATATCTCTAGTGTGAGAAATTTCTAACAGATCCATTTTAAGAAAAGGTAAATACGCACATAAAAGTGAACAAAGACTGTGAACGACATTAATCCAAAGCAAAATGAAAGTCACGTAAAAAGATATTTAACCTTACTAGTAATCCAAGAACAAAGAAAGCATTAAAAAATTATAAATTTATTTGCCTCTTAGATCAGTAAATATAAATATCCTAGAAAACATAGTGTTAGTAAGCATTTGAAATCCTCCAAGGTTGCATAGAGTATGCACTATTTAAGAAGAGAGCAACTAATCAGAGATTTGGAGAGCAGTTTTTCCATTTGAATTAAAATATAATTTAGACAATCAATGGCCAACCAACTTCTACTTTCAAGAATTTATCTATCAAAATATTGGCATGAGTGTGAAAATATACATACCAAAGGCTGTTCACTGCAGTGGTGATCAAAGTATTGGGAAATTATAAACAGCCTAGAAAGCCACTGACACCGAATAGGTTAAAGAATACACACTCAGACAGTGGCAATTAAAAATGATTTTAGGTTGTCAAAGGTGAAGGGAATTTTCTGAAAGAAAAACTACCAACTGAGTAGAGCTTAAAAGAGGTCACTCAGAAATTAGTATTGCAAATATGAGTGAGACTGGGAGGGAATTAAAAGGAGCAAACTATTAATGAAGCTTTATTCTGACTCTTTATTTAATAGTCATATTGGTTGTAGAGGGTAAATTGTCTTGGACTCATAACTATCAGACATCAGGGCTAGGTTTTAAATTTAATCTCTCTGATTCCAAAGCACATGTTCTCTGCTTTAAATCAAGGAATTCAGCCTTGTCTTTTGAGATGCTCTTTTTTTCTCTGTGATCTGTATGTGTGATAGGTGAGACTGATGATGCTGCAGGAAAGACTTATTCTTGCGTCTATAAAATTGGCTGCCTTTGAATGTTCCTTTTCCATAAGACTTTGGAATCCAATCGATAGGTAATATTCAACATGTCTACTAAAATAGAACTGAAAACAGATGAATTGGTACTTTATTATAAAAAAGCATACACCGTATACACTGAAATTTAAGTTCAGATCACTGCCATTGGCAATTTACATATATACATGGATCACAGTATTCCAGTAATTTCCTTTTTTATCTCAGTTATATCTTTTCTGAAAATAGACTCTTAAAATTGCTCTAAAGTGCTTCTTCCACTTGGATACTTTTGGTGCACTCTTCCAAAAGCAGTTACTTAAGGACAGATTTCACCTCTACAATTCATCCTCCAAAATGCTTTCTTTCTCTGGGACATTATGAATTGGTAACTGTATTTCTAAGAGGCCTGAAGAGAAGAAATTAGTTCCAGAGTTAAGAGTACGTCAGTGAAACTAATTTTGTTCTTCACTGGCATCGCTCATGTTCCTGCATTATAAGAATGCATATATTCACAGCCACAAACATACCTTTAAAACTCTTCACCACTCAAGTGAAAAGCATGCAGACATACAATTCTTTCTGGCTTCTAAAGTATTGAAAAATGTCAGAGTGGCTTTCATAGAAGACCTTTCAAAGACAAGGTAATACAAAGCACATATAAACTCTGTTAGCTCATATTAAGTCAAATGTTTGGCCAAAGGTCCCAAACTTGTGGCATCCCGTACAGGAATGATTATTTTGCTTTTCAGCTAATCCTCTGTGAACGTATTTATGATCTTTTGTTATTTTTGTGTCTAAAGATACTTAAGCATATTTGACACCAAAAATAAAATCCAAGTCATGAACTTTGGAATATAATGGGTCATTCTTCCAGTAGCAAAAATAAGGGGAAAAAGCAGCATTGTCAAAATCCATGAAGACTCCACCTTTGGGCAACAAAGATGTGAGAATAAAACGTGGAAACGTTGAGACGCAACTGCATTCAAAAGTCACTTACTGGACAAATAGTTATTACACCCTTATTATCTGCCATCTACCAGTCACTGTACTTAGTTCTGAGGACGTGCAAGAAAGAAAAAGGAAGAGGAGGAGGAGCCGGAGGAGGGGAAGTGGGGGAGGAGGGGATAAAGGAGGGGGAGGAGGAAAACCTGCTCTATGTGTTTCCATCACCATCTCAGAGCTCTTCATGCACCTGTCACAACTCTTTGAGACGAATAACGTGATAGTACCTGGGACATATATTTTAGTGAATACGGGTTTTCAGAGAATCTAGAAGAAGTGGCATCTGTAACTTACTTTCAAAAAGAGCAACTATGTTTTGAGAAAAAGAAAAACAAAAAAGGTTTTTTAAGAAGTTGGAAAAACGTGTTGTTTCGACCCCATGAGAAGAACGTAGAGGGAGAAAATGATCAACACTGTTCTGTCATTCCACTCAGCATCCTTCTGTAGCAGAGAAGGTTAAAAACAGACAGAGCCTTGGTGAAGGGGAATCAAGGGGTCTCAAAGCATGTGGCCCTAGACATTAACATACTAAGTGAAGTAAGTCAAACAGAAGAAGGTACATATCAAATATCACTTATAAGTGGAAGCTAACAAAACGGTGCAAATGAACTTAGTTATGAAACAGAAACAGACTCACAGGCCTAGAAAACACACTTAGCGTTACCAAAGGGGAAAATGGGGGAAGGACAAAGTAGGAGTTTGGGATTAATGTGTACACACTACTACAACTGAAAGAGAGAAGCAATAACGTCCTCTGTGTAGCACCGGGAACTGGGATGTCTTGTACTACTTTATAATGGAAAAGCATCTGTAAAAGAAAATATGTATATTGACACATAATCAAATCACTTGGCTGTACACCCGAAACTAATTCAACACGGCAAATCAACTATACTTCAGTAAAATGTTTGTTTTGAATATATACACATACACACCTATATATATATTCAAAACACACATGTGCATGTATATGCGCCCTTTCCTGTCCATTTTCCTGTTCCTCCGTAGCTGTGGTTCTCAGTGTGGTTTAGGACCCTGGGAGATTCCCAGAAACCTTCTTCCAAGGGGTCTGTATGGCAAAACTATTTTCATAACAACGCTAAGGCATTATTCCCTTTGTTTACCCTGTGGGCATGTTTAGCGATGATCCCTTAGCAGGAGCCAGGAAAGTGGTACCCAACGTTATGCAGCAGGTTCTCTCTGTCCCCCGCTTATGCTCCCAGGACGAACCAGTGTGCCAGCTCACAGAAAATGTCCCGACGAAGTACCGGCTCTCCATGAAATTAACCCTGAGGCACATGTTTTTATGCTGCTTAGGAATATGTGGGGAAAATGGAAACATCTGAAAGCAGGTGGGCTTCATACAGGTGTGCTCTGTTTTTGGGGGGGAAAATCGCTACTGTGGCTGCTGGATCTGTGAGCTGAGCTACCCCGTTCTCTAACAGTTTTACTTGAAAGACCCACTGACAGAAAACTAAGGTAGTTCGCACTTGGGTATTTGGCAGATTTCCTAAAAAATTAACGAAGTGCATCTGTCTCTTCCAGGAGAGCAACTCACAGTAGGCACTGCCAATGGTAAAATTCACATTTTCAAAGAATAATCAGAATTTTGGAAAACTTCTGTTTATCAACAGAAGCCTTATAGCTTTCCAATATTTAAAGGCTTTTCTGTTGAGAAACTGAATGTGATTTTTTTTTATACTAAAGAGTAAATTGTATCCAAGTTTAGAAAGTCTGCCTAAGTCAGTAAAACAACTTTCCCAGTGACCAATGAAGGATGGTATAAAGTCATTACTGGGTAAAGGATTTAGAACGTTGTCTGTTCATACAAAGTAGTTTGAATTTTTATTAATATGCTTTTAGATTAATTAAAATACACTAAATATATTTTAATTCCATCTGTCATGCTTTGGTGTGGTATCAAAAAAAAAAAAAAAGAATATCCACAGTTATCTGAGTTTCCAGTTATATATCTATGTGAGATCAGATTATTTTTCATTTACTTTAAAACAATGAATTGCCACATATTGAATGCAGATGCTGATAGGAGAATAAGGGCTTTAATATTTATATTAGGACAGTCTTTAAAGAGATTTTCTTAAAATGTAAAGCAATACTTTCTTCTTACTCAACTTCTTGTTTTTGGAAAACATCATTATTTTAGCATATTATATTATATATCACTTTGCAATGTTATTTTAATGCAATAAAATATGTTAACTTGTTTCTTATTGACTTTCTAATGTGGTAAATACTGTAGACGTAGCTCAGAAAAAAAGCTCCTTGGAGTTCTCACTATTTTCTTAGAATATAGAGACCAAATAGTTTGAAAACGACAGCTCTACAACAACCCGACAAAACAGAAGACAAAAATGTTCTTTTTCATATGCGTACAATGAAACTATAGCTATGTTGCTTTAAAATGTCATTTAGAAAAATAAATAATAAATAAAATGTTGTTTAGAAGACATTAAGGGGAGATGAATACACAAGATGCATTTATGCCCTTCCTGTCATTGGAGAATCAACACCTACTACCAGGAAAATGTTTAGAAGCCCAACTTCCTTCAGGCACCACCTGAATAAAAAGGCAAAAGCTTTATTAGCTCCTAAAATTTACAACTGGCTTTGAGTGCCTTTATAACCCCCATAATAATTGCTCCATGAAGACTTCCTAAATAATTGTGTTTGCTCCCTTTTTGAACTCTCTCTGGGCTCACATTTGTATCAAGGGACTTACGGCTTTAACCGTATGTGGATTTCCATTGCTTACTAGGTAACTTTAATTTTCTCTGCCTCTAATTATTTTTTGAATCTTGTTTCCAAAATCAGATTGTAGAGAACTTCTTTAGGGAGGAGCTTGTGGTTCCGCTTTCTTTTGAATGTTCCTCTGTACTTTTCACAATGTTTTCTTTAGATGAAGCACTGACCCACATTTCCGCTTTGAGTGTTAAGAGGAAGATACTTTTGTCTCAAGGTACTGTGAATGTTGACATAATGACCCTTAAATATGCTTTTATTCCCCCCAATATTTCCTCCCTTTGCTCAAAACAATTGTTTCCATGTTTATAAACTATGTGGGCAACTTAAAAGTAATATTTAAAAATTTATTGTAGTGAAATAGAGTTGACTCACAATGTTGTGTTAATGTCTGCTGTACATGAAGGTGATTCAGTTACACACATGCATAAATTCTTTTACATACTCTTTTTCCATTATCACAGGATATTAACTATATTTCCCTGTGCTAGACAGTAGGACCTTGGGGTTGTCCATTCTACATATAATTGTATCTGCTAATTCCAAACTCCCTATCCATCCCTCCCCCATAAAAATAATCATTTCTCTATAATAGTGACATCATAGAGCTGCTATACTGTGTGTAATTTAGTTTCAGATATTTCAGATCATGCAGTTCCATGTACTCCTATGTGGTTATTTGCAGCCATCTCCAGCCTAAGAAGGTTTGTTAATATTTGATGTACCCTATACGTGGTAAACTATAATCAGAAGATTACCTCCCAGTAACTTGTTAGTGAAACTGCTTAGCTGTCTTTTTATCTTGATTCACACCAGCCAGTGTGATGATTAGCAATACAGACATTAAAGGGAATTCAGTGACATTTAAGGTTATTGCATTCATTAGAAATATTGTCCCAGGCAGTACAAATTTTCCATGAATGGTGATCTCTACTGAGCCTGAAGTCTTGTACCACTTCCAGCGAAAATGTGGCTTTAAGATTTGGAAACAGTCTCCTGATAAACAGCTCATCAGAGCATCTTACTCCAATGAGAAGGTTAGGTGAATGCCGTTGCTAGGTGTTGCTGCTGCTGCCTCTTGATGGTCTGTCATCAAAGGTGTGCTCCCAGCTTATGAAGAGCTAGTGCTAGGATTTCACTACCTTACAATAAAGGCAGAGTATGTGTTTTCCTGCCCACGTGCTAGTAAATGCTTGTACATGTGGCAGAATTTTGTCCGGAAATAGCTCTCTGTACATCTTACTACCAGCTACAGAGTTTGTGTGGTAAATTGACCTGGAGCCTGCACACGGTTACTGATTTCTGGAGGGATCAGTTTGCAACAATAGTTTATTTCCATCCACATTGAATTCAAGGTTGATTACTTGAACACTTAAAAAAAAACACAAAAGGTAAAGGATAGAGGACAACTGGAATTTAGAAAATCATTGAGCAATAAAAGGGTCAAACCAAGAAAAAAGTAATCGTGCAAAATGCAGTCAGAGGATTTATATTGCCGTGTATTTACAGATATATACATCTATAAAGGTTTTTTTGCATGCTACTTAATCTCTTTTATTTTTAACTTAATTTTGTGAATAGATAACATTTTATTGTAAAGCCATGGGGCATGTTTCTCGGTATTCTCCATGCACATGCTCTCGCATTGGGCTGGGTAATCAAATCACAATTATATAACTGTGCATTTATAAGTAATCTTTCTGCACATTATAATTTCCACATATATTACTGTGAGGATGAGTTAATTCAGAAGTAAAAGAGATGGGCCAAATCACTTACAACTTTTGAAGTATTATTGTAGAAATAACATCTAATTAACTTTACATCATATTTAACCAGAAAAATGCTTTCCTTAGAAAGGTAGTGAATTGTTAGTTAGGTAATTATACATTTATAGTCTGTGAAATCAGTAATTAAATGGTAACTAAAATGTACTTACATGTTTACACACCATAAAATTACAGTATTTTTAACATACTGTAATTAATTTATATTTAACATACACTTGTGTATGCTTGATTAAATGTCAATTAGGTGCCTATTTGTGAAAAATTAACCATTACCAACTTATGGAAATATTAAGGTAAAGCTAACCATTTTGGTCCTTTAAATTTTTTACGTTAAATTAAATGTCATCATCCAAGTCATTTTAATTTGTACATTTCTCAGCAATTTTTAAAATATATATGTAAACATTGAATCTAATTAATTATATAATTCAGTCTAAATGTTAGCTTCAAGCATGTAAATACAATGAAAAAAAGGCAACTTTTCTAACTGATGGAGACAATTTCATTTAGATGGATCAGAAAAGACATTAAAAGAACACATTATTGTTATTTTTCTTGCATCTGTTGGTATACTTATACCTTCATTGTTTATAAGCATTGTTCTGAAAATGAGTATTGCTTAAAGATAAGTGTATATGAATAAACTTGAATTATTTAACCTGGTTTTAATGATATACACATATTTAAATAATGACGTGCATTGGTGTGACATTAAAAGACCTATAAAAAAAAGGATAGAGACATACGGAAATCCTTGATGGCATTTTGATTGTGAAATTGCCTCTCGTTTACCTTAGTATTAATTGGTCCCTAGCTAAGATGTTCCCATTAAAAATTATATGCTTCTCCATAGTAGGTTATAGCTATCAATTAACTGTGACAATGACATTTTCATAGCAAAAATTCAGTATCTCAAACATTAGGAAAATTACACATTTCAAAATGGAGATCAGAATTCTGAGAACTTTACAAGACGCACAGACATACACATCCACACCCCGCTGGAAAATACAACACCTAAAACATGCTATGTCTGTATACAGTTTAACAGTTTAACAAATACAACCACTGCATTTGACCCTTCGATGGACATGAATAGTATCATTTCCATATATTCTGTCAACATAAAATTGCCTGTGGATATAGCAAAATCGCCTGATTGGAGATAATTTGTTCTCGGAAAACTCTTCTATAGTGATAGCTAAATAAATGCTCCCTAATTGTTTAGTTCAATCTTCAACTGATTATTTTAGCCATAGAAATTTCTTGTATGCATACCTTTTGGGGTAGAAGTCAAATATGAACCAAATGAATCACTTATGAATGAAGTGATTTGATCAGTTTTGAGGGACCGTCTCAGATGTCCAAAGAGGAAAGGAGTCCAAACTGCACTGGGGATGTTCTGTACCAGAGCGTGTGATAGAGAAGCCGGGCATTGCCATCGATCCAAAGGACCTCACTGCAAAAAGCCAAGTCTAATCTGTGCAACACCATTGTGTATCTTCACAATTAGCTCCTAAACACCCCTTCATCAGAAAACGGAGGGCGTTCGGACACGGAGCCACATCAGAAACAGGATCAGTTCTCCACTTCTTTCAAAAACATTTCATCACAGAAGATGCTCATCAAGCCTTGTTTATTAAATTCTATGAAGGGCTTAATGGGAAGCATTGTAGAGATGCACGTGTGAAAATCATTTTTTTTTCTCTTCAGAAGCCATTTTCCAGTGGTGCTGATAAATTATCCCCAATTTATTCTTACTCTGGATTTATTTTTTTTTTTTTACCAAATGTTCCCTTCCTCCAAGATATGTAAATGTATGCATTTGAAAGAAATCTTCTCAAAATGAAGATTTACACAGTGATTATGGAAACAAGCCGTCTACATTTTAACATACTTATAATGAAGACTCTGACTCAATACTCTACAGTGACAAAATGTGTCACAAAGTCACAGACTAAAATAATGTATGTAACTGTCAGAAAATCAAAACCCCTAGGGTTCCCAGGCCAGGGACTGAATTTTAGCCACAGCTGCAACCTATGCCACAGCTATGGCAATGCCAGATCATTTAACCCACTGTGCTGGATCAGGGATTGAACCTGTACTGCCACAGAGACAATCCTGGATTCTTAACCCACTGTGCCAGAGTGGGAACTCCTAACAAAGTAATCTTTATTTGTGTCTGGTACTTAAAAGATTGGGAATAATTTATGAAAGCAGTAAACATCTTGAGAAAATCAGCTCTGAAACAAGAATTGAAAGAGATACAGTAAAGAAATGGAAAGACAAAATAAAACATGAACTTATGGGGCTCATAAAAGACCAGGAAAGAAATAACATCTTCAAGAGTATGAAAGCTACACTCACTAGAAGCACCTTAATTACAAAAGTACTTAGAGAAATAAAAAGAAACAGAAATGAAGCAAAATAAATAATACAAAGAATCAGAAGGAAAAGTGGAATTGTTTGCTGCAGAAGACTGAAAGGGAAAATTCTACTTACATGCTAATGGCCATGAAAAACAGAATTGAGTTGATATGGGAGAAAATATATTTAAATATAAAATCTCCAGGGGAGGGGCCAATGAAGAAAGGAAAGAAAACCCCTGGTCAGCAGCCTCCACTGATGTGCCAGCAAACTGACTTCTCCTCAGTCATGTCGGAGCCTTCTTGGAAGAGGGATTCCAGCCTCTGTCAATCCTAGGTGATGCCTAGGAGAGCATGGATGACCCATGAACCATCCGTGCCAAGACTTGTACCAAGTGCAGACTTGGCAGCAGCATATGGAGGTTCCCAGTCTAGGGGTTGAATCAGAGCTGTAGCTGCCAGCCTACACCACAGCCACAGCAACACAGAATCTGAGCCGCCTCTGTGACCTGCACCACAGCTCACAGCAACGCTGGATCCTTAACCCATGGAATGAGGCCAGGGATCAAACCCACATCCTCATAAATACTCAATGGGTTCGTTACCGCAGAGCCACGATGGGAATGCCATAAATAATTATCCTTTTATGTCACAAATGTTGGCCAGGTTTATTATATAGCTATAGGTGACTGTATCTTTGGCATTACATATGATAAAACACAAGGAAAACCCTTCTGTAAAAAAATATTTAAAAATTGATTATCTATAAATAGATGTTCATCCACAGGGATCATTGCCTGAGGACATGGAAGAATGGACCATTGCTGGAGGGGTTGGGCAGGAGATCTGTCCGCTTATTTGATAGGTATGATGACCTGGGAAGTATCCATCAAATAAGCGGGTATGTATTGTTGAAATGATTGCTTGATCCATATTTACAGCTAAATGATTACTTGATTCTATTTCTTTTTAGATGGACTAATCTTGATAAGAATGGAGTATTTCAATCAGAACACATCAAAATGAAGATGCCATGGACACAGAAGAGAGGGGAAAGTCATTGCATGTTAAGAATGTCAACCTATTATTATTATTTTTTTTAAGGGCCATTCTTGTGGCACATGGAAGTTCCCAGGCTAGGAGGTGAATCAGAGCTGCAGCTGCTGGCCTATGCCACAGCCACAGCAATGCTGGATCCATCTGAAATGCATCTGCCATCTATGCTGCAGCTTGCCGCAAAGATGGATTCTGGATTCTTAACCCACTGAGCAAGGCCAGGGATTGAACCGGCATCCTCACGGATACCATGCCAGGTTTTTAACCCGCTGAGCCACAAGCGAGACTCTGAGAATGTCGTCTTGATTTAGTATATGAAATCCTTTACTGAAACATGATTATTATACCTTTTCTCTATAAACTTGGTTTATCGATGAAAACACCTGTTCATCAGGGGTATTGTAATAGAAACATAACCATTAAAATAAAATAACAGGAAGATTTTCCCCTGAGAAAAGTTTTGATATTTTTATAAAAAATTGAAACAATTATGCAAGTCAATATTAAAACTTGATGGGAAAGCTGAATTTGAAAAACATTGTGAATTATCTTATGATTTTACACACACTTGACAGTTACACTAAGCAAAGTAATAACGTGGTTCTCTGAAAAATCAGAACTCTGTCAAAATCTGTTTCCAGTGGAAAATATTAGATTTAACAGGTAACTCTTCTGCTTATATTTTCATATTACTCAGAGATTTCTAAGGTATCCTGCAAGATATCACTCAAGGTTTTCTTAATGTCTTAATGGATACATAATATTTCATTGAATCCCCCAAATTAAATCAAGTGTAGTCACATATTCTATTTGATATGGAGACAAAAATGTTAGAAAATCTGATGTTTTATTGCCTATTATTTCCTTTAAGCACTTCCCTTTCAAATCTTTTTGCTGCTGTTTTCAGCTTCCCTAAAAAAATCCGCAGAAGTAGTTTTCAAATTGTAGGAAAACATCAATTTTAAGTTGCTAATAAATGGAAAAAAACTTATAAATGGAAAAAATGGGTCTGAATGTAATCCACATGCAAATTATAAATTTCATCAGGTAAGTACATTAACCTTCAAATACCCAGCTGAAGGCATTAGTTAATTCAGGCACTGATGCACGCTACAAATAATGGAATTACAAAAGGACATTTAGATGTTTGCCTTAATATTGGATATGTTTATAAAAAGCATCACTATTTTATAGGCAACAGACATTTTTGTAAGTTTATTAATGAAAAAGCACCAAGTAAATTTTCAAAAAGCATTTGTAGCATATTGCTTCTAAAAATAAAGCATACACTTTAGCTTAACACGGAAGCGATTCCGTTTTCTCTACATCAAACTTTGTGTTTACAACAAATTAAGGTCGCAATTGTGTAAAATTTTCGAGTTGGAAAGGACTTCTGATAACACTGTCTTAAACTGCTAATTTCATTAATGAGGAGGTGGAGGAAAATTAAACAGTCTTGCCCAAAGTTACTGAGAGTTCATTGTACTGGTCTCACTTGAATCTACTTTCCTCAATTTGCAGTCCAATCTAATTTCCACTAACACAAAGCATTTCCACATAGTCCTCTGAGTGCTTCTCAACACAAAATTAGTGACAAATAAAATAGAACTAAAATGGAAATCTTATAACAATATGTTACATTATTATATGGATGAAAATTTGGGGAATGTTTTGACTGATCAAAACATTTGCCAATGTGTGCAACTATATGCAAAGCTTTTATTTATTTTATTAAGTGTTGATATAATCTGAGAAACATGAAAGCTAATATGTTGCATATTTTAAGTTGTAAATAAAAACCATGTATGAAATACATGAAAAGCTACCACTTCATTCAATAAATTGAACATACTAATGACTTGCACAAATTTTTCTATTTCTGCCTGCCACTCATAAATAACCACCATCTTGAGTTTCGTGTTAGTTTTTTCTTGTCTTGGTAAGTTCTTTTATCATGTATAAATGCATAGTTAAGAAATACTTTTTAAAAAAGTTTTACTTGACTTAAAGCTATATAAATGTGGTCTTATACCATACTACAGGGATTGGGGGAACTCCTTTTTCTCAGCTTCAGATTTCTAATATTTTTTGTGATGTGTATGTAGCTTCGTCTATTCATTTTTACTGCTGTAAAATATTCCAGTTTATCAACATACAGCCTATGTTTCGTCCATTCTCCAATGAAGTAATGTTCCCTGAAAAATCTTTTATCTGACTCTTAAAGCAAATATATAGAAATTTATACTGGATATAACTATGCACTGATATTACTGAGTTGTTTGATGTAAATGTACATTGTTTTACAAAGTGGATTTAACAATTTTTCTTCCCAGAGCAATGCAAACAAGTCCCCATTATCTATATCCTATCCAACGCCTCAGAGTGTTAGACTCCTATTTTTTTCCCATATTTAAAAATATAGGCGTTCCCGTCATGGCTCAGTGGTTAACAAATCCGACCAGGAACCATGAGGTTGCGGGTTCTATCCCTAGCCTCACTTGGTGGGTTAAGGATCTGGCGTTGCTGTGAGCTGTGGTGTAGGCCGGTGGCTACAGCTCCAATTGGACCCCTACCCTGGGAACCTCCATGTGCCGAAGGTGCAGCCCTAGAAAAGAAAAGAAATAAATACATACATAAATAAAACGGTATCTCATTCTGATTGTGATGGGCATCTCTATAATTAGAAGTGAAGTTGGACATGTATGTTCCCTCTTCTGTGAAATGTCTGCTTTTTTGTTTTACAAAATATGTTCAGTAATTGCATTTGTCTTAAATACATATGTTATATATATTTTGCTTTGCAGGCTAGGGGTCGAATCAGAGCTGCAGCTGCTGGCCTACGCCTCAGCCACAGCAATGTGGGATCCGAGCCGCATCTGCAACCTACACCGCAGCTCACAAGGCCGGATCCTCCACCCACTCAGCAAGGCCGGGGATCACACCGTCATCCTCTTGGATGCAGTCGGATTCTTTTCCACTGCACCACAACAGGAAGTCCTACATAGGTATCTCCACATATATTCTGGATTCTAATGACTGTTAGTTGTGCATGTTGTAAACATCTTCCACCAGATTTTGTTTCATCTTTTCACTTTTTAAAATGTGCCTAATTGAACAGAAGTTCTGAGTTTAAACAGGGTCTAGAATATTAACCTTTTAATTAGCACATTTTGTGTCTATTAAAGAAATTCTTCACTGAAATTAGAAAGATATTGTCTTCTTCACTAAAATACCTTTGGGGGTGTGTGTGTGTTGTGAGGTGTGATTCTAATTTCAGATTTTATTTATGTTGCACACAGAATATATACAAATTATCTCTGTTTACCAATGGGGCCTGCCATGTCCACTCTGCTATCTATTAAGGGCCCGGTGTAGTTCTGGAGCTTGTATTCTTTTTTATGAGTATTATTTGTTTACCTCCTTTAATTCCTACAGTTTTATTTTAAATTTTGCTAATTTTTTCAGACATATCCAATCCTCTACTTTCTTCTTCAGTTTCTTGGCTACTTTCACTTTTGTATACCTTTTAGAATTAGCTTGGCAGGATCCATGAAAAAGTCTGTTGGTATTGTGCTAGACTCTACAACAATTCTCTTAAGAATCAACATTTTGGGGACTGATTCCTTCCATCCTAGGAGAAGGTATTTGTTCCAAGGATAAATTATATATATATATATATATACACACACACACACACACACACATATGTATGTGCATATATACATGTCTTTTTAGGGCTGCACCTGGGGCATATGGAAGTTCCCAGGCTAGGGGTCAAATTGGAGCTACAGCTGCCCACTTACACCACAGCCACAGCAATGCCAGATTGGAGCCGTGTCTGCCACCTACACGACACCTCACCACAATGCCGGATCCTTAACCTATAGAGCAAGGCCAGGGATCGAACCCACGTCCTCATGGATGCTAGTTGAGTTCTTTACCCCTGAGCTGCCACGGGAACTCCATGCTCCTTATATTTATGTTCCCCGTAACATGGAGTTTCATTGTTTTCCCATTCATACTGTGGTCTTTCACAAGACTTACTCTCAAGTGGCTTGTCATTTATGCTGATACAGCGTAAAACTTGTGCGTTTGTTTCTGTTTTCAAACAGCTTCACTAGGTATAATCGAGGTAAGGTGATGTGTTTTTTTAATTTTAAGTTTTAAAACATTTTGTTTTAGAACACAAATATGCTGAAAATAGCTTTTCCTATTGATCTTATATCTGTATACTATGGTTCTATTGTATTGTTAGCAATTGGCCTGCAGCATTTTCAAATTGTGAGAGTTAAATTATCTATATTTAATCCCTTCCCAATCCTTCTCCCTCTCCTCTTGTTCTTTTTTCTTCACTGTTTTGATGTTCTAGCACTTGGTTGAAGAGCAGCTAAGAGAGCAGGTAACCCTGCCTTGCTCTTGGTTCTAAAGTCAATACTTTCCAGTGAAGCCCCATTAAAGGAGGTATATTTTTTTATTTGTTTGAGATGCAGTGTACTTTCATATCCATAGATTTGTGTTTTTAATGAGATCGGGAATATTTTTATCCATTATATCCACAAATGTTACATCTTATTTATTTTCCCTTTGTCTCCAGCAGTTACGTGTTAACACTTTTTTGTTTTTTCCTCAATATAGCTTCATGATTGCTTCATATTTTTATCTCTTTATCTCTCAGTACTTCATTTTGCTATGTTATTGATTTTACTTTCCAGTTTTCTGTTTCTCTCTTCAAATCTCTCTAATACTTCGCTCACTTTCTGCTGACTTTCATTTTAAAGAATTTGAAATATACATATAATAAATGCAACATGATACATCATGTATTATATATAATGTAAAATGTATATAACATATATTTATGATCTCTTTAGGTATATACATATGGATATATTTATAATAGGTACAGTCCAAAAGTCCACGTGTTTTCAGATTTCTTTTATTTCTGATGACAGCTTATTGCTGATCACTCACTAAAAGTGGCATCATTTTTGAGTACATATTTACATGTAACCATTCTATACTTTGTTCTACATTTTTCAATATTTAGAGATGTTAAGCTTTCATTTACTTGTATTTATTATTTGTGTTTGCTGATTCTCTCTCATGGTGGCTTGACCTCTCATGTGTTTGTAGTCCTCAGCTGAGAATTAATTATTTGACCTTAGCATTAGGAGTTTTATGGGCCTAAACTGAGACAGGCTACCCCAGAAGAAATTAACTTTAATCGGTAGTGCCGGAATGTCACTGCCCCTAACTTGTCACCCTCTCCCTCCCAGGAGGATTCAGCTCCATCCCCAAGTCCCAGGTGCACTTCCCTGCGCCTCAGATCTCTGTGTCCTGTTCTGACTTCTGTCTTGGAGATGCCAGATATTGAACTAATTATATCATGTATTGAGTCCCCATCTACTTTCAATTCTTTGTTATGCTCGCCTAGTGGAGCCTAAATACATTAAAATATCAAAGCTGTAGTCCCCACTTTCACATAGAGAAAAAATTGAAGAGAAAATTCTTAATTCAGTTCATCCTTTATGAACTTCTATTTCAAAACCATGGTTAAACAATTTACCAATGTACATAAAGGCAAAGAGATTTTATTAATTGGACATTTACAAACAGTAATGAATAAAGAGTATTTCTTAATTGTCTTAAGCACTCGTATGACATTTAAAATTCCAAGAAAAGATATGTAGATAGATAAACAGATAGATAGATATACAGATATGTTAGAGTAGACAATTAAATATATTTCATGACTAGTTATTATATAAATGGAAAATTTAAAAACTGTATTACTGGTGTTATTTTATATCCATGGCCAATTAAATGTCATTTTTTGCATTGTCAGTAAAGCTCACATAAGTAAGATCTTGTTTTCCATAATTTGCTGTCAACATCAAGAGAATTTAAATATGAGAAATATGTGTACATAGTTCTTATTTTTGTTATCAATTAGAACACTTCTTGCCCGCCAAAAGTTAGATGTGATTATATCATTGAAGCAAATATCCCTTGTTTAGCTTTCTAGTATCTGTAGATAATTTGGCCCAAGGATGTCCCTTTGGTGTATTTAATTTGCACAGTTGGCCTTGAAGGAGTGGGGTTGCCTCCCAATGGAGCCTTGACCTGTATTAAACAGTAACCATACTGGCTCCAACAGGGGACAGGGAACTGATTGTCTGGAGAGCAAGTCTGCTATTTGTATCTCGGTCCAAAAAAAAATTATTTATTGCACATAATATGCATTTTACTAAGAGATGCTTTACTAACATATGTATAAATCCCCCTTTAAAGGATTTTACATAAATAATTCAGTGAAAACTGTTGTTTTAGGTAATAACATTTTATATTTTGGGAGGTAATTTCTTTTGTAATTAGATTACAACATGACGAAAATAAATTATTTCCATACACTTAGTACAGAAGAATTTCTAATAATATATTTTTTTGAAACCAAGGCTTACTCTTCTCTGAAGAAAACAAGTTCCAATAACTTATTAAAATATGTCATTTCATCTTTTATGTGCTGAAGGAACCGAACCAAAAATCTGTATGAACTTTGCATTCTCCTCCATACTAATTTTAAGCTAATATTGCAGAACTAATGACAGCCTTGAGAAATGCTATTATCAATTCCAGCTGTCTCTTGCATCAAGATAGCCTGAATTACAGCAACATTTTAAGAAATGAAGCTCTGAATAAAATCCATTACAGGCGAGCTTCTGTTTTAATACTTTCCCAGACTGCTTTATATTGTGGTTATCTCTTTTCATCACAGGAAAAAGCTTATGACAACCCGAGTTATTTTATTTCCTCTTTTTTTTTTATCATCAAGTCTTAGACTGTTTTTGTACTGAATTATTGGTCTTACTGAACTACTCACACCCAGTCTCACGATTGAGGTAGTTGCGAATGTCACTCAAACCTCCCTTCCTGTCGTCTACAGACAAATGCTCCAAGAAAGGCAAATGGCCTGGGCCATCTCTTCTGAATTCCCTGCTTTCTGGAACATAAAATCATAGTTCTTCTGGGTCCGATTTAAAAGTTTTAATAAAATCTCACTCTGTCTATGTTTCAAGTTCGTCCCAGTTGCCCCAGTTGAAAATATAAACTATTACGTTTAGAATAGATGAGCAATGAGGTCCTGCTGCAGAGCACAAGGAATTATAGCCAATCTCTTGGGATAGAACATGATGGAAGATTGTATGAGAAAAAGACTGGGTACGTATTTGTATGAATGGGTCACTATGCTGTACGGTAGGACTTGATAGAACACTGTAAACAAATGTATTCTATTTGATTTTTTTAAAAAGGAGTTGTGTCTCTTTAAAAAAATAAAAGAAAATATACATCCATCTCCCTGCATCTAATGTAACACTTCCCATCCCATAATATCTGCAGTGACACATATGTTGTTCCCTCATCACATTCAAATCCCTGAACACAAGCAACCTGCTTAGACATACATTTCTGTCTCACTTTCTATCAATAATGCTTGTAGACTGTAATTGAAGTTACATAAACTTTGTCGTTTCCTTGGTATCTTGCAGTAGCACACTTAGTCCACAAAAATTAACAGAATTAATCTATTTTAAGAGTTCCACTAACCTTTCTTGGAGCATTTATTGCGTATGAGCTATGTGGAAATCATTTTTGGCTTAAGCCGATCATTCACAGGACAGATTTGAAATAAAATGTAGCAAAATGTTAGATATGAAATTAGCAAAATAGTAGAAAAAATAGATCTGAAATTGACTTCTAATGACCAAAACCCATGAATTTTGTGCCATCTCACTAATTCTCTATAGTTGTTGGATGCTCTCATAAATTTTCCTTGCTTAAATACCCTCCTGATTTTTATTAACAAAGTTTAAGAAAATTGTCAGGTTATAAAAGAAGAATATCCTGTTTACTATCAGACATATTTTTGATGACAAATAGTGATTGAGAAGGGTCTCACATACAAATGTAACTTCAAGAAGTTTAACAGGTAACCTGGCACAAACACAATCCTAACGTCCATCTGTGTTACAACCTTTTTACTACATACATGAGATTTTCTCACACTTAATAGTCTTACATCCAACTTGAGTTGGTTAAGGTAAGAAATAAAATAGACATACATGACAATAGCCAACACTTCCCAAAAAAGTATAATCGCAAGTGCAATTAGTACAAAGAAATCATGGTATCTACTTTTCTATCTGTTCAAGATATTTCATAACTAAATGTGTGTGCAATTCCATGTTTCTCAAATTTGATTTTGAGTGCGGTGTATCTATATGCCTAGGAAGTAAGATATTTTGGACACTATCTTTCTTTTAACACTTGCTATGTCCAGATAGTCCTTCCCTCTGTACAGTGTTAAGTCAATCAAGCATGTCTCTCAAAGGGCTCCACTTCAAAATGCTCCTTTCTGCCATACATCCTTTTTCTCATGAGCAGATGAAACAGAAGACATTGATTTTTATCATCACGGCAACATACATTTTTCTTGAACCTTGTAGCTTTTATCCACTACTGCTCCATTTTCTCTCCTTTATTTTAAATTCCTTCTTCCATCTCTGTTCCTTCCACACCCCATTGCAGGTGGTTAATATAAGAGAGCAGAAGGAAAACTGGCATCTTCTATACTTTGCTGCATCTACCTATACATTTTACTCTTGTCTTTGTTAATTGCATGTCTGTCTTCTATACTAGAACATAACTGGAACAGCAGGATTTTTGCCTACTTGTTTACTCTTATAGCATCAGCACCCAGAAAAGGACCTGACATATCATAACATTTTGTGAATGAATTGACAAATGGATAAAGTCCACCTCTCACCCAGTAATTTCAGTCAGAGATAAGAGACTCACTCATTTCGCAAATATCTCATGAGCAACAAAATCTTTTCCTTTTGAAATTCTAACTAAAATCTATCCATCCCTCTTCCCCCACCCTTTGCCATTATACATAAGTGTATCCTAAAGGGATCATTCCATCCAGTGCCTTCAGAATAAGACATGGGCTAGTTGGCATGATATAATTGTTTTCTTACCATTTGTCCATCCTAATTTATTTACTATGCCTTGCACATCCTCCTTTAAGCTGTACGAAACATTTTGAAGTTCTTGAAAGCACCATACTCCTATACTCTCTTAGTCTCTCAATTTCTCTCTATCCCGCAGAGAAACACACACACACACCACACACACACACACACACGCACACACACACCATTATAGCTATTGATCAACCTCTTCTTGAATGCCCCTCAGAACTCAATGTTAGGCTTTCTTCTCTTCTTTTGTATAAAATTTAAGATGACGTCTCTCTAGCTCCAGGGCTATGCACTCCTTTGATATACTGATGACTTCCAAATTTATAGTTTTGGCTCCAACTTCTCCCTAAGGCCAAAACTTGCACATGCAATTACCTTCTCAATATCTCCAGTTAAAAATCTATTACTGACTTCACATTTTCCGTCCTAAAATGTCTCTTAATTAATACGTCCCTAACCATCTTGTCCAGATTGACATAAGACCATCATTTATGCAACTGATGGTCATTACAATGGCATTTATGCACTTGCACAAACCAAAGCCCAGAAGTCACTTTGGCTTCCCTTGTAGCTTGCATGCAAGTCATGAAAAAGTTCCCTTCTCTCTGAAATTTTCCATGAGCCTCTCCTTGCTGCTGCCTCAGCTGGGATCTTGAGGCACCTGACTTACCTCTCCAACCGGACCACAGGTCTAGCCCTACGGGTTACTCTGATTTCCCGCTTGATCTCCCCACACCATTTTCTACAAGGCAGCCAAGGTAATCATTTAGAATCTAAATCATGAAAAAAGTCATGCAGTGGCTTCCCGTTACATTTGAAATACAACCCTTGCTCCATTCCATAACAGAGTTTCTTTCTAAGCCCCTCCACCCTCAGATAATCCCTGCATCACCCAGTGGTGCTCACAGCTCTGCAGCCACAAAGTCTCAATCTCAACATCTTCCTTCCTTCCTCGGGGCTTCTACAGTCATACATTTCTCCACCTGGAAAATTCTTTTCCCAGATTTTGGTTTTTCTTACTTCATTCATATTTATGCCCAAATATCAGAGAGTCGGTCCTGTTTACTGCAGTGAAATGTTGCGTCGAGCCAGCCGGATTCTCCTTTTGGACCTAAGCACTCACTCCCTCAGTACCAGGGACACAGCTGGAGTTTAGCAGTCAGCTTGAGGTTACAAAATCCCATATGTGAGAGTGCAAATCAGTGTCAATTCATTGGGAACGGCCTAACGTCACTCTACCAACGTATGGTTAGTAAGCATCCTACACTCCTAGTTTCTCTTAGCTTATCCCTCCAAGCTTCTTCTCTAACCAGATAGACCATTATCCATTCTTCTATGCTTAACTGATTTTTGTTCATGGGGATTCATATAAGCAGTTGACACACAGGCAATTGTCATGTCATCCTTTCGAATCTTTTAGAACTATGCCCAAAAGTCACTTAAATTCTCCTCCTCCACTTGCTCAAGAACCTTAATCACAGGATATATTATATTTCTCTGATTGAGTTGCCCCTATTAATAACTTTTAATTGAACCTTCCTTAAATCTTATTAACAGTAAATAATCTACTTCAGGCAGTGAATCTGACATTTTCCCGTGGCCCTGAATACAGTCTGTTTAATGAATCCTGTTTACTGACCTATTAGCAGTCCATGGTTCAAAAAATATTCCTTAAATGCTTCCTTTGCCAGATCCTGACAGTTGCTGGAAATCCTGAGAAGGTACAGGAAGAAGACTCACAAGCTGTATGTCACTTGTGTCATTTCTTCATGGAGCAGGAACAAAATGCAGATGTTTGCCATGCATCTGGAGGCTGTGTTGATGGGAGAGACAGCCTCGAGGGAAAGGAATACCCCCTAGTGGCTCCATGAAGAACCGGTGATCATGCCTTATTCAGTAAAAGCAGAGAATTGAGAGCTGAACAAAATGATGGAAGCATGACCAAGCCAAAATACATCATTACGTATGTTGCCATGCCAAGAAACAGTGCAGTGAATGCTGATGCCTTCCTGCTTTCGGAGAAAGTCAGGTGGCTCTGCAACCCTTTTCCTTCTCTGTGTGGACCTGGTCCTTCCGCATTTTCCTTCTGCCTCCCTGAAGTTCTCATTTTCATCTCTTTCTACTTGTCAATTTGCACTCCTTTTTCTGTGAAAACAAATCTAACTGCTTCAAGCAGACTCATCAATCAAACAACCTCTTCCCTCTGCCCCTGGGCTTGGGCACCCTGTCGCTCTGCAGTCTTCTAATTACTCCTTAACTCAGGGCCTCAACATGGGCTTCCATTGCCAGCCTGGATGGATTCAATCCTCTTTCCTTTGCCCTTACACCCTAGCAGAGTAAATTTTACTCATCATGTATATGCTACCTTGAACATTTCCCCTTCAGGGCTCAACAAAAAGCAAAATTATATGTAACACAAAGGAACTTACAATGTATCAAGGTCTGTTCTATAAAATAGATATTACATATATATTTATCTGTAGATACACATGTTTTATATGTACATATATGTATTATATATACATGTAACATTAAATGAGCGTATATACATTTAACATTAAATGAGCATTTAATATTAAATGAATAAGCATTTTAAAATATCTATACATTTACTTAGTGTACAATCAATTTATCTTCACTCTAACTTGCACGACTATTTTTATAATCATCATTTTACAGAAGAGGAAGTTAAGGAGGCAAAGTATTAAGTAGCTAGTCGTGGTCACACATCGAGGAGGTAGAACTGAGTTTGGAAGCTTGGCCAGCTCCTAGTCAGGATGCAGATGTCTGTCCTGAACAGACATCTTAGGCTAGGCTAGGTCTCTCTGGTAGATTACCCCACAGGACCCTATGCGTCTCCTCGGCCCTCTTCTTCCCATGGGTATTTATCCAAATGATGATATGAATGATGTATTCAGTGCTTGTTTTTTTCTGCCATGCTCCAGGCTTCTGGAGGGCAGGGAAGGCATCTGTTTGGTTTCTGCTGCCTCCCACATGCCGACACGGCCCTGGCACAGAGCAGAGACCAGTAAACGCTCCTGCACAGACTATTAGCAGGACAGCTAACTACACTAATTCATACCAGGAAGCATGCCAACTGCTAAAGGTAACTGCGCATGATCCTCTACTTGGTTGAATTTTATGTAGGATGGCATAGGAAACTTTATTGTACACAGCTAAACAAAAAGTGACATTTGGGACCCCGCGGTACAGCACAGGGAACTGCATGTAACTTTGCTGTACAACAGAAATTGAAGAAACACTGTAAATCAACTATACTTTAATATAAAAATAAATAAATAAATTCTTTTTTAAAAAAGTGAGATTTTCTCAAAATTAGCCCTCAGAAAAGTTACATCGCCTAGTATTTGGGCCCTAACCAAGTCTCTCATATTACTTCTTAGATGATTTTATTTTGAACCGCAAAATACTATTTGGGGGAAAGACATATGGCCTGAAAGAACCTCAGTCACTGCTGGATGGGAAGGCTGAAAGTGGTCACCCAAAGTTATAGGGAAAAAAGGGACAAAGAAATTGAATACACATTTATGATCTTGTTTGTTGGGAATGAGATCATAGTTGCAAGTGTTGGGCATCGTTATAAACAAGAACTTCAACGCATGTTGAAAAGTAATACAGTAAATACATTGTGGAGCATATGAATTTACATTTACAGAACAAAAGAAAATGACAAGTCTTAATGTTATGGAAATCCTTATACGTGGCTTAAGATAAAATCTCCAGTAACATCATATGTGGAGCCCCAAAGATACTGCAGGTCATACAACTTTGACGAAAGTTCAAAAGTGTGCAATGGAGGGCAGGGGTGGGGAGTGGGGGGTGGGGGGTGGGGGGTGGGGAGCAACTCGCAGAAAGGATGCACGGCTGACAAACTCACAGATAACCCAAGCTGTGAGTGCAGCGCTTACATTAAATCCTTCTCTGTAAATGATGGTATGAAAAGTCACTAGCTTTTCGGTACATCACTTTGATACTGGATACATACATTGATACTTCATAATACCGAGGTAAAATGAGGCTTTATATCTATAGATAATCAAATGATTAAATGCATAATTAATTCTACAAACATATCAAAATAATTGTTCACAATTCCTCATGTATAACCATAATATAATTTAGAACAGATGATCTGTTATATAATTATATAGAATATATATCTATAATGAAATATATAGGAGTTACCTGCATAAATGCTCCATTTAATATATATATTTATTTATAGATACTATTTATATATTATATATATTTAATACAATATATATATTTGTGTATATGTGAGAGTAAAATTAAATTTATATGATATTTATACATCCCTGTTGGCCTAAATAGTTTTTGGATCTTTTGTGTTTTTTCCAAGAAAATCAGAGTATTTTCATATTCATGTTCATCTGACATTTGCCCTGCCCCTGCCCCTTCCCTCGACCTCAGCAGACTTTAGACTAATCTTAACCACTCAAAAAATACGGCATCTTGACCAAAATGAAGTTTACATCAGGTCCCAGTGTCACGCCCGTAGGTGTGGGTCAGAAAGTGAGAGATAAGAAGGAAACAAGACGGAAATACCTGCTCAGAAGGAGCAAAGGACCAACACCCTCTTTCTACCTCCCACTCTTTCCCTTTTGTTTCTCTTCATTCCATCTAAAGCTTGAAATGATAAATTCGATCTGAGAGAATTGCAAATTATATTTATCACATTTGCTTGTGTCTACATGAAGAATCTTTTTATGAAGAGTAATAATTTTGCAAAAATGGCCTGAGTGTCAGATCAACTTTGCTGTACGATTTATTGAATCACATCACTGAAATCTCTCCATCTACCTTCTCTTCTTTCAGTGACTCAGGTCCCGTGATGATGAACCCATAAGTGGAAGAAAAAAAATCTAAAACAGAAAAGAGAATGTAGCCTCTGACAGTCACAAAAACTTAGATCTTTAGAGGTAAACATACAAATAATAGTAAACCTATTGTGGTTTTACTGAAGGAGCACATTATCATTTTTCCATTTTCTATCTAATGATATACTTCTTGTGATATCCTCAGTTATGCTTGCAAGAAACAAAATATGCTATAACATCTGTTGTGTAGGTGTATTCCAGAGGTTCTATCTGTAACTGCCAAAACTATGAATATGTCACATTCTCAGAGGGATTTTATGTAGAACATTTTCTTCCTTTCTTTTTACTCTTTATGCTTAGCTTTGGGGGGGGGGAATGCTTTGAAGTGTTTATTAAATTCATATCTATTTTACTGTGAAGAAAAACACAATTGGAGAGCTCTTATATCTAATAAAATATTTGAACAATGTAGTGTATTGTAAGCACTCATATGGCATTCAGGAATATCTGCAGAGTATATATTGTCAGTTCTGACATAGCTGTTTTCTGAATCTAAAGATCATTTTGGGGGGAAGAATGGATAAGAAAAAGGCCATATGTTGTGTGTTCCTTCTTTGCGGGGCACCGTGTAAAATGCATCCCCAGCAAAAAATTTAATCCTTCAATATGTTTTAAATTGAGACTGTCTTTCTCGATACCTATGTAAGAAAGCAACATGTTATATGTGGCTGCATGTTTTAGATTTCAACATCAGCCTTGGTTTGTTGCTTTGGAAATAGTGAGCCTCAAGACAAGTAGACTAATGTAATCTGTTACGAGTTCACAGAGACTTAATTTTTCCCAGGTGGGAAATCCATCATGTTCATGCATCCTTTAGGGAGGTATGCTCCCTATTTCTCTGTTGTAATAATTATTTAAAACTCTCATGATATTAACTCTCGTAATTTCTAACCAACTGGACTCTCCTTATCACTGAATTTCTGGGAATATAGTTTACCTCCCTTTATAGGAAACTTCCACCTCCCCCATCAGCCAACTGGGCAAGGGTGGACCCAGGGCCTAGACACCCGAGTTTGAGACTGGACTCCCCTACTTTTCAGTCATCACCTTGGACAAGCCATTTGATGGGTCCCTGCTTCAGCTTCTAAAGCTGTAAAATGAGGGTAACAATAATCACCACCCTCAGAGGACTATTTAGATAACGAGTTAACATGGAACAACCTCAAATAACTTCGGACACATAGTAAGTACACCAGGATTATCCTTAGACATACCTCAGCTTACGAATTATTTAGGAGCTATTTGAAATGAAAGGCAGGCACTTGCCTCTGTGTTCGGGGAAGGTACTGTATAGCAGGCGCCTCAGCTCCCCTTTTGGTCTTCATGCCACATGCAAGCACTTCTGTTGCTTTCTCTATCAAAGGTTCTTGAACCCACCATGCATCTGGCTCTGTGTCAGTGACAAGGATCCCATCTGAGTAAGTCACAGCATCTCTAAGCTCAGGGACAGGCAGGAGAAAGGGGAAGGGAATCTCTCATACTCAGGGAGATGTGTGGCGACGAAGTGCACTAGATAATCGTTTTGCAAAGAGAAGGGATGTGGAGAGTTTCAATCAAGGCCACCCTGGTACGGCCATAGCCAGAACGCTAGAACAGGTGCCCCTTGTGTCAGGGCCAGATCTGCTAATTACCAAACCTATGAGCAAAAACAAACCCCCATGCCCGTTAAGTCTCCATTCCCTTTCTCCAAAACGTGGGAGACAGAGTGCTGACCTCACAGGGCTGATGTGGTTGTATTATTTTTACAGTAAAAGCTCAAATTGATAGAACATTATGCGTCAGGCACCGTTTTGATGGCTTTTAGGTGAATCCCCAAGAACAGCACACAAGGTACTTAGAATAATGTTGGACATATTAGGAGACATTCAAAAACAGCCATCCACATTTGTTTTATTTCCTTTAATGTCACATAAATCTGCCTCTGAGCTAAAGGGATAACCACTTTCCAGTAAGGAGTTGCTTCATGGCAGACTTTATTTTTATTTTTTGTCTTTTTGCCATTTCTAGGGCCGCTCCCCCAGCATATGGAGGTTCCCAGGCTAGAGGTCGAATCAGAGCTGTAGGCGCCGGCCTATGCCAGAGCCACAGCAACACGGGATCCGAGCCACGTCTGCAACCTACACCACAGCTCACGGCAACGCCAGATCCTTAACCCACTAAGCGGGGCCAGGGATTGAACCCTAAACCTCAAGGTTCCTAGTCGGATTCGTTAACTACTGCGCCACGATGGGAGCTCCTCATGGCAGACTTCGGTTTCCTACCCCCTTCCTAAGGAGTCTAGCTAAGTCTCATATTAGATAAAGACAGAACAGAGCTAGGTTCCTGCAGAGGTTTTCAGCCTGGGGAGGTTTCTGGATATGTGGCTCTGTCTGGAGTGACTGGGTGCTTTGAAGAATGAGGATAAATCTTTAGCCTAAAGGTTGTAGTAACATCCAAAAATGTCTAGCATAATCTGAATAGCTAGCAGGATATACAGTGCAACTCTCCACGGCCTATTTTAGTCTCCTTTGTCAAAAGGAAATGAAAAGACCAAGGCCTCTGTACTCAGTGACAGTAGAGCCCCCAGAGGATTCATGAGTCAGGCTGTTCTGAGCCCATCTTCCTTGGTACTTGGTCAGCCTAAGAAAATCCAGTTATACAATAATTGTGCTTAATAAAGAAAATATGTGCGAAAAGTTTTAAGCATGAGAATGTTGTGATATCTTCTGTGTGGTGTTTGAGTCTACTGGACTGCTAGACTGAGAGCTGAGAGAAAGGGTAGAGCTGACCAGAAGCCACCCAAGAGGCTCTGTTAATAGCCCAGGCCAGGAGCCTCTGCTGTGATGCAGTGTGTGGACTATCCAGCTTGTCTATGTGGAGGCACCAGTCTGATTCTCAGTCCCGGGCAGTGGGTTAAGGATCCGTGGTGTGGCCGCGGCTGTGACAAAAGTCACAGCCGTGGCTGAGATTCCATCCCTAGCCCAGGAACTTCCGTATGCTGTGGAGGTGGCCAAAAAAGAAAAAAAATAGGGAGTTCCCATGGTGGCTCAGCGGAAACAAATCCAACTAGTATCCATGAGGCTGTGGGTTCGATCCCTGGTCTTGCTCAGTGGGTTAAGGATCTGGCATTTCCGTGAGCTGTGGTGTAGGTTGCAGACACAGCTCAGGTCTGGCATTGCTGTGGCTGTGGTGCAGGCCAGCAGCTACAGCTTCTGATTCGACACCTAGCCTGGGAACATGCCATGGGTGTGACCCTGAAAAGCAAAAGGCCAAAAAAAAAAAAAAAAGGAAGAAGCTAGTCCAGGCAAGATATGGAAGATGGAAATGCCTTGGAGGAGGTAGTATCATCAAAATGGGGACCACGCCAGGGTCATCTGTTAGTGAGAGCTGCCATTTTCTTCTTCTTCCCAACATATTCCTAATCTGGTAGTTCTAGAACGTCAAAAGGTAAATAAAAGAGCAGGAACAATGACGAAGACTTGATTTAGAGCTCGTGCAACTTGTCCTACTTATGAAAACGTGAGAAACCAAGGAAGGAAACACCTCTGAAAATGTGAGAAATGAATTGTTTTCACTGCGTTAAGATGGAGATGCCTGCTGGGTATTCGCATGAGTGGGAAAGTGGGTGTGATGCTAGAGTCCAGGTTTAGCAGGGTTAGTTAGTTAGCAGGGTTAGTTAGCAATGTTAGTTAGCAGTTTTAGCTAGCATTGTTAGTTAGACATGTCTTTGAGAATGTTGAGCTGGATACAGAATCTGGTCCAAAGAGAAAAGTTGCCATTAGATATAATTGGCATTTAAAGTCACTGGAGACCAACAAACATAATAAGAGAACGGGAATGTGTATTAGTATGTATATATATATATATACGTGTGTGTGTGTGTGTGAGAGAGAGAGAGAGATAGGCTGGATCACTTTGCTGTACAGCAGAAACTATAATATTTAAAAATGCAAAATAAAATAAAGTCACAGGAGTGGATGAAAGTACCTAATAGAAAAAAAATCTTTAGAGGAGGGAAGATACCTGGGAATAGAACTTCGGGGAGTGCCATCCTTTAGGGGTGAAGATTTAAGAGGCATCAGCAAAGAAGAGAGAAAGAAAACTACGTGAGAATTAGAGTGATGGGCTGCAGAGTTCAGTGTTCTGAAGATCAAGAGAAGGAGCGTGCAGTTCTGTTTTGAGCTATTCCTGAAGAAGAGCTCAAAGGCCAGTGAACGTGGACATGGCGGGGCCTCAGCAAGAGCAGTCTCAGTGCAGTAATGAGGCCCAAGTCTGTTTTCAGTGATGGAGAAAGTGGGGGAGTGGCTCTGGACCACAATCTTGGCGGGGTATGTTGAGAAAAGGCATACAGAGTTGGATGGGGAGCTGGAAAAGAATGGGATGTGGAGGTGGCTTTTCTTTTATCTCAGTGTTAAAGAGTGGGGGCCATTGAGTCATGCTTGTGGTGATGAGAATAATCTGATGGAGAGGAAGAAATTAGAAATTGCATAAGTGCTAAGAAAATCCTGTGACAGGACAATATAGGACAGGATTTATGGATTAAGAAGACTGATTGGCCTCTGGTACAAATGAAAGGACCAAGGATAAAAATAAAATTTCATAAGCAGGTGGGCTGGCAGTGTTGCGACCAGGGTGGTGAGCATATTTTTAACAGGTACTTTAAAGAAATAGTCTTTCCCACTTAAACAGCTATATAGAGAAAAATAGGATTTTCCTGGGAATGACCCCAGAATGCCTCTCTAGGTGTCCCCATAAATCTGAAGTCTGGGCCTCCTTCAAGCAGGCTGGGTGTCCTGTTCAAGTTCAGTTCCCCAGCAAGGGAGTGTCAGATGTGAGGGAACTTGTGTTGCTCCCATTCTCCTAAACAGACAGCCTGAGGTCAATATGCTTGTCCCTCACCTGTTCTCTCACATAGGGACAGGGTGATGGAGGCTTTAGAACTCTCTCCAGGACACAGAACACAGGAACTGTGCACCTGCTTAACCTTGCCCATGGGATCCTGAGCCAAGTGCTACTGGCCAGACATCAAGCAGGCAAACTGGTCTCAATACCGCAGTCCTAGTCCATAGCTGGGGGCTTAGGCTGGGTAACCCCAAGGACTGGAGATACCCTCTAGGGTGAGGGAAATTTAGAAGAATGGATAATGCTCATGTGGACATGTGGCCTGTGTGTGGGCCACACTGCCCTTGAGTTAATGGAGCAAACATCCCCTGAAGGGTGATGGTGAGTCACTGTAAGTTCCAGGTGGCTCAAAGAGTGAGTCACCTATTCCCAGGTGTTCCCAGGATCCACAGGACAGTAAAGCCTGTGACAAGGCTGATTCCATTTAAGGAAGGGATGGAGCTTTCCTGAGTGGGTGGATCAATCAGAAATCCGAAAGTTCAAGGGACACCTGGGGTGAGAATTCTGCCAACAGCTCTACCAATCGGTTCTTCTGTGCAAATCTGGAAGCCCTCTGAGCCATAAGAAGGAGGATGGAAAGGTAGAACAGGCCACCTGGGATCTCTGGGAAGAGCAGCAGGCTGCCTCCCAGGGCAGAACCCAAATGGAAGGGAAACTCTTGGGTCAAGTGGAAACAATCACGCAGTCGGGTAAAATCTGGGAGCTGGAGCTAGGAATTCACTTAAAACGCTGACTTCTGATTCCATTGTCTGACGTCAGTAATCAGGAGCAGATGGTCTTACCTGCTTTATTCCCGAATCACTTGCTGGTGACTTCAGATTCATTCCATACGGCCTTCTGAGAAGCCTCCTGACCAATGAGATAAGACCCTAAATGCCACAGAGAACCCCGTGATTGAAGCTACTCAGGAACCTGTGTCCCAGAGTCACAGGTATGTAAACTGAAAACGGCATAAATAGAATCAGGAAATGGCGCTCTCTGGACCCACATCTCTGAGTCTCTGTCCCCAGGAAGACGAGGGACAGGAGCAAAGAGGGAGGAAGAGGACAGAAGGAAAGCAAGGGGCCAAAAGTCCCCCGTGGGCTGCTTCCTGACCCAGACGTGGGGTGTGCCAGAATCTGACTTCCCACAAGAAGCCAAGAGAACCAGGGTCCCCTGAGTGGGTCAACATTCCGCCCGAGTTCATGCACAAAGCCAGGTTTGCTGATGGTCCCCCGAGTACTTTGCAGAAACCGATCGACTAAAACACACCAATTCTATTCTCAACCTATACACCATTATATGTGTCAAACACACTCTCACTGTGTACTCTTAGTGCAACTTGTAAGCCATCCATGCTTTCCTGTATCTAATTCTCAGGAATTGTATTGCTAACCCATTGAAAAATTAGTGCTCTACAAAGACACATGACTAAAAGCATCATATTTTATTTTGAAAGGGTCCCAGGCCAGCAGTTGGAGACCCATGCATCTACTTTCAAAGAGCTGATGGTTCAGGCTCGGGCAAGCCACAGCTGCCAGTGCCAGGGTGCTGCCTTTCCTGGGGGAACAATGCAGGTGATACACCACAGTCATCAGCCTTGGCATTCCCCCACTGTGAGGTGTGCTTGTAGCTATTGTTCCATTGTAATTCATTTTGATTTCATGTTGTCATGTTTTCCTAACAGTGAGCCACAGGTTTATACTGTTTTGCATCAATGAAGGGTTCAGGATTCCTGTCGTTGGAAATAAGTTGCAAACAGCTCACATCATGTTGCTACGTTTTTCATGAAAGTCATTGAATGCTTGTTTCTATTTTTAGCGCCCATAGAAAGTGTCGATTCTGCTTTAGCGTAAAGGAAGAGAAAACTGTTGACAGATTACCTGTTGAATATATATGGAATATAGTTTTATTTCACTGGCTTTGGTTAACTAAGGGAACTACGTCGATTCTTCATTTAGGAGTAAGCTTACATTTATACTTCAATACTGACGTATAGTCATCATAATGAATATGTGATAATAAATAAGCAGCCTGTTTTAGAGCCTATTTAATTTCAATTATAACATAATACATGTCTAATATATTTTTAACATATAAAAAAAAGATTTGACATTTTTCTGTTGAGTACCAATACATTACTGGTGGTACATGTAATAAAAAGGTATTGAAATCCAATATTTAGGCTAGTATAAAGGTTATGTTTTATTTGAAATGATATTTGGCACTAAGACTAAAATTTTCTAGAGCCATCAAACAGAATTTGATGTTGTTTCAATCTTGATTTCTCTGAGCATCGTTTTCCACATCAGTAGCATGCGATTCTTATACACAGTTCCCACAACCTTTTTGTCCTGTGGTGGACTATAATTATCGGTACACATCTCATCTCAATCTCTCTCTGTCTCTTTTCCTCTACACACTCTAAGCCATACTTTAATCATGTTAATATGACCACTACTTATTTCAAAATAAAAATAATCCAAATATTTTAAAAATTCTTCAGTTATAAAAGAAGTACAATATACAGAGAGAAATATCTATTTTTAGAAGACCTAGAAGCAAAAGAAAAATATTTTGTGATACAATAGCATGTCCTTGCAAAATGGATAGTAGTTTCTTTATACCCAAGTGATTATCTCATTTATGACCCATAAAACTGGCCTTGATTTTGGAACTCAAACCAAAGAAGCCATGTTACATTTTAAAATTAAGTGACATGTAAGCAATAGGATATTCAGCTGGAGACATGATGAGCAATCATCTTAAAAGTGACATCGTGTACCACTTAACTCCGCTGGTGGGAATGTAAAGTGGTGCAGCCGCTATGGAGAATAGTATAGAGGTTTCTTAAAAAACAAAAAAATAGAGTTAATGTATGATCCTGCAATCCCACTTCTGGGCATCTAGCTGGAAAAGACAAAAACTCTTATTAGAAAAGACACACGCACCACAATGTTCATAAGCGTGTTATTTACAATAGCCAAGACATGAAAGCAACCTAAGTCTCCTCAGACAGATGAATGGATAAAGAAGATGAGGAACATAGACACAATGGAATATTACTCAGCCGTAAAAAAGAATGAAATAATGCTGTTTGCAGAAACATAAATGAACCTATAGATTATCATACTATATAAAGTAAGTCAGAAAGACAAAGAAGAATACTATATGATATCACTTATATGTGGACTCTAAAAATACGATATGAATGAATTTATTTACAGAACAGAAACAGACTCATAGACATAGAAACGAACTTATGGTTACCAAATGGAAAGGGGTAGGAGGGATAATCTAGGAGTTTGGGATTAATCGATACACATTACTATATATAAAATAGATAAATAACAAGGACCTACTGGACAGCATGGGAAACTGTATTTGGTACCTTATAATAACATAATGAGAAAAATCTGCAAAAGTATATAGATGTATGTACTATTTAACATATATATATATATACACACACACACACACATATATAGCTGAATCACTTTGCTGTGCACTTGAAACAAATACAATATTGTAAATCAAATATACTTCAATAAAAAATAAATTTTCTTAGCTTAAAAATATCCTTAAGCTTTGGTAAACTGGTGAAGTCTCAAATGTATAGCCCATATATAAAAGAATTTTGGATATGTTTTATATTCTTCTCCAAACAAGTTAATAACTTTGTTACACAGCAGAAATTATCACAACCTTGTAAATAAACCACACTTCAATAAAACTTTAAAAAGTTAATATATGATTTTTTCAGAGCTCAATGTATCAGTGACTCAAAGAAATATATTCCCAGAATACTTGTAAGATAGTTAGTATTATTCATTATTTCAGTGAGTTATAAATCAAAAGTAGTGATAAAAGTATTTTAAATCTTTCATCAGCATGGAGATTAGAATAATATAAAATTTCCTCATTTATTAATAAATATCCTATTATTAATTATTAGGGCACTGAATTATTTCAATAATTCTTCTGTACCTATGCCTAATTTTAATATGTTTTTCTTTCAAATACCTTTTCTAGAATAGTACCTTTAATTTTTTATACCATCTGCCCTGAGTTTGCTGCAGCTTGAAGCTACTCCTGCAAGGATTAGAGAGATTGTCTGGAGCAGAGCATCAGAACAGATGTACTTAGGATGAATGGATTCAACAACATATTACCTCCATTAGGACGATTAGGTGACTCAGTCAACCAACCTTGGGATACTATGCTAAAAAAAGACTCTTAGGAATTCTCTGCTTTTGATAAGATTTCTTCTACGTTTGAAATTACTGCATGACTTTGTCATCTACATTAGTTGCCTAATCTATAGTCTTAGGCTTCCAAAAGAATGGTCAGTCCTAGGAGAGAACAAAGCTAACAAGTTTGTCATGTATTTTGTGATAACTTTAAAAAAAATCCAAGTTCTGAATTATAACCTTAAAAAATGCACACATCTGAAAAGACTATGCTGAGGTGGGTTTTCCTGCATACCACTTGAGTAAGGATAAGTAAGTATGCATTTTTTTGGAAAATGTTTTGGCGAGGTATATGAATCGCCTTAAATGTATCCACAAATGTAGTCCATTCTTTAAATTCAGTGGTTGGAATCTAAGAAAATAAGAAAATATATATAAATATACATACATAAAATCAGAGGCAACAGACTGAAAAGGGCAAGTCCAAATTTTTCAATTTTCTGAACAAGATCAATTCATTGCTCTTATAGGGGAGAGATTAGTATTCCCTTATTTTGATGTGATATTTACTACATTAGTGGGGAAAGGATAGTCGTAATATTTACCTTTATGAACAAAATATAAGGATTTTCTTCAAAACTCCTTTTAGGAGACAAATTCTAAATCTGACTGCTTGAATTTTATTACCACTGTAACTTTCAATACTTTGATTTTGCTGGATAAGTAATGCAGTGGTTTCTTATGTCCTTACGGTAAAAAAATATTTTATAAACTTTCTGAAAATGAAAACATTTACTAAATATCAACCTTTCATGATTCTTTTTTTTTCTTTTTAGGGCCACCCCCGCAGTATATGAAAGTTCCCAGGCTAGGGATCAAGTTGGAGCTGCAACTGTGGCCTACACCACAGCCATAGCAATGCCAGATCTGAGCTGCATCTGTGAGCTACGCTGCAGCTCAAGGCAACTTAACCATTTAAGTGAGGCCAGGGATCAAACCCACATCCTCATGGATACATGTTGGATGCATTTCCAATGAGCCACAATGCAAACTTCATGATTCAATATTCTTTAAAATTTTTTTTTAATTTTTTATCATTTGTTTTTTATTATTTATTTATATATTTTTTTTCTACTATACAGCATGGTGACCCAGTTACACATACACGTATACATTCTTTGTTCTCACATCATCATGCTCCATCATAAGTGACTAGACAGAGTTCCCAGGGCTACACAGAAGGATCCCATTGCTAATCTATGCTGAAGGCTACATTCCGCATCTATTTACCCCAAGCTCCCAGTCCCTCCCACTCCCTCCCCTCCCCCCTTGGCAACCACACGTCTATTCTCCAAGCCCATGATTTTCTTTTCTTTGGAAAGGTTACTTTGTGCCATATATTAGATTCCAGATGTAAGTGATATCATATGGTATTTGTCTTTCTCTTTCTGACTTACTTCACTTAGGATGAGAGTCTCTAGTTTCATCCATGTTGCTGCAAATGGCATTATTTTGCTCTTTTTTATGGCCGAGCAGTATTCCATGATTCAATATTCTTGATGAAAATATTGAAACACGTTCAAGTATCAATCTTGAAATAGAATGAAATCTTGGCAATTCATTTTACTCAAGGCTATATGTATTATATTCATCCCTGGGTCTATAGGAATTAGACTTAGAAATGCACATTCAGGCTTTTGACTCATTTTGAGAAGTAGACAAGCAAACCCCAAATACTCAAATGGAGAGGTTTTACTTGTTATATGTGTTATATATTACATGACTATAGCCAGGGAAGTGCTTTGCATATTTATTCATAATGGAGAAAGGAGTGTCTTGATTTACACCAGGTTGGGGAGAATCTTCTTTTCTAGATACAGAAAGGTTTCTGGGAGTAAAGTGATTTTAAATAGGATTTTGGATGCTGAAAATAGGAGAGACCAATGCTTCCAAAAGAAAAATGAAATGAGAAAAGACCAATGATATTAACTGGGCTAATTAGAAATCAGTGAGTTTTGAGCAATCAAATCAGGGGCTTTGGAGGAAACACAAGAGCTTGGGGGTGATTCACAGTAAAGTGAATCAATTCACCATGGAGAGTAATGCTGGGAGACTGGCTGGCATTTCAATCAACAGCATGAAGACACCTGAAATGGACAACTGGAAGAGGTACAAGAACATGAGAAGCGACATTACGTGAAGTAACACTGAAAAGTTTAGCCAGTGATTCCCACGCTCAGAACCTCCTGACCCATGATGCTTAATCAGTGATTCAAGAGTAGAGGTTACTGTGGTCTAATATCCTGGAAGAAGATGGGAATCAACAGAACTGAAGTGACCCTCGGCCGTCTCCCGAGTACATCCTTTTCTCCGTCTCTTTTGTGCTCATCAGCTTTGACCTACTAGAGTGGCTGCTACTGGAACCCTCACTGCCAGTGTTTCCCTCTTTAAGGCAACCCCCTTCAGAGGTGTCTTCTTTTTTTGGCATCTCTAAAACCTGGGCAGGTCCATTGTGCCCCAGAGAATCAGTCTCATGGCCTCTAATAAATTTAAAAAACATGTCGGTTCCTGCAAATGAATGGACCAGAGTGGTCATGAGAACACCAGGGAGTTTTGTTTCTTGAGACACGAAGAAACTACCATGGGGAGCCAGACATAGAGACTATGCCCTCACCTGCTGAGAATAAGTGGCAAAAAATGTCAGGTATGTTCGCAGGAAGGAAAGAAACAGCAATCTTTTTTTCTTTGATAAAAACTCGAAGACCATTCTTTAACACTTTGGAGGACATGAGTAATACAGCCAGCTAATGGAGTTCCGGCTCTGGCATAGTGGGTTAAGAATCCCACTGCAGTGGCTCAGGTCACTGAAGAGGCATGGATGGGTGTGATCCATGGCCTGGCCCAGTGGGTTAAAAGATCTGGTCTTGCCAAGCTCTGGCCTAGGTCACTGCCGTGGCATGGATTCAGCCCCTGGTCCCAGAACTTCCACACCCCCAAGGTGCAGCCATAAAATTAAAACAAACAAAAAATAATAGAGCCAGATAAAATTTGTTGAGCACCACACACTGGCAGCTAATTACTTTCTATGTGCTCTTTTAATTAATTCTGACAATCATCTTAAGAAGTAGATACCACTATTCACTCCATTTAACAGACAAGAAAACTGAGATACAGAAGCCTAAGGGTCTTTCCTCTTAGGCAGTCAAGCCAATGTTGCAGCCAAGCTATGAGGGGAAGAGGTCTCACTCCAGAATCTGAAACATCACCTTCCAGTGCATCTGTGCACATAGATTCAACCTGGGTTGTTGCCTTCTCTTCCTAACTTTATCCCCCTCTCCTTCCCAAAACCACAGCCAGCCCTGACTTCTCCCAAACGGGAGAGTGAGTGCAGGACAGAGAAGGTTCTTGACTCAGTGAGTTAGGGCTGATCCAAGTAGGTGACCCTGGGCTCTGGATCAAAGCTGAATCAACACCTTAGCATATTCTAGCCAAGAAAACAGGGGATTTTCGCCTGGGGAATTAAAGAAAAACATCCTGGGTAAAAAAACAAAGCCTACCCTTGGAACTTGGAGGCCCTCAATTCACCCGTGAATCTTTCACTCGCTCGACTATTAAACCTATTGATTAGTAAATATTCAAGCCAATGCTTTCACACCCCAGCCTCCTTATAGACAGACTATGCTTATTTATACTGGGGTAATTTTGCAAACGTTTTTTCCAAGGATGAACAAAGTAAAAAAATAACTTACAATATGGGTGACTGGTGATACCATTTGAATTAAGAATGGAAAATCAGCATTTGGAAAATGTCTTCATGAGCACGAATGGACAACTTCCTGTGCACTTAGAGACCCTTCTGCTTGGTGGTGATATTAACAAATGTGGTTTTTAAACTGAATAATAAAATGTGTCAGCATTTGGAAGATATCAATACTCGAGTGAACTAACACTTTCCAAATGGTCACTGCATATTTACAAAAGAAATGCACGTGTGAAAGATCCATCCAGAGCATCAGGCAGATCAATGGATTTGAATGCATTATTGTATGAAGCATCTGTTAATATGGTTTTATTTGCAACTGACAGTTAAAAAACCCAACCATTCATCACATTTTGATGTAGTATAAAGAGAAGTTTCCCCGACTATTTGAAATGACCACTAAAATACTACCTATCTGTTTGAAGCTGGATTTTCATCATATGATTCAATCAAAATACACACTGCTACAGATAGAATGCAAAACAAATGTGAGAATCCGGCTAGCTTTAATTAAGCCTGACAATAAAGAGGTTTGCGGATAAGGACTGGAGTTCCACCCTTCTGATTACTTTCTAGTTCCTTTTGGTGACAACATTGTATTGATAATAACCGCGTACAGGTTTGTTACTTTGTTAATTTATAAACAAACATTTAAATTTTCTCAGCTTGAGGATTCAGACTCGAGATGACGGAATAGAAGGACTGGAGTTCAACTTCTCTCCTAAAAACACAAAAAATCACAACTAAAAGCTGAACATTCTTCACCCAAATGGACCAGAAACCTTAAAAAAGATACCCTACTCCAGAAGAAAAAGAGGAGGACACATCAAGAGGTAGGAGGGGCGATTTCGTGATATAAACAACCCCATACCTCCTGGGTGGGAAGCCCCACAGACTGGAAACTAACTGGTTCACAGAGACTTAGCTACAGGAGTGAGAGTTCTGAGCCCCACATCAAACTCTCAAGTGTGGGGATCTGGCACTGGGAGAAAGAGCCCCAGAGCATCTGGCATTGAAGGCCAGTGGGGCTTGTGCACAGGAGCTCCACGGGACTGGGGGAAACAGAGACCCCGTTCTTAAAAGGCGCACACAGACTTTCATGTGCACTGGGTCACAGCTTTAATGTCTAATAAGGTAAATATCTCTGGAATCAGTTCTCAATGATTTGCAACAGTGTCAGAGAGTTCTGAGACACAAAAGTGAGAAGCTCATAGCAGAGGGCGTGAGTTGTTCCTGCATTCATTGAGTAGGTCCCCTTTCCAGCACTAATGATATCGTTGTGAACTTGGCAAACAGCCCTGGGATGGACAGGCAGGATTTCTGAGAGAGAAGAAAGCTGCTCATAGCATCCCATATTGATCAAATTTATCCTGCAGACAAATGTCTTGCTGTCGGATAACTCCCACATTTCAAAATCCATCTCTTTGGTCATTTTCTATAGTTTTTCCTTTTGCAATTCGTAAAATTTCTTTCCTCTTGAACCATTTTTCCTCTTAGTGAAATGCAGTCCAATTACCCCACAAACCTTTGGCCAAGTTATTCCTTCTGCTTTCTTAATGCTTTTTCCCTCCTCAATGACAACTGAGCTGAGACGTCCGTGCATTCGTTCCTTACATGGCATATGCGACTTCTACATGTTTTTACTCAATGGAAATATTCAGCATATCTAAGTGATCGTGTACCATCTCTCATCTGTGGGAGCTCTTCTTCTTTATCACCTATTATTTCTTGGTGGATTTAAAAAAAATGCGAAAAACAGGTTTTGACCATTTAAAATTGATGTTTTCCAGCCACGTGGAGGGACTTTAGCGACCATCGAGTCCATGCGATTTTATCTTCCACGGCTGGGACTTCGGCACGTGCACTTGGTGCCCCACACTTCAACTCATTACGGTAACGTTCCAAACAATCCCCCAGAATTTCATGAGGTGAAATGAGGCGGTGACCCCCAAAGTGCTCCGCGCCGCCTGGGTAACACAGTTAAAGGCCACTCGATGCCTGCTAAGGTGTGAGCATCCACCTGTAAAATGGACTCAAAGAAACTGAAGTCTAAGGGTTTCCATTAAGGTCTCTTTTTATTTCTTTATTTTTTGGCTGCTCCACAGCCTGTGGAGTTCCCGGGCCAGGGATCAGATCCAAGCCGCAGTTGAGACCTAACGCCATAGCTGTGGCAAGACCAGATCCTTAACCCTCTGTGCTAGGCCAGGGATCGAACCTGTGTCCCAGCGCTCCAGAGACACTGCCAATCCCATTGCATAGCAGCAGAAATAAGCTGTGATGTACAGAATGGAATGGAATGGAATGAATACGTCTATTAAACACATATTCGTATCTCTTACACATTAGTGTCCTGGAAATGGCAGCTTGGTTAGTGCTAAATAAGAGGCAAAAATGAAACAAACCTTTTTGTTACAGCATGGGCACATCAACCAGTGACAAGCTGGGAAAAGGAGAAGGAGTGGATTCTAAGAGGCAAGAAAGAGTTGACGATGTGATGATGGGGGTTAGAGCTAGGGCAGCACAGCTCAAGCAGCAAAAGAGAATCTTTGCGTCCAGGCCTGAGCGGAAATCAGATCAAAATGTATAAAATGAGATGGCTAAAATATTTAATACATGTAGTACAATTAGAGGCATGCCAACGTTGGCTCTAACCTATTAACCTGAAAAGTTCTTTTTGGCTCACATGACGCTACGTTTTACAGTAAAACTAATTCTGGGCTTAACTGGCATGATAGAAATTGTTCCCAATTTTCCTTCCAGGGCTGAGGGTATGTTTTTCATTAATGAGGCAAGAACTTGAACCCCCTATGTAAATTATGACCCAGGCCAAGGCCAGCTTAATTCTAAGCATGCTAAGCCATGTGCACTGGCTTTTGGAGGCATATTTTAATTAAAAGTAAAGGTTTGTGTTTTAGATGGGGGAACTGAAAGTACCATGTGTCTGAAAAGTCTGTCCACCTTTATCAGAATTCTGTTCTCTGACTTGCTGTTGTATGCTGTAACCCTTTTCCTGATGTAAAAACGTTGGCTTCTTAAGCTCATTTATGTGTTTTCTTTGATGGCGATTTTGGCCAATGCATTCCATATGCTTATGACACAACACTTGAAAATGTTCTGTCTGAATTTTTTACATAGTTTGAGTCATCGGTGTTTTTGTGCCATGCATTGTCAGTTTTATAGTCACTCAAAAAGAGTTCACGTCTTTCTTCCTTGAAATTCCTTTTTCTTGATGTAATTTAGTATTTCCCAAAGTAACACAACCAAGAACAACTTTTTTCCCCCTTTAGAGCCTATGAGGAGCTTTTGTTACGAATATTATTCACGGCACACTTGAGATTATCTGTTTGAAGTTATAGTGAGGAGGTCCTTGGTCAATGTTCCAAAAGGATTAAGACCAGTGTGGACGGATATGGAAAAGGGAGTCTTAAGGCTACACAGAGGGACGGGCCAGAGGCTGGCTTGGTGGCACACAGGAGGAAATCTTAATCCCACACCTAATTTTACCCTGTGCACATAAACAGAATATCAACATCAGTTAATGCTGGCCACTACTCCACCAGCAGCTCAAACGGGAGTACATTTTTAAGAAAAACTTCCCCATTTTATGTACAAACTTAAAAATATATATAGCCAATGAAAATAATTTGGATTCTTGATATTTGTTTCAACTTCTTTATATCGATAGATAGTACTGACGTGGCTGTCACTGTAATTTATTTTTCCAAACCAGCGATTAGGTATGAAATTCACACTGCCCCTTTGCCCATCTTAAACGCTTTAAGTGAATGTCACATTTAACTATAGTTAACATAAATAAATCTTAGCAATTGGGAATCTTCTGTACTTGAAGTGAGTTTAAATTACTTTAAAATCCCAGGTAAATTGTTTAATCTCTTAAAGACACCAGGTGTTTCATTAAGGTTAGTTTTTAGGGATAATTTCTGTTTGGATCATTGAGAAAAGTGATGATAACCTATTTAGTATACATACGGGTTTGCTCTTTTAAAACGAAAGTCAAAATGTGATTACATAGATAGATAAAATCTGTATCTGATAACGTCGCTTTATATTTTTAACCCAAGAAGAACAATACTTAAACAAGTGTTAGGAAAACGTGTGTGATTAAGACTCTACTTTCACTAAAATATAGAGTCACTCATTTTTTAAAAAAATATAGTTACCGTTTTACTTTTTCTGGAGATTTGTCGAACTGCTCTCATTTGTTTTCGCTTATGCATATAGTGCAGGTTGTACTCAAATGGTTTCAGAATATTAGCTCTAAATAACTAGCACTTTTCAATTTTCCCTAATCATACTCAGCCATAGCTTCTGTTGGGTTGGCCAGTTTCTTATATATGAGCCATTTCTCAGAAACCTTTGCTTTTCTAAGTTATAGCGGTCTGGATCTTTCTTTTCCTCAATCATTTCTTCCTAGACTGATTCTCCACAGGGAGCAATATCATGCCCTCAAGGATATTCCGCAATGCCTGGAGCAGTTTTTGGTTACCCCCACTGTGGAGGTTAGGGGGCACTATTGACATCAAGGGGGTATAGGTCAGGGATGCCATTAGACAGGCTACAATGCATGGGACAGCTCACCCCAAAATAGAGTTATGTGACCCCAAAGGCCAATGGTGTCCAAACTGAAAGAAATCTATTTTAAGTCATCCTACAACAACATTTTAAATAACTGCAATAAGACTGCATTGATTTAAGAGGTCTTCATTCCCACCTTGATGTCTGTGATCTTGCTACAGGGACTGATTCAAATTCGACATTTTATAGGGCCTGAGTCTCCCAATAATCCAAAAAGGGGTGCTCTAAACAAAAAGCTCCACGTTTGTCTGTATCATTCTACGCGTAATGTGAAGCACACATCTTAACCAATACTTGTCACTCTCACTTCGCCTTGTGTTGAGGCCGTCTGCTTTTCTGAGCCTCATCCTCACCTTTTTCTTCCCACTGGATCATTCATAACATCATCCCCAAAATATGCCGCAGGCAACAGTAGATATTCTTGCTCATTTTATGAACAAGAGGAAGTGTTTCAACCATTTGGTTTTATTCCAAAATGCAGACTGGTGGACGTATAGAAGTAAATTAGGGGAAAAGGTTTAACAGGTATTGGGTAGGACTAGCAATGAGGATGATGACAACGTACAGTACTACCACTGTAACTAACCTAATTTTATAACTAGTAAATGTCAAACTCAGTGTTGATAACCTAACTGTATTAACACATTTAAATTGGGATAGTTGGAAAATGTCGGTGTAAGCTTCTTTGGATTGAAGCTTTTCATGTTTAAAAGAAAATCTTAGTCTCATTTCCCCACTAGGCAGGAAGACAGTAAATATTACATAAGTCCTGGCTGGATGAATACATGCTTGATGATTTTAATCTCATTTCAGAGATCAATAGTCATTCATGGATGTACCACCTACTATATTGGATATAAACTCCAGGAGGTCACTCACAACTTATTCTCCTAACATGTCAGTTTCTTAGGAAATATTTTTAAATGAGCAAATTAATGAATATTCAAACCAATGGTTTTACACCTTTACCATTTTAACAGTAATAGTATAAATAAGACTAAAAATTAAAGTATGAGACAATGCCACAGTCTGCTCCCATGAAGTTAACTTTAAAAAATGAAGGATATTATTAGAGAAATGCAAATCAAAACAACCATGAGATACCACCTCATACCAGTCAGAATGGCCATCATTAATAAGTCCACAAATAACAAATGCTGGAGGGGGTGTGGTGAAAAGGGAACCCTCCTGCACTGTTGCTGGGAATGTAAGCTGGTATAACCGCTAGGGAAAACAGTATGGAGGTACCTTAGAAATTGATACATAGAACTACCATACGACTCAGCAATCCCACTCTTGGGCATATATCCAGACAAAACTTTCCCTAAAAAAGACACATGCACCCACATGTTCACTGCAGCACAATTCACAGTAGCCAAGACATAGAAACAACCCAATCCACTGAGAGAAGATTGGATTAGGAAGATGTGGTATATATACACAACAGAATACTACTCAGCAATAAAAAAGAACAAAATAATCCCATTTGCAGCAACATGGATGAAACTAGAGGCTCCCATACTGAGTGAAGTAAGTCAGAAAGAGAAAGACAAATACCATATGATATCACTTATATATGGAATCTAATATATAGCACAAAGGAAACTTTTCACAGAAAAGAAAATCATGGACTTGGAGAATAGACTTGTGGTTGCCAAGGGGGAGGGGGAGGAAGTGGGGTGGATTTGGAGGTTGGGGTTAATAGATGCAAGCTATTGGTTTTGGAATGGATTAGCAATGAGATCTTGCTGTGTAGTACTGGGAACTATGTCTGGTCACTTATGATGGAGCATGACAATGGAAGAAAATAGAGTGTGTACATGTATGTGTAATTGGGTCACCGTGCTGTACAGTAGAATAAAAATTGTATTGGGAAAATAGTTTAAAAAATACATAAATAAAAGCAGATATTGAATGGAAAAAAATTTTAAATGTCCTTAAACTTAAGAAAAAAAAAAATGAAGGATAAATGTCATCCATGAAAGACTCAGCATGTTTATGTGTCTTCAGATCCGGTGTTGCTGTAAGTTGTGGTGTAGGTCACAGATGTGGCTCGAATCCTGCACTGCTGTGGCAGTGGTGTAGGCCCATGGCTATGGCTCCGATTAGACCCCTAGCCTGGGAATTTCCATATGCCACAGGTACAGCCCTAAAAATGCAAGGGAAAAAAAAAGTGCCTTCATTCTTTTTTGACAGTTTTAGATACCAATCAGCTCTCTATCCACCTATGCATCTGTCATCTGCTTATTGTTCTACCTACCTATCATCTATCATCTATCAATTTCTCTATCATCTCTCCCTGTCTATTCTGACAAAATGAGGGACTATGGGAGGTTTTACCCCATTCAAAAATGTTTATTATCAATGCCAGATCTCTTTTTCTGGTAAAGCAGAGGTGTCGCCAAATTTAACAAGCACCAGGTATCAATTATCATTTATAAGAAAGAGTCAAATGCTATATCTCTTTGCTTATTAAAGGGACAGATTTCAATCAACAATTGCTTCTTATTACCCACCATCTGTGTGAAGGCTTTACATAATTGCTTGCATACCGTGTCTTTGATAGGCCTTATTTCTGATAAACAGAAAATAAAATTAAGCTCTCCTGTGAGATCCATTACAGAGAAAGCTTGGAATAAATATAGTAGATTTAATTCTTCCCTTTCACAAACCTGACAAGGCAGCTGCTGGAAGCCTCACTTATGAATCTTTGTTTAGAATGAAATTCCAAATGATGAAGCATGAGCCTTTAATGACAAAATGTGCTATATGGTCAATGGAAAAGGAAGTGTTTCCCAGGCTGCTGTCTTAGATGCATCAAGAATTAAAAGAATATGAGATAATTTAGAATGATAGATAATCGTTTTGTGCCACTGAATTTTAAATCAACACCTGGGTTAGGCATGGCGAGTAAAATGTGAAGCCAAGCACATTCAAGGAAACCGTAGCATTTGCTTTTAATATTCATAAAGTTTTTAAATTGAAGCTGTACAATATGTTCTATCACAGGTGGCACTTTAGGAAATTATGTCAGATGATGGAAAATCAGCAGGCGTATGACTATCAGTGTGCCAAACGTGGTTGGACACAGGTATGTTACTAATCTCTCCAAGAAAGACAGCAAAATATGTATTCACATTGGATATATAGAATCTTGTTACAAAATGGGAAATAGCTAAGACATTTTTATCTGTAGCAATATAATATTATAACATAAATAATGCTGAAAATATGTAGGAAAAAAATCACACTGCTTAACAAAGGAAAAATAACACCCATTAACATAAATGAACTGTACAAATCATAAGTGCTCAGTCCTATGAATTTTGGAAATTATATTTATGCAACTAAATTCAAAGACAGATATTGAACATTCTATCACATCAGATAATTCTCTCCTGCCCATGGCTGTTACTGTTTATTTTCTAGAAAACGACACATTCCAAGAAGCTCAGCACAAGTGCCTTATTTCTCGTTCACCCCCAGCATCCAGCACAGAACCTGACAGACTAAAACCAAAATCAATTCTGGTTGAATAAATGAAGAAACGAAAGAATGAAGAGACAACAGATCTTCATGTTATCATTGTGAACATTTCAGTTATGATAGAACCTTACTGAGAAAACATTGTTCTGTCCATGGATCAATGAGGAAAACTCTACCAAGAGCTTGACCCTTGCTGAATGAGTTTCCAAAGGTCACCTGCTGGATGAGGGCTCCAGAACCACCCACAAAGGTTGCCTTTGAAAACTCACGTTCCTGTGATTTTGCACTAGACCCCACCATTATATCAGATCAAGGTTACCAGTTGGGAGAAAGAGAGAGGCAGGTGGCAAGATCTCTTTAATCAGGTTTTGATTTGACTTACCTCGGTTCACCTCCGGATGTTCTGCGCTTCCCCACGGTGGACCATCAGGTGCCCTGCAGATAATCTGTACTCACCGACTCCGCCGGTCCTCACTTGATTGAGTGCAGTAGAGGCGCAATGGAAAATTGGTGTGTATTACCTCTTTCTATACCCCTGTGGGTATGGTTTGCTTATTATAGCCATTAAAAATCATGTTTAACTATTCGTATTAAGACAGTGTGTCAAAGTAACATTATTAACATGTGCATTAAATCTTTCTCATAATTTCATTGTATACAACACAAAAGTTCATTTATCTGGAATAACCAATTCTTAGTTACAATTTCTGCTGGATAAGAACATGTCTTAATCATTGAAGAGACACTATGTTTACTATGTGTCTAGCTAATGGTTTTGTTGCCCTCCAAAACCATCACTCAATCCTGTCCTCTGTACATTTATACATTATGATACTTATGTGACAAAAGAGGCTTCTTTGTAACTGTTCTTCAAAAACACCTCTAAAACTCCACTGCCATTTATTATATGACATTATCACTTGATCTCATCTTTAACTTCCAACATCCGTCCTCACTTTATTTCTTCTTCCTGACTTCTCAAACTCTGGCTTTCTCTAAATCACTCTGAACAAAGAAATCTAAGAAGTGTGAGGTCTTAAGGTTCATTCGAACAAATATAAAGACAAAAAGAAGGAGTAGACAAATTTATATTGTATGTATTACTCTTATTTGAATTTTAAATATTTTATAATTTTTTTTCTATTTTAATGACTCCAAAACGACCCTAAAGTACTTTTTCAGAGCATAGGATATATCTTAAATGAGAAAACATAGCAATATTTTCAAAACCACTCAAAAATAAAACTTAATTTTTAATTAATCCTTCGCAACTAAACAAAATGTAAAATTTCACAACATTCCATATGTATTGTTGGCAAGGATGTAATAGCAGATTAAAGTGAGATCATATGATTACAGCGAAATCACATTCACATATGGGGGAAAGTAAACAATGACTCCTTTTCTGAATGTTAGTATCTTCTTGGTGTCTGCTTGCCCTCATGTGCCAGGACCCTCTTGTTTACACAGGACAAAGAGCACATCCTCACCCTTCTATTCTACTTTCAACTTGCCTCCATGGAACAATCTTACTACCAAGTGAAAGGTAATTACTCTGTGTGAATAGGTCATTAACCAAGGAAAGACATCTTGAAATGTAGGCATCCATATTTACAAACTGCATCTTACCTGCTGGTTATGGTTGACTTCCACCAGTCTACGTAGATGATGGGGTCCAATTTCTGGATTGTTCCTTTACAAGGCTGTGAGAAGAAGAAGAAAGAGATCAGCACTCTCCCTTTACTGCTAATTGGAATAAAGGAGAAGCCTTCCTCTCTCCATTTTAAATGACACCATCTTCAGGCTGCTGAATAAATCCTCTATTGTTGACATTCAATGGAGGAGGAATTCAATTCCATACTATCAAGAGAGAGTCAAGAACATTGTAATTGATACTCAGAATAACAAGGTAACCTCTTTTCACAGTAAAGGTCATAAGAATGTCAGAAAAGGAATCGAAAAATAGCCTGAAATACTTAAAACAGTGGCCACACAATTAGATGGTAGTTTGTATTCTGCCACTTTATTTTTTCAAAAGCAAATAATACTTCTAAGAAGCTCAGCTATACAATTCAAATGATAAGAAAACATAAAAATACTGTATCTTAAAAACTAAGATACAGCTTTGCATTTTTCCTGAAAGTGAAATAATAGTCCCATTTGCAGTAGCTCAGAGAAAAAATAATTTCGTTACATAAAATGATCAAATCCATGTTATATAAAACAAATGAATAAGAATCTAGATACATACAAAATGGAATTATACAAGAATGGGTGCAGTTCACAAATGTATATAGAAGCTTAAGTCATGATACTAAAGTATTATCATTTTCCTAAATCTGAAAAAACAAAGGGGTGTACAAAGGGAATTTAGGATATTTGAGACAGAAATAGAAGCTGTAATCAACAAAAAACCCTATCCTGAACATATTTCTCTCTCTCTCCCTCTTTGTGTGTGTGTGGGGGGGGGGCAGCCCTGTGGAGAGAAAAATAATATGTTGAGAATAAAATGATACTTATTCAAAGTAAATCAGTTTAGTTTATTATGTAAATGTGAGATTCCCTTTACTTAGACTGACTTAAGATTTGGAAGGGCATACAGGAGAGAGAAGAAATCAAGGCAGATTGGTCTACATCATTTAGTTATAATCTCAGATCTTCCCTTTTTTATGGAGGCTTCAATGGCTCTCTGGACCAAAAGCAAATGCTCCTTGTCCATATTCCCATAGTACTGGGTTTCCAGGCATCTTGTAATGCTGAATACATTTCACAATAGTTGCTGAAGTTCCTGAAATGCACAACTGCTGTCAAATGGAATTACTTCTAAGGTTAACTTCCTAAAATGCACACTTACGACTGCAACCTGCTGGAATTAGTATCACTATTATCACTATCCAAGCAGTTACACCAAACTCTTATGCCTACCATCTGCAAACATAGCTCTTGGCACTGTTGGGTTTTTTTGTTTGTTTGTTTGTTTTAGCTCAAGGAAAATAAAATATATCTCCAAAACAATACCTGAGAATGAGTGAATATTCTCAGTGTTTCACTGTTAAAGACAAGAGAAGTACAAGAATATCAGCTATTTCCAAATGAAAAATGAGCTGTGTTCCAAAGGAGCCATTGTTTAATGCACAGTCAGTTGACCCCATGCTGCCTTGTATAAGTTCCCTTTATAACCTTGACTCTTGTTTACTTTCTTGCTTTTCTTTTATGTGCCACCTCCCTAACCCCATATGGCTGTTCTGAGGTCCCCCCTCCCCCACCTTTGGTTATCCCATTTTTTTTTTTGCCTCTCATGACAATCTTACTAAATCTTGTGACTTCTGATCACAGTTCAGTTCAAATGATTAGCAAATCTTTACTCCACCCCCGCCCATTTCATGAGGTCTAGCCTCAGATTTCTAATCTCCTGCTGGACATACATACAGATCATCACCAGCTCTTCCAATGCTGGTCAATACTGGACTCACTGTCAGTCTTTCTAAATTATTTCTTCCAATTATTTGATGTATGCATGAATCGCACCAACCTCACGTCAACCATGTTTAAATACTCAGCATTAACCTTGACCATAGCCCTTTTCTTGCTCCACATCCACGGATTATTGAAGCATTAATCCTGCCTTGGCAGCATTTTTGCATCCACTTTTAAAAATTGCACTGACAATGCCACATATCAGCATCTTATAAATTGCCCTCCAGTTTCTCCCTCAAGTTCACTCGTACCTCCCTCAAGGCCAAGTGCCTACAAACAAGCACCTACCTCTAGTTTCCTTATAGTCCAATGAGCTTTGTTCTAAACTTCATTTAGATGTTCCATATTGCATCTCTCTGATCATAGTGTTCCCTTAATCAAAATCAAGTTCAAATTCTTAGATATCAGACAAGCGGACTGGAGCCATCGGAGGCACCCAAAGCTTAGCTTGGGGTCTTTGCAATCTTATTTCCTACTTCTCACTTTTCAGCACCCTTCGCACAATCAAATAATGCTGTTTGATGTGCTCCTTGCTGGACCACAAATGCTTATCCTCATATTCTCAAGAGAGAACAGGAAAACATTTTTTCCATCATCACATTTCTGCATTCCCCTCTCTCTCTTCAGTTCTCTATTTAACAGTTACCTTTTCCACAGTGACTTCTCTGCCTTGAGGCCAAAGATCATTCCAAATTCATCTTTGAAGTCCCAGTGCCTAGCAAAATTACACATATATCCTAACCAGTCAAGAATGATTTATTGAAAAAAATTAAATCCTCTGAAATAATTTATTCTTCTGAACTTACTGTAAAATAGGAGCACTTTTATTGTTATAGTTAATGTTTTGCCTTGCATGCTATTTATTTATGCACTGGTCTTATCTCTCCAAATAGAATATAAAGTCTTAGTAGGGAAGATTAATTTCTTTATCGCCAAATACCCAGAATAAATTATTTCATGCAGTGATAAACTCCAACAAAAATTTACAGGAAATATCACTGGGATTTTTTTCCCAAGGGAGATGTATTTAAATAGTTATTGGTTTATGGAGTTAGGCACAAAATCCATTTCATCAGTGTTGCTGACATGTTAGTGATCACTTTTTTAAGCATCGTAAATAGTAATGAAGCATCGTTAATATTTAAGTAAGGCATAGACAATTTTTTTTTTTTTACTATTGGTTTGCAATAGGAATAGGGACTCAATTACAAAGGATAAAAAGTTGTACAAATTCTGATATAAAGTTTCTGTACCCTTTGAGGTTTCTGTGATATATAAAGCGTGGGTATTTTATTATGTTGGAAATGATCTTAAAGAATATATCTTTAATTTGCCTTGACTGATCCTAGATTGTCATTCTTCTCATTGGACAGTTTAGAATATTCTGTGGCTTTCCACTGCAATGAAATGGAAATAACAAGGAATTAGAAATCCTGTGTTGAGTGAATTACCATTTCTTATGCTTAATTACATGTGTTGGCATCATGCATTTATGTAGGAAATAATTACTGTATGTTGAACACCAGCTAAGTCCTTTAACTAACACCGTCTAAGTTATTTAACTTGCATAGTGTATCCTTCAACTGTCTAGCTCTTGAGATGCACATTAAGCACTTCCGAGCATGCATATCATCCTGCCCACATATCTAAATACCCACACACAGTTATTTATCATCCCATGCTTTTCTGCACGCAAGTCACTTCCCACTTGAAATTCTATGGAAAAGTCTCAAGTGCCTCACATCTCAGTAACTGCAGATCTGCTCAGTGCGGTGACGTGCTGTTTAATCCGATGGGAAATCTAAGAAGAATATAATCTAAGACTCTTCTCCCATGGAATGTACTATTTTGGCTGCAAGAACAAGATCTTCAACAGAGCTTCCATTCGAAGGAAATTTCCTCTTGTCACAGACACAGCTTTGAAGAGGAATGGGAAAGGCTTTCCATAATTTTACTTTCTTTAATGCGTCAGCAAAAGCTATATACTCTCCCTGTGAGATTTTATTACATAATAATCCTCAAAAAACTATATTAAAATGTTAAGCATCTTTTAAATACCATGGCAGTAGCTGAATTACACACACTTGCATTTCCTTTGAACTCTAGGTATTCTATCAAATTACTGAGAAGGAATTGGGTAGCATTGTTTATTACCCTTGGAAATGTGGTCAGAGACTAGGATGTGATGGGTGCGCCCGATAAACAGAATAAATAAGAAAGTTTACAGCAGAGCTTTTCAGGCAGCCTTAAAAAGACCAGGCAGCTCAGCCGTCACATGACAGCTATCTGCAGAGTCCTAGAACACAAAAACTAAGCCGACATCCCCGTGTCATCAAACTGCCGGGGCTCAAGTAGTTGCGATTGGAAAATTTGACGGGTCCGTGTCCCTTTTCAGCTCCTACCTTCCTTAAAAATTGATTACATCTTCCAGAAAGATCCTGAACTTGTCAAAAAGGAAAAACACACCATGATTGTGTTTGATTGAAGGACACTGGACAAAAATGTCCATAAGGAACAGCCAAAGAATGTCATTATACAACTTGAGCTCAGACGTCCCATGTCCTTACGCTATGGTTAAAACCCAACAATGGAGAATCTCGGTGTTGCCCTTTGAAACCTTAGCTTACTTTGTACATTCTCCTGAAGTGTGTAGACAGTCAACAGAGTAGAGCAAAGTGCACCAACCGTACTTCAGTAAAAGTTTTGAAAATGAAAAAAAAAAAAAAGTGTGCCAACATTAGATTATCACTTCATCGTTTCTAAAACGTAAACAGAGTTCAGATTCCCTGTCCTCTTGAAATGCTATTTAAGTTCCTAATAATTGGCTTTAAGTATATAGTGTCAGCATACTCCTAACTGCTTTAGAAAAACACAAACTATTACTGACACACTGGTCTCCACGGCATACCCAGTAGCTCCAGGGGAAAAAAAAAATGAAAGAAAATGCCTTACTGGAGTCTTTAGAGTGCCAGTGGTCCAAAATGCTTGTTTAAATGTTCCATTTCACAAGTTAATTATTTCCTTACCTATGGGAACAATTGAGATGAGGGGAATTTAACAAATATTGAGCACCTACTGTATGCAGAGAAGTGACCCAGGTAGTTTTATATTCAACCCAATCCTCCAAAGTTGGACTTGGGAAGAGTGCTGTCTCCTGCCAAGGAGGCATTTCGTGGCTTTCCGTGCAGGATAGACGGTTAAGATGTATTTTCAGTTCCTATTCTGATCAGGAAGCAGTGCTCCCCTGGAAAGAGCAGGGATGGGCTTAGCACTCTGAATAAACTCTTAAAACAAACAAAGAAACAAACAAATAAAAACAGTCATAGGAGTTCCCGTCGTGGCGCAGTGGTTAATGAATCCAACTAGGAACCATGAGGTTGCGGGTTCGGTCCCTGCCCTTGCTCAGTGGGTTGATGATCCGGTGTTGCCGTGAGCTGTGGTGTAGGTTGCAGAAGCAGCTCGGATCCCGCGTTGCTGTGGCTCTGGCATAGGCCGGGGGCTACAGCTCCGATTGGACCCCTAGCCTGGGAACCTCCATAGGCCGCGGGAGCGGCCCTAGAAAAGGCAAAAAGACCAAAAAAAAAAAAAATAGTTACAGGGTCTCTTATTAAGAAACCCTTAATGTATTGTCACATACGATTTCACGCCTGAACTGGGTCCACCGTACCTGAGACTGACGCTACAGGGTCTGGTATCCAGGGAAGTTTAATGAAGTGATGTCCATTCCAGCATCGTACAAAATCAGACTTATTTTTGCTCTGTTGCTAATACCTCACACCAGTAGTTCTCAAAGCTGTGTTCTCATCATCATCACCTGAGGCCCAATACAAAAATGCACGTCCCTGGGCACCTTCCCTAAACTGCAGGATTCATAATGGATTCTTTGGATCAACCAAATTTGAAAAACTGCATTAGAATTTCACATAGAGGAGTTCCCGTCGTGGCGCAGTGGTTAACGAATCCGACTAGGAACCATGAGGTTGCGGGTTCGGTCCCTGCCCTTGCTCAGTGGGTTAAGGATCCGGCGTTGCCGTGAGCTATGGTGTAGGTTGCAGACTCGGCTCGGATCCAGCGTTGCTGTGGCTCTGGTGTAGGCCGGTGGCTATAGCTCCGATTGGACCCCTAGCCTGGGAACCTCCATATGCCGCAGGAGCGGCCCAAGAAATGGCAAAAAGACAAAAAAAAAAAAAAAGAATTTCACATAGAGAACCTAAGTAAATGCTTACAAAATTTCTACAGGCAGCATTTTTCCTCATATTTTTACAGGAAATGCATCAAGCTCAGAGACACACAGTACTAGACTTAAAATTGTAACCACACAGAATGGGAGGTTTCATATGTTAAGCCAAGTAAGTCAGTCCTTAAATCCTACATTCACTGTGTGTACCATACCGCCTCTCCAGAAGGAGATCAAGTAGGGAGTTATGTGAGACAGCAAGCTCAGTATAAAGCTTCCGTGAAGGAGGTCTCAGGTGGTCCCAAAAGGCAATAACCAGGGAATCTCTCGATCCCTGACAAGGTAATAATAATCAGCTAATTCAGTCAGCAGTCATAGTTTATTGAGTGCCAACTGGTTGCTAAGCACAGCATAAAGCAGAAGATGAAGGTCAAAATAAGCTCAAGGTGTTTACAACCCAATAGCAACAAAAAAGGCGGGATTATAAAGCAATGTATCTTCATGCTGCATCGGGTTTCTGAAAAACAGGCTATTGTGGATTGAATTGTATTCCCCCCCAAAAGACACCCTAAAGTCCTCAGTCCCGGTACCTGTGAATGTGGCCTTTGGAAACAGTCTTTGTGATGCAATGGAGACGTAAGTTAAGATAATGTCCTAGCGGAGTCAGACAGGCCGTTTATCCAGTATGAGTGACGTCCTTGGAGGAAGAAAAGAAGAACCGCAGCCACGCGCACGCGCACGCACACGCACGCACACACGCACGCACACACGCACGCACACATACAGACGGTCACATAGAGACGTAGACACACACTTTGGAATTAAGCAGCTGCAAGCCAAGGAATGCCGAGGACGGCTGCAACCCCAAAGCCTGGGAGAATGGCATGGAACGGCTTCTCCCCTCGAGCCTTCCCAGAGAACATGATCTTAGCAACACCTCGAGTTTGGACTTCTAGCCTCCAGAACTATGAGAGAATAAATTTATTTAGTCCAAGCCACCCGGTTTGAAGCATTTTGCGACGACAGCTCTAGGAACATAATACACAGGTGTTCACCATATTTTGACGTCAGTACTCTTTAGACTCTCGAACATTATGGGAGACTCAAAAAAAAAAAAAAAAAAACTTTTGTTGGTTTATTTCTTTTTTTTTTCTCTTTTCTGGCCATTCCAGGGCCATGGATTGAATGCAAACCACAGTTGTGACCTACCACAGCTGGGGCATCGCTGGATCCTTAATCTGCCATGCCACAGTGGGAACTCCAAACTTCCGTTTTTATGGTCTTCATTTATCAATGTTTACAATCTATGAAATTAAATCTATACATTTAAAAAAATAACTAATTTATTTAAAATAATAATACTGCCATTGTATGTTGAATAACGTATTTTTAAATAACTGTATTTTTTTAAAAAGTGAAAGAACTCAGAAAACTAGCATTGTTTTACAGTTTTGCACATCTTTTTAATATCTGGCTTAATAGGAGACAGCTGGGGTCTCCCATGGGCTGCTTTCAGTGTGCTTCAATACATTGTTCTGGGCGAAGTATGTTAAGAAAATATGGCCTAGCACAGATATATGGTTGGAAGAGAGGAATGGTTACATAGCAGTCTTTGTGGGTATTTGTTGATATTCTTCTTTGATGTGACACTCAAACTCATCGAGTGCTAGTGTCTTAAATTTAGTTGCAATACTGTGGACTCCGGCATGATTTACTTTGTTTTATGCAATCCATTGGCCTAACTTGCACTTTGAATAAATCTTTTCCAAGTACATGGTTTTGTAGCATTATAGTCCCTTGAAAAGTATTCGTTCACTCACTTTTGCAGCTCTTTCAAATGTCGACAAATTCTGTTACGCGATATAAAAATAAATCACACCTGCTGATGTCAATAATCTCAGCTGAAAATTCCTTAAAGATTAGGAAAGCTTCGAGCTCATTATGGCCAATATAATATTTTCCAAAATTGTAACTATAATTAGAAACTTAAATTTTATAATTGGTAGTTAATATGCTTAGTGGTTATTCTTTTTTTTTTTGCGTCTTTGTCTTTTTAGGGCCTCACCCGTGGCATATGGAGGTGCCCAGGCTAGGGGCCTAATCAGAGTTACAGCTGCCAACCACGGCCACAGCCACAGCCACTCCAGATCTGAGCCGTGTCTGCAACCTACACTACAGCTCACGGCAACGCCAGATCCTTAACCCATTGAGTGAGGCCAAGGATCGAATCCGCAACCTCATGGTTCCTGGTCGTCGGATTCGTTAATCACTGAACCACGACGGGAACTCCAACTATAGAGAATATTTTAAATGTCCATTCAAGTGCCAAAATATAATAACATTAATATATTTTATGGCTTTTGAGATAACAAGAATGAAACAACAAGAACATAGGGTATGAAGAATTATAAAGTATCTATGATGTGGTTTTGATTCAGGAGATGCCTAAAAACTGGATAAAAATCCTTCTCAACTATTTGCTAGCTGTGTGAGCTTAGACTCTGACAAAATTTTGTGGGCTTCAATTTCCTTCCCAAATAATTCTTTGAAAATTCTATAGCATTTTTGAAAGCCATAAAGTTAGCTATTTATAAGGCATCCATCATGGCACCTGGCATTTCTTAGGCATGAAAAGAAAAATGGAGACCTCCACCACATGCCTTCTCTGACAGAGCTGCTGCCTCCAGTCCTGAGGGCTGTTGACTTCACAAGCCTCTTGGCCAAGCGTTCTAGATCAAGCCTAATGGCTAGGAAGTTGACATCAGCCCAGGATTCCCCTATACACACTGACATTTGCCCAGATATGAAGCCAGCTTTGTATGTTTCTCTCTCTGTCTGAAGGTGGCTGGTACAGAAATGGGACAGTTATATATGTGTGTGTGTGTATATATATATATATATTTTTTTTTTTTTTTGCATATTCAGATGTGACATGGTGTTGGATCAAAAAGTCAAAAGTTCTCAGGAAAATGTAGGATGTAAATCACAGGGGAAAGGATAAGGCTTGGACAGTGAGGACCACGCATACCTCCAGAATAGGAAGAAATAAAGTGGTCGGTGCAGGCAAATTTTCATGGGACTGAAATTAGATAGAACACATTTGATATGTTATCTTTTCACTACCAGGCAGGGACTGTGATCTCTGAGCCACTGTTAGGAGAGTGTGATTATGACAGAGCAGAATGCCCTGGGCTGACTTAAGGGGCACCAGGCTGGCCAGTGGCCCAGAAGCATGAAGCCTAAGGGTGAATGCTTGCCCCTGAGAGTTTACTGCAATGTGGAGCTGACAGAAGATGACAGGGTAATCTTACACTCTAGAGGACACTGCTCCATCAGCTTAGAACTAGGATTGTTCCATTGTGTGAGAGCTCAGCATCTTTGTTTTGCAAAGGAAAGAACCAATTTAGTTTATTTCCTTCCAAAGTGAAAGATCCGGGAAGTATTTGCCAACACAGCTCCAGTTTCCACTTTTGCTACATTAATATATTTGCATTTTGTATAAATGATTCAATAGAGGAAATGAGATGGTTTACTGACCTCTAATTCAAATGAGATATACATGATGCCGTAGTCCTAGAGCCTTGAACCTCAGGCTTTGTCAAATGATAGAGTTACCTCTGTGGAGACAAAGAAATCAAAAGCTATGTTTCCACCGGGTTTTGATATACGGTGACTAAAGTTTTTAAAATTTCTTTTCTCTAGGTGGAGACAGAACTAAGAAAGTATGGATCTTGGAGGAGTTCCCGTCATGGCGCAGTGGTTAACGAATCCGACTAGGAACCATGAGGTTGCAGGTTCGGTCCTTGCCCTTGCTCAGTGGGTTAACTAACGATCCGGCGTTGCCGTGAGCTGTGGTGTAGGTTGCAGACGAGGCTCGGATCCCGCGTCGCTGTGGCTCTGGCGTAGGCCAGGTGGCTACAGCTCTGATTGGACCCCTAGCCTGGGAACCTCCATATGCTGCGGGAGCGGCCCAAGAAATGGCAAAAAAAAAAAAAGAAAGAAAGAAAGTATGGATCTTTAAATGCTAAGTTATTTATGAGCTGCCAAAAATACAGATATTGGAGTTTCTAAGTCTGTATTTTTCATCGAAAGAATTCAACTTACATGAAGACAAATTTTTTTTCTTACTTAGATATTTTATTTTTTTTGTCTTTTTAGGGATGCATCCATGGCATATGGAGGTTCCCAGGCGAGGGGTTGAATTGTTGCTATAGCCAATGGCCTACACCACAGTCACGGCAACACCAGATCCAAGCTGCATCTGCGACCTACACCACAGCAATGCTGGATCTTTAACCCACTGAGTGAGGCCAGGAATTGAACCTGGGTCCTCATGGATACTAGTCAGATTCATTTCCATGGAGCTTCCTTACTTAGATATTTTAAAAATCTTTTAAGAAAGTCATTTTTACTACCATTTAATAATAGTAATCTCTTCATATCAAGGAGTCATAACACACAGTTCCATCTTGAGGGAACTAATTGAGATCGTATGCTGATTTAGACATATTTTTGTTTTCTCCCTTCCGCTTATTCCCCAAGTTTATAAAAGTTGTTTATAGAGTCAGAAACAAAGGCACACATGGCTGTATTTTCTCTTTTTAATAAAATTTCTTTACACAAACATGTGCTAACTGAGAAAGCTGTGCTCAGATATTCTACGAGTTTCACAGAGTGGGTCCGAGATCACTTGATTTTATTTCTGCCACACTATCCGCCTCAGGAATTAATATGGCTGAAACGTATCAGATTATCTCACTTATGATTAATTTGCTTATCACGCAGTAAAACATGCATAGAAATTGATTTCATTTGAATATGGAGGCCTTATTATAAGCAGAAAATCTCACCTCCACGGCTTTATGTGTTCTTTTGCCGTGGACAAAGCATCTTGTCATCTTACACCATGACTCATGACTTGCTTTACTAGTCTTTGTCTAAAAGTTTTTAATTTTTTAAGAATCTTACTGGAGTATAGTCGACTTGCAATGTTGTATTAGTTTCAGGTGTAAAGCGAAGTGAATCAGTCATACATATAAATATACACATTTTTTTTCTGATATTGGTTATTACGAACTGTTGAGTAGATTTTCCTGTTCTATGCAGTAGGTTTTTGTTACTCATCTATTTTTCTTAGAGAATTCACTCTCCCAACTCTTCCGTCCCTCCAACAGTTTCACCTATGGTAGCCGTAAGATTGGTTTTGAAATCTATGAGTTTCTGTTTTAGAGATTATCTTACTGAGTGAAGTGAGTCAGAGAAAGACAAACATCATATCACTTACATGTGGAATCTAATAAAAATGATATAAAAACATATACTACTTCTCTTCCTTCAAGAATCAGTTCACCTGTTGCCTTTCCTACAGTATTTCTTATATTGTATTTTAAAAGTGCCTTTAAAAAAAATCACTTTGTTTCCACCTATAGCAAAACAGCCCATCAAGTCCATTACTTCATTATCACTTTATTTACTTAAATACCTTTCCCAACAGATTCTGAGGGATTTAAGATGAAGAATACTCTTTTTTTTTTTTTGAGATTTGCATCCAAACAATGAAGCTTTTATTGAACAGACAATTGAAAAAAAAAAAATCAGTAAGACGTACTTGACTGATGAGGAATCTAATTCCAACAGATGAACATTATTAATATGGCAGGGATACTTTACATCCTACCGTAAGTAGGATTTAGCTCCATTCTCTCATTCTTTGGGTTAATTACATGGAAAAAATCAACCCCTCCAGCCAACACAGGCACAAAACCTTCAGTATGCTTTCCCAACGGCTGTGCCCATAACCACTCCCCACCAAACATGTTTTGCCCTTCATAAGCTATTTATAAATGACTCCAGTTCAGATGAGGTTTTTTATTTTTGTTTTCGTTTTTTTTTTCTGTTGTAAATCTCTGTTAGAAAAGTAGACAGCCAGTTAGAATGAAAGGCTCTTTAGACTGACCTAGAGCAAAGCGATTTTTGCGATGGGAAGAACATCAGGGCGATTTTCCTCTCTTCCTCTTAAGACTGCATGATATACAAAGCCTCCAAAGACAAAGTTGATGGGCAATTAGGGTTTTATGAATCAGAAAAATAGCTTTGATGCCGGACACCATAGAGAGGAATACAGTCGAGCCCGATGGTAAAGATTTTCAAGAGTAGAGTAGAGAAGCAGATTAATTCGCCGATTTTTCTACATTTGTCAAAGCAAATGACTTTATGCAGATCTTACATTACCTTTAATAGCTTGGCAGGCCTTTCTTACCCCAGCTTGACTTTGCTTTTTTGTACTTGACCATCAGTGCTGGTCTAACTACACCAATTGCAGTTCTGCCTGCAACCAAAACGGGTGTGACCTCACGAACCCTGGGGTATCTTCTTCCCATCTCTATGATGGAGGAGGGGTCTTTAAAATCATCTTTTACAATCAAAGCACCTACAGACGTTAGTTAATAGAATGGAGATTCAATGTTCTCAGGGCAAGGACTGAGTAATCATTTATTCCCATTATACAGTATCATTCCTGTGCGTGGCACGACATAAATAATAATAGTGAGAATAATAGATGCATCTCTCTAGATGAAACAAGACAGCGATGGAATGTTTAATTAAAAGCAAAGTGATAATAAGGACATATTTCCAGTGATTCAATCAAGTTGTCATACATACACAATCCACCAAATAAGCCATCATAAGATAATTAAAAATTTTAAATAATTAGCCATTGTAATAAGTGCATAGTTAAGCTGATTTAATATTATCTGGTCCCCTGGGGATATATTTCCACAAAAGATGGGATGGAGTAATATTTGGCATTAGAAATAGTATCCTTTTATCATTTATAAATGATGGGAGTATGAAAAAGGTGCCTACTCCTCTAAAGATGTCAAATATTTAATTTTTAAAATATTCACTAAAATGCCATGGCAGGATTTGAAATGGCACTAAGTTTTGGGTTTAGGGGCAAGGAGTTTAAAAAACATCTGGAGATGCTGAAATAACCTGCATTCATTTATGTTATTTAGGTTGTAAAATCATATTCAATCTTGACCCACTCAGGAAATCTAACATAAACGTCCTGCTGATTTTGACAGTCATACAGCAAAAACACCCTCTAATGAGCATTTAATAGTCACCAAAAGTTTTGCATTAAGTACAAAGCCCTTTTGATTACTTATTCCACTAATTTAAAGTAAATGCTTTTACAGATGGCATCTGTTAGGCCCCAGAACGTGTGCTGCATTCATATGCAGTCAATGAAAATAGATTCCAGCTTTAGTAGAAAGATTTTACCAAAAAGATCAAACAAGAGACACTGAGTAAACATTTACCAGTGATGTATTTTATTTAAATCTCTTCCTAAATACTTACCCAATAAGAGAGTACAATGCTTAGGGTCTGAGCAGTAATTGAGAAACACCTTGGCAAATTAACACCTACATCAAAATGATCTAGACAAAGAAACTGAGCCCTTCATTCCACTTCTCATCTTCCTAAGTGTAGAAGCATATAATATTTCAGTCCCTTCAAACTGTATTCTATTACATACATGGAAAATGCCATGAGACGCTTTCAGATGGTAGAGGTGATCAGTAAAATAACAAGGACATATTACAAAGAAAAGCAAAAGAGAGCCACAGATTTCCTTACAGATGGATAAACGAATCATATTCTGGTTTTAATTAATAGAGCTACTATTCTTATCGTTATTAGTGCCCTCTGATGTCAAGAGACATTATAACAAAAGCCAATGTAAACAATACATTATGATCTTACGCAAGTGAGTTTCATCTATGTGTAAGAAAGATCGTACACTCAGGCAACATGAAATGAACCCAGGGTGACCAGTGCCCTAAATAACTTCCTTTTCCATGCTTTCAGAAGCACACTAGCTGGCCCATGAAAAAACAATATACTCCGTTGGAATTCCAAATGACTCCCCTGTACGTAAAGGGGAGGCCAAGTCCCACACTTGCTAATACTCAAGGACCTTCTCCTTAGAAACACAGAAAACTTCCCATTTGGATATGCTAGGGACACTGATTTTAGGTTTGACATATCAAAAGTATTAATGATAGTCCAGAAATTAAGAAAGTTGCAATACTGGGTAAGTCCCAGCACTTAGTTTCACATGTAGGATGACTGACTATGGAAATTGGGTGGTATAATAAAATTTACTTGAAAAGAGTTTCTCTTAAGTGTTTCATTTACTAAATTAAATGTACTTAAACCTCACATTTGCCAAAAACTGTAGCCTGACAGCCATGTCATAACGCAAGTAGGTCAGGGTCCATCAGCTTTGCGCTACAGCCTCTGGGCCTGGACGCGTCCTTGTTGTAGAGGTCTGGCATGTGCCTGGGAGTACATCTAGCAGCATCCTTGCCTTTAACCCAGTAAACAACAGTCACATCTTCCATCTGCAGTTGCCAAATGTCCCCCAGTTGCAAGGCACCCCCTCCTCCCAATCAAAAACCGGTAAAATAGATGAATCTGGCTGAAATATTAGAATACTCAATTAACTGAGGCTATATCATGTGAGGAACTAATGCATATTTGAAACCCTGATAATTTGCCATGCTACTTAAGGTGACCTTGTGATTTTTCAGTCCATTCTAAAATTCCAAGTCTTCATTATTTTAGCTAGTAAGCATCCTGTTAGAAATAGCCTGGGAGGATTTCTAATCTTTTTCTCAGTATCCTCCAATGGCAAGGAATCCAGCTTCTTAAAAGTCTTGAAGGTTTGAAGACTAGAATGAAACAGCTATGAAACAGGTAGGAGATGGATGGACAAAAACACCTTCCCATATGCCAAATTGAAAGAAGCGGGATGATTATCCTGTAGATAGAAGTTGGATATATCAGCTGCTATAAATATTTACAGCAACAGCATTATGAGAACGTGGATTACGGTGATCCAGATCTGTTCACAAAATATTAATTAAGCACCTACAATATGCCAAGTAATTTTGTTGTGCTGCAGAACTAAATAAATAATGTACTCTGTGATTTAACACATACACAATTAAGCAGGAAATATATACAACATTCTTTCATTTTTCCATTTATTAAGAAGTAGGTGATTGTGTATAAATATAAAGAATGAATGAATGCATGCATGCCGAAATCCACACTTGAAAATATTTAATATCCAATGTAATAATGATTTTTTACACATGAACAGGCAAATTTTTCTTCTGTAATCAAACACAATTAGTTAACAAAATAGGTACTCAGCGATATTTTTATATGCCTAATATAACTTACTCTTTATGTTCAATTATATTTACCAAGATTTATTTCAACATACCTCACATATAGAATGAAGCTGGATTTGCTAGTAGTTCAGTCCATGGGGTTATTGCTGTGTTTACACTCTATTTATTCTCTCAAAACTTAAAAGTTTAAACACACACACACATTTGTGTGTATTTCCTTGAATGGCTCAATGGAGTAGCAAGTCTTCCTGTTAGTTCTTTATTTTCATATTTTAGTAAAAACATATAAATAATGGCCTTAGCCTGAGAAGAGAGAAGTTAAATAATTTCATTCACAAAAAGTAAGAGTCTTTGAGGATTATTTCTGTACAAACTTTGGGTCTTTATCTATTTGTCCACATCCATTACTATTCTCCAATGTAAAACCTTTGCAATCAAAGTTCCAGCATTTCTCTGGTCCCCTGTGTGGCACAATTGCATACATGAAGAAGTCATCTTTTTTTTTTTTCTTTTACAGCTATCCCCATGGTATATGGAAGGGATTGAATCTAGAGCTGGAGCGGTGATCTATGCCCCAGCAATGCTGGGTGTTTAACTGACTGCACCGGGCTGGGGACCAAACTGGTGCCTCCACAGAGACAAGGTGACCACTGCAGTGGTCACCTTGAGAATTTGCATTTCCTAATAATGTACTTATCCAAGAAAAGAAATCTAATTCACATAATAACTCACATATCTAAGAAACACGTACTATGACTCCAGGCAAATTTGATCCTTCTCTTGAGTTGTATTGCACTTGCTGTCTGTACAATATATAGCATCTTAAACAAGCACTGCCATGTGATTATAAGGAAATACAATTCTTTTGGAGCTAAATTATACGTGCTGTAAAATGATATGTAGCTATTATTCAATAAATGAATATAATGCCATGAGATTTTAAGAAAAAATTCCAAATATGCATAAACTTTAATAGCCAGCCGCATATTATATGTAATATTCTTTAGATGGAAAAGATTCAGAGCAGTTGTTTATATTTTCTTTGCCCCAGAGTACAATTCTAATTAAACTCTGGAGGTAAAATAATAAACTGTGACTGATTAATTTAACCAACAGTTATGGTTGAACTAGTTTTATCTGACCCCTAATTTAACATATTGACCCCATCCATAAGAATAGACAAAGAATAATAGAATTAGAAAATATTTATTACTTCGCTCATTTTAAAAAATTTTCTTCAATTTTTTATTATCTTAGTGTAAATATATGACCAACTCTAAATGTGTGTGTTGAGTTAATTTCTGGTTTTCTAAAATGCAGAAATTATTTATAGCAAATCAGCTAGAAAAAAGCTATGTTTTAATTTATTACTATTATTTTTAATTGAGTCATCCTTTCTCTTTACAAATGTATTCAAAGATACTATCTAAACTATTGCTCAAAGATTAATCCTTAATGTAAAAATTGAAAAGAAAAAATTCATAGTCAGACATAAGATTACAGAATGTCATAATAGGAGTTCCCGTCATGGCGCAGCGGTTAACGAATCTGACTAGGAACCATGAGGTTGCAGGTTCGGTCCCTGCCCTTGCTCAGTGGGTTAACGATCTGGCGTTGCCATGAGGTGTGGTGTAGGTTGCAGACGCGGCTCAGATCCTGTGTTGCTGTGGCTGTGGTGTAGGCTGGGGGCTACGGCCCTGATTAGACCCCTAGCCTGGGAACCTCCATATGCCGCAGGAGCGGCCCAAGAAATAGCAAAAATAAAATAAAAATAAAAGAATGTCATAATAGTCATAAAACTTAAATCTTACTCTGCTACATTCTGAGGCACATAGGAGAAAACAAAACATATAGATCTTACTGGCTACCAGTGGAAAGCAAACTAACTCATTAAAAGAAAGAAGCTTCTGCCTGACCTTGAGCTTAAGGAGTATGTTGCTTTGAATCTTTTTTTTTAAATACATGCAAAATGCACTGAACAACCTAAGTGATAACATAATTTGCACTATTTAAAATTCTGACCAATTTTACATACCCCTGTGTATCGGTTTCCTAGTACAAATTGCCACAAACTCAGTGGCTCAAAACAACAGAAGCATATTATTTTATGAATCTGGAAGTCAGATGTCTGAAATGGATTTCACCAGGATTCAATAAGATGTCAGCAGAACTGGAACCTCTTCTGGAGACCATAGGGAGGAATTCATTTGCCTTATACTCTTCCAGTTTCTAGAGTCAACCACATTCTTTGGCTCACAGCCCTCTTCCTCCACGTTCATAGCTGTCAACAGCACATCAAATTCTTATGTTTCCTTAGTCTGACCTGACCATCTTTCCTCCCTCTTTCATTTATAAGGAAAATACTTCCCATCTCAAGGTCATCTCCCCATCTCAAGGTCAATTTATTAGCACCCTTAATGTCTATGTAACCTAACATAGTCATAAGTTCTGGGGACAGACATAGATATCCTTCTGCTGACCACAACCTATATCTGATAACAGCCATCTGGAAAAACTCAATTTTTCTGATTCTTTGTGTACGTTGGGGAGGGAGGTGAGGGTTTGATGTGTGACAGTGTAGTATTTTTTTGGTGTATCCTGAAGAGAGTTTGCATATACCCTAGGTTAGCAGTTCTTGATCATAGGTACTTAACAGTGGAGTGGCAGGAATCTGTGAATCTGAAGAAGAGAAAAATATAGTAACATCTAGCTAGTGCTGAACTGCTCCAAAATAAGGTGCCCATAGAATTTATTGTTAAAATATGAACACTTTTGAATGAGCAACTATTTACTCGATTTGTTTTTCATCAATAAACTAAGAGTTATGTTTACCACCCTCATGAAATCCAGGTCATCGCTCCCATCACTAAGGAATAGGTTTGGATGGAACGATCTGGCACATGTAAACATTAATACGGGGAATATGAATCATTTGGGGGATTAGAAAACAACCTTGATTATTCCCCCAAATACCAGAATTCACACGTGATGTCTAACACCTAAATAGCTCAGGACCAAGGTCATTCCGGAAACTTAAAACTAAATGATTCGTTGTATTAATTGAACAGAACACGTCTGGTATTTAATTATATAAACACAGTAAAGCTATAAGCAGAAATAAAGGGAAGGTGCACATTAAAATTAGGGGCAAGGGTGGCTTGGAACAAATTTCTAAATCCCTAAGACATATGTAGCCCTGGCTACCTTCAGCCTCCTCCCAAATTGTTACTGCTCACATTTCATCTTATATTAGCTCTAACGTAATACAAAGACCTGGGTCCTGCATTTGTGCTCCAATATCTGCCTCTACATCACCACACGCCCTGCACACCTCCACACCATCCGCTGGTCCAGGCTGGCCCTCCCCACCTCACCTGCATGCCAACCACGCCCCTTCCGAGTCAACTGCTTCTTTCAGCGCTTCAGATAACCTCCTGCTCAGACACCCTCAAAGAGTTTCCATTTACGAGAGGATCAAGTCTAAAATCCTTATCTTTGGCATTAAATGCCCAACACAGCCTGCCCTATCCTACCTTTAAAGTCACAGATAGAGATTTCTAAAACTCAAAGATTCAGATCTAAAGCTCTCATTTCATAGAGGAAGAAAACAAAGCTCAGAAAGATTAAATAACTTGACCAAGGTCATGCTGCCAGTGACAGGTAAAGAATAGGGACGAGGATCATCTGACACCCAGTCTGTTCCCCCACAAATTCCCCAAACTATTTTCTATTAACCCCAGTATTACATTCCTCTTCGTCTCAGAGCCTTCTAAATATGACATCTTCATGCCCTGCTATTGCATTATCGACAGAAGATTGGGACTTAACACTAATTTAAGAAAGATAGCAATTTTATTTTTACATTTAAGTCACCAATAAAAGTTCATGTTCTCCATCATTTTAATGATATTTTTGCTTCTTCTAGGTGTTTTTGACTTTTTCAATTTTCTGTTAAAATGTGCATGTCAGTTTCCTTTGTTGAAATCAAATCATTTTATTTCCTACAACATACTTAACTCATGGTCTTTCTTATGCCTGATTTTTTCTTCTTCCCTCCCTCCCTTATTTTTTCCTTTATTATTCTTTTTTAAAACTTTGTCTTTTTCTATATTTATACCCAGCGATATTTTAGGAAAAAATTCAGATGTCTCATGAAAAGCCATAGGATAAGAAAAATAGAATGATATAAAATAAGGCAATAAAAGAAGGAAAACCATGGATGGAAACAAAATCATGCCAAGAATAATATAAAGAATGAGAATGAGAATGATGTGCATGGGAAGAAAAGCTGAAACACACATTTCGCTATTAGCTTTTTATCAAGTAATGTGACAGGAGAAGATAGGTCAATCAATTTCATATTCACAAAATTATTTGTTTATAAATTAGTGAGACATCACAGTTGTTATGGGAAATTACAAATGTTCTGACAAATAATATTATTGGAGCTCTTCCTAAAGAAAACATTATGTCATATAATAAACTCGGTTTTTTTGAAAACATACATACGAATGCCTGCTTATTAAATATTGATCTTCAATTTTAACTGATGATCTCACAGGAAAAAGGAAAGAGAAACTTAGTCAAGGATTTCTGGTTTTAACTCTGATATGGAGAATAGAGCTCACACTCACACTTATCACATGAAAACACCTGGACAAACTGCACATTCAAGGCTTTCCTAGGAACTCTCAGAGGACTGAGGCTGCAGAGTAGAAAAGAGCTTGGCATTTGAGGAGAGAGAGGAAGATGCAGGAAGAAGAGAGGGCCAGAGGCTTTTGGTTTCCAAGACACAGACACCTCTTGAGATGCCCCTTAAGGTCAGAGAAGCTGGTTTGGCTAGACATTTTTGACAAATCACTACCACAAGTGTGCCTTAGAAGGAGAATTTAACAACCTGGGGTCGTAACATGGTTGTTTAACACCTTTCTGCAAGCTTTTCTCCCAAGAACCCCTGCAGGTGTGCATCACTGGAGAGAATCCTGAGAAGGCTTCACCCAAGGATGAAATCCACACAAACACATTCTCCCCATCTCCCCATGAGATCCCTGTCTTCGTCTTCAGGGGGAAAGAAGAAGAACAACAACAACAGACCCTGTAGCCTGCGGGTAGAAACTGATGGGGAGAAATGAACAAGTGAGCAAACACAAAGTTCTAGCCCTTCAGAGGGGCAGAACTATCGCCTAGGGAAGACCTCCTGTGAACAACTGAATACATTCCTGATCTTGTTTCCCATGAAAGGCCAAACCTAGAGCTAGTTTGGCCACTTGCCCCAGGGAGCAGGAACACTTCTCAGGGCCACACCGCCATGACACAGGTTTGCAACATCTGCCTCAGACTGGCACTCCATCAGGATATTAGAAAATGCCTATGGCATCTTGCCCTCCATCAGCACACTGACAGGCCCTGGGTGAAAGTAAACTGGAATAGGTTTAGGAAGGTTGCAAGAGAAAATTCTCTGGAGGGTAAAGGAAAAGAAAAAAAGTAAGCTGATCAGGGAGACTCAGGTGGGGACAATTTTCAAAATGTTATGACAAGAGTTGCACACAATACACACCAACACCCTAGGGCAAGGAAAGGTATGCCCCAACTCACTCATTACAACAAAAACAAAAACAAAACATTATTATCTGCATCCTATAAAGCATACCCAGCTTTCAACAACAACATCGGAGACAAAACAAAGTAAGGAAAAGCATAGTCGGAAGATACAAACCAATCATCCAGACTCAAGTATGACACAGATAATAAAACTATCAGACAAATAATGAAAAAGAAATATAATAACAGGTTAAAAGATCTAACGGGAAAAGTAGACGACATGCAAGGTCAGTGGGGTAATGTCAGTGAGAAAAATGGAAACTGTTAAGACAGAATAAAAGTGATATATCAGAACATAAAATAAGCATGACTGGAGAACTCTTTCAACTTACCCCTGATTCAGCTTAACACAGTCCAGGAAATAATCAGTGAGCTGGAAGTTAGGTAAACAGGAATGACCCCAGTGGGAATTTAAACAGAAAAGCAGAAAGAAATAAAAATTACAGAGGATCCAAGCACTACGGAACAATATCAAACAGTAAAGCATATTTGGGATGCAAGACTCAGAGGGAGAATAAAGCATGCATGACTTTGACATACTGGACAAAATAATAGCTGGGAATTTCACAAATCATTGGTAAACACTGTACCAGAGACCCAGAGGTCACAGAGAACACCAATCTTGGTAAATACCAAGCAGGACAAGTCATAATGAAAATGCTAAACCTACATAGTCATTCAAACAGCTGAAAACCAAAGGCAAAAGAAAATACTGAATGTGGCCAGAGAAAAATACAATGTTACCTAAAGAGGAATAAAAATAAGAATTAGTGAAGATTCCTTCTAAGCAACTCAATAGCAAGAAGTCTAAAAAATGTTTCTTAAAAGTGCTAAAAGAAAAACAAAAACTCCTAACCTAGAATTTTCCGTAAACCTTGAACATAAACTTCAATAGTGAAGGACAAATAAAGTCTAACAGACAAACAAAACTGAGATAATTCATTGTCAGGAGATCTACTCTATAAGAAATATCAAAAGGGAGTTCCCGTTGTGGCTCAGTGGAATTGGACCCCTAGGCTGGAAACCTCCAGATGCCCATATGTCAGGGGGCAGCAGCCTTAAAAAGATTAAAAAGAAAGAAAGAAAGAAAGACGCTAAAGGACACTCTTCCAAAAGAAGAAATGACATCTTCAGAAAGGCTGACATATTCAAAGAAACAGAGCATTGAAAGGGCATAAATAAAGGTGAAATACACTTTCTTATTTTCTTTCTTTCTTTTGTCTTTTGTCTTTTCAGGGTCGTACCATGGCATATGGAGGTTCCCAGGCTAGGGGTCTAATTGGAGCTGTAGCCGCTGGCCTATACCACAGCTCACGGCAATGTGGGATCCGAGCCACATCTGTGACCTACACCACAGCTCACGGCAACGCTGGATCCTTAACCCACCAAGTGAGGCCAGGGATCGAACTCACCACCTCATGGTTCCTAGTCGGATTTGTTTCCGCTGCACCAAGATGGGAACTCCCAAACTTTCTTATTTTTATTGCCCTAAAAATAACTGCTCTTTAAGGCAAATTTGCATTAAATTATCTTGTTTTTATAGTATACGTAAAACCTAAATATCTAAGACAAAAGTGGCCAAAGGGGTGAGAGAGGGGAGTATACTGCTATAAGACTCTTAGACGACCTGTGAAAGTGTTTACCATCAGTTTAATCTAGAATCATATCATTTTAAATGTATATTGTAAACCAAGGGCAGCCTCTAATGCATAGTTTTTTAAAAAAGCATTAAAATTAGTCAGTAGAGAGATTAAACCAGAATTATTCAAAAAAACATTTCCTCTAAGACTAGGAAACACAATAAAGGAGAAAAAAAAAGAAATAAATAAAAATTAAAAAAAATAGAAAGCAGCTACTAAAAGTGTATAATTTAATCTAACCACCTCAATAATTATGATAAATATTGGCTGAACCACACCATTGTAAGTACAGAGGTGGTAAGATTAGAACAGAGGTCATGCAAATTAACCAAATTTGACCCAATATTCACTTGCAGTGGAGTAAAAAATTGACACTGTTAAATGGGTGTTTTTTATTTTTTTATGTTATGAGATGGAAGCTATGCATAAATGTACTTTTAAAATATAATTTTGGTCACATCACATTTTTCATCTTGTCACTGATAATTTTTTAACTGAAATGAAAATTTCAGTTATATTTCTCTTTTTAACCAATTACATTCATATTTGGTAGTACCAAGGTGATATACACAAAAATTTTCAAAATTACCCAGTTTCTTCTTCAGACAAATCATATTCTTTGTGTCTATTTTCCTGTATTCATGGAAGCATATGAACATAGTTGTAATAACCCTTCTATGTTGACTAGTCAAGGCTGATAGGTTTACTGACAATTACAGCTAAAATTATTATGATCGTGTTCTGCTGACCATAGGACTATTAAAAATTAGAAAAAGAAACTAAAGTTCAAGTTATATGAGATAGGATACAGCACAAATTCAAGCACATTATCCTATTACTCATTAACTATGTCCTAGAAAGTTTATATTCAATTTTATAGAAAGACAAGTTTTTGGTAAGATTCTCCTTAAACTGGTGGCCCTGCCTTTTGCTCTGGTATTATTAGGTAAATTTGCCTTCAACACACACAGTATCCAAAATACCAAGCAGGTTGGAAACACTTTGAAAAATAAAGAAATCCTATTAATATAAGCATGATATAATGAGAAGCAGAATTTTCAAATCTCAGGCTTTGAAGATGAAAATATGCAGAACTGAAGACCTAGGAGAAGAATTGAACATGATTTTGATGACTGCTATGTTTAATCATTATTAGGTCATTAGGAAGTTGTACAAATCAATTATTGCATTTTCATGGATATTATGAAATACACATGACTAACGCATTTGGTTTTTGTTATATTGAGCAGATTTCTTTTTGAAGGAAATATAATGTTAGGTGCAAGTAATACATGAAAAGGGACATTACATGGGCCCTTTTTTTTTTTTTGACTCAAGAGCTGTTCATTGAAGTAGAAGAAAAATTTATGAACAAAACCAAGATATAACTGCAATACAAGGAGGCATACAATAAGTGCCAAATGTGCTTTCTTTATTGGACAAAGGGGAGAAATATTCCATTTACCTCAGATAATTTTTCTCTGGAGGATTTTTATTATCCTGCTCCATGAAGAAATGTAGATAACATCCGAAGAAACCTCAACCTTTGGGCAAGTTATTAAGTGTCATTGTCATGATCGACTCTTCTGCGTCCCATATTACCTTCCTTTCTCTACCTGGGCAGTCAAATCAAATCCAATTGAAAGCTCCAATTCAGTCCTTTTAGTCTGTCCTATTGTGTGGAGCTGTTCCTATTGTGAATCAAAATTCTAAGCATCTAGTAAATGACAGAAAGTTAAACTATTACAGTCCCAATTACTGAGAAAAGAAGCCCGAGATAAGGAGAGCAAAGGAGGATGGCTAGAACCAATTGAAATATCCTCATCAAAGATGCACAGAACCAGGCATAAGCCACCATATTGAAAAAAGCAGAGGCCATAAAATCTAATCGTATGGAACTTCCTTTTATGTATCAATTGCCTTTTACATTATTATTCCTATCTTGAGAAGGAATTATGCAGTTCTTATCAACAGCTATAGGCTGTTTATTTATTTGTTTATTTTTTTTTCAAATTTCATTAAAGTGTTGTGTCAATTTTTTTCTGTATAGCAAAATGACTCAGTCATGCATATTTATACATTCTTTTTAAAATATTGTTTTCCATCATGGTCCATCTCTGGAGATTGACTCTAGTTCGCTGAGCTTTACAGTATTAAATCAACCAAATACGCATTCACTAGGCACCTACTAAGCGTAGCAAGCTCTGCCAAAGAAGATATGTGGACGAACCAAATGATCTTCCGTTAAAACACTCACAGAATGAAAGGGGCAAGAGAAAACCATATATGAACTATCATGAGATGGTTCTAATAAAGAAAAGACTAAGGACTCGGGGAAATATGAAAGAGGACTGCAGGGAAATCTGAGAGAAGACTGCTTCTGGTAGCAGCAGATGTCAAAGAAGGCATCTGGTATGTGGTGAGGCAGCTGGCATTGCTTAGGCAACACAGCTGGGGGAGGTCTTCCTGGGCAGAAGGGGCAGACCTCCCAAAGCTCACAATGGAAGTCGAGCAAATCAAGGATCACAAGTGATCCAGTGTGAATTGAGTGAAAAGCAATGGACAGTTGGCAAGAGGGAAGAGGAGCTGGCACCACGTCATGAAGACATTTCTAGACATGAAGAATAAGTCTTGTCTTAGCTTCTGAGAAGCAGGGAGTTGCTGAAAGTGTTACAAAGGAATGACACAGCCACAGCCACTATAAGAGTATTGAACTTTGGGCACAGAGAGGAGTTTTCCTGGCAATGGATGAGTGGTTCCTGAAAGCCAGTCCTCATTCTGCCCATCTGTGTCCACTATCTGGGGGCCTTTTACACTGGGGGAAAGTGCACCTTTTTGTAATCTTTGGACAGAGAGAAGGCCTCTTTTGAAAGCGGTTTAGAGATTAGTAGACTTGATCTTTGTAACAGTCCTATGAAGAAAGAATTGTCTTTATTTTATAACTTAGAACTATTAAAGCTCAAAGGAATCAGCACAAGAATGGATAAGAACCAGGGCTTCAGGTTTGAAACGAATAGCCCCTGCTCCCTGGTTTTAGGATCTCCAGCAAATAATTCCCAGCTCTGGAGTTCCCCTCGTGGTTCAGTGGTTAACGAATCCGACTAGGAACCTTGAGGTTTAGGGTTCGATCCCTGGCCTTGCTTAGTGGGTTAGGGATCTGGCGTTGCTGTGAGCTGTGGTGTAGGTTGCAGACATGGCTTGGATGCCCACGTTGCTGTGGCTGTGGCGTAGGCTGGTGGCTACAGCTTGGATTGGATCCCTAGCCTGGCAACCTCCATATGCTGCAGGAGCGGCCCAAGAAATGACAAAAAGACAAAAAAAAATAAATAAATAACTTCACAGCTCTGCATCTCAATCCTACCATGTTTAAAACAGGAGTAATCCTACTGCCTATCGCAAGGGGTTGCCATTGCTTTTAATTTATTACTAAGGAATGACTTAATGTAACATGATTATAGCAGTGCCTGGCACATCCTAATTACTCAATGAATATTAAGTACTCTCTTGGTCCAAATCAACTAAATAATGGGATGGATTGAGAAACCCAACCACGACTCTTGGTTAATTAGTCAGTTTGTCTATACACGTTTTGGAAACTTAAATTTTATAATAAACTGTTGTAACTTTAAACATGATGCAGTTATGTATACAACCATCAAGGATAGTTGAGAGGTTAATCCTGAGTAGACCCCAGAGCAACAGAGACTGAAATGCCTCTCCATGTGTAAGCTCAGCCGTATCTCAGCTTATATGAGCATGAGCCATAGGCTGTACCTTTAAATGTTTACCTGTATCATAGACAAAATAAATAAATAAATTAAATAAATAGATAACAAGGAAGTGGGAGAATAAATGCTCAAATGATTTAGCATGGTAGTAACGGTTTTCATCACTATTCATCAGTAACACTTGTTCTTTCATCTGAAGGATATGTTAAATACCTTCCCAAGTCATCAATTTTTCTGAGAATTCTTTATCAACACAAAGGGCCGCTGAGGAATAAGAATGGTCCAGAGGATAAGGGACCTAAAGAATCCACACATGCTATCATACAACTCTTTCAAGACATGTATGAAATTTACTTCTACACACTCTGAAAACCGAACACTGTAACATTCTGGATATTTCTTTTTTTTTCCCTTCATTAAGACGTTTGAAATTTGCTGTCGAAAATACACCAAAAATCAAAAAGCTATGGGAACACAAAAGCAAATCTGAGATTTAACTTGTAATTTGTGATTTAAGGAAGTATTAAGGCAACATAAACTGATGCAATGTACACGTTTTCAATATAAGAAACTACTTAACACCCCCTTGGCTATATCAATACATGTATTGATAGACACTCAGTGATAGTTATTCCATGGTGCCAGCATCTGGGGACCAGAAATGACCACTATTGGCTGGTGATTCAGTCCTGGTTAGGATGCATGACCTCCTCACAACAATTCTGGTTTTGTGATTCACTTATTTTATTTCCTGTTTTGATGCTGCTGTCTTTGGGAAATGGCTGTGCTACTTGGTTTTTGGATCGGTCTTTTGTTTGGTGGTGTTTTTTGTAATCACACCCAGGAGGCAACACTTATTTTTAGCAAAAGTAGTTCTTCATTTACTTTGTGTTTCAGCTTTCTCATGTCTTAAGCTATGTGTTTATTCATCCTGACTTGCTTTGTGGTAAAAGATATTCTGGTTGTAACTCTTGTATTTTTTTTTTTTTTAATTTGGCTATCCTTTATAAGACATACCAGAGGTATTCATGAGGAAAGCTGAAGTTTCACCCTGCTTCTGGTTTATTCAGAAAAATCCATAGGTCTCCATGCCAGATTTGATTTATTACTATTGATAAATGTAATAATTCATCATTTTCTGATGATTGATTTCCTTTGCTAGATAATTAAGTTCAAGTGACGGGTGAACACCCAAGACAGTTTCTTTCTGTTTCTTTCTGCTGAGAGATTGTTCTCAGGTACAGCACTTAAAGGAAAAGACGAGACTATTTTCTTCCATCTTCATTCAAGTGCTGAGCAACCATTCATTTGTAAAACTTCTGGCAGAAGTCAGAAAATTAGGAATGGAAATGATAGCAGTCACTATGCATGATATTCTCCCTAACAAAGACACATGGAAACATGATATCGGATAAAAATGTAGAAGATGAGTTTTTTAAATGCATTGCCACATTCTCAGATGAGTTCACTATTTTAATCATGAGTCAACTGTCCATACGGATAAGGCAACCAAAAAAGACCAAGATGTTTTACAAGTAGCATGAGCAGGAAGGCTGAACTCTCTTCTGTTTGTATATGTAAGGTGAAAATAAAATTAGGGGAACCATGTTCAAACTCCCCACCTAGTATAAAACAGGGAAAGGCATAAAGCTCTTTCCGTCTTGGTGAATGGCTCATACCTGGCCAAACGAAGCCATTTGTTGGCCTGTGAAACCGCCATGCTGGTCCATGTCCCTGGCTTTGTGCATACCATTCCTTCTGCTCAGAATAAAGAATGAGGCACATCTACTTGGAAAACTACTATTCAGCTTATGAGAATATAAGGGCCCCAACTTTAGGAAGCCAGGCTCCTCTTCATTGTGAGTGTATCAACCGGTGCTTATCAACAACTGCAAATACTTAATGGGTCAGTGAATAAAATACACACAGTTAAAATTAACCAACAAATCCCAAGATGAATGGATTCATTGAAAAATGTGATACGCATTCTCTTGGGAAAAGATACAAAGGAGTTTACAACAAAAGTGGTAACACATAAATGAGGGGATCAGCAATATAAAGCAGCTGAAGATAAATGTACAGTCTACAGGGGCTAAAACTGTGATTAAAAAGATGATACAGACATTTATGTGAATTACGTAATGTTTGTGATTCACTCCATATATAAGAATACGATAGCGTTTTTCAAAATTTTGCCATGGCCTCAATATTAGAAATAAACTATCTGGCAGGCTTTTTCCATCTTTCTTTTTTTCAAACATGATGATATTTTAGGTATTCTCGTATTGGAATTTCTACAATTTCTTAAATTTTGCAGATAAAGTATAAAATAATGTACCCCAATGACAATGTTCCTTTGTGTGAAAGTATGTTTCCCCTTAGGCATGGCTAACAATTGGAAAATTTAAAATATATTAAATACCAGTTTGTTATGCTAATTCAATACATTTATTATTAACTTTCACAAATAGTATTTTAGACACCTAAAATATTAACTCAGTAGCAATTTAAACAGTTTTTAAGTAAGGAAAGCTGTCCTTCCCCATATCTAGCTTTTTTCCTGAGATAAATGACATCAAAGTTACATCAAACGAATTTCTGAACCGTGATACTTATGGTTATTCTCAGATGACAGATGTAATGCGAACTATTAATCTGACCGTATGGAATTTCTCTCCAATTACCAATCAGTATTAATCTCAGCAAGTTCCAAGGGCATCCTAACCTTCCAGGACCACTGATGTGTTCTATAATTGGTAATCCCATCTTTAATACATTTCCACAGTACCAAGAATATTAGTTACCATCAATATTTTAAAATGTGAAGATGAACCTTCAATGAAGATCAAGATTTGGATAGTACATTTCCTAAAATAAGCATATTTTAATTTAAAATTTTGTCTTTCCTTTCCCTCATACACTTTGTATTTCCTGGAAAATAAAATTTCGACATTACAATTTAAACACATTTAGAAGAGCTTCAAATGATTCCCCCTTTTCTCTCTCTCTGTACTTGATAATGCCCTTCAGAACCCCTTAGAGTAGAAATTCCAAAGGAGTCTTGCTTTCGGGGAAGGGTACAGTTTTATTTTCCATTCTGGCTATGTCATGGTTTTTGAGCTCAGGAACTGCAGGGTATATCAAAAAAAAAAAAAAAAAAAAAAAAAAGGAAAGAGATTCAAGCTGCTAAGGAGATAGAAGTGCAAAGAAGGTATAGATTCACAATGCTCCAAACAGGCATTAACCCTTCTCTCAGCAGATCTAATTGCTGTACCAATAGTTCTGCCATTTCTATACTTGAGTGTGAGATATCGTAGAGGTGGCATACCTACTTACATGAATTCAATTTAATTCTGACAATAGCCTGTCCTGCACTGATAAAATGAGGAGGGCATTATGGAACACAAGACTGGCCTTTGAAGAGCTTGGAATCAAATGCCAGACTATCTGACTCCACGCCCTTGCTGCTCATACCATGCTCCCGTTGATCCAGAGCAGACTTGCATTTTACATTGAGATTAAGCTCAAAAGTCAGAGGTTAAAATGAAAAATTGCTGGACTTGAAAATCAGCAAGGAAATCTCCTCAAATTACCTCGTCATGTTCAGGACCTGGGAACCTGGCATCTAGTTCTGCAAGAATAACCACTTCTGATGTTCTTGTCATGTTCTCTTTTGCATGGGTGAAGGGGGTAAAGCAGATACACTGGAAAAGGGAAGAGCGCTGTACCACCCTCCTCCTCACCCTCTGTTATACTTCTGGACACCAGCCGATCCTTTTCCCTTGGACACAGGGATAGACTTACATTGACTCTTGATGGCCCATTCACTGACACACAACCAAGAGATCTAAGAAAAATCTGCCACACTATCATTGTTATAATTGACCTGGTGAACACACAAGCGAAGAGCATGGACAAGTCATTTTCGGCTCTTGATCTCCGGTGTTTACTCCTGATATTCACTATGTTTGCTCCATAGCCAACGACAATCACAGGACATTTTTCTTTGCTAGTTATCCTTTCTAAAAATAATTCTTTAATTAAAACCCTAAGGTTTTTTTAAGTGAAAAAGAAAGCAAACACAGCAGAATCATAGCTTAATTAATTGTCAATCCAGCTTGAAGCCAAATTGAATACAAATGAAAACTATCAAAAAACAATTTTTTCTTTCTCCACATGTCCACATGTCTGGTTTAGAAGTGCTAAATTTTAATGACAGCAAAATATAATTCTTGGAAAATGTTTTCAGTTATGTGTTTTGTACAAACAACTTGATACCAAAAATATCACAGTTTAGGCAAATCTCAAAATCCTCTATTTTCACTCACTGAAAGTGTGGATAGTTTATTAATTCATAGCCACCATTGAGAGACCATTTATATATAATAATAAAGAATAAATATATATATGATTAAGTCAATATATAAAGATTTATTTTTTCTTGAAACATTACTGTAAAATGTGTTGCCATAATGCTTAATTACTGTTTAAAAAGTACCATTTTTCCTCTAGTTTTGTATTTTATCATAGTGCTTTAATGATTCTTCTAGAAACTCGTAGTGATAAATCTGACCCTCAGCTTTTAATTCTTCCTCACAAAGTGTGAAAAATTCCCAAATAGGAATTAGCTTTCACTTATCTGTAGCTACATAAGAAATTATGCCCAAGTTTACTCAAACATGGTGATCAAATTGAAATATATATGAAATTAATACACTGTACATCTTAAAATTACACAAAATCATATGTCAATTATATCTTCATAAACCTAGGGAAAATACCATTTTCTTTGCTCCTGATTGTAACATCAAGAACTCTGCAAGGCTCAACTGGGTAGTTCCAGGGCTCCATGGGGTCTTCCCTGGGTTTTTCACTGAGCTGCTATGAGATGTGGCCATGGCCATGAACCTGGCCATGGCTTCAGGTGTTACAATGCCATGGATCCTGGGCTCTAGCTGCTGCTGGTTGTCTGCTATCAGTCCAACTGGGGGCTTCAACCAGTGATGTGGCAGGACCTCTCCTCCACTGGCTGCCTGGGCTTCCTCACAGCATGGCAGCTGCCTTCCAAAGAAAGCATCCCAACTACTTGAAAGCAGATGTCCATCTCCTAAAGCCAGCCTTGGAAGCACCATAACTTCTCTTCTGTATTGTGATATTTATTCATTTGTTCTTATCTTATTCCCCATACAAGTGATGATATATACTATTTGTCATTCTCTATCTGATTTATTTCACTTATATCCTCCAGATCCACCTGTGTGTTGCAAATGGTAGAATTTAATTTTTTGTTATGGCCTAGTAATATTCCACTGTGTGAGTTAAAAACTACCAGTTATAAAATAAATAAGCTATAATGATATATCGTACTTCACAGGGAATGTAGCCTATATTTCATAATAACTTCAAATGGAGTATCTAAAAAATTTGAATCCCTATATTATATATCAATATATAATATGGCAAGTCAACTATACTTCACTAAAAAATAGATAAAATGGAGAAGAATCGAAAGACACTGTTATTCTGCCCCACAATATTTGGCAAAAGTGCAAAGTAAATGACAGGTGCAGCCAAGATCAAAAAGAGAAGAAATATACACTCTCTCTTGATAGAGAGATTCAAGGTGACAGTGCAGAAAGATGGGAGATATTGCTGTAGTCAATTTTGGAAATCCAATCTACCATGAAACCTTTTCTCAAATAGCTCACTTTAGTTCAAGGAAGGTAACGAAAAATCAAATACATTCAGAGTTTATTTTGTTTAATGGTATAAGCACTTCTGCTCCAAGAAATTCCTGAAAGACAAGAAGTATGAGACCATTGGATCTCTATAATTCTGCCTATTTAAGAGTGTATCATGAGAACAGTGAGCAGTGACAGAAGTATTCTTACCACATTCAAATTTATAATTTGAAAAGATCACCAAGGCTCCTGGAAGAGGAATAAGCTATGGTTAACAATGAGTCATAGAAGAGTAGAAACTCAGTCTGAGGTAGATATATTTTTAAAAATACAGTTTATGTGACAATCTGATGGTTTGTCCTATGGTTATTTGCATAGGGATGAAGATAAATGAACACACTTTGAAGTTTCTTTAATCTTATGGCATATCATTGTTTCATATTATAGTGTCTCTAAAGTTGGGATGCATCTTATAACTGATGGCATATCAACTTGGCAACTTTGTTTCTTCTCAGTGTTGAATAACTTATGCTACAGCACATGGCACCATAGAAGCAAAAGTACATGGTACTTCGGGTGGTACAAGGTACGTGTTATAGACGGTAGATAATGTTTGTTGAGCTGAATGACAACCAAATTTGATTAGTTTATTCTTCTCAGTTATACATATTTTTGAAATATATTTATAGAAACAACTCAAATGTGTCACATGATTGGCATACCTGATTTTTTAACTAATCTAAAAATATCCCCAGGGTTTGTCTGCAAATCACCACATACAGGCACATCGAGCTGGCACAAAGCCTTTAAATTGTTATTTAATCCATTTGACCTTTTTTGGTCAAAAGTTGGAAAGCACACATTAAATGTTCTTTGCAGTAAATGATTTATCCTATGTGGAGTGGAAAATTTTCATTTGGCTTTACCATTCTTCTCGAAATACATCTTGAGTAGCAGTCCACACACAAGGACAAGCTCTATGAGGTGAAAATAAGATAGGTCACCATCATCAAACAGTTTTCAGATCTTGCCCGTTTTCACCCCAAACCTTGTTAATTGTTCACATTTTCACTTGTCAGCAACTATCCAATTGTCAAGCCTTTTTTTTTTTTCAATAATAAGCAGTTTTTCTAAAAGTGATTTAAAGTACAATTTAAAAGGCTTTAATAGAAGGTTAGAAAATCTTACTTTCTCCAATATACAGTCCAATTATATACTGATGAATGATGATAAACTCATCTGCTGCATAGAATTTCAGTGACTTAAAATTAATTAATAACAAGTTGTAAAATGGTCCCCACTGAAGAAAAATTGAATGCTGTAAAGTGTACCTGAATTCTCATCATATGTATTTTCTCATGGGAAAATTTAATGAAATTAAAATGATGACCAAAACAACATAAGATGCAGGGCCTTGTTTCTTTAAAAATTACATTTTATTTTCCATAGCTCGCTTGGATGGAAGACACAACTCATGACCAGGTTAGTGCTGTCACTATAATAGTGTATAACAAAATGTATGTTATTGCTGGTGCAAACTTTTTAAAGAGTTACTACTGGGAGTCACTTCAGCTGCTTAGTCTTTGGTGGTTTTATGCTGTTAATTAAAGTCACATCCCATTTAGTTACGGAACCTGGAGAAGGTTGATTACAGAGTTGTTGTGATTTAACCAAATAGGATTCTATGCATGGCTAGAACAGACCTACTCAGTTTGCTTCTTGATATAGAGATAACATCACCGAGCCTATGTCAGAGGCAAATGTCCTGGCAAATAGGGATGGATTTTCTCACATCAGACCAGATTTCTTGCCCTGTCCCCCTTATGATCGATGGCATTTCTCCTGTCACTAGTTGGTGTTGAGGAGCAATTTAAATCCATGAGTCGATATGAACTAACCAGTCCATGCTGGAGTTGAACCTATGATGGTGTCAGGTAAGCCCTGCTGTGTAATTACTGTGGTTTGCTCATCCAGTTGCAGAGACCCTGCACATGGCAGGGCAAAGGCCCTGGGTGTTGGAATTAGGACTTACTTTCTCTGAAACATTTCCACCTCAAATTACAGGACAACACTGCAAATTATCTGACCTATCAGGCTAAACCACCAGGATAATGACAACTCTGATTCCAGCTCTGTGGATTAGGTTGGTCAACATGCAGGGAGCTTTGAGGAATCTTGTCTCATAGTGCCTTTGTACAGGCTGTCAGGCCTCAACGTAAATAGAGAAAAATGTGTATAGAATTTCATGATAGCTACAGTGGAATCCCTTGTTTATCCTAAGCCAGTTGGCTATAGTAGTAGTCACAGATTTTTGCGAAAATTTTATTATTTTAGGCTTTATTTATCTAGAAAATGGAATGAAAAGAAATTGCATAGTAAAATCACTTAAGTCAAACATATCCTGTTGCTGTGGTGAGTCATACTAAATGCTAGATATCACTAACATAAAGAAGAAATATCTGAGGTAACCTGACAGTCTTTGATTTGAGTAAAAACATTAAATATAACTTTTAATTTTGGAAATATAGTTAAATTGAGTCCAATGTTTTACACTTGATTTTCTAATTTAAAATAGAATGATGTTAGGTGTTCCCTGGTAGTGCAGCAGGTTAAGGACCCAGCGCTGTCACTTCCAAGGCTCTGGCTGCAGCTGCAGTGAAGGTTCAGTCTCCAGCACTGGAACCTCCTCATGCCTCTGGGGCAGTCAAATGAATAAATAATAAAAAGATAGCATGACGTTAGAAGTTATACCCTTGGATTCCTTAAGGGCATCTTTCAGAATATAATATTGGAGAACACCAGTTAAGTTTTTCTTTTCTTTTCTTTTTATCTTTTTAGGGCCGCACCCATGTCACATGAATGTTCCCAGGCTAGGGGTTGCATTGGAGCTATAGCTGCCAGCCTATACCAGAGCCACAGCAATGCGGGATCTGAGCCATGTCTGCAACCTACACCACAGCTCATGGCCATGCTGGATCCTTAACCTGATGGGCAGGGCCAGGGATCGAACCCATGTCCTCATGGATATTAGTTGGGTTCATTAACCACTGAGCCATGACGGGAACTCCAGTTTTTCTTTAAAGTATGTTTATTTGCTGCATGCTTCATATACATAAACAATATTTTCCCATCAACCAAATCCAATTTAGCATTTAGAGGTTCTGGATTTGAAGATAGTACCATCTATATCATGACTACTATCACACATGAACAATAGATGTACTAGCAATTTTCAAAATGAGTCAGTTTTACTAATGAAGGGACACTTATATACATGTAGCATAAAATAGTTAAAGAACCAAACAAGCATTCAGGGCATCCAAGAGGAAAGTGTAATGATGTGATACAGAAGTGAAATTAAATGATGGTTGTCTAAAGAGTGGAAGATAGCTGTTGAGGGGACATTTAACAGGAAATCATACAATAGCCAAAATACCACAGCAGCTGAGAGAGAAAACTCATTTCCAGACATGCATAAAAAACTACAGAAGGGATTTTCACAGTGAACATTCCAAGTTCCAACTTTTTTTATTGTTGTTGTTGTTGTTGTTGTTGTTGCTATTTCTTGGGCCACTCCCGCGGCATATGGAGGTTCCCAGGCTAGGGGTTGAATCAGAGCTGTAGCCACCGGCCTACGCCAGAGCCACAGCAACGCGGAATCCGAGCCGCGTCTGCGACCTACACCACAGCTCACAGCAACGCCGGATCGTTAACCCACTGAGCAAGGGCAGGGACCGAACCCGCAACCTCATGGTTCCTAGTCGGATTCGTTAACCACTGCGCCACGACGGGAACTCTGACCAAGTTCCAACTTTTGATCCTTGTGGTGGGGGCTAGTAAGAACAAAAATGATCAGTTAATGAAGATTTTGCAGTTTAAATTACAGCTACTGGTTCTGAAGATACTTGGTGATTTCATCAAAACTATAATTAATATGTCATCTTGGATACATGTTACGATGAGATATTGACCAGCCAAGAAACTCTCCATGTACCATGCTGACTATAAGTTTCCATTGACTACAAAGGTCATGCAATGAGATTTAAAAAACCCAATTTGCAGATCACCAAAACATTCCACTGCCAGTGAACCTGAGACCCAAAACCCTCTGTTTCATCCTCTAGGTTCCAAAAAGTAACAAGTATAAAACTAGAAGTTAGAGAGTTCCATTGTGGCTCTGTAGGAGAAAATGTCCCGTAAAAAGGTAGAAAGGAGAGACCCTGGCCATGAGGACTAAGCCAAGTCCAGCCAACTGCCCCAACCACCCCTTCCCCATACATCTGCTTCTGTAAACTTGTTTCTGCATCTTATGACTTTGCCAGTTCTCACTCTGGTCAGCCAAGCATGGACCTGGAAGAACTAGCCCATCAAAGCCTTGTGAAACCCCTCTTCGGGGCTCAGACTCCGGAGAGCAGATCTCCTTGGAGCCCACCAGGCGTCATAAACCTGAGTTCTCCACCTCTCCGAGGGCTCGCTTGGTTTCTCGTGGGTAAAAGAGCTGATCCACTGCAGCCACAGAGCTGCTGGAGCTGGTACACCACAGCCACAGGGCTGTCACCAGAGCTGATACGCTGTGGTGCAGGGCTGCTGGGCAGCTGCCGTAACGGCTCAGCGGTAATGAGCCAGACTATGACCATAAGGATGAGGTTTGGCCCCTGGTCCGGCTCAGTGGGTTAAGGATCAGGCGTTGCCATGAGCTGTGGTGTGGGTGGCAGAAGCAGTTTGGATCCTACATTGCTGTAGCTGGGGCCTCGACTCTCATCTGGGAACATCCGCATGTGGCAGGTACAGCCCTAAAAAGACGACAACAACAACAACAAACCTGGAAGTTGGAGCAGCTACATTCTGATACATTCCCACAGATTATGGTTGTCTTTCTACATCTCATCCTACTTGTACCCCACTCTCAGTGTGTACCCCTAGGAATAAACTGCCACTCTCAAAATGTTAAAAAGGGTAAGGGGGCGTTCCCGTCATTGCGCAGGTCAAAAGAATCCTACTAGGAACCATGACGATGCTGGTTTGATCCCTGGCCTTGCTCAGGGTTAAGGATCTGGCATTGCCGTGAGTTGTGGTGTAGGTTACACATGCGGCTCAGATCTGGTGTTGTTGTGGCTGTGGTGTAAGCTGGCAGCTATAGCTCCGATTGGACCCCTAACCTGGGAACCTCCATATGCTGTGGGTGCGGCCCTAAAAAGCAAAAAAAAAAAAAAGAAAGAAAAAGGTCTAAGGGACTACACTTTCCCTGGAGCGGGAAATTCCCACCAGTAAATCTACAAGCAAATTTAGAAAGGGGAAAAAAAAAAACCTTTGCAGTGGTAAATATAGGACTTGACCTTCATTTCAATCATCAACTCTCCTAAAACCTAGAAGCTGCTCCCATCTCATGCAGCCCTAGGAGATGGGTGTAGACCCTGGTAATTGACTAACCAACAAGCACACTGCACTGTGGTCTCCCCCCAGAACTCAAAAAATGAGTGAGCTCATCAGAATTGTCATAAGGAAAATCCATACACTGGGTTGACAAACAAAGGATCCGAATATGCATTATATTCACTTTTCCAAAATAGCAAAGAAAGTCTATATGACTAAAACAAACAATAACCAAACATGAAGGGAGGAGAAGCAAATACTGAAAACACAAGAGAGAGGAGATGTCCGAAAAAAAGTATATATTACAGGATCCAGAGTTCCCATTTAAGAGTAGACGTGTCTTATGAACAACCAAATAGTAGTACTAAGGGGAACATAAAATAAAAACCAAATCAAAAAAAAAAAAAAAATCCAGAGGGCAGGATATGAAGAACAATGGATATTCTTTAGGAAAATAAAATGTGTTAAAGAAGCAACAATTACACTCCTGATTTTAAAAATAATAATTAATAAATGAGTACATAAATAGCCACTGTTTTATTTATTTCTTCATTTAATTTTTAGGGCCGTGCCTGCAGCATATGGAGGTTCCCAGGCTAGGGGTCAGATCAGAGCTGCATCTGCAACCTCTGTCACAGCTTGAGGCCATGCTAAGCAGGAACTCCTAAAGAGCCATTTTTAAATCAAAAGGAACCCTTGGATATTCATTGCTGCCCCAAAAGGAGTCATTGGCATGAGAATTATTTTCCTGCTTTAAAGAACTATAATATTGGATAAATATACAAAACAGTATTTTTCACCACTGGACAATAGGCAGTATGCAACTGGTAATATTAAGGGGAGGAAAACAAATGAGTGAACTATAACCTTGGGCTTTGCTCTAGGAGGCAATACCTGAATTGTGCTGAAGGGAAGGAAAACACATCGGAGCTGGGGGTGGGGTTGGGGATTTCTGAGGTCCAGAGAGAGACTTAGGAGCAAACAGAGGCCAAAGCAGCTGGAATTTGCAGGACAAAGCATTGAAGAGGAAGGGGTTATGCAGAGAAAAAAAAAAAAAAAAACTCCACTCAATTGCGTGGCCGTCTTAACTCACTGATGTATTTAACAAACAAGCAAACAAAAGCCCCTCATGAAAGTGTTTATAGATTAGGAGGATATAAAAGAGAGTTTGAGTATGAGCAAAAATTACATATCTTCTTTGATATTTATTTCCTGCATGTCCTCACTTATCTTAGGTGACATAAAGTTGGAGCAAAAAATTAGATCATAAAAGCAACAACCACAGTGCTCAGAGGTCAACATAAAGTCAGGGATCCTGCAAGATTAAATTAGCCTTAACTTCTCTGAATTTGTCTCTCTTTCAACACTTTCTTTTTGCCAGAATAAGACAGTTTTTCCACCTGCTGGTAGAGTTATGCTACCTTTGTAACTTTGTATTTATTGGGGAACAAAGGTTCCAATTATAATGCATTTGCTAAATAATATAGTAATTTTTGTGGACACTTTAAAGTTTCAGATGTCCTTCCTTTCAATCATGGATTGACAAAAGAAATGTCTTTCCTCCGTGAAAATGTTTACCTTTTCTGATTTTCATTTTCCTTAGTGAGGAAAATGGACTCAGTAATAAGGCTAATTTTAAATCTTTCTTAAAATTAATATCAAGTTGCAATGTTATAGGAAGCTCAGAGACGCTTCATAGAACAGGCAGAATAGAAGGTGCCTGTTTAAAACAGAGATGTAGCCCTCCTAGGTCCGATTACAGCAAAACATAGATCTACTTCTCACAAAAACAAGAATTGTACCCTATCGGCACTCTGCAACACTTGTCAACAATGAAAAAGCAGGCAATCTAATAATTCTGAGACTTCAACAGGTTTAAGTTTAAGCCTGTGTGTTTTAACTCGCTCACTAGGTTAAGGATCCAGCGTTGCTGTGAGCTGCGGTGTAGGTCACAAACACAGCTCAGATCCTATGCTGCCTTGGCTGTGGCACAGGCCGGCAGCTGCATCTCTGATTCAACTCCTAGCCTGGTCAATTCCCTGTCTGCACATGTGGCCCTAAAAAGCAAAAAAAAAAAAAAAAGCCACATACTAATCAATGATAAAGACATTTGCCTAATCCTACCCTTCTCCAGTAATCCTTGCCTGCCTCTCTTCCCACTGACCAAAAGAACGAGAATATAGGAGCTCCTGTCGAGGCTCAGTGGTAACAAACATGACTAGTATCCAGGCGGATGTGGGTTCAATCCCTGGCCTCACCCACCAGATTAAGGATCCAGCGCTGCTGTGAGCTGTGGTGTAGGCTGGCAGCTGCAGCTCTGATGTGACCCCTAACCTGGGAACTTTCATGTGTCTCGGGTGTGGCCCTAAAAAGACAAAAAACGAAACAACACAAAAAACCACACATCCCCTGGGAGACCATGACCAAGAAGCCCAACCCAAGAGTGGGAAGATGCCTCTTTTTGTTTGTGAATGTTTATGAAGACCTGGGAGGCCAGACAGAGTCCCGAAGAACATGAATTGGCAACATTGTGTGCTTCATTGAAATAAAACATCCTTTGGACAGTTCTACCAAGTTCACTCCGCAGCAGCAGGGGGGCTGTGAGTTTGTTCTGTAAGGTCAGTCACCTTTCCCTCTCAGGCAGACAATGACATAGGCAAAATATTCACCTCCTGCAAACCCACCCTGTAGGAAAATCAATGCTTTCTCGGTCATGCCGACCCAGTTATTTTGTTTCCTTTAATGACTGTGAATTAACTACACACAGCGGAACAGTGTTCCCTAGAAATAGATTAACTCGGCCTTTCATGGGGATGTGAGCCGGTTTCCAGGGCTGGTTATGAAGACAAAAGCAAGGCAGACAAATGTGACCCCCTCTCCTTCCTGGCTTTGCTGCTGCTTCACAGCCCTTCTGTCCAGTGATGACCCTGTGGCTTGTGACTGATCTGAGAACCTGTGTGCCTGGATCCCTTGGAACTTTCTGTCTTGGTGTCACTGGCATCTGCTTCCGATGCAGGTCCTGTCCCTGTGACTTCAGCATCCTTTGTCCTGTCATCAGACACAGGAGCGCTTTGTTCTACCCCTCTTCACGCTGGAGGAGTTTTTCCTAGGGGCTGCTTCTTGTTCTCAAACATGAAAATGTGTGAAGCATAAAACTCCAGCTGTGAATACTTACCTCCCTGCAGTGTTAAAAAGTTCAATATACAAAACACCTGGTTTCAAGTAAAATGTACATCGAGATATACGGCAAAGAGACAGATTTAATATACCCCATAGGGCCCCGAGGCGGTTTTTTAAATTAAAGACACAACACACTTTTTTTTTTTTCAGATGAGGTTTTACTATTTTACAAATAATGAACCAAGAAACATCCTACCGTGGAAGGAGAAGTTGTAAGGACACAGGAGAAAGGATGATTGTCATGTAAAGGAGACTGTCACCTTCAGACAGTCTCACTTGGACACTTTGGCAATGGATTCCTGGCCAGTAAAACTCTTTTTACAAGTGATGCCTGTGACCAAAGCCTCATGGATTTCGACTCTGTAGGGAACAGGAGCTCTTTGAACTTTGCGACCTCTGAGATGTCCACTATCAATGTAACGTATTTACTAGGACCTGAAGGTGGCGTGTGGCCATTTTCATGGGAGGAACCCCATGCTTCCTTCCCGGTGAGACCCCTAAAAGCGTGAGAAATCATTATTCAACGTAATGGAATAATTATTTAGTTCCCTGCCCTTACAGCTTCAAAAATGGAAACATTTTCGAAATGTAAAAAAATTACAGGAAAATGTTGGGAAGGAGAGATGAAGATGGCAGGAAACATTTTAATATGTCTCGTTACAAGTCCCTGATGGAGGAAAGTATCTTCAAGCTTTGCCTATTTTCTGAATTTCCCATTTCAGGGATACAAGAGCAAAGTGGCTATTCCTAGCAAGGATGCTGAGTGTGGGTGTCTGGAGATATACAAGGAATCACCTACTGTCTCCTTTCAAAGAATGTGCCAGAGGCTCCAGCAGAAAGTATATTTTCTGCTCTCGTTTCCTCTGCATCTCCATTTATACCCTGGCACCCTCCTCTAGCCAATCTCCTCCGGGTGTTTGGGCTGAGATACCCCAGGACAACTCAGATCTGGTTTCGGCCCAGATGTAGAAACAGCTATTCTTATTATACACAGTATGCATAAAGCAAGCCATCCCCAAAGCCCTCTTTAGAGAAGGGAAAAGAAAGGGCCCAACCTCAGCCTTCTCCAGTCTTCACCTGCATGGGAGACGCAGGTATTAAGACCTCGGACCTCCCTGGCCAGATCTTCGGCGTTTACGTCTCAATGATCCTCATGCTGTCAGTGTGACTTGAACCAACGACTGCAGGACAGTTTCCTGTTCTGTAAAATGGGAACGATTTCATTACCAGTGTCTTCACATGTTTACAGAGGAAGGGATGAGTTAAAACAGGAACAAGTCTTAGAAAAGTGCCCGTCACATAACAAAACTCAGACCTCGCCGTCCTCCTCCTCCTCATTATCAATTGATTGTAGTACAATCTTTGATTCCACATTATATACGTACCCTAATAATAAATTTTGCTTCTGCATTACTTAATATTTTGCTGCATTTTATTTAAAATATTTGAAAAACATGACAAGCCTTTGCCTTTTTTTTTAAGGACAGCACCTGCGGCAGATGGACGTTCGTATGCTAGGAGTTGAGTAGGTGAACAGGAGCTAAGGCTGCTGGCCTACACCCCAGCTTGTAGTAACACCTGATCCTTAACCCACCGAGTGAGGGCAGGGAATGAACCCTGTTCATACCAATTTTCAAGTGCAGTGTTTAAAGGCATATTCGGGGAGTCCTGCTAATTTGAGGTCACAGAGGGGTAAAGCTGAGGCAGAGAAGTTATTTTTCTTTTCCCAGTCTGCACAATGGGTATCTTGGCACTGGTTGTTTTCTTTGCTTCCACTTTCACCATCCCTGCCTCTTAGTTCTCCCAGCAGGATGCTGTAGTGAGTTTTATAATAGAGACAAGACGCATGTTCCCAGGCAGAGCCAACATTTTTAAACAATGATTTTTGTGTCAACCCCTTTCTCTGCAAGTAAGATTAGAGGTGAGCTAGAACAGAAACGATTCCCAGGGCTAATTCCAGGGAAAAAGCATTCCTTAATAGCTTGATTCAATTTGGGGAAAAAAAGTTCAAAATTGATATCTGGGAAGAATATATTTTAGAATCAGTGCACCACACTGGCAGTCCATTCACAAGCACTGCAGGCACCCTGATGCTTCCCTAAGCTGCTGAAAACACAAATTGGATTATGCCATAGTTGTCAGTTAAACTCACAGTGAAAATAGTCTGACAAATGTCAGCCTGCCACTGGGCAGCTTAATTATGCTATTTTTCCATAAGCCAACATAATAAGGTACCATTGATTCAATATGGCTTTATAGACAAACAAATGTTTAACAAATCCTCATTAAAACCCATTGCCAGATAACAATATAGTTTCAGTATCAGGGATGGCTTAGCTGAAGGAAGACTGCAGGAAGAGCTGAATTTAAAGAAAAAGATGGCTTGAATTTAAGCTCGTAGGAGCCCAATGCATTGAAATCAATTTACGAAGCATTCCATTTAAAAAAAAAAAAAGAAAAAGTAAGATGAGGGAGTTCCCACTGTGGCTAAACAGGCTAAGAACCCAACTAGTATCCATGAGAATGAAGGTTCAATCTCTGGTTTTGCTCAGTGGGTTAAAGATCAAGCATTGCTGCAAGCTGCAGCCTAGGTCAGAGGTGCAGCTCAGATCCAGTGTTGCTGTGACTGGTGTAGACTGGCAGCTGTAGCTCTGTTTCTACCTCTAGCCCAGGAGCTTCCATGTGCCACTAGTGTGGCCCTAAACAAACAAACAAACAAACAACAACAACAAAAAAACACTCCAAAAAATGTAAGATGAAAAACATTGGAATGTAATTAACTTCTTCACACAGGGAAGCAAATTTGCACCTTAGCAATGATTTCAGTGGATATCGTCTCTAAGAGGAGTTATAGCGAAAGGTCAGTTGGGCTATAGCGCACTCAGGAGATGCACTGAAGAGAAAGGGAAGAAAGCTGGAATGGACAAAGGGCGAATTTGACATGCAGTGTGGCTGCAACGGAGGCCACAAGAAGCTTTGGAATTGAGATGACCTTTAAAAAGTTTGAGCAAAGACGCTGGACCCTTAAATCCTCAAATTCTACCAACCACTAGCCATGGGCTGCCCCCTGGCAAAGGACGTAACCTTGGGCCAAGACATTTCTCCATAGCCGAGAGCAGTTCCCAGGGCAAAGGCACATCTGCCTTCCTTCTGAAGCCAGGAGCCTCTGCACCAGGGGGAGGAGCTTGCTGATGCTGAAGTGGGCATCTGGGTGGCGCCACACCACGTCTAAACCAGCTCAGAAAGGTAATGTGCACAGGGTCATGGCACATAATTCAGTAAATCTATTCAGAAGGGAAACTGTTGCTAGGCAGACTGTGAAATTTAACAGACAATAGCGTGAGTTCCAGGGAGCTCCCATAAAGGTGTTTGCTGCCTGGGAAGTGCTGACATCCACACACTCTTTTCATAAGTACATCAGATCTCTATGGCTAATGCGAGGTCTCTTTTTGACCTATGATTTTATATATTCTGGCTCATTACTAAATCACCAGTATTGCGTGTTTATATAATACTCATACATAATGTGACACCTGTAGGACATGTCAATAGGTCATGCTTCATATTCCCGAAGTTTGGAGTTCAGGTCAGATTTCTCCATAAACCACTCAAACCTTTCACTTGTGCTCAACCGTGGTGTGACCAGCACTTTTAACCTATGCTTAGCCAACTGTACAATGTATACATCTTCTAGAAACCTATTTTCAAGGCCGAATTCTTTAGCGTTTCTCTTCTATGGTTGTAAAGAGGAAGGACGTGCATTCCAAATGAGCTCTGAACCAGAAACCCTGGAACTCAAACCATTTTAGACCCGGCAGCTGCCTAGATCCTAGCCACAGAAGTGCATGTAGCAAGACTCCCCAGCATATGAGGTTTTGAGGCTGAATGAGATCTGAAGATTCAGGGAACAGGTCTGCGAATAAGGGCACTTGGGACCTCCGTTTGAACACAGGCTACAGTTTGAATTAACTGTATTCGTCATTTTGCATTTCTGCTTTCCCACAAAGACCTATTGGGGTGTTTTGGGATAAAGACAACATATTCAATCTCTTATCAAAGTTTTATAAGCTGTTGCCATATGTAATGTGTATGCTTACATACATATCAGTGGCCACAAAACTTGTTAACTTTCCAGGGAGCATATGATAAGTTTCAGATGCTGAAGACCCTTCATAGAGTCTGGGCAGCAGTTGTAGCTGTTGTGGTGTGACTGTGATGAGAAGAATACATATGGAGGGGGGTTGGGCTGTTCGTGGCTGTGAACTTCTTCAAGACCGGGCTGTGCTTTATTCATCATTTATTCCCGCCACTGCTCAATGAACGGTGAATAGTAGGGATGCTAATTTTTTGTACTAAAATAAACAGAGTATTGCTTTTGAACCTTTGTTGGCTCCTCTTGAAAACGACTCAAGTCCCTGGGAAAACATGACTCTGCTGGTAGGGAGAGCCAGATACTATACAAGGTTATGCACCTGTGACTATGCAATAAATCTTGGTTGACTTGTGTATACAATACTTCTATGGTTCTCCTTAAAACCCGGCAATGGACCCAATAGCCTTGCAAGGTCTATTCCAGCCTTATAATTCTGCTTTTGTCTTTCTAACCACAGTTGAAAGACGATACTGAGAGCTATGATATTGCCTGTTTTGACAAGCGAACTTTAATAAATGATGCAGGGCACATCACGCATTCCACCGTAGCACACGTGTGGATGTCCCTTTCATTAATAACTGTGGCCGAGATGCCATGTTGACACCATAGATCAGGTGCTTTACCCCGTGGACTTAATAGAACTGGAACCAAAAGTGCAGTCCTCTTACCAAATTGTTTTGGTCTAGGTCTATGTTTGGTGCCTCTCAGAAGTCACTGTATTTGTCTAATACTTCCTCCCACACCTAAATGAGGATCTTTAGGGAGTGGAATGTCCTTGGGTTTTGGTGGTTAAGGGCTGCAGAGCCAAATACTTCTTTTCTCTCATTTTTTGTGTGAATGTGGAATCTGCAACAGCTCAGAGAATACCAGAAAATTAGAGAAAATTGCTTTGTAAGCCAGCAATACATGACCCCCAATCTCATTGTCCAGAGGTTACCTTCCTCTGTTCACGTTAGAGTGTCTTTCCTCAGAATTATGTACCCACGACATTATAAGGTGTGTTTGTGTCATTTTCATAAACAACAGGGTGTCAACTTCTGCACCCTGATCGTTTACTTTATAACCTCACACACATCTTTGCCAAATATTTGGGGGGTTGTGTGCCCTCTTCTGGAAGACACACTTTGCTCTTGTCTCCACCCTGTCACTCCCTCTCCCGTGGCAGGTGTTCCTCGCACCACAGAAACTGCTGAGTCCTCTCTGTGCTGCAGGCAGCCTTTGTCCTTCACTTAGACTTTCTGTTACTTCTTCCATCGCATCAAGAGAGTCTTCCCTTGATTTCCCAAGCAATAGCTAGTCTTTTTTTCACCCTCCCTCTTTTTATGCCTCATACTCGTCTTTCCAGAGCTCATCCCGCCTGATCTTTTTCCTAAGTGACTCTGCTCACACTGAGGCTGACACCTTACCTCCTGTCTTCTTTACCTCCCACCATGATGGTCAAAGGCGTGTGCTCTGGGTCCTCCCCCTCAAGAACTGACCCATAATCTCATTGTCCAGAGGCTGCCCTCCTTTGTTCCTTGGTCCGCCTAATACTGACGGAGTTCTTAGTACTGGTGCCCCACAGCTGTATTCCTTAGGAGACCTGAAGTAAGCAAGACAGGGTGCCTGACAAAGTCTGTAGCCCCACACCACAATTTCACCAGAACCTACTGGACACATGGCACTTAAACTCAAAAGTTCCCAATCTTGAATTTCTTCACAAGACAGTTCTATATGGATAAGGCAGACTTTTAAATAATGATAATAATAATCTCACAATTTAGGCTGAGCAGATGTCTTTGGGTAGTTTGGAAGAGGAGTGAAGGTCACAGGCTCCCAGTGGAAGCAGCTCCAGGTGTGCAAATATAAGGCTATAAGACAAGGGGGTCTTGAATCACCCTCCCCGCCCCCAAAGGAGCTGCACAGCGGGGCAGGCAGTTGCCTTTGCTTCATTATCCAGCTGCCTGTCATTGAGTTTGTGCCTGGGTCTAGGCCCTCTAAATATGCTTTTTTTTTTTTTTTTCAATTTAGACTGCTCATGCTGAAAGCCGAGAGCATTTTCATTGATTCTCCTGGCTACCTTGACAGGCAAATGCAGCCATGAAACGTGGAGCTTCCCAAAGTACATGCCCAGCATTATCATCCTCACACACATTAAGTCCAAGAAAGCTGGCCCGCAATGGACAGTCATTATTTTATGCAAAGGTAGCACCAAGTCCTACTTCCCTGAGCTTTTACAGCCATTAGAATCAAAGCTAACGAATGCCATTGCTATCTTATTTCCAGTATAATTACTGCACTTTGATAAAATACACTCGGGGTTCTTTCCCAGAAAAAGGCAGTGTCAGTAATGTAGCTCATGCTAATCAAAAGCAATTCTGGACAGAAAACATTCATTTTATGAATATAGAAATTTTCTCTATTATATCCAAGACAGGGTGTGATGGTGGCATTCGGCAGAGCGACAGGACAAATCATGAAAGTAATTTACTGGCCATAAAAGAAATTCTTAATTAGAAAATAAGGTTCATTTAGATAGCTTACTATGAAATGAATGATGATGGGATGGCAAATAAGTGCATTTTACTTTTATGTGTTTCATATTCATGCCTTTCTGGGGATTATGATCGACAAAAGTAACTATATTCCTGTATATTTTCCAGTGGTTCTTGATAGAATTATTAAGTATTCTTTGTAATTAATTTATAACTGTCTAAGAATTTATATGGCATGTTCATATTAAAATGTATCAAATATAAAAGAGAGGTGCTCCATGAACTTTCTAAAGAGAAGCATTAAGGGATGCTGGTACTGGTCTTTGCAGTGAATATTCCTGGTTGTTTACTATTTTACTTTCCTATTAGAAAGACGAATTTCAAATTTCAGTTACTAAGGAGGGACCAGGAACGTAGATGCCTTCCACCATATGGAACATTGCATTTTTCTTTTCCTTTCTTTTTTTTTTTCTTTCTTCTTTTTCAGAAGAACAAACATGGCAATTATTAGTTTTGCATTTAATTCTTGAAATGTGAAAAGCATCCTTCTGCTTATATCTCATTCAAAAACTCTTACTCCTTCTTATTGCTTTGATTTGCTAGTCAATGTTATTGACTAATTTCCAATTAATAACTTAATTCGTCTTCATAGTAATCCTAAAATGAATACTTTTGAGATCATCACAATCATATCTAGTTCATAGATGAGGAAATCTAGGCACTAAAAGGCTCATTGATTTGACCAAAGTCATCCAGCTGATGGACGGTCAGGCTGGAACTTGAACCTGTGCAGATAACACCAAAGGTCACTTTTTGATCCTTACTCTGTGGCTGGATTTTTCTGCGCACTGCCGCTTCACTGAGATGGTCACATGATATTCACATGAATGTTGTGATATTCATGATAATACGTAACAGGAAAATTCCATGTCATTTTCCCCTTTTGAATAATGAAATAAAAGAGACTGAGGTTAAGTAATAAACTAGTTACTACGGCATCAAATTAGAGTTTTTTCTGAATTCAGTATTGTTTTTCCCATAGTGCAATATTAGTAATACTCATGGCTTCGAGAAGCCATACCACACACCACAACTACTCGATAATTATTTTCACTGCCAGAAAAGCATTTGTTAACACATCTTTATATATAGTTCCACACTACACTCTTGTAGTAGGTCTTTAAAGGAATTTAATTCCAAAATAAGCACAATTAAAAAAAATTCAGAAATAAGATGGATTAGCAATGGGATCCTGCTGTGTAGCACTGGGAACTCTTTCTAGTCAATTACGATGCAACACATAATGTGAGAAAAAAGAATGTGTACCTGTATGTATAACTGGGTCACCATGCTGTGTAGTAGAAAAAATATATATATAAAGAAATAAAAAAAGAAATATACATTAAGAGGTAGGCATTGGTATACTGGCACACTAAATTAATTTAATATTTGTATTATGAGCAACAAAGTGTGGATCAAGTGAGAAGTCTTCAAAATAAGAGTTAGATTTTCAGGGTGAACTCGGTAATATTAACCGGCATTAACTGGCTTAAAAAGCAGAACATTCTTTTTAATCAAATCGGTTGTCAGGATGAATGACGTACTAAAAAAATTCAGGATTAGAATATTTTAGTAAAATTTCATACAAACACACATACAAATTGATAAACTGTTAAATAAGAAAACAACTTAATTTTTCCTATCTATGCATATACATGTTTACAGATAAGCTATGTGAAGAAATTGAACTCTTGAAGACTAAATATGCACTAGCCATTATTTCTACTGGTTAAGTTTATATCATGCATTTTGGTAATTTTTATAGTATTTTACCATTTTTGTGATGAGACTACATTATTTTTCTAACTAGAAAAATAACTATGCAATAAGTAATTATATACACGTTTTACAAATCAAAAACTCTAAGGTATAAAATAACTGTCATCATTTTGAATACAAATTAATAAAGGCATGATGGCAGGAAGAAATTAATGGAAAGGTTAACTAAAATTCAAGATAGTATTTTTCCTTTGCTACATTTTTTTTCAAATTTATTTCTCCAGAGTACTACAGAATTTGGTAATTGTGGAAAAAAATTGTTGTTGTTTTAGGTAAATAATATTCAATGGAACAAAGAAGAAAAGTGCAATACTAAGAAAGTATTGGGTAATACATACAAAACTAATAAAATTAGAAGAAAATGAAAATCAAGAGAATTGTACAAAGACTTAAAGGGATTCCCTTTTGCTTGCGTGCATACAAAGAGATTCCATACACTTTATTACATTATACCACAGAAGGAATTATGTGACATACAACTCCAGCATATTTAGAAATCTTAAAAATGAGACTTGAAGACATATTGTTCTAATGAGAATTAACATATTGGAAATATAGAGTATTTGATTAAATATAATAGCAAGCTTGTATTGATATTTTTTTCTATTTAGGGTATGGGACAAAGTTCCCTTTATATATTGAACTGCTGCAGCTATAACCCAATTGTTTCTCTTTCCTTATGACTGAGGCAGGAAGCATGAGAACCTAACAGAATGAATACTGAGTTCATCATTGCAGCAGCTAAGGGTCGGTAAACGCAACCGAGTATCAGGCCTGAGGAGCGTTATGGGGAAAGTATGACAGGAATTCGACTCTAGGCCTTTATGAGGAGACCTGGGACAGTCAGGACCTGGAACTCAGGTAAGATCAGAGCAGGAATCTTCTGCAGTCTTCACAAAGTCCAGACATGCATCAAACTGGGGCCAAGAAGGGAAACCGGAAGGGCATGTGTATCAAGACTCTGGCTCTAGAGCCAAGCATCTGGTCACGGCCTTGGGATCAGTACTGATTAACAGAATCATCAGTGGACAGAAAGAAGAGTAGGCTAAGGACCATAAAAGAGCAGGGGCAGTTGGAGCCTATGGGGACTTCTGAATTCCCTGCCACTCATCTGACTACAAAGACATTTAGAGGTACTGGTGACTAGTTGACTTCCACCTTCCAATTTGGCATCACTCCTGTTTTGACCACATTTTACCTGGAACCATGCAGGGAAGGTGATTCCAGGAAATGGTATTCAAATCGATAGCATATAAACCAGCACAGTCCAAGTGTACAGCTACACCGATATCTGCTAATGAGTCACACCCTCTGACCCCCAGTGATCTAGCAGGCTCACAAGATTTTTTTTTTTTAGAGAATGGGCCATTAGCAAACAGGATGCCAGCAGAAACCTGAGGTGCATCCACTCCCTGGAACATGCAATCGTGGGACCCAGCAGCAGGGCAGAAAGCCCAGGATACCCTCCTTTATAGTCAGGAGCCATGTGGAAAGAAAGGACTTCAGTCCCCTGAGAAAGAGATCCAGTCATCAGGGTCCCAGCTGAACCCAGCTCTGGGAAAACCCACCCAGGGAACATAATCACACAGGATCCCAGCATGATCAACAGGTGAACCACTCAACCAGCCCACAACATCAGAAGAAAAAAGTTACAAGCAACTACATGTTGTAGTTTATTGTAAAGTAGTGGACAACGGAATCAACCACCAAACTGAGATGAATCTTTCTGTTGTTGATAAAAAAAATAAATATTAATTTTATCCCTGTTATACCAAGAAACTTTTTTTAAAAGGCACTGAACTTGATTTCCTGAAAAAGAGTTTCCAATCGAGTGTTAGCTTTGCCATTTAAGTGGCTGAATGGACGAAATGTCAATGATTTTCCCAACACAACGTGTGTAAAATACTCTATTAGGTCCCAGTGTCACCATGATATTAATGACTACCATTTTTCAGTGTTTACTCCGTGCCAACCTCTGCATTAACTCTTTTACTCAGTGAATTCTTATAACTTCATATTTCAAGGATGAGAGATAATTATCTCTTAGTTAAAAGAGATGCACAAAAAATGGGACATAACTCACTCTACTTCACACAGCTGGGTTGACAGATTGGGACTGGGAAGATGGCAAGGCTTTCGATTTTAGCCACTATTCTGGAGTACCTCTCACCAATGCCATGTGCTTGGGGATGGGGGACATCTCAGCTCTGGACTAGTCAGAAGCATGGCGAATGAAGCCCTTTCATTTACAAGAATCACAGAAGACTGACCTGGGCATAAAAAGGAGGTTTATTCTGATCTCACCAATACCTCTGGCAATTGCTTAAGGAGACCAAAAAGGATTTAGGAATGGGAGGGAGACCTTGAAAGGGCTCTGCTTCACCTCTTGGATGATGATGGGTCTGCTGGGCAGAACTGTGGTTCTACCTTAGCACTCCTGAAACTGTCATCATGTTAAAATAGAGCACCATCCAAAATGCTACAAGGTCTTGCTTATTCGGTTGGCAACCGAAATTGTCATTTTTCCCCTGATGAACTTCACCACCGCCAACATGACCCCCATTCTAAGAGGTAGACTATCCCATCTTGGGTTCTATCATGAGAAAAATAAAAATAAAAATCAAGAAGTATCCTACCTTTGGTCTCCAGAGAGCTAAGCCCTTAGTTGTTGTAATGGTCTTGGTACATGAAAGAACTACCTGTGAGTGAGGGCTGGGAATTTGAGTCTCCCATACAGGCTTACGAGATCCCCTGGGCTGAGCAGAGGGAAGAGACAGATGGAGAAGAAGGAAATACAGGAGTTCATTGCCTACAGTAGTTGACCCCATTCCCTGACATCAGGCAGAGCATCAGGCAAGGGGGCTGCAGGTAGGCATAAGGAGAGATGGGGAAAAAAGGCTCAGACGTGGAAACGGGGTCATAGGAAATCTATGTGCAGTGTCTTGACCTCCTCAGATGAGCACTGTGATCATGAAACAGGTGAATGGCCACACACCCCCAAATATGAGACAAAAGAACCTATAAGCAAACAAGAAGCAGTAACAGGTCAACAAAGTCCAGCACGAAGTTATGTGTGAGGGTCTGATAGCAGAGGAATTCTTTCCCATTTGTCTTCTCAGGCAAAGACCCAGGACCAAGTGGCAGATCCTCCTCCCAGGTCTGGCTGAATGGATTCTCAATATGCAAAGAGAGTTCATTTAAACGGAAGAGAGGGAATGTTATGTCTATTGTCTCCTGAACATTTTCGTTATAGACATCATTCCTTCTCTGCTCCATACTGTGTGCGGTTATTTGCTCCAGTTTACAAGGCAATAAGTAATTGAACAGATGGTATGAGTTCAGTCCGTGAGAGCAGAGGGCTGGATTATCTTCCTCAGGAAGCATTTAGTGATGTAAGAGAAAAAAGGAGTTGCAAATACAACAAAGAAGAAGCAATCAGAGAGAAAATTAAATACACACACACGTGTGTGTGTGTGTGTGTGTGCACGTGCACCTGGAAAATATGTCAAGAAGACCATGTGACATTAGAAGTTTAAAAATTTTAGAATTTGAAGACATTTGTGTAACAGTGTTAAATAGAGAAAAAAGTGTTTTTAAAAATGAATAAAATATTAACAAGCTATAAGATATGGAATGAAGCATATGTTATCTGGTTACTTAATGTCTGAGTCCATTTGGGCAGCTATAGCCAACTATGACAAACTGGGTAGCTTATAACATACAGGAACATATGTCTCATAGTTCTGGAAGCTGGAGGTCCAAGATAAGGACGGTATAGGGGGGTGAGGGCCCTCTTCTGGCGTCCAGACAGCCAATCTGGTGTCTTCGGGTGATGGAAGGGGCTAGAAACTCAGCAGGGTCTCTTTCACAAGGGCATTAATTTTATCCATGAGGGCTCTCTCTGCCCTTATGACCAAACCACCCCAGAACCCCTATCTCCCAAGTGCATCACATTAGGCATCAAAATTTAGCGTGAATTTTGGATCAACACAACCATGAAGTCTCAAGCATGGATGTCTCTGAGTGAGCGGTGTGCTACATTCAAAAGAATTTGCGAGCCAGTACAGAAAGAAGCATGTGCTAAGGAAGAATCGCAAGGAGTATGAGAACACAAGCTAAAGGATTCGATGAGTAAAGATATGAAAAAATTAGGATAATAAGGTGAAAGGGAGAGTGAGTGCTGATGGACTTTTCAATCCAACAAAATTAGAGGGAAGAATGCATGAGACTGACACAGAAAGGACTGGAGAAAGAATGCATACATATGAGAATGACAGACTTGAGGAAGCAGAAAGGGGGAGATTACTTTAAAGATGAGAAGAGATAATTCTTCTTCAGAACTCTTGCAGAAATATGCAAATGGGTGTGGAAATAGATTACAGATAAGGAAAGGGTGGGGGGGGAGCTGGTAAACTGAATACCAGCTGTGCTTAAATTCACGACGAAAAGATAAAAGCGCAATTACTGACCCATCTACGATGCCAAGTAACTATGAACGCAAGTGCTTCGAACAAGAAAGGAATTCTTAGGGAAGAATGTGCTTAGAACAAATTTCATGTGAGACATGGCAGAATGTGGGTGGGCTTAATGCTTTGCCTGTAGTACACATTAAATGAATATTTACTGAATTAAAAATATCACAAATGTAAATGATTGCCAAATAAGATTTTTGGGGGAGTCAGTACAAACCTGAGGCTCTATGTCATTGTTTATGGGGAACCTTCTCTGTCAAGCTCAGCATAGCTTGATTACACGTTGAAAGTTCTTTATCCACAAAACAGACATAATAGAACCCACATTTCCCAGGGCTGTTATGAGAGTTAATTAATGTTTATAACACACCCTCTAGGATAGAGAGTCTAAAATTTGCTCATCCCACAGGCGCTCAGAATAATCTGAAACAGGGAGTTCCCATCGTGGCTCAGCAGTTAGCAAACCAGACTAGGACCCATGAGGATACAGGTTTGATCCCTGGCCTCGCTCAGTGGGTTAAGGATCCAGCATTGCCATGAGCTGTGGTGTAGGTCACAGATGCAGCTTGGATCCTGTGTTGCTGTGGCTCTGGCGTAGGCCAGCAGCTGCAGCTCTGATTCAACCCCTAGCCTAGGAACTTCCACATGCTGTGGCGTGGCCCTAAAAAAAATAATCATAAGCATAAGCATAAGCATAATAATAAATAATAATAATCTGAAAGACTTACTTAAGCCTCGTTGCCCGTGATGAATGTCAGCAGTTGGCCTAATGGTGAAATTTCAGTTCATGTCAATGTATTTTTACTTAATACATTTTTATTTGTCAACCATAAAGTGTAAGAAATAGACAGACAGTATAACTCAATTCTAGGAAGACAGGTCTCCGGACCAATGACACTGATAGGCTGACTCACCTGGGGCGAGGGAAGGGTTATTTTGGAATGTTCCAGAATGTCAAAAACAGACGTGGTTCAAAAGGAGTATAAAGAAAACAAATACTTAAAGCACTTAAATCAGTAAATTAGGTTCACAAAGAAAAAAAATCATCACTTTAGGAAACACTTTATCATTATTATAAAACACAATGGGAAAATTTGAGGGGATTAATAACTAAAGGTTCCCAAACTTAGTTCTAGTCACGCCATAATTCTCTCTCATCCAAATTAGACTGTGCATTGGCAGGCCTATCAAAAGCAAAGTGATCCTTTCACCCTGCTTCTAGAGAGAGGGAATAGAAACGTCTTATAAATAAAACTGTGATTTACCTTAATTGTGTGTGATTCCTTTTGTCAGTCCCATAAAATTGTTGTCAGCTCTTGCTTGAGTCATCATTTGTGAATGAGGGAAACTGCTTAAAATGCCTGCACTATTTCAACGTTGTAACGGGAGTGGTTACATATATATAATATATATAATATATATAAATTTATATAAAACAACATACGTATGACAACATATATATGCAATTCCAACAGGAAATATGTTTTTTTCCAATTGCTTGCTTCCTTTAAGGTGCCTCAAATGCAGAGAAGGGGCTATTCCTAGGGTCTCTAAGAAAAGAGAAATTGACCCCTGTGTCTATCATCACGTGACTGCAACGAAAGGGAAAAACCATCGGGGAATGAGCACCACAGGATCCCTGCACCTGGATTTATGCTGTCTTGCACGCTTCACAGTTATTTCAAGTGATTAATTATTGCTTCCTCAATCTGAAGATCTTTGTGGAATCAAAGTCAGAAATCTAAAATAGAAATACAGCTGGAATTCCCAGGGTGGCACAGTGGGTTAAGAATTTGACTGTAGCAGCTCTGGTTGCTGCAAAGCTGCAGGTTCGATCCCAGGCCCAGGTGTAGTGGTTTAAAGGACCCAGGATTGCTGCAGTAGTGGCTCAAATTTACTCTCTGGCCCAGGAACTTCCATATGCCATGGGTGTGGCCATAAAATTTAAAAATAAGAAGAAGAAAATAAAGTGGAAATAGAGCTTCTGCTTATCTCTAACCTGTGAGTTTGGATAATTTATTTTCTCAGCTTCAGTCACCTCTACAAAGTGAGCTTATTATTAACACCCTGAGGTAGAGAAGAGGAAATTAAGGGGAATGACATGTGAAACACTGACAACCATAACAAGTGCCTGATAGCTGTTTAGTCACCGCTACACGGACAGGGGGCTGTGGTCTGTCACAATTCAAAGCATTTTGAAACACGGTAGGTGGGTAGAAATAAATAAATGCTTAAGTTATAAGCCTGGTATGGACGCAGATATATAATAGTGGTCCATACATTTTTACTAACTTGGAAAAACTATCGAAATCCAACAGATTGACAAGTAAAGAGCCGGGAAGCATCACTCTGACACCTACAATGAGAAGGAGCAGAACAAACTGAAAACAGGCAACTCCTCTTGGACCCCTTAGAGAACTGAAGTCCTGGGGAAAAAACCACTCCCCTGAAATCTGGAGAGATGGTTAAAGCCAATAGGTGAGGCCGGACAGGAGCTGCAAGAGACTTAACATGATTTTGGTGAGCGGGCTGAGAGCTGAGTCTGGACCAGGATGAGAATGAAAATGTCTCAAGGGGTTGCATGGATGATGGCTACCCGCTTCCGTGGGTTTTACCTGAAGAAAGGCTCTTACAGTGAAGAACCAGGAAAATCTTCTTTTGGCTCTGCAAGGAGGAGGGGAAACTGACCCCTATGATGAAGGCTCAGGGAGGTTCCAACAAGAAGGGCCATGTGCAGGAAGACTTTTCCAGAGTCTGATCCACCTGGGGGGCAGTGAGGTCAGGTACCTGACCCCAGACCCCTCCAGCCTGCCCGTCTCTCCTAGGGCGGGAGTGCGGAAGCTAAAAACTACACTTGGAAGGCCATCTGTCAGGAATACCAGCCCAGGGGGAGATTAAGTTCAAGAATGGGCTTCAAGGAGTTCCCGCTGTGGCACAGTGGGATCTGTGGCGTCTTGGGAGCACTGGGACTCGTTCAATCCCCAGCCCAGCACAGTGGGTTAAGGACCCAGCGTTGCTGCAGCTGCAGCTTAGGTAGCAACTGCCGCTCAGATCTGATCCCTGGCTTGGGAACTCCATATGCTGTAGGGTGGCCAAAAAAGAAAAAAAAAAAAAAATTAAAGACCAAAAAAACACAAAAGAATGAGTCAAAAGAACGTTCCCTTCTCCCACCTTTTCCCATCACTCCACGAGTGGATGGAATTTCAAAGAGCAGCAGGAAGCCAATGCTCTCTGACCAGGAGGACATGGGGAAGCCCAAAGTCAACAGGGAACACTAAGACAAGGCCATTGGCACGCATACTGGGAAAATCTCCCAGGATAATAGTTTAAAAGCAGTGCAAGAAATTCAGTGTGGGAGTTCCTATAGTCTCTGTAAGGGAGGCAGACTTGATCCCTGGCCTCGCTCATTGGGTTAAGGATCCAACGTTGCAGCAAGCTGTGGCACAGGTCACAGATGCAGTTCAGATCTGGCATTGCCAGTGGCTGTGGCATAGGCCAGCAGCTACAACTCTGATTTGACCCCTAGCCTGGGAAAAAGAAAGAAAAGAAAAGGAAAGAAATTAGGTGTGTTTGGAAAACACAGTCCCAAGTTTGCTGCTAGAAAAGCAGAGGGCAGTTTGAGTCACAATGATGCTGTGTGAACTCCATGGGGAGCCGTGGAAAAATTCTAAGCATGGTTGTGATTGCTCACACTTGCCTCTGAGAGGATTTCTGTGGCAGCTCTTTGGAAAATGAAGTGGTGGTTCCTAAGACTCTGATATTCCCGGTGCGCAGATAAGAAAAGTGAAAGCTTCCACCAGGGCGGTGGTGACTGGGTGGAGAAGAGAGCAGAGCACAAAGGTCTATGAAGTCTAATGGGCAGCACCTGGCAGCATATGTCTGCATCAGGGCAATAGCGAAACCCAGTATCGATCTCAGTATTTCCGGTTTGGACTATGATAGAAACAATGGCACCAATATGGATTAAAGGAAATGTAAAAAGAAACACTGACTTAGCAGAGAAGACCATCATTTCAGTTCTGACCCTGCTGAGTTCAGGTCACTTTGAGATAATTCTACGCAGAGTCTAGGGGGCTCCTGGATATGTGCTTCAGCAATTCTGAATTATTAGCGACGGCAATTTGGAACACAGGAGGTTAATAAACCCGCGCAAGAAGATAAGAGTTGCTCAGGAAAATTATTGAAAATTACATACTAGCCCTTATCATTGGGTGCAGAGTGTCAAAAAGAAAAGTTATAAGGTCTGTCCTGCGCAGAAGACAAGTATAAGCAAGTGTGATGATGGGAAAAACTGAAAAACAAGAGAAGTTTAGGTATTAAATGGCCACCAATGTCAAAGGTTGTAGAGAGTCACAGACTGTAAAGGGAAAAAAAGGTTCTCTTAGCCAGGTTAGAGAGCATTGCATCATTAATTTTCCACTTTTGCTGGAAATACAATGAAACCTAAAATGACTTATTCCATCATGTCTCTAATCCTTCAGTCCTTTTTGAATATGTTACAATTTATAAGCTGGTGTGGGTCCAAATTGCCATGCTGGCGGGTTCTACTCTTGGATACATCCCCCCCTTTGGTGACAATACATTTTCTTTTTTTTTAAATCAAAATACCTGGACTAGGTATTCAGAAGTTCATCTGTAAAGATGAAAAAGATGATTTTTAATTGAGAAATGAGGGGTAGCACCAATCAAAAATAAAAACAAATGAGACTCAGAAGGAAGCCAGTCAGATTCTTCCCGACACTGTCAGAGTGAGAGAGGATGAGAAATCACAAGTCCTAAAGATGGTCATCGTGCTCTCGCCACTCCACCTGCTCTGGACAGCGTGGCTTTGACCCTCCCCACACCCTCTCCCTTGAATGGGGAAGGGCATGGGACTTGCTGTAACCTATACAACTGTAGTGACTGCTTGTGACACCAGGGCTGGGTCAGACAGAGTGATGCAACTTTCACTGGACCCTGCATTCTTAGAGCTCCGAGTGCACAGTCTGGAGTCCCTGAGGCCACCTTGCTCTAAGGAAGAGGCAACATGAGGGCGCTTCATTCCACAGCCCTGGCCTCCGTTTCCTCCTGGTGCTGGCTGAGGACATGTGAGGGAACGAGCTTTGGGGGGAGCCCAAGGTGCCAAATTCCCAGCATTGGAGTGTTCCAGCCAAGCCCTGGATCTGAAGCAGGAATAGGACATCCCACAGCCATGTCCTAATTCTTCACCCTGAGAACCTTACGGGTGCCTGTGGTCTGTGTTACTGCCTCTCACGTACGAATTCGCTTTTTCTGCCTGCTCTCTCACGGGGACAGTTCCTCTCCATGCTCATCAATTCATCGCTCAGGTTGGCCAAGTCCAATGTCTCTGAACTGAAAAATGCCTTCTTCACCGAACCTTCTGGACCTCCAGCTCTATTATTGCATGGCACCCTGTTTGTAGCTCTATCCTAAAATTCACCACGTTGCATTTTAATTTTTTTTTCTTTTAACTTCGTATGTGCCCCAGGATATAAATCAAGGACTAGCGCAGTGCCTGACATCTAGTTTAATCCATTATGTTGGAAGAATGAAAGAATGAACAAATGAATAAAAAAACAACTCTTATTGACCTCACATTCCTAGGGTCTGTACCTCGAAAACAATGAATTATAGTCAGTCTACCTAAAGAACAGAAGATCACTGCTATATTATAAAACAAAGTATTTTAAGTATTTATTATAATGCATGCAAATATACACATACGGAATTTGAAAAAAAACCAATGCCATCAAAATAGTGAACATCTATTTTCTTTATATGTGCCATATTATTGGGTGTTATTTAAATACATTTTTAGATTATACATTTTAATAAAAATATGAATGTATAAAATATGAAGACATGCTTATATAAGCAATTGTCTACAGTTTATCCATGGAGTTTAAATTATATGATAAAAGTGAAATGAATGATTCTTTCTCATATTAAATTTTAAATTTCAAAATTTTAAAGCAAATGTTCTTTGTATAATTAATACAAAGAATATTGCCTTAAGATGACTTACTGAGAGATACTAAAGTATAGTTAGTATTTCAGAGCCAAAAAAAAAAAAAACAAATCAGATGACTTCTGTTTTCTTCTCATCGTGATTCTATTATATGCAAGAGGGCAAGTGAAATGGAAATAATAACTTGCTTATTTTTAAGTCATAAAAACTAGATTAGACTGATTCTGCAAAGGAACCGTAATGTGATATCAGGAATTTTATTGAACTGGTTGGGCTTTTTAGTTACCTCATCTGACAGTCAGGTGTAATAACACTGCTTGTACTGGGCTGCCATGGGAACTAATGGGACGACTCAGGCAATGCTCAAGTGCCTGGTAGAGTGTAGACAGTTCCTGGAGTCCAAGAATTAGTCATTGGGCTGAAAGGGGAATAAGATGAATAGATATTGAAACTGACTTGTAACACCATTGGGGAAAATGAAGAATGAGGTTTGTCCTACTCACCCCATAAGTTTGACTAAAATAATGATTAAATAAATACCATATATGGTGAAGCTTGAAAATATAACGTGGTCAGCTAATACAGAATAATATTATTTCACAATAAAAGGATACAGGCTCAAAGGCTTAGGATGAATTTTCCCTAAATGAATATGATACATCATAATTAAAATTGTGTTAATGATCAGACTAATAACACTGGTTTGAAAGAGTCTATGAGGCACCATCTTAAATCACGCTAAGGTTTAAACAAAGGTTTACAGCCATGCCCTTAGCTTTATCTTTATACCATGTTTTCCTGACAGTGCATTTAGCCTCTGCCCAAAAGTCATTTCTTAATTTCAGCATAATTTGCCATCTGGAGAGGCTAGGCATGAGGAACACTTTTATTTCCAAACTCAGCAAATCCTGGCTCCTGAACGTCAAACAATTCTTTCTCTAGGTTCTCTCTCTCTCCTCTTATATTTATCACAGCCTCTGAAATGAAGCCAAGTGGTTCTTAGGTCACCATCCTGATTGGAAATCTCTTTCCTAAATCGTAAGCCTCACTAATAATTGTGTTTTTTTTTTAAATTTTCTATTTTACTGTAGGCAATGATGTCACAAAACTTTCCGCTACTACATAACAAGGGCCACCCTTCTGCTAACACTTAATATCACTGTCCTGGTTTTCTTTTAAGTGTGCCCCACAGCCTTCCTGAGATCATCAGGCTTCTTCTCACACTCTCTCCAAGGCTCCCTACTGAACGGTGCCCCTAGTACCCTCTCTTTTCTGTCCTCGGTTTCATCTCAGAGCTAATGCCCCATGTTTGGACTCCTAGCAGCAAATTCCTTCTAGGTACCATCCTATGTTCTGTTTCACCCTAAAGCCAGGTGGCTTCAACCATTAACAGTCATTTCATTTTCTCTAATCTGTTATGTGGACCAAGCTCAGAGAACATCCCTTGTCTCTGACCCGTGAGACATCAGCAGAAGCCGGAAGCCTGGGGTTGACATCATCGAAACCTCACTCACACGGTTCTGATAACTGATGCTGACTGCTGGCTGGGGCCTCAGACGAGGCTGTGCATTAGTCAGCATGGCCTATCAGAAAACTGCACACTGGGCTGTTGGAACAACAGATATTTATTTCCGCCTGTTCTGATACTGCAAAAACATGTCTTAGCTCTTGGTGCAGGCCCTCTTCCTGGCTTCCAGATGGGTGCCTTCTCACTGTGCCCATCATGGCCAAGGGGGACGTCTTGGTATCTCCTCTTCTTAGAAAGGCACAAATCCCATCACAGGGGGCATCTTCCCTCATGACCTCATCTAAACCCAATTACCTTCTGAAGGCCCCACCTTCAAATAGCATCACATGGGGGTTTAGGGCTTCAGTGTGCAGATCTGGGGGGACACAAACATCTAGTTCATAGCAGACCATCCGCCAGAACACTCATGCATCCTCTGTCTCTCCAAGTCGCCACTCAGCTTCCTCACAGCCTGATGACTGGGTTCCAAAAATGAGCATCTCAAAAGAACACAGCAAATGGGCATGGCACTTTTATGACTTAAGTTCATACCTCACTTTGCACCACTTTCATCATATGCTCTCACCCGGGGCAGTGCCTAAATTCCACCCAAAGGGACGGAATGCACTCACTACACGAGAACAGGTCAACCTCACATAGTAAGGAGAGTATGTGGAATGGGGTATATTGTGGTTCCATCCCGAGAAAATACAATCTACTACAGTGGCCAAGGTCTGCATTCACAGACTGTAAGGACGGATCCACCTTGACACAGCATGAACATTTCTAGGAAGGACCTCTATTCTACAAATATAAACCTATACCATCCTAAATAGAGAGCTCTAATTAATCTTAAAAAATACAGAAATGTAGAAAGAAAGAATCAAGCATGTGGTGACATGTGTCCCACGGGATTTCAGAACTGCTATGGACCAGCAGCTATTGTATGTCTCCTGTTCCCTGCTATGGACTAGCAGCTATTGTATGTTCCCCTCCCCCTTAAGAACAGGAATGTCCAAAGTCCTTATTCTATGCCTGGGCCACCAGTGAAATTGGTTGTGAAGTGGGGGTGTGTGGGGGCTGTGATAGATGACTTATCTCTGTAGTTCACAGGTCTTCAGACAGAAAGGACATACCTAAGTAGGAATACTGAGCAACCGGCTCCAAGGAGCATTAGCTATACCTGGAGACCATATAGATAATATAGTTATAGACTTCAAAGTGACATCCTAAGCACCTTGGGGTTCTTGGGGCTAAGTTCAAGTATATTTTGCATGTGAGAGGGGAATGCGTTATTGTGGCCCTGGGGCAGACTGTATATTCAAAGGGATTCTCCACAAGGTATCTCATCTCACAGGCTTTTCTTAACATGTTAAATTGACACATGTCCCACAAAGTGGCAGGTCCTGTGCCCCCTCCCCTTGAATCTAGATGTATATTTGTGAAGAGAGCAGAAGAGATGCTATGTGACCACCAAGGCTAGGTCATGAGAAAGCAATGTTCATTCACATTATCCGCTTAGGATACTCACTTGGGAACCAGCAAACATGCTGTCAGGAAGCCTTTGCCCATAAGAGGAGAGCATGTGCAGATGCTCCTGCAAACAGCCCTACCTGAAGTCTCAGCTGACATTCAGCCTCACCACCAGGCCATGTATTCATTCAACGATTCTAGTGCCAGCTGTCAAATAACTCCCACCTTCAGGCTGGCCCAGCTGGTAGCAGGTGGGGAAGAGATGAACTGTCTACGTGGCGCCCTGATCATACTGCACAATTAACAGGCAAAACAATCATCGTTGCTTTCACTCTTGAGTCCCGAGTCTGTTATAGAGCAATAGATAAATAGAACAGGGAATACCAGCTAACACAAATAAATTTGGTTTTTCGTTTGTTTGTTTGTTTGTTTTTTGCTTTTTAGGGCCACACCCACAGCATATGCTGGTTCCCAAGCTAGGGGTCGAATTAGAGCTATAGCTGCCAGCCTATGCCACAGCCACAGCAACTCAGGAAATGAGCCGCATCTGCGACCTACACCACAGCTCATGGCAACACCGGATCCTTAACCCACTGAGCAAGGCCAGGGGCCGAACCCACAACCACATGGTTCCTAGTTAGATTTGTTTCTGCTGCACCATGATGGGACCTCCCAAATAAATTTGATTTGAACAAAGCTGCTGCCCTGCATCTTCCCACTGACCTGGAATTTCTAAATTCTTATTGATATTATTATTTTGTGTATTTTAATGAACTAAACTATTATGTCACAATCTCAATTAGTAGAACTGCACACTTGAAACTGAAAACAATTGCATTATTATTTTTTTAAAAGGGAAGGATGCCCATGAGTCCTTCAGTTCATTTTATCTGGTCTAGGAAATACATGTTGAATAGATAAACTCCCAAAATACCACACAAGTGCACAGGATCCTCAGCAGAGACTGTCCACCCAGGTTTGTCCAGTTGGTGTTATTATAGAATCATATTATGAATGTCACTGGGAAACGCTTGAGCTATAGATAAGGCTTTTCTTTGTCAAATATGTGGGTTTTACTTCATTAAAAAAAAAAAATCTAGCCTGTAAGACTTTTTTCATGGTCAGGTTTACATCATTTTGGTCCTGAGAGAATTAATATCAAAACATGTATTTAAAAATAGATGGTTAAAATCCAAAGCAGTGCAATCTATTCTATAAATATATATATGTGTGTGTGTGTGTATATATATACATAGAGGATATCTATAGTGTAATGTATAATAATTCATACCGTATAAATATATATATGTGTGTGTGTGTATATATATATACATATAGGATATCTATAGTGTAATGTATAATAATTCATACCGTATAAATATAGTTCACGTTCTTATTTTGGATGTCAATTTTTTCCTTTCTCTTCATCCATTCTTTCAGCTGCCAAGCATTTCCAAAAATTGTTGAATTTCAGATGATACTGCCAGCTGCATACTTTTCTGCCTTACTAATTTGCAGACATCACTTACTTGATAACACTTCACACAGCTGTCTACCCCAAGCTTAAATGACTTTCTGATTTCTGAACAAGAAGTAGCTACACAAATAATGGCTTCAGACCAAGGTCTTTGGCAGTACGACTCTATCCACCAGGCCTGGCACAGAGAAAAGTTTAGGAAAATGGGGTTTTGATTTCTATTGTCTATCTATTTGTTCTATCGAGTGAAAAGGACAATTAAAAGACTTGCTATAGAGCACGTCACATTCATGTATCTCAGTGTCTTTCATCTAATTTCTCTTCCACTGAGGTTTACCATAGAAGCATCTTATCTTTTTTTCTTATTTTTCTTTTCCTTTTTCCCCCAGTACAGTGTCACTGTGACTCTGGCAATGTTTTCTTTCTTTCTTTCTTTTTTTCTGTAACCAAAATATATCCTGTCCTTTAGGGAGCTATTAATTGTTATCAGATTGAAAAAATGATCAGAAACTAGGGTTTTATGCCCTATGCCCAAGGCTCAATTATATTAATTATTTTTACCTTGTTCCAGGCCTCTTTTCTGATACATCTTGTATGGGAAGTTGTTAAATAACAAAATAAAGTGCTAAATAATTTGTATTCTTATCCGCAAAAAGCCAATAAAAATAGTAATAACAATAACGACAGCAGTAGCAACAATACAAAGCAATGGATAAAAGTCAGAAAATCTAATGGGATTGGAATTATAGAAGGAGTGAATAGTCACAATTTTCCTTGCCATTAAGCAAAAAATAAACATATAAGAACTAAAGCCTTCCTATCTAACATGCCGACAAAATGTGCTGATCAATAATTTTACAGAAAAGTGCCTTATTAGTAAAAACGGTAAAACAAGAACAAAAGTGTTTGTAAACTATTAGAAGCAGGACAAGAGGTGGCCATTTCAGAAGTCGTTGTCTCTTTGCCAGCCTGTGCTGTTCTGACATCATTTGACTCTGAAAACATAAAAGGATGAAAAGAATACAAAATGATTCTAGGTTAGACCAGAGAAAAAGACATACCATCAGATGAGATGGCTTGTTGATCCCCAACTTTCTCCATTATGATGCTAATATTATTATCTGCCAAATATTAGCATCATAATAATATCTCAGGTTTAAATCTCCCTCCTTCTGTCTCTTTTTTTCTCTTTTAGGACCACACCAGCCTGGAAACTTCCAGGCTGGGGCAAATGGGAGCTCCAGCTGCAGGCCTACACCACAGCCACAGCAACACCAGATATGAGCCACATCCACGACTTAAGCTGCAGCTTGTGGCAATGCCATTTACTTAAACCACTGAGCAAGGCCAGGGATCCAATCCACATCCTCATGGATGCTAGTCGGGTTCTGAACCCTGTGAGCTGCAACGGAACTCCAGGTTTGCGTCTCTCTCATTTTGCCGGCTTTATTATAAGTTGCTAATAAACAAGCTGTAAAGTGCATTTAAAGCTAGAATGATGGAATTCCTGCCGGAGCACAAAAAGATTGGCTGCATCTCTGCAGCACCGGGGTGCAGGTTTGATCCCCGACTGGGCACAGTGGGTTAACGTATCCTGCTTTTCCACAGCTGTGGTGTACATTGCAGCTGCAGCCCAGATCTGATCCCTGGCCCAGGAACTCCATAAGCCATGAGGTGGCCAAAAAGAAATCTAAAAATAATAATGGCAAATATCATTGATAAAGCCTTATATCAGAAGCCTTTATATTAATTTGTCTAACATAGCTAAATAAAACCTACAGAAAGAATTCATGGGAACTTTGAAAATGAACTTGAAAAAATATATATTATATTTTTTTATAAAGTGAGTAGGCTGAATCTCAAAGTGCAATGAAAATTCAGCCCATTGCATTCTCAATTGAATCTTAAATATGGGGCAACTATAGTTCTCCTCAATCTTCTGACTTTTCACATTGGGAATATTAAGCAAAATTTTAGATAGTCTCAAAACTGGAATGCACGCTATCCTACTTTCTAGACCACAACCAAGATGAGGTGAGCTTGCCAATCAGAGCACTCTAGGAAAATGAGAATCCATTATCAAAATAAGAGAAGAAAAGGAAACAATTTGTCTTTTCAATGATGGCAGACTATGCACAGGGCTTTCAACTGCCCCTTTATGATAAATGAACAAAGGGAGGGAGGGACCCTCGGAGGAGAAGTTGGAGGTGGGCATTACTCCAATTCAAGAATGATGCTTCCAACTCATTAGGTCCACCTGTGTGGGAAAGTAGATCAGCTGCTTAAGAGCCAGTTTTCTCTCAGAAAAGCACAAGAGACACTGTTCCGGGCTTGGAGAATCTAACTTTTTCTCTGTGGATATTCTTCTTTGAAATTGCAAGCAAATTTAGTGGAAAAGATAGCCAAATCTATACACGTTTGGATTTTTTTTCTTACTACCTTCTACTTTATGAATAAATATAAGGAATACTTCTTGGAGTTCCTGTTGTGGATCAGCGGGTTAAAACCTGACTAGTATCCATGAGGATGCAGGTTCAATCCCTGGCCTCACTGAGTGGGTTAAGGATTCGGCATTGCTGTGGCTGTGGCATAGGCTGGCAGCTGTAGCTCAGATTTGACCCCTAGGCTGGGAACTTCCATATGCCATGGGTGTGGCTCTAAAAAGAAACAAAAAATTCTAAAAAAGAAACATAATTTACAATGTTATGTTTCGGATGTACAGAAAATTGATTCCGATATAGAGATAGATAGATAGATAGATAGATAGATAGATAGATAGATAGACAGACACACATATATACTTCCGATTCTTTTCCATTTTAGGTTACTATAAGATATTGAATATAGTTCCCTGTGCTACGCAGTGGGTTCTTGATGTTTATCTTTTTTACGTGCAGTAATGTGAGGTTTACAGTACCTGATGAAGTTATTGTGATTGGATGGATTTGATAGAAAAATATGTACAAGAATACTTAAACCATTAGTCTGTACCAGTCAGGGCTTCAAGGGGATTCTGTAAATTGTCTGTGCCTAGGATGATAAAAAATAGACTTATTCATTAGATATTGGTGTGCTGATTATAATAATAAAGAGGTTAGGATTTGAATGACCCATACTTAAGATAAAATGAAACTGATTTCCACAATGGATAGTAAATCATTACTATGAGATAGCCAACAAGACATAACCTTATTAATTGCGCTCAAGTGGAGTTTAGATCTATTAATATATTTCAGAGCATCTCTTGAAAATTGTGTAAACTCAAGGGTTTCACCTTGATGGAACATTCTTTTAGAATTCAGTGGTGAATCCCTGGACCACCAGATTAATTGAAGTAGTATTTTCACCTGGTTTGTCATTCATTCTGTTTTTCAAAATTTTTCGATGGAGTCATTAAAAATATTCATCTTTCAAAAAACTATATTAATCCCCATGCATCTAATCTGTTAACTTGTAAATCACCATGGAACTAAAAACTACTTTATATTCTCAGAATTTTAAGTAATTCATTAGAATTTTTTTTTTTTTTTTTTAGGTCCGCACCTGCGGTATGTGAAAGTTTCCAGTTTAGGGGTTGAATCTGAGCTGCACCTGCAGCCCTACACCAAAGGCACAGCAACACAGCATCTGGATCCAAGCCACATCTGTGACCCAAGCTGCAGCTCGCAGCAACACTGGACCCTTAACCGACTAATTGAGGCCAGGGATTGAACCCATATCCTCATGTATACTAGTCAGATTCTTCACTCACTGAGTCCCAAGGGGAACTCTAAAAAAAGTGTATTTTTAACTGAGAGGAAAAGATTTAAAACTTCAATCTTAGTTAATGTAGGACATAAAAATGTAAGATTTAATAGCATATGAATTTAAAAACTAAACAGATAAATTAAAAGTGAAATGGATTTTGAAAACATCCGTGAGTCTAGCTTCCCACTTTGTACTAAATAAACACAGAACATCCTATGGGAAATTAGTGCAGGGTCCAGGGAATGGGACCTTCAAACCAGTACTTCCACAAGTCATTTCCAAGATGCTTTAGGGGAAAAAAAAATAGAATACAAGAAATCGACTCTAAAGCTTTCTTTTAATCTAAAGATTCACATTGTTCAAGATCGGATCATGTTACAGGGAGGGCCAACCACACAATTAACTGCTCTGGAAAGACGTGTCCCCTTATCATTAGCAATGAAGAAGGACCCTGTGGAGAGGGGGAGATAACTTTTCTGTCCACAGCATGAAATTGTAGACCTCAGGTCACCCACATAGCATCTTTTATTACTGCTGAATATAGACGCATGCAGCTGCCCCTGGAGAGCCGAGTTATGGATTCTTCCATCGGAGAATCAGGCAGCCACTCACTTGAAAGCATTGTCCTAGTTTAATACCAACCAGACTCCATCGCTTCTCCTGTTGGTACTAGGAAAACACTGCTACTGCTCAGGGTTTTTACATGTTTTTCTTAGACACCCAATTTCCTCTAGCTGATTTGTCTTTGCAGTCATTGTAAGTTACAAATGGAATCTACTTTCACTGTACCTAAGTTGTCAGCTCAATGAAAATAGTAGTTTACAAAAGAGGGCATCACTTGTAAAGAACAGGGCATTGCCCTAAAAATGATGGAACACATTTTTTTAAAGTCCATTAAAAACAACTTTAAGAAACTCAGTGAATCTTCCTGGGATGGGGTCAAGTTATGTCCTTAGAGCACTAACTACATTTATCAAGTAGAAGGTGTTCTGAGACATGCCATAAATGGTAGCCCACAAAAGCGCTGGAATTCTTTACAGGCAGTAACCTGGGAAGAAATTCAGTGTTATGATAAGTTGTTCCCTTCAGAGGGAAAATTCTCATGACTCAGTTTTGATAATGTGTGAAATTTATTTATTTATTTATTTATTTATTTATTTATTTATTTATTGTCTTTTTAGCTATTTCTAGGGCCGCTCCCGCAGCATATGGAGGTTCCCAGGCTAGGGGTTGAATTGGAGCTGTAGCCACTGGCCTACGCCAGAGCCACAGCAATGCGGGATCCGAGCCGCGTCTGCAACCTACACCACAGCTCACGGCAACGCCGGATCGTTCACCCACTGAGCAAGGGCAGGGACCGAACCCGCAACCTCATGGTTCCTAGTCTTATTCGTTAACCACTGCGCCACGACGGGAACTCCAATGTGTGAAATTTAATCAGCAGCATTGATCAAGACACTTTGATACCTTGTGATAAGGAAAATATTAATTTGCAGCCATTGTCTTTAACTGATTCCTAAGTACTCCCATAATCCTTGTGTTTTGCAAAGTATAAAACCTTTGTGTCAATTGCCATAAATAGGGCAGTAACAGTCAGTTCTATTTTTCGATAAACTTAAAGCGGTAAAGATTTGTAATTTGATTTTCCCTAGTGGTGGTACGGAAAAAAATTCAGGAATAAATTTTAACAGAGAATATAAACTAAATTTGAAAATGGAGAAAAAACTGTGTGTTTCTTTGGTGTGGAGCACACTTAAAAAGTCAGTGGTCATTTTAGGGAAGTGGGAATTTAGGCTCTTGATGAATTCAGACATGTTGTTAAAACATCCAGCCTTCAGGCAATATACTTTTGACTTAATGAATTTAGACAAGAGTGTGTTAGTGAGCTATGTCCTATATCATGTCATTTTATACATTACTGTAATGTAAATAAATTCTTAACTGGAATCACCCTTGATAATGAGGTCATAGTAATAAAATATTATTAATCTGAGTCAGTGATAATTAACTCTCTCAAAGGACAGATTAATTTTCATTAGACAGGTTTTTTGTTTTGTTTTGTTTTGTCTTGTTTTGTTTTAAAATGGAGTGGGCTGGGAACAGACTGGGCTCTGTCCTGATCTTCCACCATTCCTTCCTAACCTTGCCTCACCCTTCCCAATGTACATCTCATTTTATTTTATTTTTCCCTACGCTATTTGCCGGGGCAGGGGTCCAAGGTATTAGCGGCTTGTCTTCCTTCTGCACACAAAAGACCAACACGTTTGGTGAACACTGGATGCAGCTCATGAAGTGAAATTTATTAAAGTTAGCTTTATGGATGAGGAAACTGAGACGGCAAGAGAGTGTAAGAAAATAACCTAAAAGCTAAAGACTGAAAAATGATGGAGACAGGACTCAAGGGAGTCTACCCACAGATCCTTCTTCCACTCTTCATGTTGAATTCCATCTAAAGGGTAAGGGTCACCAATATCCATGGTGACTGCAATAAAAATTCTAACACCTGTAGAACGAGCTCTAATAGTACCTCCTTCTTCTTAACTCCCTAACACATACGCTGTCTGGAATATTAGCATTTCCGATACTCACAGCAGCTTCGTGGGATCGTCAGATCTATTGCGCAAAAAATGATAACAGACTCAGAAAGGCAAGGCCAAGTGGTCAAATTCACAGTCTGACTTCGAATCTAAAGCTCCTGTTTCTACCACTGCAGCCCAACTAGGCAAAGAAATGATTTCATAGGATTGCCAATGAAACTGTTTTCACAGCATTCGCAGGAGGAAATCTGCTTCCCCCCCTCATTTTTTTATGGTTAATTATGAGATGATCTCTAGGTTAATAGACAAATGGCTCACTACAATTTCTTTCTTGACACCCAAAACCCCATACAGGCATTTTGGCTAATGAGGTTTTGGAAAAAGCAAGCCAGGTGAGTCATCTGCCATTCAATTAATGTCTGGACAATTGTTTAGTAAACACTACGTCATAGACTGCGTATCGGATCCTATGTGGAATAAGCTATGTTACGGACATGTAGGGTCAGATGACTTTCTGTGGTCAAGGGCATTCTGTACATTGTAGAAGCTTCAGGAACACTCCTCCCAAGCGTCCTCCAGTTGAGTGCCCCTGGATCTCTTACCTGCCAGTCCCGTGACATGAAGGGAAACTTAGAACCTGCAATATTCATAACCTAGTTTCACTATGTCCTAGTTAGAGGAAATAGACGAGGTGTTAATTAGGACTAGGTATTCTTGGAATGGAGTCAAATTGCAGTTTCCCTACTGTCACCATGAATTATGACGACTAAAGAAATCTGCCTCTTTCTTGGCGCCATTGGTCAAAATCAGTTCATATTTTAGAGTCAGAAACCATTGGCTAAAACCACAGCTCTTTTGCCTTTTTGATCTCCCTACACTTAACCCTGGAATTTGCCCAAAGCGGATGTTTAATTTATATATTTTTTGTTCATGGTAGTTAAATTTATTTATTTATTTGCTTTTTAGGGCCGCACCCATGGTATATGGAAGTTCCCAGGCTACAGCTGCCGGCCTACACCACAGCCACAGCAACACCAGATCCTTAACCCACTGAGCAAGACCGCCACCTCATGGTTCCCAGTCAGATTCGTTTCCGTTGCGCCGTGCCGGGAACTCCCAAGGGAGTTAAATTTAAATGCATATATGAATATGAGCTGAGCTGAAAATCTTCAGAATTTTTTTTTGACTTTTTTTTAAATGGACACATCTGCCATTCCCAGGCTAGGGGTCACATCAGAGCTGAGCTGCCGGCCTATGCCACAGCTACAGCAAGGCCAGATCTGAGCTGCCTCTGTGACTTCCACCTGGGCTCACTGCAATGCCGGATCTTTCAATGCACTGAGAGAGGCCAGGGACTGAACGTGCATCCTCATCGATACTAGTCAGATTCTTAACCCACTGAGCCACAAAACGGAGATAGGCTAGCGAATCATGTACCACCATATACAGTCAAATATAACACCAGTAAAAATAGACTCTGTCACCATTTTTGAAATTCATGGTTTTCTACTTGAGTCATCAGTTTCCATTTCTGTTCTAATATATTCAGTAGCACAACGCCAAAACGGTCGATCTTACTTGAACTGCTTCAGAAAGGGAAACTTACCCCCTCAGTACACACACACACACACACACACACACACACACACACACACACACACGGTTCATTATATTAGGTCAGGATAATTTTTTCAAAGACATCGTTGGAGTATCAGTGTGGCAGTTTCCAGAGCGATTTGTATACTCCTTTCATCTTCTCTCACGTGGATAATGACACTCGACTATTTCAATAGTCAAGGAACAGGTGAGCCACTCCCTCTAAAGCACAGCACTCTTGTAGTGAGTTCCCACTGTGGCTTAGTGGTTAATGAATCCGACTAGGAACCATGAGGTTGCGGGTTCAATCCCTGGCCTTGCTCAGTGGGTTAAGGATCCGGCATTGCCGTGAGCTGTGGTGCAGGTCGCAGACATGGCTCAGATCCCGCGTTGCTGCGGCCATGGCGTAGGCTGGTGGCTACGGCTCCAATTTGACCTCTAGCCTGGGAACCTCCATATGCGGAGGGTGTGGGCCTAGAAAAAGACAAAAAAGACAAAAAAAAAAAAAAGCACAGCACTCTCACTCAGGTGCTCACTACGGAAGAGCCTGTAGCTAATTGCTGTAAACACTCACTTCCATTTCTTCGTACCCTAGTTAGCTTCAGTTTTCAAATTCTTCCTAAGACCTTTAAGATTTAGTTGTCAGAGAACAAGAAAAACTAGATTGTTTACTCTCCCACTTTTCCCCATCATCCTAATAAAGAATTTATGTAAGGATTACAAAAGTAAAAAATGCCAATTGTAATTAAACATGAAGTGGTCTCTATACAGTGACAAAAACAGGCAGCAGATTTATACATTTAGTTTTAATTATGTAATTATATTTCTACTCTGCTCTAAAGACCAATCTCTTCAATCTCCCACTCTTATTTATTTGTTTGTTTATTTATTTTATTATTTTAAGGCTGCACCTGTGGCATATGAAAATTCCCAGGCCAGGGATTGAATCCGAGCCCAAGCTGTGACTTATGCCTCAGCTACAGCAATGGCTAGATCCTTTAACCCACTGCCCCAGGTCAGGGATCGAACCCGCACCTCCTCAGCAGCCTGAGCCACTGTAGTCGGATTCTTAACCCACTACACCATGGTGGGAACGCCCCTCACTCTTTTCTTTAGATTACCATTGAGCTATTTTATATTTTAGAATCTAACAATAAAGATGAAATAACTAAGGAATGCACATTACATCTTATCTGGAAACAAAGGAGACTGTTTCTACTTATCAGCAGCTAGAAGTTTGTGGCTTAAAGAAAATATGTATGTGCTAAGCCCACATGGAGACAGATATCCAAATGTAATTTAAATACTTGGCAAGTACCAGGAATCACTGCCTGGCTGATAGACACTTCAGATGTTTTACAGTCTGCTCTATGTCTTTCTTCTATATTTTCAGACCAAGTATAGCAAAAATGGTTGACGATGAGCATACCTACTATGTCCGCAATATTCTTTCATTTATTATAAATAGCAGTGAATCCCTGGGAGCTGTCTTGTGGTAACAGAATCTTGCTGATATTAAGGGAAAATAGTCCCTGGTTTGATGGTTTGCAAAAAAAAAAAAAGGGCATAATTTGAGTTGGTACACCCATTCTAGGGATGCCCCCCTGTTTTTTAGCATAATGCATTTTGTTTCTATATAGTTTCCCTTTTCCACATAAATAAAACTAAATTGGCATCAGTAAGCACTTTTAAGTTACTGGGACAATCATGTTTTAGGTAGTAACTCTATGAGTCTTAGAGTGTATTTTCCAAAGAGTGTATTTTAAAAATGATATTTGGATCACAATTTATCTGCTTTCAATCTGAAACTACAGGATAGCACCTACGTTTCAATGTTTAAGACCACCAGCATGGGCACACGCTATGCTGTCAGATTCATTAGTTTCCACATGCACTCAGAACATGGCTGCTTCTTTCATCTCTATGCAAATATCTAAACTGCTAGCAAATGTGTCATTAATTAGAAAAGTTAACTCTGCAGTGGTTGCTTTTAAATAACTTAGCCCCACATACATTTGCTCATGTAAAATTGGGGCAGGCGAGTAAACTAGGACATCGCGCGTGGACCCTGCTCTATTAAACATCAGTGAGGATGTGACGTCCGCCCACATGGCCTGTCACCGCCACGTGTGCACGCTTCTGAGTGAACGTCAAATGGGTCTCACCATCCAGGCAACGTGTTGAAGGCAGCTTCGGCTGTAAGTTTGGACTGGTTTCTTGCCTTCATGTTATATTTACGACAAACTCTTGGAGCAGCTGTAGATCTCTTAGCCATAACGTTTTGAAACAAAATGTTCTATGATTCTTTTTTAAGTCTTTCAGAGCATTTGCATTCAAGATGGCTCCGAGATGGTGAAGCAAGTTTATAGAACTCGTTAGTGGTAGTGACTCCTTGCATGTGGAAACAAGGATCCTTCTCATATTCTACCACCTAAACCAAAGAAGAAAAGACTCTAGGGTTTGCCAAAAACATTTAAAGCAGAGGTACAGCTGGGGTCAGCACCTTGGGAAATATCACAAGTGTAGTCTAGGGAGGAACTGAACAGAAGAAAAAGCACAATAGGCAGATAATGTCAAGAATTACTTCAAAATATTGGCCATGGTTAAGGCAATGACATTTTCTCAAATGCTGTCTCTCACATTATGGGGAGCATTTATCATGTTCCTGAAAGGTAGGTAAAGGAAAGAATATGTCAAGTTTTTTAACTATGCAGAAAATGGTATTTTGTTTCAGTTTCACACCAAGTGTTTCCTTAGATAAGAATTACTCAAAACTGGAAATTTTACATTTGGATATCTTGGAAAATCTCTTAGAGAAAAAAATATCAGATCATATTTTCAATCCCAAGGTTATTGAAATATATATATTCTTAGGCCACACTTGTCATAAAAAATCAAATAAAAAGAAATCGAATAACAGAAAGCTCAAGATGTGAAGTCCAATACACACAGAAATCATGTCTCTAAACAGAAGTAATCATTAGCTTCATGAGGTCACAAAAAGGAATTTAGAAAAATTCCCAAACTGCATCCCTCTGAAGAATATTCATTGCTAGAGCAGGAATAACTTTTTTTCTTTCAAGACTGTTAAATCCAGTTTCGATGTTACTAAAATGTTAAGGAGCTGCCATTTAGAAATTAGCTGATCGAGTACTCTTCACGTGAGAAAATACCGTAGGAATCAGTCCTACAGCCCAGTCTTGTAGGAGAAGGTGGCCAAGAGTGTCTCCAGGGCTTCTGGGAAACCGAGAAGGAGAATCATCAGGGTGTCTTGGCCACGCCCCCCGGTTTCCACAAGTGGGTTTCCATCGGCCTCTACTCATCCTCACCCTCTAAGAAAGCAAGACCAGGACTGCTGAATGCCATGTTTCTTGGGATAGTAAAATTTCAGTGAATCTTCAAAATTACCTGAAGGTTGCCATCCATTGAGACTCAAGCTCTTTCGCCATTAAGGGTCCTTTAAATTAACCTCGACAACAAAAATGCAGTGTTAAGAATGTCTGAGTGCCTGACTCTACCAGATAAATATTAAAATATGTGGTATCAAGTCTGTACCAAATAACTATTTTGATGAGCTTTCTAGGGGCGTGTACAAGAGGAGTTTTACATATATATATATATATATATTTATGTATATTCATGTATATATAAATATATATATTTCAATTAAACTTAAAATCTCATTAACTCCTCAAAAAAAGAGGTAAGACTCTATTTTTAACTTTTCACATTATTTGATTATATGGTAATTCGGAAAAGGCCGCATGGTTTGAGGGGAGAAGGGTGGGGGGGATGGGCAGAGCACAGAGAGTATTTAGGGCCGTGAAAATACTCTTTTCTGGTACCACAGTGATGCATACGTGTCATCACACATTTGTCCAAACCCACAGCGTGCACAGCACCAAGGGTGAATCCTAAGGTAAACTGGGGGCTCTAGATAATTATGAAGTCAATGCAGGTTCAACTTTGGAAGAAATGTACCACTCTGGCGAGCGATACCCGTAACGGGGGAGTCTATGCATGTGTGGGGACCGGGTATACACGGGAGTCTCCGTATCTTCCTCTCGATTATGTTGTAAACCTGAAACGACTCTAAAGAAAGGAATTCTCAGTAACAAAATGAGTAAATGCCGTAGATGGAGTTCCCCCTGCGGCACAGCAGGATCCGTCACAACTGTGGCTCGGGTCTAATCCCCGGCCCAGGAACTCTATGAGCCTCAGGGCAGGAACGGCCCCCCTCCCCAGCCAAAAATAATGAATGCCATAGAAAACAGTGTAAAAGGAAAGGAAAAAATATTGCTGAATATATCTACTTTTCTGGGGGAAAAAGGGGGAAAGAGGCAAGGGAAAAAGAGAGAACGAGACTAACTGACACCCTGAAAGATGACCACACAATATGAAGTCACGGAGGAACTGAAACTGAAGGGAACAACATACAGTTTTTACCAACTGGCAATTAAAGTGCACAATAAAACTGGCCTCACTTGATCATCTTCCACTGTATGGAAACTCTAAGACCAAACATCAAAGAGTCACATCAACTATTAAAAATGCACTTAAGGGGCTGACACGGACAGCGTAAACAAAGGCATCTGTGGCAGCCAGTTCGTGGAGTGCCGGATGATTTCTCTCACAGGGCCCCTCAAATCGATTCTAGAAGGAAATTCTCAGAGAGAGCATGCACTTAACCACACGGTCCCTTTTAAATAAACAAGGTGCTCTTGTGCCATTGTTCACACAGTGTAGAAGCGATTGAAAATCAAGACCGCAAAGGAAAGAGCTGGGGAGAAATAGTGCCGTAAAATGGATACTATATTGCGATGTCATCTTTTCAAAACCACCCCGCCTAACACTGGGCAGAAAGAACAGGGTTTGGAATTAGCAAAGCAGGAGAGAGCAGCACAGAGCTGACCTTCAGGAACCCGAACCTTTTCCAAAGCCAGCGAACTTATTGTTACATTCCTAGGCCCAACCTTAGGAGAACTAACAAATAATCATCAAAATGAGTAACACTGAAGTGATAGAGTAAGAACAGAGAACCATCAACTGCGAGAAAGCCCATTCAGCGGTCATGGTCAGCGGCTGGAGAGGAGGAAAACTAAAGGAATTTAAGTTGAAGCATAAAAAGAAGGCGTTTTGCTTGGGGTTCAGGTTCCTTCATATTGTGACAATGCTAACTCTACATCTAAATCAAAAATGCATCCTTGGAGTTCCCATGGTGGCTCCCTGGTAACAAATCTAATATCCATGAGGGTGCGGGTTCCATCCCTGGCCTCTCTCAGTGGGTTAAGGATCCAGCGTTGCCATAAGCTGTGGTGTAGGTTGAAGACATGACTTGGATCCAGGGTTGCTGTGGCTGTGGTGTAGGCTGGCAGCTACAGCTCCCTCTCGACCCCTCGCCTGGGAACTTCCAAATGCCGAGGGTGCGGCCCTAAAAAATAAAGACCAAAAAAATGCATTCTTAATCACACCAGACTATCCACTGTACTGAAGCATTTATAATGTGGGTTTCTATGATGTTTAGAATTTCTAGACACCCACAGTAGGAAGCTTTGTATTCTTATTTTCTATATCAAGCAGAAAAATACATATGCATACCTATATATTATATATTCGCATTCTGTACGTCAAGTAGCAAATGCATACATATTTATTAACTTTCTCATATATACATGAAATAAGTATGCATACACACATTTTGCCTTTTAATAGTGTTTTTGCCTCATTTCAAACACCAATGTTACGAGTTCCTCCTTGACCTCACTATTTTAAAAATGAAACCATCCATCCCCCTCCTGATTTATTTTTTCCTGTATTTTCTCATCAACAGAATGAGGAGGACGAGATGAAGGAGGTAAAGAAAAAAGGAGAAAGAAATTAAAAACCTGATCATTCCTAACTCTGTTTTCTGCATATTTAAAGTACATACCAGAAAGTATCGGAGCATGCAGTATACAGAGATGTTCTGCCCAAATTCATTAAGATTATATTCACTCTCCTTGAGTCATACTTTAAATGCTATAGTCTAGACTTTGAGATAAATCACAATGTTTAAGAAGGAAGCCTAAAATCTATCGCTAGCTTCGCAGATAACCTCTGCGATGCTCACAAAAACATGGAGGAAAATAAAATCAGAGAGCATTTTTTTTTGTCTTTTTGCCATTTCTTGGGCTGCTCCCGCGGCATATGGAGGTTCCCAGGCTAGGGGTCGAATCGGAGCTGTAGCCACCAGCCAGAGCCACAGCAACACTGGATCCGAGCCGCGTCTGCAACCTACACCACAGCTCACGGCAACGCTGGATCCTTAACCCCCTGAGCAAGGGCAGGGACCGAACCCGCAACCTCATGGTTCCTAGTTGGATTCGTCAACCACTGCGCCATGACCGAAACTCCAGAGAGAGCATTTTTTAAAGGCGGACCAGAAAGCTGTGTTATCAGACATCCACTTTAGCAAGTAAATCACGCACGTAACTTTGATAGATCGCTTATGGAACAAACTGATCTTAAAAGAGTATTATTTGCTTCCCTGATTCATACCTGTTTCTTCTCCAATTGCCAGGTTTTTAAAATGAAAGGACTGTGAGAATTTCCACACTGTTTTGAAAGTGGATGTAACCATACATCTTGGCCTCTAAAAGGTGGCCTATAACCTAATTGGAAACTCTTGCACAGAGGAATTTCCTTTAAATAGTAATGACTGCAGTATCTTTTCCCACAGCCCCTGGAACAGCTGTAGAGTGTGAGCAAGAAGAGCTTCACTTTATTTTTCCCAAATCTGTGCTAAGTGCTAATCAGATTACAAATTTAAACGATAAAATCAAGCTAGAGGGTAAACTTGAAAAAAATATATATATAAGAGCAGTGCAACCAGTGAACAAATAGCCTTCACCTTAAAATTATTATTTTTATTATGTGTATACAAAGAATATTCAGTTTTTCCATGAATCATAGCTGCCGGGGCCTTACCTCTCTAGGGGTGATTAGACAACAGGGTCTAATTAATTCCGTAACTGTTGGAGGCCCCAAATGTCAGACTGCAGGGAATACATTCATTTGAATTTGCTTTTAAAGACAATAAGAAACTTATTTTAAGACAAGAAGGAAGCTTTTGTTGTTGTTGTAGTTGAATACTTTGGGAATTTACTGATAGAAGGACTTGGCTATTTTCAGCTTGTTCTTAAGTGCTTCTTCCCTGGATGCCTAGGCAGGCACAGAAAATACCTTTTAAAACTTGGGGTATTGCCATTTCCTGTCAGCATAGCCACAGGACGGTGTGAGGTCTGAAGGTTTGTTTCTTTTAAATTTGGAGGGCTTACATTACACCAGTCAGACTAAAACGGACAGAAAAGCAAAGGGGACGGGGAGGGGCTTCAGGTCACCCTCTTTCCTCTCCTGAAGCCTCAGACAGGCTCCCTGAGGTCCCGTCAAGGGTGGTTGAGCCTCAGGCATCATTTTCTGTGAGGGACAGTCTTGTTAGATGGATAAAGGACATAGAATATCCACAGACGTCCTTGCTCTCCATCCAAATGTCTTGTAGGCGCTCCATGCCCCGCGCTATTGCTATGACCGCTCTCCTTGCTCAGTGGGTTGGATGGAGGCTGGGTATTGTTACTTGACAGCTTTGATGCTCATCAGTACTCACCAACTCCCAGGAGAATACCTGTGCATCTCCTGAGCTTCTCTTGGCCAGCAGAGCAGGGCCAGGGCTCGGTAGGTCGGCAGCATCCTCAGGGAGCCCCAGTGTACCCGTGCCTGCTCCATCCAGAGTAACCTCCTACCAGGTGGTTCTCAACACTCACCATGCTTTCTCCCTCCCTTTCCTTCATCTTCTTTGCAGGGAGAAAACTACTGTTGTTAGTTATGGTTAAGTTCTCTTTCTTTTTCTCATTTCATGTTGAATGTAATGTTTCCGACATATACCACTGCTAAATAGACCCATTCCACTTGAAGACACTGTACATACTTACTTGAACAAATGACACTGCTAAATATACTGACATTGTTTCTCTGTCGCCTAAGGCATTGCTTTGAGACTTCCAGCTTGATACCATGGCTTTCAATGTTGGGATCTCCAGGATCTAACTTGAGCAAAAGAAGGAAAAAGTGCTGAGGAAACAGTGGCAGAACGAGCTGTAACACATTGTGTTGCGAGCCCCGCTGTGCAGCTTCCGGCAGTGGAGTCTCTCTCTCTAGACTGGATTCAGACCCCTCTTCCCGGTTCTCCAGGTTCTTGAGAGTTGGGTTTTTTTTTTTATGATTGATGAAATGATCATCCAGTGAAACTTGTTATATTTGTTTCTCTTTATTTGGGGGGCGAGTATTTTTACCACTTCTTACTCTTTATTTTAATATGGATTCCGGAGACCAGAGAGAAGAATAATTTCTCTACCGGCTTATTTTCTGCGTTCATACGATGTGGGTGATCATCTCAGAGATGCCCTCTGGGAGATCAGAAGCGCATTTTCTCAAAAGGATTCACTTCCTCCAACAGACTCACATTAAATGAGAAGGGAAGCAATTAATTCAGATGCATTGCTGTTATATTTGCAATCACACGGTAGTGCCCTGAACGGCTAAATTATAGCTGCTTTAAAAATAATTCTGAAATGTCCAAGACCTTTTCAAGGGTTCAGAATTCAGTGGAAGGTTATGCAACTACTCTAAAATTAAAGGCTTGCTTCAGCTGATCCAAAGGCGGGTAAATGATCGCTAAATTGCTCTCATTTATCACCTTTAAAGACCTGGCTTATTAAAATAGCATGTGGAGGCTGAGAATCTGTCCAAAATCAGAGATGTACAAGAATCTTCCCCTTTTCTCTTCTCAACAGTATCACTTTAACGCGGAAGTTCATCAAGTATGGTTCTTAATGTAAAGCGTCTTATGAAGTGCAGAAGTGTGTGTGTGTGTGTGTGTGTGTGTATGTGTGTTGACACACAGGCCAGGGAGAACTGCAGTCCTTGTTGTCCTGTTCATAATAACGTCACAGGATCACCCACTGCTACTTACTTCATGATTCCCTAACGCCCTGAATTTTCTCTTCCTTTTTCTGTGCCATCCTGGAGTTTTGTGTGAGATCCTGACTGCTTTGATCACCCGTTCAGGGTCCTCTTTGGCCACCACCAAAAAGCCACAGCAGGGTCCCCGAAGCTCAGCCCTCTCTTTTTCCCCCTGTCTCTCTCTCCAATCTTCTTATCCAGGTCAACATGCTTTTCCAAGTAAACTGCTTTTTTTCTGTTCATTCTTTTCAAATGTTTCAAGTTCACCTATAAGTTTAGAGTGTGGACATATGTAAAGAACATTTGCAGGCAATTTTTGGCCTATATGGAGAAAGAAAAGATGAACGTGCCAAATGAAAAAAAAAAAAAATGAATGAACGTTTTGAAGAGTTATTCATCCACAATTAAAATGAAAATTGGATGCCTGCTTTTCTAGTCTAAGAGCTTGCTTTGATCATGCTGTTTGCTGTTCTGTTTCATATGTACACTAGATCAACATATTTCAATTACTAGAGCTAAAAATATGGATAAGAATAGCACCAGAAATTAAGAGGAAAATAGTAAAACAAAAATGTACTCCAATTCTTTTTTCCTGTAGACTCTAACATATCAATTACTAACATGTTAGGTAGGTGGGAGGTGAAATTCAATCAAAGCATCACCAAAAAATCCCTGCCATTTCTTTGCACTTTTTACTAGAATAGCATTACTCATTTCCTAAATTATTATCAGCCATTTTCACTTTTTCTGGCCATCTTTATTCAGTTTAGCACATAACTTTAGTGATTTTAATCAAATTGGAACATTATGGTAACAGTGTCTAAATGAAAAATAAATTTCTATCATGCAAGTAAAAATATGGCAATCTTGATGACCAGTGTCTAATATAATTTTTAAAGTATCATGCTATTTATCCCAAGATGATGTACTAATTTCCTACAAGAGGAAGTGGGTTCCCAAACCCAAATAAATGAAAAGATCCTATAATTGACCATAAGGATACTTGTTAGATGTAAATCGCTTAGGGAGAGAAAAAAATCATCATTGCCAGCAAAATAGCTTAAAAAATACTCCATAGAACAATGGGCAACAGATCAACAGCATCATCTGATGAAGGGACAGCCGCACTTATTTATCATAGAGGATGTCAAGGAATGGTTTCGATGACTTAAAACTTTTTATTGAGTAATAAAAACTCTATAAACTAGTAATTGTTAAGACCATCTCCAAGCCTGGTCAGCTCACTTACTTTGATGTTACTTAAGCTCATTGTGCATCAGTTTTTCTCTTTTTTAAAAGATTAATAAAAGCCACTACCTCCTGCTATATAGCACTGGGAACTACATCTAGTCAGTTACAATGGAGCATGATGGAGGATAAGATGAGAAAAAGAATGTATATATGTATGTGTGACTGGGTCACTTTGCTGTACAGTAGAAAATTGACAGAACACTGTAAACCAGCTATACTGGAAAAAATAAAAATCATTTAAAAAAAATTAAAAAAATCTTAGATTAATAAAATGCATTGATGTAAAAAAAAAAAAAAAAACTACCTTACAGAGTGAGCAGTTAAATGCTAATAAAACAAGTTCTGTGCTTAGAACAGTAAGTTCTGTGTGAATGTTGACTCACAGCCTCACCAGCCTAAGAATAATCTGCAGAAAAATGGGTATTACGGAGCCTTTCTATAAATAAAAAGGGAGGCATCCCTAAGTAGAATCCACCTTCAGCCTGCCCTGGTGGCCTGGGAAGCGATCAAGTCCTTAAAAGGGAGCACAGCCCCATTGTTCTGTGGTTAGAAGTTCATATTCTATGTGTGTGTGTCAACCATGGGTGTTCCCACCCAGCCCGGCTGCGGAGTGTCATTTTAAGACGTGCTGATTTGGAGGAGGGAGTTCATGAAAAATAACATTCGAATGTGTCTAGAAGGCATTTCCTAATCCAAGGCCTGCCCTGCGCCCCAAGAATAGGAACATGGATGGATTGTATGCCACGTTCTACATTCTCCTTTAAGGTCGGAGAGGAGGCAAAGGTGCACGCCCTTCCCCTAAGAGGCTCTGACACGCTTCACCAAGAACGGAGGCACAAATCACTTTTACATCCGCTGCGTTTGCCTCCCCTTGCCTTCCAACGGGTCGCTTGTGAACCCGCGTGCTGCTGGAGCCCTGACAATGTCTCCCATCACCCCTTCCCCTCCAATTACAAAGGTTCCTTGTTGCACTGGTGAGCTCTCCTCCAGTGCCTTGCTCAGCCTGGGCCCCAGAGCTCAGGCTGCCCGGAAAAGTAGGAGAACCACGGCTGGTATGGCGCCTGGCTTTGGGCTAGAGAAGAAATTCGGCTCAAGCTCGGGATGCTGACACACCCTTGAATTATGCAGGGCACACTGTGGCCCATCATAAGGAGAGCTTCTGTCCAGTGGAGTGCTTGGGAACATTTTTCTCCGGCCTAATGAGTTTGCAAAACAGTGTGTCAAGTTCCACCAAAGCCAGTGAGAGCAGATGATGCACTTAGATTTACACAGCCCCTCACCCAAACGGGAGGAACTCAAAGAAGCAAACAACTGTACCCTGGATAAGAAAACACATCCAAGCTGCGCGGCGGGGGGTCAGCTGGGAGACCCAGTGACACCGAAAGGCCTGTGACAGCACAGTCCCTCCACTTAGGAGAATGTCCTCGGCCACAGTTGGACTTTCTCCCCAAAATGTGGAGACAGACGTTTGACAAGTTTACGGGCTGTTCCTATTTTTGCCTGAGTGTTGCTTTTACTGATCCCCAAATGCAACGTGTTGTCCACAAACCAACACAGACGTTTCGAACACTCATGTGTTTTATTTCTTTTAAAAAAGGAATGTTTTGTTCAAATGAAGATAAATAGGAATGAATTCAATTTACCATTTATATCATCGTAAAATGCACATATTGCACTTTAGAAAAAGTTATACGGAAACTGCATTAAATCAAATGAAAGAAACGTTTACTGTTAGAATAAATTTCACATTTTAGCCCCAACAGCATACAAATGCTACAGGATTTAGGCTACCGTGAGGTGGTTGAAAACTCGACCCCATCAGGATCGCCAGGGCTACTTTAGTCCTGGCTTCTCTTTTGGGGGAGAAAAAAAAGTCAAAAATGTACACATGGAAGGAAATTTCAGGTATCATGTATCAACAAGGCCTTATGAACTCATACTATAATACACCCTGTGTAAAGCAGTTTTTTTAATATTCTGAGGTTTTTTTAAAGGAAATGTTTACCTTTATAATGTTGAATTCTCAAAATAAAACTCATTTCCAAAAGGGGAGGGGGGAAATTAGGAGTCTGGGATTAACAGATAAACACGACTATGTATAAAATAGATAAGCAACAAGGACCTACTGTAGAGCACAGGGAACCCTACTCAATATATTGTAATAACCTATAAGGGAAAATAATTACATATATATACAGTTATATACATATAAAAAACCACTTTGCTATACACCTGATACCAACACTACATTGCAAGTCAACTATATGCCAATAAAAATAAATAACAAAAATTTTAAGCCCTCCTTGCCTTATTCATAGATCTGTAAATATCAACATGTTTTACTCGCCCCTTTTTCTCATTGGACCACACCTAACTTAGAGTCAGAAACATGCTCATCTTCCTTCGAGACCTTTACATGTGGGATTCTTGCTGCTCGGAATGTCCCTCCTTGCCTTCTACACAATGTTCAATGTTTTTTGGCAAGTCTTCCTCCTCTATGAAGCTATGTTCTCCCCTGTACACCTGAGAGCAGAGGTGTGTTTTCTTAGTGCTTCTCCCTGCACGGTCGACACCCACCCTGCGGAACCCTAATCAACATCATGGCACTGTGGTCTTGCTCTGAACGAGAGAGTGACTCCCTGGAAGGCAGGCCCTTCTTACTCACGTGACTGTCCCCTGTGCCCAACAGAGAGTTTGTTTAGCATCTGCTACAGAGTCAAAACCCAATAAATACTTAGTGTACGAGTGAATGACCACACCGCAAGCAAAGACACCTCCAAACCATTTAAGTAAGATGGGGTTACGAGAATGTTTATCCCTAATGATCTTCCGAGGGTGCCTTCGCATTCATGCCAACGTGAATTGTCATCTGTGCTTTCGGAAACGCACTCCCAGTCATTCTCAACCGTGAACGTGGCTTTTGCCTTTTATTTCTGTTCTGACTCTAAGCAGGAAGCAAATGGAGCTAATTAGGTCCTATTTTCGTTTCTAAACCCTACTCTCGGGCTGACCGAGTTGGAACTTTTGCTTGAGTAACACCTCTCCGGTGTCCAGACCCACGGAGATGCTGCTCCCACTTTTCATGACCAGTGCGCCTCCTGTGGGGGGTCACGGAGTGTCCTGTACGTGGAGTTGAGGCCCAGACGTTCTCGTTCATGAAGCTTGATGGAGCAATTAACGACATGGAGTCTTATCTCTTGCTGTGAGACCTCCGAGGTCTCTTGGTTCCCTTTCAAGCACTTATGCAGGTTTCATGGCCTTCATGAAATTTTCTAAGAGATGCTTTGTTGGCTTTTCGGCACAAGATGTTAGGGGTTTGGATGCTACGTGTCTGTACAAAGATCGGCCTTTCACGTGCCTAATGGGAAATGAGACGAGACATTCACCCCCTTTGAGTCTCTCAGAACCACGCTTTGGTGCCGCGGTTGCTCATGTGTGTAAATGAGCTACATTCCCAACTGCTGGAAAGTAATCGCTTCCCTGGAGACAAGAGGGGAAATTGCGAGTTTCTCCACCAGCCCCCAGGGACACTTTCTGTGTCTGCCATCAGCATAGCTTAGACTGATTACAGAAAATAAGGGATTTTGTTTCCCATTTGGGTACTTTTAGCCACTTCCCTGGGGCCCTTACCAGTGTGTCTAAGCCTCCTTACTACCAGGGGTAAACCTGGGCTCAAGGAGCCCAAACGCTTCTAAGACCCAGGACTCTTCTCAACTCGAGGACAAGTGTAGAAACTCCACTAAGTTTTTCCTTTGATGATCCCACAGATTCAGTTTTCCATTTGCCAGCATGAAACAGCAGAGTGTCCCGTTAAAGGATAATCACCTCTATCATCCACGACTGTCTCCAAATTAGAGCAGGTAGAAAATACGTAGACTACGCTAAAACGGGTTGCTTAAAGGCTCACAATTCCCTGTGGTCCGTCCATGATACTCTTCTACTGCCCCTGAGAGTGTAGAATTAATGACCTCCTCTCAGGCCGGATCCCTCTCCCTTGAGCATCTCGGAGCCTGCCGCACCTCCCTGGTTGTATTACGAACTTGAAATAAGATATGCAGTCAGCATTCTGTTGCAGTCATTTCCCCCAATCCTGTTATCTTCCTATAATCCCTGGAATCCACAGTTCACATGATTTTTATGTTAGTTGACAAACCTCAAACATTTTCTCCTGAAGGGCTCGGTGGATCTGACTCCTCCTTAGGGTGCCATTAGCAATGGAACCAAATCCTCGGGGTGCACATCTCTCTTCCTCATCTCTCCTGCCCCTGCACACTCAAAAGCTGGCCAAGTTGGGCCCATTTCTGCTCCCCCCACCAAGCCCTAGCAGTGAGAACCTGCTCCTTCAGAGCTCAGCTTCCACACGGGGTGATGGGGCCAGCAGGCTATACCCAGGGAAGCCATCCCGTTATGCAGCGTTTGGTACCACACCAAGAGAGCTTCATCTACTCCCCAGACACTCTAGAAGGTCTTCTAAAAGGTGAGATGTCTGCTGGACACCCCTAATTCCCAGGGGGATTTGTCTGGTGTACTCCTACAGAGGAATCCCTCAGAGCAGATGCCCGGCAAGGACAAGACCACAGCCACACCGTGTACTTTGCAAATCTTGTTGGAGTCTAAGCATGGGCTGGTCTTGCTTCTGCAGAGGACAATGACTTCTACAGAAGAATAACCCTGATCTCATTTTCTTCCACTTTCATCTTTTAAAAGTTTTCTTATGCTTTCAAAATATTTTTATGTATTTCTACATTACACACACTCAGAAAAGTCCTTGAAGAGAGAAGCCTTGTCCTTCGTGTGCCTCCTGTGGGGCTCAATGCTCTGCCCTTGTGATTGACGACAGTGGGATTCTGGTCCTACGGAACTGAGACCGTGTTTCCTGGTTTGTTTCTTAGAAGCCTTTTCTCCCCAAACCAGCTCAGGTCTAGGTTTCAAGACAAACGTTCCCAGGTCCACAGGACAAGCATGATTTCCCTGGGTGATTTTCAAACACTTCTGCATGTGCTTTGCTTACATGCTTTTCTCATGGTCTGCATCTGAATGGCCAGAGATCATGCTGGGGAGGCAGAGAAAGGGAAGAGTGGAGGCACTCAGATTTGATGCCTATCGTTTATATTTGTGACACTGGGGAAAGTTTCCGAGTTTGCAGCTTCTTGTAATCATGAGGCTCACCTTGAACTCTAGAATAACTTTCTCTTCAAATGGATACAGGAAATGTATTTTATTCTTTCTAGCCTAGTACATAACTTTAGCAAAGGTCCCAACGTTAACCAAATATGTCTTCTCCCTAAGTCTGCCCCCATGAAGTCATGCTTGTGTCACAGTAGATGGCGGTTGTGGTAATTTCCTGTGGCTGTTGCAACGGTTACATACACTTGATGGCTTAAAGGAACAGAAATAGAAGTTTCTGCTGTGGCGCTGGGGCTTAAGAATCTGACTACAGAGGTGCAGGTTCGATCCCTAGCCTGGTGAAGTGGATTAAGTATCCGGTGTTGCCACAGGTGTGGTATAGGTCACAGCTGTGGCTCAGATCCCTGGCCTGGGAACTTCCATATGCTGCAAGTGTGGCCATAAAAAAAAAAAGAGAGAGAGAGAGAGAAAACAGAAATATACTCTTTCACAGTCAGAAGGCCAGAAGTCCAAAATCAGTATCTCTAGGCTGAAGTTCTTCCCAAGACTTTAGGGAGAATCTGTCCCTTGTCCTGGGCCATCTCTGCCTCTCTGTTAACAGCACCATCTCCTTCTGCCTCTCTCTTATGTGGATAATCCAGGACCATCACCTCATCTCAAGTTCCTTAATCACATTTGCTTTCTCAAATAACCCAACCTTGCCAGGTTCAAGGAATTAGGACTTGTTATCTTTGGGGAAGGTTATTCAACCTACTCCAGAGGTGTCAAGAGAGTAAAACGTAAAAGAGGTGAATTCGCAGACATCTTTGGGACATAGGAAACACGGATTCTATTGCCGCCAGATGTGTCTCTAACATAGGCGACAAAGCCTAGGATTCCGGCAGCAAGCATTCTGGCGTCAGCAGAAGAGATTTCAGATCCACACATCGGACAGGAGAAGCCTCAAAACAGGCATCATTCGGCTGCATGGGCAGCCCTAAAGAAGAGGGCATCCACCACCATTGTCCTGGGCACGGGCAGTTGGGCCTCTTTTGTTGGGCAGTATGGTGGCGAAGGCATAATTGGTAGATATTAGTGGCACAGCGTTCAATGCCAACAGCAGAGCCAAGAGCAGACCTTATGACAGTGAGTCAAAGACGTGAGGGAAAAGAGCAAACGTGAAGCAGAAAACAAGAGAACTGGCTTGGGACCCCAGAGACCTTTCAAAGACACCCATCTAAGGAGGACGTCCCAAGGATATCTGAAAGGATTTTGCAGAAACCCAGAATTCCAGCAGCACAGACAGGAGCCCCGTGGGTACCAGTGTGTCCCAGAGGCTGGTTTGGTTCGGGAAACGTGAGTGATGTAACTGTGCTTCTGTTTCTGGGCTTCTATCCTGCTCCTGATCGGCTCTCTCTGTAACTTCATTTGGGGGGGTTCTTGAAGGCCCACTCACATTCGTGATGTTTGTGGCACTGATAACTTTGGTTCATTCACTGTGTTGTCAGGAATTACATTAAAAAAAGAAAAGTTTCCCAGTAAGTCATCGGTTGGCTGGGTGACAACACCCCCATGTGTTGATGTGCATTGCACTCAGCTAGTGTCTGCTGTCATGCACTGGGGTCCCTGCACCTTCTCCCACACTGGATGGTGCTGGGTTTTGTTTGCTTGTCCTCGGCAATTGTGACTTCCTGGAGCTTGACCATGTCCATTGTGAGTCGGTTCTTTACGCCTGAGGAGCTCACTCATGATGCCTCCATGTCTTCTCCCAATATTTTAAGATCTTTCATGAAGGAGAATGCTTTCTACACAATAAGAAACCCAGTCCAAAAGTGAGATCATTACATGTGAATTTTTATCCTCTAACAGGTGCTCAGAAATGTTTCTAAAAAGAAACTATTAAATATACACGGTCGGGTACGTTACTGAGTCATAGGCAAGGCTCTGGAATGGGAAAATCCTACATTCAGTCTTTAGCTTCCGCAAAGACAGAGATATTTGACCCTTTGGGCAGAAGTTTTCAAATGTTTACTCTCGACCCTCATCACAACTAAACTGTAGTTGATAACATAAACTTCCTCACAGAAACTGTAAACCTTCCTTCGTAAATCTCTTCTTCTTAATGGGGAAATGCACCCTCCCCCACATTTTTTTTCTCTCTCCCTGGAGCTGGTGCCAAGAAAAACAGATCAAATGTGACTGGTCGGGAATGAAGGTGGGTATCCAACAGCAGAAGGACTAAAACCAGACTGGGAGCTAATTTGGAGAGGTCTGGCTGGTGGCCAGCTCCTCGGAGAGGAGAGAAAGAAATGCAAGCGAGCTAACAGGAAGGAAGAAGCAGGGTCTGGATGAGGAGACAGCAACGTAGTCGGGATCCCAGCGGGACCAACACTGGAGCTAAGGATGTCCAGCGTCTCGGTCTTTTGACATTCAGGTTCCTTCTTCACCAAGGCGCAGCCCTACCTTGGTAGGAGGAGAATCCCTCGTCTTGAAACCGAGACGCCCAGAGCCGACTTGTGATGTTACCTCCAGCTATTTATGACTTCCTGATTTGCACAGCAAGACTAACCTACCACCACTTAGCAAAAGGGACCCTCTGATTACATCCTCCCTTGAGGATGCCGGACCCACACAAAATCATGCTCCCTTGTCCTATGCCCATCTCATCATAACAACTAAAAAGGCCCCTAATTAAGTAACATCAAAGGTTTTGTTTTCTCTTTTTATCCCTAATATATGGGTAAGTAGCTTTGGCTTTGTGTGATTAATGGGAAGAATCTGGGGTAGTGACATAAGTCGTAAGAGTAACATCAGCTCAGCTGGGGTAGCACACACCCCTCAAACACAAAGAAACTGCCTCTGCAGAATGTTCTGCATAAAGCCACAGCTTATACCAAGATAGCGTAAGTACACGGTGAAGGAGGTCCAGACAAGGTTTGTAGGAAGAGTCGCTGACTTTGCCAAGCTTGCAGGACCATTAGGCTGAATGGGGCTCAGAGAATATGTTAATATAGACGGTGTGACAGTCATAAACGACCCTCTTCGCTTTCGTAGATACATGCTATAGATCAAAAAATCTCTTCCACGTTTGCATAAAAGTTATTTTCGACACGGTGTAAACACGGACACGGCTCATGTTACCATAAGGATGCTTTCCTTCAAAATGTTTCCCTTGAACCATTGTTTCCCAGCGGTCACACCGCTGGCGTGTTCAGTTAAAATCACAGTTGTCTGCTGTAAAAACAGCAGCTACGGTTTGGATCTGAAGCTGGTCAGCGTCAGTTTAAGCCACACAGCTGTCACCAATGCAAGCACCGCGTTTCCTTACAGAGTCACTAGACCGCTGATGCCATTCAATGAGAAGGGTGCCCAGACGGAGGCCGCCCTTCGTACCTGCGGAGGCTCACGGCGGGTTGCTGAGTGGAGTCCCCAGCAACGCAGGGCAATCAGACCCCAAGCCAGGGGTTTCCTGGGAGTCCTCCTACAGGCTTACATCACCCTCATGGGTTGAAAGTTAATGCATTTGTAATTTCAATGTTTTTCAACCTCTGTAGATATCATTTTGCCCAATCTGGAAATCTAAAAAGTCTTAAAAGGGGGAAAAAATAAAACTAGCAAATCAGCAACTGACTCTAGACTTGCTGAACTGTACTTACTGCCCTGACACAGCGTAATAACATGAGACTAGACAACATACACTTTTCATATACTCTGGAATAGAGTCAAAGCTTGCTTTACATATTTTTTTCCCCGGTGGGTTTTCTGATGACCAAATGTTAACACTACTGAACGTAGCTGTCTTCTCTCACTTGGGGAGTCTATCCCACTTGGCGTTCAAGACATTCTTGCAGACTGCGTGGCCCCCCCTGCACTCACCTCACACGACAACCTCAGGTGTGCCTGAACTTCTAGGCACACATACAACCCTGTCCTTGCACGATGCCAGTCCTGCTCGGAAGGCTTTCATCAGCCCATCACGCCTTTCGGTATTTCACTAAATTTCAGTTCAATTTGATACACATGTATTGATCGCCAGGCCCATTATGGTACATGACTCATAGGTGGTACACATTGGTGTTTGTAAATAAATGATGAAGTGGCCATAAACACAAGTTTTCTTAAGTGCCGTAGGGCAGAGAAAGATACAAAGGATGTGATCTTTAACCTTAAGGAAATCACAAACTAGAAAATGACACAATAATGTAAACAATGAACCGTTAAAAACTTAAAAATGCCTAAGTTTCATCATCGCAAAGGTGATCAATGAAGCTAGTCTAAAATTAAAACAGAATGGCTGGGGGTTCAGAGAAGTCTTCTTTAAGGTGATTTTTTTTCCTTTTTAGGGTTGCACCTGCAGAATATGGAAGTTTCCAAGCTAGGGGTTGAATCAGAGCTGAAGATGTTGGCCTATACCACAGCCACAGCAACGCCAGATCTGAGCCCGTCTGCAACCTACACCAGAGCTCGTGGCAATGCCAGATCCTTAACCTACTGAGCGAGGCCAGGGATCGAACCCGCATCCTCATGGCTACTAGTTGGGTTCATTACAGCTGAGCCACAATGGAAACTCCTAAGGTGCTATTTTATTTCTGGGTATTGTTATATGAACCTAGGAAAAAGGACACCTGGCTTCAGGAAAACTCTGAGCTGTGCTTTTTGATATGAAAGTGAGGGGCAGGTATTAAGAGTGTTCAAGGGTTTGTTGATTGTGACTCCACCTCAAAGCTCATGGTGAACTTGACCTCATCATGTAGCTTTTCCTAAGGCCGTACCCAGTCCCTGTCATCCTCCAGGCAATGGCCAGGCTTTTTGTTGACTTGGAAGTTAGTTGTATTGATCAGGTTGGGGAAGTTGAACTGCAGTAACTCATCAACCTGAAATCTCTTTGGCGTCACCCAAAGAGGACTCATTTCCTGGAGACTGAGCTGCCTACGATCTTTGCTGACCCGGCTCCGAGAAATTCTCCAGCAAACCCTCGGAAATGCTCATCCACAAAAAAAGAAAGGCTGTGGAAGGGACAGGCCGTGAGCTGATACCTATGACGTCTACTCATGTTCTATGACTGTGACAACCACAAAGTCTCCAAAGAGGTTCAGGGCTGGGAGAGCTGGTGCTCCTGGATTCTCCATGTGAACACACAGTACTCTGTCTGCCTCGTTGAGTACACCCTTCCCTCTCTTGCACTGTGGCATCCCCAGCATATCTGGCACCAGAGCAGGGCACTTGCTAGCATCTTCTCCTCGGGAGCACACGGATTTTTAGGCATTGTTTTCAATAATAAGCAAGAAATTACTGATATTTGATATAATGGCCAGACAGGAAACACAGAGAGTGATTTTTATATTTTACAGTATTTCATATAGACATTATAATTGTGCCAGTAAAAATAATAAATATATTTAATTATAGCACAAAAAAGGGAAAGAGGCATAACTTTTATTTCAGTAGTTTCTATATCTCCCCAACAGACTGAAGATAATAATTTGTTGGACAAATTGTTATCCAGAAACTAATAAATGGATCCTAATAAAACTAAGATGTTTGATTTAGGCAACTGCTAAATAACACTATGGATGAAGTCTTTTATTTTATTAATCAGTTATCTCGTTTCAAAATAAAATAATATGGAAAGATACATTTTAATTTTCAAGATAATTTCACTACAATTTTATGCATGAATTATATAATTTGAACTTTCCAAATTGAAATACGCACCTTTCCATGAACAATTACTTCACCTGTTTCACCACTTTGTTTTCAGTAGAAATAAAAAGTCTGAGTGGTGACATAAACAAAGCAGCTCAAGTCCTGCTTTTTAGGCTTTATAATCACTGTGACCTCATCATTTATTTTAAATCTTTTGTGTAAATGTAGAAACAGGCAGAACTCTCTGGATAGGGAAACTGTGGCCATACTGGGCTCAGAGGATTTCCAACCACTTCAGATTAAACTCTTGAAACACAAGCACATAGCTGAGTCCTGTTATGGCAGGAACTGACCAGGGCATGGTGAATTGTTTAAATTGATTTTCATGTAGACAACAGTGCTTATTAAAGGTTAACTAATAATCTTGCTAATTTAAAGGATACATGTTTAGAATAAAAACTCAACTCTAGTCATGGCATTGTTTAGAACTTAGACCAACAGAGGTTTTTTGCTTTTTTTTTTGTTTGTTTGTTTGTTTTTTAAATCACTGACACTGTTTAGAATTGCCTGACAATGGTGATAACAAAAAGCAGCCTGATTTTTAGTTGCTATTATTATTTCTTCTTAAATTTCTACAGGCAATGACAGCTTCTCAGTTCTCTAAAATTTGTCCTGATTTTGTTGTGTCACTATTTTTCAATGTTACAATTTCCTTACCTATCCACACTGGGAAGCTCAGATGAGGTCAAGGGATTATTTTTACTTGTGTTGAATCAGAAAGAGTCAGAGTCCAGGGTATTCATCACATATCTGGATAAATCAATACCAAAACATAGAGTATATAATCCCACTCCTGGGCATCTATCCAGAGAAAACCATGACTCGCAAAGACACATGTACTCCAATGTTCATTGCAGCACTATTTTCAATAGCCAAGACATGGAAACAACCTAAATGTCCATCGACAGAGGAGTGGATCAAGAAGATGTGGTACACATACACAATGGAATATTACTCAGCCATTAAGAGGAATGTAATACTTTTTAGCAACATGGACGGACCTAGAAATTATCATGCTAAGTGAAGTCAGTCAGACAACGAGAGACCAGCATCAAATGCTATCACTGACACGTGGAATCTGAAAAAAGGACACAATGAACTTCTTTGCAGAACAGATACTGACTCACAGACTTTGAAAAACTTATGGTTTCCAAAGGAGAAAGTTTGGGAGGTGAGGGGATGTGCTGGGGTTGTGGATGGAAATCCTGTAAAATTGGATTGTGATGATCATTGTGCAACTATAAATGTAATAAATTCATTGAATAATAATAATAATAATAATAATAATTAAAAACATAGAGTATGTAACCAAAGAGAATTCATAACTCCAGCTGTGTGGAGCATGTGTACCAGAGTGGTGAGATACAATTTCTAGGGGCTAACCAAAAGAAAAAACAAACAAGCAAAACAAAAAAACAAAACTATCCAGCAAAACTGTGTAGTCAAAAGCCAACCAAAGAGGTAGCCATTTGAGCAAAGCCAATTCTTAAGATGACTAACAGTATTTTTATTCTCATACAGATCTGATGCTGGGGCTACAATAGAATGAGAGCCTGGGTCTCATTCCCATTGATCATACAGTCTACTGGGGGAGAAAGCCAATGCATTGTGTGAGAATAAGCATGTAGTTATAGACTGTAGATGTGCAGTGAAGGAAAAAAAATAAAGGGTTGACTGGGAAGGCTTTCCAGGAAGTGATTTTAACCTTTAATTTCAAGACTGAAGAGAAGTTAGCCAGTCAAGGAGGTGGGAAAACCAACCACTCCATGTATTTAGGAAGATGATCATTTGGAAAAGGACTCAGAACCCTGGGAAGGAAAGCAAATTGGGTATAGGTTGAGCATCCTGGGGGCAGTGCGGGGAAGGTGCGAGACATACAGCTGCAGAGTTAGACGGAGGAAGATTTTAGAGGATCTACCAGCACTGGGAGGTCATTAGGTTTGATCCCAAGTATCATGGGTGTCACTGAAGAGTTTGGCAGGAACCAGGGATGTGAGCCAAGCTCTGTTGTTCTTAGAGGAGATCGTGCCATGGCACAGTGGCGTACGAATCCGACTGCAGTGGTTGCGGTGGCTGTGGAAGCGAGGGTTGGATCTCGGTCTGGCACAGTGGGATAAGGGATGCCACAGTCCCGCAGTGGCAAGGTAGGTCGCAGCTGCAGTTCAGATTCAGTCTCTGGCCAGGGAACTTGCACATGCTGCAGGTGTGGAGAGAGATAGATGTATTTCTTAGATTACTGAGCTGGTTGCTGGAGCCTACATTAAAAGGGACCAAGAGAAGCAGGGAGCAGGAAACAATTAGGATGCTACTTTAAGTGTGGGCGTGAGAAAGAAAGGAGGTCAAGAAAGACTCTTATTTTTCTGGCAAAAACAAGCACACACACACACAAAAAAAAGCCACAGAAAAACAAATGGAGGTGCCAACTAAAGAGTCAGTAAGTCCTAGAAGAGGCACAGATGTGTGGGGGAGTAGAAAGCGAAGGGCTTTGTTTTTGTTCTGTTGAGATTGGCGATTTCTCCGAGGCATTCTCCACAAATATCCAGGCCATTGTAAACAAAAGTTTATGCAGGGAACAGCCAGAAGTGAATATTCAAGATATATTAGCATGTGGAATGATATTACTAGAAAAGACACAACTGGAAAGAATAATATGTATTTTCGAATTTTGATTTGTGCTTTGTCTATCCAAGGCACAAGACAATAATTTTTGCAGCAAGAATTCTTTTCCTGCGAGTTAATAAACACTTTAAAATAAATAAGACATTTATGGTAGAGTATTTCAAGTGAACTTTAAAAACAAAAAAGCATTGCGTTTTAAACAAAATTTTATTTTAAACATGCCACTTAAAACATTTTACCTATATGTTAACACAAGTATAACCACACTCAATTTTAGAAAGAATATCCAAAAAAATTGAGAGAGGAAACCAATGAGAGCTCACGAGAATAAAAACCAGAATAACAATGAATGTAAGAGAATTAATTACTAATCAAATAGTAGTTATATTACCAAAAAAACCCAAAACATTTTGCAATCCTGACTTTATTAGCCTGTACCCATAATATTATGAATATCTACATTTTTAAAAACAAGGCCCAAATATTGAAATTAAAAGAAAATATTCAGCCTATGCCTAAAATGATAGAATTTTTAAATATAATTTAAAAAATCAAGGCAAAAGGAAGATATTACATATGGGCACATATATATGTCAATTTTACTGGTAAGTTATATATTAAATAATGAAATGATTAAGGCCAAATATAAACTGTCCTTTACAACATGAGTATCTGAAAATATTATGAGCTATAGTTTAGTATTTCTGGATCACTTGTGTTTAATATTTCTGTTTGATAATTTGATCCTGCACATCCATGAACATTTTTGTAACTTTTTGAAATATTAATGTGGTTTATATTGATTGACAGAATCCCCTACTTAAAGTTATGCAAGATGGCCACTAAGTCTAGAAACAAAAGTAAATTAACTTGATAAATGGTCATTGATATTATATCACTTCACAAGTTATACTCAATAAGCTGTCTCTTTAGAGAATGCATAATTTTGTGTTCCGTTCAAAATTTTAATTAGCATGGTATGTTAATACAGCATTTCTATCAATACATGAAATGTATCTGATGTGTTGCTTTAAATAATTTTCTTCTCTGGTTTCCAGTGAACAAGCATATGTTTCTGACATATTCCACTAGAAGCAAGTAATTAAAATCAATGTATCAATAGAAAAATATTTGAATACATTTGTTCCAGGATGCTATGAACATGCTGTATATATTTTTATCATTGCTACAAAAGATATTAAAGTTTTATGTTTTTATTGATTATTAAGATGGAATTTCTAGTGTCTATTTATTTTTTATTTTTATTTTTTGGCCACATCCATGGCATGCAGAAGTTCTGGTGCTAGGAATCGAACCCATGTCACAGCAGCAACCCAAGTCACAGAAGTGGCAATGCCAGATCCTTAACCACTGAGCCACCAGGGAACTCCAATGTCTAACACTTCAGATAAGTAGACAAAGACTTTCTAAGGATACACAAGCACAGCACACTTAACAGAACATCCTAAGTATCTGCTCTTCTTAAAACTTCTCTGAGAACCCTTGAAGTATCAGTACCATTCTGGTTTTCTTTTCTCACTCCTTTCAAAACTGTTCTTTTCTGTATACAGAGGCATGGTGTACAAATAAAGGGTACTTAAGCTCTCTGGGGCTTCTACCCATCACCATGGGAAGAGGATGATAAGGCTAGTCCACTGGCTCAAGGAGATGGATAGAGCCACGGGGGGCAGAGCTCATCAGTTTGTCCTCACCTTTGATGGAGTAAAGAATTTATCAAGGAAACCAAGGGGACTTCAGACCCCAAACCAACACACATCCAAGTAACTGTGCCAAACACGTAACTTACCAAGGGCTCTGTCTCTCTGTCTAATACAAAGAACAAATGAGTAGCATGTGTTGGTCCAAAGCAAATAACATTGAGAAATCGCTTCTCTATTAACCGTTAATTGAATTGAGTGCAAGAGTAAAAACGTGTGGGTCCTGGGACTACTTTAAAAATTGACAAATACCCATTTTGTTCAGATCATTTTAGTTGATGCCCCATTACAGAGAGATGACACAGATGCGACTGAGGTGCAGGTGCGTATCCTCCGGAGGAAGAAGAATGGTCAAGAATTATTATAAAATTAAAGACTATATACGGTCCACAACTAAGTTTCTAGTAGACAAGCAATAGCAGCTGATAGAACATGAGTAGCTGCTTGAGATTTCCACCAAGGCATTCCTTCCATGCATCCCCCAGCCCCGAGGGCTCCGAAGATCATAAGAAATGGTCCTGGAGTGCATTTGTAATTTAATAAACCAGGAGTCCACCAACGGGAACCAGGGGCCAAAGCCTGTCCTTCTCCTGGTTTTGTAAATGATGTTTGTTGGCCACACAGCCATGCACACTTACTTATGCATTATTTGCAGCTTCTCTTGACTAACAAAGTTGAGTCATTAGAAGGAGACAGTATGGCCCACTGAGCCTAAAATCTTTACTATTTGGCCCTTTACATTTGCCAACTTTTATTAAACCACAACAACTCTAATATATATGCTTAAATGCTTTTACTTATTTATTTATTTTTTGCTTTTTCAGGGCCACACCTGTGGCATATGAAAGTTCCCAGGCCTACACTACAGCCACAGAAATGTGGGATCCAAGCCTTGTCTGTGACTTACTTACACCATAGTTCATGGCAATGCCGGATCCTTAACCCACTGAGCGAGGCCAGGGATGGAACCCAGGTCCTCATGGATACTAATTGGGTTCATTACCGCTGAGCCATGACAGGATGCTTAAATGCTTTGCAAGAAAATTAAACTTTGGTTAGTGTCCTCCTATATATAATTAAGAATATTTAGTAGGAAACTAGTGAATCCTTCTTTTATACACTCCTTGTCTAAAAGCAGATTATCAAATAAAATTTTAACTCTCCAACAGAACAAGCAGTCTACGGAGTGTCAGCTGAATGTTGCTTAAGGCATCTATGAAATAATGTGCACTGTGTCCTACTTACTAATGAACTATCTGTAAATCTACAATTGAGCATTCTCTCTAAACAAGACAAGAGGAAATAATGGATGTGTCATGAAACACTCTTAAATCCCATTCACAAATATATAGCCCATTGTATGTCCTGGGCCAATGGACTCAATCTGAGTTAAAGGTTTTTTGTTTTTGTTCTCATGAAGAAGCAGCTTTGAGGAGAGACCGGTAGGTCTATCTCACCAGGAAATCCGAAGTTGCAACTGCTAAATTATGCAATGGAGAAGTGCGTGGTGCTTCCAGAACCGCTGTGAGACGTAACCACCACACAGCAATGGGAATCTGATGAAAAGGAGTGATGGAGCCAGGACAAAATCAGAATTCAGGCCAGAAGCTACAATCAAGCAGGGGAGGGGGCTATGCACACAAGCACAGCAGAGAGCAAAGCTCAGGAGCCCACAAGAATAAACATGGCACCAAGCACCGCCTAAAAGGCTTAAAGCACTTCCTCTATTTCCTAGGAAAGCCTCCTGGGACAATCCTTACCAAATCCATGAGCGTGACATTCAATGCTGTTCTCTTGAGGGGCAATGGACACCACCAAACAGTGAGTGTAGATAATGGATTGTTTGCAGCTTTATTACGTCCGTTAAAATAATTTAATCTGAAGTAGTCCTTTTAAAATCCAATTAAACAATGAAATAAAATATAAACATCTGAAAAATACTTTATTTTATTGAAGTGTCACTGACAAATAATATGTGAGTTTCAGGTGTGTAGCATCATGATGCAATACTTTTTTTTCTTGATTTTTATGGCCACACCCACGATAGGGGTTGAATTGGAACTACAGCTGCCAGTCTATACCACAGCCAAGCAGTATGGGATCTGAGCTGCATCTGTGACCTACACCACAGCTCACGGCAACGCTGGATGCCCGACTTACTGAGCGAGGCCAGGGATCAAACTTCCATCCTCATGGATACCAGTCAGATTTGTTTCCACTGTGCCACAATGGGACTTCCCTGATTCAACACTTTTATCTATTGCAAAATGATCACCGCAATAAGTCTAGTTAACATCCAGAAAGAAAGAAAAAAAAACTTTAAAAAATGTTCTATATTTACAGTAGTCAAGGTAGGGCAGGTGGCATGATGCAGGAGAAAGCTCACACCCTTTTAAGTTGGTGGACTAAGCTTTAGAAGGCAAACCAGCCTTATTCATGCATACCTAGACTCAGGAGCTCAAGGACCACGTCTGAGTCTCTAAGGTGGCCTGATGCTCAGGAAAGTGCCATCCACATGGTAGGTGCTTGGGAGATATTTTGGAATGGTCCAGCGGACAAGTTATTCGCACCAGTTCTTAATCGCCAGTCAATTCCAGAGCCAAGATCCAAACCCAGGTCACTTTCTTTACAACCAGTCTAAAATGAAAACAGCTACCCTACCTATTGCTCTGTGATGGAAAATAAAATTGATTCATGCATGGCTGGCCCAATTCGTGGGGCTGTACTAAGACCAAAGAAGATGTTATTATATAAGAATGTGTTTTGTAGAATCTGATCCATTGGAAATATACAAGTAATTGAAAAATGGAGCTGTAACAAATGTGTATCACTCCTTTCAAAGTCAGAGTCAATGTTGTTTAGAGACAGAGAATTGGGAAAGAAACCCATCTTAAAACAGATTTTTTAACCTTAATTTAGGAAGGTTCTGAAATCTCTAGCATACGATTTCTTAAATGTTCACTATAGTGTACTTTTTTTGTTTAAAAAAATTTTTTTTTAATTTTTTTGCTTTTTAGGGCTACACCCACAGCATACGGAGGGTCCCAGGCTAGGGGTCAAATCAGAGCTATAGTTACTGGCCTACACCACAGCCACAGAAACGTGGGATCTGAGCCACATCTGAGACCTACACCACAGCTCATGGCAAACCCGGATCCTTAACCTACTGGGCGCAGCCAGGGATCGAACCAGCAACCTCATGGTTCCCAGTCAGATTTTTTTCTGCTTCACCATGACAGGAACTCCTGGTGTATAAAATTTCTTAGTTAATGACTTTGTTATTTTAATGTCAACGTAGGAGATTACTAGATGTTATTCAACACAGATCCCAACAAACTCTTCAAATTATGTTCTTTCCCAACATATTCAAGTACTCCAAAACAAAGGACATCATTTGCATTTTGGAAACTTTAAAGTGATGATTTTTTGTCTTTGCCACAAAATAAAAATAGTCACCAGTTTCCTGGGGTCAGACTTGATCAATGGACATATGACCTCTGAGAGCACCACAAATCATGGAAATTATTTTTGAGTCACCCTCCTTATCTTCACTCAAAGTCTCTCTGCTTGAAGTTCTCTTCAGTGAAGAGAGAATAATGCTGATCCTTTGAAAGAAATATCTGATCAAATGTGGAGGAAATGTCTCCACTTCCTCATCTAAAGCCTCTAAGTCATTTTTTCCTCATCCACTCTAGATATATAACTTTTAATTAGCCAATGATATAGAATTTGGATATTAAGGAATTTGAAAAAAAATGTAGACAGAAGAAAACTCTATAAACTAGATTCACTTTTTTCATTTCAGAATTGTTTTAAGATTCGAATATACAGTTTCATGCTGATTTGGGGGCTACAGTTTCAGCTGGACATCACTGGGTGATATAGACTACAACTTAGGTTGCTACTTGGTCCACGCCATCGTTTCAAACGTGAACATACACGACACATCGGGGCATCTTATTAAACTGAGTCATGAATACAGTATATCTAAAGTAGGACCCAAGAGTCTGCCTTTCGAACAAGGCCAGATGATCTGATGATGCTGGTGCGCAGGCCACCTTCTAGAAGCCGAGCTCCACACCAAGCCTCAGCTCACTTGCGGCTGGAAGCCCTGACCTTAGCTCTCCTTGGGAGCTTCAGTTTGGCCCCCTCTCAGCAATGAGTGCCTCTCCACGTACCACGGTACACAAATAAGATCGAGGATAACACTGTTGCCAAATTTGCCTAGAGTTAATAGAACATGTGGAGGGTACTTTATTTTACAATTTTTCTATTTTCATATGCTCTACTTCATTAATTTGTATCACAAGTAATATTTTAAAAATCCAATAATAAACCCACTCACGGAAAGAAAGAAATCCTATTAAAAGAGCCCCCTTTCCTATTCTTACCAAAGAATATCAGTGGTAGAGTTGTCATTTTTTACATCAGAAACACCAAAAGGTGAACCTCCCTATCCCAAATACATGAAGTGATGTATGGAAAGCATTGGTGTGAATCAGGACAAGATGGCAGGAAGCCCAGAGGAGGGCGAGGGCTGGCCTTTGAGTGGCAGCTTCTGTCACTGCAGCATCTCAGAAGTCTATCGTACCCCTCAATCTTTGCGGCAGTAGCTCCAGACTCAGATTCCTAGTACCAAGCTTCTGAGAGGCTAGGTCCAGGTCAAGTGCCTATTTCCTTGTCCCCAACTAAGATCAGATAAAACCCAGCCTCCTCATGAAAGGCCAGAGTGGCCCATGAAGCTGATTTCCCACTGACACAAAACAAAACAGGGGGCAAAGGAGCAGGGCTGCCAGTGAAGGGGGGATTTGGGATCCTAAGCAGTAGAAAAAGTAGCAAATGTGGCTATGCCCTGGTAACCGAATGTTCTATTAAAGTATGCAATGTGGCCATACAAGTGCCATGAGACAAATCCCTCCGAAAACATACAATGTTAGAAAAAAGTCAGTTGTGCACACTGCTTACAGGAGGCATGTTTTCAGGGTGAAAGAAAACTAACTGATGTCAGCCCGTTAAGGAGTCGCTTTTATTTTGTAATAATTACAGGACACACACAGGCCACATGTTCTTCTGAGACTTGTTCTCCTTTACAGCGATTCTGTGGTGTGACATATTGACGCTGGCACGTGGGCTTTCTGCTTACTTCAGATCTATTACAGGAACACCTTCCTCTTTTTAGAGGATATCAAAGCCAAGAAAAAGGCTAGCTCATTCAGAAACTCTTATCATCTCCATGATACAGAGATACCATTTGTACACAAACAGCAAGGAGGAGCATCACTTTTGTTTGGAAGAAATAAACATTGATTGTCTATTTGTATTGTCTGTAGTTTTCTCCTGAGACAGAAACACTTTGGTTGTCTTTACCGTGTCTAGTTATTTAAATTATTTTTTAATGTGGCAAAGGCCTTGGAATTAATCAGCCCCATCTGCATACACAAAAGACATGACATAGGGAACAAAAAAACGTCTGAGGACAAATCTAGGCTTCCTTTCACAGGCAATAGGGGAAATTAGTGTCATCACTAGGTTGAAGACATAAAGAGATTCAAAATTAAAAATCCTTTGAACGCTTCCAACAAGATTCCTATAATCAGCTGAAAGATAAGTAATGATCAAAGCCCTTTAAAACAGTATTGTTCCCTCCATTAGAAGTGTTTAAATGTACCCTACTATTCACCAGAAATTATACAAGATGACTGCAGAAGCTATGCTATTGTTTCAGCCAGGCTCCCAGATGTTTTAACGATGGCTACCCCCACCGACGTAAGGTTAAAAGCCATATACAGAAACAGCTGCCGTCATAAACCCTAATTACCAGGATCATCCCACCCCATAGGTGCTCAATTGCTCTGACATTGATTTATCCTGAACAGGGTGGGCTGGGATGAATGCTTGGGTACCACAGAGGCAGATGGATAGAAGGACACTTTTTTTTTTTTTTTTTACATGGAATCACATTTTGTCTAATTCTCCAAACATGCCCTTCCGAAGCCCTCCCTAACTTTGGGTCTGGGAAATGGTAACCTACTAACGATTACACGTGCATTCCGTCCACGTGACCCCAGCTCCAGTACGATGGGCAAAAAGAGAGAAGCCCGTTTCCAAACACTTTATTACCACTGTTATTTTATGCAATCGCCCTGGACTATCACGCGGCGCCACACTGGGATCCAAGACCTTTCCTAAAGACCAGAGCAGTGAACATTTGACAGATTTACTAACTCTTTCGTGCTTCCTCCCCGCTGTACTGGGAGGTGTAGTAACAATATTGCTGCTGCCTTGACTGATAACCATTTGGAGAGAGCATCTTCTGTCTCTGCCTTTGAACGTGTTGGAGGTTTCACATGACAGTGTTAATCACTAGCTGAAGCTGAAGGAAGAATGAGTGGGGGTTTTAGAAACCAGTGTCTACTGGCCATTTTGAAAACAGAGAAATTTCAATTTTATGTTCTAAGCATTGTTGGTTTAAATGTCACAGACAGGACTGAGAGAGGGAGATGTTACGAGCCAAGTATCTCCTCTGGAGCCGTGTGAACCACACCAAAACAGGGGAGGTAGGGGTTAAAATGTGCCGCATGTAGGGTCAAATTTTAAACTTCTAGCTGGGTTCTGAATATGTTTAGCTCCAGATTTTTTCACCCCCCCCCAACCCTGTCTTCAGCCCCCAAATATTGTAACATGGATGAAGCAAGGATAAAATGAACCTAAATGTCATCTTTCAAGAATGCCAACCCTGGAAAATGTTAGGACAACCGGAGAAGTGCAAAGCCACTGGGCTGGCCTTGGAGTCCTGGGAATGGCCTGACGAGGCCGTAATGTCTTTGTATCTAACCATCAAACAAGAACAGCAGTCAACACTGCCTTTAGCCATGACTTCTGGGAGTTATCGCCCCCATCACCCCTTAGGAACTCTAGGGACATAGCAGGGGGAAAGCTGAGATTTTTTCTGTATTGCAAGCCAGTGATTCTTGAATACAATCTGCATCAAAATTACCATCAGGAGTTGTTCCCGTTAATGACCACAATAATGATAATAATTGTAATTACAGTCACTGAGCACCCACTACCTTCTTCACTAACCTCTTCTCAAGCCTAATCTCTTCCAAGGACTCAAACATCTTAGAAAATCAGGATCTCTCAAGGGGAGGCCCTGGCACCTCCCAGATGATTTCAATTCATACTGTGACTTGAAAAAAACAAACAAAAAACACTGTGAAAAAATGCCATTATTCTCCAACTAAGTTCCCATACTCTGGGGGATGGATACTCATTGGTGAATAGAGGGCTTAAGATGCCTCAAGAAAAACATGGTTCATTCTCCCTTGAACCCACAGGAGCTTTTAAGTAAGTCGTAGAGGACATCCCAAGGACATCTCTGAAAGGCTTTGCATTTTTTAATTATTTGCTTTGACCCTGGACTCCCACACTTCTCTGTGTTTCCAAGTTCCTTGAAAACTTTGGAGATACACTGGCCCCTGGTTACAGCTGGTAGCATGCTGATCCAGAACAGGCCTGTCAATTAGCACCTGTGTTAGTACAAAGACAGTTCTAGGGCATTTATCTCTGATGTGTCATGTTCTCTGTACCAATTAGGAAAGGAGATTTGGATGTTGATCTGCAGGCTCTAAGTTCCTGGCAAAGCACTTATTAAAATTATTTGGAGGAGTTCCCATTGTGGCTCAGCAGTAATGAACCCAACTAGGATCTATAAGGATGCAGGTTCAATCCCTGGACTCACCCAGTGAGTTGGGGATCCAGTGTTGGGGTGAGCTGTGGTGTAGTTCGAAGACGTGGCTCAGATCCTGTGTGGTTGTGGCACGGGTCAGCAGCTACAGCTCTGATTCGACCCCTTGCCTAGGAATTTCCATATGCTGTGGGTGTGGCCCTAAAAAAAAAAAAAAAGAAAGAAATGATTTTGAGAATCAAAATGATCTTTCAGGCCTTCGCATACGCTGGTCATTCCATTCGGAACAATACTCCGTCTGTCCAGCCTTATCACCTGGTGAAATCGGAAGCATTTCTCCTGGGTTCTGAATCCTTTTAATATATTTTATAAAAGAAATGGAAAATATCCAGAGGCGCCTCAAGGGCAGGCATTGATTTCATTCATTTTTGTAGCACCTGAGTCTAGCAAGCTATTTCTCGTTTTTAAGCACAAGGCAGAACTTCAAAATATACTAATTGAATAAATGAACAGAGCTTTCAGGAATAATATAAGACTCTTGGACTATAGAAGAGTACAAAAGTTGCTTTTGCAGATAAGTTTCATTGAGAAATTTGGATGCTTTTTAAACAAATTTTTTTTTGCAGCTATCAAAATCTAACTTCATTATATTTTAGCGATGTAACATACCTAATTTGGAAAAAGAGGGAGTTCCCATTGTGGCTCAGTGGGTTAAGTACCTGATGTAATCTCTGTGAGGAGAGGAGGTGGGTTTGATCCCTGGCCTCACTCAGTGGGTTAAGGATCCAGCATTGCTGCAAAATTTGGCATAGGCTGCAAATGAGAATTTACTCCAGTGTTGCTGTGGCTGTGGTATAGGCCTCAACTGCAGCTCCGATTCACCCCCTGGCCTGGGAACTTCCATATGCAATGGGTGTGGCCTTCAAAAGGAAAAGAAATGAAGAAAAAAGAAATGGTCCATGGAAGTGGTTTAAGGCCTCACTCAGACCATTCTAAGCTACTGATAACACATGTGCATTCTCTCTTTCTTTTTGTTAATCTTTTTTGCCTTTTCTAGGGCCACTCCTGTGGCATATGGAGGTTCCCAAGCTAGGGGTCAAATCAGAGCTGTAGCCACCAGCCTACACCAGAGCCACAGCAACTCAGGATCCGAGCTTCATCTGCAACCTATACCACAGCTCATGGCAATGCCGGATCCTTAACCCACTGAGCAAGGCCAGGGATGGAACCTGCAACCTCATGGTTCCTAGTCAGATTCGTTAACCACTGCGCCACGATGGGAACTCCTCATATGCATTCTCTTGAATGCCTTCTTCAACTAGACTCTTAACAGAATGAATACATAAAATGAGCAGATGTGCTTAGTTGCGTCCCTCTTTCCATGAGGTTCACAGGTCATTTCTAGTCTTCAGTTTCACTAAATACACCAACAATGCTGAATACGAAATAAATGATTGATTTTGATGTGATGTAAAGACAGCTCATCAAAGACCACTCACATAACAGACTCAATCATCTGGGTGGAAACCACTGTGGTGAAGCTGCAGTTCTCTGGGGTAGAAGGAAGGCTCCAACATGACACTGATGTGAAACGTAGGGCTCAGCCCAAACTGACTTTGCAAAACCACTTTCCATGGGGAATATTTGCCAAAACCTTAAGGAATGTCTCTTTTGAGTGAAGTAAGCAATACATTTCATTGAAAGTGAGTGAACGTGTTTTCATCATTGGCACTACATGACAAGCTATAGGCCATGCGGGGAGAGCTGGATTTTATGATAGGCTCCTCACATTAGGCCCTAAAATGGTGATTTTTGACTCTTCAAATATACACTTAAGAGATGTGCATGATAGAAGAATAAGGTATGTAAAAACATCTTTAATGCATGTGCCCTATCAGAATGATGGCTACTGGCTGGGCATTTTCTCCATTACTCCATTTTAACTTAACCATGTCCAACTCCTGCCTCCTAGCCATTTGGCAGAGGAAGACTTAAAACAAACAAGCAAACGAACAAAAAGACCTGCCCTTATTCATCTTTATGGACACATCTTGGATTTGAATATAGCAACTATCAGCACTGGCGGTGCAATTTGCATGCCTGGTTTTGAAAGGCAAACACTTCTTTTCCTGAAAACAAACTGCCCTACAAGCAGTTCATAGTTACAGATAATATAATTTGAATTTTTCCCTTATAACACATTTTCGGGAAAAAAAAAATAAGGAAGAGGATAACAAGAGTTTTATCCCCAAATGAGGTTATCATTTGCTTACTTGGGTCTGAATCCAACCACACCTAAGCATAGCCAACTCCATCCCACACCTTATGTCTGCATGTTTTTTTTTTTTTTTTTTACTCAATTTTCTAAGGAATGAGAAACATCTGTCCTTTTCAGTCTCTTCACAGCATCCAACCCCACGGACAGATGTTTTCAAAACCACGTTGTCTGTGAGCATTTAAAGGAATACTATATTTGCATAAACTCTGGGAATTCCAAGCTCCGTGCTTTCCATACTGTTTTAGTTTTTTAAATCAATATTTTTTTGTTCCGTACCCATCATTTTGTTTTACTCCTCATAAAGCAGACATTGTGTGCACACATCTGTTAAATCTGGGCTGCATTTATTACAGTTCTGTTCTTCCAGAAACAGGAAGGATTAATTACCACAGACCGGCTCTAGAAGCGCCCCCGTGTTTCTTAACACACAAAATTAATTCAGAGTTGACAAAACTCTTTCAGACACAGCCTGCTTCCTGCTGATGACGCTTTATTAGCATATTCTTCCCAGAAAAAAAAAATGCCTCCTCGACCCTTTTTACCTCTCCTCTGAGTTCAATTTGTACAGCACTGAGTGACAGGCAGCAAAATGGCTTGAATATATCTAAGGCAACTTGCCCAAATCCCCCCGAGAGAAGCACTTTGGAGCCTTTGTTCTGAGCACATTAAAGTCACAGAAGGTCCATGTCCTGTAGACAGTGTGGGGCAGGCAGGATGTTCTCAGTAAGACAAAACAGCAGGTGATAAATGACATTAAATAACAGTGCGAATTTACCGCAGACTAAATTAACTACTGCAGTGAAATGTTCTCAACTCTAAGGCTATATTAACAGTGAATTTATAATTAGGTGATTATCATTCTTTTTAGTGGTTGAGGAAGTCTATATGTAAAAATGATGAAGACAGCTCCGTTTGACTCGGGAGACACGGAGCTGCGAGTGGTTCGAAGAACGCTGAGAATAATTCTTCTTTCAGGCCCTAGAAAGGCATTTGTGAAAAGAAGTGCTTGGAAGTGAATCTGATTGCTGCTTATCTTACACACACAGACACACACACACAAATGCACACTTGAAAACTGCAGCCTCAGAGAAGAGACTACTAGGAAATAACATTCGCCAAAACCTAATCTTGTTGATCTTCTCAAAATTAATCAGAACTTATTGGCACAAGTATGTTTTAAGATGTGCCTTCATTTGTGTTTTTCTTTTACCACAAGAGATATCCTTAAAAAACTCAATTTCTATTCTAATTCTTCAGGAATTCCTTTACGACGCTGGCCATTGTTCTGGCCTTAGAAGAGCATTTAACTTTGGTTTTACACTCAGACCTGGAAGAATCTAAAGAAATACGACAGAATTAAAAACAAAAAACAAAAAACAGTGTGTGGGGGGGGGGTCAGGGAAAGAAAATGAACTATTAAATTGATCATCAACCAAGTTCTCCCCAAATCGTCGCGTAGCAATAGGTTTTTCAAATAATCTTAACACTAATAAAAATAGAAAATGACAATAACCTTTGAACTTCTTAAAACCACTTTCTACAGGTCATTCTCCTCTCCTAGACCGATGCTTATGTCAGATGAATACTATTTCAGTTTCCTACTAATCCGTAAGAATTGCCCTAAAGGGGGACAGAGTTCCAAATGGTGCCAGGAGCACATATGGGTCTTTGGTGGGATTCTCACCATGTAACATCTTGTGTGCTTTCCATGAGGGTTTCTTTTAAAGCTAGAACACTTCATTTTTGGCAACCAAGCTCCATATGTCTAGACACATTATAGAGCTTGGTTACAATTGTATTTCCATAATAAACTAGTATCCATTCATTCATAACTTTCTCAAGAAAATTCTCCTTTTGGGCTTTAAACACTCCAGGCCTAGCCTTAGCCAAAAGGCGAATATTTGGAAAGTTTCTGCTAAATCCATTTTTATCAGATATTGACTTCCATGACTCAGAAATCATTTTCCATATGTCCCCAAGAATTATTACCCCTAAAAAATAACCCATGAGGAGCCGACTTTGTAATTTAGAGTTTTGAATGTGACTAAGCCCTTTGAGGAACAAAACTCCAAAGCTGGAATGAAAGATTCAAATTTAAACCCAAGAGCATTTTTCTTTCTCTGTGCATATTCCACTAAAGCATAAACACATGCGCACACAATTTCAGCTTTTCAATTCTTTTGGAATTGGATGAACCTGGATGTGCCTCTCTTGCCACTTATTTTATCTTGAAAAAAAAAACTGTTAGTAAAGCTCCAGCTAAACACTAGTTCCAGGCTAGTGTATAACCTCTACAGTGGAGAAACTGCAGCATTTTCTAATGTGACCGTACCTTGTACTAGCATGTTGCCTCCAGCCAGCCTTGAGCTCATACACTGCCTCGCATACAACACCTCTGTGTGTTACCCAGAAGTGGGTGAGCATTTTGGCAGGTTGTTGCGATGCGGATCTTTATTTAATGTGTACTAATTGGAGTTTTCCCATTTCCTTTTTTGACGTCATCTAGAAAGATCATAAATATACCACATGTATAAGATAACTGAATATGCACGGGGGCCAATTTACTCATTCCAACCCATTTTTTATCTTACAGAGCTCCCTGCCTCTCCTGGGCACCCAGAGTTCTGAACTTGTCAAGCGACTATCTTTTATAATCAATGAATGCAGGAGCAATGCATTTATGACTTAATCCAGCAGCCCTTCCAAACTTGTTTTTATTTAAAAGAACACCCATCAAGGCAGGAGTAACCCAAGAAAACAATAAAACCAATAGGAAAATTTAAAACACCTGGTAACATGAAAATGGTGATATTTTGTTCAAAGTGATTTCAGGGCAAAGCCTTTGTAAATTGCTCATGTAACCTGTGCTTCAATCTCCTCATTCTCTGAGTAAGAAAAAGAGCAGCAGCCTCCTATTTGGATAATCATGAAACTTACGATTGTGGGTAATTATCACTGAGAGGAGCTCTGATTTAAAATATCTTCACGAATATTAGTTGTCATTAATTATAGAAGCATGATCGTGATTATCAAAGATAAGTAAAAAGAACGCTGAAGATTCTGGACCTAAATCCAGGGGTCGCAGTCATAGGAGAATTTTCCCACTTTTTAATGAAGACATATATTAATTCCCATGAGCTGGGCAAGTAGTGTACACACACACACACACACACAGAGAAATTATTTTCGACATTACTAAAGGAGCTATTAATCACCAATACTTATCAGTTACTACAAATGACCACATATCCTCTGTCACCGTAAGTCTGAGGTGATTTCATTGTGGTCGCCCACCGTCACCTAAAACAACTTATCCTTGGAGAGCGTGTCGGAGAAATGGGGTGACATCATTAATCTACCCAACAGCTCATATCATTCACTCTAGCAAACATTTCCATCTCTTCAATGTCATACACGCTTAAGTCAAAGACCATAAAATATCCATTTAAAAGATTAGTCAATGTATGCTTTCAGTGTCTAAATTACCAGAGAAATAATCTCTACTCTGCTTTTTTTTTATCTGTTAGGTAAAACGATAAACAATATGAACTTAGGTGACTTTTGGCCACTTTGTTGCCAGAACGAAACAAATAAAACAAAACAAAACAAAAAACAAAACACTCACAAGTCAAAGAAAATTTAATTGGATGATATTGAGGGATCTTGGTTACTTTCGATTATTTTTATATGTTTCAAAATAAGACAAAGTCCCTACATATATGTTTTTTGGTGTTATCAGGATAGAAAAGAAACACTTTTTAAGACTATTTTATAGTAAGTTCAAAAATGATAAGCCATTTTATAATGACTCATGGGACCATAAAGCATGTTAACCAACCAGAAATTACTGATGTATGCAGTAATTAACACAATTACCTGTAGTATATAGTCCAACACAGTAAAATTACAAAATAACAAAAAAAGATAGTAAAGGTATTAAAGGCCTGTCTTCTAAAATTAAGAGATCTTCTAAACTCTTATCAGTTTTTTTTTTATTTCTTTACTTTTATTACTAGTGGCAAATTTCTATCCCTAGGACTAAACAAAATAGAGTGAAAATTACATATAAATTCAATATTTATTCTCTCATGTGATCAATAATGACTCCATATTTCAATAACTACCATTTACATAACACCTATTAGCTTCTGAAGCATTTTCCTAGTCAAGAAATCACTTCATGTTCTTATAGTAACTTATAATGGAAAAGAATCTGAAGCTATACACTTAAAACCAACACAATATTGTAAATCAACTGTAATTAAATAAATAAAAATTTTTAAAAATTAAAAAAAGAAATCACCTGTTATAAGAAGCCTGTGACAAATTCATTAATATTATTATTATTTTTTTTACAACTGAGGTTTATTGGCTTACCCAAACTTCTAGAAATTATTGGAAAAAAAAAAAAAGGCACAGACCCAGATCTTCTGCTCTCAAATTCTACAATATCACACTATTGCTACATCCCATTATTTTACGTTGTAAATAATAATTACATTCAAAATGAGTCTTAAAAACCATCCACGGAGATTTCACAATGTGCCAGGAAGTACTGCGTAGCTTATGTTCATTATTTTAATTAATATTAAAAACAACAATGCAAGATACAAGTTTACTTAGCATCTTACAGATAAGAAATTTCTCAAGATTATAAAGCAAACACTGGAATTGGGATTCTATGTACTAAGCCACGATCTTTGGAGAAGTACTTAAAATTGCTTTAAGCATTCTTCATGGGCCATGTTGGAAAATGCTGTACTAAATTCTTGAAGTGGAGAAGATGGGAGTCAACAGCTCTGAATTGACTGCTGAGCCCGCCCACGGTGTTCGTAGGCACCATGAGGTTTATCGTCCAGATTCACAGGGTCAAAGATCCTAGTAAAGTGAGAAGTCAGTATGAGGTTAAGGAATCCAAAGAGGAAAGAGAATGACCTGGTCGATTTCACAAAAATACATAAATGCGGCTCCACAGGAAGTGTGAAGCGACACAGACAGAATTTGCAAGATGAGGCCACTGCAGCAACATCTCTGGGAATGATGCCATATCATTCAGCTCTCTTCAATGGGGGAATTATTCCGTAGGTATCTACCTGGGGGTGAGTGTTACATGTGAGAGGACATAAAACATAGGGCAGGCTAAGGAGAGCAAGTCCATGGATGGAGATCAAATCTGATGGGATCGCGAAGAAAGAGTGAGGTTTTTAAAAAATGGGACATCCCAGCCAGAAATGAGGCAAAGAGCACGGATGTACTTGGAATCAAGTCATGTTAAGTACTGAGGAATAAAACCGAGTCTTTAGTGCTCACTTATCCTTCTGGATTGTGTCACGCATAAGAGCAGGATTAGCTGAAAGTCAGAAAGGCTGGAAGCAGAGAGTCAGAGCACTATGTGAAAGACATTTCATTAATCTAAATATATTAGTTAGCCAGGGTCTAGACAAGGACTTTATGGATAAGAAAGTAAAGAAAGGGGTAATTTAACATAACAGAACTTGGAATAGCCATAACAGATTTAAGATAAGAAGCATCAGATTGAAACCCTATTTGCATTTGGGGGGGAAAAAAAGCATAATAAATTCTAATAATAAATACATTAAAACACAGCAGCTCATACAAATCCTTTGCCAGCCTGTCTCCCTTGTGGAAATGACACCAAAAGTAAGATGAATGACATTTGACATTATTTCTGTTCCTGTGGCATAAAGCTATTATTTTATTTGCTGTGTCTATGATCAACTTAATTTCCAAAAGAGTCAGGAGATAAAAAGAAAAAGAAAAGGATTTTATCAAACCTGTTCACAATGCTGGTGGATTAAGACATTGATTTTTAATTTAAATGTTAACTCTGCATTCTATAAGCTATCTCTATGGCATATCTCCTGCCTGGATAAACAGTACTTAGTATGTAAGCCATTTCTAAGAGCGGCTTTTAGTGTTGAGGCTAACAATTCTAAGGCATTTCGAAATTGTACGTAGGTTTCAGCCCTGGCATTGAAATTTTTACCATTCAGATGAGCATTTTGAGGTTTGAGGAGTTTTTAATACCTACATGTTAGACCCCAGACAGACTCCAGGCCCTGAGAGTGGGTCATGAGGTTAGCTTGCATCACAGGCCTTCTTTCATCAGCTGCTCTGTGCACATAAAGCTCCTTGCCATTTTCTCTTCCCGATCTGGGTTCTCTGAACTCAAATCCTTCAGCGTGTTATGTGACTGCATGCGAACGTGTCAAATATTCCTGTGCCCATGGTCTCCCGCTAAATGCAGGTCTGTTCTTCGTGGCCTTCCGCCAAGCCCAGGGTGCAGTTCTGCCCCAGGACTTCCGAGGCACCTCTGCTGAACATGCGGGGGGGTGGGGGGTGGGGGGGAGTCAGGCCTTGTGCTCCAGGTGTTTTCCCACTGGACTTCCCCTCGCCTGCCACTGCCACACTTCTAGAAACCTCGCCAAAGGACAGAGGGACTAATCCAGTCGCTATCGTCCAAATGAAGGAGAGTAAAACCAAAGAGCCAAACAAATGGGCAATAATAAGCTTGTTATATCAACTGGGCGCACGTGCGAAGGCCTTGGCCTTGAGCAGGGCACACTCTCACACACCGGTGAGGTGGACCCGTCTCTCTGCACAACACACGCGGGAGAGCTACCCGGCCTGGAGACATGTCCACATGACACGATTTTCTTGAAAACTAAAGGATAAAACGATTTTCCCCCAAAAGACACTCACTGAAATACAAATGGAGAAATGTGTTAAACTGCAAAGAAAATGCAAAATCCTGTTTGTCAAATGGTTTGTGTACATATCCTACTTTATCCTCTTAAAACTGCTATCAATGCTCTACAAACAATACTCATTTTTCATTGTACAAATAAGAAAAGTACCCAAAGGCTGTTTGTGTTGATGTTGGTTCTTGAATCTTTTTTTTCTTTCCCCCCCCCCCACACTCCCGGCATGAGGAACTTCCTAGGCCAGGAATGGAACCCTCGCCACAGCAGTGAGCAGAGCCAGAGTGGTGACAATGTGGGGTACTTAACCCTCTGCACCACGGGGGAATTCCAGTTAGTTCCTTAATCTTATAATTCTGTATTAAACATTAAAAAGGAGCACATTGGATTGAAACCAAGAAATGAGTTTTAGGATGCATTTTGCACATTGCATTTTGTATAATCCTCGGAAATCTATAGTGTGGCGAATAAGATTACTTTCAGGTTAACCTGAGAGAAACAAAATCCAGTGGGAGTCCAAATGCTTGACCAAGGTCATGCAGTAAGATCAAGGTCATTGTAGACGCTAGTGAGAACACGGGATCCCAGGAGTCCACATTCTCCCCCATGGACTATCACTGGGTACAGGCTGCCCTCACTCCCCTCCCTCACTTAAGAGTTTGGAAGCCAGGGCCAGACGGGCAGGTTCACAGGCCCTTTGCCAGGCCCTCTACGGTGCCTCCAGGAGGATACAGTCAGTTTGTTTTTTACAGCGTGAGGCATTCAGTGCTGTTGAGACATCTCGGGCACGAAATGGAGAAGTCTGAAGAGTTGGAGGCAGAGTTCCTTGGTGGCTCAGTGGGCTAAGAATCCTGTGTTGTCACCATCCAGGAACATCCCCATGCCAGGGACGAGGCCAAAGGGAAAAGGAAAAAAAGAACTGGAGGCACACGTATCAGGAGGCTGATATGGCCAAAGTGCCAAAGCCTTTTTCTCCTGCATCGCTTGTATTAGAAACGGCTCGGCTAATCCAGATTTTTCTCAGTGCACAGTCTTGGGAGGAAAGAAGAATATGACATATACTTGATGCCCTTTTGCAAACTTCTCACAAACCTCAGGTGCTGATGGTTTCGTGATTCAAAGTAAAGGGAGCTTTGAGGTATAAAATAAACTTTTGGGATTCAGTGTTCTTTCGGGGCTTCAAGGAGACACATCCATGACCTCGAACCATATCCCCACCTACTTATGGTCATTAAGGGAAAACTGACTGTCATTACATAAACAGGGATAAAATCCAAACGTAAATGCATAGGTGACTTCTGGAGAAAATCCTGATTTGAGCAGAGGGGTCTATTTCATGCCTGTCTTTGCCACTTCTGCCCAGGTGAAGGTCTGGAGAGTGTTTCAAGAATGTTTTGATAATCTGGGCAAATGGAATTTGGGGACTTGGAAAGTGACCTGTGAAGGTGAGAAGTGGGTGGATTTGGGAAATAGGCAGAAAGTAGAAAAATAGGTAAAGGACATCAAGGAACCATTTTCAAGAATTAAGAGTCAGTTGCCTCACATACAGTGAGAGGGAAGGAAAGGGCATTCCATCATTATTAACGCTCTTTCTTTCAGTCAACGTTTTAAAATTATTTGTTTTTCTTTTATTTTTCTGGATTTTCTAAATATTCTGTATTATCTGTATAATAAGGAATAAAATTTTCCCCTTTAAAATTTCATAACCTTGTGGAAGACACTTCCAGGGGCCTGGCCGTGATACATCCAGTCACGTCATCTTCCGCAATAACAGGTTCTTATTTCTGGTTGAAGTTGTCATGTCCTCTCTAGGGTAAAGTATTTATCAGCTCTGTTGGTTGCCATAATGTCTGCACAGTAACGTGTGACTGTAAGTGACACTAGCTGCACATACCCGTGGGCTTTTGCATTACTGCCCTTTGCTCTCCTCAGTCTTCTCCCTGTTTGGAATGCAAACGTGATGCCTGGAGGTGAAGCAGCCACATTACTAACATGAGTCTGAAAATCCCCCAGCTAAGCAAGAAATTAGAAGGAACCTCGGTCTTTGGTAACGTCATCAAGCTCTTGCACAAGCCCTGTGGTACCTATGTCTGGGTTCCTTTTCACCTATATTTTTTATGAGAAACAAACAGCTCTCTACTTACACAAAACACTCCGGACTGATTTGCTTTTTTCTGCAACCAAAAGTAATCCTGCCTGACACAAAGCACAAGAAGGAAAACATTAATTTGCATTCCATGGCGAGTTGTAAATGATGACCGAATCCAGGGGTGGAAAAAAAGATGGAACTTTTCCAGCCTGGAGACTTTTCCTCAGCATCTTTACTGTGTTTCGATGTTTCGGTTACCAAGAAATATTGATGGACATTCATTAGTGTTCTTTTTAATCTCAACTTCAGAACCCGGGGGATAAATATTACCTTAGTTTCCCTTAATAGCTGACTGTCAAATAGCATGCAATTGGATATATTTATTTTTCAATACGAAAAATTGAAAATAGGAATTTTCCTGTAAAACAGGATATTTTATGTCGAAGGATTTTATGTCGAAGGATTTTTCAGAGCGACATATTAGAAGTTTCAGATATAAAGGTTGGGTGATGAATAAAATCGTGTCAGAAGAAAGAGAATTCTGACCACCGAGCATGACTCAGCCCTGGAATAACTGAGGGACTGCAGCAAAGAGGATTCACAGGACTCATGCTTTTGATCTTCCTGAAAACTTCATCTGCCTCTATGTGTGGTTCCTACCTTGGGTCATTTCCAATGTAACCTGTTTCAAAAATCTCCATTTATTTTTAAATCTTACTAGAGTATAAAAAACTAGCTTTCAGCATTGTCCATATTTAGTAGCCTTTTCTAGACAGGGCTAAAAACTGCCCAGCACTAGAAGCTATTTCATTCAAAGGCAAGCATTTTTTTCTAAATGATGACCAATGAACCATAACGAAATAGAACCTCTCCTCTCTGGAAATGATCAGACAGGTTCAAAAAGAATAGTTGATGGTATGCCAAGCGAGCACATTGCTGCAATTATAAGAGCAATGCTCACACCCAAAACAACCAGACTTTTCTTCTCTATTATGGAGCAGCTGCCTTCCCTAGTGAACCTGATTTAGCGCAAGATCAAAAATCTCAGCTCCTTCGACATGGGTTCTGGGACATTTCACAGTGTCCCAGGACCCAGGTAAAACCATTAAAAAATGATTTGGGACCATGACAAGAAGAAATTGAGACCTACGGCCATGTTTTCCAGTATCACTAGACCTTTTCTCATACGACACTGAGCTGTCTATTTAGAAATCTCGCTCAAGTGTTGAACACAAGCTGCTTGCTTCATAATTCATTCATCCATCCATCCAGGGATCAGATACCTATGGATAAAATGTAATCAGAATGTTATACTAAGCTTCCCATCCTGCTTCGGATGCTAATATTCTGTTTTGTTGTTTCTGCTCTTTGTTCAAACAACTCCTGTTCTTGTATACACCTCCACATACCTGTTTGGTGAGAGCATCTGTGAGGTAAGTGTGTATTTATTCCATTCAATTCCACATGTTTCACAGGAAGAGTTCTTTGAACACCTAAACTATACTTTATGCTATTGTATATATTTTAAAAGAACAAACAAAGCCTTCGTTGATTATGAGCTAATCAATCTGCAGCACAATGTTTATTTTATTGTTCAGGGATGTGATATATATTTAAGGCAATAACAGAGTCTCGGTTGAAATGGAATTTCAAGGTCATCCAGATGAAAGCACTTTTGTGCAACATATCAAAAAGCACTCCTTTCAACTGCTGGATGGACAACAAAATTCCTTGAAAGTTAGTCCTTGTACTGCATTATCTGCACCTGGTGGTTCGTGCTCTGCCTTCAAGAGCCACAGAAACGTCTAAGTGTTCTTTCCTGTAACAGCCCAGAAAGGTCGCAAAAATAGCTCCTTCCACACCCACCAGCCTGTCTCCACCCTAGTCCTGACCAATTTATCTCCTTTCCAGGATAAGTCTCAGTTCTTTCAAAGGATCCTCGAAGGCCATGCTCTCCTAACCCATCTTTACCCTCCTCCTCTGGATGTGTCGTCAATGTCCCTCTTATTTAAAAAAAATTTATTGGAGTATAGTTGACTTACATTGCTGTGTTAGTTTCAGGTGTATGGCAAAGTCAGTTATAAATATATATAAATCGATTCCTTTTCAGATTCATTCCCACATAAGTTATTACACAGTATTGAGTAATTTCCTTGTCTTATATAGTAAGTCCTTACTACTTATCTATTTTAAACATGGTCAGAAGATCTAAATAGACATTTCTCTAAAGAAGACAGACTGATGGCCAAAAGGCCCAGAAAAAATGCTCAACGTCACCTATTATTAATGAGATCCAAACTGTCCTCTTTTTCAACACATACAAGTCAGAACGGTCATTTTCAAAATGTCTATGAACAATAAATGCTGGAAAGAGTGTAGAGGAAAGGGAACCCTCCCACACTGTTGGTGGGAATGTAAACTGGTACAACCACTCTGGAGGAGAGTATGAAGGTTCCCTAGAAAACTGAATATAGAACTATCATATGATCCGGCAATCCCACTCCTGGCATCTATCCAGAGAAAACTGTAATTTGATGTCCCTTTTAAAGAGTGGATGGAAGTTGTAGGTGTGGTGTTACCTCGACTCCCTGTTGCTCCCAAGGCTGGCATTATCCACGTTGGCATTTTTGGCCTCTGCCATTCTCTGTTGTCTCATACTGAGTTTTCAGCCAATTAATACTGCAGATTAGAACATCTATAACTGGCTCTTATCTTTTGGACTTATCTTTGGGCTTTTATAATTCTATGACAATTTATCACCTCAGGCTTTCACCTTTTCAGGATCATCTCAGTTTCTGAAATGTTGTAATGGGAATCTTATAATTTCATGACTGTTCAAAAAACTTCAAAAATACCTATAATGCCCCTGAATGAGGTGGACTATTCCTAGCCTAGGATGCAATTCCTTCTTACTCTTCCCCCCTCTGACTTTCCAGTCTCAATTTTGGAGAAGTTGCACCTGTGTGGCCTGGAATACCCACCCAACCCCCCACGAAAGAGAAAACAATCTAAGTTACATGTTGTCTATAGTGAATCAGGGACCACACTTCTGCTAGGACATCTCCCAAATTGGTACAAAGGGTCAGAGGAATTAGCATTTGCAGAAGCTCAAGGATGAAATTTTCACTTTGAAGAACTATAAATTAACTCTTTTTCCAGGCAATGCTATCTACTTCCTGTAATACATTTTTCAAGCTTGATGCTCGGGGTATATGCTAATAAATATCACTGTATTTAAAAATTTATTTCAATCACACTTCAAATTATTGAAATACAATTAATCTTAAAAGGTCCACCTCCATTAAGTTCTTCCTGGTACATTCATGCTATGCATCCTCCTTCATTAAAAGATCATCACATTTTACTTCCTTTATGGCAAAAGTTTCACTCTCTCTTACTGTATTGCGGATTTCTTTTCTAAAATTTTCTATTATAGTTGATTTATAATGATCTGTCAATTTCTGCTGTACAGTATGTATTATGGATTTCTACACTTTTTCTCTTTTCATCTTATATCCAATACCCAAACTATAAGTCCTTGAAAATTATGTTTGTTTCATACACATCTTGAACATCAGTATCAACTAACACAAGGTGCTCCATGATTAGTACTTGTACTGAGTTAAATCAGTGCTTCTTTCATCTTCTGGCTTCTCATACACCAAGTCTATCAGAAATCGATGTTTAAGAGAAAGTCAAAGAAGTGCTTTTCTGGTTTGTGAATCGTTTTAGAAATGATTGAGTTCTTACCTAAAATCCTTCTCTGAAATTTGAAATGGGAAGAAAAGAGAGAAAGAAAGTCCCTCTGTAGTGGCAGTGTGCCAGGGGCATGATAATGATCGAAAGGTCAATGAAGAAGGACCCACGCACACTACTGGATATGGAATGGATGGCCAATGGGGACCTGCTGTACAGTACAGGGAACTCTACCCCATATTGTGATGACCTACATGGGAAAAGCATCTGAAAAAGAATGAGTGTGTGTACATATAACTGAACCAATTTGTTGTACAGCGGAAATTACCACAACATTGTGAATCAACCATATTCTAATAAAACTTTAAAAAATGGAAAAAAAAAAAAGAAGGACATGCAGTCCCAAAAGGACAGCAACAGCATGTGTTTTCTGGGTTTTAAAAAAGCAGAATAGATAACCATTAAATTCCACTTGGCTCTTTCCATTTTACATGAAAATGCTGATAAAGTCTATGTCCAGATTTACCTAGAATAGAATATATCGTCTCTCTGTCTTCTGGCATGTCATTCAGTGTAGTTAACTTCTTATAGTGCTTATATATTTCTGCACATATGTTATAAATTCATGAACTCCAATGTCTGTGTTTATGAATATAATTCACATGTACCAAATTAGTAATGGGAGAAAAATACACAAAGAAGACTTAATCTCAATGCCCCCTTGAGAATTGCAGGAAATAATACAAGGCATCTAGACACTTATTTACCTAATAGAGGTAACTTAAACTAAATTATTAAAAAAGGAAAAGATTTGGAAGATTTGCAACAAGTGAAAAATCAACACCAAGGCATAGGAAAGAGGGAGGTAGTGAAATTCTAAACGATATGAGAGTCTGCCTGTTTCTTTACATCATCTAAAATAACACAGTCACATAGACTTGTATTCCACTGACATCCTTTGCAGCAGCGTGAATAAGCTGCATAAATAATAGATGGCAAAAGATCAACAAGAACAGCATCCTGGTAAACGAGTAAGGCTGAGACAACAGCAAAATCTTCACGGTCTAATGTACCTATCATTTCCATCTCTTCACTTACACATTCTCGCTCTCTCTCTTCAAATTTTCTTTTCCTGAAATGTGTTTTGGCGTTATTAGCAAGAGCTTTATCCTTCCTGTGTTATTATCTTACAAAATGATCTTTAGGTTCAGTTCAAAAGTATTACAAGCGGGTGGGTGGTAGGCATGCGTTGATTATAGCACTTAATGCAGGTTCCCAAAATGCATGAACAAAATCAACGTGTTAATGTTATTGAAACGTCATTGAACGAAGCAGGATTTTCATATTTTCTTTAAAATGGACACATGCAAATAATGCAACATGTGCATAGTATGAAGTTATTTTATGATTCACTATCTATTTAAGTCTGGCAATGTTTCATCAAAAGTGGTTTAAATGTAAAATTAGACATTATCTCAAGACATTGCTAAAAATCAAAAGGTATCTTTAGTTTCATGTAACTTTGACAACTTTTAAAGTAACTGTCCTTCCACATACTTCTGTAATTTAGTTAGAAATGCTTTATGAAAAAATCATCATAATAAATTATTTTCTCCAATATTTTATCTCCCCAATGCAATTTATGTCTAAAAAGACTGTTAAAGATTAAACATTGAGGAGGAGTATTTGTAAACTAAGGCAGAGAGGGAAAGTAACATTAATGCATTGCTAACAAATACTTAGTTTACAGTCTTGTTAAAAGATATTTGAAATTTCTTTGAACAAACGTAACATTGATTTACGTTGTGGAATATTCATTTAAGATATCTTATGCTAAAATATCCACTCTATAATTTTTTCAAGTCTGACAAAACAGTGCACTCATTTCATGGTCTAATTTCAAAAAATATAAATTAAAAAAGAGAGAAAAAATTAAATCAGATGATGTGACTGGGACATAAATGCTTTGTTTTGCCACAGAATATCTTATGAATGAAAACATAACATTATGAGTCTTATGATTATTGTAGTAAGTACATTATAACAAAGATGAATTTTAATTTCATAAAACATCTTCCTAGATGGACTACATATTTAAAGTACTAAAGTACTCTTTTTATTAAAGTCCATCTATACACAAAGTAGAATGGTACCAAATATACTATTGATCTTACAGTTATTTGGGTACTAAAGGAATAGAAATTTATATGTAAAATTATTAAATAAAATTTCTACAAAAAGCAAGTCATAGGATACAGTACTATTCTTTTTTTAATTTTTTTCTTTTTATGGCCACACCCACGGCATATGGAAGTTCCTGGGCTAGTGGTCAAATCAGAATTGTAGCTGAGGCCTATGGCACAGCCATAGCAACACCAAATTCGAACGGCATCTGCAACCTACATCGCAGTTTGCAGCAACGCCAGATCCTTAACCCTCTGAGGTAGGCTAGGGATCGAACCTGCATCTTGATGGACACGATGTTGGTTCTTAACTCACTGAGCCACAACAGGAACTCCATACACGTGATATTCTTAAAACTGTTGATATTTGCATGCTGTGTCATCTGTCCTGCTTGAAACCACTGTTACCTGGAAGAAAATCTACCTTGGGACGGAGGTCCAACTAGACTGCTAGCCATGCTAGTTATTTTGCGGCTTGTTGCAGGTATCTATACTGGGAGTAAGATGTACACATTTACAGTGTGTATTTGTGAACTCCATCTGGTATGATCCTTTGGAGTTAACAGCACTATTAGACTTTGTTATTTTTTCTTTCAATTTATGAACACTGCTCTCTCACAGAAGGGTAGGACTGACAACTTATGTCTTCTCGAATTCCATCTTATCTATACAAGCAATTATTAATCCTCACCACATTAAAATGACTTAGGACAATCCTAGGTTTAAATACTAATGCCAGGACTGTAACTTTGAAGAATCTGGGTCACCTGGTCTGATAATGATCCTAGGTCATCAATTTGCTGTTGGAGTTCCTCGAGTGAATCAAATTACAGCCAGAGTTGAAACCCACCTGTATATATAATTCCTATATTAGAATTACTGGTCACAGAAGAATTATGAAAGACTTACGAAAAGATAGTCAAAAGAAAATCACCTTAAAGAATCAGAGAAATGTGTGTCCTGCAAGAAAGAGGAGAAAATTTGACAGATGCTTTGAAGATCTTTCTCTACAAGATTCTATAATCAATTGCATCTATTAAACAATGGCTTACTCTTCAAATAAGTAGAGTGGGAAAAAATCTACAAAATTATATGTTACCAGGATGATGTAATTACTAGTGTTGTTTTCAAAACCCCCACAATAAGGCATACATTCTGTTTATAAAAAGTAAGTTGATGAATATTGTGGGCTATTTTTATTTATATATTTATAAAAATATTATGCAGGCAGAAAAACTTTAAAAACTTAAAACAATGAAAAAGGTTAAGGAGCAAGGCATAATGAACCTATACTAAATACTCAAGCTTCAAATAATGATCCATCTCTATTTTTAAAGTAATTTCATAGTACAGTTTTTATTGTTCACATTGCCTTGGAAATTGGAGATGAAGAAAAAGATATATAGTATTAACATGTGCTAAAACTATCCGGCTGTATCTAGACATTTGTCACTTTTCTTCTTTTCATCTGCCAATCCTGCCAGCCTGCTTCCTACTGTCACACAAGACTTTGTGCCTCGTGGAGTCTCTCTACATTTTCCTCTACAAAATCAAAGTGTGCAATCTCATTCTTCCTCAGCTCCTTGGCATTCGAATTGAAATCACAGGTCCCCAAAGTCACCACAAAGAAGTTTGAATTTTACCAACCATGCATTACTACCAAGAATTTTGAAACTTGAGTGGGTAGTGCCCAGATGAAAGTTCAACATTGGCATGCAAGGTTTTAATAGTCTAGCAAGTGCTGTACTAACCTGGAAGGCTGTATCCAGGGGGTGCCTTCTATGGATTCTCTGAATCTTCCCATATATCCCAATTTCCTTGATCAGTTTTCTTTTTTTTTTTTTCCAGTTCAATGGCTTAACTTTTAAATAGCATTTTTATTTTTCTCTTAGGGTTCTTGAACGGAATCACAATAAAAGTGTATTTACTAACACTACCAGAGAAATAAGTTAGGAAAACAATGGGAAACTTGTGAGCGTGTCTATTTCTAGACCCGTTTTAGCCACCTTGGCATATGAGGGATTTACTAGAGAAGGCAATCCCATCCCACTTTCCACTTACTCAATTTTCATTGTCTCTGGACCGAGAACTTGAGCCAGAGCTAAGGCTAAAATAGGAGCCACATGTATTCAGAAAAATAAAACAAAACAAAACACACACAAAAATCATAGGGAATAGAATTATTAGGCATTCATATCAGCAATATCTGCAGGAATTTTCATAGAAATGAATTCTGAGGATCCTCAAAGAGCCAGGAAAAACAACTCAGAGTGGACCCTAACCCCGCAAAAACTCTGGATAACACAGGTTATCTTGAGCAGTCGGGGCATGTTTCTATTTGTATAATAAGCTTGTTTGCTAAAACATCAGAATTAGGCACAATGGAAACCTATGAGGAATATAATGCCAAAAATCCATTTGATTTAAGGTAGGAAGGATGTAAAAACTTTGGAACATGGAAATGCCAGAATGTCTGTCAAGATTATGACTTGCCTAACTATTCATTAACTATGTATCTCCCAGACCCTCTATTTTATCAAGAGATTAAAGGAGTTCTCTTGTGGCTCAGTGGGTTAAAGATCCAGTGTTGTCACTGCAGTGCTGCTGTGGGGCAGGTTTGATCCCTGGTCCAGGAACTCCCACCTGCTCTGGACCTGGCCAGAAAAGAAAAGAAGGGAGAGAGATTAGATAACCCTTTACCATAAGAGATTATAGGTGAGTGATGCCAAGGAAGAGTTTAAAAACACTGGGAGTATTTGCCTTCTCAGAAACTAAAGATACAAGATACAGACACAAGAAGCAAAGGGCTGTTGCAGCCCTCCGAATCATCAGTGTTTCGGATTTGGAACTGCGTCACCCTCAGATTATTGCAGGAAACTGATCATGGATTCTCAAGGATCATAATTCATGTCAGCTTACCGAGGTACTATTATATTTCTATTTTTAAAAGTATTCTAGTTCTGGAGTTTCCACTGGGCCCGCAGTAATGAATCCACCTAGTTTCCATGGGGATGCCGGTTCGATCCCTCGCCTTGCTTAGTGGGGTAACTATCTGGCGGCACCATGAGCAGTCGTGTAGGTTACAGATGTGGCTCCAAACCTGTGCTGCTGTGGCTGTGGCGTGAGCCGGCGGCAGCTGTAGTTCTGATTCAACCCCTAGCCTGGGAACTTTCATATGTTGCACATGTAGCCCTGAAAAGCAAAGCAAAGCAAAACAAAAGTATTCTCGTTCTAGTGCATAGAAGCCTGATTCAAGCCACCAAAATAGAGTTTTGCCTTTCACGCAACTCAGAAGTTTCATTCAAATCATAGATCCAAAGCTCTTAAAAAAAAAAAAAAAAAAGATTTCTACTTCTGAATCCAGGTATTGTGAGAATATCAGATGTTAGTTCCATGCATATATTCTAACCTCCTGCAAAGGTGTCTGCGTTCATGTAGCAGAACAACTGTGCACCAGTGAAAAGAAATGTATTAGATGCCAGTTTTATTCTGATTCGGGGGAAAACCAGAGCCCTCCCTCAATCTCCAAAAACAAATTACATTGACTTCAAAGGACAATGAAGTTCTAATTTGGCTTTACAGTAGGTCATGAATATTTCCCCAGTTCATGATTAAAAACTCCTCCTTCCCCAAGGATTTTAAGTTTTAAACGATGAAATTATTATACTTTTATTCCTTGTTATGTGATAAATATTGTATTCTACATGGATGTTAAATTAGAAAACCTGCAGTTTTACAAGTGACTCTAAAAACCCTGACTGGTGTGTCCTCCATCTCAAGAAAAAGTTCATAGAGATTTGGGATCATTTAGATTTGCTTGCAGATTGGTGCCTATATCCAAATCTTACCTTATGTATTCTTGTGCTTGCAGAGTTGATTTGTTTATTTTTCTTTTTATGAAAGCAGCGTATGAAAGTTCCCAAGCTAGGGGCTGAATTGGAGCTGCAGCTGCTGGCCTATGCCACAGGCACAGAAATGCCAGATCCTTAACCCACAGAGAGAGGCTGGGGATGGAACCCACATCCTCATAGAGACTATGTCAGGCCCTTAACCCACTGAGCCACAGGGTGAATTCCTAATAGTTGATTTAAAATAAACAATTACAACACAGTGATAATGAAGAAACAATAATCAAATAACATTCATTCATCCTACGTGATCATTTAACATTTTATTTCTGTTTAACTTTTTATGTATATATATTTTTGGCTGTGCCTATGGCACGTGGAAGTTCCCGGGCTGGGGACTGAACCCGAGCCACAGCAGTGATGTGACAATGTCAGATCTTCAACCTGCTGAGCCACCAGGGAACTCCTCTGTTTAATTTTTTAAACTGCAGAGATATTCAAAAGCCAGTGGAATCAACCCCAAAGAAACAAAAATATTGACAGTACTGTAATTTCTGGAATTTATTGTGCAATATAATTTTTATGACTCTGCCAAACAACCATCTGTTTGAGATTTTCCTTACTATATATAATTTATATATACTGTTATAAGAAATACATTTTGAAACTAAAATTAATAAAAGGAGTTTGTTTTTCAATTTGAAGTGAGGATAAATTGGCGGGTTTCACTATTTTCTATTTAGCATACACATGTAAAGAGGATTTGACAAAATCACTTGCACCATATATCAGATGCCTATTCAGAGCACATGAGGGCTTCTGGAGAATCTTTCCCCAGCTCTGCAAGGCATGGCCACTGAGCTGATGCAATAATTGAATCTTGGAAAGGTCTTACTACCGTTCTACCAAGCCAGCTGCTTCAGCATCATGGGGGCTATGGGGAGGCAGGTGAATTCCACCGGCCTGGGCCCATTACCACACTACTTTTGCTCCGCAAAGAATTCCTTGGTCAGAGACCGTGTTGTGTGACTATCATGGCGGCACTCATGATATTTAATGTAGGCTGGCTGATGAGCCTCAGGACGAGTGCCACAGTGGGGACTCAATTTTTGGTCTCGACTGCTGGCAGACTGAGCATTCAGCAGTGGCCATGGCAGTTCCGCCTTGATAAGGAGAAGTCCATGTTACTGAGCCCAGTGGAACTTCCTTCCCTGCCTCCATGGCCACTGGGCTATGAGGGAGGGAGGTATGGATAAGGCTAACTGTATCCATGGAATGGGTTACCCTCCTCCACCAATTACTGCGCTCTTCCTCTGCGGAACTCCCCCTTTGCTGTCCTAGTTAATTTACTCAGTATCTTTCAAGTCAATGACTTGAAAATTACTTATATTACTTACTTCTCTGGAAGCCTTCAAAGTAATTTTTATTTTAATAAAAGTAAACACCAATGCCTTCTCTTTATTCAAACAACATTCAAATTCAGAGAGATTTTTCTTCCGAAAGTTTGCACAGATAAAGTTTGAGAGAGTTTGGCTCAGGACAGAGGTGACCTGCTACTCAGACTATTATTTCTTTTTAGAAAATTTAGAAAACGTCAAAAAGGCTGGATGAGGAGGTACCAGTTTCACTGGATGAGGAGGTACCAGTTTCAATCTCAAAGTCAAAGAGTTGAAGCTGAAAAATCCGTTTGGATCCTCACCATTGATCCTCCCCTTTGTGTACAGGTGCTATCATTTCATCCAAGAAGGGGCCATGATATAATTTTCCAATTCAAGATATCTGTACAACAGCAATAACGATTTATTATTCCCTTTATATTGGTCATTTTGACAAGGCTCTCATATCTTATGTCCTTTATTCCATACAACCAAAATATGATGTAGATATGGATTCTCCTATAAAGAAAATGAGGCTAAAAAGCTTTGATAGCTTGCCCACAGTAATACAGAAAAGAAGCAGAACCAGGAGTTCCTATTGCGGCTCAGGAGGTTACAAACCCGACTAGTACCCATGAGGATGCAGGATCAATCCCGGGCCTCACTCAGTGGGTTAAGGACCTGGGGTTGCCATGAGCTGTGGTGTAGGTCGCAGACGTGGCTCCAGTCTGGTATTGCTGTGGCTGAGGCATAGGTGGCAGCTGTAGCTCCAGTTCAACCCCCTAGCCGCCATATGGTACTTCCATATGCCATACCTGTGGCCCTAAAAAAAAAAAGAAAAGGAAAAGAAAGAAAATAAGCAGAACCAGAAACCCATCTTATGGGCTGTCTGCAAAGTCTATGTTATTAACTCTTTACATTAAGTTGCTTCCCACGATTGTAACTCATTTTATTACACTCTAATGCCAGGACCACTTTTTAACCAACACGCATGGAGAGATACGCCGTAAGTGACAAATGTGTGTTCACATTCAGTTTGTAATGTGGTGACCTGTAAAATGACTGCGTGCAAGAAAACGAAGGGTGTGTAGTGTAGTCAGGCACTAGCCTCGTCATTTTCACACGTGTTAGACACTTGACAGCTCATTACAACCACGAATGATACAACTCATTGCTCCCGTTTTCCAGCTCAATACAGTGAGTTTAGGGAATTAAGGTCATTTTCCTGAGGTGACATTCTTAATAAGTGGAAGATGTAAGATTGACGCAGTGCCTGTTAATTCCAAATCTCCGCCCTCTCCAGATCACACACCCACGCTGTCTGGGTATTCATTATCCTGCTAGCCAAACACCGAAAAGTTTCTTTTAGCTGAGGAAGAGTTACTATTCTATGTCTTCAATTGCCAGATACAATGAGATTTTAAAGCCAAATTAAATAGACGCGTCTTGCACATTCTCCCAAGTTCCCTGCAGCAAAGACTTAGTGAAATGTCAAGGTTGCAGGCAGGCAGTCTTAGCTGAAATGCACTTCTCTTCCTGGACACAGTTATTAGCAAAACCCAAAACATATGATAACGTAAAATCCGTAATCCCATTCCTATAGTTTTTACTTCATTTCTATACCACTACAAAATAATTTACAAAAGGACTATCTCTTTGTGGTTCACAGGGGAAAAAAAAAAAAAGCTTCATTAAGCTATTAGCAGTCACTTTGCTGTGCAGCGGAAATTTGACGCAACATTGTAAATCAACTATACCTGAATAAAATTTCTAAAAATACATTTTATCGATGGATATTACCAGGATATTATAACCATGAGTTACCATCAACGTTATTTATTTATTTATTCATTTATTTTTGCTTTTTGGGGTCACAGGCATGGCATATGGAGGTTCCCAGGCTAGGGGTTGAATCGGAGCTACAGCTGCCAGCCTGCACCACAGCCACAGCAACACGTGATGTGAACCATGTCCGTGTCTGGGACCTACACCACAGCTCAGGGCAATGCCAGATCCTCAACCCGCTGAGCCAGGCCAGGGATCGAACCCGCGCCCTCATGGATACGAGTCAGATCCGTTTCCGCTACACCACAATGGAACTCCCACTATCAACTTTAAATTCTGAGATGGGTGGACGTTTCTAAATAGAATGATTTTTCACAATTTTAGTAGTCTGAGTTTTCAAAAGGTATGTGCTCTTTAAGAAAATATATAAAAAATACATCTTTGCATCTGCAACACATTTTTGGCCTTATTTTATACACTCAAAATAATATTCTCATCAAATACACCTAGAAAATTAAAATAGTTGGCATAATATTGCCAGATTCACCTCTGCTATAAAGGTTTTTTAAAGCAGAAGCCATAAGGATAGCATTTGTAGAATTCACTAGAAGTAAAAATGAAAGATAATTTAGTGAATTTTCAATGAATAAAAATACGATCAAGCTATTTTTCCTCTGAAAAAGAATTACCGGGATATGTTGAGACCCTTATTACATAACTTTCTGTCCTTGAGTCTTTGTTAGGAAATTTTTTTTGTGGGAGGTGCTTAAGGTACTTAGGGGTGACGCAGGGGGAAGTAGTTAAAACATGTATTCAACAAATACCTATTGCCAGGCACTGGGTTTAGTTCTGCAGTGACAATGGTAAGCAAAAAGCAGACACAGCCTCTCCTCTAATGGACTGTGTAACGTGTTACTGAGAATTCCACACAAGTTGGGGACATCCAATTATAGCTTCTTTCTCTGGTTTTTAAACAAATTCCCAGATAATACTGCTAGAAATGATGAGCTAGCCACACTTTGAGGGCTCACTGCATAAAGAATCATGCTAGACCATGACGTGAACCCGCCGAGGATAAAAGCTCTAGAAATACCACCTGTAAGACGGGAATGACAGTGGGAGTGGATCAGGCTTGTGTTACACAAATCATGGACACGTGGATTGCTTTGGAACATTAACTCCTTCTCAAGTGGGCGTGTCACCTCGAGCCACCACCCCTCAAAACACGTCTGGCAAGAACTGCTCTGAGGTTTGGAAGACCGTCAACAGTCCTTGATTCTGGAAAGAGGGATTATTCCAATGAGTGAATGGAATAACAACAACAACAACAAACAAACAAAACAAAGCAAAAAACAACACTTCATCTACTCCTGGATAACCTTTCAGGAACTCGGGGTTGGCTTCTCCGTGCTTTCTGTATCTAGCAGCAAGATAAAGTTCAATGTTCACAAATGGAGACTCTCTAGCTAAGAAACCCATCTTTCTGGACAAGACACAGGCATATACACATTTGGAATTAGAGCTGGGAGAGGGAGGAGAAGGTGGAAAATGCACCTTCACACCAAATGGCACAGCTCTACCTTCACTGTTTTAAGTACAGGTAGTCCAGAAAGCCGATGCTGCTCGGCAAAACATGATTTCCACTTGCTCAGAAACCCACTTTAAAGGTTCATTAGGAGTAAGGAAGTATCGTTTTGTTGATAGATGAGCATGAATTTCTGATACTGTGAGATGAAGTATAGAAGTCAGTCGCCCCCCGAAAAAGGGAAGATTTTCCTTTGCACAGACCTTTTTTTTTTAAATTGAAGTACAGTTATTTACAATATTAGTTTCAGGGGTACAATAGTGTGATTTTATATATAGTCTTTTTTTAAGATTCTTTCCTATTAAAGGTTCATCCCATAGATCTTAAGTTGGTTTTCTTGATCAAGGATGGTTTTACTTTCTGTGTGAGAAGATTGTAAATTCCTAATTTTGGTAATGAAAGTTAAGGAATGGTAAAATGCTCTCTGAAAGTACCACTTCTGGAGCCAAGAAGAGATATTTAGATTTAATAAAGAGGCCTCACACCTTATATTTATGAAATTATTCATTGTCTACAGGGGTCATTCTGAATATTTCATTACATTTTATTTCATGTTATGAAATAAATTAAACACAATAACTTTGTTCACAAATTTGGCTATTTACAAAACACATATGCATTTTATAAATACCCAGGATCTTCCCATGGATTCTTTCTAAAAGTACAAGGGCATTACTTTATTTGTGATTATGTTTCTTCTAAAGTCTCCTCTGTCAACTAAGAAGGAAATTAATTGAATAATGACATAAGCCATAATGTAACAGGAAAGAAATCAGTGGGATATTAAAAATTCCTGGGCCTCTTTGTGACTTTAAATATTCATTTGATTTCCATAAAAAGTCTTTAAAATTTTGTAACCAGATGATGTGCGAAAAGACTGGCATCATTCACCAAGCCTGGAAAGCTCGACATGCAAATGCGTTGTTCACAGGAGATAACTCACACGCGTCACTTTTGACTTCCCAGCAGAATTCCATTCTTTCCGCGTTTACAGCACACTTGCTCCCGTGTCTCTCAATCGCTTTGTTGGCACCTCCTCAGGCCAGACTTCTCCAGCACCCTCCTCCCCGAACACGCACTTGCCTGGTGGCCCGCCAGTGGCGCCCCTGCCCACCACAGGGCTAACATTCCGTCGGGAATTCTGAGTCCTCGGAAGACGCAAAAAACATGTCTTTTCTAGATGTTTATCCGCAGATGGTGTCACAGACAAAACAGGAAGTCTGTGTTCAAAGGGCAGCTTAGCATCACCCCCTTTGCCTTTTTCGTTGATTTGGCTTCAGCAACTTACAACTCCATTCCTGAGTTGGGCTCTTTGTGGGAAGTCGATCCAGTGACTCTTGGCGGATATACACATCATGTGTAAGTGGCCTGATTCCTCCTAGGAGAACTGCCATGGTCCCTCTTGAAACAAACGAGGGGAATGACTACTTCCAAGATTCTTTCTGTCTGGTCAGGAAAATGTCTGGAGATAAAACTCCTGTGAGATAATTGTTTCTGTGATAAGCGCACAGATGACAGCTTAACAGTGCTTTGAGAAAGAACAGATAAGTATCTCTGTTAAGCAGATATATGACATTGATATTTTTATCAGCCATTTCCTTTAGTATTTTACTCAAAATGCACTCAGCTGTTAACTTTCCAGCCAGAAAACATTCAAATGAAGAGAGATAATCCTCAGGCACTTGAAGCCCACTTTAGCCACTGAACCACAAGCCGCTCACCCTGGGCCTGCTTCTGGGGTCTAACCTGTGGGATTCTGTACACTGCTTTTGTTTGTTTTTAAGCACAGCAGAAAAAATAAAGTCCAGCACCTTGGTCCATGATGTAGAAATGAAAAATGCTATTATGAAACTAATAAACCCCACTATCCCTCACAGTTTGGCGATTGAAGCCAGCCATCTCAGCCCCTTGAATCCACACCCACACGACTACTTGCCTGTGTCTTTATCTAGAGTGAAAAGAGCACGTATGGGCCACCGTGAGCCACCTTCAAGCCTGAGGACTGTGGGCAGGGAAGCTGGAAAGATGAGGATAACACTGTCTCCTTGAAGAAGAGAATTCAAATTAAACTAATGTCAGTGGGACTTTTGCTAAGGATGAGGGGCCTTTGTGATACCTTCCCATACAGTATCATATGTAATGAGTATCTATTACCTACAGATTTTTTTTTTGGCTTTTTGCTATTTCTTTGGGCCACTCCCGCGGCATATGGAGGTTCCCAGGCTAGGGGTCGAATCGGAGCTGTAGCCACTGGCCTACGCCAGAGCCACAGCAACGTGGGATCCGAGCCGCGTCTGCAACCTACACCACAGCTCACGGCAACGCCGGATCGTTAACCCACTGAGCAAGGCCAGGGATGGAACCTGCAACCTCAGGGTTCCTAGTCAGATTCGTTAACTGCTGTGCCACGATGGGAACTCCTCTACGGATTTTAAGTGGAGACATTTTATACTTACTATATATATATTTTATATTTACATATAAAATATAAAATACATATATTTATATATAAAATGCATATGTACTTATATTTCTCTATATAGACATATAAGGTGTTTTATATAGGTGTGTGTGTGTATACATGAAGAGAGCGAGACGTTAGTACCGTACGTATAGAAAGTAAATTTCAATCACATTTCAAGCCTAAAAAAGTTTGACTAATTTCAATCACAAAACAAAAAATCACCATTTTCTCTTGGCTTTGGAGTGTGTTACCTCCAAGCTAATAATCCATTAAGCCACAGGGGCAAGACTACCGCAGAGGGTTTGAACGTCATGACGGAGCCCGTGTCGTCACACTCCTCGGACTTGGCGAAACAGCCACCGCGAGGCTAGGACCAGCGCGTAGGCATGCGTCGAGGTACAGGTTTATGCGTAGGTACGGTATGGCTGTGGGTACAGCTGGACGTGTGAGACTACACACGCGGTTCTGGATGTGGAATGTGGCGAGAGAGAAGACCTCCAAAGCAACCACAGGCTTTTTGTTCCCTCTGCGACATTTGCGCTAATGTTCGTCTCTCATCACTGCCCTCACCGTCCCCGGCTGCTTCAAAAGCGCCCTCGTCGAAGGACACTCGTCACCTGACGGACACCGCCTCCCTCCAGAAGCACGTCCACTGCCACCACCCTTCTCCACGGAGTCGTCTCTCAAAGTTTATCCCCGCAGCAGTTCGGCTCCTGAGGCTCCGATGCACATCGTCCCCACCCTCCTCCAGACGGAGGTTACGGCGTCCACATTTGGATTTCCTCCACTATTACGGAGGAAAGGGGAATTTGGGAGAATCCTTCTCCTTCCTTTAAAAAAAAAATAGTTGCCTAATAAAGCAAATTCTATTAAATGAGTGTAAAAATTGTAAATATACTCAAATGTCAAAAACACTAATAATAAAGCTACCTGTGCTCATTACTCAGATAAGTCCGTTAATAGGACCTTGCAAACCTCCTTCCTCTATATTGCTTAGTTGCCGAAGTATTTTATTTTATTTTATTTTCGCCTTTTGTCTTTTTAGGGCCAAATCCACGGCACATGGAGGTTCCCAGGCTAGTGGTCGAATCGGAGCTACAGCTGCGGGCCTGCACCGCAGCCACAGCAACGCCAGATCTGAGCTGTGTCTGTGACCTACATACACCAGAGCTCACGGCAAAGCCGGATCCTTAACCCACCGAGCAAGGCCAGGGATTGAACCTGTGTCCTCATGGACACTAGTTGAGTTATGACCACTGAGCCACGATGGGAACTCCACGAAGTATTTTAAAGGTAATTCTAGACATCATGTCATCGTAACTCTCGTTCTTCAGCAACAGTGACACATTTTACAGAGAACTCGAATGAAATCATCTTCTATGCCAGTATTTTTTTTTTTGGAATAGCAAAAATGTAAAAATAGTAATAGAAACAAACTTAATAAAGAAATAACACGATAATTTAGGTCCATCCGTATATCAGAATTCTATACAGCTATTAGTAGTATGTGGTAGGTTCATGCATATAGACATATTACTACAATAAAGGAATATAGTAATACACACAACTACAAAGGATCTGTAATATGTTGTGATATTTTCCTTTAAAAAAAACACCTACGGGAAAGGAATTTGAAAAAGAATGGATGTGTGTACATGCATTACCGAATCACTCTATTGTACAGAAGAAATTACCACCACGTTGTAAATCAACCCTATTTCAATAAAACTTGACAAAAATAAAAAGAAAGAGAGAAAGGAAAAGAAAAATATGTAAATATTGGTTGTCCTGGAAGAAGGAAGAGGAAGGGTGGAGAAAAGGGCCTCTTTTTCCACAATTTTGATAATTCTTTACTGTTTGCATTCATGTCACGTGCAAGTATTGTTCCTGTTGAAAAACCATCCTGAATTAAGACTGCAGGTGCTAAAACCCAGTTTTCCACCTACTAGTTGTGTGACTTGGAAGAGTTAGTTGCTTTCTGGAGGCACTGCTTTCCTCCTACAGGGTTACTCATGAGTACCCACCTCACACAATGATGGCTGGCACGAGGTAAGATTCATAAATGTTCATTTTTACTAGGTCTTTACAATAATATCTTCTTCAATAATACTTTGTAAAACCCCATTTACCTCTCTACGTGTTTGTTCTAAATGTTTAAATAGTATATGTTGCAGTTATGTTAAAATACGATCACTATTTTAATACTGAATCTAAACTTAATTATTAGTGCTTGTGATAAAAGCACAACGAAGTAGCCATTGGATATCAAAAGTTTAAAAGACAAACTTTTCATATTTCCTTCCAGAAAATCTTACCTCTTGTTTTACACGTGGGTCATGCCTTGAATACTGGTGTGCATTTTCTCATCAAGAATATAATCATTCATATCTAATGCCAGAACTGCCTTTGTTATGTATTCATTCAACAAATATTTTCTTTTGATTTATTTTATTGACGTATGTAGTTGGTTTACAATGTCGTGTCAATTTCCACTGTACAGTAAAGTGCAACAAATAGTTTTTGGTTGACCACTATGGTATAAGCAGAAAATAAACTGAGGCTATGATACAGATACATTAAAAAAAAAAAAAAAAAAAAAGCCTGGGTCCTGCCCATGAGGAGTTTGAAGTGGAAAAAGGTAATTTAGCATGTGCCGTTCCTGAATCAATATAACCACTGAAATGCAATCTGACCCATAAGAATGATGTTAGCACTGTCTCAGAGTAAGAAGGGAATTGCTAATTAAACACAGAACTATAGCTCATAATTGAAGAAGACCTAAAATATTAACGTAAGTATAATAATAGATTCAAGAGATCTAAATCACTAGTGTTGTAGTGAACTAGAAAACCCTATAACATTTTAAGCGTTAGTGTTGTTAAAACATCGGGGCGCACCTTCACTGTGGGAAATTCCTTATATTCAATAGTGTCCAGAAAACCAAAATCCCCTCAGGGAAAGAAAACACACCTTAACTATACCATCGAACCTTTTCTGTAGCACAGTAACATTACAGTGAATGCCAGTCTTCACGGCACACCTTGAGTGATGGCAAAGGACGGAAGTCAGGTGTGCCCGGTTGTCCTCAGGAGCCCCACATTCTTGGCTACGACACAGAGCGCTAATGCTTCCTCAGCTGTCACATTGATCTGGTGGCTTGAAAGTCGTCTGAAGGGTTTTGTGGATGGTACCACCAATTTTAGAGCTCATGTATTATGAAGACGCAGAAGAGGCTTGTTTGTACAAAGTTAAAATGTTTCCTTACAACCTGCACAAGCGCAATTTAATGATTTGGGGCTAAAAGGAAGAGGAGGCAGAGAGAGGGCAAGAAAGATTGAGGAAGTGTGAAGACCAGACGTACACGTGGAGATAAACTGCCCCCCAATATCTGTAGGGACCACCTTTACACTTGACACTTCCCCTTGACCCCCCCCTTTTGCCACCCCCAAAAGGTCCTCTTGCTGGTACTTAATATGTACCTTAGCACCTTGCTTCTCCTCTGAAAGCACTGGCGGATTTCACGGAAAGAGGATTTTGGAGCTCAAGACTTCTCCTGGTATTTAAGGCAGCTAAATGTGTTTTGCAGCTCGATTCTACAAAACCAAATTATGTCTGGACTTGCTTCTACCATGATTTATGAGAAAGCTTGGTGGTACAGGGAAGAGACGAAGGGATTATTTCAAAAATCATTATGCTTTTGTTAATAGGCTTATCTTCATGACCTTCGCTTTAATTGTTCACTCCTCTGCCCTTTCCCAGGAACATGTGCACAAACTTTAAGAGCAGTAATTACCGTGTCTGTCATGACAGACACACACCAGCCAAATGAAAGACGTGGCGACACACACACTCCAAAGATGATCCCACACCGGTCACACTTCATGCACAGTCACAGACCCACGGCAGTCAAGTGGCACACAGCCTCCTCACACACACGCACGTTCCATAGTAAACTCTGAAGTCTTTCCATGATCCTGTGGAACAGACTTAAAACTGGGTTGAACAAAAGCCATTCTGCTGCACTCATTTGCAAAAGATATAATTAGTTGTTCTTTCAGTTTCCTGGTTAAAATGGCACATACAAAAATAATAGGCTGTCAATACCTTAGAGGGTTAGCAGTATGAACTCAACAGAGGAAGACAGTTTGGGGCAACAATGGCTTATTTTCCCCTAATACCTGTGATATTTTAGGATCCCTTATGGCATGAAAGCATATGTTTAGAATGCAAACGTGAGTGTATTTATATTCTACCTATTTTATCTTTAGGTCACCAAATTTTTCTCATCAGAACTGTATCTTTTAAAAAAATCATTACCAATAGTAAGATTATAAAGAAGGCAGCATAACATAAAAGCTCTAAAAATAGTTATAAGGGTTAATTTTGACCCACACAATGTATGTTAACCAATTACCTTCATTTTCGTGCTTCCAAAGAATTCATTAAATCAGTAAGTATCTACTAAAGAAATAACTTTGAAAGAAAAAAAGGAGGAGAGGAAAATGGTGGGAAAAGTTGATCACAAGTTCTACACTGCGTCAGAGGTAACGTGGAATAAGTTTTTATTTACTTATTCATTTATTTTTGCTTTTTAGGGCCACGCCCACGGCAGAGTGGGGTCGAATCAGAGCTACAGCTGCTGGCCTACATCACAGCCACAGCAACGTGGGATCTGAGCCACGTCTGCGACCCACACCACAGCTCATGGAAATGCCAGATCCCCGACCCACTAAGCAAGGGCAGGGATCGAACCCGCATCCTCATGGATACTAGTTGGATTTGTTTCCACTGTGCTACAATGGGAACTCCTTAATGTGGGATAAATTAAATGGTTGCACAAGTTTTTTCCTGTCTGTCTGTCTGTCTATCTATCTATCTATCTAAAGTTTAAAATCAATGCTAAGTGGTTATTACCAGATCTTGGACCACTATCAGCTTAAAGATGATACAAAAATTTTTGCTCTCCCCCTCCCCCCCATCACAAGTCATTAGGAAAAAAAAAAAAACAAAACAAAAACCCTCACCAGGTCTGGCATCCATGGTCAAGGAGCCCATTTACCTGTGATGCCACCAGGAACAGCAAGTTAAGAAAGACAACCTTAATTATGAGAGATACAATATCTTTAGGGTTCCATTCCAATCCATCCAAATTTAGGTAATAGATAAGATATATTTACATCTCCACATTTTATGATAATAGTTGCCACCAGAGCAGGGCAGACAAGCTGACAAGCACAACTGGCAGCAGAAGCTCATAGTCTGTGATGAAATTGCAGTCTTTTACCTTCAAACATGATTTCTTTCAAAACTCCCCAGGACAGGTGGCTTTCTGGGATTGGGACTATGTTGGCAGGAGGTACCAAGGACTGCAAAGGTGAGACACTGATAAGCATTATACCCAGGGCGGAGGATGGGGAGGCCTCTTCTAATGGCACTTTGTCAGGAAGCCAACTCCTCTCTACTTAAAATGTACTGTGTGCTCATGAGCCAATCAATCACCCCACCACCCTCCAGGCACTTAGGAAGACAACCAAAGAGGCCACCGAACCTCCTCTACAGAGCAGGGAGTCGCTTTTAGAGGAAATGACTGAGCACGACGAGGCTATTTCATCAAGAAAATGAAGGCAGATGTGAGCTCAAAGCTGGATTGCTCCAGCAGATGTGCCTGCATTCCCAGCTTACAAGGCCTCTTGTGTCCCCTAGAGAGAAGACCCGCCAGAGGGGCCACAGCAAGAGTCTGGAAGAGCATGTGTGGAGAAGGCTGCCATGAGGTCTACAGAGGACAGGGCAGGCCGGGAAAGATTCCACCCAGAAAATACATATCTAAGGATGAACATATCTATTGGAGCCCTCATAGGAATCATGATGGGAAAAATCCAAAAGCCAAGGGGACTCTACCACATAGAGAAACTGAAAGCAGCTCAGATGAAGCCCTAGGCTCCAGGGCAGCAACTGTGAAAGAATGATTCACAAATCCATGGGTGCTCCTGAGATCTTTTTAAGGAGCCTGCAAGGTGGGATCTGTTTTCATCATAGCACTGTGAAGACATTTATTTGCTTGGCCCACTGTGTTGACATTTGCAGGACGAGAGGAAACACAGCAGTGCGCACAGCTGCTGGAGAGCACAGATCCAGGTGCAGGAGGCACTGTGCGAATCGGCTTTGGAGCCTTCACCACTGTTCATCCTCTGCAAACACAAACACAGGAAACAACCCTTCTGAGAACGTCCTGGAGAAAGCAGTGGGAAAGGTTAACTGCATGAAGTTTCAATCCTGAGTATGTCTTTTTCCATATCCCGTGTGACAAAATCCAGCACTTTGGCTGCAAACCCCAGGGAAATGTTTGACTCCCAGGAAGAGAGCTCAGGCAACTGTTTCGGTTGCAAAGTTAACTGGCTGCTCCCTTCATGGAATTTCATTTTGGCTTGAAAGACCACGTGACAAACTGTGGTTATCGGGAAGAGGGTATTTGGGGGAAGCAGAATCCTGGGCAACGCATTTGCCACCACCAGGGGTGGGGCCTCCCAATTCTTAAAGCCCCATTTGAGATTGGTGGTGACCTTCATGTGATTTGCATAATGAAGCGAGTCAACATTTGGAAATCTGTAAAATGCAGTGAACAAATATTTTCCAAATGACCATGGGTGATGATACAAAATCATTCATTAGATCTATGCAAAGTGTAATAAGGACCAATTAATGTCAATGTAATGTTATCAAAGGTTGGTTGAGGTGGAGTCAGATCCCATTTTGCAACATTCAAAAAATTAGCACTTGAGTTTTGATCATAAAAAAGAATATCCATGATGATCAGAAAAGGTAACTGAAATCGCCTGCCATTTGCATATCTCTGGAAGCAGATATGTCATTTTGATGCACAACAGTTTTTATTTTGATAGAAACTTATCTACTGCCTTTTATTGTTTGTGCTTTGGGTGTCATATCGAAGAAAACATGGCCTAATCTAAAGACACACAGCAATTTACCTGTTTTCTACTAAGAATTTTAGGTTTTAGTTCTCCGCTTAGATCTTTGATCCATTTTATGTTAACTTTTGTGTATGGTAGAAAGTGAGGTAGGGTCTATTTTTATCTTTTTGTAGGTGGATATTCAGTTTCCTAGCACATTTTAATTTTGATGTTTAATCATTATTGTTCTCATGGGATGAATGATCCCAGAAAAGCTCTCTAGCTATTTTTGTCTCCAAAGCACATTTCCCCTATTCTTTTTTTTTTTTTTTGTCTTTTTGCCTTTTCTAGGGCTGCTCCCTCAGCACATGGAGGTTCCCAGGCTAGGGGTCCAGTCGGAGCTGTAGCCGCTGGCCTACACCACAGCCACAGCAACACGGGACCCGAGCCGTATCTGCGACCCACAACCACACCTCACAGCAACGCCGGATCCTTAACCCACTGAGCAAGGCCAGGGATCGAACCCGCAACCCCATGGTTCCTAGTCAGATTCATTAACCACTGAGCCATGATGGGAACTCCACCCCTATTTTTTTTTCTCTAACAGATTCTGCCCTCTTCTCCCAGTCTGTCACCTCAGGAATATTTTAGAGTTCCTATGGTTGAGGTCCTATTGCGATAGGCTGTACAAGAGGAAATAACTGTTTAAGCTACCTTCTCTGTCATTACGAATGAGGCACAGGATTTGCAAAGATGCTGAATTTTAGAGGACAAACAACATTGTAGAGTATCTGGTCGTGAATCATTTTCAGGGTGACCTAAGCATAACCCCGTTTTTAGGTAATCGGAAGGATCTCCATCTCCCCCAGCCTTTAGCTGTAGCATTTCGGCTTCTTAGCCTCTGTAATCGACCACACCAATCAAGATGCCCAAAGACACCGTAGGGTGTTCACAGAACTTGGAAAAATGTCAAGAACCAAATCCAAACTCAGACCCAGGCCTCATAAAAATGGTCTTTCTCTTGTAGTTTTTTCTTTCCAAGTACAAGTGTCATAGTAAAGAAACAGAGGTGTCCTTACTGAAGTATTGTCTTACTGTTCGTTTTATTCTAGAGGCATAGACAAAAATCCAGTGCTGCTTTAGGAACATTGTATAGAGAAGGTGGATACTGTCTGGTTGATAATGGACTTTTTCATCTTTTTTGTCTGAAGAAAAAATAAATAACCCATATCTGATAACACATCTGTTTAAATGTTAATCTGGAAAGAGAAAGTCATATTCTAAGCTAGTAAAGGAGTCTTTGAGCTTATCTGGTCCTAGAAGAAGAAAGTGAGAGCCAGAGGAACCATCTGACTTGTCCAGGAGCACAGGGCTAGTGACTTCCGCTGATACATCAATAATAAGTGTGGATGGAAACTAGAATAAGAACCTGTTTTATTCTCAATTCCAGATAAGATGCTTTCAAGTATAAGACTCCCTCCTATATTTACAGGCCCAGTAAGTTTTTCTGCTTTTTTTTCTCCTCCTTATCACAAGTCTCTTGTCTAAGAAAAAAGGCAAGAAAAGCAGCTACAATTTCTTTGGAAACACACTGTTAAACTGAGTATCATTTTTGCAAGATTGCAGATTTCTTTTGAATCAAAAATTATAGTTTCTAAAAATGGCTATGAGTAAATTGTGCATATGATTTTTGTATCATGTAATATTTTGAAAAATTAAAGGGAATGGAATCCAATCTCTATATCCAAACTCCATGGCTTTTACAAAAACAGTTCGGTCATAATTATTAATTCAAAAAATATTTATGAGTTTCTTAAAATCCAAGAATATTTATATTTTTACAATGTTTTACAGAGGGAAATAGGCATTAGTTTAGTAAAATCAAGCACCAAACAGCAAGGGTTTTGTATATTGTCACGGGTATAAGATATGCATACGACATATAAATTGAATAGATTTATTGGATCATTAACTGACCTGCGGTTAATAACATACACTATTAAATGTTATTTTAATGGTAATGCATGATAAAATAGACATCTTTTTTAAATCACGGCATTACTTTCTATTACTAATAAAATAAAATCCACTCAATATGCTTTTAAACATAGTTTACATAATTTTGCTTAAAGAAGAAACAGAGCTTAGAGTGATATTAAATCACTTTTTCATTAATGTATAATATCTTTCTAAAATTAATACTAGAACAGTATATAGGAGGTTCACATTTTACATGAAATCCGCATTCCTCAGGACCAGGAATTATTCTACATTCGGAAGCCAAGATGAATTCTGATGAAGGAAGGCCAATATCACCATTTATCTGCCAAAAAGGTGTCATACAATATCAACAGGCCCATTTTGTAGTTCACTTGGTCCACAAGCTAAAAAATTAGGCACATCTCAACACATTTTTAATTTGAGAGCACTGCATTATTTCATATATGGAAATAGGCTGGAAATCTCTTAATTTTTATCCCACTATTTGGAAAGTGCGTATTTATATCCACATGAAATGCGAACCTGCTTTAAACCACCACTGGATTTAAGGTATGACCAGTGGGACAAATGACGTCCTTCCTCAGAGTAGGATGTGGCTAGAGGAGCACGGCAGCCACAAGTCGTCGATCAGGAGGGCGTCCTTGGTGTGATGGCCTTTTCTCAAGGGATGGCTTTTGGCTTTTGGCTTTCAGGTTCAAACTCTATGTGTTGTGGACAACCTGGATATCCGTTTCTTGGTGGACACACACCAACAAAGCTCACAGGAGAACGGTGTCTATACCATAATACAAACACAACTGCTAACGGTGAGTCTGCCAAGAAGACAAACTCCTTACATCAGATGGTCATTTCAGCTCTTCTGCATTTAAATATCTGAGTCACCTGGATCTATGCTCTGGTTAAAAAATAATAATAATAATAATATTTGGGGTTTTGGGGGGGTTGTTTGTTTTTAAGGCCACACCTGTGGTATATGGAAGTTCATAGGCTAGGGGTCAAAATGGAGAGGCAGTTTCCAGCCTACACCACAGCCATGGCAACACTGGATACAAGCCGCATCTAAGACCGACACTGCAGCTTGTGGCAACACCAGATCCTTAATCCACTGCCTGAGGCCAAAGACTGAACCCACATCCTCGTGGACACTATGTTGGGTTCTTAACGCACTGAGACACAATGGGAACTCCAACATTTACTTTATGGCAATTCACAATTAATTCAAACAGATGCTGAAATATCTACCTTGCTTAAGACACAATTCTTCTGCAAAGGTTAAAAAAAAAAGATTAGTCTGATTAAGATAGTCATATTCTTTGAAAAAAATAAACAGGAATAAAGGACTCTGTATTGTAAGTAAAAAATATAGACATTTTATGAATATAAAGAGACTTATTTGTCCTTATATGAAGTTTATTCTAAGTATTTCCTTCTATCCCATGATATTCAATTTTTTATCCTCAGTGTTTTAGTTCAACATGTTAAGATGAAATAGTATTTTCATTATCACATCTCATTACTGACACCAGATTAAATACTTCAGATCTATGAACACATGTAGATTTCAGCAAATCTACATGCAGCATGTACAGAATCCCTGATGGGTAACTTAGAACAATATGTGACCCAATTTAGTATTATTTAGGCAAACATGGTAAGTAAAAACAATTCCATCTATTTGTTGGTAGAAGAGGAGGTGTCTTCAAGATGCGACTGAAAAGGGCTAGAGAGAGTAAGCCCATGTTGCCATTCAAGAGGAAAATGGAAAGGACTGAGTCTCGGAGAATAGCCTCGTGGTTAATACCAAATGCACGGAAGTCAGATAGACCCGGGTCTGAATTCTCTGAGGTGTCTCAGATGACCAAGGAAAGTCATGTTACATTTTCTTTATTTTACTCATCTTTATTATTTATTGTTGTCATTATTTCACTTACTTTCCTTTTTAAACTCCTTTGAATTGAAGCACAATATATGTCTGCTGAAGCACATACAATGCAGTCATGCAATCACTATGTATTGAGGAACAGTGTTCAACCCCACAGGATTCCGTATGCCTCTTCCCCGTTGATACCCCATAACCATGCCTATGACTCCTGCCACTATCACATAGCTCTTCCTGTTCTTAAACTTTATTTGATGTTACAAGCATGTAAACATGCTCACTTAATGTTTCTAGTTCAGCTCACCATACCTGATCTTCTCGGTAACTTAGACAACCTGATGCCAAACAGGATGACCCCTCTCCCATTCCCCCTTGTCACCAGTTACCACATGCCTTGAACTCTGCTGAGTAAGCACATTACCATATCTTTTCCTCATCCACGTTTTTAAAATGTACTGTTGTTGCCAAATTTAGTTCCGGCTCTTTGACTTATCTGCTTCCCCATAGGACCCATTCCCCACTGGAGGCCAAGATGAACTTCCCAAAACGTATAGTCAATCACATAATTCTTCACCCCAAAACCTTCCAATAGGTCTCTATTACATTAAAAAATTAAACTCTCTCTCTGGATATGTAGAAAGATAGATGACTTCCTTCCAGACCAGGGATGACTTCTGTAATTCAGTATCTCACAGTTTTGTTCCTTGAATTGGATGTTCCAGATGCTTCATGCTCCATAAATTTGTTCATCCTGCTATTGCCTCTTTGTCCCAGAAAACACTTCCTTCTTATCTGCAAGGACTCTACATCCATTTACCCTTTGAGATACAATTCATCCGCTCTATGGAGCTGTTTTTTCTCCGTCTAAGTAGAATTCACCATTCTTCCCTTGGCCCCTTCATTGTACCTCTACGCTGCTGTCCTAAGAGTTTATTCCAATTATTTTATGTCCTAATAGAACTCTTTCTACAGGGCTAGTATAAAGCTGGTATATAATACATACACATATATTTTAATTGATGAATACGTATTTTTATTTAGTTAACAAGAGTAACTGAACTCTTACTTTGTGCATAGCATCCCACTAGATACTAAAGAAAACTATAACTAGTTCCCTCTTCCAGGAGCTCACAATCTATAGAGGGTTACAAAAACTACTCAAACAACTCCAATTTAAGACACAGAGTTTGTCGGCAACAGCAGAGGTACAAATAATGATGAAAAGAACACCAAAGCAGAAGGTGAGTTTAAATCTAGCTAGAGGGTAGAATCATAACACAGACCTCAGAAATGATATGGCAATAGTAAAACTGGGGGTAGCTTAAGAGAAGTTATGAAATGCTGTAACAACCACTTTGAGAATCTGGATTATTGTACATATAGTGCAGCCATAAAAGATAGGCTAAGCAGGAGACTAAGTTGGGAGATGTTGAAGTGTTGACATTTGCAGCAACATGGATGGACCTAGAGATTATCATACTAAGTGAAGTACGTCAGACAGATAAATAAAAATATCATATAGTATCGCTTATATGGGGAACCAAAAAAATAATACAAAGGGGAAATGTTGGAGGGAGGGAGGGATTGGGAGCTTGGGATGGCATATGCATGCTAGTGATTATGAAAAGGATGGTCAACAGAGACTTGCTGTATAGCACGAGGAAATGTCACTTAAGACTGATGTTGAAGTGTTTATTACTGTAGGCTCTGTGATACACAATGTATCAAGTGTTATGGAAGATACAATCAACTATTTTTTTTTTAAATCATCACTAAAGGGCTTAAAGATAGCTTGATAGAGAAAGACTTAGAACCAAAACTAAAAGCATCGAAATCCTAAGAGTAGCACAAACATTGTAGTTTGGAAAGAATTTTTTTTCTGCCAGAATTTATGATTCTTAAGGGAAGAGCTTGGTCTATCTTGCTCTCCAATGCATCTCATTTTATGGAATACAAGTCACATGATTGTATAGTGAAATTGGATGCACTGAGGAAGGTTGGGAGGATCAGAAAATGGGTTCTTAGAGGGAGTGATGTATGTTTTTAAAACTTTGTTAAGTATAGGCTGATCTACAATGTTGTGTTAATCTCTGATGTACAGCAAAATTATTCATATATACATATGTATATCTTTTTCCCATATAGCTTATCACAGAATATTGAGTAGATTTCCATGTGCTATACAGCAAGTCTCAGTGACCATCCTTTTCATAATTAATACTATGCATATGCCATCCCATGCTCCCAATCCCTCCCTCCCTCCCTCCAACATTTCCTCTTTGTATCACCTTTTTGGTTCTCCATATAAGTGATACCATGTGATGTTTTTATTTATCTGTCTCACTTACTTCACTTAGAATGATAATCTCTAGGTCCATCCATGTTGCTGCAAATGTCACTATGTCATTCTTTCTTATGGATGAGTAAGGGACATTTAAACTGAACTTTGACAAAAAAATAAGGTCTTACTTTGGTGACCAGTGATGACTTTCTTCTTTTTTTTGGCAAGAATTCTCAAATTTCCTGAGGGAAAATTACTCTTGTATCCTGGGCTGGCTTAGGAGGTTGCCAAGCAGGATGGTTGCCCTGCCCTGGAGACACAGGGTCACCAGGATTTCTTTCCCAGTAACTGGCCCTTAACTAGAAGGCTACAAGGAAAACACCTGTGCGACTGATTTATCTCTGGGGAGGGGCCTAAATAAGACAAGATAAGATTCTGAACAAGATATCCAGGGCCACCTTTTCTCCTGTCCTTTCTGGATCAGGCTGTGTAGCTATTTCTTTGATCTGAGCAACCCAATCCTTTAACTTTCATCCTTTTAATTTCTTTGCTTAAATCAGGCAGGCAGAGTTGACTTCTTTTATCAGTAGCTAAAGAACACAAACTGATGCAATCGTTAATGTATCAAGAGCTTTGGTGTGTGCTGCCGTATTTACATAGTTAAATAATGTATTTAAAGCATCTCAGTTGGCTGAGCACCAGGGCATCCTGGGAAAAACCACGCATGCACAGTGCCCCACTGACCAAGTCACAGATGACTGAGTTCCAGGTGGTCCTTACAGAATTTTGGTGCAGAATGCCAGGCAATCCACTGAGTCCTTCTGAAACTTAGTTTCATAAAAGTTGGCATTCTTTACTTGCCTAATATTCTGAGACTCGTTACCTGATCATTAGCATGAGTCTAGGTAAGGTCTTTACACTGAGAGGGGGGATGACCGTAATGGCTTTGCTAGCCTTCTGGGGATATGCTGACATGCAATACAGCCTCTGGAAGCCATGCTTCACATGTGCCTGTTTAGGTTGGAGAGAGAGAGAGAGAGAGCGGGTGCTTGTGAGAAATTCACTTATAGACCAAGGGCCCTTCACTGACGAACAGAGAGTTACCTAGAAAAGAACTCCTTCCTATTTTTTTTTCTCCTTTAATGCCTCTGTTTGTTCTGGTATGCGTTTAAATAAAATGTATATTGAAAAATCTTCAAAGGGATAAAAGTAAGTTGATTAGGTGAATGAGTAACGAATGCATTTGTCTATAACAGGAGCATACCAAGGATTTCAGAAGTGAAAAGACCACAGTACAGGGATCCAGGAACCCAGTTTCCACATAAATACTTCTTTGGTCTTCATGTTTTCCATCTGGAAAATAAAAACTAATAACCATATGATCTTAATAAAAAGACTATCTGGGTCAGGGGAGAAAATTTCAAAGCACCCCTTGTAGCTGATTCCTCAGAGTGGAAAAAATGACTGAGACCCAAGGATGGGTTTGGCCCTTCACTTTCTATCTGCCCCTATTTCTCTTTCTTCTACGTAAGATGGAAATTATGTTAATGAATATTCACCTATATTCAAATTTATCATTATTATTATATTACTACAGTTGTTATTATTATTGTTTTTTTAAGGATAGGGGGTTCCCAGCCTTAAAAAAACATGGCATATGGAAGTACCCAGGCTAGGGGGTTGATCAGACCTGCAGCTACAAGCCTATATCACAGCCAGAGCAGCTTCAGATCCAAGCCACATCTGCAACTGACACCACAGCTCATGGCAGCAGGGGATCTTAACCCACTGAGTGAGGCCAGGGGTCGAACCCACAATCTCATGGATATTATTTGGGTTCATTACCACTGAGCCACAACGGGAACTCCTCAAATTTATTATGAGACGATCAAAAATTTTTCTTTGCAGTCGATCAAATTGTGTGTTTGCACATGCACTGTCTAGTTCCCTAGGGAAGTTTATGGCCATATTATTGAAAATAGTTTAGCTAATTTTTCATTATTAAGTGCAAAATATAAATCTTCTCTCATCATCAGGGGTTCTCACTGTATTTAAAGACTTTTAAAGGAAGGGAACTCTTCAGACAAAATAATCACCATCAGAATAAAATCTTACCTGTATTCTAAAGCCTTTGTACTTTAGGCAAAGCTCTTATCTTCCTGATATAACATTCCTAAGTAAAAATTCATATCATTTGTGGGATAACATGAGGAAAACATTTTTCCCCTCTGAAATTAAGTAATTCTGGAGTTAATTAATAACTCAGGAATTAAAATAAACAACAATAGATCAGGTCTCAAAGTCGTTGTGTACATGTATGCTATTTATAGCTAAAATCTACTACTCATTTTGGCTAACATTAAATATAAACAAAAAGTAGGTTTTGTACACAGAGTTGAATTTGTCTCTTTCACTTATTGGTTAATAAATCTCAAATAAATGGTCTAACCTTCTGAATCTCATATCTCCCATTTACGAACTAGTGATAGGAATAACAAGCACACCACAGATTTGTGCTCCGGCTTATCTAAGACAATATGGGTAATAATATGGCAAATTGCCATTTTAAATATCCACTTTTATTACTATGGACAGAATGTGTAAACTGATGTCCAGAGTGAGGAATATCTCTCAACAACTGAGCAGAATAATCAATGATGATTTGAGATTTTCATGGAATTGATATTAAAATTGCAGCATTTTCATTGAGCATTTATATAATCCATGAATAGATTCAAATGAAATAATTTTGAATACACTCCTATTATACTGTAAAATGCAATCATATGGCAGAAATCTACGAATACAAGTGCTCAAAAATAAAACCATCAGCAAAGGTACTTTAGTTGAGGCACACTGAATATTGCAAAAATGAGCAATATCTCTAAATAGCATTTGAGAATCACAACTTGGCTGGCATTGTTGTACCAAGGCTTTTCCACTTCTGATGAATAGTAATAGAACAATTACTCATTTTTATTTTCTTGAAAATAAACTCTTCCAATATGGATTTGTAAAAATATGATTGTTAATTATAACTTCCTCTTAGGAGTTAAAAGTTTTAAAAAAGGACAGCCTAAACTGGAAAAATCTTATTTCTATTTTTAATGTTTTAAAATTTAATGAATAATTTTGAGACGACACTACATTCAGAAGAGTAAGTTGTTTTTGATGCCAGTTTGAGAGATGGGTGGAGTCTCGCCCTACATAGGACACTACCCTGTTCGATTTAAATACTATTGGAACGTAGGATAGAAATGGATAATAAAGAAACACATGTGTGCTGTTAAAGTTCTATGTGAGCGGAAATACATCAAGTGATTTTTGAAAAATACGGTCACATGACAAAAATGAGATGTATCTTTATTTTGGGAGTGAAAGCATTGTATTTCCACAGCTAAAGAATCATGACACACAAAGAAGCACCATATTGGACCATTTTGTGGAAGAAACTTTGAAAATGATCATGAAAAATAAGTCTGAAGTCTCCTCTGGAATTTTCAAGGGCAATTTTAAAGAAATGTAAGAAGAACTAAAATCAGGTATAAAATAATCCAGGGCGCCAGTCAACAATTTCTCATTTTCTTTGGCCTTTTTGGTGGTGGTGGTGGGTTTTTTGTTTTGTTTTGTTTTTCTCAGAAAATTTTCTGCTACTTGTAAAACTGTAACTTTAACAACAAAACAGGACAGAATTTTTCATCCCTACCCGTCAGCTTATATTACAATTCCTCCTGAAAATGTTGACACTGGATTACTAAGAGTCCTTCAAGTACCAGACTGTAATTCATACTCATCAATTAAATTCAATAGCATGCTTTGTCGCAACATTTGATGACAATTTATAGATGATGATTCTGCAAAAGTATTATGGAAAGCTTAAAAATAGGAAACGATTTTTGCCACTGTCCTCTGGTAAGATATTTCAAAATGCGATGTTTTACCACTGTCATATAGGAAAATACCTCAAAATGCTGTGATAAGTATTAGTATAAAAATAGATCAATCATTACATGTCGCTTGCTGTTCAGTGTTTCCCAAACCTGTTGGTACTAAAAGGGATAAAGAATGAAAATGCCCTTGCACTATGTGTTTTGCATAAGAGCCACTGAATAAATGCCAGGTCTTTTTCTCCTTTTCCCCAGAGAATTAGCAGAAATAGACAACTTAGGACAAGTGAGTCAATGTATTTATATAACCTTCAATCGACCTGTAAGTTGGCTGTCCCTGGGGAGGGTCCCTCCCTCGATCCTTCTCTCTGTGTGTTTTGTGTGCGATTCTAATTATTTGGGAAACCCTGCAAATTTTACTTTATTTAAAAAATTGGGGGGGGGGCATATACACAGCATATGGAAACTCGAGACAGGGATCAGACTCATACCACCACAGAGACAACACTGGATCCTCAACCTGCTGCATTGCAGGGGAAACTCCAAATTTTATAGTTACATTATTAATTGCAAAGACTGCTTTCTTTCTTTTTAATTTTTTTTCATTGTTATTTCCCCAATACATTTTTTTTCTGCTGTACAGCATGGTGTCCCAGTTACACATACATGTAAACATTCTTTTTTCTCTCATGATCATGCTCCATTATAAGTGACTAGACATAGTTCTCAGTGCTACACAGCAGGATCTCATTGCTAATCCATTCCAAAAGCAATAGTTTGCATCTATGAACCCTAAGCTCCCCAATCCATTCCACTCCCTCCCCCTCCCACCTCCCCCTTGGCAACCACAAAGTCTATTCTCCAAGTCCATGAGGCAAAGACTGCTTTCTTCTGTCAGTTGAAATAAATGGTGTATTTACTGAGCACAAATCATATATCAGTGCTTGGCTAAGGTTTAACTCTACATAGACATATGAGGGAAGAAATCCCTTATAGCTGCAGAGAGCCTAATGGTAAAAAACTTGGACAGAAGTTATTTCAATACAATGTAGTAAGTCCTAGGAGAAGGACTATGCCTGGTCTGAACTTTTTATTTCACTATATTTACCTATCTTTGCTCAACGAATTCAAACACTTTTATGCCACATTGTATTATAATTCCTTCACGGAGACATCAGAGCTAATTTTCCAGCGAGGTATTTCTGATGCTTATAGCCTCTATATGATATAATAGAGATCTTCCTCAAATGATGACGGGGTTACATCCCAATAAACCCATCATAAGTTAAAAATAGCCTAGGTTGAAAATGCACTTAAAACATCTAACCAATGGAACACCATAGCTGAGCCTAGCCTACCTTAAACATGCTCAAAACGTTGACATTAGCCTACAGATGGGCAAAATCATCTAACGCAAAGCCCGTTTGACAGCGACGTGTGGAACACCTCGTGTAATTCACTGGATACTGTACCGGAAGTGGAACACAGAATGGTGGTCTGGATGCAGAGTGGCTACAAGGGTATCAGCTGTTGACCCTCGTGATCATGGGGCTGTCCGGGAGCGGCCGCTCTCCGGCGTCACGAGAGGATCGGACCACGGATCACTAGCCCAGGATTCAGAATCTGATGTCTGGTTTCCAATGAATGCCTATAACTTTTGCACCATCTTAAGGTGAAAAAAAAAAAAAAAAAAGCTGAATTATCCTAAATTGGGGACCCTCTTGAAACTTAGAACACAAATGATATATGATAAAATGAATAAAGCCTACAGTGTAATCCACATGTATTTTAATTCATTAGCAATGCATATTCTTCCTGCGTTTTAGAACTTTACCCAATGTATTGACGTTATGGGTAAGTTATTAGCAAAGCGAATTATGTTTTCTCATCACCTCATCCACTGAGCCGGTGTGTGTGTGTCTCTCTTTTGAAAGATACACAAAATGTGGAAAGAGTTGTAAATGAAGGATATTTACGATAATTTTTCATGATTTTTCCCCTCTGTTATTAAACCTATAATAACATGCAGTATGTTTGCTTTGTGTCTTCATGACATTGGCAAAGTTAAGCCTTTAGTAAACCAATGAGTTAAAAACTAAAACACAAATACGTATTTGTTCCAATGATTTGAAACCCACTGTTTGAAAATTTGGAAGGGAAAAGTGGCCTTCCCCCTGAGGTAGGGGGAAGATGGTATATTTGCTCAATGTTTCTAGGTTCTATAGAAACTGAAGACACTTTACAAGGTTTTCTGGGGTCAAGTGTTAAATAAAATAAATGTAAAGCAATAAACACAGTTGGAGTTTTGTCCAGTCAGTGGCAGAGAAGCTATAATTTCACCATTTAGTCCTAAAGGAAACGTTGCAAAAACAAGAGGCATATCTCATTTTCTTGTAAAAACCTAGCTGTTCTACCAAGAAAGGTCAGACAGTTTTCACCCCGAAGAGTATGTTTAGCACAATGCAGTTAAATAGAAATCCCATGTCCACAAGTCTCACTCGCCATCTGTCTTCATTCTCCTCACAAAATTAAGTCAAGTTGCTATCGGTTTGGGTGTAAGACGTATACCAGAGTTAGGAAAAAATTACTGCACTAATCAAACCCATAGTGGCTGCATATTTCACTCCCATGCAATTGTTTGCATTTGATACATGAAGCCATTAAAAGACAATGTTGAAAGCAGAGCAAGGCATCAAGTAATTAGAAGATGGGTAACCCTTGCACAGTTCTTTCTTCTCATCACGAAGGCATCAGGATGCCTTCCAAATACCCTAGAACGCTCATGCTTCCGTATCAGTCGTGGGTGGTTGGCCTCGGTTACCTCTTCCTCCTGCAAGGGGAAAAGGACTCGCTTTTTCCTTACTCTAAAGATAAAGAAGAACTGTAATTTTTTCAAGTTGAGAGAGAAACATTTGGATTCAGCTTCTTTCCAGTCTGGGGCCAGAGGTGTCCCTACAAGAGACCAAGTCACTGTTCCCTTTTCCTTAGAAGGTAAATCATATCTACTTCATGGGGCTGTTGTGAAACTGACCAGTATGATGTGTCTGAAACATCTGGGCTGTGTCTGGTAAACAGCGCGTGCTATCCGCACTAGAAGACTGTTCTTGTTAGAATGGTCTCGCTTCACCTGTAGTTATTGGAGAAATTCCATGGAACACGAAACGGTAGATTTCAAAGGATCCTACTCTAGAACAGAGGCCGGAAACTAGGGCCCGTGATACCATTGGTTCTTTAAGGCCGGTGAGTGAAGAATGATTTTACATTTTTAAATAGTTGTGAAGACATAAACGAAGGAGTGAATTGCATGACAGGCGAACACAATATGAAATCCTAATTGTATAAGAAAGACGTCTACAAATATGTACTCATAAATAATATATATATATAATATGTAAATGTACACTGTGCCCATAAATAAAGTTTTATTGAAATGCAGAGCCATCCATCGGTTTACTGTTGCCCATGCATTCTTACCTGAGACTTGAGGACCTGCAGAGTCGAAACTATTTAATCTGGTCCTTTCCAAAAAAGCTTGTCCCAGAAAGACAGTGAGGTGTGTGTGTAACCTGAGGCATATCTCTAAACTTTCTATAAAAGTGAGGTTTGAATTAAATGATTCCTTAGAGTCCTTCTGACTTGGCACTAAAAGCAGAGACTTCAGAACCGTAAACCAAGTGCTATCTTCTCTTTACTTACTACGCTCTGTGATCTTGGAGGACGTCCTGGCTGCTTTAAATGAGTATTTTGAAAATCGAATGTGATCAATGTGAAGCCGCTTTAGCCCAGTGACTGGCATACAGTTGGTACTTAATAAAAGTTGGGGTAAGTAGGGTACAAGAATACCATCCCATAGAGACATGGGATGGTACAACTGGAAGGAATATCATCTTATGTTCTATAGCAGGTGTAAAGAGAAGTCCAAAGCGCTGTCAAGTCTTACTGCTGAGTAGAACTGGCGATTAAGTGAAGGCTACCGGTTTTTCACATGCCTATCATTCTGAGGGAAGTGCTCACCACCCACTTCCACCCACCAATACTGAACTCTACAGCGGAAACGAAAGACAGATTCATGATGTTCTTAGTGGCAGTGTTTGCCTTGTCGCTTTAGTGGGACAAGAGGTCTGTGCAAAAATCAGAAATTTTAGAATTTTTAGAAATTTTAGCACTGGCCTAAAATTTAATGTTTTTGAAGAAAATTCTATGAAGTTCCTGGTAATATTTAGCCCATGTTGACTCCACTTCAACTAGAAGATTTCGTAGTAGGAGTGTCTCTCTCGATTTTTTCTGTAAAAGAGGCAAAGGCCAAAGTAGCATAATTTTTGGTAAGGTTTTGGAATATTAACATAATTTTAACAATGCAATGTTCTATAAATTTTACTGTGTAATCTAGAGGCTATCATTTTTTTTTCCACATATTGTGAAACTACAGCAGCCAAGAGTCCAGTTCTTTATAGCAGGGATAAGTTCAACATCAATAAAACATAAGTGGAGTTCCCTGGTGGCCTAGTGCTTAAAGGGTCTGGATTGTCACTGTTGTGGCACAGGTGCAACCCAGGCCTGGAAACTTCCAGATGCCACACTCGTGGCCAAAAACAGTAACAAAATATAAATGCCAGTTATTCACAAAATATAATTAGCCAGACGGGTACGTTCATCACGTTCTGTGAGTTCACTGTATCTCTATGTTTTCACTACGACAAATTATCATTTTATGTCATTCACTACATGTCTGTATAATAAAGACACTAGAGCAAATAAATTATGAAATTAAATGTATTTTATTTTTAGATCAAGATAAAATTATGGCTTTCACAATAAAATCTGGTTTAGTCAGTATATCCATCAGTCTTTCATTTCATTAAATGTGTGTTGAAAATTTAATCAACCTGGTTGTTATTTTTTTTTCTTTTTCTTTTTTGTCTTTTTAGGGCCGCACCTGTGCAAATGCAAGTTCCAGGGCTAGTGGTCAAGTAGTAGCTGCAGCTGCCGGCCTACACCACAGCCACAGCAACACGGAATCCATCCGAGCCACATCTGCCACCTACACCACAGCGCATGGCAATGCCAGATCCTTTGCCCACTGAGCGAGGCCAGGGGTTGAACCCTTGTCCTCATGGATACTAGCCAGGGGCATCGCCGCTGAGCCACGACAGGGACTCCGCATCCTGGTTATTTGTTAAAGTGGCTTTTGTGAATTTATCAAAACCAAATTACTCATGCTAAGAAACTAAGTTTTAAATCCATATAACATGCTACCTACTCTGTTGGGTATTTTTCACTGGGTTCACTGATTCTAAAGGGAGGTATGAGTGAAGAAGAAGAATCCAAAGAGCAATATGAAAAGTCCTCAGAACCGAATGAAATCACCGCTCGTTAACCGAGATCGATCAAAAGCTTACAGCAAGAGTACTTCTGATACTACAGAACTTGAAAGGGTAAGGAATTCTCCTCAGCTGTACACAACTGTCCATTCCTCCCTCGGCCAGTGCACACTGGCACTTTATTCCTCACTCTTAACCACTTACATTTTAATTGAAAGTATTATTCTTGATTTTAGAGTTCAATGGTTTGTGTTTCATCTCTCAGCAAAGAGGCTCTGGTCTGAATCCCCTCGAGTTGGTAAAATTATGTCCTGGGATTTTCTGAGGAAAATGTCATTCTGGAAGTTTGTGAATTTAATTTGGAACCACCTGCTGAGCTCTCCGTGGAATATTTGATCATTTAGAAACCATTTCTCCTCTCTTTAAGAAGATCAGGAAGAGGACAGGGAACTTTAGTATCTGGTCTCTCTCTCATTTTTCTCCTATGATGAAGAGATCTAAAATGAGTTTGGGGGTAAATAATCTGAAAGAAGTGCCAGAACTGAAGGCAGTATATTAAAAACATAAGTCTAGCAGAACTTCTTTTTCGAGTTTACCCTACAGGCTCTGAGGTTAAGAAAAAATATCAAATAAATAAAGGTCTGCATCATATTTTTGTAAGGAAAATGATATCCACAGTGGGAACATTTTGACAAATTTGTTAAACCAAGGGTATTTATCCAAGATCCAGGGACTCTTGTTTTCCCTAACCTAAGCTCATTACACTAATTTCAGTTGTGTCTTATCCTCATAGGAATTCTCAACATACATAAAACTGAGCTACTATAAAAGAGCAGGATGGGCTGAAAATCAGTGTCTGGATGAGGCCGGGGGATGGCTCAGTCTTTGGCAAGGACTTAGCATGTGCTTTTCCTATTACGGTTTCCCCTCATTCCTTGTGTGTCACTCCAAAAATTTTATGAGAATATTACTTATGCTATCAAAACATATCCTCCCATCAAGATATAAATTTTCACAGGAGGACCGTATATTTAGAAGTTCTCCTATTGATCTCTGAGTATGTCTCCATATGCTTAGCAGATCCACTCCCTTACTGGGGAGAATAATGGAAGGGACTGCTGGAAACTTCTCGTTCTCTCTTCAGCGTGTATTTGGTTTGCCTCTCTCCCCCGTGGTGCAGACAGATTATTCTGCTGTGAATGCCTGACTTGCAGTCAGAGGAGTTGAAATAAGACATGATACATGAGACAGAGGAGAAAACATACCTGGCAAGGTAAGCTTCCAGGACGACGTGGAAAATAAACTCAAACCAAACCCTGCGAGGGTCTTGGAATCACATGCTGAGAGTGTCTGGTGAAATGATTGTGTGCTTTGCTTTGTCTCCATAAATTTGCTGCAGAGACAAAGTTTGCTGGAAATTTAGAAGCAATGTGATTTTTAGCCCCGTTTAACTTATTTCAGCTTTTTATTATTTCAATTGTTTTATTTTATTTCACTGTCTCAATAGCCAACTGAAATCAAAATACTCGGTTCTGCAAATGTGTTCTAGTTTCCCAAGCTGTCTTCAGATTTGGGGGATTAGAGTTGAAAACTAAGTTTAAAAGAAACGCAAAGAGTTCTCGTTGTGGATCAGTGTGTTACACACCCAACTGATACCTGTGAGCATGTGGGTTCTATCCCTGGCCTTGCTCAGTGGGTTAAGGATCTGGCGTTGCTGTGGCTGTGGTATAGACCGTCAGTGGCAACTCCAATTTGACCCTTATCCTGGGAAATTCCTTCCATATGCTGCAGGTGTGGCCCCAAAAAGCAAAAACCAACAAAAACAAAAAATAAAAATTAAAAAACGTAAAAATATTTTTGAGACTATTGATCATATATTAATTGATTTTTAAAGGTATTTACCATGCAGCCAGTTTTGAATTAAGTATAGAGGTACAAACAAAAATTAAGAAACAATTTTCTGATTGGAATGACCTCAGAATTCACCTAAGGATCAAAACGCACATAGGAGGCACTGATAGGACATACCACATGATTTGTCTTTCGGCCAAGGATCATGTCCTGCTCTTTAGCACATACCCGGCTCACTCCACATGTTTCTCAGTGTCTGGTTGGATCATGGTTAAAGCACTGCTTTCCTAGCTTCAGTTTAGTGACGCTTAGTGGTTCTTCATGTTCAAATACGGTGCTCTTGATCCATCGTTGGTACTCGGCCTGAAGACATATTATTTCATTTATAAAATCTCCCTCCAGCCAGATGTTCACTATAGAGTATCAGGAATATCCGTCACAGCTTAAAACTGCCTTGCAATGTGCTAGATAAGATATGTGGGCACTGGAAAATAATGGATGCATGAAATAGGACAAGACACCACACTTCAGTGTTCATACCTATTCTGGGCCAAACTATGCCAACATGTGGGGAAGTTACTACTGAGCACATGAATAAACATAAAGCTTTCGATTTGCCATATCATATACGGCTAAAATCACACAATTCAGTGTCCATTGTCTGAGGACTTTCAAAGTATTATCAGTTATTACATACACACTAAGTGTTTTTCATATCACATTTTATTATTTAGATTTTTAAAATTAAAGTATAATGATTTACAATGTTGTGCCAATTTATGTTGCACAGAAAAGTGACTTAGTCATATATATAGCATGTGTGTATATATAAACATACATATATACACACACACACACACACACAGGTGTACTTTTTTTTTTTTGCTTTTTAGGGCCACACTTGCGGCATATGGAAGTTCCCAGGCTAGGGGTTGAATTGGAGCGGCAGCTGTTGGCCTATGCCATGCACAGCAAAGTGGGATCTGAGCCACATCTGCAACCTATACCACAGCTCATGGCAACGCCAGATCCTTAACCCACTGAACAAGGCCATGGATACTAGTCAGATTCATTTCCACTGGGCCACAACAGGAACTCCCTAATTCTTTCTTAAATATTATTTTCCATCATGGTCTACCCCAGGAGGCTGGCTACAGTTCCCTGCACTATACAGTAGGACTTGGTCTAGCCATTCTGAATATAACAGTTTGCATGTACTAACCCTAAACCTCCAGTGCCTCCCACTCCCTCACCCCTCTCCCTTGGCAACCACACACTAAATATTTTTAAGCTCCACCATCCTGTGAGCTTGCACGTCCCTCGACCTCCTCCGTCAGTTCGCTCTGCCACAGCCATATTTACTGTGCTTTCAAAACCCAACTTGGAGGTCACCCTCCTCCTCTGAGGAGCAGATCTCTGCAGGAGTGTGCTAAGGCGGCCCTCCATCTAGAGCCCCACTCTAGTTACCTTAAACTCAAACCCTCCCCTGTCCCAGGGTGACGCTGAGCGGCAGCCCCAGCCGCCAAGGTAACAAAGAGCCTGGAGCGTGCAGGCCCCGTTGAAGGTCCGGGCAGATGCCCAGCAACTGCTCATCACCACCCTGTGGAACCGTAGAGTCCTACTGGCCAGGTCTTCGCAGTTTCAAGAGACTGAAAACTTTTGGCGGTGTCATTTGAGTCCTCTTTTTGGTCAAACATTTTCGGGGCCATTCATATTTAGAAACCATGGTTAGCAAAGCAGTTTAGTGTAGCCCAAACGGCTTCAGAGGCTCATCCGTCTTTCCTCTGTGTCTGATAGGAAGGGTTTCCTGATGGATGCGTGCGAAGACTTCGCCTTGGCCTTGACGTCAAAGCCAGCCCTGCCAGCCCAGGCCCACGGCTTTCTGTAATCCACCTGCTTCTTCCCTCTTATGCAAAACTATCTTCCGTTCTCAGCAGTGAAGCCAAGTTTCTCAATACCCGATGATTACCTCGTGCTTTTTTTTTTTTCACTTCCGTTTTCCTTATTCTATTTTTCCTGTAATAATCCTCCTCCCTCCGACCTCTCTGTTCAGCTGATTTGTAACATTGCTTTTAAATCAGGCAAGAGCTTATCTAATCCAGAATTTTTCTGACTGTTCTGCCTTTCTCTTCCTCCCTCCTTCCTTCCAATAAAAGCTCTGACCTTTCCTTTCTGTCCCATATTCACTCAGCATCATTGAGGGGAATGATAGAATTAGGAAATTCAAATGGAATTTGGGCAAGACATAGTGAGGCTCAGCCCTTTCACTTTAACACTGGTCCAGGCGCAGGAGCAGATGCATCTAATACACGTTAAGGATAGAGAAAGGGGCCAGCCCTGCCTTTGCTCCGTTTTATCGTATCTGCTCAAAGTAGTCAAAACTCCTCCACGGCAAAACCATGCTCGATGATGCTTTTAAATCCACATGGTAACAATTCCAAATGCAAGTAGCAATGGAACATTTTTTAAAATTTTTAAAAAGCTGACGAACTCTTAGGACTGTGCACCAAACGGAAGCATGGACTTTCAGTTGGAGACAACGAATGAAGCTGTGTTCTTCAGAGGAGTCAAAAAGTGATGGGGGGAGTTCCCGTCGTGGTGCAGTGGTTAACGAATCCGACTAGAAACCATGAGGTTGCGGGTTCGGTCCCTGCCCTTGCTCAGTGGGTTAACGATCCGGCGTTGCCGTGAGCTGTGGTGTAGGTTGCAGACGTGGCTCGGATCCCGCGTTGCTGTGGCTCTGGCGGAGGCCGGTGGCTGCAGCTCCAATTCGACCCCTAGCCTGGGAACCTCCCATATGCCCCGGGAGCGGCCCAAGAAATGGCAAAAAGACAAAAAAAAAAAAAGTGATGGGGTCTGTGAGAGTGTTGACTGTGCTGCCATTTCCCATCTCACCTGGGTCCACGCCTCCTCATTGCCCTCGCAGAGGGCACACAGCTGAGCCCAGGTGCCATCTTTCCTTTGAGGGAGGCCATAAATACTGAGCATGCAATTATGAGAATAAAATGATGCTGATGGCAATGTCACCCTAGGCTATGGTGACTACTTCCCTGGAGTGGCTATTTCCTATCCCTTTCCACGGCTATTGCGGATATTTCATGTGGAAAACTACCCCCCTTCATGGTTAGATATGGATTTCTTAGTGCAATTCATAACTGTTTACCCAGTGTTCTAACAACTTTGGTGACACATTTGAATATCCTAACTTTATACGTGTTGCAAACTAGGCACAAAGATCACAATGACACCACTTACTGTACATGCTGATTTGTTTCACCTCCATTTCCCTGACGCTTTCAAACACTCTTTCTCAGTACAACTGTGAGTGAATTCACGAAGCATGTTTTCAACATCCTCTCCACGAGTATTACATAAATACCATAATACCTGTCTGAGATATATGAACCATGCTTTGCTCGCTTCATGCTTTTTGGAGGACGATAGAATATAAGAAAAAGAAATGGATATCGAGTCTAGAACTCGTCAGGGCTGAGTTGGAATCCACATCCACAATTTAGCTGTCTCTACCAATGACAATCTACCAATTTTGTTGCAAGAAATTGTCTCCTCAGTAAACACCCACACCCACACAGAGTACATACCACGAGCACCAAAATGACAATTGAAAATAGGTTAGTCAGCTGCCCTTCCTGGTTTGCTTTCAGCGTTTTTCAAAACATACCATAACTCCATTGCCACTGTCTATAATGTGGAAATAGGCTCATTTTCTCTATCACAAACAAAGCGGGGGGGGGGGGTGCCTTATAGCTGGAGCGCCTTAGATTAGATAAGGAAGAGGGCTTCCTGGATGCTTACACGCATCACCTCAAAGATCACAGAAGTGGGGGCTTTCATGCCCTTGATGGGGATTTGTGAGAAAGACACAATTAACTTAAGAGGCTCCATTCTCTGGAATTTTTTTTCCCCAAAATTGTGTGCTTTAGGATTTCGACTTCCATGATAAGCCCAGCTACACTTTCAAGGAGCCCTGTCATTAAACGATGTCACACCACAGAGCTTTAAAAAGCCCAAAGTGAAATGGAAAACAAAACAGGATGGAGAGGCAGCCTATGGCTGTGAAGTGGGCCTTAAGACCACTTTTATGGCCTCCTGCAAAAAGTGAAAAGAAAGAGTTAGATTCTGCTTCTGCAGCTCATGTGTCTTTTGTTCTCTCTCCCATTCTCACATCAGGATTTAAAATCTGAACACTGCACTGTGCTCAACCTGTAAGACCATCAGTAAAACGGAGCCTCCTCTGAGGCCTCCTGCTCCTTTGGTTAATCTGCCAAGAGCCACAAGTCTGGGCTAATGGGCTCTTCTTCTCCTCTCTTCCAGAACTCACATGTCTAAAAACAAGCACACAGCAGAAAAACAACCTGGATGCTGGCCACATCTCAAGAGCTGAGCCAGCCTTTGGTTCCTGCCCTAGAATTTCCTGACCTGGGAGTAAAAATTCCATCCTTAAGCCATGCTGTCACTTAGATGAATTCCATTGTGATGGTCTATCTATAAACCAACATTTTCTGAGTCGGTCCTTGTTCCATTTGGTGCTTTCCTGAGGAAGTCTTATCAGGGTTCTGATGTACAGTAACCTGAGAAGCTTTTATTTAGCACTCAAATATCATCGCTTAGCCTTTAAGGAAGGCTGCAGGCAGCCAGATCGTCCCCATTTGGGTGCTGATAAAGCGTTCACCACTATTTCAAGCAGATTAAGCAAGTACTTTTCTGGAAGCAACTTGGCTTTCAAGCTTTAGTAACTGCTCTCCAACAATGACAGCAGATGCTGGAGCACCGCCTATTTATCCATGAGAGGGTTTGAACTCGTGTAAATGTAAGGATGTACATCCATTTCTACCTCACACACACACACGCAATATCACATTTGATATAATTATGTGAGCTTAAATCAAAATCTGCCTTACTAAGAAAGATCTATACCAGGCCATAAGAGAAAGAAAACCTCCCAACTCAAGCCTTACCCAAAAAAACAAAGACAAAAACAAAAACAACTTGCTTTATAATGACTTACCTTCTAACCTAAGCTATTTGTATTTTACGTGTGTAAAAATGAATGATGCTTGAAAGTAAAATGTTGTGGTCAACAGTTTTTTGTGGTTTGGCAAATTAAGGCCCATGTCAAAAATGTTTGGAGACACAAACATTTTGTTACTTGAAAATCATATTATAAACTAAAAAGGTATTAAGTGAACACTGAAGACAGCTTTCCGATTGCAAATTCAATCTGAATCATGTAGCCCTGAGGGAGCCATGAGGAAATTATCAGGATATTCTTAGAAAACATCATGAAACAACGCGGCAAGAGCCCTGGCCCGATGGAGACACAAGGACCACTGCTGAGAGCACCGTGGAGGGGGCGGTCCACCCAGCTGGTCACAGGAGAGTTCAGGTATCAGATTTTTTGTGTAAAATCCCCTGTGCCTTGTTGCTTCACTGATAAACGTGAAGTTTGGACTGGATGATCATTTTAGCAGAGGACACAGGGCCTTGCTTCATGCAAGGCACAAAGTAAACCTTGACTGAAATGAACTGAACAAGTGCCATCCCATCTGAACTCAAAACTACAGAGGCTGTTCTGTTAAAAACCAATGACAAACACCAACGTGTCAAAGAAATGACCGCTGTTGTTACTTTTAATTGAATGAGTCCATTTTTCATCATTCAATTCCAAACACAATTTAATGAAACGAATGAAATAAGCAAAATATAGAAGGTAGGAAGCATGGGCCCAATACATATATGATGCTTTATCTAAAAATAATTCTACATAAAACATTAGATAATAAAATATGGCTTCCTTTTCAAAAGGTTATTCTGACATACTGCCAAGCCATAATACTAGTAACACGCAGTACGGCACCACAGTAAGAACAGATGCATTGACCAATGGAACTGGACGACAGACTCAGAACCAGATCGATGCATATACGGAAACTAAATATATGATGGGAGAAGGCCAGGTCACTTAGGAGAGGATATAAAGCCGCATAATGAACCATCTGTGGAGGAAAACAACGCCACCACATACAAATTAGGATTCTAGGGTGACTAAGACCCGAGGGTGAACGACAAAACTATACATTTAAAGCTTGTTACTCCTATTAGGAATTCCCTCGTGGTGCAGTGGGTTAAAGTCTCAGCGTCATCCCTGCTGTGGCTCTGGTCGCAGCAGTGGCACGGGTTTTATCCCTGGCCCCAGAACTTTATTATGCTGTGGGCACAGCCCAAATAAATAAAGCCTGTTACGACTATTATTAATAATTAAAATAATAATGATGGTTATAATAACAATAACATTAAAATAGCTTTTTATTTTTATTTTTTTGCATTTCAGGGATATACCTGCAGCATATGGAAGTTCCCAGGCGAGGGGTCTAATCAGAGCTGCAAATGCTGGCCTACCCCACAGCCATAGCAGCAAGGGATCCAAGCTAGGTATACAACCTATCCCATAGCTCATGGCAATGCTGGATCCTTAACCCACTGAGCGAGGCCAGGGATTGAACCCACAAACCTAATGAATACTAGTTGAGTTCATAACCCACTAAGCCACAATGGGAACTCCCAGGTCTGGAGTTCTTTCACTCTAAAAACATAAAGCATAAGGTAAAAATAATTTCATCAAAATTAGGAGTTCTGTTTAACAAAGATCAAAATTAGCTTATTTTAAAAGATCTTTGCAGTTGCAAACACAAACAAAACATAGACAAAGAAAATACAAAAGGGATTCAGAAACAGAGGAATCACAAAGGAATTAGAAATGCATAGAGAGATTCTCTAACTCAGGAGTAATTAGGAAACAAATAAATAGCAATGATCTTTGATTTTAAACACATGAGATTGGGGATGTGGGAAATTAAACTCTATGTCCTGACTGTACCAGTGTAACCTGGAGATCACACTGGAGCAAGATCAAGTGTGTGCAGTCCCAGTGGCCTCCTTCTGGATGAAAGAGAAAAGCTCACAGAGTCTCTGAAGAGGCTCATCTTAGCCTGGATTGTGGCCACAGGGAACTGGCTGCCTTCTTAGTGTCTGTTACAGAGAAATGAAAAAGTAGTAATGGGCATGGGCTTCCTGGCCTGTGACGGAACAGTCAGACACAGACATATTTAAAGTTTGGATTACAATGTCCTCAGTTCTAGCAAAAGTTCCGATGGACTGACCCGGGGCAGGGGGCAGCCCGCTTGCCATTTCTATGGAGAATCTCAAGATCTGTCTGGTTCCTCTCTGACTCATTCAGTTTACTTGGAGCATGTGCATGATCCAGATGGTAAGGCAGGACTCACATAACCATGGAACCTGACTTCCTCCACCTGCTACCATCTAGGCTTGGCCACGTCTAGTGATGTGTGCAGCAAAACGTCGTGTTTCACCGTAATATTCTCACATGCTGTCAAACGCCTTGGCCAACGGGGCGCGTGCACGTTCCTTTTTCTCTGCGCATTGCTGATGAGTCCTTTGGCTTCTTATTTCATCTGCATTATCAGACGTGATGGGCAGACTCTGATGTAACTCCATGGCCCAGGGGACCAGTCACCTCCACTTCTCTGATGGGTTCTAGTGACTTAAGTGCTCTAGGGTTGAGGATGTAAAACTTTTTCCAAATACTACATGATTCTAATCCTTTATTTAAATATTTAATACATATTAACAAAACACATACAAATTATAATATGAATTCCCAACCAAACGCTGCATTGACTTGAGGCTTTCTCAGTGGATTGGAAGTTTAGATGTTATGAATTACTGAGAAAGTTTCTCTTAGTTTTTCTCAAGGTGTGGTCTGTGAACCAAAAGTAGACCAAAAACTGTCACAGGCAGTGCTGATATACATATTGAGAAATTGAAATTAAGAAGTTGGACATCTTAATTGAAATATGGCATTGCCATGAGATCCGTGTCTCCATGGACTCGTCTAGTGGATTTGAGATTAATCAGGAATTGGCTGGCCCCCTGAGAATTATAATGTTGCAGGCGAAAAGCATACCATGTGTGCTAGATCAAACATCAGTATGGGGGTCCATAACCCAGTGGAAATCAACAGGCACAAAAAGCCTGCCCCTTTCAGGTTCTTTTCCCAGGTAGATCATCACAGACTACTAGGTAGAGTTCTCTGTGCCATACAGCAGGTACCCACCAGCCAGTCATCCCATGGACATGTGTACGCATACCTGAATCACTCTGTTGTACAGCAGAAAGGATCACAATATTTTAAATCCACACTACGTCAATAAAACTTAAAAAAAACAAAATAAAAACAAAACAACAACAGCAAAAAGCCTGCCCCTTCACCACAGATCATTTGCGAAGCCCTGATCATCTTCATATGTGGTCAGGTGCAGCGTTCATTGTGATAGTAGGAAACCCCCTTTCCCATGGGTTTTACCTTCCCTGTGCCTTGGGATTGTATCTGCTACTTAAGCCAGATTTTTTTTTATTTTACAATGATTTTTATTTTTTCCATTATAGCTGTATACAGTGTTCCGTCAATTTTCTACAGTACAGCAAGATGACCTAGTAACACATACATGTATACATTCTTTTTCTCACATTATCATGCTCCATCATAAGCGACTAGATATAGTTCCCAGTGATATACAGCAGGATCTCATTGCTTATCCATTCCAAAGGCAATAGTTTGGATCTATTAACCCCAAATTCCCAATCCATCCCACTCCCTCCCCCTCTGCCTTGGCAACCACATGTCTGTTCTCCATGCTCATGATTTTCTTTTTGTCTGAGCAAAGATTCATTTGTGCCATATATTAGATTCCAGATATAAGTGATATCATATGCACCTGCATGTTCACTTCAGCACTATTCACAATAACCAAGGCATGGAATCAACCTAAATGTCCATCAGCAGATGATTGGGTTAAGAAGATGTGTTATATGTACACGATGGAATACTACTCAGCCATAAAAAAGAACAAAGTAATGCCATTTGCAGCAACATGGATGGAACTAGAGACTCTCCTACTAAGTGAAGCAAGTCAGAAAGAGGAAGCCAAATACCATATGATATCACTTAAGCCAGAATTATAATGTAGATGGATTATGGATAAGGCTGGAAATTAAAGTCTAATGATAGTCAAAACCCAACTGAAAGTGAACTGATGGTGCCATTGATTTTTACAGATTGCTTCAGAGAGAAGGGAAGTCACGAACAGAGAAATGATACTCAGCACCCAATTCCTAAAATAAGCTCTACTCTAGTATTAAAATTTTGTGAGTTTTATATCAAGTACAAACATGTATAAGTCTAAATGAGTATGGCACATGGAGTTGGCCTGTGAAAAGAGTGGGGGTATTTCTGCTTTTGTGGTTGATGTTTTGGCTCTGGAATAAAAGTGATGGAGAATTGAACCCTCCGTCTCCCACCATCTTAACATCTGTGGCAAATCACCTTCTCTACGTAACGGTTTCATCATCTACAATATGTGGTTAATTTCCTCATACATGGATCCTGCTAATAACCTAGCTGTCCATATGTATTCAATGAGAATGAAAATTGCAAATATTTCTATTTTTATACAATTAATGTTTCTTTATGTTTCAGCAAAGAACATTTTAACAACAGGATGTAAAAACCTCCGATCTTTTGAGAAGATTCCTTTAGTAATACCATACTCTTCTGGCTCTTCTAGTTCAACTCAATCTTGTGAAAAAATTAAATCAAGCCTGGCAAGTTACAGATCGCAATCATAAGCCTAAGAGGAAATAGATTTGGGAGTGAATCGCATTGTAACAAATCTTCAGACATGTTTACATTTTGGGATGTTTGTTTGAAAGCATATGCTTATGTGTCTATGTGAAGATGTAAGTATATTAAAATCACAGGTGATCTCCATGTATTCATGTGTTGTGAAAGTAGGAATGAAAATTAAAAGAAAAACACATCATCTTAGAAAATACACTGGTTCCTAATTCACAACCACAGCAACAATTAGGCTATGGGTTTTGTTTTGTTTTGATTGAAGAGCAGTTGATTTACAATACTGTGTTACTTTTGGGTGTACAGGAAAGTGATTCAGATATCTGTATCTCTATATATCTATAGATATGTACTTGTATATTCTTTTTCAGATTCTTTTGCATTATAGGTTATTACAAGATTTTAAATATAGTTCCCTGTGCTCTGCCGTCTTTGTTGTACATCTGTTTTACATTCAATAGTGGGTATCTGTTTATCCTAGTCCTAGCCTACTCCTCCCTTTTTCCCACTTGGTAAACACGTTCTTGTCTACATCTGAACAACTATTTCTGTTTTGGCTTTGATAAGTCAGAGGGTCAAAACAATGTCCTTGTTTGAGTCAGAGCTTTAGAATCAAGACTTCACGCACCATAGACTGAGCAATACACATCTAGAGGAGAAGTTTCTAATTTTGCTTTTTATATTAGTATCCAAGGCCTCATAAGGCTGTGGGAAAGAGAGATAATAAAAATAATGTGGAATGTTTAAGGTTATACATCTCCCAGTTCTTAAGTATTCATATCGTCTTAATTTTCTATCGACACTCTTGATTATGCGTCTATAGAAATTCTGGCATAAATGACTTTTACAGAGTCATTTAAGGAATACTGCATTTTTAGCCCATGGCACCTGAGCATAAATTAGGAAGGGCAGATACTTGGACTGGGCTCCACCAGTAACCAATTAACAGAGTTAATAGGAAAAGGATTTAATAAGAAGAAGAAGTGAAACTTGTCAAGTTTGTTCTTGGATAGAGCATGGCAGGTCATCCTGAGTAAAACTGGACAGAGAGAGAATATCAAATTAAACAAAAGTATTCTTTTGTGTGTTGAAACTTTGCTCCCTCTTTTTGTGTGTACACACTATATCGATTCGTGCAGTTTAAGTCCCAAGTTGCCTTCTATAACTACTGTCTGATTTCTTTAAAGATGGAAAACACTATTTTGCTTGTTTCACTCAATTCAACACGTTCCTACTTGCTTTTATTTCTCCAGAAATCTTTTACTTGTGTTCAGCTTATCCTCTCACACTTAATATAATTCCTCTGTGGGGAAATGCTGGTTAAGGCTTTTGCATCTACCACAGAAAATATGGAGTATCTGAAATATGATAGAGGCAGAGAAAAATAATGTTGTGAAGAAAACAAAAATCTGACATACCCGTATAGACTCTGTATTCAAATCCAGAAAGTTTGTTAATTATCACTTTACCCACAATATGTTATGTATACGCATATACTTAGCAGAATCAAAATTCACGAATGTTCCTGGTATATAATTTGATCGTACAGGCTTGACAAAGGAAAACTGAGTCACACTGAATATTTTAAGCTCCTGGCAAGAGCTGATCATAAACAATTTTTAGTTATTACCAAAAACACATAGACACTGTTCGTCGTACGTCACCACTGAAGAACGACAGTCGTATTTCAGACTTTGCCAAATGTCCTGACAATCTCCATGCTGAGACTCCAGCTAGTTTTAAGCAGTGACTGAACAAGATCCTATTTTCCATCAATCTTTTAAAGACCATTTCTTAAGTGGATCAAGAACAGGGCACTGCAACTACAGAATGTTGGTGAGTAATGGGTCTTACATTTAATTTCCAGTTTGATTAACCTCTAATCCATCCCTCCCTTCAGCTCACACTCTATATCAAGAGATAGAATATTTAGCTCTAGAAGAACTACCTCTGGTGTTCTTGTCCAAGGTGTAAATTTTTTAGGAAAAAAAAAAATAAAACATGAGGAGACAACATTGCTCTGATACTCTGCAACTTCTAGAGAAACACAACGCAACACAACAAAACCGTATCTAAATATAATGCTAAGAGAACACATAGACTGGCCACGAAATATCCAGAACATTCAGCACGCCTTCACTCACTCAATATGAATTTATACGTCAGTCACAATTCTAGATATGCAGTTGAAGAAGGAAGATGTTTACTGCCTCAAAAGTTTGGTAGTCTGGAGTTCCCCTCGTGGCTCAGCAGAAAGGAATCCGACCAGCATCCATGAGGACTCAGTTCCAACTTCTGGCCTTGCTCCGTGGGTTGAGGATCTGGCATTGTCATTAGCTGCAGTGCAGGTCACACACGCGGCTCAGATCCCATGTTGCTGTGGCTGTGGCTTCGCCCAGTGGCTACAGCTCCGATTGGACCCCCAGCCTGGGAACATCCATATGCCGCAAATGTGGCCCCAAAAACATGAAAGAAAAAAATGGTAGTCTGGTGAGAAGTAGATGAGCTCAGGTGGTAGATCTTAGTGGGTTTTGAACACAACCTGGACCGAGTGTGCACGCGTGGAAAACAGGTAGGGCTGCGGTCACTGTCCTGCTTATTTACTGTCAAGAGAAACAAAACCATCCTCTATCCTACCATGTCCCCCGTCTTCCATAGACAGACCCAAGCTCCCAAACAGACCCCAAGGACCATGGCATCCGTATCTACACACAGACGCGGGCTCCAGCACTCTTCAGCGACATTTTTACAGCCTCCTTGAAGCGGAGCGTTTGAGGTGATCGAGAGTAGACTTGATCTATGCAGCCACTTGATCGAGAACGCAAAAATCTAGGATACATTGAAGACGCCACCTGGGTCAAGAACTAGTATTTCACAAGATTCGTCTTATCAGAATAACTCCTCAGGGCCAATGGTAACATTCAAAACGGTTAAAATGTACTCCTGCTGGTCACCCCCGTCCTTTCTTGCCTTTTCCTCCAACTTTTGAGGTCCCCTTTCCTCTGCTCCCCTAAAACTCTTCTCTCCAATTACTCGCTGCTCAATCCTCTGGAATTCCTCCCAGTACACTTTTCCTTTTATGTCAAAATAACTTCTCGCTACCAACCACTATCAAAATTTCCATTTGTTTAATGGAAATTATATCACATATTCGGAGAAGAGTAATCTGATTTTTAAGCGATTTCATGTTCAAATGAAGGTGACTTTTTATGTTGCTCATCCAGGGGTCAGCTGCATCTTAAAGAGGACACTTGTGGACCCTAATAAATCCCTACCTGGGAGAATTTCCTCAGGAGACAAAGCTATTCTGGTGCAGGAGAAACTCCTGGATTTCTCTACTATGCCTGTGCAAGTGAGCACCTGACCAGGAGTCAACCTGACCTTACAGCTCGGCCCTAGTCCATTTAGTGCACAGGGCAATGGGCCTACGTGTTCACTCTGAATGTTTTATACTTTTTCAAACTGTTTCGTCCTTTTGAAAAATATTGAGCTCTGGGAAAGCTTTAAGTCTGCATTTCTGTACATACTGATTCTGAACACCTGAATGCCCCCTTCAGCTATTGCGATGGAGACTGTCTTTTAAGATGTCCGAATGCCACCGCCTGTCACCAAGTCCCCATAGATGGACTGAGAGAGAACTGACCACTTCAGCTTTTACATATGGAAACACTGCTTTCATATTTGTTACATACCACCTTGCACTATAATTTAAGTAACACTGCTTAAGATCTTAAAGCCATCTTTTGGGTCAGCTATCTTTGCCTAACATTTGAAGGAATTCTGGAAACAAAAGAAAATAAAACCTGTATTTTCTTTGGCTGGTTTTATATAGCTATCTTTCTGAATTTCAGAAGTAACTATTCTCAATATTAAATGTTTATAAAATATATTTCTATCCCACCAAAAAACTATCATAGCAAACATTGGACATAACATTCTATAGCAGGTACAAAACTAGATAAAACTTCCAATGCTGCATAGTATTTTCAGCTGTATTAAGATATCTAATCAAAAGTAGAATACTGTTTGTCCTGTACTGTGTTAAAAACAAAAAGTAGAGATTACTGAAAATTCTGATTTAGCTGTTATAAAAGACATCTCTTCTACCAAAATGCCTTCTGCATCCAAAATGAGGCCATTTTACCCATTAATGGACAAAAATCCATTTTCCCCTTTTTTGGGTTCATTTCATCTCAGTGAAATAATACAAATCTTGGCCCACAGCATTTCCTGCGGCTTTTTAACCAGCTGGACCTCAAGCCATCATGTCCTCTCAGGCAACCATTAGTTCCCAGGAAACACTCTTTGTCTTGATCATTATTGCATAATTAAGGCCATTTTGTGTTCCTTTAATGTAACATATCAATTATTGAGGAGAAATATAATACTTGAAAAAAGTGATGACATTGCTTTATACAAAAAAAGAAAAAAGAAAGTGAGCAGTCCTGCGAGTTTTTTAATAGCTGTCCTTCAAAAGAAAACTGACATCCAAAGTAACTTACGAAAGACCTTATTTCAATATCCTACTAGCAGATCATTTCACAAAATGGGTAAGTAAAAAATCCAACAGAGGAGATGCTTGCTTTCAAATAAATTATGCCGAATGGCCCAGTCCTTTGGACTGTAAGCTGCAGGGTTTGAACAGCATCTCCAAATTTAAGTAAGCAGCCAGGCTGAGTGGCCAAGGATATGTACTGAGCTCCTTTGGTTTCTTTAAAAAACAAACAAACAAACAAAACCCTCTTCTCTTATTCCTTCTCTACTGTGAGCATTGGATTTATTTTGCATTAAAAGGATGAGTAGACAGCCATTAAAAAAGCATGAAATGATTCCATTTGCAGCAACATGGATGGACCTAGCAATTACCACACTTAGTGAAGTAAGTCAGGCAGAGAAACACAAATACCATATGAGATCACAAATATGTGGAATCTAATAGGAAATGATACAACAGAAACAGAAAAAGACTCAAAGATTTTGAAACCAAACTTATGTTTACCAAAGAGGAAACATGGGGGTTGGTAAATTGCAGGTTGGGGGTTGACATATACACCCTATTATATAGGGACTAGATGGGTAAAGGGGACCTACTGTATAGCCCAGGGAACTTTACTCAGTACTGTGTGGTAGCTGGTCTGGGAAAAGAATCTGAAAAGGAGTAGATATACATATATGCAAAATGAGTTACTTTGCTATACACATGAAATTGACACAAGTTTCTAATCAACTATATTCCAATAAAATTAAAAAAAATATTCTGAAGGAAGAAACAGAATTTCTAGTACAGGAAATGCTTCTAAGAGTTCTGTTATCCTAACAGGCTCTATTTAGTGGCCATCTCATTACACGGGACGCTCGAAATCTCAGCCCCACCCAGTTCCCTCCACTCCCTCACTTTGCTTCACAGGGAAACACACCAGGCGCAGGCAGGCCTGATGTGGGCCAGAAGAAAGAGTTATTCACTGGGGAAAAAAAAAAAAAAGAAAGAAAAGATGAAACAACTAAAATGATTCTCTAACTTACAGAGTGAGGCAAAAATTTCAAATGAACAATCTTGTCAAGCTGTCTTTTGACAAGACAGTAGCATCAGTATAGAGAGTATATCTACTGTGTATGTTTATGATTAAAATTTAAGCTTCTGGAGTTCCCTGGTGGCTCAGCAGTTTAAGGATCTGTTGTCAATGCTGTGGCACAGGTTTGATCCCTGACCCAGGAACTACCTTCATTGATTTTTTGGGGGGGGCCACCCCAAAAATCAATGAAGAAATAAAATTTTTAAAATAAATATTAAATAAAATTCAAGCTTCTGAGATTTTTCTTTGGGTGTCTCCATAAGAGGAGATTCTGGAACAGTGCTCTAGTGATCATGCCCCTTCCCCATCTGTAGAGCTAGCAAAATGTACATGAACTTTCGGCACCAGAGTCATTTTCTCAATAACGAAACAGACAAGGTCGCATCCTCAGAGTAGGGGTTGAGGGGGCCCAGGCCATTTCTAGTTGTCTGCTTATTTCGTGTGGCAGTTTAGTGTTATACAAATGTCAAAATCAGTTGATTCAAAAACAGTCTGTTAACAGGAACTGTATTCCTTCTTGAGAAGGTCAAGTGAAACTGAGTCTCCATGCTCAGTTCAGGGTCATCCCCTCTGCATCCTATTTGTCTGTCTACCATCTTCCAGAAAGTCAAGTTCATTCATTTTTATTAGAGCTTGGCCTCTGTGCATTTGTATTTAAAACTGTTAATAAGCAATGCCGCGTAGTTATGGTGCGAGCCACATGACGGAGCATGATAATGTATGAAAAAAGAATGTATACATGTACGTGTAACTGGATCACCTTGCTGTACAGAACACTGTAAACCAGCTATGCTGGAAAAAATAAAAATCATTATTAAAAAAATAAGTAGAATAAAACTGTTAATAAAACATTGAAAGCTGTTTGGTTAAAAATCAGTGCAGTAACTCTGCTTCAACCTTCTTGGGTGGATGTTTAACTTGTATTATTGTAGCACAACACATTACAGGGCAGATCATAAGCAGTGTGTGTTAAATAAATAGACTGCGATTTATTTTTAAATATTTTTGTTGATAGCCCATCCAAAATGGTTTGGCTGTTAATAAATATGTGATGAAAAGGACCAGATAGTTATAAATATTCATAGGACTTTACATATTCATCTACTTTCTGAATTGTCACAACGTGTGTCCCTCAAAACTCGTGTGCCCAGTGAGTCAGCCAACCTAGCTCCAGGTGTGACCGTCACATGCCTTTCCTGCTGTGGTTCCATCAGATCCAATCAAGCCAGTTGTAGATGAGCATGCATATTTGCCTTTGCCCGTTAGTCTCTTCCGAACATGACTGTGAGTTCAGCAGGCAATTAGCTTTGTCCTCTTAAAGCTCTAAAATCATAACCTAAATATCTACGGCGTATCTCTTAAGACAGAATAATCTTCTGCAATCACATGCCCCTCATAATACCTGATTGGATCCATCATCTGAACAGTACTTACTACTTGATTGAATCAGAAATGCTTCTAATCACAATCTCTTCATTCTTTCATATTTTAAACAGAAGAGACAATGTGAAATGTAGCTTTCCTTATCAATTCCATACATTTTAAGCAAATAATATAGAGACAAAAGACACTAGATATAAATAGGCACTGACAGATCAATTTGGATATATGGCTAGAGTTATTAATGTAAATACAGATATTCACATAGATTGTCCACAGCTTATGCTTCCCCCCCTTTTTATTCGTTATCAGAGGCTTATTACTATGGCCTTTATCAAGGTCACATGTTATACCGTCTTGCGGGTCCCGCCTTCTCTGACATCTTCTTGCTCCATTGAGTTGTCTGTCACTGGTGACTGCATTGTTGCTCATCCTTAAATCTGAACCTACCCCACCAGCTTTCCCAGCCCAGGTGCAAAGCTCATTGCAACATCTAGAGTCAGCTGTGTTTAAGAAATAGAAGAAGAGAAACAGGAGGGATTGCTGTAGTCCTCCAAAAGGACCAGTCTGCACATATCGTGGCTGTCTCTATGTCCCCAGATGGTCCCATCAACATGACAGGTGAATCAGTTAACAGGCAGAAACTTAAGAATTGGCAATCCTTAAAAAAAAAAAAAAAAAAGAATTGATGACCTTGAGATGACCTCCCACTCATCTCACTTTCTTTCACGGAAATGTTGCATGAACATATTTACATAGTTAAAACTAATTTTATGTGGAGGATGAAGGGGTGTCCCTTTACCACTTATCTCCTAAAGTTTGAGACTTGACACAACTTTCTCCAAGTGTGTTCTCCCAGGGGCTTACTCGTTGGAAGGCTTTTGGCTGAGCAGTAGGGAGAGCTTAAAATAAATTCCCGCCAGGAAATGATTTTTAATGGAATTAAGTGACAGAGCATTTCCTATCTAAATCATGCACTCTATCTGAGCACAAAGAGAGGGCTCACCATTATGCATATTGATTAGCTATTGCAGAAGTTTTACCAAAATTGGAGTCTATTAAAAAATATATGTGAAATATTAGGAGTTGGAGTACATTTAAGTCAGATACACTTTCCCTACAAAAAAAAAATGGATAAGTGTTTCTTGCACCCCAAACATCATTTATTTTTGTTTTAGTGGTTATTGATTTCATCATCAGTGCTGGTCAGTGACATTGCAGGTCCAGCTGAGTTATGGTAACTCATAAAAGAGCCAGAATGGGAAGATGATGAGGTTTCCATATATTCAGGGAGATACTTTTCACTGAGCGAAACGGACAGAATTTTCTGGGTTTGGTGGCAATATTCTCTTCCGTTTAAGTATTGTCTTTCTGGTAATCCTAACCCAGACGTGCTTATTAACAGGGACAAGTACCGTATGTCATTTTTTTATGTGGCAAAAAGAAAAGAAATAAAAGCTGCAGTTTAGAGTAGATCTCCTCAAACTGCAGTGTCACGAAGGCTATGAAAAGTCGAACCCTCGAATGGCCAACAGCATCAAATGATCTCTTAACTTTTTCCCTTTTTGCATATAGATTCGAGAGGGTGTTTCAGAGTCGAATCACTACGCAGAGCTGACGTTCGGCCTGCAGGTCCTGGGGATGTTCTAACGGGGTAGCCTCCCCTGCTGTGTGGTATGCCTATCCTTGCATCAGATAAATGCTTTGAAATACTTGTCTCCCTGTAAAAACACAACAAAGGTATGGCTGCCAAGCCTTGCCCCCAAGGTCTGCCACCATCTTCTCTCTCTTGGACTTTTGAAAGGGCCTAGACCCAATGTGCTAATGGCTGCCCAGTTCTTTTTATATAAATTCCAGAATTCTTGCATAATCAAGCCCCTGCCTTTCTTTCTTTTTTTTTTCTTTTTTTTTCTTTTTTGCTGCACCCGTGGCATTCCTGGCATTCCCAGGCCAGGGATCGAATCTGAGCTGCAGCGGTGACCCACACCTCAAGGGCAGCAACACTGAATCTTTAATCCACTGCACCACGGCAGGCACTCATTATCTCAAACTGCTGTCTTTCATACTCTGCTTTCTGCTCAAGCAGGAGCTTCTTTCCATTGCTTGAGCAGGTCCTACTCCTGGTCTTTTCCAGCATGACCTCTCCTGGAATGTTCCCCGCATCCTGCCCAGACAGCCATGTATCCTACAGATGTCCTTCGGCTCAAACAATAATTTTTCAGGAAGAGGGAACCTGCCCTTGATCTCTCCTTGCAGCCAGTTTAATTGACTCATTAGGTCTCCCTCCTTCAGACTCGCCATCTAAATGGAGTCACGTCCACAGCTGTTATTCAGAACCATCATCCAAATTTGAATCACCTTCACATCTATTCACATGGTCACTTTATGGATGTTGTTTTTCCCAGAGAGGACTGTAAACTGTATGAAATCTATTCACTTTGACTATCACTGTAAACTCCAAGCCTGGGAAATTTATTGTATGGAATGGGTGGACAGTCAATCAATGTAGGCTCTACCAAAGAACAGACATTTGTCCGTATGAGGAAGCAGGGTCTTATGGCATCTTCATCAGTTATATTTTTATATAGAAACCGACCTTATCTTTGCAAAAGATTTTGACTTGAACACTCTTGGTTGACGGTTCTGATAACTGTATTAATTCTGGAATTCAGAAATAGAGTGGCTGGCTGGGTAAATAACCAGTGAGTCATGAGGATTAACAGAGTGCACCAAAGAAACAGCCCTCCCTGCCTCCCACCCAAGAAAAGTACATCTATCAGGTTTTTAGGAAAAAAAAAAAAATTAAATCTCATTTTAAATTAGGAGTATGATCCTTCTAAAATGCTAAAGAGAAATCCAAGTACACGTCACTTTTCAAAGCTCCCATACCATAAGCTTAATGTGAAAGAATGTTAACCATCTATAAAATGTTATTGGAACAGCACAGGGTAATAATATTATGAAAGAATAGGGTTTTTCTCCTTTGAAATCCTTAATGGAGTCCTAAATAGGTCACTCAATACGACAAAAATAACTTACTTAGCAATAAATGTCACCTTAGATATTGAGTATCCATGAAGGTCTGCAGAAAAAATGTAATACATTAAAGAAACTTTTATTATTCAAATATAATACCATAAATACAACTGCAAAATTATTCTCAGTTTAGATTTTAGGGCAAATTCACTAAAAGAGAATAGACAGGAGTGCATGACCTTACATAAGTTAAATTTAACCTGCTGTTTTTATATCAAAAACACAATTCTGTAAGATCTGACAGCCCTAAAGTTGTACACATCTTTAGATGTACAACAGACAACATTTTGCCATTTGTTCAATCCTTGATAAAGTTTGAAAGTACTGCTCTTATGGATTGCTTTTAAGTCTGAAGGATTCCTTCAAAATCTTGAAATGTCTTTTATATTTGAAAATGTGCATGCATGTGCATTCATGAAGGGCAGAGAAATGACGAATGTTCTCATCTGAGTTACAATCAAACTTATGTAGGCAGCTGCTGTGAGCTTTGTTATTACAATTTTGGCCTAACACACCAGCTGGAAAACACTGAGAGCACGACAAGCCTGCACCATCCATTCCCCACCACATTCAGCTACCACTTTCCCCTACAAAAGATGCGGAATAGCACATAAACTGATTTCTGCTTACGCATCCTTAGCCATTACTTGATTACTTTACAAAACCTTGATAGACTTTCCAGACCCTGATAAATTTGGAGACACTACATGACTGTCTAAAGGGGTCAAAAATGCTATGCTCAGCACTCCTTGCTGTTCAGTTACTCTTCCTATACTCAGATGTATTTCAAAAGAATGAACAATCATATAGGGTCATGTTTTATAAAAATAAAAATGAAAAAAAAAGTTACTTTTCAAAGTCAAAAGAAATTTTCTATCTCAAAATGCCCTACTGGAAGTTAATGATGTAAAAATCTAAAGGCACAGTTGCCTAATGGCTCAGTGAGTTAGGGATCCAGCATTGCCACTGCTACAGGTCTGGTAACTGCCGTGGCGCAGGTTCGATCCCTGGCCTGGGAACTTCGGCATGCCATGGGTGTGGCCAACAAAAAAAATCTAACAGCATGGGATTATTTAGACTGATATTAGACACATTTTGTTTCGATTAACTCTGTCACAGAAGCATTATCTCACTAAGGGTCCAAAGCATTGCTTCAATAAGTTGCATTCTCCCATCAAAAATCAGGGTCCACCTCTCAAAGTCAGTAGGGGATTTTAATGTGACCTGAGAAGTGATTTTTATCCCTACACATTTTCTTTCCAAAGAAGAAATAAATGGTAAGTATTAATCAACACAAAACCCAGTACCGGTGGAAGAAAGGTATGCCCTCTGAAAGCTGTGTTTTCAGAGCCCACATTTAACCTTCAGCAGGGAAAGAAAAGGACTTTCTCCGAGAGGATCCTTCGGGCCCTTTGCATTTCTCAAACCTATGGGGCTATAACCGCTCTCCCATAAATCCCAACTCCAGAAGGTCTTGATGCCTGGAATTCTGTTACGGTCTCTTTAAAACCAGATTTGGAGAGATGCTATATGAAAATGTTTCAATGAATCCTCAGCTAGCTTTAAATTTTACAAGCTTAATTTTCCCCATCTTAGATATTTTATACACAAATGGAATTTATGTCCACACACTTGGCTGTCTTACTTCTGGGCAGAATTATTACTGGTGTGAGGTTAAGAGAACCATTGCATTAAAAGGGCTATTTTTAAAATTTTCCTTTACATGCTTATGAAGAGAGTGGTATTAAACTTGTAACTCCAGACACTGTCCCACTAATTCCCTGGCTTTTCTCAGAGAGCACGAAGAAAGAATTTGTATTCAAAATTAGCTAAAGAATACTTGAAACTTTAAATCAAATGATCAAATATTAATGATAGATACACAAATTAGAATACCCAATGAAATTTAGGGAGCTTTCATTATTAGAAAAAGAATAAAAGGTTGATAGTAAACAGAGCAAATCTAATAAACTGTTGGTTGATAGAATCTTCAACCATGTATATTAGTTTAACACGTGATACTTTTTTATATTAATGTGGCAATTACCATCTAATCTCTCTAGAGCTTTTATAGTTCAGTCTAAATCACTTTAGGAGTTCCCACTGTGGCACGGTGGGTTAAGAACCCAACTGCAGCTGCTTGGGCCACAGTAGAGGTGTAGGTTCGATCCTGGCCCAGTGCAGTGGGTTAAAAGATCTTGCATTGCCACAGCTGTGGTGTAAGTTGCAACTGCAGCTCAGATTCAATCCCTGGCCTGGAACATCCATATACTGTGGGTGCAACCATAAAAATTAATAATAATAATAATAATAAAATAAAAAATAAAATTAAATCACTTTATAATGAAGAATATCTGTTATTACACTGAGAAAAAATTGAATAGTATGATTGAGAGGTATCAATTTGCCCATTTCAATATATAATCCTTTTAAATAATGATTATGTAATCACTTTATTAATTATGAAATTATTTGTAAAAATTTCATAAATATCAAACAACTCCATTAATATATCTGTTCATATTGCACAAAATTCAAATGTTTCTTTCACCAATTTCTTGTTAAAAAAATCCTCCAAAATAGTCGATGTTAGTTTATTTCATATTCAACAAATAATGTCGAAATATTACTATATACCATAAAACATACTAGGAATGACAACTTAATAAGGAAAAATGCTAAGGCATTTTAATTTTTTGACAAAAATTAAGTTAAAAATTATTTTGTTGAGTGCTCTTTATGCGGCAATAGTTTTAGTAAAGAAGTAATGGGAATATAAATTGATGCAAATGATTTTCATAATATTTGCATAATATTTGGAAATGTTATCCTATATTTTCAATACAGAGTATGACTCGGCAATTTAATTTTAAAGACTCATTTCAGTAGTATGTAGCATATCTGTGGGTAGAGAATGCAGTAGATTTACACATGGCCACTAAATAGAAATATGACTAATGCTCATTAAGGCAGTCCTTGTCTTGGGGGAAACTGTAAACAAATTAAAAAACACTGAGAATAACCTTACACATGGAAATACTGTATAGTTATTAAAAGGAAAGAGTAAATCTATATATATCAATATGAAATACGGTATCTGCACAGAGACTCTTGCATTAGAATAGACAAGTATTTATCACAATATATAGCATGCGTTACTCTCAGGGAGTAGGATAATATTTGAATTAGTAATGTAGAAATTTTTTTAAATTTATCAACCCTCAGGAAAAGGACAGCTCCTGAGCAGAGGTCAAACTGACAGGGCCTCTAAGAAATCAAGGTAACAGCAGTTAAAGGATCCTGAGATTTTTCCAATGAAGCATGGCTTGAATTATTCTTGAAGCATTTACAGTGTACAATCAGACAATTCTGTTACAATCTTCCCCTGAAATGAAAGGATACAACCTTTCTTGAATAATAAATAGGAGTGAATCTACTACCATGTATTGGTGGATTGGCAAGTAACGATGCCCAAAAAAATACAAATAATAAATTATTACTATTATTTTCATGGTTTTCTTCACCTTCCTAGTAACTTCCAATCACGTTGAGAAGTGTTTTCTGTTTGGCGTTGGGGTTGGTAACACAATATTAATATTATCTTAATTTATTCCTTTTTTAATCATTCCTATGTCTTTCTTCAATATTTGAATACTTCATATTATTTTCTCAAGGGGGAATGTCTGCAGACTTTAAAAGTCAAGAACTACAGATAAATATATTTTAAAAAATCTCAGTTTTAATCATATCTTTTCACAGGTTTTTGTTTTTGTTTTTTGTTTTGTTTGACTGCTAGCATTTACGTTTGCTTTCTGCCTGAAATAATTGCTTCTTATTTAAAACACTCTCAATTTTTAAACTGAACTACTGGATTACTGCTCACAATGACAGTTTGGAAATCCCTTCAAGAGATGTATATTTTTCTATTTGTTTTTTTTTTTTTAACCTTTAAAGGAAACACGTTGAGGCATGCCACGGTAGGTATCTCTGCAACAACAGAGTCGTCTCTGGAATGACACACTCTTAACACCGTCTTTCAAAAATAAATGTCATTTGAGAAAGAGCTGGTCAAGTCCTCTTCTCCCAGACACAAGCTATTTCTTCCCCAGGGCAGTATTTCCCAATTATCCTCTGCTGTCATCATCGCCTCCTTCGCGTCTGGGCTCGTGAACATTTCAGCAAGTTAGCACACTGCAGAGTCACTGGGAGAACGGGGACCCCACACGGAGCTGATCATCTCAGACACACACGAAGCCAACGACAGGGCAGGAGAGAGCAAATCTTTCAGAGAGAAGAGTGGGATGTTTGTCTAGATAGGTGGCCTAAACATCTAGTCTGATTAGGAGGACTCTGTTCAGCATAAGACACGACTCATTATTGAATCCAAATAAAATATGAAAATAGCTGCCCTGAACCAAATGGAATATAGCAAATGAGATATGACTTAAAACGGGCTCCACCATGAATGCCACGGGTCAGCTTTCAGGTAAACAATCCTAAGACATCTCACTCACCCACTTGACAGGCGGCATTTCAGTAGACCGAGAACACACACCTTTGTTGAGGGAAATCGGCACTTTGTCGATGCACGGATGGGAGTAGAGCTTTTCGTAAAGGGAAATTGATATTATCTAGCAAAATTAAAACAGGTATGATGTTTGACTTGGCAAGTTCACTAGAAAGTCTACTGCAAGGGGTCTGTCCTACAGAAATACTAGTTTATTTCCATACCAAAAAATATGGTCCAGGGAGGCTCATGGCAGTGTACTTTATCAGCCAAAAATTCGGGAAGAACTCTCAATTAATAGAAGAATGGTTAAACCAATTATAAAATACATCTTGCATGAAATTCACGGAGCAGTTAAAAAGATAGTTGTAGATTCCCATGTATTGATTTGGAAAAATATTCATTATAAGTAAAACAAAAAGCATATTGCAAAACCATTTTCATTTGGGTAAAAAACAACAGACATATTTACTTAAGCATAGGATAAAGTCTGAAAGAATGTAAAATGATATCTTGCTGGAGGCTGTAGGGCTGGGGGCTGAAGGGGCAGGAAAGAAGGAAAGGAGGAGTTTTACTTCTTTCATATTCATTAAAAGATGAAAGGAGGGTTATAAAAAAAAATCAACCTTATGAACAGATGTAATTTTTTCTTTAAATAAACACTAAAAGTTTATATTTCACAGAAGGCCAAGGTATCCTTTATACTACATTTATTTTTGCAAACACCTAAGTTGCATGACCTGCCACTCATCAAGAAATGGGGCAGAGTGGAAAGAACTTTAAATGCAAAATGTTAGATTTCAATTTTGTTTTAGGCAACTGTGGAAGGGACTCTTTTGTATATTTGTATAACCCAATAAATGTGTACCCTACAGCCAAGGAGACTGTATACATTTTCCCCTGGCATAGCTACTATTTCCAGCACCATCCAAGAGGATATTTTATCTTCACTGTGTGTATATATACACATCTTCAACATTCATTAACGTCAGCACTTATTTGGGTTCCTGTTATGTATGTGTACATGTGCTTTTATAAAAGAATGTTAGTGAACATTTCCTCTTTTTTTTTTTTTTTTTGTAAATAATGATGGTATATTTTGAAAAGGTTGGCCTGGTTCCCAGACTTAGGTCAAGCTAATACATGAATACATTTAGTCCAGTTTACTTTTTAATTGGACTTTGATGTTAAATGACTTTGTTTTGGAAGAATATTTCTCATGATTCAAGTCTAAAAGTGATTCTGAAAAAGACAAAGCCGGTTTCCTTTTCATCTTTATCTGTAATAAGAAGGTGGATCTAATTTGGAAATTCTAATTTACAGCATATGTATTTTGGATAACGTGGGAGGCTTTAAATTATGTTGGGCATGGGAAATTTTTTTCTAGCTTAGTCTCTGGCATGAAATCGTATTTTTCTTTATTATTTTTGCTTGTCTCAGAAGTTTAGAAAAAGGAAAAATATGCACCCGAAATGACAGAAGAATTACAAACTTATAATGTCTGAACACAAATACAACCTACTTGTCCTAATATTTTTGGCTTAGTTATACCTCAAAACCTCAAAACAACATCTTTTGTGTGTGTGTGTACGTTTTGTCTTTTTAGGGCCTCACCCACGGCATATGGAAGTTCCCAAGCTAGGGGTCTAATCAGAGCTGTTGCTGCTTGCCTACGCCAGAGACAAAGCAACACCAGATCCAAGCCGTGTCCGCAACCTACACCACAGCTCACGGCAACGCTGGATCCTTTACCCACTGAGCAAGGCCAGGGATGGAACCTACAAACTCATGGTTCCTAGTCGGATTCATTTCTGCTGCACCAAGACGGGAACGCCAAAACATCATCTTTACATCAGACATGAAATTGAAAATCTCAGGGTCACTGTCGATTCTTAGTCCTGGCTCTTAAGTCTTTTTGTCTATTTTTATTTTTTCCTAATCTCACAGTTATTGGTCCCAGTTGATCCTCTATAACTTTTTAATGTAAATTAATGAGTTTCCTAATTGTCTTTTTTCTTTTCCCTTACTACAAAAATATTTCATTTCCAGAGTATAAGACTTCGCTATTAGCAAGCAGATCTAAAGTCCTAATCCTTTATTTTAATGAAAGTAGTTGATTTGCAACGTCGTGCCGATTTCTGCTATACATCATGACTATCTTCTGTAATTCACTTTCTGTCCTCTCCAATCCTTCACTTATTTTGAAGCCAATACAACCTTTATCATAATATTGACTTCCTTTGAATTGTTTCTCGTTTTTTAGTAAGTCAAGATCAAAAGAGCATTCAGGTATCTTTTCTATTATTCCTGCTATGCCTAAAATTAGTTTTAGTGATTTTTAAAGATGCTAATCTTTGGACCACATGCACAAGATTTAGACTCGGTATGTTAGTTAGTAAAGGACATGGGTCCTAAATTTCTAACACAATTTATGATGCGTTAGGGGTATTAAAAATATCCTACTGGGAATCTAGTACAATAGCTGTCTAAGAAGAGGAGCTAAACATGCATTTATGAAACAAATCTAACACTGATGCTTTGTGTGACTAGCTCCTTCTCAACAAGGCCTTTTCTAGTCACCTGAACTTCACCACCTTTGGAAAATATTTCTTCAGAGAACTTCATACGGTGGAAAATTATCTTAATGTGCTTGATTTTTTCACTCTCTGTATTAAGCACATAGAATGTAGTCTCCATGAGCAGAGCCCATGTTCCATTCACCTAGAATCTTGGTACCCAAGCAGGGTCTCAGGAAACATTTGTGAATGGATGAAGGAGTCCTAGGATAAATCTGAACTAAGCAGCAAAGCGGGAAAGAAGGGTCATCCTAAGAATGTTCTCAAGTGTTCTGCTATCCAGTCTCAAGGTCCAGTGCATTTGTAAGAACTAGCTGCTTTTAGGAGTCTCTGAAATAACTGTATAGGATGGCAAGCCTTTCAACTAAAAGCAGGAAGCAAAGTGTCACATTGAGAGTCAGCATTTCAGTCCTCTAGGTTCCAAAGGAGCCCAACTTGGTTCTAGAAAAATATCGTGAAACAGAGCTTTCTGTAATGAGGGAAATAGCCTATACCTGAGCTTTCCAATATGGTAGCTGGCCGTGCATGGCTGCTGAGCACTGGAAATGTAGCTAGTGCTAAATAATTTAATTAAATAGCGTTGTACTGCTAGGGGCTGCTGTAATGGACAGCATAGTTCCAGAGTTATCTTTTGCTCATCATTGTCGTAACTTAGGATGTTACTAAACCAAGAGACTGGCCATGGCTCCTATTATGGGTATGAGAGTTAGATCCTGTAAAAACACACAGTTCCACATTTTGTGATACTTCAGACACAAGGCTCGTTTTGGTGGATAAGGCCTCCGTCTACATGGATACCTGGGTTTTTTTTCCAGGTCTACCACATTTAGAGCCTTTGCGGTCACAGTGTCTTCCTTGGTCCGCTATCACTGGCCAGTGCTGTGAGTTTGCACAGAGCCTTTGAATGAGCTCAACTACGGGAAGTCTCTAGAGGTGAATGAGCTTCCTACATGCCAACTAAGGAGTGTATCCCATGTCCCAGGTGTCAGACAGCACCCTAATCCTTCAGAGACTCTCACTGGAGGACCTGCTCAGAGAGCACCTGCGTGCTCTTAATTCTGTCCTGGAGCCAGCTGCTAACTGATGCCCGCACGGCTGCCCTACTGAGTCTAGCCAGACACTGAGCAAGATGTCTGTCAACAGCTCAGAGCAGAAGTGGACCCTGCAAAGATGAGCCCTAGCAATGCCTGCAGGTGCTCACGTTAGAGCCGTAAACTCTAAGTCGTGAACAATATAAACACGTCCACTATGCAAACGATCTCTCCTGCTTCCAAATTCTGTAGCTTAATTATTCCTGATGTGTCCTTAATTCTATTAGATTTACATCCTAAAAACTGGCATCATGTGTGGCAAGATATCACTTGAAAACTTCAGGAACCTGGGTAAGACGCATCACCACAGCTTTGAATGTCTACACGTAAGGAATCAGTAAAATCACCAAACTCAATAAAATCACCAAATGGGCTAATACGCATCTAATATTTTACCACTGTCAAAAGGATTAACCACAACAGTACCAATACTAAGTCAGTGCAAGGCAAGATTAAGGAAAGATTCTGGATACGTCAACCACTACGTTATTTTCTTCAAGCTGAGAGTGATATGCCCCAATTCATCCTAAAATGTGTGTCTGCAACTGCAAGTCGTTGGTATGAAAAAGAAGGCAATTAGTTAATTGCCTGGTGATTCCTCAGTGACCAGTGTTTGGCTCAATAGATACCAAGTAATAAGACCGCTGACATTTGAATGATATCAGTTTGAATGAAGATTAGAAGATGAAGCCTTGAACAACATTCCCCTTTTCTTAAAATTTAATGGAAAACCAGAAAGTAGAATGGATTATGTGATGTGTGTGTGAGCAGTCATCGCATACAGACATAGAGGAAAAAATATCAACTATTATACAGGCAGTGCTCTGATTTCTCTTCGCTGCATAACAACGTGTGCCGTAATTTTGGCTTAAAAAGTCAAAGGTAATTATTATATTTCACCATTCTGAGGGTCAGGAATTTGGACCAGGCATAGGAGGGAAGCTTCCTTTCTGTTCACAGTCTGTGACTGAGCTGGGAGGACATGAAAAATGAAAAAGCCCATAGCTTCTGGGCTCCTCTCTTCTTTCCTTCCTTCACATCTTTAGGGACCTAGCGTGGGATTCCCCATAACGTGGCAGCTCCAGTGTAATCCGTCATCTCCCACCAGAGCTCAGGCCTCCCAGAGTGAGTGTTCCAAGAGTCAAGGTGTAGAAACCGTCAGAGCAGAAAGCCTAGACCTAGTGTCTGAGGCAGCTTGACTTCTGCCATATTCTATGAGACAAAACAGAACCTGCCCAAGGATCACCCATGATCAATGGAGGAGACCTGGCCTCTCACCTCTTCCTGGAGGAGCACCAAAGAGCTTACACGCATCTTTAATCCACAGCAGGCACATAGTTTCACTGTACAAACTCCCACTCCACCTGCCTGTACTAATTGTTCACAGGGATGTCTTTAGCATTGTGTAGACCTAGGGATTATCTCTGTGCTTATTTTTCACTTAAAGGGCAGAGATACCAGGTTGGAGATTTTTACAAAGTAAAAGGTTGGTAGTCAGTTGGACCTGCAGTGAATTCTGTCAGCCACTGACAAACTCCATGATTGCATCAGTTATAATGAAATGTGTATTTCAATTTTCTCATCTGTAAAAATAGAAAAATGTAATTTTTACCTGGCTAGAATGTTGAGAAGATGAGAAATATTACATGTGATTTGCCTGGTACATATTATGTATGCCATTAATTTTTTTTTAATTTTTTTATTCCATTTTGCAGGACATCAAGTAATCTGAACATTACAAGTATTTTCTTTAATTTTTAATTCAAATGTAAATTGGGTAAAGGACTTCATAGATTTCTAAAGCCATGATCTTCTGGGAAAAATCTAAAAACTCTTTAAATGCCATTGCTCTGTTACTTTTCATCTTTTTTAGATGCTTTCGGAAATTAAACAGTGGTAAAACTGTACGATACTTCTAACTTATTTTCAATAGTAGAAAGACTTCAGTTAATTCGTAAGATTTAGGCTCCAATTTTTCCAATTAAAATATAACTTTTGGTTGCTAGAGTGTTAATAACCATGAATACTTGCGTTCATGCAAAAGCACCTTGTGAAACAGACAGAAGATTTCAAAGTTTATAAACAGAAATCTCTATGAAGGGCCAGAAATTAAATCCTTTCTCTCAATCCTATGCTCTGTTTGTGAAATATCATGTTACACAAGCAAAAGGATCTTGAGGTGGGGAGGGTTAACCTGAGGCCAACCTAATCAGGAGAGTCCAGAAAAGCAGAGAATTTAAAGAATTTAAGACTGGGGTTTTCCTTTCACATGCAAATCTGTAAATTAGAAGCTAGTAAATATCCACATGCACAAAAACCCAATTCTAGGTCTATAGTTCCTCATTTAATTATCTGTCCAGGTGTCATTTTGTTAAATCGTTAGAGAGTTATGCTTTTTTTTTTTTTTTAACCAAAAAACACAGGTTAATTATAACCACTTCATAGAGCTTTTCTAAACTCTCAGGGTTAACTTGAGATTTTCTATGCCAGGATGAGGTCTTGCGCCAATTTTCTCCCACTGCCAGAGCATTCTACCAGGAATCTAGTGGTGCGAGGAACACACTTATTCATTTTCTCACCATTCTATGCATCAGAACTTCCACATAGATCTCTGCGGTTAAAATGCGGGGGTTGGCCAGGCTGTGTTCCTCCTGGAACCTTCCCAGCTTCTCAGGGCTGCCTGTGCCCTTGGCTCCCAGCTCCCTCTCTTGATCATCAGCAATGCTGCGTCTCTCTAACCACCTGCCCCCATCGTGCCTCTCTCAGCGCACGTGAGAAAAGCGCTCTCCTTTTAAAGAGTCCTGTGATTGTGAGTCTTATAATGACTTTTCTTCAGCGGGGCTACTCTTTCCACAGCAAGGCTCTTAACATCAATTGCACCTGCAAACCCCTCTATGCTGTGTGAGTTAATATATCCACAGATCACAGAGACTCCAGGCTGGCCATCTTGGGGGGCTATTACTCTGCCTACTGCAACCCTTGATACTATCTTCAACACGAAAAATTTCTTAAGATTTTTCTAAAGTGAATTTTATTTAGCCCCAAAGGTGCCATCGATATTTGAACGCTACAGTTTAGATGTTTAGACACTTGGCTCTTCCTACTACTTCTAGTTTCTGACCTCAATGAATGGTTTCGGGAATATCCTGGCTCCCCCAAGTAATTTTATTTACTTTAATTTAGTAGAATAATTTTATTTCAATTAATAGACCATCTTTAACTACAATAAAACATGATAAATGTTAGCTGAGGGTAACTGATATAAAGCATATTTACAGTCCAATCAATGTCTCACAGAATAATTTGAGAAGCCTAATTAGACACAATTTTCTTTGTAAGGCATGCAGCATGTTAATTTCTTCCATTTAGCCTTTAACAAAGCTAAGACTGCTGGAATGAAAACAAGCATATTGTCTTCTAATGATGGCCATGCCTTGGAACCCAATTCCCTCCAGAGACTTGTCCCGAGTTTGAGGCATCATAATAAAATATTATGAAAATAATTGTGGATCAACAGAGTGAAGCCAGACAGGAAAGGAAGCGAGATCTTGGAATAAACACACCTCTTTCAAGCTAATCTTGATCGCTGCCCAAATTCGTGAATAAGGAATGTTGGGATAACAGAGGAATTTTTTCCAAACGTATATTTTCATCCAATCAAGCCTCACTTGAAAAACAAGTGTAAAAGAAAAGGCAACATTCTTGGGTACACATAGAAAGAAGTAGGAGGTGTTTATCATCCTGTGTAGATAGTCTGAACTATACCACAGAGTTCTACAGTTTTAATGCCAGACAGAATTCTGAAGCCAACATACCCGAAGGGCGGGATTTTCTTTGAAGCTCTTGTCCTCCACCCAGTCTTCACCCCCCAGGTGTGTTGCACTGTGCCCTGCCTGGCTGCACTTCCTCTGCTTCATCCTGCAAACTTCCCCTGCTTTCAAATGAATTCTTTTAGGTTCTATTTTCATGAGGGCCTTAGGTTCTAATGTTGACAATGAGTGAAAAGTAATGCGTTTACAAACTCACGGTCATAAATTTCATTCCAATTATGGTTTCGCTACTCGAAAATGAAGTAGCTTCATATGGACTTTTGGGTAATGTGCCTTCTTTCTCTGCCCTAGCTTTTAAAAAAGAAAGCCCTACATTTGTAAAAGAGAAACAGGGTGTGTGTGTGTGTGATATACAGTGAAACCAATTGAAGAAAATTTTCTGTAATTACCTAATTTATTTTTCCTCCTATTTCTAAAGCTTCACAAGGAACATTTAATCTGACAGTTGTGTTTTCCCAGTTTCTGCTAAATATAAAGAAAATCTCTCCATGCCCCCTTATTCCCACACTGAGAACTATTTTTAAGTTTTCTATTTCTTAGATGATCTCTTATTATTTGCTTTTATAATAAATTCCAACTGCTGGATTTTTACTTGGTTAATCTGTCTAACCATGATTTGATCCATTTTCTTGTCTGCAGGCTTGACATCTTTCTTTACTGAATTAATCCTCTTGCTCAGTTAGAAAGTTTTAGTGGAAGAGGGAGGCTAGGGTTGTTTATAATCAGAACAAACTATAGAAAGGAAAAACAATCTCTTAAGGACTACCATAAATGATTTCTAAAGATTAAGCAGGTATCTTTCTTGCATATTAAGCAGACTTTAGTGTTCCCGCTTTCTGGGTTTTCAGGAAACTAAAATTTTTATTTGTAGCAATTCTAGTAACTTATCTCACTTTCCTTTTCTTTATTTAGTCACCATGACTAATAAATAAAAATTTCTTTCAATTTCATGCCTTTTCACTTTTCTCATTTCTAAATCAACCAACAAAATACCAAATGGCACGTTCATCAATCTTGACTATATCATTAATTAGATATTTATGAATTATAAAGGCTAGATTTGTTAAAACAAAGTTCATTGAGAAATATTATCTACACGGATATAATACAGCAGTACTAACATAAAAGCAGCCAGAATCCCTTCTACCATAAAAGAACTCTATTTGATAAGTGAGTTGAAGCAATTACATCAAGAATAACAGTGGCCACATCAAATATGGGTCTTATTTACCGAGGCGGATGCCCTGAGCCTGGAAAGAACGGTATAGGGTTTAGAGGAGGTGCGGGTCCCAATGCAAGGAGGATATTAGCGCAGATTTAATATGCTATTTTCAAGGGATAGCTAGAAAGCGTTCCCGATTTATTATGAAAAACAAGTCATTGAAAAGAATTTCAAATAAGCGTTTGCCGCTTACTAGAAAGTTGGGAGTGCTTTTTGTCTAAAAGGTAAATTAATGATAAATACTAGCATAATAAAATAATTACAAGTTCATACAGATGTAAAATGAACACATAGGAAGCATTTTACATAAATCGCTAATTAATAGGAGAAACAGTAAGATATTACAATCACTTCAAAAAGTAACTTAAAGTCACTTTTAGGTAAAACAGCCAGATTTAGTCACATTCACAGGGCAATAATCAATTGCATTTCACTGGACACAATAACTTTGCAATTTTTAAAGAAATTTATTTGCATTAATATTCTGTTCTTATGATTTACAAATTTTACAAGTGCTCAAAACTGATGAATGGCAGAGACATCTTGCAGGATCGGTCATTTACGAGTCTTTTTGGTCCATTACAATTTTTTTTAATATATTTGTACTTACAGACACCATCACACTTCATTTCCTTTATGCATCAAAATTAAAGGAATTACTTATGCCCGAATTACCAAAGATTCCCTCCAAAAACTGCCTCATGGCAGCAAAGGCCTTACGGAAAACTAAGCCTCCTGGTACTTACACAGGGAAATGGTGAGTGAGATTTAAACGGGCTATGTTTGTGTTAATTAAGTGTGGTTTGAGCACTGAATTTCATGTGGAATGAAGGGGTGAAAAACCACATTTGATTTTTGTATCTCGGCATCTTGATATTTTTATTTTGCTGTAATGAAAAGATTCAAAGGGCAGTCTTATCCAAAGGACTCACCCTTAATTTGCAGGAGACCTTAAAGCATATTCAGTGTGTTTTAAGCAACACACTGTAATAATTAAAGTCTGTCTTTGCAGAAATTTCATTCCAACCAACAACAGGTGCAAAATTCAGTAAGCTAGAGAATTCCTATGTCCTCTACACAAACACTAAAATGGTGTGTATGTGAAAAGATAACATGGTTGATATCCATGTTTGTCAATTGAGATAATGCCACGGGAAAGAGGACGGGGAAGGAAGAGGGAGGAAGGAAAGAAGGAGGGGAGGGAGGACATCCAGGCACTCACTTTCAAAAGCCGCAGAAACAGAGATGACTACGTAGGGGAGTCGCTTACTCTTCACCACCAGCCCTGGGCCAGTAACAAACCGACTTCATTTTACACTTTGACACATAAGAAAAGTAAGTGCTTATCATGGACTTTATGAAAACAACCTCTCAGGATTTTTTATATCAGAATAAATTCTATTTTTAATTATCTTCTAGCTCAAAAAAAATTCCTTATTTTTAAAACATTTTTATTATGGTTGATTTACAATGTTCTGTAAATTTCTGCTGTACAAAGCAAAATTCTTTATTTCCCTGTAATACAGTAGCGACTTAAAACTCTTTTTAAAATAAGTATTTACAAAACTCTGATGAATAAACAAAAAGAAAAAAAATTCAGTGGAAAGACAGCCCATAACCACAGGTAGGAAAATTCAGCACCGCGGCGATGTCAAGTCTCCCAACCTGACGTATAGATTCGATGCCACTCCAGTTATTTTGTGGATACGGAAAATCTGACTCTAGAGTTCATATGCAGAGGCAAGAGGCGGAGTGGAGCCAGCACAATGTTGAAGACTAGAATGAAGCTGGAGGACCAATACCTCCGGCGTCAAGACAGTTAAAGCTGCGATCATCAGAGCCTTACTGATGGAAGAACAGACAAATAAGGAACTACTTGGGAACTCTGTTCATTTTGCAGATGGTCAGGCCTACATCAGCAGTAAAACAGGATCATCTATAAAATACCTTCTTTATAAAGCACCCTGGGTGATTTTAACATTGGGCTACACTTGGAAAGCAACAAAGCTATCGAGAACAAGGGAAATACGTAGAAAATGAGCATCACGATGATGATATATGTAAAAAAAAGAAAAACAGGAATTTAGACTGCCTACTCTAGTCCTTTTTAAATGTATTTTAACAGTACATACTTAAAACATTTTTTTCAGATTCTTTTCAACAACTCAACTACCTTATACTCAAACTCTGCCCAGCTGCAATATCTGAGTTTATCTTTCCCTTTTCCCTTATGGCAGATTTTAAATACTTTATTTATTAGGGTAATAGGGGCTATTTTTGGCTTACATTGTTTTAAATTTTCTATGTGTTAGGCATAGTAGAACATAAGCACATTTTAAATAACTTCATTTTTCTTTTCTAGACATGTATAAAAAAGAGTTTAAAGCTAGAATCAACTGCAAAGTATGATTTTTTTTTTCAGTTAGCACAATGTATTAACCGTGAGTATTCTGTTAAATACAAATTTCTCTGTTATCTCTGCAGTCCACCAATCAGGTGTATATAACAAACGCACATTAATATCGGATACCAATCATGTCACTTCTTTCAAAGTCTGTCCGTGATTGGTCATTCACTGCACAGACGTAGTTCAGCTGCTCAGAGAAAGACCTTTTATGCCATTAGGCTTGAGAGGGGCCATGGTGACATTCAAGGCCTAAGAATCTGCCATGCGGGCAAGTTCTTGCTCAAGCACAGACCTCTGCCATGCCAGCATCTTTTTTCTCCCTAACTTGATGAATTTTACTACAGTTATAGTTGAATTCAAGAATCTACTTTTTTTTTTAAACTACTGATAATTTAGTGTTGCCATTTCTTTTTTTCTTTTTTTTTTTTGGCTTTTTGCCTTTTCTAGGGCTGCTCCCATGGCATATGGAGGTTCCCAGGCTAGGGGTCAAATCGGAGCTGTAGCCACCGGCCTATACCACAGCCACAGCAATGTGGGATCCGAGCCACGTCTGCAACCTACACCACAGCTCACGGCAATGCCGGATCCTTAACCCCCTGAGCAAGGGCAGGGATCGAACCTGCAACCTCATGGTTTCTAGTCGGATTCGTTAACCACTGAGCCATGACAGGAACTCCAACATTTCATGTTTTATCTGAGTCTATTTTAATTTGTCACTTACAATATTCCTGAGGTCCTTACTTTTGCCCCAGTAAAGTATAGCTGAGCAGCTAGAAAATGGAAGAGTCGCTCAGTGAAATTATATTTATAGGCATAGCAACAGAACTATTACAGAGCAATTCCACAGTGATTTTTTTACTCAGACTGATGAGCTATAATCTGTCTACAAAGGAGCAATGCTATAGTTTATTGGTTTGAAGCAAAGTTAAATTTAGATGAGTTCTAGAAGAGGTTATTTCTCTTAATTCTCAGTCTAGAGTTCTAATCAGAGCTACCTAATCTTTGCACTACAGGAAAGTGAATTAAATAAATCCTCATATCTCCTAAATGAAGCTAATTTCTCCAATTTTCTCACTAAAATTTCCTCTGAAACAAGGAATTAGACAAGAACACATTTTAGATACAAGCCACTGAAAATCATTCAAGACAACTTTTTTTTTTGGGGGGGGAGGGCCAGCCCTGCAGCATGCGGAAGTTCCCAGGCCAGGGATCGAACCCGAGCCACAGCAGTGAAGATGCTGGCTCCCTACTGCTAGGCACAAGAGAATTCCCTGAAAGTCATTCTTATGCTACAAACTGATTTGGCAAGAAGACCTCAAGTTATAATTCTCCATTTTAGAACAGATAGTTTAATTTAAAATATATTTAACTTACATGTATTGAATAGTTCATGATAACTTTTTGTGTGTGTGTGTGTCTTTTTGTCCTTTTAGGGCCACTCCCGCATATGGAGGTTCCCAGGCTAGGGGTCTAATCGGAGCTATAGCCACCGGCCTGTGCCAGAGCCACAGAAACACCAGATCTGATCCGCATCTGTGACCTGCACCACAGCTCACGGCAACGCTGGATCCCGAATCCACTAAGCGAGGCCAGGGATCGAACCCACAACCTCATGGTTCCTAGTCAGATTTGTTTCCGCTGCGCCACAACGGGAACTCCATGATAACTCAATTCACTATAAGCAATGAAAATATTTAGAGATATTGAATGACTGTGTCGTAGCCAAATATCTGACGTCTGTGTCTCTGATTCATGGAGAAAACAGCTTGTGTGATGCTTCACAGTGGCCCTTCCCAAAATACCTAACAATACAATCACAGGTCTCCTCTAGAAAGGATTTACTTGAGCTGGCTATATAGCTTTGAAAAAATGTATACTGAGAACACGGCTTATTACTAGTAAAACATATATTTGGCATGCATATTTTAAGAGTATGGTTGCTTCTGTTAAATAAAGTATAAGCAAGGAAACCATCAGAAGTGAATTTAATGCCTTAGTAGCTATACAAGGAAGCCCAAACCTAAATCTGTCAATGACTCAAAGTTAAGAAATCAGAACCTAAGGACAGCCAAACACAGTCAAGCAGACATTCCTAAATAAGGCAACCCCTTACGCTAGAGCCAGTTAAATAATGTCTTGCTTTGCCTCCATCTCTCATCTCTAAAAGTCCTTCCCTTCGTTTCTGACCACTTCCTGTTTTGTGCTCCCAAACTGGCACTAATTTGCTCAAATAAACACTTCAAATTTTCAGTGTCTCCATTTATCTTTTAACAGTTTGTAAGTGTTGTCTTACTCACAAGTCACCATTCAGCTGTCAAGAGTGTCTCGGGACAATGGGTAATAGATTACTCAATAAGTGACAATGTTCTAGCCCCTTGAAATTTGTAAAATAAAATTGGATAGTTCTACAACTTTATCAATTATTTCCTAGGTAAATGAATCAATTTGAACGTTTTAGAATTTAATATCTCACGTCAGTAGCTGTGTATATAAATGCAATGAAATCGGATATGCATGCATCTATAAAAAAATCACATGAAAGGAATCGGCCCAAGGAAAATATTCCAGAACTGGAAAAGTTAACATTGCAATTATTCTTTCCAACTTGGAATGGGAGGTAGGGAGGGGAGGAAGTTGGAGAAAGGCCAGAGTCAAACTTGGGGAGAAATAAAGAAGAGCTGAAAGAGCATTCTTTTACAGCTGTCTTTGAGGCTTTGGAGATGTCACCTCTCTTCCAGAAACCTCATGACTTTTAAAAAGGAAAGTCTATGATAAAATCTAAAACTAAGCAGAGGAGAGTCTTTCCCTTACTAGTACTCACCTTATTTTTTTCTGGACGATTCCAGTGTGAGTCTAAACGGCAATTCGCATTGTCATTTGAAAAGCATTTCTTAGATATTTGCTAGGCATTTTATGGAAGGAGACACTGAGGCAGAGAAGTTAAGCTGCAGGCTCACAGCTAGATAAGAAAGCAGAAGTTAAGTCGACCTCAGAAACCAGATACCCAGACTGCTGGGCCTTAATTCTTAAGCCACACTCCCACTTAATGTGTCCACTGTGGCTTTTACCATGACAAAAAAAGTAATTGGATCCCTGAATGCACAGCTTTGCAAGGGCCCTATCAGCGTTACACATTCTCTTTCATCTTGAAATTGCACAAAGCTTTATTAAACTGTTCAAAAAGGAAGTGTTATTGTTCCCATGTACCTTTCTCTCCCCCAAAGATGGCTCGAGTGGATTTATCAGGTGGCTAAATGGGGGTACGAAAGAGGTTAAATTTAATTCAGGAGAAAGATATTTCCCTTAGGAACAGAAGAGCTTTTGTAACGTTGGTGCTAAAATGGTCCCCTTGTCAAAGGACTTATGTCCTCTGTGGTCTTCCAAACAGAGTAGAGAAGGAGAGGAAATTGGCCCCCGAAAGTGTGTTTGGTACATTTGAGAACCAAAATGGAAATTCTCATTCCATGGCATGCTCTAATGCGGCAAGGTTAAAGGGTTTCAGATTTATCAGCAGCTAAATTATATTAATCAAAAGGCAGTATTTATGTAAGCAAAGTAAAGGGAAGAATTGATTTGGAAATTAACTGGGTAATTTAGCCTGAAAAATATTACTTCATGAAACTTTAGACATTTTGAAATCCAAACACTTTTTGTTCAAAAAAAAATACATAGATTCTGTTATTTATTTATTTATTTATTTATTGTCTTTTTTTTTTTGCTATTTCTTGGGCCGCTCCTGCGGCACATGGAGGTTCCCAGGCTAGGGGTCGAATCGGAGCTGTAGCCACCGGCCTACACCACAGCCACAGCAACGCGGGATCCGAGCCGCGTCTGCAACCTACACCACAGCTCACGGCAACGCCGGATCCTTAACCCACTGAGCAAGGGCAGGGACCGAACCCGCAACCTCATGGTTCCTAGTCGGATTCGTTAACCACTGCGCCACGACGGGAACTCCGATTCTGTTATGTTTAAGGCAGGTAGGAGATCTGTATTGTTTTTACTGGAATATCTACTTAGAGAATTTTGGTGGAAAAGCATCTGTATAATGGCTTCAATTATTCACATTTATTTTGTGCGGTCCCTATAAAGGAAAACTAAGAACTGTGCACCAATCTTTTAGAAACATACACACATATACACCCAAGTTGTAATTAAATGAATCAATCAGTTGATTGACCGAATCAACCCTAAATAATAATCATTCACGTATCATCCTAATGCCGATTTACTGAACGCTTATCTCAATAATTCTTCACATCAATACAATCTATTACTAATTTTTTTTCCTGCTCTTTCAGGGACTACTTTACTCACCATTTAGAGAAAGCAAAAGAAGAAGAAGGGAAAAAAACTGTTCTTATCTAAAACTTGAACTTATCAAAAGTCACTTGCCTTGAAAATAGCCTGCAAATATCCAGGCACTGGAATTTCTCACTTTTTTATTTTCTTTCTCAACTTTAAATACTGAAAGGATGAAGATATTTTCAAATGTGTGTGTTCTGAATTTTCAAATAGGCCACATTTAGAGCTCTGAGGATACAGCAGTTTGCTTCATGAGCCCCATAGTAAGTGCTGTCAATATTCGTAATAGTTTTCATCCAGAAAAAAATGTCATCTCCTCGCATTAAAACATTCACTTGTCTCCAAAACACAGGTCTTCTTACATGTTTAAGTTACACATGAGGTATCAGAAAAAAGAAAAAAGGGGCAACAGGCCCAATTCTCTCTCTGGATGATTTATAATGTGGGTGTGAAAGAGGAAATGGGTATTAAAAAGAAAAAGAAGAGGCCTTACTTTTCCTCTCAACCTGGCCAGTGTCTGTAGCTGGAGAATGAACTCGTTGGCCAGATACACTTCCAAACACTCCCCTGTCCTTCCTCCCCACTCATTTGATTCAGCTACATTATCTGGTGGCACCAAAGGCATTTGAGCCTTGACACCCGGTGAGTCAGCACCGCCTCAGAATCTCCAGGGGCTGCTGACTGGTGCCTGCCCGATGCGCTGTTGCCTGGCTTGGCCCTGCCATTCCGAAAGAGCCCAGGGCTCATGGTAGCAGGTCTGAATGTTTTTATTTATTTATTTATTTATTGCTTTTTAGGGCTGCACCTCAGGCACATGGAGGTTCCCGGGCTAGGGGTCGAATCGGAGCTACAGCTGCCGGCCTACACCACAGCCCAGGTCTGAGGGTTTTAACATCCGCCTACTCTAGAAATTCTGAGAACCCAACAGCCTGTGGATGAAATACGTTCCGACTCGTGGGCTGAACTGGGGACAACAGTGACCTTCCTTCCTGTCTGTTGTTTACCTCCCTTCATCTTCCTCCTAATCCCAGGCCTCACTCCGCACAGTCGGGCCCACCTGGGATTAAGCAGACATTCCCATCAGAACCCCTAACCTCCAGCTGATGGGACCTAAAACCACAGTCCTCCCAGATGGGGAATCTGGAGGGCCCATCTTGGCGCAGCCTATTCCTCCAAAACCCAGCCATCCATCCAGCTGAGGTGCCCAGTTTGGATGTAGTCTGTCAGCTATCATTTCTACTACTGCGCCAAGTTTTAAGTTCCTCAGTTCAGACAGATAAATGATTTAATTTTTTTTTACACATTTTGCAATATATACTTAAAATTTTGTGGTTATAAAAATAATTTAAATCAAATGAATATAAAAGTAAAAATTTTTTAAGTTCACATAAAAGCAAACTAACATAAATATAAAAATCATAAACTAAAAACATTTTTGGAGTTCCTGTTGTGGCTCAGGCGGTTGAGAACCTGACAGAGTATCTGTGAGGACACAGATTGGATCCCTGCCTCACTCTGTGGATTGAGGATTAGGCATTGCTGCAAGCTGTGATGTAGGTCACAGATGCAGCTCAGATCCAGTGTTGCTATGGCTATGGCTGTGGCTGGCAGCTGTAGCTCAGATGTGACTTCTAGCCTGGGGAATGTCCATATGCCATGAGTATGGCCGTAAACATTAAAAAAAAAAAAAATTACTCATGTATTTTAGGAGAAAATAGATTGTTCTTAAAAATATGAATTTATAAATATCTTAATAACAAAATAAATAAATATGACAGAAAAACATATTTTTGAGATAGATACCTAGCAACACCAGGATCGTTTTAACTCCTAAAATAGGCATATGTATTTTAAAATAATAGAGGGCTTTGAGACTCATTTTCAGAATTAATTCTGTGCCTTGGACATCAATTTCTTTCCCTGTCAAACTTCATTAAAAATCGATTTAACTGCTTATAGTTTAGCCTTTGCTCCAAACCGAAATAGAATCTATCATTCAAAACAATTCTCACAAGATCTCTGCTGTTCAGTATTATTTCATAGTCTTTAATGGTATTTCCTACCATGAAACATAATTGGTTTCCTGGTCACATCTGACCAACTAGTTAGGCAACAATATTATGCCCAAAGCAGCTGGTGATAAACTCACCTCCAAGTTGCTCTTGGGCAGAACAGCATCTTAACACTATAGGTGCACTTCTATTTGAAAGGACTGTTGTTTTTTACACACATGTATCTTACACAAATGCATTTTTCAAATAGATCTTTCCTTTAGATTCAGTGGGATTTAGATTCAGTAACAGTATGTTACTTTCACTACAGAATTTCTACAGGGTTTTCACATCGTGTAGTTTCGTCTCCCACGTACATGCTCAATAATCGGTTGGCATGGAGGAGTGCCCTCCCGTGTGCTACCACTCCCGCTGAACAAGGCAGAGGGACATCCGTCCCAATCACTGCTTTACAAGCAAACATAAAACCCCAGAGAGAAGGCCACTCTTTTCTTTCCAGTCAAGAAGGGGCTGACTATACACTTTTTTTTTGGGGGGGGGGGGGGGGTAATGAAAAAATGACTTCCTAGTTGCCTGCATCCAGAGAGTAGACCCCCCTGCTCTTTCCATGGAAGGGAGCATGAAAGATATTTTAAACAAATTGACTTCCCTGCTTCTTCCTGGGCCACTGAAGCTCAACTGTATCCTTATAAATAATGCACGACACAAACTCTGATATTCCTCCTGTCCCTCCTCCGCAATTATGAGAATGTGTGTTCCATGAGAGCAAGACCTGGCTTTGCTCTTTCTTTTTTTCTTTTCTTTTCTTTTTTAGGGCCTCATCCATGGCATATGGAAGTTCCCAGGCTAGGGGTCGAATTGGAGCTATTGCTGCCGGCCTACACCACAGCCACAGCAACACAGGATCCGAGCTGCGTCTGTGAGCTACACCACAGCTCACGGCAACGCCAGATCCTTAACCCACTGAGTGAGGCTGGGGATCAAACCTGCGTCCTCAAGGATACTAGTTGAGTTCATTACCCCTGAGCCACAATGGGAACTCCAGCTTTGCTCTTTCTTTATCCCAACCAAGAACCACTTTTACTGTGTAGCTGACGCCAGAAACTCACCTCTCTATGCAAAACAAGCGATCCCCCATTTCCAGGCACACCTTGTCCACATCATCTCCGTCTTTATGAGCTTTAGAGCAGTCTCTCTACCTGTCCCTTCTGTGCTGCTCCCAAAACAAATCTGGTTTTGCCTGTGTATGTATTTATTCATTTTGCTTTTTTAAATTTTTCAGCCAGTCATAATGGAGAGAGAACAAAGACCAAAAGGACAACAGACATTAGGGAAATGTCATGGGGTCTTGTCTATGGTCCCTAATTCCTGCCACGTTTTGAAAACTCTTTTAAACCTTTGTACCAGTTTGCTAAGGGCGCCTTAACTATTATCACGAGTGGGTGGCTTAAGCAACAGCAATGGTTCCTCTCACAGTTTTGGAGGCTAGACATTCAAAATTAAGGTGTGGCAGGGTGGTTCTCACTGGAAGCTCTAAGGGAGAAAGGGCCCAACATTTCCCTCTAGCTTCTGATGTTCCTTGGTTTTCCTTGGCTTGCACCTGCTTCACTCCAATGTCTGCTTCCATTTTCTTGGCTTTCTTCCTTCTGTCTCTGTGTCTCTTCTCTTCTATCCATAAGGACCTTTCTCCCCTCTGTGTCTCTTCTCTTCTTTCCCTAAGGTCCACCTTCGTACTGAATTCAGGACTCACCCTACCCCAGCATTACCTCATCTTACCTAATTGCATATGCAAGACCCTCTTTTCAAACAAAGCACATTCTGAGCTTCTGGGAAGGACAGGAATTTTGAGAAGACACTCTTCAACCCAGGACGGACCACTTTCCTGAATGTTAAATAATCCACAACAACTGTTCCCCTAAGCTCGCTACATTTCCAGTGTCTTATTTAGCGGAAGTCTTTATAAGCTCACTCTTCCACAAGTATTCATAAAAATAAAGTAGGTCGGGATAAGAAATAGTCTTGCAATTATAAAAATTACTCCATAGCACATATCATTTATCATTTTAGTAAATGAGAATTCTCAGCAAGCGTTACATTTCACAAATTAAAACAGTAAAATTGAAATTGCCTGTCATTAAAATTTTATCTTTTTATCAAAATGAAAATGAATGATTTTAGCCTTTGGGGGGCTTTCGTGTTTTCAGTGTTTGAATAACAGAAGATGGTGGCACTGAGCTGCACTGTGTGACCTGGCAGGTATAATGTGGCTTGTTATTTCGGGCTGGGCTGTTAGGTAGAGTTTTACTTTTAATCTGTGCTGGTGTTTCATCAGGGAAGAAGGAAGGTGTGCCGATGGGAGGCATTGGCCTTTGGCTTTGGCTGCTTAGCGTCTAAACCGCTTCCTCTCTGAGGGATCTGCTCGTTCCTCAGATGAGGTAGATCTCCCTTTCCTACTCGTTCTCTAGGGGAACTGCTGCTTCCTAGTTGTTTTCAGGGCTTTTCTTTGCAGGTAATTAGCAGTGCCTATTGTTATGACCCCCGTCTTCCTCTTGTCTCCTCCAGAAATAGGCATGACCATGGGTACAATGTACTCAAGACTGGCTAAGGGTAGAAACCCCGTGAAGACAGATATAAACTGGGGTGCTTTCTTTAACCCTCCCAAGAAGCCAACAAAGCATGAGCCATTACCATCCAGATGTACAGACAGAGACTCTGACTCTAGCCTGGCTCTCACCCTAGCTCTCAGTGTCACAGGATCAGAATCCAAGTCCTGGGAACTCCAGACACCCAGGTGAAAACCACAGTACAGACTGCCTGTCCCACTCCCGGAAGGGGGGATCTCAAGTAGTTTCTACTCATTACAGCTCGGACCCCTCATTCAACCTCTTAAATCTCAGCAGGTGTCCATTCCTCCTGAATCAGAGAAAATGAAAACCCTAAAATGATTCCCTTCATATCCGACCATTAGGGCCCAGTATTAAGACCTCTTTGCTTCCATCTCTCCCCTGAGGAAAACACATCCTTTCACCAAACCTCTGCATCCTACCCTTTTCTGCGGTCCTGGAAACAGACAACTGATTCAATTACACTCTCTTCATTGGCTCCCATCCTCAATGTTTAACGTGCTAGGAAGTAACGTCTTATTAGCAAGAACCCTTTCCCCTTCCGTTAACCTCTCTCGCCTTCTTTCTCTTGGCCTCTCTCTCTCCCCCTTCAGTCAACTTTCTCCCTCTTTCTCTCCTTCTTTTAAAAGACAAACCTCTAAACGGTCTAGCCTTGCTTCCTCTATTTTATCATTTCTCAGTCAACTTTTTCTCAATTGTCTCATGCCTAATCATTTAACTAAATTCTTCTGCCTTGGTCCACAATGTAAACTTTAAAGCCAGTGCATGGTTTTAAGTTCTAAATGCCCTTTACTTCTAAATGGCATTCGAAAGATTTGCCGCATCCCTACTCCTGGCTTCTATTACAGCTCACACTCCTCAGGCTTTATCACTCTGCTCTTTCTCTTAATCTCTTTTGCCAGCAAGCACCTCCGTATTTACTTTGATGTAATTTTTAGACTATGACATCATACAGTATGTTTATACTTTGATTTTAAAGAAACTGCCTACTGTTTCCTAAGGTGATTGAACTATTTTGCATTCTCTTTTTTTTGTCTTTTTTGTTGTTGTTGCTGTTTCTTGGGCCGCTCCCTCGGCATATGGAGGTTCCCAGGCTAGGATCTAATTGGAGCTGTAGCCACAGGCCTACGCCAGAGCCACAGCAACTCGGGATCCAAGCTGCGTGTGCAACCTACACCACAGCTCACGGCAACACCGGATCGTTAACCCACTGAGCAAGGGCAGGGACCGAACCCGCAACCTCATGGTTCCTAGTCGGATTCGTTAACCACTGCGCCACGACGGGAACTCCTATTTTGCATTCTTACAGCAGGATATGAGTTCTAGTTCCTCCATATTCTCACCAATACGTGGTATGGTCAATAGTTTTAATCTTAGCTATTTAATAGATGTGTAGTGCTGCCGCTGTGCTTTGGCTTGCAGTCCCCTAATGACTAATACAACTGAGCATTTTTCAGTGCACTTGGCCATGCACATGTCTTTGGCAAAGTGTCTGTTAAAATTCTGATCATTTTTTCTTGGACTGGTTGCTTTCTTGAGTTTTGAGACTTCTTTATACATTCTAGAAATCCTACATTAGCTACATCCTCTGCATTTTCTTGTAAGCCATGGTTTGTTTTCTTCTAGGCCACAATTTGTCTTTTATTCTCTTAACGACTTTTGAAGAGTCAAAATTTTGTTCTGTTTCATTTTAAAATTTTGACTAAGTTCAATTTGTTAATCTATTGTGGCATGAGTCATGCTTTTAATATTGCACTGGGAAATCGTTACTTAACCCAAATTCATAAATATCATCTCTTGTTGTTTCCTCTAGTAGTTTTACAGCTTAAGGTTTTATGTTTTGGTCAGTTACTCACCTTGAGTTAATTTTTATATGCAATGAAGGAGATGGATCCATGTTCAGTTATTTTGTGTATTTTGTGATGAATATCCAATTGTTCCAGGATCATTTGTTGAAAAGACACTTTCCCACTGAATTCCCTTTATCTCCTTATCCAAAGTCAATTATGTGTGTGTGTGTGTATATATATATGTGTGTGTATATATATGTATTTATAAACCTTTATATATTTATATGATTCTTTACATTGTTCCATTGATCTATTTTTCTATCTTAATGCCAATATCTGTATTAAAATTATTCTTATTCCAAGATTTTTCGTTTTAAAAAACTGTTATAACTATACCATGTCCTTTGTATTTCCATAGAATTTTTATTTAGCTTGTCAACTTCTACAGTTTACTGGGATTACATGAAATTTATACTTCAATTTGGGGAAAACTGGCATCTTAAAAATACTGAGTCTTCTGTGGAGTTCCCATCGTGGCTCAGTGGTTAACGAATCCGACTGGGAACCATGAGGTTGCGGGTTCAATCCCTGACCTTGCACAGTGGGTTAAGGATCCGGCATTGCTGTGAGCTGTGGTGTAGGTCGCAGACGCAGCTTGGATCCCGAGTTGCTGTGGCTCTGGGGTAGGCCGGCAGCTACAGCTCCGATTCGACCCCTCGCCTGGGAACCTCCATATGCCATAGGAGCGGCCCCAGAAAACACAAAAAGACAAAAAAAAAAAAAAGTTTTGAGTCTTCTGACCCATGAAAATATATTTTTCCTCAACTTTTTAGATAATCTTTAATTTTCTCTGCAAAGTTTTATAATTTTAACTGTATAGGCCTTTCACATATTTTGTCAGGTTTTTTTCTTAAGTATTTCTTGCTTCATGCTGTTCTATATAGCATTTTTATTTTAAATTTCATGCTGATCTTTCCTGTGATTTAAAAATATAATTAATTTTTGTATATTGAGGTTGTATCTTGCAACCTTGCTAAAATTACATATTTGTTCCAGTCGCTTTATACAGATTCCACTAAGTTGTTCATGTATTTCACTATATTGTGTACAGCTAAACTCAATTTACTTCGTCCTTTCTAATCTGTATGACTTTATTTGTCTTACTTTGCTGCTATGGCTGAACTCTCCAATACTACGTTAAACAGAAACTGTGGGTGCTCCTTTGCCTTGTTCCTAATCTTAAGTAACCAACTGTTAGGCTCAATTTGCTTGCTTTTTTCTGGATTTCCAAAGATTTCTTTCCTTGGTTGACTGACATCCCATGTCTTACAGATCATTTTTAAGATGTCCTTTCTCTTTTGTTGGTCTGTTTGTCATATGTCAGAATAAATCTGGTTCCTTATTTGTCCATCTTGGCCAGAAATGTAAGTCTATTTTGACCTTCTCAAAGTTTAATGTTGATATCACAATTTCTTTTCTTCCAATTAAATATTGTCTTCCTGAGGAATATTATCTGCTTGCAGAGCTCTGATTATCATTCATATACAAATGACTCTTACATTTATATCTCCAGCCCAGATCTCTCATTTTTTGAATTCCAAGGGCATTTTTCAGTCACCAAGCCTACACATTTTCACATGAAATTTCACAGGCCAAACGTGGCATGTCAAAAATGAACCTATGTTCACCCCAACACTTCTTTGACCTATTGAATTTCCTGTCTCAACAAATGGCATCATCATCATCTATTATTCATGTCAGAAACTTGGAAGTCAACCGTAACCCTACCCCATCCCTCAAATCCCGCTCAATCACCAAGTCCTGTTGAGTCTACCACCATAAATATATTTAAAAACCTGTTCATGGTGCCTTTCAACTACTCATCCTGTCATTTCCTTTCAAAGCCCTCTCTTATGGTTTATGTCCTCCCAAAATATGTGTGAAAGTCTTAACCCCTGATACCTGTGAATGTGATTTTATTTGAGTCAGAATCTTTGCGTATGCAACTGGTTAAGATGAGTCTGTTTGGATCAGCCCTAGTCCAATGTGATTGCTGTCCTCATAAGAGGAGGAGGAAAGACACAGAGGCAGATGCACAAGTAAAATATTATGTGAAGATGGAGACAGAGGTTGGAGGTCTCCACATGCCAAGGAATGCCACGGATTACCAACAACCCCAGAAGCTAAGAGAGAAGTATGGGACAGACTCTCCTCTAGAACCTTCAGAGATGCCCTGTGACTCCTTGACTGCAGACGTCTAGTCTCCTGAAGATTGCTGTGTGGTTTGAAGCCACCCAGTTTGTGATGCCTTGTTATGGAAGCCCAAGGAAACCAATAAACTCCCTACCACTTCATTCCAATGAGGACCCCTCAAAAAATCTCCTTGTGTGTAACCTGGCATCATTCTTAGCCTCTTTATATATTATTCTGCATGTAGAAGTCAGAGTGGGCTTTAGAAAGGCAAATCTGATCACATTTTTTCTCTTATTAGTTGATGAAATATTGTAAATCGACTATTTATATATATAATAATTTTTTAAAAAATTAAAAAAGCTTTTATCGCTTCCTTATCATTTAAGGATGTAGTTGGAGATTTTCAGTATGGTCTAAATTTACCCCCATTGTCACTTCTTCCATCCATCTTTCTGAAATGCCTTCTTCTCCTCTTAGAGTCTTTTCTCTCCCTCAAACCAGCCATGCTCTTCTTGTTCTGAGATGTTATTCACCGCCATTCCCTCTGCTTGGAATACTCTTGTCCCCAGGATGACTTCAAGACATTCCTTAGGGACTGAGATGCCACGTCCTCAGAGAAACCTCTTCCAGGTAACTGAGAGCAAAATCAAGTATTTCTTTCTCTCCCTTTCTCTTTCTCCTTTGACTAATAGAGGGACGTATGTTCAAAATGTAATGTGCTCATTTTTAACATTGTCTAATGAGTATGATGTAGTGTAACGTATCCTTGGAGGGCCCTGTTCACGTCTGCAAGAGTGCTCTCTGCCTGAAGGACCTCAGTATCCACTGGTTTCAAACACCTTCTTCTCCTCATTCTCTCCCTCTCCACCCCAGATCTATATTTGCAACCTGTTCCAAGGTAAAACTAGTCCTCCAAACCCACAGACCTCTAAGAAGTCAGAAGACTGGGTGAGGAATTGGGGGAGAGGACAACGGGTGGGGAGTGGGAGGTGGGCAGAGGAGCAGGAAAACCATGGCAGACAGTGGCATATAGGGAATGACACCATTTGGCAGCTAGCTTTGAAAATTCTAGTCTGACATTCATTCAATTATTCATCAATCGTTGTCCACATTTCCCAAATCAATCAATGGATCGGCTCCTGTTCTGTCTATTTATGTGTGTCGCCCTTGCTGGACACACCAGCTTCGCTCCTGGGCTTTTTGTACTGGTTGTTTTTCATGAACATCATCTTGGGGGGTTTGGGATTCTGGTTTTTAAGTCTGATTTAATTTATACAGTCATCTTCTGCTGGAGCCAGGGAATAATGTAATTTGTTCCATTCTTTTTATAACAAGAGATCCTGAGTTCTGCCCCCTGTAAATACTGACCATCACTGCTAATGTGCAATGTTTTTAGAATTTACGGTTTAGAAATAATTCACTCCCCTGGAAACCGCTCCCCTTGGTTCATACAAAATATATCTAAGTGTGATAAGGAGGAAACTGTGAAACTATTACAGGGGGAATTTAAAAAATCAGTCTGCAAAATAATAATCAAATACTAGAGGGAATAAAGAACCCAATCACCCATAAATTTGAAGTGAAAACTAGAAAACGATTTAACCAATTTAAAAAAAAAATGTAGCTATATGCTATTTTTAAATAAGCCTATGTAAAATACAGTGAATTTCAAAAACCTGCTTTTGTTTGGTCTAAAATGAAATATTTAAAGGAAATTGATCATCAAAGGCCTGTTAAACACAGTTCCTCTAATTGCCTGATATCTATGTCAGCATTTCCCATGGAGTAAATGGAATGACCAGTGTCAACAGGCAACATTTAAAAAGCCATTTCTTTGCGATTTAGAATACTTTTGCCACCCCTGGGGACATGCTTTGAATCTGGCAAGAACATTAGCTGATCATGCTACTTCAGTCTGACAGCTTCAGATTTTTAACAGGGGAAAAAGGCAGAACTAATGGATGTGAATAAGCTTAAAAGCAAGGGAACTTATCAATCACGGTAAACAGCTGTATTTTTGGAAGTGAATAGAGGTACTTCTAAAAACACAAAAAAGTCAATAGATATTTTTTTCTGGCAACGAATAATTTCCATCAGGTCTTCTTCATGTGTGTCCTCCCCCAAGCAAGCCCGCCTCCTTCCGTCTCATTCACCACAATATTCTCGTCGGCCTGGAGTAACTTGGAATCGTAGTCTTTGCTCCTAAGGTTCCACTTTCCAGAAGGAGTAACACAGCATCCAATTTAATGAAAAGACATCTCCAAAGATGAATGAAGCAAATCAAATTATTAACATGATTATAACCCCTTTTCTTCCCTTTCCGATTGTATAACAGAGAGCACACACACACTCCGCTACCTATAATCGGCACATTACCAGCTAACGACTATAAATATTTATCTTTTTATTCAACCTCAGGCACATAACATTTTACATATGTATTTCAAAGAGTTAGAAGACGATTATCTGTTTTTCTTTACAATCATTTCAAAATATTCAACAACTGTATTCCTCCAGAGAGGCCTCTGACCCATTGTTTTCCAGGACAAATTCATTTTCGAATGGATTATTAGGGTAACCATGGTTAAGGAAGCACAATAAAACTCTGCTCCCTCCACTGGAAAAGTGGAGAATATTTGATTTTATTCTCTAAAGGATTAGGTTCAGGACAAGCCTTCCGGCCTTAGAACTGGATGAAGTAAATGCCCTCAGTATGGAACCCCAAGGCCACAAGCCTGCTTCCAATGCTCTGGACGGTGGTCTCTCAAGCTGAGGGGCCACCTTTCCATTAACAGAGCTTGACGATTTCAGGTAGAATTGACAAGGCATCGGGATTAATTTCCTCCTATGCAGGAGTCATTACATCCTTTGAAAGGGATGAGACAACACTGGAGAGACAGTCATGCTCCAGGGCCTTAACTGATTCCCAGGAGGGACAAACAGTGTAAACACACACGTGGCACTAGAATGTGACAGAGCCCAGGCATTGTGGGCGGGGCCCACAGGATCAGGTGATTAACTTGACAGGGTAGCTCCAACACATTTCTGATGGATGGGAATATTTTTTATGAAATAGAATTTTTCCAGAGAAACATTTGCATGTCAACGGATAAAATTAAACATCAAGTTTAACAGCATGAGCTTTCAAGTCAGCTGACTGGATTTGAATCTCTGCTCCAACATTTTCTACCTATGTGACTCTGGAAAACATACTTCACCTCAGTTTGCACATCTGAAAAATGAGGCTTAATCATTGATTTTTATTCTTTCAGGTACTCAGTGTTCGCATGAGGTTTGAATCAAGTCTGTTAAGCTTTTTCTATTGGGTAATATTCCAACAGATACTTTAAAGAAATAATCCTTAATATCTGCACTTCTTTAAAAAAAAATTTTCCCCCCAAAGACAAGTCAAATAGATTTTTCTACTGAGTAAAATCATACAGATTATTTGTTTTAAACTTTCATGTAGGCTAGACTTGTCTGATATGAACCTCAGAGAGATAAGTAAGGATTCACAATTCTCAGGCAATCCCCAGGATTCTTAGAACCCTTTGTCCCTATCTAGCATTTCTGGCTCAGATTTGGCTAGACCAGGTTTTTGGGGTTTTGTTTGTTTTTGTTTTCTTTTTAGGACCACATCTGCAGCACATGGAAGTGCCCAGGCTAGGGGTCACATCAGAGCTACAGCTGCTGGCCTGCACTACAGCCATAGCCACAGCAAAGCCAGATCCAGACCACATCTGTGATCTACACCACAGGTCACAGCAACGCCAGGTCCTTAACCCATTGAATGACAAGGATCAAACTTGCATCCTCATGCATACTAGTCAGGTTTGTTTCCACTGAGCCACAACAGGCATTCCTAGAACATGTTTAGTTAGACTTTCCCTGTCATGAGAGAGTCTTGGAAAATTAGGTTTCTACCACCCAAGTTTGTAGTGATGAGTATTTTGCCTGGGAGCAAAATACATGAGAGCATTCCACAAGTGTAAGGGCTATTATCACTGGAAAGCAAATTCCAAGAAAACAAAGGCTTTCTCCATTTTTTCTTGAATAGGAAGTTATTTTAATATGTTATCGACTGACATGGACGTCCTAGCCAATATTCAGGTAGAATATCCAGCAGAGCATATTCCAGTTCAGCTAAACTGTTAACTGCTAACTGCTAAAATCAATGTGTCAGACTGAGGCAGACCGACTTTCTCTCAGAATCGTACTTTAGAGTGGCTTACAGCACACTTACTCCACAGTCTCTCTGAGAAGCTATGTCAAGTACACAACATACAGACCCTAAGGTGACCCCCATATCCCCACTTCCTGGTGTCCCTACCTAATTGTGTTTATATCTTTCTATGACCCCTCCCCTTGAAGTTGGACAAAAGCTACAACTTACTTCTAATAACACACAAGAAAAAATGTTCAACATTCCTAATTATTGGAGAAATGAAAATCAAAATTACAATGAGGTACCACTTCACACTGGTCAGAATGACCATCATTAATAAGTCTACAAATAACAAACACTGGAGAGGGTGTGAGGAGAAGGGAACCCGCCTACACCGGTGCTGGGAATGTAAATTGATACGACCACTATGGAAAACAGTATGAAGGCTGTTCAGAAAACCAAATATAGAACTACCATATGACCCAGCAATCCCAGCAATATCCAGATAAAACTTTAATTGAAAAAGATATATGCACCTTAAGTTCATCTCATCACTATTCACAATAACCAAGACATGGAAACAACCTAAATGTCCATTGATAGATGAATAGATTAAGAAGATGTGGTACACATACATAATGGAATACTACTCAGCCATAAAAAAGAACAAAATAATTCCATTTGCACCAGTGTGGATGGAACAAGAGGCTCTCATACTAAGAGACGTTAGGTCAGACAGAGAAAGACGAATACCATATGATATCACTTCTATCTGGAATATAATATATGGCACAAATGAACCTATCTGTAGAAAAGACAAGAACTCATGGACATGGAGAACAGACTTGTGGTTGCGAGCGGGAGGGGGAGGGAGTGGGATGGACTGGGAGTTTGGGGTTCGTAGATGTGAACTACTGCATGTGGAGTGGATAATATGAGATCCTGCTGTGCAGCAGAGGGAACTATATCTAATCTCTTGTGATGGAACACGATGGAGGATGATGTGAGAAAAAGAATGTGTGTACTTATGTGTGTGTGTGTGTGTGTGTTTATATATGCATAGCTGGGTTCCTGTGCTGTACAGCAGAAGTTGACAGAATGTTGTAAATCAACTATGATAAAACATTTTTTAAAAAAGATGTCAACAGCCAAAAATAAAGAATATGACAGAAGTGACATGGTGTGAGTCCAGTGATAAAGTTTACACTATATAACAGATGAGAACAGAGTCCAGCCAGCATCTTGACTGCAGCCCAATAGATGCTGAGTCTGGACTCCAACTAAGCCACATCCAAGAGCCCCAACCATGAATGCTGTGAGCTAATTACTGCATGTTCTTCTAAACCATTAAGTTTTATGGTGATTTGCTATACACAGTAATAGATGTTAATATAGTAAGTAATCGCAATGTTCCTATTTCATCTCTAAATTATTACTAAGGAGCTCCCGTTGTGGCTCAGCAGGTTAAGAACCCTACTAGCATCCATGAGGACTCGGGTTTGATCCCTGGCCTCGCACGGTGGGTAAGGATCCAGTGCTGCCATAAGCTGTGGCATACGTCGCACACATGGCTCAGATCTGGTGTTGCAGTGGCTGTGGTGTAGGCTGGCATCTGAAGCTCCAATTTGACCCCTACCCTGGGAACTTCCATGTGCCTCAGGTGCAGCCCTAAAAAAAAAAAAAAAATTATTATTGAAAGCTATATGGTGGCACACATACTACTTTGTGAGCTATTTCCATTAGTAAAACAAATAACAGTCAAGAGTCTTAATGAATGTTTTGAATTGTTAGTGAATTTATGTAGAGAAAAATTCAAAGATTCATTTATATCAAATAGTAATTAACATCTCCCATCACTGTTGTTATGATCTATAATATGGGACACTGAACACTGTATTTTCAGTTCATACTGATTGATCCTTCCCTACTTTTGCTAATTTAAACTGTCCTTTTAGGGAGAAAGCTAACGATTAAAATATTACGTTGATTTTTGTCACTAATTCTGGAAACATTTGTTTGTTATGTTTTTTTGAAGACTATTAATAAAAAGCAAAATTACTTCTTGAGTTATGATTCATGTTCCTCCAGAAGAATAGTAACTCAGCATCCGATGAGGTGAACCAAAAAAGTGGAAAGAATTCATTTCTACGTATCTGTTCAGATGCAAAGCTGACCTATTATCTTTTTTGAAGAGGGCTCTTTTCTTTCAGGACCTAAGATTGTAGTGGCAACTATCTGGTCAGTAAGTGATAAAATGCCATTTCTATGCACCCATTGGCCTGTAGACCCTCTCTCTTTTTTTTAAAGGCACCTCAAGGTTAACAACTGACTTTTGTTAATGATGTGATTAATCCTCCTGGGTCTGTGCACAACACAGATGATTTGCATATCTTATCTTGGCCAAGCTGCCTCAGCTAGGGTGGATTTTTAGTAAATACTTCTCCTAGGGGAAAAAAAAATAGAAAGAAAAGGATGATGTGTCTCCTTGATGGCTCTAAAGGAAGTCATCTGTCCTTGTGGGACCATATCTTTGTAGGCAGTGTACTTGGTCTTCAGACAAAATCTATCAATGGTAGACCTCACTCCAGAGACAATCAGGATGCCCACTTGTCTGCAATTTCTAAGCACTGTCCAATTTTTACTGCAATTCACACGTAATTTTATACATGCAATATTATCTCATATACGTGTGTGTATGCGTATATATACATATATGTAAAGATTTTACAAATACTGGGCTCCGTAACATTTTAGGGGTCACAGATGGAAGGAGCAAAGCTAAAAGAAAAACTAGCAAAGTCCTGTTATGCAAGAGATAAATTATACAGTCTTTTTTTTTTGCTGCTAGGATTCAGTGTAGTTTCTAAACTTCTCTAAGCCACAGTTTACTCAGTTATAAAATAGAGACAGTAAAATGATTTATCTCATAAGCCTGCAGATGAGATAAAACCTAAAAAATCTTTCAGCCCAGCCTAGTACCTAGAAAGAACCCAGTAAATGTTAGCGGCTGTGGCGGGCTTGCTATATGCTATAAATTATGACTTAAGAGACGCTGTGCTTAATAGATTGGATATGCTCCTTTGCATCATGCTTAGAAGGTTGGATTGTCCTGTGCAAAGATTTATATAAATGTAAACCAGGTGTCTCACACTTATTCAGCCTTCAGGGGTGGGTCATGCTTCCCTTTAATGCCTAAATAGCAATAGCCCATGTCCCTTTGTGTATTACGGCATAAAATCTAGTCTTTTATGGGGTTTCTCTCCCCAAGTACTTCTGGGAACCTCTAGAAAATGCTTACATATCCCACAACTTTGTATGTCATAGTTGCCTATTACGTTTCAGCAAACCATCTGATTCTAGAAGCCCGCAGCATGATTCCATACTCATGCTTTGTTTTCTTTGTTCTGGCTTCCTTGGCCAGATGTTTCTGCCCCCACTGTGCAGTGTCACTTCAAGATTGGGTCTGTCCTTTGGTCCCCAACAATATAGTAAGACCTGGATTCAATGAGCATGAATTTCACTGTAGCCTGCAGGACACAGAATGCATGTCCACGCAGGAAGTATTGCACTCGTCCACTCTCTACTGCACAATGCTGCTTTGTGAACAACCACAGAGCTCAGAGGCTGGCATGGACAGTCAGTTCTTGCTCATGGCCCGGCTGGTCTGCGCAGGCTCAGCTGGGGGCTGCGGGGACCAGCAGCATATGGCTCTAGGCTGTGAGTTAAGTCTAGCTTAGCTGCTTGCCTCATTTTGGGACTCCTGGTGATATGGAGCACATTCCTCTCCTGACAAATGGAAGATGCTCGGGGGACCAAGACACATCACAGAAGTCCACATAAAACCTCTGTCACAGCACGTCTGCTAAATTTCCATTGGCTCAAGCAAGCCAATCACGACCAGAGGCGGAGGCCAAGGCACATGCAGTGCGCATTAAGTCACAGGGCAAAGGGGGTGGATCACCCCATGACCACAGAGAGAGAAGAGGTGAGAACAGAAACGTGGACGTCACTTATAACCTCTCTAAGGTTCCTTAGGCTACACTCCTCCATAGGAGATTCCTTAATGGTCATTACCGCCCTTTCTCCCATTTTTTGGCAAATTATAAGGCCTAAATTACCACTGGGAATGTCTTTGACATACTTATTACCAGGAAGCTATTTATAGCGTCCAAAGAAGGGTAAATGGTTTCCTAAGAGAAATATTCTGCCATGATGAAATTGGACTAGCAACGAAGAAAATCTTTTACAATGTTTAGTAGATCATAGCGCACAATTCATTTGATTTTTTCAGAATGACATGTTTCTGAAAAAAAAAAAAGAATGTTTTTGTATGTAACCAAATAACTCATTCTTTTTTTTTTTCCTCTCTAAAACAAAGGAAGAGTGACCTCCTAACACTGAATTCAAGCTATTTCTATGGGAAGAGGCATCTTGTTGGCTGGCCATCTTTTTTTAAATTCCCATCATCAATATGCCCAAGAAATCCTGGAAGCTCTGGTCTCAGTGAGGATTTGCCACTGCCAAATGTTTCAAGAGATAGGTCTGCAAAAAGTTTCAGCTAATTTAAGAAACCTCAAGAGACAAAGAGGCTGATGGAAGCCAGCAAAGGTAGGTGAGAACCAAAGGCTCTATGGATGATAACTGCAGACTCTCCTTGACAGATTGGGAGGATTTCTGCTTTCCTGGATTCCTTAGAAAATGAGTCCATCCACAGTAGGCTCACTTTTATGGACAGGTTGCCTGCACAGAAACATGTAAACAGAGACACAGGTGAACGATCAAAGACAGGTTGCATTGAAATGGATAGGTATTGCCAATAAAATACCAAGAGCCTAAAATGAGATTATTTCCTGAGAACATGTGCAAAAAGTACAGTTATGATCTTGGCAGCCCGTGGGCTCTCAGATTATATCACCCACGTGTTTGTCCTTCCTTCTACTGGCAATGCTACCCGAATACCTGGGTAATGGTTGGGTAGCCTTTAGGACTGTCATATCGAGTCACAGTCAAATGTACAATAAAGATCAATGGTTTGCATCATACACTTAAAGATTAACACTCGAACCAGCCAAACTAGAAAAAAGAGAAAAATGTGAAATATACAAATTTTGGGGGGAAAAAAGAATTTTATTTTCACTTTATGAAATAGGCAAGTGTGAAAAGACTGGTGTTTGTGAACAATGGGTGTGTTTATGAACACAAAGACAGGGGTAAATAACAGCAAGATTTAAGATAGTAAAACATCAATTAATTGAAAATAAGAAATATGTAACATAAAAGTTAAATATTTCCTAAAAAGGAAATTATTAAAAATTGCTTATAGCAAGCTTAAATTATTTTTAAAATATTTACATTACACAAGCAGTTATATTCATTGTTTATTATTTCATTCATAATCATTTCTACTTTTTTGTTTGTTTGTCTTTTGTCCTTTTACAGCCACACCTGCAGCATACGGAGGTTCCCAGGCTAGGGGTCGAATTGGAGCTGTTGCTGCCAGCCTATGCCACAGCCACAGCCACACCAGATGCGAGCTGCATCTGCAACCTACACCACAGCTCACGGCAATGCCAGATCCTTAACCCACTGAGCGAGGCCAGGGTTCGAACCCACAATCTCATGGTTCCTAGTTAGATTCGTTTCCACTGCACCACGACGGGAACTCCTCTACTTTTGTTAAAGCAGAAAAATAGTTAATTCTGAGACCCTTTAGTATTGGTAAACTCACAAGTGATTTCCTTAGAATCTGATATACTTTTCAGAAAATAAGTAAATAGCTTCTGACTCCATAACACAGGAACTTTTATTATGAAACTTGTTCTTAAAGTCTTCTCCACTTGTGGTTCAGGAACACTGCTTTGTGGGAACAAGGCCGGAGTCTGAGGGCAGTAAGAGGCATAGCAGAAGGCAAGGCTGGTCTCCCAAAGATCCCTGAGCAGTCTTAAGGAGGGAGCTGCAGAAAGGATTAAAGCAAAAAGAAATAACCTCAGGTCTTACTGAACAAAAGTAGCTCAGATTGGAGTTAGCGAAAAGTGCAGTTGAGGGAAAAATGATAAATAAGAAAAAAATGAGAACGGAGGTAAGGAAGAGTTATTAAATAGGAAAAAAAAGATCCATGTTCTGTCTTGTTTTCTCCAAAACCCTATCTTCTTCAAAATTAAGACTCATTCATACAATAGACCAGATGCTCTCCTTTAGCAACACCAGTAGAACAGTCTCAGCTCCAAGAGACGGAGTTGCCTGACAGCCATCCCAGGACAGGGAGAGATGCATGGTTTTCTAGAATGGGTGACATTCCTTTTTCCTTTCAGTCTGCTGGGAAAACCTTAACGGGCTGGCTGCTCTGAGGAGCTGGCCAGGGCATGACGGCGGTCACTCGGGTGAAAACCAACAATTAGTCATGGCTGGTGCAGTGAAAAAACAAAATTGCATAGAAAAGCGAAAAGACAAGAAGTATGAATAGCAACACCCAGAAGCAAAGAGGCTGTCTTCCCGTTAATTCACCAGGGGGGATAAAGCAAAGTGCATTTCCATATGCCAGAATCCTAAACACAACCCAAAGTCTAGGAAGCTGACGAGACTTTTCCAGTCACCTGCCGAGAATATGCCACATTTCTCTCCTTGGAGAAGCAGCACCAGCTACATGTGACCTGATGTTTCTGCATAAATACACATAAAATTTGCCTTGTTTGGGGCGCCTAAAGATTTCACTTAATCTGCAAGAGCAGACTCTTCTAAACTGTGACGTTCTACTTTACATTCCTACTCTTCCTTGTTTGCCAAAAAGTCCACGTTTGAAATTTCTTTCCCTGTCCTCTTGCTCCTGATTGCTCTCTCTTTCTCTCTTATTAAGTTTCTTCAAGTGGAACTTATATTTCCTTGAGGGGATGTGCAAAGATTTCCTGGAAGTCATTTTTCCCCATTCTAACATAATTTCACATTAAAGTTGGTCTCCCGAGTGGCCCTCCTTTCTGCAGTCATATTTCTTTTTCTCTCCTACTCTGGCCGACATTCCCAATGGAGACCATCATTTCCAAAGGTGACCGCCCCTTGAGTATGGACAGAAGGATCCCTGCATTGACCACCGTGATATTCCCAGGCACATTTGCAACTGATGACTTTATTCAAGGCCAAGAGAATAATGTTCTACATAGAAAATGTCATCGATGTGAGTGATGACATATCTCAGAAAGTCTTTGTTCCTTGTTCTTTGTCTGCTTTTTCCTGGGTGTGAAATGGCAACACCTCTCTCTGCACAGTGATTCCCTTCTTGGATTTGAGTTCCGTATGACAGCAAATATTCTTTGTAAAGATCTTCAGGCCCAAAGAAATTCACAAATGCGACATCTTCTAACCATAGTGTGTGGTTGCATATAGCACAGTGGGTGTGTGAGTTCTTCACCCAAATTCCATATAGTGTCTTAATATCATCGTACTAAAAATAGTTTCTCATATAAATGTCTAAATTAAAATGTGTATAATACAATCAAATTAAATTATGAAAAGGAGAATTTATTGGATGGCTCCTTGAAATTAGAACTTATGTTGGTTTTTCAGTTTTTTTTTCAGTTCAACATCTATGCCCTCTTCTTCTGGACACTGAATCCCAATTTTCCTCTAGAGGAAAAATATAGCAAAATCAAATACATAGGTTACACTAATCGTCTATTTATATGTATATGCATACGTGTGCATGAATGTTTATGTGCATGTATCCAAATGCTTAATATTTAAATATTAGTCCAGTCCTTCAACGTAAGAAGCCACTAGCTCTAAAGGACACTGAAGGTATACAAAATTTCTTTCAAACTGTAAAAAGTGGTAATTCATACTTATATTCCTCAAATATTTTAAGACAAAAATTATCATCTAAGCCTGTGTTCTAAAAATGTCTATAATAGACTTTAGTACCTCTTGTGTAATACTGTATGCATTGCATTTTGTTACACTTATTATACAAATTGAAATGAATAATAATTTTGCAGTTTTACATCCCATGAATATTTTTCAGTATTCTCCAGCAGTAGTTAATATGCTAACCAACTTTACTGAAAGGCATACAGATGTGGAAGAAATCTATCTGGGGACTTTAATTATCACCTTGTCAAATTCAAATTATTATCTTGTGAGTTCATTTCCATAAAGTATCCCCTTTGCTCTCCCATGATTTAACACGTGTCTACTTTTTCTTATTTGTATCTATCTAGAGGTTCTACTCCTTTCAAAGGTGATACTTCTCTGTTAGATTGTGATCTTTACCATAAAGTATTTGGTCAACAATTTCTTTAATAAACACTTCATTTTAGCAGACGAAAGGTCCGTACCATGTGCAAAATAGACTCTCCATAATCATAATGCCCCACAAATCCAACTTAAAACTAATTTTTATGAACAGTATCAATTTAAGGGAGCTATTAAAAGGAAGAGACTACGCTTTACTAAGCATCATTTGAAAGAACATCAATGTTGCACAATAGGTTATTTCAAGAGTTCGAAGATTTGCAGTAACTATAAGATTAAGAGATAGGTGGTGTTTGTTATTTATGCTGAGACGTATCTTTTGGTGGAAAGCGGGAGGAGAGGCAAAAGAAATGATGACGTTTCCGTTTCTCTTCCCAGGTTGAAATCACATATTTCTAGACAGAGGGTGATGATGCTGACAGGGAAGAAGAAAGACTAAAGGTTTACGGGACAAAAGAAACTTTACTTAATTCCCTTAACCGTTCATAAAGGGACAAGAGTCCCCATTTAGAGTTACTTCAGTTTATTACATCTTAAAATATTAATTTGGAATTAAAATAAAAAGTTAGCATGTGTTTGAACAGACTGGGTGGCTTTTATAAGAAAATGGATGGAAAATCATACCTTGTTTTGACTTTCCTGTAATTTCAAAGGCTTTCATGGAAAAGATTTAGTGTTATTAAGGGGGGCCCTCAATAATTATTAAAATGTGTTAAAGTATAGCTTCAAATGTTTCAATAAGCTCTGCAGCTAAGAACCTCTATTATCACCTGTCATGTGCCCCACACCCCAAATTTACAAATGAAGGAATCAAAACCTTGTACTTTTCACTAATGAGGTAGTGGCACTGAATTAGTGACTAAGCTGATGATCCCACTGCCATCAGATCCCAACCCAGAAATATATCTCACCTGCAAGGTTTCAGCACAAAGGCTGATTTGCTGAGTTAAGTACATGTATCAGGACTAAGGTTTCATAGCATTTATTAGAGGAGGGAGAGTGAATGTCAGGCAAAGTCTATTGTGCTGCAGAAAATCACAAGTCCCTCTGAAGAGAGTGCCTCAAGATGAATGGGGGAAAAAAGCCAAAAAGATTTGAGTTAGAAAAAAGCAAGGCGGTCAACGGTAACTAGAACTCGAAGCCAGACAAAATCAATCTAATGATCTTTCTCGAAAAGGACCTGGCTGTTAGTGCTTCCATCAACCCAAAGTTCTTCAACGGTCATTATTAGATATCTACCCACTTCAGAAATACGTCTGGAGGGTATTTCTGCTTAAAGTGATAAATCAAAGTAACAGAAAATACTTTTTAAATTAACAGGATGATCAAGACAAAAGAAATCTAGTATTATATAACTCTAAGGCTACCATTTCTCTCGCCGTTGTCTTAGCAGGCAGAAACATGTCAATTTCCACCATGTATCACCTGGTTACCTATTCAATATTTCTTCAGTTTACATAAGGATGTTGACTGACATGCTCTCTCATTCTTTCTTGAGAAGCTGCCTAATTTTCTTGAATATTGTTGAACGAGTTGCTAGGCAATTTATCCTTCCAGGCAGGCAGTGCATCATCTATGAACTCAGACCCCCAAGAGGAGTGAAAGTTAATGTTGTCACCTTGATTGAAAAGCCCACTTCCAACTAACAAGTCAGCCAACTCCTCTACACAGTTGCATGTGTATCAGGTCTTGTTTCGGATTTTAAATAAATAAATAAAACTTGGTCTTCCCATCTGAAAGCAACCCTACTCAATGCCACTACTGCAAAGAGATTTTAAATTTTTTTTCCAAAAGGAGCATTTATTTGAATTCTGGAGACAAATACCACATCTTCCTTACATTTTCACTGGCAAACTTCTGTGTATTCCACAATCAATTTCCCCTCTAAAAATTCTGCTCTTCTACCTTCTTAATCTTCCTCATTTTATTACTTCTCTTTCCTCTTTTCCAAATTTCTGAGACTCTGAAACCACTGCCCATTATTTTGAAACAGGGTGGACACAAGGAGTGAGCACAGCTGCCGGAAACACAAACACCGAAGTGGGTCCGCCATCCAAAAGCACCAGGGAGAAACCAGAGGAGTTAAAGGTGGCTCAGACCACAGTTCTTTTGCACATCACACTTCTTCACCTTTCCAGCCATCCAAATTAATTTCAAACTGTTTTATGTGTATGTAGAAAGTTTGAAACAAACCGGGTTCGCTGTGATGAAGGCAGAGGAAAACAATGCCAGAAGGGAAAGCACTGAATTGGAAGAGATGGCAAACCTAGGGCCACTTGGGAAAGGATTTCCGATGAGGACATGAAACGAGGGTCCAACTTTTAAATGGTTGCTATTTCCGGCAACAGAGCAGGGGCCAAAGGGGGTGCGGGTGAAAAGTGTGATTTCCTTAATTTAATTTAGCCTTGATAGGCATTTGAGATATTTATCTTTAACTACATCCGAGACTAATAATTACAACAAATACAGGCATATACAGCTGAGATAAATAAAAACAGCTGTGGATGCATCTGAATGTGCAAAAATAATAGAGCTGTCACCTGTGCCTCTTTTAAATTAAAGCTTTGCTAAATGCAGTCCTTTGTAATTCTGAGCCAAGTGGTACTTTCAGGGCACATGTTGGAGAGACAGCCGTGAAATGTTTAATCCACATTCACAGTGCTGATAACTTGCAGTTTGCCCCCTATTCCTGTGCTCCTCTGTGGTGTAAAGAGAACCATTGATTTCTGCCAACTGACAAGCAATCAAGCATAAAAAACTAGTAGGAGACATACCCAAGGAGTAATTCTCGCTAATTCTTTCCCCAGGGTTCTTTCTGTAAGGAAACCATTGATTTTGGCTTGTTTAGGTGGATTTTCCAAAGTGACCTCTTAAAAAAAAAAAAAAAAGTGTATATTCTAGACTCTCTTGAATAAGGAACCCAAATTAAATGGCATGAAACTGGTGGAATGAACCAAACTTCTCAAGTTTTCCAGGCAGAAATGTTGCCTGCCTTGGGTTTTGTTTAGTTTAAGGAGGGTTAAGGCATATGGAAGACAGAGCAAGCACACACACAAAAAAAGAGTTTTGTTTTGCTTTTGTTTTGCTTTACCTTTATGACCTAAGAATGATTTAACATTAAGTGTATAATGAAAATCAGAATGAGTTTAAATAGAATATGATGAAAGCCACTGTCAGCAGTAAGTATAATTATCAGTATTTTTACATTTGATGCTTTAGAGAAAAAAAAAATCAGTCTAAGAGAAAATATTTAAGAGCAACTCCGTCTTTGGACAATTCCAGAGAAGCACTCTAAGGGATCTTTGGAAGAAAACCAGCAAGGCTGTAGTGAAAAAAGCAAAGATTAAGATAGACAACATTAAGCGAGTAGGGGTGGCACCACATCCATCCACAGGTGCCTCTGGGGTATAAACAAATGTTCCAATTTAAAAAAGTTAAGAAGGGGATTTGAGTTTTTTAAGTTTCTCACAAATTTGTGATTTGTATCCCTTTCACACCCACATGAGAAGTGCCAGGAAAGTGCACTAGGCCATCAGTGTGGTGCGGTTAGCTCAGGACAAGGGGAGCACAGGATAACCAGCTATTAGGTGGAAGCTGGCTAACATGGGGGGGGGGCACATGCCATCAACACGCTGTGGAATTTAGTGTCTCTCCCACCTATAAAACCACTGAGACAACAGCCACAACTTACTGAGTGATTGATTATACCACGTGCCAGGCATTACGATGGGTGATTTCTTTGTTTATTTCTCACAATGGTCTCATAATACATGGTACCGTCATTTTCCCCCATTGTACAGGGAAAGACACGAGCCAAAGAGAAGTCTGATATCTTGTTCAATGCAAGCAGCTATGAAGTGAACCTGGGTTATAAGGCTCCAGATGATCTGACTGCTGCTACAACATTTTAAAGCATTAAAAATAGCCGTTTTCAAATGTGGTCCTTGCATGAGAACCACCAGCAGCATCTGAGCATCTGTAGGAAATGGAAACTCTGGGACCTCCCGCCAGAATGTACTGATTAGGAAACACCCCCACCCCAATCTGCTCTTAGGAACTCTAGAAGCAAAGTGTAGACATCCTTCTCATTTGAAGAGAACTGCCCTAGATTTCCCTGCCTCCAGACCTGTGTGAGCAAACTATGTTGGTGTGTGTTCACTCCACCAACTGAAATGGAGCTTCAGCAAATGAAATACCTGTTTGTCTATTAGCTTAATTCTTAACCCACCAAATTAGTAATAATTATTTATTTGCAGGGACATAGTGATTAGAAAGAAAAGAAATTGCCTCTTCAGAGAGCACGTATAACAAAAATAACACACATCAAAAAGATATTTTTGGAACCACCATGTATTTTCTGAGCTTCTGTTGGCATATTCTGGATTAACCACATCCTCCAGGATATTCGTCAAGTGACTTTTTTTTTTAAATCCATTGAGACAGCTTCTCTAAAAAAATATGACACATGGACAACAACTGGAAAGTTTGCCAAGTATTTACCAGGTGCTGACTCCAAGTTCTCGAGACATTGAGAGCTAACTGCAGACCAGAAGGAAAGATAAAGATGCACAGGCCTTGATGTAAGCTTTTATCAAGTAAGAGCATGCGACAACACTCATGCATTCTTCTTTGTGAAGGCTAATTTTAGGTCAACGCACAAGGCACACAAGGCGGTGGTGCCCAGTTGTTTGTCAGGCACTATCATAGGTATGGCTTGGAGGTTTGTTGCAAATGTGATGAATAATGATAGTCAATTGACTTTACCTAAAAGAGACTTCTTTCAATCAGATGGGTGGGCCTCATGCGATTAGCTGAAGACCTTAAGAGCAAACAAACAAACCAACCAAAAAAAAAAAAGAGGTTCCCTGGAAAAGAAGAAATTCTCCCTCAAGACAGTCTCCTAGCAATCCTGCCTGAGCTTCCACTTGCAGGTCTGTCCTCTGGATTTTGGTTTCTAGTCCACATCCATCACATGAACCAATTCCTGAAATAAATTTTCCCCTCCTTTCCCTCTCTCTTTTCTCTTTCTCTCTCCCTCCTTGCTGCTCCCTCTCTCTCTCCCTCTCTCTCTCTCCCTCTCGCGCTCTCTCTCTCTCTCCCCCCCTCCTCCTTCTCTTTGCTTCTGTTCCTTTGGAGGAAACCTGACTAATAGACTCTCAAAGCTGAAAAATCCTGTCGAGTGGTGACCCCTTCTCATTTAGTCAGTTTTGTGTCCTGGTGTCCATCACAGCACCTTGAACCCAAGCCATCAGTCAATCATTTTTCCTGAGTTGCTGTAGCTCATACATGACTTGGCCTTGAAAGATGCACTTGAGCATAACTTGCAAGTCCTAAAGACCTGGATTTGAATCCCAATCCCCACTGGTCTCATGGAGCTTCAGTGAGTTTGGGAAAATGAACACCAGAAGAGTCTAGAGAATCATAGCTATTAAGCAAATCTTAATTCTTGACACCAAGTCTTTGCATATTGTGATATTAGCCCTCACAGAACAAGGAGCATCAGTAAAAACAGGCTAAAGCCTTTACGCACAATGTCCCTACCTGGTTAATGCTTAATTCAGTTCATGTTGCTTTCCCTAGTTATTAAATGAGGAGCAAATATTCAGTAAGAGTAGGGAATTTGCCCAAGATTTTCTACTAGGATGAGACTTACACCCAGAAAGTCTTTTTAATTTCAAATGTTATTTTCCTGTGCCTCAATGAAATGGCTCCATCTCTTAACCTGTCTCTGGGTCCATTCGGTCAGCATCCATTCACTGTCCAGCTGGCCATTTTGACCTGTGAAATTAGTTCAGCTGCTACAATTAAAAAGAAGGATGCATTTGAAATAATACCCAAGTTTGAATAGTGAATATAGCTCAGAGTTCCTCTCCTAATTAACCTCTCTAATTTGGTTCACATGTGAAATTGGTCTCCTAGAGATTGGTTTTTTAAAATGTGTTTAAAATATAAATGGCCTTGCAAAGGGTCAGTGCAAATCTTGAGGACTGATTTTTCCATCATTTATAAGGCTCATTTATGAGAAAGGCAAGAGATAATACAACATTAAATATACAAATATGGATAAACAGAATACACTTTTGAATATAGTCATAAAATTAAATGTGATAAATGCAAAGAAAATATTGAATATACTGATGTCTTTAGAACAATAGTCCTCAAAGAATTGCCAAACAATGTTTGTTTTTTACATTTTTTCTTGAGTGGCGATGGTTCTATTATACTAGCCAGAGATAGATATTTCTTTCTTCAATTGAGATGTCTATTATTAAAAATACATTTAATTAATACCAATTTTCTAAAAAAAATCTTCAGGAAGCCACAGGACAGACCAGTTTTTAGAGAGAATAACTAAGTTTGGGGTCTAAATTTGAAGTCCAGCTCCACCATTCATGAATTGAATTTTTCTAGTTCTTTTTGTGTATATGCCTCTCAGTTTCTACATCTGTAAAATGGGATTATCATATAGCTCATACCTTTGCTTAGAGCATTTTTCCCCAAACATTGCTACTCCTAAAACACCCCTGGGGTGGTTCAAAAACACCACGAACCAATCAAAACAGAATCTCTATGGATGGGACCCATGCTTTAGAATTTTTTTTTTTAACATTTCCTCACTGCTTTTTAAACTTGGGACATAGTGCAATCTCCTGATAATGTACTAAAGCCTGCATCCCGAGCACAGTTTGAAGAACACTGATTAGACTGGTATTTCTACAACTGCATCACCTGCATAAGGATCACCCTTTTTTTTTTTTTTTTTCTCTCCCATAGCATATGGAAGTTCCCAGGGATACAATCCTAGCTGCAACTGTGACCTATGCCACAGCTGTGGCAATGCTGGATCTTTAACCCACTACCCCAGACCACAGAGAAAATGCAGGATCCTTAACCTGCTGTGTTTTTGTTAAAACACAGATTTGATCATCGGGTCCTGGGTGGGTCTGAGATTGTGTATTTCTGACCATCTCCCACGTGATGCTGCTGCTGGTTCCCAGACCACGGCTATGAATACCAAGGTTGCAGTGTGAGAACACAGCACCCTCCACCCCCAGCTGGTTGCAGACATACAGAAATATCCCTTCTTTTTGAGCCAGCGTTACCACCTTCTACCTGTACCCTGCAAAGGAAGACCTGGTTTAGATGTTTAAGTATACATACAAACTGTCCCAAAGTTACTAGCACATAGTAGATGTTCAATAAATGCTCACTGACATAGACTGAAAGCTGTGCCTTCAAAATGGAACTGTAATAGTCCCCTCATTCTTTCTAACTCTGGACCCAAAGCAGCTCCAGCCTGCCTACCGCCACTGCCAGGAGGAACTGGGTTTCCTAAGGAAAATAACGCAGGAGCAGGAGGGCAAGGACTCTTGCTTAGTGTTTTCATAGCATGTATGATTCCGGGAGCCTCAAGGATGTAGAGGTGATCTGAAAATTCCTGAAAATTGTACTCTTATCAAAATTTATCTTCCCAAGAAATCTCTATAATCAGGAGAAACTCCCAAATAAAGCCTGAGAGTTGCAGCTGCAACAGGAGCTTCCAGTGAAGGGTGTAAATCCTGGAACTTTCCAGGGGCATCTCAGAATTGAGAAGGAATATCCCAAGTAATCTTGAGGTTTCTGACACCAGTTTGGCCACAAATCAGCTCTGTGTCCTGAAATAAATTACATAATTTGTTGGGTTCTCAATTATCCCATTAGTAAAGTGAAAGTAGCATCTTCCTTGAATAATTCATAGGAAAAGTATAGAGGAAGACACAGATATACTAGGTCTGAAAATGAAGGAGTGCTACAAAATAACACATTGTCATTGTTATTATACATATTATTTATTCTCACACGGATGGACTCAGCATCCTATTTAAATGGGTTTCTTCTCATTGCACAGTCCTAGATTTACTCTTCATTAAAACTACTGTTCCAAAGTAAATAAAGGTTGCATTTAAAGTTATTTCTCATCTATGATGGTGGAGAAATAGCTTTAAATCTAGGCTTTTGTGATTAACTTTAGCTCACAATTAATAACAACACATTGCGAGATTAAGCAGATTGCTAGTATTTTAGCATAAACTTTCACTTTATAATCCCCAAGCATTGGAATGGCTTATATCAAAACTGCCAAGTGACAGGCAATCATCTCAGTTCAAAATAGAGATAAATTTATTTATTTTTTATTTTTTTGTCTTTTTAGGGCCACACCTGCAGCATATGGAGGTTCCCAGGCTAGGGGTTGAATCAGAGCTGTAGCTGCCAGCCTAGAGCACAGCCACAGAAACACAGGATCTGAGCCACATTTGTGACCTACACCACAGCTCATGGCAACGCCGGATCCTTAACCCACTAAGCAAGGTCAGGGATCAAACTCAGGTCCTCATGGATACTAGTCAGGTTTGTTCATCACTGAGCCAGACGGAAACTCCACACTAAGTAATTAATTGAGTGCCATTACCAAAAAATTCCTAAAATACTTTTAAGTTTAGATAGAGATGGTAAGGATTTTATAATAATTAACTAGATTAACTGAATTCTTAATCTTGTAGGGAGTAGCACAGATGCGTTTATTTTTCTTATATTAATTTTTTTACATATAAATACATTTTTCAAAGTTGAAATAGGTCGGTCCAAGGGTCTCACCTAGGGTAAAGCATTCTTTCTTTCCTTTTTTTTTGTGGCTTTTGTCTATTTTAGAGCCACACCCGTGGCATATGGAGGTTCCCAGGCTAGGAGTTGAATCGGAGCTACACCTGCCGGCCTACACCACAGCCACAGCAGTGTCAGATCCAAGCCATGTCTGAGGCCTACACCACAGCTCACAGCAACACCGAATCCTTAACCCACTGAGCAAGGCCAGGGATTGAACCCACTTCCTCATGGATACTAGTTGGATTCTTTAAACCCTGAGCCACGACGGGAACTCTGTATTTTTTCCTAATGTTGCAATGACTTCATATTTCCTCTTTCATCTAGTTTCTGACTGCTCCTATTTCCATAGCTTCAATCCAATGCTTATACAAAATTAGGACATATGTTATATTGGAGAGTGCTCAGTGGCTAATAAATTTTCATCAACTACAGCAAACAGCCTCAATTTATTTTTATTTTTTGAAATTGTATTGAAGCATAGTTGATCTACAATGTTGTGTTAGCTTCTGCCCTACAACAAAGTGATTCTGTTACACATACACACATATCCTTTCTTTGTCATAGTCTTTTCCCATATAGGTTATCACAGAATATTGAGTTTCCTGTGCTCTAAAGCAGGTCCCTGTTGAGCATCCATCCCATATCTAATAGCATGCATATGCCAATCCCAAATCCCCAATCAAAGAAAAATTTCAGAGAATGATGCTTTACAAATAAAAACCTACCGTCTGTTTCTCTGAGCTTGACTATTTTAGATTCCTCATATAAGTGGAAACACACAGTATTTGTCCTTGCATAACTCTCTTTTTTCGCTTAACATAATTCCTCCAGATTTATTCATGTTGCTGCAGGGGCTGGGGAAGGGGGAAATTGGGAGTTATTGATCAATAGGTATGAGTTTCTGTTTTGCAAGATTAATAAGTTCTGGAGATTTGCTCTACAACTGTGTCCTATAAACTACAATAAGGTATTGTGTACTCGATAATTTGCTAAGAAGTTAAATCTCATATTAAGGGTACTAACCACAATAATAATTTATTTTGGAACAGTTTTGTTTCAAAACATGCCTCTTTGAAAGTTGACTGCATTGGAGAATAAACTCAACTGAAAATTCTCAGGCTATCTCCCCCAGGGACTCAATTAGCAGGGCTGGGAAACGTCTGAATGACGCATCAGGCAGAGATACACCACAAAATACGGTATTATGGAGTTCCCCCTGTGGCACAGTGGGTTAAGGATCTGGCATTGTCTCTGCAGTGGCTTGGGTAGCTGCTGAGGTGTGGGTTCGATCCCCAACCCAGCACAGCGGGTTAAGGATCTAGCACTGCCGCTGCTGTGGCATAGGTGACATCAGCTGCTCGGACTTGAAACTTTCCTATGCCATCGACATAGCCAAAAACATAAATTAAATTCAAATAAAATAAAATATAGTATGAGGACTCTCCTCTGAAGCCAGACGCATCAGAAATAAGGACTCAAATTTCCAGGAATATAGAGATGACAGGAGGATTTATCTATAGACCAAATTCCTTTTCTTGAGAAACCATTTCCTTTGGGTGAGTGAGTACATGGCTTCTTCAGCTCGCAGCTCATACTTTTCACCTGAGCCTATGCTTATACATTTGTCGCATAAATCAAGAAAAACCCAGGACCCTCCCCTCACACTCTCCATTGAGAAGAGAACCTATACAGCGCGTTCCTGCATCAGAACTGCGCCCTCCCACTATTGATGTCTTAGTTAGGGCCACGGATGCATCTTCAGGGCAGGGCAGCAAGACAGCTGAGACACCTTGGAAATGGCAGTTCCAAATGGGAGCACCCACCTAGGCTCATCAGTGGCCCAACTGGTGCCATCATCGCCCCAAAGTTTGAATTTTGGTTGGTTCTTGCCCCTGGCCTTCTGGCCCCTCTCTCGGTCATGTGCAAAATCAGTCTCTGGCATTCCTGGAGGTTTGTGAGTTCCCCTACAGCCTCTCAATGAAAGCCATTCTCCCTAAAAATGGCCAGAGATGGTTTTGACTCTTTGTAACTAAGAATCCTCTGACGCAGATCTAAAATCGTTCCTCCACAAACTGGAGGACGTGGAGGAGGGGAGTCTTTCCCTCGTCATCTCAGTGTCCTGGAGCAGGCGGACAGTCGCATCTAAGTGTTGCACGTCAGGGGACTGGAGGAAGGAAACGGCTGCATTTCCATCAAGCTCCCACATAAACGGAGGTGGCATCTATCGTTCCTCCTCACAGGCTGCCTCAGAACCAGGCCCTGGGGCTGCGGTAATGGGTCATTCATGTTAGATTGGCTTATCTGCAAATTGTCTACAATTTTCCACGTATGTCTGAAATAGTAGCACCTAGGGAGATGTGCAAAAATCCTTTTTTTTTCTGAAACTAAGTCCCCATAATTACAATGCCTGAGTATTCGATAAATATCTGATTTACATCCCAAATATCATTTTTTTTAATTAAAAAAATTGTTTTTTCTTTTTATGGTCACACCTGGGGCATATGGAAGTTTCTGTTTCTGGGCTGGGGTTGAATCGGAGCTACAGCTGAGGCTTATGCCACAGCAGCGCTGGATCTGAGCTGCATCTGCGACCTATGCCTCAGCTTGCAGCAAAGCTGGATCCTTAACCTACTGAGAAAGACCAGGGGTTGAGCTTGCATCCTCATGGACACTGTAATGGGTTCTTAACCCACTGAGCCACAAAGGAACCCCCTACTTTTTTTCCTTAAATTTGGATATGTGAATTCAAGAGCTAAAGAGACTCTCCTAGGCTCTACTTTTTTATTGACAATTGGCACCTGGCAGAGGTAGCCTAGTATAATCTTTCCATCCCTGTGGAAATGAATGTTTGTAATTACAGCCAAGTGAGAATGTGGTTTGTAAAGATAAATAATAACTAAAACAATAAAAAATGTTTGCTTTCTTCATATCTCTCAGGTAGGCTGGCAATACTTATTATAGGTTATTAGAAAGCCCTTTCCAAATATAAACTGGAAGAAAATTTTAAATTGTAACAATAATTTCACTTGCTTTAGACACCAGGGGAGATCATTTAATTTCTGTTTCAATCATTTCAGGAATTTCCTGCAGCTTCCCTTCCACTATTCGCATTAGCATTTATAGGAATCATTTGATTAATTCCTGACACCATAATGCCATTTGTTTTTGCCTTAGAAATTTTGATTTCTACTTCCCACGGGGTAACTATTAGTAGGTGATGTTTCATTGTACAAACATTCTTTTATTTGCAGTTTCCTCATATCTTGGACTTCCCTTGAAAGCCAACTTTCAAAGACATTCACACAGAAAGTTCCAGTTCCTTTCAAGTTTCTTGCTTTTTAGTGGTTTCCCAGCAGTCGAAGAAATGAGTATTCTGCCAGAAGCAACGGTGTGGGGCGAAAGGCTGGAGCAAAGGCCACACAGATACTGTGCCCCATGATGCTAGCAACACCCAAGCTCGCCACAGAAAGGAGGCTGGCCCGCGGAGCTGGAAGGAGTATTTGATTGCTCCGGTCATCGGCTTTCCTTTCTCATGCAGCTTTTAGCAAAGACATAGTGACATTTGTTAGTGCAGTCTAGATTTATCCGTTTATGTCACTGTGCACAGTTTTTCTTTTCTTCTCCACGTTGTGATTCATTTATTTAGCTTCATGTCCTCATTGGCAGAAAAATAGAGATGTGTAGTATTTAATCACTGAGAAGATTAAAGTCAAAACTTAAATTAAAAATGTAATTTTTTGATAATCTCCCTCGTTGGTAAGAAGGACCCTCAGTGTTCCTTTATGTGTACAGATAATTATGCATGGTTTGATGCTGAGCTTAGACACCCCGTAGTCTCAATTAAATATTATAACTACTTAATAAAAGGCAACAGGGACTTTTTGCAGTTAGAAATTATAACCATAACCTGGAATCGAAACTCTCAATTCACCCTCAGACTGCTTAATAAGTTAGAAAATGAAATGGTTGTGGCCATTATGTCTCTGAGGGAACTTTCCATGACAGAAGAATAATTGTAGCAGGACAAAAATTTCCTACAATATTTTTGGTAAAAGCATGGGAAGAGTTTTTCCTGCCTTTATCTTTTTCCCTAGTAATGTAATAATAGATTAAGATTTTAGAATTATCAAATATTATCCTATGTAAAATGAGAAGTACTCCTTTACTAAAAATCCACAGATTTTTAAGATAAAAGTGGACATACTAATAGACCTGGATTTTTTTTTATAGAAAGCAGGACAATAAAGATAATATAGAAAGTAAGCATCACCTTAAATTCACGATGAAGACTTCAAAATTAAAGGGAAAGGAGTTAATGGGAAATGCTTATTCTTTTGATCTTCACAATACTGATATAACAGATTTTAAAATATAGCACGTAATCCTTTTATTTGAGAAAGCAAACCGTAAGTGCTTTAAAATAGGATTTCGATAGTAGTCTTTTTTAAAATAAAGTTGCTCACAAAATCTCACAGAATTTCATGGCTGAAGCAAACTTAACATGTATATTATCCAATTCCATAACCTGTGTCTGACTCCTTCAGGCTAATCACAGATCAAAACATTGCTTCATAAAGCTTCCATGGGCACAGAAGGAAAATAAAATTAGTAGAAGTTTTAAGGATAGGGAGAATTCTTCCGATGTCCAATTAGCTGTTTAATTAATGTAGCCTCCGCACCATCCCCCAACCTCCAATTATCCAGCTTTGACTTTTCCTCTAGGAGGCAGACACCTCTGTGGTCTTAGCCAAAGGCTCTGCCATTCTGGTGACTTAATAAAACAAAGCTTCGGCCACACATTTGACTCTGTAGAACCCTGAGAACAACACAGAGCCAGCATGCCTGTACTTTTTTATACTTTTAACATTTCATTGTTCATCCATTGCCAGGTAAACTTAGAATGGAGCTCCCTGTTTGTAACTGACAAGGCAGTATTTCTACCTCTCTTCTTTTCTTTCAAGCCCTCTAGCCTGAAAGTCCACTTATATTTTGGATCAGTTCAGAGCATACACCTCCCCCCTCGTTCTTCCCTTTCCAACGTACAGCCAGGCATGAGCTTTCGTTTTGTGTGCTTCCTCTCTGATATAAAGCTTTACAATCTGGCTGGCAAATTTTCCCGCCAAACATGTAATTAATCATTTTCTGGAAGCTGTTAAGTATACAACAATACAAATTCTAATATTTATATTTTTGACTTGGGCTATTTTTTTTTCTTCATATGGCCAAACCGGAGGCATATGGAAGTTGGCAAGCCAGGGCTTAAATCGGAGCTGCAGCTGAGGGCTACACCAGAGCTGCCACAACACTGGATCTGAGCCACATCTTTGACCTACACTGCAGCTTGTGGCAATGCTGGATCCTTAACCCACTGAGCGAGGCCAGGGATTAAACCTGCATCCTCACAGAGACTGTGGTGGATTCTCAACCCATTGAGACACAATGGGAACACCCAACCATGGCTATTTTTAAAAAACAAAAAATAGCGAGGAAACAAAACAGAAATGAGACACTTTATGATGTAGTATGAAAGACCTGGGCTAGATGTTGGCTGATGTCACTTCTTCAGGAACCAAGCTGGAAGGTTCTCCTAGAACCTTAAAGGGGGTGAGCAAAAGAGACCTTCTATCTCCTTGGTGGAACTTGTTTGGAGAGCATCCTGTATCCCTTGCAAGGATGGTTTAAGTGGCCTCTCCTTGCCTTATGACCACTCTGAATATTCTTTAAGTACAGTATTTTAGAGCTGGTGTTGTCACAGACTGAAGACTTGGGCCAAATCGCTTAACCAACATGTATCTATCTTCCCAGCTCTGATGCTGGAAAGCTAATATCTGCCAAGCCAACTTCCCAGGAGAAGTATGATCAATCCAAGAGATGTTTTGTGACTTCTCTGGTGTGCTCTGTAAGTGCATTAGCAATTAACGTTTAACAGTTAACCCTTCAACCTAACTTACCAGCGTTAGACTAGAACTGTGTGCTACTTTCCTAAATATAAGCCAGAGATGACTTACTTCCTTCAGGTTTCAGCTGGATGTGTATGCATTCCAGATTAAACGGCTTATTTCACAAGGAGAATAAACCTCATGTCAAGCTTTGTAGGCAATCAAATTTCAAAGACACACAACTCTGCAGTGGAAGGATACATTTTCGAAAGCTTAGCGAGATGCTATCAGCAATAACTAGTGCTATTCAGCATAGAAATAGCTAAAACAAAATTATGAAAATTTTAAATATTTACTATGAACATCATAGGAACTTTGTCATGGGACAAAAATGACCCTGTATGGCAAATGTGGAAACAGGAATAGAATTACCTGCAAATGAAACAGACATGGAGGATAAATAAAAAATTTCAGCCGAAGTAGACAAGACAATAGGAGCCCTGTCCTGTTTCCAGCCAAGGAAATTACCTAGACTAATAGGATTTGATATACCTCAGTGAGATGCCCTTGCCTGTAATTTCTCCATTTCCTACCCAACCCCCCCCCAAGCAATAGATCGAGGTTAGTCAGTTAAGTCGTTGAAACAGAGTTATTTTTATGTAGTTTTCATTATTTTCAAAGCATTCTTTTTATGGTAAAGCTAGAAGGCATTCAATCGAATAAATGAATATTTATAATTCCAAAACAATCATCTAGTAAATTCCTTGAGCATTGATTTAACTACTCAAGATTGAATTAACGGTTTTCTTAATATTTACTTAACCTGGAAAATGAGCAAAGATACAATCAGAAATCCACTCCCCTGCCTCCATCCACTGCTTACTGAAACCCGTTTACTGGATGAAATATGGGGTAGATTCCATTTAACTGCTCATTCCTAGGGACAGAGTCCTCTAGACACTTGAATCCCCAAGAATCCTCTCCTTTTATTAATTCCTATTCCCCAAACTCTACAAAAAATTGAAACATCAGTCTTTGTTTAAATTCTCTTCACAAGCGTGGCCAATCTAGGCAGGAAGCAAGTAATGATCTCTCTTTTCTTTGTCTACGTGTGAGCCGCCTGCCCGCTCCCCTCCAGGACGGAAGTGAGAGGTGTCCCGGAGAGGAAAAGTCAGGAGGTCCAGAGTCTGACTCACTTGTCACGTGTAAACGTCCTGGTGATTCTTCTGAAAGTGCTGGGAAGCTTGCTGCTGAGTTCTAGGGCATCACACTCAATTCCATCTATTTTTCTTACAGCTGGAAATCTGTGTGTTTATTGTTCATGTTTCCTTTTCCTATAATCATATTTTCAAACTGGTACTTTTTAATATATCAAGCACATTCTCTGAGTGATGGCAATAATATCTGATTTATTTTAAAAGGCTTTATTTTCAAGGCCTCTTGTTTTTGCAGGTTCTCACTCATGGTTTTTTCTTGTTTCTTTAGGGAAATTTGGCTGTGAGTGCAAATTTTCTCTGGAGAAAGTCTTTGAGTTCAGGAATGGAGGTGAAATTCCCCAATGAGGATTTTTGTTGCTTTTGCCATATTAAGTCAACTTCAAAATAAACGGTGGGGTTTTGTTTATATTTTTATTTTTTTAACATGCAAAGAGTGCTCATGTGCAGTCCAGCTTCATATTTTTCTCAAGGGTTGACGGGAGCTGTGTGTGTGTACATCTGTGAGCACATGTGTTCACCTCCCACACAGCATCAAGTTGAAAAGAGGAGCTTAACTTTCTATCACTACAGATTTAGCCTTTTGATGGTTCCAGCTTAGGGAAGGGGCTTTTCCAAACAGACTCCCAACTTTTTTGGTCCCTGGATGTGCCCTCTTAGTTCCTGAACCAAGAGGCCAAGTAAACCAATTTTAAACTATACTGTTGGCAAATTTCCTCAAGATCAAAGCTGTTTTAGAATTTTATTTACCTCTCTAGGCTTCTTTCCTTAGTTTTCAAAGGAAAATTCTTACTTTCCTGTGCATTGATTCATTTATGAAACATATTTTCCATAACTTTTAGGCTTTTTTAAGTGGAATATTCAGTCAGTGTACCTAGATTCCCATGTTGCTTTAAAGAGACAATTGTGACGAGAGAATTTAAATTCGGAGGAATTTAATGAAATCAGGCAAATTAACAACTGTTTCATGAGATCAAGCCTTTGTGCCCAATGGCCCCTCACCTGCTTTACGTCTGCCGTTAAAATAAAGCAACAGATCATTTCTAGTCCTCAACCTACTTAACGACATTGTGGATGTGTGACAACGCAGATCTGGAAATACCTTAGTATTAACGTGCCGCTTTAAAAGTGTCCTGCATAATTGACATGTGCTGGTTTTAACAGAAACAGTACTACAGCGAGGATAATCTGGTGTTTCATAATGAAGCACACAGCATAATTCTTAACAAATAAGTACCAGATTTCCATTTTATCAGTTTAGCAGATTTTTAACGGTGGGATGTTTGAGTTTTCAAATGGACTTATGTGATTGACTGTAAGTTAAAATATTCCAATTGCTTTTATTATGGGCATTTTGATCAAATTCGGTATGGATTCCACTATACAGACCCTAGCTTTAGAGTTGTTGCTTTTCCACACTTAAAGGACAGTAGTATTCTGAAAGAGAATTTAGGAATTTCCCTTAACATGGTCATTCATGCCATCGGTGGCGGATTAAGGTGTACAGACTGAGTAAACTCTATAATTAATCTCAATTTCTGGTTGATGAATATGCAGCTGGAGAAAAGGGGAACATCCTTACCTGCATCAGGTACTTTTTTATCAGTGTTTGCCTCGCTCACACAGGCTTGGAGATGACAAGTGTCACCATGATGTCACCAACAGACCCACACCCACTCATGGTAACTATTAAGAAGTAATTCAGGACCGGCTTCCTTGGGGTAGGAACCCTTGGGACACCGCTGCATTAGACACAGGAACACAGGCTTGGAAGCTGAAGCCATTAACTAGTGCCTTAATCAAAAATCCCTAAGAAAATGAGTTTATTTAGCTTCCCACATTCATAGCACATATTCGCCACACAAGCAATATTGAGACACGAAGTCACTATGCATTTCTAGTGCCCAGGTTCTGCTCGCCACTCAGCCTCCACCTGGAAATCTGAGCTCAGTTACGCGGCCCCACCCCAGCCTGTTTCTCTGCCAGTCCTCATGATCCCTGTCCCAAGGAAGCCCGATGCCAACGTGCCCAACACTCCATCCCCAGACTTCCATCCTCAGGGCGTCAAGGGAAACGATTTTCATCTACGTGGCTGAGAACATGGAAATCCATCTCATCGGCCCGGTCCCCAGGGGAAAATTTACAAATATTTGCAGTTTCTTTGCACCTTTTCTCTAAACTCACCTTCTTTTCATGTTTGTGATGGTTACAATGTCTACACTGCAGAGATAAACAGCCTGAAATGTGAATGAAGCAATACAAGTGTGTTTCCACTCAGACAGCGTCCCAAATATGTGAGGAGACCCTGCTTCCTTCTGGCTTATGGCTCAGCTTCTTCTGAGACTGCAGCATCTGCATTCAGTTGGCAGGAGGAGGAGAGCATGGCGCATACCCACTTCCTAAAAGCTTCTGCCCTAAATGCCACATGGCATCCTCATGGCTAGAACAGTCACACGGCCACGCCTAACTGAATGGACGTGTGGGGAGAGTCTAGCTGAGGGAAAGAGAAAGAGAAGGAATTGATGGGCACTGGGCCACACGAACTCTCACGACCTATGCTCCGAGCTCTGCCCCTCCCCGCCTCTCTCTCCAAACCTTGCTCTTTTCCTCTGCTTTATCACTTCTTTGCGCCTGGCTTCTCCTCAGCAGAGAAACAAAATCTTACATTTCGTTAACAAAATCCTACATTTATTAACAAATTATTCCTCCCTTCTCTTTTCACCTCTTCGAAATAATGAGAATAGTAATAAGAATAGTCAACACCATCACCAGCCCTTCAGCTCCACTCACCATGCCAACCGCTCTCCTCTAGGGCTTTCTTTCAAATACCACAGCAGTCACTTATCCTGTGTCTACTGAGAGTATCTGAGAGACAATCATCAACGATCCTGTGTTCAAATTCCATCCGTTCTTCGTAGCTTACATCTGCTTTGCAAATTCCATCCATGCCTCGTACATCTGCTTTGCAACTCTCCAGAAGTCAACAGTGCACACGATTCTTGCGTCTCATGACGGCCCCATCCCTCGGTCCCTCACGGGCTTTTTTGGCGTATTCAGGCAGGTTTTACAGCCTCTTATCCCCCTTTCACCTTCAAGTGTGAATGTTTCCCAAGGCATTTCCTATAATCCTCCTTGTCCTCTAAAAGTTTTACATTAGCTACTACTTATGATCTCTCCAGAACTTTCACAATCCCTCTTGCTGGGATCACAACCAAACGTGAACCTGCAGCCTTCACCATCCCCCAGGACAGGCCCCAGGTTCATGTGGACAGCCGAACACATCCGCACGGATGACAGTCGCTTCAAACTCAACATGACCGCCCGGAGGCCACCGCCTCCTCTGACCCGCAGGTGTCCGCCCCTTTCTGAGCATCACCTGTCCTCCCACTCCCCCACTTGGAGGACCTGCACTCCTCTCCCTACCATCCTTCATGGTGAGCCAGGGTGACGTCGTTTGGGGGCGACGTCCTCCAGATGTCTGGGACCTTCACTTCCCACCTCAGCAACGCAGTGGTGCTCTGTCTGCACGGCGACATCACCTTCCCTGGTCTGATGTGACCTCCGTATTGACAACAAAGGCAAATCTTCAAATATCGTCAAGCTGATGGTAAAATTCTCTCCTCTAGAATTTTCCATAACTCTCCCCTCTCACTGGGCGTATGCATTTTCTATTGCTGCATAACAAATTAAATAGCACGTTAAATGGTTTTAAACAACCATCATTCATTGTCTCACAGTTATGCGGTTCACAAGTCTGACTGGGCTTGAATGGGTCCTCTGTTCATGGTCTCATGAGGCTGAAACTGAGGTGTCAACAGGCGGGGCTCTTGTTGGGAAACTCTGGGGAAATTATGTTTTCAAGTTCCTTGAGGTTGCTGGCCACCTGAATTCCTTGCATCGATGACAAGATGAATCCTCTCACACTTGAAATATCTCTTAGCTCCTTCTCTATATTAGCTGTGTTCCTCTTCTGCTTTTAAAGGCTCAGGTAATAACACTGGGCTCACTTAGAGTACCCAGGATCATCTCTGTTTTATGGGCTCACTTAGAGTACCCAGGATCATCTCTGTTTTAAAGTCAATTGATTAGTAATATTAATTACATTTGCAAAGTCCCATTGGCCATGGACATGACATAACCATGAGTATGACACCAGAGGGTGAAAACCATTGGAAACAATGGTATGCCTACCACACTGGGTCAGTTTCAACACACTTAGCATGGCATATGAAAGCAGCCTTATCCCACCTCCGTAGCCTTCCCAGTTTACAACCCACCTTAGTCTCGGAGGACCATGTATCTCAGCTTCCCTGGGACAGTTCTGGTTTATGCATATTACACTAGGAGAAGGATTAACAGCATGCCTTTAATATCCCAATGCCTCCCAGCTGGCACAAACATTAAATGGCCATTGTGATGGACTGAATGTGCGTGTTCCTCCAAAACTGGAACACTGAAGCCCCAGCCCCAATGTAGCTGTACTTGGAGGTATGGTCTCTAAGGAAGTAATTAGGGGTGAATGAGGTCATAAGGGTAGGGCCCTCACTCAATAGTATTAGAATCCTTCTAAGAGAAGCTAAGAGAGCTCTCCTCTCTCTCTCTCTGGGCACGTACACCCAGGAAAGGTCGCAGGACATGGGGAATATCTGCAAGTCAAGAAAGTGACCCTTCACCAGGAGTCAAATCCTGCAGGACCTTGAACTGGGACTTTCAGCATCCAGAACTGTGAGACAGTAAATGTCTGTGATTAAGCCACAGAAGTGTATGATGTTTTGTTATAGCAACCCGAGATGACTAATACGGTCGCCTACCATATCCCATTACTCATTGTACCCTATTTCCTAGTTTACAGAAATCAAAAGCCTAATTCATAAATCTTCCCTTTGTTAACAGGCGGTGTTCCTTCCAGGCCTCAGAATGCTCTCCTCTTCAATGTCTGGCATTTTCTTATTTCTTAGGCTCAGCTCGCCTCCTTTGTGAAACTGTCTTGATTCCCTCTCTTGATGATTTTTTACTCCTCCTTTTTCCTCACTGCTATATTTGCCATCGTTTCACTCTCACAGAAACCAAAACTACTTTTTTTTCTTTTTGTATCCCTTATTCCCTTCCTGAGCCATAAGTTCCTCAAGCCTATAGACTGTACCATCTATCTCAATATCACCACATTCTAATAGATTCAGAGAGCCCGATCCCTTCAGTGGTTCTACAGGAAAAAGAATTATGTGAAGAGGCAACAGCTAAGGCTCAAAGGAATATATGTGGCAGAAAGACCCCAAACAACAGTCTTTAGTCAGAGATAGAGCCTGTACTGTATCTCTGTGTCACATTGACTTAAATATAAGTCTGGACCCACCAACTCTGTGTATCATGACCTGAGGTGGAGACAGAGGATGGAGTATCTAGGAAACCCATTAACATGGGGCTGGAGACTTAACTCCCTCATGCTTGATGACTTTATGTTCCTGAGGCTTCGGGAGCCTCAGTTCTTGGAGAAAATCTGAGTAGTTTTACCACCCACAGAAGCAAGAGTGAGGTGTCCAAATATATTCATCGGCTTCTCTTTTGCTCTCCTTGGGAGAACCGTGGAGCTGTCTGCATTAGACGGTCATCAGCAGGAATTGCAGGGGGGCTATAAAAGTAGGAAACAAAGCCATGGCACCACATTCCTCTGTCCCACCCCTTGGCATTCCAGGTGAGCAACCCTTTCTTAAAGCATATCAGGAGGCAGATGGACCAATATATACACTGTGTGTTGTACATCACACTTTTGTGAACTTCCAGCCTACTCTAAGTGCTGTATTGAAGGTAGGGGCAGAGTTGGTGGGATGCTGTAAATGAGAACTGTGGGTTGCAGTATCAAACCTGCTGCCCATGGCAGATGCTGAATTTGTGAACGCTGTAGCCTGGAGTCTCTATGCAAGGTAGCCGCTAAGCTACATTTCCAAAAGCTCAGCAAAATGGATTAAAAAACTTCCTGCCTAGGAAAGCATTTCTACACTCCATATTATTCTTAGGGGGGAAAAATCATGATTTGCAAATACAGTCAAATGAATGTGCATTTCCAAGTGAGAACATTTTGACAAGGTTCTTTGTTGGAACACGGGTATTCTGTGTTTGGATTTATTATACCCCCTTGCCTCATGCTTTTTTTTTTTTTTTTTTTAACCACTTTTGATAAAATTGTGCCTGTACTGTATCTCTGTGTCATAATGGACTGTATAACTCTTCAAAATATAATAACATTTTCTACTAAACAGTCAATAGTTTATGCCATAGTCAAATAACAGTCTTTTGATAATATGAAGGAAAATAAATGATAATTTTTGTATTGTTCAGGCTTATGGATTTTTTAATAAAAAAATTAAAATCTGTACAATTGAAATTGTTTAGTAAATAATTATTGTCTCAATATATTTTACAGTTTGTAAAACAACTACAACTCAACTCAGAAACAGATCTTGACTTTTGCAAGTAACTAGTGAGCCACGGGCTCCTTGGGGCTATGAGATCACCTGTTTTGCTTACATCTGAGTGTCCTAGAAGGGAGATAAAGGAGGAATGTGGCATGTATTGGACCCTTTGCTGTGATCTATGCCTTTACCTTTTCTCATATTAACAATACCTAACATTTATTAAGCAAATCACCATTCACTGACATTCAGTTCTTTACATGTTCTGTTGCATTGAATCCTCACAATCTCTTCATAGGGCAGGTGGCGGTGGCACTATTGTTATTTTATAGATAATGCATGACGCAAGGAAGCTTAGTAGCATGAATGTAGCTTTTAGGTAGCAGGCACAAAAAGATCCTTGGTAGGTTTTTTTCCTGTGTCTGGAGATGACCAGACAGAGTATCAGAAGACTTGACAGTATCTGATGTTTTATAGATTTCAAATGGAAATCCCTGAATTTGAAACCCTGGTCTGAATTACCTTAAAGTCAATGCTTCTCGGAGAATGATGGAAAAGTCCTATTGGGAACTGTGGAGTGCCAGGTTAAGATCCTAACAAGAGACACTGAAAACTTCCACCAGAATTTGATACATGAGAACTATTTTTATATGACAGCGAATAATGATAAGACGTCTGTTGCACCTGTTATCAGAGACCTATTTATCCATGGATCCTTCCACTCTACATGGCATTGCTGCAAGTCACTCTGACACTCAGCTGACAGCAGACTGATCTGGAGGGTCCAAGATGGCTCCTCTTACATGTCCAGCACTGAGGTGGGAGAGCTGGGATTCTGAGCTTGGCTGGAACTGTAGATCAGAATACTTGCACGTGTCCTCTCCAGTAGAGCAGGTGGAATTCTTATGTGACATCTCATGTCTTGCAGAGAGAGCATTCCAGCAGAGCTGGTAAGACGATGCAGGATTTTGTAAGATGTTGCGAGATTTCTTATCTTTAAGTTTCAGAATATAATATTTTCTTACATCTTGTTGAACAAGAGGCACATTCAAGATGAGGGAATTAGGTACCACATTTCAGGGGATGGAACACTGAAGAATTTGAAGTAATCTTTAATTTCTCAAGGGGAGAAAAACATTTTTAAACCATCAGGAAAAAGAAAATTGGCAGGAGTTCTCATCATGGCTCAGTGGATAAAGAACGTGACATATTGTCCAGGAGGATGAGGGTTCAATACCTGGCCTCAACTCAGTAGGTTAAGGATGCATTGCTACAAACTTCAGTGTGGGTCGCAGATGCAGCTTGGATCCAGTGTTGCTACGGCTGTTGTGCAGACTGGCAGCTGCAGATCTGATGTGACCTCTAGCACGAGAACTTCCATGTGCTGCAAGTGTGGCTTTAAAAAAGATAAAAAAAGAAGGAGGAGGAATATTTGCATTTAGTTACAAAAAAATAGCTGCTATAAGACTAGTCTTCCTGTTATAAAGAACCATTACTAATATCTATTATAATTATTAGTAATAATAATTTTAAAAATTAATGGCTGCCCATCAAATACCTGGTTAGAATACCTACTTTAAATCTACTGAAATAGTGTGATAATTGCAGAAAGATAGACTACCCATCAATGGAACAATATAGAGAGAAAAAAAATTTTAAATATATAAATATTCTTATGGACTTTTTTACAAAATCATAATGTAATGGAGGCAAAGATAAGCATATTTCAACAAGGAAAGAACAGTTTTTAACAAATGGTGATTGAGTGATATCCATGAGCTCCAAACCTATCTTGCACCACACAAAAAAATATTCAATTAAACAGAGACAAAAATGAAAAAACTGTATTATAAAACCTCTGAAAGAAAATGTAGAAGTAAATTTTCAGGTCTGTGGTCTGGGAAACACTTTTTAGGCAGTACACAAAAGCACTAAGCCTAAAAAAATGAAACATTATACTTCATAAAGGTGAAAAACCTACTGTTCAAAAGAGACAATTAGGAATATGAAAAGCTGAGCTATAGACCGAAAGAAACCATTTTTAATGCATATAGCTGATAAAGAACATATCCACAATATGTAATGAGTACTTTAAACTCAATGACAAGGCAAAAGCCCATTTAAAAAATAAAAAAGTAACTCTTCAACAGACACATTGGAGAAGAAGAGAGATGAATGGCCTAAAAGTATATTAAAGGGATGTTCAACATCATAATTTATCAAGGAAACTAATTAATATGCACCTATTGGAATGACTCAAAGGGTTTTCTTACATTGCTGATGCAAGTGTAAGATTATACACCTGCTGGGAGATAGCCCTCCGTGGGCTTCTCCTAGGGCTACAGATTTTCTGAGTGTGCCACAATTGTAACACCTCACTGCTTCCTTTACCTGGGCCACTTTTCAGGATCATAGTCACAAAAGGCAACTCTGAGGGATAAGGAAAGGTGTTTATCCAAGATGAAGTGTAAACTTTCCTATTGATTACCTTAAAAGTAGAGGGTTTCTCAAATCCCTGTGATGTTTAGCCATCCATCTGGGCCCTCTATTCTACCTCATGGGACTTGGGGATAAAAAAAACCAATACAAACACAGAATTTATGCTACTTAATGTCTTGTGGAAAATAAAGTCCCTTTTCTCTGACCCAGGAGTCTCCTGTCTTTTGCCCAAATCCATAAAACATTAATTGACTAACTTAGTAGCTTATAAGTAGGGTAAAATCCTAGGACCCGACAACAACCAAACAGAGATAGTTGTGCATTCTCTAGTGTAGTTAAACATACGCAAGTCACATGACTTAAAAATTCCACTGCTAAGTATTCCTCTAAGAAAAATGAAAAAAAAAAAAAAAAAGGCATCCTCAAAAAGAACTGTACATGCATTTTCATCAAACTTTATTACCTTTGGTCAAAAATAGTTCTGGCCTTACTCTTTAATACAACTCAACAATACAAAAGAGCAAACAACTAAAGCAAGATGAATGGATTTCTAAATCATCATGTTGAGTGAAAAGAACCCATATTCTATGATTTTATTAACGTCAAAGACTGAACACTAATTCCCAGTGACACATTTCCATTTGCGGGGGGGGGGGGGGATTATGATTTATCTTAGATATGTTACCTTTGAGATGTATCTTGAGACCTTCAAGTGAAAATGTCAAATAACCAGTTAGTTAAATATTAATTCGTACAAGAACTACACTTAAAGGTAGAGACCACGTGGAACAGAACCGGAAGAGAGAAAGAAAGAAGATGAAACAGTGGCCATGGAACCAAAGATGGAAATATTTTACGAAGGCTGGAATGTCTGAAATAGTAAATGTCAATGGGTCCTCGAGTAAACTGCGAACTGCAAAAGTGTCTGCTGCTTTTAGATGCACACACATCACTAAGCTCAGTTAACTTTAAGCGCATAGCCAGGATGGGAACAACGAAGAAGGCTGGCAAGTCCACGGGAGCTGATTAAATGGAAATGGAGAGAAGAAAACTATTTTTGTAGAACTCATTATAAACAGTTGGTAAGCAAGAGTCACATAGTAAATGGAGTGCTGAGTAGGATTTAGTGAGGCTTTCAGTTTTTATTTTATTTTAATTGAAGAGACTTCTGCATTATTGAAGCTAATAGGAATCATACAGGAAGGAAATCAAGGCTCATAATTTACTCAGCATCAAAGGAGGGGTAGCCAATTTTTTTTTTCTTCCTGTGGAAATATGATAACATTTCCTGCTTGCATGCATTCTTAGAAAGCTAAGGGACTAGATGGAAGCTGAATTTAAATATTATTCGCTATTTTTCTCAGCTTCTCTACATTAGGGTACACTATTAAATACCTTGCAAATCTCAGAGGCTTACAACAATCACTTCTCATTCATTTTGTATATCTGCTGTGCGTTGTCTTTGGGTTTGCCCCTCATGCCTTCCTACTCTAGAATCTGGATCGAAAATGCAGCCTCTGCTAGAAATATGTAGTTCTCAGTGCAAAAGGTAAAGGTGTGACAGCAAAACCATATCATAGCCATTAAAGCCCTTATTCAGATGTGGCAAATGTCTTCTATTTGGAGGGGAGACGGTTCTCCAAGTAATCCACAACAGCAGAGGTTTACGGGTAAAGAGGGCACAACATGCAAAGACCCGAAAGCCCAATGTGAGTATCATTTTCATGGAAGAGAAGATGCCAGCAAATAATGGTGCAAAGATAAGGGATGACTAGAGAAATGAGCACGTGAAATGTCTGGGAGTCATCAGATAAATGGGTCCAGGAGACCAAATAGAGTTTTAAGAACGGATGGGAAGGAGGGAAGAATCTGGACGTCATCAGCGATACAGAGCCACAGATAAGATAAATTAGGGATGGCCTGGGTCGCCTGCTGTTCATTATGACAAGCGTCACAGCACTTAAGCTCGAAGATGATTTGTATTTCAGCAAGGATTTTCTGGTGGCAGCATTAACAGGAAGCAAGACAACCAGGTAAAACATATACCTCAGTTGACAGAGTGAGAAGTAAGTCTTAACCAGAAAGTGGTCCTGATAATGACTGCGCGCGTATGAAAAGGAGGTAATAGTTTCAAGGGAGGTGAGGAGACACATTAGATGGGACTCAGCAGTGTATGGGTTGAACGGGGTTCAAACTGAGCTTCTTATTGATCATTTTTATAGTATTACAGCCAAAGTGGGGATACATGAGGAATAGCATTTTAAAGAGAAGGCATTGCATTTAGTATATCTTCTGCTTGACACCATGTGGGAAAACCAGAAGGAGAAACACTGCAGAAGATGGACACAGGATGCTAGAGTCTTAACCAGAAATACTTGACCTTCAGTGCGGTGTATTGCTACACCCAAGGCCACGATGGTATATGATCCACTCAGGAAGAGCAAGCAGATGAACAGCATGACACGTCAAAGGACACAGCCCTGCAACACCAACACTTACAGTGTAACTGGAGGAAAAATATCCTGCAAGGTCACTGTGATATACAACATTAATTGTTCAGCCAATATCCATTCAATGGCTTCTTCTGGATGAAAAAAAAATGCATTTTGAAAAATTAATATGCCTGGCTGAAAATATTAACCTTCCCAGCTCCTCTTTCACCTTGGAGTGTCAAAGTCTACCATGATTCAGGCCAGTGACAGCTAAGGAGAGTCTATTTTAAGGGCCTCAGCATGGGCTCTCCTCCCACTGAGGCTCATCAAGAGTCATGATATGACTCCTCTGTTTCCCCTACATTCTGCCAGAAGAACTCCAGTGTCCCAAGCAGAGGAGCTACAGTAGCCTGGACCCAAGAGTGAAGAAGACACTAGCACCAAAGCCTTAATGGCTCAGTAGCCAATATTTCCCATGAGGTAGAAATAAGAATCTCTTGGTATAGGCCATTGAGATGTGAAGGTCATCTGTGCAAACAGATGCATGCATATTCCAGGGCACCCCATACCACTTAAGCTTTCCCTTTATTTTAATTTGAAGATGAAGGAGACACACTACTATATATACGGTAGACAAACAACAAAGACCTACAGTATGCCACAGGGAACTATATTCAATATCTTGTAATAACCTATAATAGCAAACAGTCTGAAAAATGCATATATGTGTATAACTGAATCATTTCTCTGTATACTTGAAACACTGTAAATCAACTATATTTCAAAAAAAATGGAAGACACAGCAACATATACCAAGTAATACAGTGTAACTCTTACTGAGCTGATATAAACCAACAGACCTATCACAGAATTCTAAGGACCCCTGACCTTTTGATATGAATGAGAAATGTTATGTTAATTCTCTGAGAAGATGGCATTTCATTTGTTAAAGAAGTAAGCATCTCCTTAATTAATCCTAACTTTCAAAGAGAAAAGTTTAAGTCTGTATCCTATAAGAGGCTTAGTAGAATGAGATGGCTAAAATTGTTCATTGTTGGTCCTTTGATCCTCTCTACATGTGTCTGTATGTTGTATTTATTCTTTCAGATTCAGGTTGATGAGAAAGCATTAGATTTCAGACTCTCTCATTAGAAGTGTGTATTAAATAACCTCAAGACTCAAAATTATTGAAAACTAATTTATATCAAAAAACATTGCAAATGAAAACAAAAGCTATAAAAATTAACCAATCTCCTGACTACTTTTGTCCTGTCATGAAAATAGAAAATATAAAAGTTAACAGTTACAGGGAATTATTTGTAAGCAGAAATGCAGGTAAAGAAGGCAATCCACAAGACATCCAAAGCTGCCTGAAAAAGGAACCCAGCGTAGACCTGAGGTCCTCAAAGCATTTAAAACATCAGTTAAACATACTTCACGGGTGCAATTTACACTTTATTAGCATTTTCACTACAGAGCTCTAGTACCCAGTCTACACCAAGTAGCAGCTCTATTTTACTTAATTTTAAAAATTTGGACTTAACTTCAAAATCCTAAGAGGAATTAAGTAGGTAGAAAAACATGCATATATGATCTTGAATTGGAGGACACTGATCCCTGTATTCCTCAGAGCTTCAGGGTTGCTTCAGCGATATAAATTTTATGAGTATTTAAACCATGTTATTCAAAAGTAGGGCTGAGTTATATGAAACAGCAGGAATGTAGATGTGATATAACGAGTGTGAGAAAATGTCACAAAATATTCAAATGAGCTGAGAAGCTGTACTTGTGCATGTTTTAAATATGAAAAGCTGGCTGTCACGTTCTTTCAATCTGAAAACCATGTCTTGAAGTTTCACACCAGCCACTTGAAAAATAGGACCTCTCACATATATAATCCAGTGAAGTTCTCTATCGGTTCATGTAATCTTCCCCAATGATAAAATCAATAAGAAGTATAAGACTCCAGAAAACCCAGAAAAATCTCTTTATAAGTTGAGTACTTGACAGACGCCTGAAACAATTTTGTCCCTCTTCACTGAAGAACTGAGTAGGTTAAGTGTCACCTTCCCCCTCCTACTTATTTATTTGGCATCGGGTCCCAGTCACTCACTCAGAATGAAAATCTTGGAGTCATCTCTGACTTTTGTGTGCTTCTCCAGGCCCTCATGGAATCACGGAGAACTATTCATTCAAACTTCTTGACCTTCCACACATGCATGCCCAGCCAACACACCAACCTAGCACACAAGGCTTAGACACCTGTAACAACTACCTGGTTGGCATATTCCCTTCCACTCCCATGCATACCAGCTCACGGGTACCAGAACACTACCTTGTGTCTGTTGCATCAATTCTCAGGATTCTTCAGAGGTTCCCCATTGCTCACACGGCTCCTACTACTTGACCTAATTTTAGAGATATTGCAATTCATTATTTAACCACTTTATGGCCTTAACTTTCACTCTCACCTCTGTGACAGCTTCTCTTCAACAAATTCAAGCTATTGGAACTACCCTAAATATTTTTTTAATTATTGGACTCCACCTAAGATATCTTTCCCCATCTTACTCCCATTGAAAGCTACTGATCAAAGTTATAGTTTGAAACCTAACCCTATCAAGAAACTTCTTTGAAAATTTCAGCACAGAATTATATTCCACTATTTATATGGCATTATCGCATACTGTTGGGTTTCAGGAATCTGGATTTCTTAATCTCCAACATAAAAATTCTATTTAGAGGCTTGTTGTCAATTAATTCCTGTCAACCTCAGTCACTTCCCAAAACACAACTGCAAAATATAGCACTCTCATCCCAAAATAAATGTTGTTAAAACAACAGTCACAAAACTATGTTACTAACAGGTTTTAGTCCATTTTGCTCATAAGCCTTTGACTGAGGGGCTCAGATAGTAATGATACTCAGTGAAATAAGCATCATTAATTGCATCTTGAAAGGTTCTTTAAAACAGGATTATACAGTAAGTACAACAACATTAAACACGAGTGAAATGAAAGCTTTGAATATATTATTATAATGCTAATTTAAGACTTCCTCTTAAAGCTCTTAGTGCAGTACCTGCTGTAGAGACACTATAAGTACAAATTCCTATGATTATTTAAATCCCAACTACACACTTTCATGGGAACACCACGTGGCAGAGTTATGACCAGAGCCTTCAGGAATATCTTGCTAAGAGCTCTGGAAAAACACTGAGACAGGTGTGGGAAGGAAAAGTCCCATTCAGGTGCATTCTAAAGTCATTTTCCAAGTTCTGCTGATACTTTGCTTTTTGACGCTCCCATTCTTCCTGTACATTAGCCGACACATATACACGCAGATTGAAAGTGTCAGCGATGTTATGTGGGAAATTCTTCTTTTATACTTACATATTTGCCTATATTCTATTTACCGGAGCAGCTGTTTGCTGGAAGTATTTTATGGAGGCAGGTTCCTGATGACAGACTGTAAGATTTCCACCATCAAGGACCCATGGCCTTCGTGGCTCTCTGTACACTTTCTCTGGGGTTCTCCACGCAATCCCCACCTCCTCTTTGGAGAACTGACCTTTTCCATATGGAAAAGGGAATTTAAAGGCTTTAAAATTCTACAATAGAGTACCATCTGGATTAGAATCTAAGCAACAGTGAACAGGACAGAAGGGCCCACACCCACAGTCCTTCCCATCACCTGTTTGTTCTCTGCCACTTGGATCGCTCTGTATGCCTAGGGTTTCTCTTTTGCGATTACCTGGCCAGATTAGCTTTTATTCACTATTTTTATTTGTGATGTCTAGAATCTATTCCACTGTGAAGGAAGCTGTTTTGCATTTTCAAATTTTATCAAAAATTCCCACCACTCTATATTAACTAAAATTTTGTTCTTCCTCAGGAACATTTTTCTTCCAGTAGATTTTTTTTTTTTTGCATTTTTGAGCCAAAATAAAATATTACATAGTCATTCCTCCCCATTCTTAGTTCCAAACCCAATTACCAGTCCATTTTCATATAAAACCCTTTCCTATTAAGTCCTACCTCCCCTTTCCTCATTGGAAAATGTACTGAATTTCATGCAACCTTTGCTTAGGAATGGTTCTATTTTTTCTCCTCACTTTATTCTATATCAATGTTCAGAGCATAACATTCCCAACTCTACTGAACATTAGAATGTCGTGAAAAGATTTCCTCAAAACCAATTGTTGGACTCCACACCCAAAATAGATTATCATTTAACTGGTCCCATGGGACCTCAGCATCAGTAAATATTTTAGATTCTCCAGAAAATGTTAATGTTCAGAGTTAAAAAATACTGATTTTGATTGATTTACTGCTGTCAAAATATTATCTGATAGCCACAGGTCAAAACTGCATTGCCAAGCCAGCATGTGCATCAGCTTGGACTTAACAATGAAAGTGGTAATCAACTGCAGTAGATTTCAATGAATTGAGGAGTGAGAAAGTTGAGACAATGGGGACAGACTCCTTTTAGGATTGTTACCCTTGGGAAGGAGGAGGAGGAGGAAAGGAAGACAAAAGGGAGGAGGAAGGGGAGGAGGGGGGATGGGGAGGAGGAGGGGTGAGCAAGTAAGGGAGATGGAAGTGAAAAGGAGGGGGAGGGGAGGGGGTGGGAGGAAGGGAAAAGGAGGGGGAGGGGAAGTGAAGGAAGGGAAATGGGAGGATGGGGAGGGGGAGGGGAGGGGGATGGGAAGGAAGGGGGAGGAGGGGAAGGGGGAGGGGGTGGGAGGAGGGAGAGGGAGGGGGAGGAATGGAAAAGGTGGAGGAGAGGGAGGGGAAGGGGAGGAGGGGGATTGGGAGGGGAAGGAAGGGGGAGGGGAGGGAGGAATGGAAAAGGGGAAGGAGGGGGAGGGGAAGCAGGGGAAAGGGGGAGGATTAAGAGGAGGGGGAGGAAAAGAAAGAGAAGGGAAGAGTGATAAGTTAACATAACATTGTAGAAATTTACACTTAAAAATAAAACTAGATTATGGTCCCCAACTGAGGGCAAAGACCTGGCAGAGTGTGAGAAGTTGTGAGAAGCTGCTGATCAAGGAGGGAAGGGTGATGTCTCCTGAAGCAAGATTCTTAAAACAATGGAGAGACTGAAACGACTGACACTGGACAGTGGAGAGGGGCAAAACAGAAGGAAAGAGGAGGATATAAATCACTGTGATTCTAGGCATGCTGGTGAGAGTGTTCCTACCCAGCAGCACCTACTATCTCTGAAGTAGCTGATCCCAGAGGGAGCATTTTGGAATTGACCTAAAAACTAGGGAAGATACAAGCACATAGGAAAATCATAGCAAATACTGACCAAGTACAGAAAAGTGTTTTCTGCAAGGCATTATGGACTCAAGAAGGGTTTAGATGGCAACAATTAGGGTTAGAGCCAATTCACATAATTATAGCATTGTATTTAGCAACCATAGGTGTGGAGACCAAAAGAAGAGATCAGAAGATTGTTACTGATGTGTAGGGTTCAGGGTCAGGAAAAAAGGTGATGGGATCAATGACGTTGATGGGAAAAGTGATTGGTATTTATGATACCTGGCTGAGAAGAAAAGACGAGGTAGTCTGGAAAAATTGACAGCTGATAAGAATGAGGGGATAAAAAAAGAATTGGGAGACTCAATGTAAAAGAGTTTATCTGCTTTAAAAAATAAAAATACAGTTTATGTTTGGAGGAAAAGTTACTAAACATCTGAGAAATGAACCGAAATCAAGATAAGGGAATTCTCGTCCTGAGACAGCTGCCAGCTAGCTGTGTTACCCTGAATAGGTCGTTTTTTGCTCTGTGAAAATAGAATATGAAATGGGGATTTTAAGAAATCCCAGTGTCTGTATTGTGTGATTCTAAGAATCAATAAATCATCCTTTTTAAAAAAGGAGAGAAAAGGAAGATATTCAGTTAAAAGTGTTACTTTCAAAATAAATTCTGATTTTAATGTGATACTTTTCTGTATAGTGACTACAAGGGGCCACTATTGCTTATATTACTTCATGTGTTTTCAGTATATTCCACTCCAGACTGCGTTCTCCTCAAGTATATTCTCCCTTTAGTTTCCACCAGACACTTCTCTCCTAGTTTCTCTCTTATTTCCTTGAGCTTTTATTCTCTAGCTCCTTGACTGACTCCTTATCCTTAAGTCATTCCTTAAATATTGAGCATTATCCAAATGGCTTCTATTTGCTTACTTCTCATTAAACACACTCTCTCCGTGATCTCTTTTATTCTTATGATTTTTCACTGCTACATACAAACTGATGAGCCCTAAGCAGATATTTGATACCTAGATTTTTCTGCAGGGCTCCAGACAAAGGTATTAGCTGTCTTTATAGAACTTTCCATATAAATCCCTCACACTTCAAACTTAGCATATGTAAAAGGATATTCATTCCTTTGCTAAGCCTTTCCTTCAAGCATAATCTTTACTTACTTCTAGTAAAGGCACTACCCTACTCACACCAACATACTAAATTAAAAAAGCAAACAAACAAACAAAACAGATCATGATCTTTCACTTACTTCCTCACCTGCCGTATTTAATTCTTTCCCAAGTCCTACATAATCTGTCTGTTAAAAAGCCCTGAATCTGTTTGCAAACTCAACAAACCTACTTCCAAATCCTTGTTTTGGACGTCATCATTTGGAATCTGGCAATAGCCTCCATACTGTCTCACTGATATTCTTTCTCTTACCAGGTGATAGCTGTTGCCAAAATGAATTCTTATGTAGGGGAAAGCAATAATGCTGGTCCCCTTAAAAATTATTTTAGTGGTGCTCCACTCAGGACAAAACATGTCAACAGATTTAACTCGGGTAATACAAGATCCTTTCAGATCTAATTCCTACCAACCATTTCTTCTCATCCCATCACACTCTTGGGTCAAGCAATGAAGCGACTCGCAGTTCTTTAAAAATTCCAGGATGTCGTCTTCATCTTGTTGGCTTCCTCTTAGCTCTGCTTTGAAGGCTTTCTGCCATCGTCTGCATAGATGATCCGTGATCATCCTTCAAGACTTAAGGAGCATACCAATGCCATAGGAGAACTGCATGCTACAAATCTGTTCATTACTACATTCCCTAGCACAGGAGGGGCTCTCAGAAACATCTGATAGCACGGGGGCGGGGCGCAAAGAACCTACCTAACGTTAACTCGGTAGCTTCGGAAATACATAAGGCTAAAGTTCAAAGGAGGACAATTTGGGAAAAGCTACTCTGTTAATTATGCTGGTAACTTTCATCAAAAGGACGTGTGTTTACTGGCTGCGCTCTGACTCACAGCAGATCTGATACAGTGAAACAAGTAAGTTGAGCATCGGAGCTATCAGCTCTGGTTTGTAATCACGATGTTTTTCTCGTTTGCCCCTCGGCATGTTTCTCCAGTCTTCTAGCAGCATTAGATGATTACTTGCTCAGGGAACGGACTCTACCCTACTTCATTTAGATCTTTGCCTTTTAGGGGAAACTCCCTCCGGTCACAGGCTCCTAGGTGAGCCAGTTAGCGTATTATTTTCTCTCGGCCACAGTGATTGGTTCAAGGGTGTGCATGTGACCTAAACTGTCCAATCAGAAACCCTCTGAGTCAGAGCTACTGGAAAAATAAATGTACCTGTCACAACGGACGCCAAGGAAGAAGTGCATGCCTTTGGAAGGTGCCAGCGGCTGTCTTAGAGCAAGCCGGCCTCACAACAAAACCAACCTCAAAGAGACGGGAGCAGATGGCTGGATGGAAACTGTCTGCGTGAAAGTGGATACACACCTGCTTTGCCATTAGAGTGGTGGATGACACCGCAAAAATAAGTTTGTCTTGTTCCTTCTGTCTGTACTTAGAGTAATTCGGGCCCAGTGACACTGGGGCTGACTTGTGCTGTCAGCACGAAACTAACGGACTGGCTCTTAGCGTGAACCTTCTTTGAGGCAACATCACCACTGCTTGGTGGGGAAGAGTATTTGACAAATTATCTCTTAGGGCTGAGCATGCACTGACTGAAGAGGAAATTTGCACAAGAAAACTACACAATATCACATTCCCTGCACCCCTCTGTTTCTCATTATTTGTTTGGTCTACTGATGGGAACAGGGCAGTATGAAAATAATCAGAGTAAGAGCAGTTAGTGTGAACTCAGAACAACAAAAATATCTTAGAAAGATGACCAGACCCTGTCAACAAAACCAATGCCATTGCTATGATCACTTTCTCTTTACCAAGGATTGTACTTGCAAAAAAAAAAAAACAGAACAAAATTTACTTATAGTTTAATAAGATAACAGTTTTTAATTGATATTTCAGAAAAAAATAGTGAATAGTAAATCATTTTCCTTAATTTAAGATATAGTAAAAACAAAAGGAAACCAGAAGTCAGAGAAAAAAAAAATGATCGTTATCAAATTTTCCAAGCAGGTGACAGAAATTAGGCTGAATTCTCCTCCTGACATTCAGAGCATCACCCATTCTGTTTGTTGTATTTATTTGTGGTGTGTTTTAGACAAGTACATTTCTTTTACTTTTCATTTTACCAGCTACTTTTGCTTTGGTAGATTTTACTTTTGCTTTGGTAGATTTCGCTATGAAGTCTTCCAACTTTTCAAATCACACGACTTTCTTTTGCCATCATCAATCACATCCTTTCTCACATTGAACATTGTTTGATACAGATGTCATTCAAAGTTGTTTTTTGTTTTGTTTTGTTTTGTTTTCTTCTTATCTATGTACCTAATAAAAATGTCGCTAGGGCTTTATCCTTCAGCTAATTCACGAATACTGGTGAGGAGCATATCCTGTTTTTTTTTTTTTTTCCTTTGTTTTTGGTAACTTTCTGATGCTGAAGTGATTTCAGGCTTACAGAAAAGTTGCAAGAATAGCACAAAGAAAGAACTCATATATCAGTCACCCAGCTTCTCCAAATGTTAACATTTACCACATTTGCTTTATCAGTTTCTTCAGTTTTTTCCTCTATTTTCCTGAACAATTTGAGAATACATGGAGACCTGATGCCCTTTTTAATTCTAAGTAATCAGTGTGTGTTTCTTAAAAATAAAGGAGAACCCCGGTCTCAACGAGGGTTGCAGCAGATCCTGTCCCTTCAAAGCTTAATACGCTTTGATAATGACTTTAGGAACCAGAATGGACAAATTAAGTGACCTAAGCCCTTAGCGGTTCAGGTCTCACATTTTAAAAAAGTAACGAACATGACAATTATTACTGCATCATTCCTTAAAACCAGCTGCAGGGACATCCACATTCCATAAATAAGGCTCAGCTTCCCTTTTAAATATAAGAATCTAATATATAAAAGGCAGTTCATGAGTTGAAAATAATATAACAGAATTCAAGAGTCTAAAAAGTGGAAAATAGCCTAATGTTGCAAAAATAACAGTATTAGGAAAAAATTACAATTTTATATAATTTTCTGTAATTTAAACTCTCTAAAATAGAGAGAACTGTAGCTTAAAATCCGTGTCATGTTTATAAAAGGAAGTAGTTATCTGAATTTCTTACAATGGTTTTTAATCCTATTTTTCTAACAGTAAATAGTCTTCTAAATTTCTTGTAGCCCAGTGCCCATGAGTGAGTAGACCTCTGTGCCAGCCATTCAGGGGACAAAAAAGAACTGCCAGGAAATAACCTTGTGTTAATTCAGATATCCCAGCAAAACATAAAGGGATTCTTAGCTTAGTACTTCTGAAGATGCCAGCAGGAAACTAAACACCATTTTATCATCAAACACTAAATATTTACACTACGTAAGAACAATAACAACAAAACCTACTCCCTCTAAGTTAGTGAGAAAAATGATGACATTAAATAAAGCCTTATGATACAGGCAATTAAGTGAAGAGATCTGAAAAAAGGGCTGGATAAACATATAAAAGTTAAGAATCATCTGTGTATCCAATCAAAATTAAGGAAGACCATGTGGCTTTCGCAACAAATCACGATCGTGCCACCATTGGAGATGAGCAAAGTCCTCAAGCAAGAGAAGCCAGGCTAGTGAACCCATCTCAGCCCCCCAGTGTTCTTCCTTCTCTGTGAGTAGAATGCTCTCTCCTCAGCCTATCCTGTGAGACACTGGTCCAGCTTCTGTCTCCATCCTCCTCTACTTGGAAAACACTTTCCAATCAACAAAGCCGTCTTTTCAACACATGCATACGTCCTACAGTGACAAACATAAGGTTAAATAAAACTAACAATACATTCAGTCAGACAGCTTAGTTTTCAGGAGGCCTTCTTACTGGAGCATCTTCTATGACTGGCATGGCATTTCCAGGAGCCCACTGGCTTGCAGCAGAAGCACACATCAACGGCCTTGCTGTGGCTTCAACGGTGGGTGGCCTGCACTTCTCCACACCTCCTCTTCTGACTTCCTCGAGTGTATTCCTGTAGTGGGCTTGCGTCTGTCACTGTGTTAGAAGAACGTACTGGTGTTGGGTTGGTTGCTTCCATCCCTCCAGTCTGTGTCTCAGAACGAGACATAATGCGCCTGGTTCAGCCAACTTGCAGCCTGAAGCTGATCCACTCTCCCAGCTGAAGCAGGTCAAAAGCAGCCAGAACTCAGGCAAACACATGATGGATAGCTTGACAATAAATATCTGTTGTTTTGTCACGAAATTCTTCTGCACTGTGATCGTGGCAGTATTTGATAAAGAGAGACGTAGAGCTATAAATGTTGTGTTACATTTCTTAAACTGACTATCTCCCTATAACTAATTGAAAACTAAAAAGAAAAACAGAAGTATTTAACTCTTTCAAACTGTCCATCTAGCTGAAGGGGCCTTTTGCATTCTGTCTGCCACTGTCTGGTTTCACCTCTTATTACCTTAAACTATATTATCAGCATTTTTGAACTATATAAACTATACCATCATCTCTTTTCTTTCACACTCTTTCTTTGTATGCCAGCCATGCTGCTTACGACTATGAATCCAATCATCTTAGAAGTGGGATTATGCGAGGACACCCTGGTTCTGGGGTGGGAGGGAGGATAGGACCTTAAATTATGTAACTTTTAAGCCATGACAATAGACAGACATCCAAATATAAGAAAGGGATTTAGAAACCAGCCCCGGACTGCCTAACTTCAGATCCATTCTTTTCTGAGAAAAATGAACACATTCCTTGCATAAGACACATTCCTTTGGCATATGTGCTACTTGTGGCCCTGAATATCCCTAACCAGTGTGGACGCCCACTGCACTGAAGGGCTGCTACAACCTCATAATCCTCACGCTGATTTCTGAATAGCCTCATATCTGGAATCTTGTAATCAAAACACGTCCTGGCTGTCATCCCCAAGATCTCTTCTTTCAAGAAACTCATCACAAAACGTATCTTTAACCCCTCACTCTGGAGTTAACTGTGACTGGGTTATCAACATGTTTTTCCTTTGGAAGAATTTAAGCGTCATCACTCCTGATCTTGGCCGGGCAATAGGCAATACCAGTCTGTCTCTAAATGTCACATGCCACCACTTTATTTTTATTCCATGAAATTTTCCAAGGCCATTTTCATTTCAACAAAGTCTGCTTTTCTGTCTTGCGCACACACAAACACACACACACACACAAAGTTTTTTTTAATGCATTCAAGTGTATTCCAAATAAATGTTTTCAAAGAGTTTATTTTTCTCTATTATCCCTCGATTTAGTCTAATGAAATTAGCAAATGCTAACTCTGTATCTTATAAATAGAAATAAAATCTAAAAAGCATTAATATATCTTCTAATAAATGTGAGATGGATATCCTGAAGGCCTAAGATTTCTGTGAAGTTACAGAAAAAATTTGATAAACTATTCCATTTCATTTTGATAACAAAGATAGTTTTTCATTTTGATAATCAATGATAATTTTAATAATTTAAATAAAAAATTTTTTGATAAAAAATTTCGATAATCAAAAGATAAAGGTATTTTGATAATCAAAGTAGAAATGCAATGGATAATTTTGTGAATATTTTCTAAGGGTATTTAAAGAGTCAAACTTTAAAAAATTCCCTATTTGACTAAATAGGATATTTAATTCTAAATATCCTGTTTGACTAACCTTATGCAGGAAGGCAGTAAGAAATATAATTCCTATCATTCTTCCTACTACATTTTACTAAGTCCTGGATTGGGGTTCAAAAAAGCAGATCCTTCCAAACCACTAAAGTTCATTTAATGTTGAATAAATGACTTAAGCTAAAAAATATTCAGCTTCTTAAAATTAGAAGATCAAAGATTGGTGAGCATTTAATAGAATTGCAGGGAGTAGCTTTGAAAATCACAGTATTTATTACACCTAGATGTTCAAACGTGAATCGTAGGAAAAATCTTTTACACAACTCCCCAGGTAATTCTAGAATACTACTCTCTGGGCAAGTCTATTGGACTTAATCACATCTGGGGTCTTGGTTAGATATGTTATTTGATGATTCCACGCTTGCCTCTTAAAAAGGAAGTTGTTTTTGGTTGTTTTGTCTTTTTCTAGGGCCACACGTGTGGCACGTGGAGATTCCCGGGCTAGGGGTCTAATCGGAGCTATAGATGTTAGCCTACGCCAGGGCCACAGCAACGTGGGATCTGAGCCACGTCTGCGACCTACACCACGGCGCACGGCAACGCCGGATCCTTAACCCTCTGGGCAAGGTGAGGGATTGAACCCGCTACCTCATGGTTCCTAGTCGGATTTGTTAACCACTGAGCCAAGACAGGAAGGCTGGTTGAGAGACCCTTTCTCCACCCTTACTAATTACAGGACTTTGGTGTTCCTACTTGGAAGACTCGGGAGAAGTCAAAATTCATCATATACTTCAACTGTGAAAGCAGGGAAAGCTGAGACACACAGAAAAGTAACCTAAGCATGGGAAAAACATTTCGGGGTTGACAGATATATGGAAAGATTGAGTGGAATAAAATTTTAAGATCTAAAAATAAAAGTCCTTAAAAAAAATTTAAGATGTTGTACCAAATTTTAGGAAATCATTTTCAAGTACTTTTCTTTGGCAAATCACTGTGATTAGTCCTTATACCAAAGGAGGATGAGGTGTGTAGACTTCATCCACTAAATGAGAAGAAAGTTGAAAATTAGAGTTCTTTTGGTGACAGTTTTTTCTTACAGCATGGAATCTTTGACACTGAGACCGCTATCTATGAATGCATTCTAAATCTAATATTCAGGAAAAAAATGCACATGAATCATATTCTTTTCTGTGCTAATTTCTGTTTGTTTCTCTTTGAGTCTTTTGTTAAAAGAACAGTAACAATGGCTCTCTAATGACAGTATAAATTCAATAACTGGTTAATTTTATTGTTCAGTGAAAAACAAAGGAGTCCCAGATTGTTATGCTTCTACAAAGGCGAAAGAACATTTAGTATTATGTTTAGTTGGGCTCCAAGGACAGACTTGCTACAAGTTAGCTAATAAAAAATATTATGTCTGGAAAAAAACTCAGGGAATTTCTTATAGGATGAGTCTGGCAGGATCACTGTTTAAGAACCTTAGAGGCGGCTTTTCAGTTTTATAATCTGTTGTAGGAAGAGAAAAATGATAAAGGGCCAGTAGGGACCCAACACCTACCTAGAGTTCCAGGACCCCCCACACCAACAGCATATTCGTATTTAATGTATAACATTAAGAACTCCCAGAGTAAATATTTTTCCATTCCCCCATAACCATATTACCCACATGAAGACAAATTAGTGAGCGTGAATTCTGGATCTGTACATAGATATTCAACCAGTGTCTGTATTTATGCCCCAGCTAACAAATAACTAATGGTCGACGGAGCCAGAATAATCATATACACTAGACATGTAGGAAGAACTGCTGATTTCATTTATTATAACACCTGTGACCCTCCTAGGGGAAGGGCAGTCTAGTGAAATATTTTGGTGTGCTGACACAATTTTGTACTTGTTTATGAGGCTGCACCCGCCTCTTCCTAATTTCCTGTTGTAATTCTTTGCTTCAAAGGCCAAGTCCACACATGGGAAGAATATTTTCTGCAAACAATCTTCTCACAGCTCTGCCATCTCTGTCTCCAATCACCTCTCTGGGTCTTCTGTTCCCTTTACGCAGTCAGGAGGGATTTCAGTTAGCGTTTGGGGCAGAGCAAAACCAACAGCCATGGAAGTGGTAGACCAACCGCGATATCAATTACTTGAGGTTGGTTCTTCTTGAATACAGGGCGGAAAAACTCTCTTCTTAATTCCTGAGTGACAAATGACACTGGAAGCAGTTTTTACTCCAATGCATTTCACCTAATGCCCTGGAGGAAAAGATCCAAGCACAGGCAAACCCATCTCACTTTTTGGCTCACAACTTCTTACAGATCTGTTTCTACCCTAAAGCAAACTATCGATGTGGTGTGTACAGACGAGAAATATTAGTACCATTGCTTGAGGAGGTATCGACAGCATCATCCCCCTGGGGGGGTTCGTTACTGCACTTTTTAAGGCTCCCTATTAAAATGTGCTAATCTCAGCTGGGAAGCTCAATGTTACCAAACGAGGCAAAAAAGGTAGTCATTCCTGTCATCATATCTATCAAAAGATGCTTGAAGGATTGCATATCATTATGACTTTCAGCTTTAATGTATCTTTTGTGGTTCGTGAAACGAAATTTTAATGTTGACTGAATTGATGCCTACTTAGCATTAATACGTGTAGCGTGATAGCTGGATTTTTAGATGTTTACTTCACCTTGAGAATTAATAAAAATTTAAGGAGATGTGAATAATAGGCATCAAAGAGATAGAGAGCAGATTCGAACAGAATCCATGGCTCAACCAAAGGTAAAAACAGAGCAATGCGAGATGTCACTGACTTTCTGCAGACACTGGACAAGTTAGAAAGCTATCAGCTTGAATCAGTTTGAGTGGGAGCAGGAGGATGGAATCAATAACATCTGGATGTTCTCACTCAAAATTATTTCCAAAATTCCCTAACTGCTGACAAACTGAAAATTTTATAATATTAAACAATGATCAGTTTCAGTGTACACCAAGGATTTTTCCATTCTTCTTGGGTCAAGTCAATTCTAGCACCGTAAGAAGCGGTAAAAACTAAAAATGCCTGGCCAATGGCCTAAAAAGTGTATTTGAAAGAAAATGAACATGCAAATAAAAATGATAATTAGAGTCCAGAGGGCACATTGCTTAACTGATAATTTGTTTGTTGTGCTTAAACACTGCAAAGGTTTCTGGTAGGCTCATCACGTTGTACCATATGTGATTGTTTTGCTTACACCAAAATAGTTGTTGTTGCCTGAGCTTTTGAATCAATCTTTTCATTATTTAATAAATGCCCTAATGATCACATCATGAAAAATGTCAGTCTGAGTGTGAAGTCTAACATTAAGTATATGTCTTCCTGAGCTGAATTTTTTTTTTCTTATCATGTATACATTTTTTCGGTCTCTGAATATTTAAGGTGAACTTTCCAAAGCCATTCCTAAAGAAACTGAACTTTTTTTTGTTTTATCTAATTATCTAATAAATTAATACAACAAGGGAGCTCATTAAATGCACACGAGGAAGAGGAAAAAGGTGTTGCTGGAACTTAATTAGCAAGATACAAAGATACCAATTAACACCTACAGCTCAGGAAAAAAAAAAACGTTTTCATGTGGCAGCATCAAAAAATAAAATCACAGCTGGTTACACATATTAAGTGGGGGGCAGATGAATTTTCCTCTTCTGTTGGTATTAAGGCCTCAGGAAAGGAAAAACGGAGGAGGGGAACAAGAGAAAAATTTCTAGGCTGGCCAAGAAAGCACCATTTTGTTAATTTAAAGGCCTTCTGTTTCGGTGTTTAGAATGGAGTCTGTATTTTAGGGGAAAATTCTCCATAAATTTCAAGCCAATTACATTTCATTGTTCCAAATCCTTTGTGAGGCATCTTCTCTAAAACTAATGGCAAATATGTAACGTATAGTGGTCATTTCTATCAATCTTGTCGTTATTTTCTCAAATGTAAGGAGACCTGTGTGAACAAAACAAACTCCACAAAACACGTTTCCATGGTTTCCTTAGTTTAACTAGGTACAAACTCAAAAGAGGGCTTTATTTTTATTTTTCTAAAAGAACACTTCAAAGCTATCACCCAGCAGTGTGACTTGATGAAATGTAACATTTTAAAAAAAAAAAAAAAAAAAAAACGACTACGGGGAGTTCCCGTTGTGGCTCAGCAGGTTACAAACCAGACTAGTATTCTTGAGAATGTGGGTTCAATCCCTGGCCTCACTTGGTGTGCTAAGGATCCCGAGTCACCGTGAGCTAGGCCACAGACGTGGCTCAGATTCTGCATTGCTGTGCTTGTGGCATAGGCCTGCAACTGCAGCTCCAATCTGACCCCTAGTCTGGAAACTTCCATAGGCCACAGGTACAGCCCTAAAAAGCAAAAATAAAAACAAAAAATGATTCTGTAATACTTTGACTTTGTATTTCTCAAGATCACTTAAACTGTGCTTCCACACTTAAAACGCCTACTAAGTACCAAATCAGGGCAGAGAGGTAAATTCTGAGTTTGACGCCAGGGTGGTTGGGCAGAGAGAGCTGGGGAAACAAGGATTATCCTAAAATAGCATTATGACCACCTTCCCTGATGCAATACTTTTATACTTTTATTTAATGATAATTTCCAGCTTACAAAAAAGGGAAAGACTAGTACAAAGAGTTCCCGCAAACCCACTTGCCAGAGTCACTGATGGTCGCATCTCCTCCCCGTGTGGAGAGTGTGTATGTCTATGCGTCTACACTCACACACTCGACATCTGAGCGTAAGCTGCTGGCATAAAGCACCTACCCCTCTCAGATCAAGAATCCCATGGCCACCCTCTAAGTCACCCTCTAAGTCATATACTTCACACATTCTTCTTAATATATGACCTATGACCTATTGTTTTCATCTGAACCCAGTGAGCTCTTACTGAAAATTATCCTGGAACTTCCTCCCAGGATAGAGCCAGCATTTCTGGGTTCCTGTTTTAGTCTTTTTCTTTTCCTCTTGTTTTGCTGAAATACATTCGCAAGATATTTCTTCAAAAATTACCTAAAGATTATTTAGTTCTTGTAAGTCAAATCGAAAACTACTATTTCTTGTTCTTATATTAGAAAGGTAATTTGACTAAATAAGGGATTCTTAGAATTTTAGGTTCACAATCATTTTCCCTACGCACTTGGCAGACACCATTCCTCAGGAGTCTAGGATCTAGAATTGCTGACACAAATCCTAAAGCCAAGGGACTCCACCTGTACCTGGGATGGAGAGTTTGAAAGCGTGCTACTAGCACCCTAATAAGAAAAAGCTGGACACACTATAAAGTCATATTTATTCTTGAGTTCATCAGAGAGCTGAGATTTCAGGGAAACCACATGGCCTAAACCTTAAAGAAAGACAGGCCTTCAGAAGACAGATGAGCATGAAGACCAATTATCTGTAGCATGGGCAGAAGCTGGGGCTGCCATCATGCCCTTTTATTCATGAGTAAGCTCTGTGACTGGGTTTGATGGACAGAATGTGGTAGACACAAAGCCATGCCAGTTTCTGTGCCCAGGCTTGAGAAACTGGCAACTTGTACTGTCTCTCTTTGGAAGAATAGTCTCTCAACATCCCTGGCAGCCACAAAAGGAATCAAATCTCACTGTCCCTTAGATGTCCACAGTGAACAAGCCACCTGTGCACACTGGCCAGGTGTCCCACAGAGAGCCTCCTCTAGCCATCTTACCAGGTGCCAGAGGTGTGTAAGTGGCCAAACGGACCCTTACGAAGGAGTCTGCTTACAAGCTGAACACAACATCCTTATCAGATAAAGGGAAAAAAACTCAGCTGAGACCTTCCCAAAATTCAGAACCACAAAAGCATGAGGTATGAGACAGTAATTTTTGTTTTAAGCTGTAAGTTTTAGAACAATTTCTTATTCCACAACAGATAACTGGAACGGCTGGGCTGACTGACAGCCTCTTAGGTTGTTTTAATAGTTTTCAAAGACTTCATTATAGACAATACAATATATGCATATACCTTTGGACATGACACTATTTGATATTATTTGACCTGAAAAAGTAAATTTCATAAGTATCAACCATATATTCCTTTTAACACATACTCTGAAATAACTGTTGATCTATTCAAGAACTCAGATCAAGAGATGGTTAATTATTAGGAATTCTTCAAATTAGAAGCCTGGCAAAAACCCGCCACTGTCTGTCTTTTTATCTCTGATGAGGTTTGGTAAAATAACATAACTGATCAAATAGGAGGTATATTTCAATGGGTTAAACACTGATATTCAAGATATGTGGATCACCTGGAAATATGCCACATGTATACCCGCCCATTTCAGGAACAAATCATGAGTCTCTAGCAGGCTCAAGAGCCTGAACGATGAGTAATGGGACCCAAGGTGTGATTCTGAAACGGCTTTGTATCCCGCTGCTGACTCAACAATCTTGGTCCAATTATCTGACCCTAAGTTAGGCTGAATTTTGTGCTTAGCATCTTCTGTCTTCTGGCCGGAGTAAATTTTTTCTACTATGTGCAATTAGAGGACATCAAAAGCAAAGAGAGATGGCTTCATTATGTTTAGTGCAACTGACTTTGTCCCTGCGTGACGACACACATCTGCATCTGCAGCAGAATCCTGCCTGACACGGTAAGGACAAGGATCTCTCATTCTCTCTCATCACCACGACACACAGAAGGCGAACAATATCACTAAAAAGGACCTAAAGAAAGAAAGAACAATACCAACTGAAGTCTGATTACACGTAGAGCTGGCTGACAAGCTGCCCCTTTTCTCTACCAGCTGACCAAAAGCAGGGAGAATTTTACCGTGGGGCCTGGCCAGCTGCACTGACTGCCTCCACTCTTTCCAGATGGTACACTTTGTTACCAGCAATGAGCTCCTCTCCAGTATTTGACTGGCTGCCAGTTCCAAGTTCTCCCCTCTTTGGAGATGAAAGTACCAAGGTAACTTGACTGGCACAACTGATCACCTTCAGTTATTCACCTTTTTCTGAACCCACTTCTCTTACCTGTGACTATGACCCCAAATCTGCCTGTTGTCCACTGGGAGGGTCGGGGCTCCCTTCCTCTGCTCCAGGAGCCCTCACACACTTTAGATGCAGCTTTGCCATTTCCCTCATCCCTCCGCTACGCTTCCACTTTTCTATATATTCATTTAAAGGACAACAAAGATTTGAGAAGGTAAGTAAACAGATGTATGCCAGTGGTCCACCTTCTTGAATTCAAATTTGCATTGAATAAGTCCATTTTAGTTCCACCTGGCTTGCATTTCAAAATATCAGAGGTATTCGGTCTCCATGAATCACAAAGCAACCCTCCCTCCCCCCAATACCTATTAACTTACTGAATACTGACCATGCCCTGAAGGCTCCCGTATATTCCTTTTATATCTTCAGTGATTACTACTCTGAAACCTAGGCATTCCCACGTAATGTAGACATGCCCTACATTGTCAATAAATATTTGAAATTTTGAAATTATGAGAGCCCAGAGAGAGGATCCCCACATCCATCGAAGAGAAAAAGCTAAGATTACCCAGAAGAGAGTGCTGGATTGGGTGTTGAAGGACAAGAAAAAGTCTGGCAGGTGAACAAAGTAAAAACGGGGGTTGCAGGCAGAGGATACAGAGACAAAATGGCTTGTCTGGTAAATGAGAAGCCTTTTAATGTGGCTAGAAAACAAGATGTGTGGGGGAAAAACTGTAGCAGAAGAGACTAGAAAAATGAGCATGAATTAAAACTCCCCTAAGGATGTGGGTGTTTATTCCAAGCTAAGACAGAACCATGAGGAGGCCAGCTGAAGCTGGAAACCCTCTATGTCTACTGGCCCCCAATATGCATGCCCATGGCTCCCTCTAACAGTGTGGGTCTAGGAACACTGAAAGTATCTTGTGCAATTAATTATCAAGAGATTTACAAATCAGTGGCTGAAGAAAGAAAAAGGAGGGTGTTGTGGGGAGGGAGAGGAATGTTCTTAAGAATGCCTTGAGGAATGGATCAAATTATGAGACTGTGCACATAGGAAAGAAGCAGCAGGGAGAAAAATACAAAGTTTGAAGTCCCACTGGGGAATTTAAAAAAGGTGCCAGAGGTGATGGGATTTACTACTTGCAAATCCTGATCTTTTGTAGTTCAGAGATGGAGAATTTCCAGGTGTTAACAAGGTCCCAGGTGTGGCCAGGAGAGTGGGTGACAGATGGAGGTGAAATGGAAGGTTATTAAGCAAGAAGTTAGGAGGACCAGCAGGGATTGGACACAAGAAGAAGAGTCACCCCAGAGTTTGAATCCCTTGGAGGTCTGAATGTTAACACAAGCCAACAGGAAGGAGCCTGACAATGCTGACGTACTGTAAAGTGAAAAGAATAGTGAAGGAAGTGCTACTTGAAGGGTGTGTTGAATGACCAAGAGGCGCGAAGTCAGTGGAGAGATTTGGGAGGGGTGGGATTAGAGATGCTACAGAAAACAAAGATTCGTCAGCAAAATAGAAAACACAGATGCAGAAGAAAACAACAGAAGAATATCATTTCAAAGTTCTTATTACAGCCTCCTAGAAGACTCTTGGTACTACTTAAGGAAATTCAACAGTTGAAAAGGGACTCTGGAATCAAGGGAACATTACTAACTGTATTTAGACCACTTTTGTTTGTGGTTACATGCAAATGGAAAACATCAGCATAACCTGAGGTGTTCCAAGGTAAGCAAAAGCAGTAAGTGTGCATTTTTATCTTGTGTTTTGTTTTCTCTGGAAGTAACTAGGAGTCAGTCTTTACCTTTTCCTGGAAGTATAAACACAATAAGAAGATAATGGAAATCCCAGATTTTGTCAGGTCTTGGTGCAGGCATTGGGTTAAACATTTGTGGTACTTTCTGTCCTTTAATTTTGCAACAGCTCTAAGCGATGTGCTTATTTACAGATCCTTCATAGTTGGGGATCACTGAGTTATACCCCAAGTTGATACCTGTAAGCAGCACAAGTAGGAATTAAATGCAAATATGTTTGCCTCTAAACTCCGTGACTTAATCTCTCTGCCATTCACCAAAAAACACGTAATTCTGGAGACTCATGACATGAACGCTTCAAACTGACTTAACAAACTACAACTTTTTTCAGGAGCCCCAGAGTTTTGGTTGGCAAATAAGTGTAGGAAGGCAGTAGCTTAGAATGTGGGCTTTAGAGTTGCAAAGAGTTGGATTTAACTTTAAACTCATTGATGGGTCATTCTGGAAAATTTACTATACTTCTTTGAGACTCAATTTCCTCATTTGTAAACTATGTCCAATAAAATGCAGACCTCCAAGGACAGTGGCAATGAGATAACTCATGTAAATTCACTACTGCCAAGCTTAATCAATATTAGCTGTTGATACATACTAACAGAGTAAGCATATTATTCTTAAGTGCTATGATACTGATTTTCCAACATGCAAAATCTTCCTACGTGACTGTATCAGACCGTGTTATAATTATTTATAGGTCATTGTGATTCTAATGTCTTTATCTGTACAAAGTGGACACTGAACATGTTTACCTCATCCACTATTCTTTAGTATTGCGGTGTGAACATTACAAGACTCCAAGATGCACCTCGAATCTAATTTAGCTATTAAGATGCTAAATAAGTTGCAGACAAAGCAAAATCTAATTAAAGTTTCTTTAAATTTCTTCTAGACTACTCCTCACAGTCAACAGTATTAATTGCTTACTAATAAGAGAGAATCACTGGATTCCCTTCGCATTAGAATTAGGAATAACCAAACTTAGTGACCAAATTAGGTTAACTTGCACTTTGACAATAATGATAGTAACTCAAAAGCTGTTGCTACAAATATTGAGAGCACATGAAGCTGAAAGTCATGAGGAAAAATACTATAAACATCAGAAAGCATAACATTCCACCTGAGAAAAATCTCAGAATACAATGCCTGAATTCTCTGATTTGAAATTGTAGAGGACAGATAATTATCAACATGTCAGTTCTGATATCAAGGCGAATGAGCAGTGGTGATGGTGGTAGCATTGTTCCCTGACGTCACTGCAGCGTTTCAATTAGGAACATCTCCCTCCAATCCGCCTGCAGGGTTTGTCTGAGAGATGGGTTCAATTTTTCAGAGAAGCTCAGCAACTGGGCTTGAGTAGAGTGGAACGAAAATACGTTCACAAAATGCATATTATCTTTAATTTAAAAGGTCTCGTTTTGGGAGTTCCTTGGTGGTTCAGTGGGTTAAGGATGCAGCGCTGTCACTGCAGAGGTTCAGATCACTGCTGTGGTGCCAATTCAATCCCTGGCATGAGAAATTCCACATGCCATGGGCGTGCCTCCCCCCTCCCAGCCCCCGCATAAAAAGATCTAGCTTTTCTTTCCCTTTGTCTCTTTTCCCACTTTCTCATGACCTGCAACCACCTCTTTCTACCCATTTGACGGCACTCAAACTTTTCTAATTAAGGGGGAGAAAGCTCAACAAAAGCACATGCTGGGTGCCATCATGTGTCACCTCCCTGTCTCAGTCAGTTTGAGCTGCTATAACAAAAATGCCAAGACTGGGCGGTTTATACTATAGAAACTGATTTTTCAGGATTCTAGAGGCTGGGAATTCCAAGGTCAAGATGTCAACCCTCCTCCCGCTTGTCGAGAGAAGCCTTTGGTTGCCTCGGCGCACAACGGACGGAGAGAGAGATCCTCTCTCCCACACGTCTTCTCACAGGAACTAACGTCACTGATGATGGCTCCACCCTCGGACCTCATCTAACCCCAACCCGCTCCCCAAGCCCCTATCCTATTACCATCGTACTGGGTATTGGGGCTTCGGCACATCAGTTTTGAGAGGTCACAAACATGTGGTTCACAGCATCCACATCTTCCACCACCGTACTTCCCTTGGATGCAACTAAGTGAAAAACAAACTGCATCCAGAGGTCAGAGGCAGCACCAAGCCACCCTGCTTGATGCCGGAGTAACCAAGTCAAGAAGACGGGTACACAGGAAGTAAAAATGTGGGCATTAGGGCCAGACGAATAGACAGATGCCAAGAGATGGGGTGTTGGTCTTCGGATTTGAAAAAGGTTTAGTTATGCATATGCAGCCCCAGTTCTTGAAGGCCTAGTAGGGTTTCCTAATATTCAGGAATGTGTCCAATGGTTTTGAGTCCAGATCCTAGAGCAGGTGGCTTCATGGCAAGCAACAGCCCTAGGCTTGTCCTGTCCTGGGCTGAGTCCTACATGCATCCTCTCTGTTCATGGTAGGAAACTTTGAAGCCCTTATGTCCAATAGAAAGGCATTACCCCACTTAAAAAAGTGAACTGACCTAGAAACATGTAGGTTTTGAACCAGAAAAAAAGCTTTCACAAGGATAAGATCATTTCCCTCCATGGTGTAGACTTAAACCCTTGTGTTTACTGATAAAACTGTGAAATTGGTATTTTTTTTTGGGGGGGAAGGGGGTCTGAACCCACAGAATGAGAAAGTTCCTAGGTCAATGATCAAACTCACTCACACCACAGCAAAGAATCGAGCTGCTGCAGTGACAATGCTGGATCTTTAAGCTGCTATGCCACAAGGGAACTCCCCAAAAGGGTATGTATCTCTTAATTGTAGACATGGTTCAGTTTTTCTTTATTAGAATATAAATTCTAAAGGAAAGTGAATAAAATGATTAAAATAGGGTGTGGTGGAGTTCCCGTCGTGGCGCAGTGGTTAACGAATCCGACTAGGAACCATGAGGTTGCAGGTTCAGTCCCTGCCCTTGCTCAGTGGGTTAATGATCCAGTGTTGCCGTGAGCTGTGGTGTAGGTCGCAGACGCGGCTTGGATCCTGCGTTGCTGTGGCTCTGGCATAGGCCAGTGGCTACAGCTCCGATTATACCCCTAGCCTGGGAACCTCCATATGCCGCAGGAGCGGCCCAAGAAATAGCAAAAAGACAAAAAAAAAAAGGGTGTGGTATAGTAAAAAGAATAAAGATTTTGATACAAAACCAAAATCCCTTCTCCAGCTAGGCCACTTAATAACTGTGTGACCTTGGTTATGTCACTGACCTTCTCAAACACTTTGTTTTCCAAGCATTAAAATGGGGCATATTCAGTTTTAGCAATATCCAACTCCTTCCCCTATTGTGGAAATCATTTAAGAGACTACATGGAAAAGCACGTCTTATCCTATAGAATACTGTTGAAAATTGGACTGCCATTGTATTTTGATATTTCTTTGGAACTGATAAAGAGAAATACAAATTTGTGTCTGTTGAATTTTTCCCTTCATTTCCTCACATACCATCCTTTGACATACACACTTGCTGTTTAATGATGTGTGTTTAATTGGTGCATATGGACCAGAAGAAGGAGAAGTTTCTTTCAGCTGATACCCTCACTTCATGCTGTGAACATGAAACTACTTAAATACACCCCCCAAAAGTGTGTAGTTACGGCTTTGGCATTTACACACCATCTGTTGCTCTTTGCTGAGCATTTCCGCATCAGCCCCCATGCCAACTCGCCATCGCAAATATTATGATTACTCACCCACAGGTGCAACCGTACAGCATGAAGCTCATTAAAACCGGCATTGCATATAAAAGGCGAACTGCATTAGATACTCTTCTCTTTCATGTAAATGCATGCTATGGATTATATTAATTGTCTTTATTGATAATTTTAGTTCCTACAATAATCATTCTCAGCTTCTAAGCTGTCCTACTTTTTGGGACGAAGGAAAACATCTTATGCTTTCTCTTGAGAATTGCGTATCACAAGATTAAATCTACATGGAGAGATTTAAATTCATCTGAAATTTTTCCTCTTCTTTGATTTGTTTGTTAAATCATGTGTTTGTTAAATCATCATTTGCGATTTCTAATTTGTAGCACTAATTGCATCTACTTTGAATTCCATATGAGATCATCTTCATAAAACAGTGTAATTTTCTGTATCATATTTATATGAGCTTTCCATCGCCTTTCCTTTTCTGTTTTTTTAATTTTAACATAGTGAAACAAATTATAAAAAGAATATTTATTCCTATTCAAAAACTCGATATTTATTAGACTTCATTATTAAAATAAATTATTCAAAAATATTGAACTACTTAGTGAATGCTTTTGATAGCAATTATTTTAGCTTGTATTATTACTTTTTAAAATTATATTAATTTCTAACAACTTACATGGTGCTTGCCACAAGCCTGGCACTTTTCCAAATGAGTTACATAAACCTCAAAGCAGCCCTATGATAGAGGCACTATTATTTATTTTTCATAAATGAAGAAAGTGAGACTCAGGTTAGCTAAGCTGATCAACGTCACATAACTGGGATTCTGCAGAACCAGGGTACAAATGTACACAGTGTAAGTTCTTGCATTTAAAAATAGAATCTGACTAGTATCCATGAGGTTGAGGGTTCGATCCCTGGCCTTGTTCAGTGGGTTAAGGATCCGGCGTTGCCGCAAGCTGTGGTGTAGTTCGAAGACAAGGCTCAGATCCTGCGTTGCCATGGCTGTGGCGCAGGCCAGCAGCTGTAGCTCCAATTTGACCCCTAATCTGGGAACTGTCATATGCAAAGAGTGTGGCCCTTAAAAAAAAGAGCTTGTTGAAACATGGTTTTCTGGGTCCCATGCAGAGAAATTCAGAGATTCAAGGCGAGGCTCATGAATGTGTGTTTCCAACCAGCTCCCAGATGAGGCTGCTGTTACCGGTCCAGGCACCACACTCTGAGAACCTTAACAAGGCTATGCTGCCTTGCTTATGATGATAATCAAAGATACTAAGACAGCAGTCCCTACAGCGCTTACTAATCACACCCAGAGTAAATATGTTTCCTTTCCGAAGAGATGCAAGTTCACCAAACCAACATATTCTACGTAATACTAATACTTAGCCTCAAATACCATAGAAAGCATCTTTTAATAGAGATTGAGAGTCAATGGCTTTGTATTTCATTTATTTCTCTGGCAGTTAGGCTAGGATGACACGGAGCAAATAGAGTATTTTTCCTAAACTCCAATTTCCTCAATTATAAAACGTGCATATTTACCTCACTGAGTTTTTGAGTGGATTAACTGGGAACATAAGAGCACAGTACCTACTGAACTCAGTAGTTGCTTAGTTGGAAGTTATTTTCCCTCTCAGCACATTCTAACCAGATTAAAAATCAGGCCTTGTTCAACTTCATCTATACTACCTTGTGAAGAAGAGGAAGAAACAGCACAAAGAGAGGGGTTCAGACATTGGCAGTTACATATTGACAAACTTCTTGTTTCATTCAATTGGAAATTCAATTAATTTTATAACAAAAGTAAAACATTTCCTCACAAGCTCTCTTACTAAGAGCTTGGGTGAAGTGATTAAAAGTCATTATACTCCCATGAAATAGTCACCTTTCAGTAAGAGCTCATTAAGCACTTTAAACGGTGGGGCATGATTACAGAGAAAAGAATACTAATTGTTAAAAAATAAACGTCATGTCTGAACTGACTGAATTAATCTCCTTCAATACGAACTGATGTAATGTTCTCCAACTACATGTAATTCTTAAATGTCATTTCCCTCTTTTCTGATTATTTAAGCTTGGCGGCCTTCAGCTACATTCCTTTTCTTTGTTACATGTTAGGGGACCATGGTGTGAGTTAAGCTTTTACTCTGTGAACAATAATGTTGGGCCAAAGAGCGCAGGGAAAAATTGATTTGGCTGCCATCAAAATCCAACGGAGATGACATCACTGACTTCCGGGGGACTTTCACTAATCAGGAAAACGTTGTTATGTTAGAACTCATTTGAAGCTTCTCACTTTTTCTCCAGTTCCATGGTGATACATTCTGGCCAAAGATGTCTAAGTGGGAGAACACAAGGTCACAGGCAAAGTCTTCTAAAATAGAACCGACACTGTGTGCACGGAAGAGCTGCCTTCCTGAGAATAGGCGAACCTATTCTATGGGGTTAGTAGGCAGAATAGCTATATTATCTTTGGGCTGGGGCATGAGAGGGCCTTCTGAGATAGAGGAATATTCCATCAATGTCTTATTTTATTGGCATGCTGGTTACATGGCTATGTTCACTTAAAATCCATAGGGCTTATGGCTTATGATATGTTCTTCTGTGTACATGCAAACCTTCAACGAAGCTTTACTGAAAACAATAAAGGAAGCTCCCCTGCTCCTGGTGTTCTCCTACGCTTCAGCAGTTCCTGTTGATACAGCGGGCTAGGAAGAAGACGGAATCACAAACACTATTTATTCACTCCTAATTTTTTATTTCGGGTAGGCCATTCAGAGCAACATTAAAAAGACGACTTTTTCTCCTGAACAAAGTATTTTTATTTCACGGTCTGTGTAAACACGCATTTCAAAAGACTGTAAACCAATTCCCGTTTTATGGCAGTTCTTGGTTTCCGTTTCTTTCTAACACGTCAAAAATCATCTTTGGATAAAAATCAATGACCTAAATTCAGAGGCATGATCCAGGACAAACCCATCTAGTGCTGGGAAGATAGAGTTTGCCATCATCTAGATTTATTTATCCTGTTACTGTGCTCCAAGAGCATCATTTCAGTTTCTAAAGACTTTAGAATAATTTGTTTTCTCTAAACCAATTTGTATCATGTCAAAGTGAAATTGCAGTTTTACAACCACCTGGGGGAACACGCGATCCCCTTCCATAAATAAAAAAGTGATCTGCATAAATATGTACTGAGACATCCCTATAGACTTGAAGAATTTTGTGTGTGGAAGGCAGAGGTGTGAGTGGAAACAATTAAAAAAAAAACAAGTGAGGCAAGTTACAACCTTCACTTCATTTGCCGTATTCTAATTGTCTAATGAATTAATACCAATGTGAGAGGAGATGTGCACAAATATCATTTGGGATTAGAGCCAGCTTATTTAGATAAACACATATCTTTCCACTGAGCTCCATGTTCTGAAACAAACTCAGAAAAGAATCCTTCAGCAAACGTGAATAACATGATATTCAGAAGAACTGATATGCTGAATTTGAAAATTTGGAGTTATCTTGCATTTTTCTGCTCATCAAAGAGTATTTCTACATTAATCAGCATTATATGTATTTCCTTCTTCTCTGAACTTGATTCTTATTAAGGCAACAGACACACAATAGATAACACCTTCCCATTGACAAGTTGTCGGTAGGGATGGAAACCTCTAACCCAGATGAGAAAGAAATACATATATATACCTGCCTTCATTAATCCCTTTCCAGAAATGAGTGGTGGGTGTTTTGAGTATTCAGGTGAACACTTACAGCCTGAATCCAGTGACAAGCTATGCTAGCAGCATCCCAGAGTCTGTAAAATGTTCTCCGCCTCCTTCCTCTCTCCAGGTGGTCAGCTAGGGCGGGATGACTAAACTGAAAGAGGAATCTGAATTTGGGTGTAATTATACAATCCCCTTGAGCAAATGTAGCCTCGGCTTGTAATCACTAGTGTTGCATCACACTAGAAGAACTTGGATTTTGAGTTTTAAATACTCCAATGACTGGCCTCTCCCCACCAGCTGCACCTTCTAATCTCTTGACACCCAAGCACTGTTCCTCTCACTATTCCACAAACACTCATTGCCACTCATAACACATCACATTTCTCGTTCCTGCTTGCCACTTTCACTTGTTCTACTTCACATTTCCCCCCTTCTCCAAAATACTGGTTAGTCTTTCCGCTGGGAAATCTTCCCAGCTAGTCTTTATTTATCCTAGCAAACACAAGTAGAAAAAGGAGATCACTTCCTTATGTGATTTCAAGCATCAGAAAGGACTCAGTTTCCTAGGAAATATGCAGTTAGATGACAGATGGCTTAATTTCAACTCTTTAAAAGAAGCTTTATCGGTTTTGACCATTTTTGATTCACTGATACTAATTATTCATTAAACTTTATGGGCTGTTACTATCTGATAAGTTCAGATTAGACAAAGAAAATAGAGTATGCTCTTTGCCTTCAGGTTGATCACAGCTGAAAGCAAGAATCAGACATGTGAACCAGTAATTGATACAAAAACACCAAATACTGTAGGAATCAATGAGGAATCAATGAGAGAGTAATTCACTCTTCGGAGAGTGTGAAGATTGAGGGATTTCACAAAAGAAGAAATCCTTGAATTGGCAATTAAATGTTGAATTAGAATTCACAAGAGAACTAGGCAGAAGAAGCCTTATTTCTAGGCAGAGTAAAAAAGTTAAAAAAAAAAAAAAACCATTTAGTTCTAGGTGAGGGTTGGGGGAGCATTCTCAGTTTAGAGAACTCTGGCACTTCGGGATCAGTGGCGATCTGGAGAAGCAGGAAGTTAAAGAGTAGAAGTCGGACCAGATTGGGAAGATCTTGTTCCCCCTTTCATGTGGTTGGACACTATCTGGTGAGCAGCAGGCAGCACAGAAGGTTATGGAAAGAGAATGAAGGAGGGAGAGAAATCTCAGTGGGACAGAGGAAAGCATAGGCACCCCTTGGAGATATTGCAGGTTCCATTCCCGACCACCCCAATAAAGAAAATACGGCAGCAAAGTGAGTCACACAATTTTCTTGGTTTCCCAGGGCGCATAGAAGTTACGTGTACACCATACCGTAGCCTATTAAGAGTGCAATAGCATATGTCTAAAAAAACAACGTGTATGCCTTAATTAAAAATATTTTAGTGCTAAGAAATGCTAACCATCATCTGAGCCTTCAAGGAGTTATACTCTTTTAGCAACAGTAACATCAAAGATCACGGACCATAGATTGCCAGAGCAAATATAATGACAATGAAAATGTTTGAAATTTTGGGAGCATCACCAAAATGTGACAGAGAGACAGGAAGTGAAAAAATGCTGTTGGAAAAATGGCACTGACAGACCTACTCGTCATAGGGTTGCCACAAATCTTTAATTTGTAAAAAACACTGTATGTGCTGAGTGCAAAAAAGTACAGTGAAACAAGATATGCCTGTGAAAGTGCCGTTTTTGTCACTGTCCTGCTTTCGTCCTTCTCAACTTTGCTTTGAGGGGTGCCCCTCAGTGTGCAGCCCCAGTGCAAATTGGGCTAACAGATCTTTCAACTGAGAAAACTGAGTCGTGTCAAAGAATTCAAATGTGTTCTTCCACCACAGCTCTGGTACTTAACTGCTTTTGTTTTCATGTTCTTGATGATTAAAATGTATCATGACCCTAGTTGATAAATGACTCTCCATCTTGATACACCATCATAGAGGTTTTTGCTTTGTTCATAAGATTTTCCACAAGGAAACTTTTTTTTCCGCTTGGCAAATCTTCCCACAGACCAGAGTAGAGTAAACCATATGGCTAATTCCCTAAATTAAATGCATGCATCTAACCAATATTTATTGAGCATCTACTGTATGCCAAGTGCTGTTTTAGGCTCTCTTGTTGAAGTTGGGAACAAAAGAAATAGGCATCCTTGTTCTCAACAGGGGAAATAAGCAATATGCAAATGGTCAAGCAAATTATGTCTGTGTGACTGGGGCGAATGCTATGCAGAAAAACAAACCAGTGAAGGTAGACAAGATGTGTAGCTGTGGAACTGCAATAGGGTGGCAAAGAAGTTTAACTTGGAGTCACTCTCTAATCCTTTCAGATATTCTGTAGTTACAATTCATTCTGCCTCACTACACTGTGTCTACAGGCATGGTTAGCACAGAGAAAATATTATTTTAGAAGCATTTGAATCTCCAAGTTAACAGAACTCTTAATTACTGATCCTAAAGAATAGAGTGAGCTGTGGCAAGGGTTTGATCCCCGGCCCAGAACTTCTGCATGCCATGGGTGTGGCCAAAAAAAAAAGAAGAGTGAGGAACATAGGTAATTAGACTCTGCAAGTAAATTTTAAACCTCCTTTTGATCAATGATAGCAAGTTTTTTTTTTATTTTTGAACTTTTAATACATGTAAGAAATACTGAAATAGCCAGTATCAATTTAAGTTGATCTGAGATTTCTGTGGAAGCAGGAAGAAGAGGCTAAAGAGGGAGGAAATGGGGGAAAGAAGAGGTGAAAAGCAAGATTTATTTTCTTCACAGTGTTTACTTAGTATTATTCTGTCTTATAAGCAGACATTTTCACATTAGAATTATCAATGGGATTCTATTCAAGAACATGTTTATCATGCTTTATGGATTTACCAAATATCTCAGAAGTTTTTCTGATTAGAAAATATATTTGAGTTCCTGCTGTCTTTTCTAAAGCACTAGGTTTTGAATTCTTCATTTAAGATTGTACACTAAAGAAAATATTGAACTAAATGATTTAACAGTTGAAATGGCTCAAGGGCATTAAAAAGTTCATATTCATTTTAGAGTACAGCCAACTCAAGATTTTTTTTTTTTGAAACTGACCTGATTTTACACTTAAGTAAATCACCTAAGCTTTCATTTTATTTTTTAACTTGACATTCATTGTAGCAAATTTGTTAGAGAGTAGCAGGGAGAGATGATCTATTCAATGATGTCGGTCTTTTCCTTTAATATACCACTTACATTTAGGTGACGAATTTTGTAATTCATTGGCATCATTACCATAGCTTGGTCAAATAAGGCATTGGTACCCCTTCAGGTTTAGGGGGAAAGGATCTAGTAAAAATGCCTGCAGTAAATACCAAATTATTTTCATGTGCATTCGAGGTTTTCGGAGAAAGTTTAGAAAAATCTTAGATCTGGCATTATACCTTAACAAGGAAATAAATTTTCTAAATGCAAGACTAAATTACGAAGAGTTAAAAACCTACAATTTTTAAGAAAATCTAGCTGTCTTTGGAAATGTTATATTCTTAAGTTGTAACTAAACTTTTGCCCCAGGTCATCTCAGATTAGTTTACTACTACTAATAAATTACTATTTATAAATAAATAAATAAATTATTATTAAAAAATAATAATAATACATAATTTCATCAGCATCAACATGAAGTTCAGTTTATAACTTTACAAAACCCCCCCAAAAGGTAAAATATTTTAGCACACACCTAATTTAAGCACTGGCTCTGGTGTCACCACTGGCTCTGGTCATCAATGAACTGCCTTTTTTTGTCACTGTTCTAGCATGATTGTGTAGAAGTGACTGAAATATATAATACATTCTTTTCCAAGCAATTAATTCTTTTTTCAGTTAGTGTGGGCATAGTCTATTAGGCAATTAACTGTGGTTAGCTCAATTATAGAAAATATAATTCATCTGGTTTAGAAACTTAACTGACAAGGCAAGTGAACTTTGGCTAACCTCAGCAGGACAGAAATGGAAAGTAACAAGGCCAGAGGGCCAGGCACACTAGAAGAGGAATCCACAGTAATAACTTTAGGAGTTCACAAATGTGCAGTGAAGTGTTTCCCATTTTAGTATGATTTGGGTTGCAAGAGTTATCAGAACAAAACAAAAAAGGAAGAAGCTTCATCTTCATCAATAAGTGCAATAAAGTCTTTCTGATTTTTTCAGAAACAATATTATATGAGCTTACATTCATTACTGGAAAATGACTGGGTGTTCACCAAAACCTTTACCCAACAGTCACTTTGTCGCTAGGAATTCTAGGATTCTAGAATACTGCAATGTTTAATAAAAACAGCCCACTGTTCATTTTCACCCTCCCACCACATTGAAGGGAAAAGCAAAATATAAGCCCTAAAATATGTTACTACATTTGTGCCTTAAGACTAATATTCCACAATCTTTGCATAAAGATTATTCAATATACATCACATGACTTTTGTGAAAGATAAAACTAAATTACTTTGAATTTTTGAAGCATAATTTTCCACATTATATTAATTCATAAAAAAATAGTTAAAAGTTGTACTTGTAACATTTAAAGTAAATATACAGGCTCCAAGGAAGATAACAGCTGTGTAAAAATAACAAATATCCAGGTAGCTCTTAACAGTTTATAAAACGCTTTTCACAAACAGTGTCTTGTAACTCTTCTAGTACTCAGTGTCTCAAAGAAATTCAGTAAATAACCAAAGCTAATACCAAACAGATGGATCTGGGGAGAGTTGATGTTTCCAATATTGTTGTTCTTAGATGAAATTTCAGACAGCCTTAGTTTCCACAATAGTTGCGGGAAGCATATGCAGAAAGAAGCACGAAGAGTGCACCAAAGCCAGAACAAGATGGGGGCGGACACTGCCGGGGAAGAGGGCAGCCCGAGCATGAGAGGCACTGACACCTCCACTACCACAATGTGACTTCCTTCTGGGAAAGGGTTGTGTGTTCTTTGCATCTCCACCTCCAGCTTGACAGTGCTTGACACATAACACACAGTCAGAATGCTGGGCCAAAATGAGCAACTTCCTGAATTTAAATACCATGTGATCATATCTATTTGAATATTGACAAACTAATTCATATTTACAACATATATTAGAATTCCATACTACATTTAAAAATTTTAGATGTCCTCATATTACTTTTGAAAATCTTTACTGTAAGATAGGTGCTCATGCTTCCATATTATTTTCCTTTATACTTTGTGTAATAATTGATTCAGCATAGCATGCTAACTACAGTTATCAGTACTCTTTCATATTTAAAAACTGCTAAGAGAGTGGTTCTTAAAAAAATTCTCAGCAGAAAAAAAAAATGTAACTCTGCAGAGTAATGGATGTTAACTAAACTTACTATGTTAATCACTTGTAATACATACAAACATCAATTATTATGTTGTATACCTGAAGCCAATGTTACATATCAATTTTCCCTCAATAAAAAAAAGATAATTGATATATCCTATCACTTAAGTTCCTTGTTCATGAACTGTTGAATTTTGATTGTAAAGATTTTTATGTCCAATGGAATTCTAATCAATTCAAGACTGGCTTCTTCTCTTTCTTAGCTTCTACTTTTTGCCTCTGAAAAGCAATGAGAGAAATACAAAATAACTTCACCTTAGCCTTAGAAGGGTATGCTCAGGCTAACCAAATTAGATTACTCAGCCAAGCAGCTCATGAATTTAGGACTCACATACTGAGGTCACAAACTGTGCAACAGACAAATCAAGAGCAGGTTAGTAGAAAGAGTTCAAAAACACCTTAGGGAAAGAAATTAGAAGTGTGCAGATACCTAAAGAGAAAGTCAAATTAGACAGATAACCATAATATGGAAGAATACACTGCCATGGAAATTTGGGGTTTTACCACAGACTCGATAGGAGGCTTTTAGGCTTTTGTTCAGTCATTATCTTGGACTTCAATTTCCTCATTAACATATAAAGCAATGAATTAGGAGTATATGAAATCTAAATCCCTTCCAAATATAAAGTTTTATAATACACTGACATTTTGTAGGATATCAGTATCTTTGATTATGGAAGATACATTTATGTAAACAGCAAATATGTGAGACTATATTTTTTATTTTTGTTAGAAATCAATATAAAAATAACTTCTAAAGGGATTATAGCTCTCAAAAACAGCTGATTATAATTCCTTTTCCCTTAGGTATTCTAGTAAGAAGTTCTTCTTTGTTAAAATCTTAAAATTTTCAGATATAAAACAGTTATTAGTGTCATGTGGAGGAAATGCAGCATCCTTAATAATTACTTGATCTTTTGGATCTAAGAATTTTTATGCCTTCAAATATACCCTGTAATATTTTTCTTTTTTCTGTTTATGTACAATGTTAATCAATAAGAGAATAAAATGGTGCTTTAAGACAAGCTAAAGTTTGAAAGGAACAAATATTTATGAGCTGTCTGATATGTCTTCAGCATTGAATGAAAGCTAACACATGGTAGTTCAGCTAGGTATCATAGAAAGCAATAGGCTGCAAGCAGTAATGGCTCGCTTATTTATTTATTTATTTTAATATTTTTACTTTTTGTCTTTTAAGGCTGCACCCACAGCATATGGAGGTTCCCAGGATAGGGGTCTAATTTGAGCTATAGCTGCTGGCCTTCGCTGTAGCCACAGCAATGCAGGATCTGAGCCACATCTATGACCTATACCACAGCTCATGGCATCACTGGATCTTTATCCCACTGAGTGAGGCCAGGGATCAAACCTGTGTCATCATGGATACCAGTTGGGTTCATTAACCTCTAAGCCATGACATGAAATCCCCCAGTAATGGCTCTTTTAAATAACCACTGCTGCTGTGATATAGACCCCATTTAAGGTAGAGAAAATCACAGGCTTATATTGTTAATCTTCGATTTTCAGTGTCAGCCAGAACAGCTCTTTTCATGTTATCTATTACCGTATAATTGATCACTCCAAAAACTTAATGTTTTAAAATGATAACTATATTTTATTATATCTCAGGGCTTTTGTAGATCCATAACTTGGAAGGATCTTGGCTTGGTGGTTCTGGTGGGGGGTGTTCCTTGTGATGGTATTTCAACAGTGCCTGGAACCAGGTGGGGAGTTCAAAAGGGAGTGATGTTAGAGATAGCAAAAGCTGCTCTATCTCTTGATGGAGTCTTAGGACCTCTATCTGAGCTAGCTTCAGCTTCCTCACAACATGGTAACTTCAAGGTAGAGTGTTTATTTAGTGGCTAGCAGCTTCCAGTGACTAAGGCAGAAGCTGTATCATCTTTCATGATACAAACCTGAAAGTCACCTTTCATGACTCATATAAACTCAGAGTCAACTCTGTCTCTGAGGGAGTCCCAAACTTGCCCATATTGAAGATGATGGGATTTGGGCTCTACCTCTGGGATAGGGTCATAACCTCAAGGTTCTAGAAAAGTATGTGGTACAGAAGACATGACGGTAGTGATCTCAACTAAAACAACCTACCATAAATCCTGATTTATCCTTTATGCATCTACATCCTTCCCAAGCTTTCTCACATACTCATTCCTAGAAATACACCTTACATTAAGTTGGCAATTACTAAATAGAATGTTCATTAAAAATCCCTTTTAATAGAAATCATTCACTCAATACAGTCATTTATACTCTTGAACCACAAAAATGTCTTTCTACTGTAATTTTCCTTCTCACCCCTCCTCACCCATCCCTTTCCCTCTGTCTTTCACACATGCACATGCTGAGCTTTTTGAAGAGGGACTGTGCCTTGTTTCATGCCCATTTTTAGTAAAGTTAATTTGTATATGAATGTATGCATGAGTAAATGAAATAATCCATCTCTGGAAATAAGACATTTTAAGAAATAATGTGTTCAACAAATTGTCACAATCTTAGCCACTTGAAATAACATACATTTGTTATCTAAGTTTTCATGAGTCACAAGTCCAGGTACACATTGTCTGGGGCCTCTGATCAGCTGTCACGTCACTGGCCAAAAGCAAGATACTAGCCAGGACTATGAGGATGACTATTCCACCTGGTTCTTGGTACAGTTCATCCCTTTCAGCTTTAGAAGGCATGGTGTCCTGTTTCTACAGGGCCAGCAGAAGAGAGAGCCTCTACTGCTTCCTATCTCTCACACTTTAACCATCTTTGATCTCTTTTAAAGTCTCACCTGATTAGATCATATTCACCCAGAAAAATCCCCTTTGTGTTCAACATCAAGTCAACTGATTAGCAAGTTTAATTAACTTTCACAAAATTTCTTTACCTTTGTATATAACTCAACACATTCCATCACATTGGCCATATCCTATTATAAGCAAACAGCAAGTCCCAACCACACTTAAGAGGAAGGCATAATCAACAAGTTATGGGTCACTGGTGTCCTCTTAGAATTCTTCTCCCCACAAGTCACAACTTTTGAAAGGAAAGTTTAAAATGTCTCCAACACTGCAAAATAACTTTAGGATAACTATAGTTGACTGACAGTTTCTTCCACATGTGAATTCCACCATTGCCTCCCTTATTTTACCAACCAGACAGCTGTCTAAAATAATTGGTGGTGCCCAACTGATGTTTTTCTAATATACATTATTTTTTAAAGAATCCTAACATATTGCAATGTTTCTGAACACATCAATAAAAAACTTCAAGAATAATAATAAAATATGTGGAATGATTCCTCTTTTTTTTTCATAATATGAAGGAAAATATGAAGGACAGAGAATAACATTGAGAGAAATAAAGATCTTTGTGAAAGGAGAAGGCAATGAATAAAAATTAGCTAGAATGTCACTCATTATGTCAGAACAAGCATATTCTAAGAAGAACATTCTGATTGATTTCCACATAATCACTCTGATTGTGTACAATCAGCCTCAGCTACACACGTGCTATCTCTTCCACTTCTCCTGTTGGCTATGCCTGCAAACAACCAAGAAAACCTAAATCTGGGAGAGGAAATGACTAACGTATGGATTTAAATGTTTCTATTTTTACTAGACCTTATGCTCCACATTTCGGTTGGCTGCTTCACTGATACCTGAAACAGCTTCGGTCACCCACCCTTGGTGTCTTTGTTGACTTCCTTCTGCCATTTACGGAAAGCAGTTTGTCTGTATATCATGATCAGAGAAAGAAATTGTCCCATTTATTCTGGAGTCTTTAGTTTCAAAGATAACAATAAAAATTTGTGGCTTTTACAGTGTCAATGGATGCTGTTTTGAGACAAAGAATTTTTTCATATAATTTGTTATCAATCTGTATAAGATTTATATAAAAATTTATACATGAATACAATAATGTATAAACAATGTATGACAATTAAATAAGCTTAGTATGAAGAAGAGCAGGAGCTAATACTTACAAATTCACTGGCCGGTTAAGTTTGATTAGGTTTGAGAAGTAAAATACTGGCTGCCATATCAGTAAACAAAAGATGTCACAGATATCAGAGATGGAAGCCACCTCCACGGGTGAGCAGGGGAGCCCTGAGGGGCCACAGGAAGGGAACAAGGACACCTGCCATCAGCAGCCCTCAGACTGCAGCCACTCCCATGGTGAGCCCTCAGGACGTGAAAACACAGGATACCTGCCCCAGAGAGCTGAGGTGCAAATCAAAGGAATGATTTCAGTGAGCCCAGACCTTGCATCTTCCCCTATATAGAAAAGCCCTAAATTCCTTACCTCAAGATGTCTCGTTTTCTGTTATTAACAGTAATCTTTTGATCCTACTACCTGCCCTTTGTTGCTAAACTCTGTATATCCTTAGCTCCCTCTTCAACTCTGCAGAGCGGTTTTCTCAGTTCCTTGAGATGCTGCCTCCCAGGTTTAAGTCCTCCTCTTGCCCCAAATAAAACTTAACTCTCAACTTTTAGGTTATGCATACAATTTTTTAGTTGAAGGAAGGTAAGAAAAAAATACATATATTATGCTTTCATTGTTCATCTGATGTTAATGTTTACTGAGCACGTTTATATGCTAAATATAGGAGGGCATGAAACAAAACATAAGTTTTAAAGGCTGATATATAGGGAGATCCCAATTTTAAAATAGAATACATATTTGTTAATAAAGTAAAGCAACATAAATTTATGTCCTGGTAAAGGCTGCATAATTGATTTTAAGAAATTTGAGATAATGTGAAAGAATAGCATGATACTATATGAGATGGGTTTCATTAATTTGTTAACAATAGTGCAAATATCTCAGAAAATTTACACAGTAGCTCAGAATGCTAAAAGTCAGGAACAGCACATTATACTAAAAGACATGTGCTGAGGCCATTTTGCATATGTACTTGATCAGTATTTTGAAATCCATAGACTTTTATAATTTGAAAGTAACCTTATTACTTAATTAGCTTAACTTCATTTTATCCTATGGAATTTTTTGGAATGTGAAGATATTTTGTGAAAAGAAAATGACTTGTTTCAATTACTATTAGCAACAATTTCCCATTAGGGAAATCATTCAAATATTTTACTTGTGGAAAAAAATCTGCTTACAAACAATTTGTACAACAGCAGTTTCAGAATCAGAGCCCAAAGCAATTCATCTTAGGTCTTCTTTTTCTGTGTGTAGGAAAATGGATTCATTGATATTTTGACATTGTTTATCATGCAGTAGATGGTTTTTGTAGGATACCTGAAAGATCCTTTTCCAGTAGATAGTTCTCTAATTCTAGCCTGAAATCAACTCACTACTTTTTTTTGGGGGGGGGGGCAGTGCCACCCTGCAGCATATGAAGTTCCCTGACCAGGGATCAGACCTGAGTGGCAGTTGTAACCTACAGCAATGCTGGATCCTTTAACCCGCTGTACCAGGCTGGGGATTAAACCTGCATCCTTGTTCTGTAGAGACACCTCCACTGTGCCACAGTGGAACTTGACCAACTCAGTAATTTTTTTTTTTTTTTTGCTATTTCCGCAATACAATTTTTTTTCCTACTGTATAGCATGGTGACCCAGTTACACACACATGTATACATTCTTTTTTCTCACATTATCATGCTCCATCATAAGTGACTAGACATAGTTCCCAGTGCTATACAGCAGGATCTTATTGTTTATCCATTCCAAAAGCAATAGTTTGCATCTATTAACTCCAAGCTCCCAAACCATCCCACTCCCTCCCCTCCCCCTTGGCAACCACAAGTCTATTCTCCAACTAGAGACTCTCATACTGAGTGAAGTAAATCAGAAAGAGAATGACAAATACCACACGATATCACTTACATCTGGAATCTAATATATGGCACAAATCATGGACTTGGACAACTCAGTACTTTTAAAACTCCTTTCCCCACTGTCCTGTCAGGAGTAGAACAAACGTTTATTCCTCCTAGTTGTTCATTCCCTCTTAACGCAAACTGGGATTTTCAAAACTTTCTAAAAAAAGAAATTCCCTTTTTAAACTAATTCAGACACACTTACTGGGTGTGTAAATATAATGACTTTGTGCTTGCTATTTGTAGTAATGAGCAGAATTTTTACCTCCTTTTTTAATTCCTTAAATATACTGTAAGACTGTTATCAATATTAAATCACATTTCATAGAAAATATTTTAAAAGTCTTGCAGTTCACTTGCTGATTCCTTCATCCATTCATTTAATACAACTTACCAATAAAGAAAAAATGCCCAAATCAATGATTCCCAATAGGAAAGTCAGCTGTTGGAAAGTCTGTGTTGGTGGAATGAAAGAGGGGTTATGAAATCATCTGAAAGTCTTTGGAAAACATTCATGTCAACCAGTCCCAACCCATGTCAGCGCCACTGGAATATGGAAGAAGTCACATCGGAGCTACATTTGAAGCAATGAACCCACTACAACCATGTGTGCTTGAAGGAGCAGAGATAATTTCAAGCCAAAGGAAGACCATTAGTCGAGGGCAATGTCAGGATCTTGAGACAGAGCACGCAGAAAGGTGAGTAGGACTAAGAAACTAAGTCAGAGTTCAATGAGGGACGTTGACTCAGAAATGCCAGTGCACTGACATGTACACAGAGATCTCCTAGCAAGTCATGTTACCTGGGATTCCTTTCAGACAGAAAAGAGGACTCACTGGCGTACACGTATGGCGGTCTCCACTACACAAACTGCAAATGGGAGAAAGATTGGAGAAAGCCATGCTGAAATTTCCAGAAAGTGTAACGTTTACGAGATGTTTGGAGAATGAATTACCAAAAAAAAAAAAAGAAACTTTTTTAAAGGTTGGGAAAAACAGTCAGAAAACCCAAGGAAAAGAGGGAAGAGAGCAGAAAGGAGTCCGATGTCCAAGAAGGGCAGTCAAATAAAAGAGAGGACTGACAAAAAAAGCAACAGAATTTGTTAATGCTTACAACAACCAGAAAACATGGTAATAACATTTTCCAGTGCTCTTTTGAAGAAATCCTTGGATGTAAGTGGATAGGGGATAAATCGTGACGAAGCAAAAAAAGCAAGTCCAGGGAGTACTGTGGTCATTTATTTGGAACGGGATTCTGCTGCAGAAAACACCTCTCAATCTTGGACCTTGATGAAGTCAGGCCCAGAGATGATGGACATTGGCCGTGGACTTCCATCTGTCACAGCCATGTCCCTGCTTGGGTTATCTTGACCAGATGTGACACCTTAAATGGCTGCAGCCATCTTTCCACCAGCTTGAAGATGCAATCAATACTAAATGTGATTAAAAATTATAGAATCTTGCAAATATTATTAAATTGGCAGATCAACTGACCATGTAGTTAGCCTTACCTATAGCAGGCATGCAAGAATTCTTTTTTACTTTTTAAAGCCATTTTGCTCTATATTTTTATTACTTAGAGCTCAGAAAATATTAAAGATCCTAAGGAAAAAGGAATGATTGTTTTTACTGATTTTTTTTTTTTTGTCTTTTAGGGCCGTACCCATGGCATAATGGAAGTTCCCAGGCTAGGGGTCAAATCACAACTGCAGCTGCAGGCCTACACCACAGCTCACAGCAATGCCAGATCCTTAGCCCACTGACTGAGGCCAAGGATCGAACCAGAGTCCTCACGAATACTAGCTGGATTTGTTACTGCTGAGCCATGATGGGAACTTCATGTTTCTACTGAATTTTAATAGTTATAAACTCCAGAAGTACTATAAAAAATGAAAATCTCATCTATAAATCTACTACAAAATGAAACTAATTGCAAAGATTTTGAAAAGGAAACATAGCTGGTGCTTTCTAATTGTGACCTAAGAGGCAGTCTCTTGCCAGGGTTGGGAAGTCATTTTCATACATTAGTGCCATAAATGTAAATTTATACAAACATTTTTCAAATATTTTGGTGATGCAATTCAAGATCCATGATAATATGATAACCATACCATAACCAATTATTTTGACCTTATACCTTATATATTGACTACATATTTATATGTTATATGTTATACATACTTTATATATTATATATTGACATATATATTATAGATAAATATATTTTGACATATTAATTAGTATAATTTCAATCAAGCTTCAAGTCAGACACTATGATTCCTTTCATACTTATGGTGATTATTCAGACTTAGCAAACTAAAATAAGTTGCCCATGAATGCATGGTTAAGAGTAAGGCAGTACTATATTAAATTGCTTTAAAATATTTAAATGCCTTTTCACTGATAAATTTCACAGGTGGTAATTTATCCTATGAAACAATCCTAAATGCCCCTGATCTTTATTGCAACATAATTATGTCAGAGAAATTTTGAAATTTAAACTTAGTGTATAATAATGGAAGAACAAATAGTCAAGTCAATTATGGGAAAATTCCACGGGGATTATCATTCATTAAAACTAGTAATTATAAGATTTTTATAACAGGAACATGTATCTCTCCAATTATGAGTTGAAAAGGATACAAAAATCACATAAACAGAATTATCAGGACCATCTGATTCTACTTCTCTCTATATACTTATATTTTATAGATCTGTTAATCTATTAATTTTTCTACCCATTTATTCACTTTTTGGGCTAACTCCATCTAGGATCTATAGAAAATACAAGCAACATGTTGACATATTAGCCGCTGTGTTTGACGATGAAAGATGTGTAGTTTTTTTTCTTTCTTCATGAATATTTGTATTTTCAAAAACTGTATTGATTATTTTATGACAGTAAACAAATTGCAAAATAAGCTGTTGCCAATGATCAACAAGCTCTGATTTTCCCTCTGAAAACTGTCATAAAGCTTCTTTAATTCAAACTTAAAGAATGTGGGGGGAAAAAGGCACAGGTTGTCATTGGTACAAAAAATAAATAAATAAAACACTGGAAAACTTAAATATTAAAAATAAATATCAATGAAATGTACCACCAAATTCTATCAAACCTTGACGTCAAATGAACTCCACTGAAAACCCACTATCAAATGGACTATCTAAACATGATTCATTTCAAATGGCAATTAAATGTTTCATTTAAAATGTCAATTCTGAACTTACACTTTGATTCCAGCCCACACATAACATAAATTGTAATCCACTTAGTTCCAAGAGAGTTTTAATACTCTAAAATACTCGAAAATGGACTGTTGTGGCATATACAAAAATCCTCCCTTTCTACTTATATTTTTACTCAGGTAAAAACCCCTTAATATTAGATATAAATGCAAAGATGAGATCTTACTCCATCTCACAGACCATCTGCAGGGCTTGGGTTAAATCAGATAGAGCAAGTCTGCAGGCAAGGAGCTGGGAACTGAGGCAGAAGGGGGTTGTGCATGAAAGCCAGCCCTCTGTCTCCTTCTAAGACTCAAAGACTGTAGCTTTTGCCTTTTTTTCCCACATATCGAGCATAGATCTTTGTGAGGAAACTTCCCCCTCACCCCCTGCAGCCTCAAAGTTTCTGCATGTGGTTGATCACTGCCTGTTTCCCATCAGCACCAGCTCATGATAAACCTGGAAGTGATCTTCCACAGCCAGGCAATATTTACAAAAGCCATAACTAATGGTAATCTCTTCTATTCTTTTTTAATCGTACAGTACTCACTGAAATGACACTATGGAAAGTGGATAATTTCTAGAGATGAGGAACCTGAAGATGAGAGAAAATAAGTGACTTGCCAATTCCATACAAAATATTTAAATATTTTCATCTATTAATAACCATTTCAAACACAGTAATGGATGCGAAATTGTTCAATGAGCAATAAATTAACACAGAGTTGTTCCACCAAAATGTTGGTTGAGTAAGGCTTTACTCCTCTCTAGGTATTTAAATGAACATAATTTAAACCTTTAATTATATGTCCAGAACCTCCTTGTGATTTCTGCTAATTATTAGGACTTCTCTTGACTTCTTCTGCTTCAGTATGTGCTAATCCTGCAACAGCCAGTGTTGATTCAAATTCTGGACAATTCCGAGATACCCTTAAAACTCATCCAAAATCAACAGTGATCTTGCAAACCTTTCCGAGGATTTCACAGAAGAGGGGTATTTTCGACCCTAGAGTGCATGATGTAGAACTGCTTTAAGACAATACAGTTCTCCTAAAAGTAGCTTCTAGGTTGGCCCATTACCAGCAGCATGCCGGGAAATATCTAGCAATTGAGTCTCTGGTGGAGAGAAAGCCCTTATTTGTGGCGTCTGCCAATTTCTGTGGTGTAAATATCCCACTGTGGCCATTTTCAAACTATCAATGCAACACCACTGAATCAAAGTTGGGGCTGAGAAAACATGAATAATTGGCTCTTGCAAGCCACGTGGGCTGGCTCCAGCTCATTGCCAAAGGCTTTTCTCACTGGACTTCTCCAAATGTATGTCCCAGTGTCTCACTCCACTTGCATTACACTGAATCATCGCTACAAGCCACATCTCTTGGGAATTTTAAAGTATTTTTCCTTTTGAATCCAGAGCCTCTTAGCTTTTTCACACTCTATGACAGTTTTAAAACATGTCTGAAAATTCTTGCCTCCACCTCCCATGGATAGATGAGATTTATATCCATTCCCCAGCCATGAGAACAAGCCATCTTGGATGACAAAGCCAGTCAGACCTCACGTGACTGCTACCCCAGACAGCATCTGACTAGACCCACAGGAAACACTCCAGCTCTGCCCAAACCCTTCAATTTATTCAAACTCACACAAATTGGAGTTATGAAGAGCGAGCCTTTCTTTTCATATATAATTGTAAAGTATTTTATAACCGATGATAATTCAGAACAACATAGATATGAGCTACATAATATTCCTTTCTGAGAGGACATAGACTAGATAAACTTTATGAATAAAGTTTAAAGTATGGTAGAGGAAAAGTAAGCTTCTTAGAAGAATAAAGTTCAAATGCTGAAGCTGGGACAGATTCACTGGATAGGCTTAAATCAATAAAGCATTTGACAAATCTAGGTATGTTTATAATTTCCCACCCCAGATTAGTGGTCAGCCACATTGTTTACTTTACCTAAATGTTTACCAGGAAAGGACAAAATGATGGGAAAACCATGTTATCGCTGAGGCAAAGGTAGGACAGGGAATAAATGGGAATGACAATGAAATTTTACTTTGTTGTGTGTAACTGGTAAACCCTTGACCAGGTAATGCAAAAGTCTCTTCCCACAAATTTGAAAATTCATGGGGACACTCTCTGCTTCACAGCTTTCCTGGCACTATGCCTCTTGCTTTCCTGTATTCTATCTAAAATCTTGAAAAACAGTTAGGCTTAGCATTTTTTTTTCCATCTTAATACAAGGGGAGATTTTTCTTTTGTTCTAATTGTAAAATACCCAAAGGGATGGAGATAGAAAAGTTTCTTGCATTGTTTGCAAAAAACCAAGTTATTTACACAAATGCCGTCTACAACAGGCAAGGCTCCCAGCTGGACTGCCCACAGCCCTCTATCAAAAATGGCATAAATTTAAGCTGGAATGAGGCCAGGTCCCACTGTTACTCCTTTAACCAAAGAGGATAACCCAGTGTGTGAGTGGAGGAGTCACATATTTCTCTGGTAACACTGCCTGCAGGATGCTCCTGATAAGTGGCAGAAGCTCCATTTCCATAAAATGACAATGCCAAATTAATTCTAATTATCCCGATCACTGAACATTCAAATGAAAATGAAGACATTAAAGGTAACTAATTACGAGGAAGGCCATTTCTGAGGATGAATTATGAAACATTATAAACAAAGACATTGTAAAACAATGGGTTCCAACTGCCCAAATCTTGTCCCTTTGTTTATTTGTACTGATCACACTGAATTTACACACCAGAAAATTGGGGATTATTTGGTCATTAAAAGGAGGTGGAAAAGGCCCAATGGAGAAGGGTACCATCACTTGTGTGTCCTACAATAAGAAGTCACAGTTAATTATTTCTCAACTACCAACTTGATCGATTTTCAGATCCAAATATAAATCAAGAACAAAGGGCATGAAAAAATGTGAGAGTTATGTAAGAAGCATATTTCTGAATAATTGATGGCTTTATAAATTTGCTTTCACGGGACAATCAGGTGGCAATAGTTTTCCAGTTATTATCATTTAAGGAGATTAGGAGAGATAAAGGATAACCTTCTGAGGATCTATAATTAATAAATGAGGTAGGAGTATATTGTCATTTATGAGAAGACCCAAGGTTGATAACACACTGTCTTCTCTCTTTAGCCTAGAAGGTAATTTTTGTATTTGCATTTCTCTAATTCGTTTCCCAGAAGCAGTTCAAGAAGAGAATTCACACCTTCTAGAAAAGGAAATAAGGCTTGACCAGGCAAAGTCCTTTTCATTAAACAGTTCTGCAGTCATCTTAAAAGCAGAACTTTTGAAAACTTGGTTTGCTTCAGTTCAAACATATTTTCTACTTGCGACCAAACAGCCATCACATTATAAGTATTCAGCCCCATGCAGAAATTTGTTTGTGAAAACAGACTAAAACAAAAAAGCTGTTTTATCGACTTACACCTAAGCATCGCCTTGCTAAATTTAAATTGAACAAAAAGTCAAATACTGGAAATGTTAATAGGCAATGTGTTCATTTTCAATTACCTGTGTGATAAATTGCTTAGAGAATCCCTTGCCCTAAATATAATGAATAAATAATTTATCTTCTTAAAACCGACAGGAGGGTGTTGCAGTCACACTTTCACCAAGTTCCATGTCAAATTTCTGAGCTCAATGATATTCCTGCAAATGCATTTTTATCCACTGACTTTATGGTTTTGATACCACTCCTTGCTATGATCCTTATCTTAGTTCCTGATTCTTTGTGAAACTGAGCCCAATTGAATTAAATTATCTGAAGTCCAGGAGCCAGAGAGGCACCATAAAATATTTTTTAATTCACTCAATGTGATTTGCTCTTCCTGAGCCACTCCATTGTGCTCTCATCCACTCAAATATTCACATTCCTTACTATTAGTGGAAACAAGTGAAAATGGCATTTATGTAGATCAAAAATTATAGAATAATCGACGACTTGCTTAATAAATGGGATCATGACTCACTGTTCTAATACTGCATTTTTTATACCAACTCTTTAATATATTTTTAATTCTTTACTTTGTTATTCAGTCAGTCAACAATTATATAACCTGAGCAGGTAACACAGATCAATCAAGGAGGAAGTTTATTATATTAGAAGAGTGTACACTGTCAAGACTAGATCATATAAACAGAATATCTCCTACCACAAAAATGAGATGAGCCCCAAGTCCAGCTAGATCTTGATCTGCTAGAACAGAGTAACCAACCAAGGCTACACTGGCTCCTTTCACTTCTTAATGAGATTGTGACTCTATGAGAGGAGGTGAAGAGCCACCTAAGACAACTCTGTGCAGGGTTCGTCACCTCCACCTTCAGACAAGCAGAGAAGCTGGGAGAAGTCCAAGCTGTGGACAAAGGCAGGAGCAAGAGCCAGTATGTTTGGTTTTGTTTCTCCCTCTGGATCGCATCAAGTCATTGTGGGGAATATTTAATCACATGATTGCATTTTCAGATTGTCTGATTCCATACATTCACATCATTACCTAGGAGGAGCCAGGGACGAGGAAACAGCAGACCCTCACTCGTAGGGTGCCTTGAAGAGGCCCACGTTAGAGGAACTGGGTCTGCGGTAGGTACCTCCACAGCTCTCTTTGACTGTACTGCTACAGCTGGGAGAGCTGGTACGATCGAGGTGGATGTGGAACAGAGAGGCAGCAGAAAGTTGTACTGAGCACCAGGCCGTGTGCTGGGCAAGGAAAATCCAGCACTGAAGAAGCCCCTTCAGTAGAGGACCACGGAGACTTTGAGTCGAGCTAAACGAGAGTAAAGGATTCCAGGGAACAACACTTGAAGTGAAGGCTGGTGGACTTCACTAAAATTCCCTAGAGTGAGTATCACGCCCACCTTGCACAAAGAGACTGGTAGAAACTGGAGTACCAAGGATGGTTTATTTTTTTTTGTCTTTTGTCTTTTTTGTTGTTGTTGTTGTTGTTGTTGTTGTTGTTGCTATTTCTTGGGCCACTCCCGCGGCATATGGAGGTTCCCAGGCCAGGGGTTGAATCGGAGCTGCAGCCCCCGGCCTACGCCAGAGCCACAGCAACGCGGGATCCGAGCCGCGTCTGTGACCTACACCACAGCTCACGGCAACGCCGGATCCTTAACCCACTGAGCAAGGGCAGGGACCGAACCCGCAACCTCATGGTTCCTAGTCGGATTCGTTAACCACTGCGCCACGACGGGAACTCACAAGGATGGTTTTTAATCACAAATCTCTGAAGGTGCCTCTCATAACAGGAACGATAATTTTAAGTGCTTAGACATTATTATAGGAGGCAATATCTAAATCCTAGGCAGAGGACTTAAAAAATTATAGTTACTAAGTGGTGGAAATTAGATTTGAATCTATGTTTTCAACCAGCATTCTCTATATCTTCTTAATAAGCACAGATGCAGGCTTTGGATTCAGACCTGTGTTCAACCTCAATTTTCCTTTTAACAGTTATGTGACCTTGTTTACATAACTCACATTTTTTTTTTTTGCATGTCAGATCCCTTTGCTCTCCAAAGGAATAATAATCACAATGATCTCACAGGATTGCTGTAAGAAATTAGAAAAATATTACTAAATTATTTAATGTAGCATCCGGTTTATAATAAGTGCTCAAAAACAGTGCTCAAAAAACAGTAATTTTTATGAAGCAGCAATGGCAGCCAACTGGGGCCCAACTGAGCTAGATGTGTCAGCAGACTTCATTAATGATCATCTATAAAGAATTTTGGCACTTCCTGGCCCCATCAGCAAGATGCTTATGGCAACAGAAAGCCCAGATTCTGCCTGGGGTGACCACCGTCTTCTCTGTAAGGTCAGGCTGACTGCACACCCCGCCCCAGGAGATGGAGGCACCACGAGCTGCAGGATTCCAGAAGACATGGTTCTCACTGACTTGGAGATACGATGTGCTTGAGCATCAGCACTTCCCGTGTCTCTGGCCATCAAGTTTGGTTCTAAGGGGGGCACTTTCACGAATTGGGCCATTTGGGGTCCTCTAAATCTCCATTCTGCGGTTTTCATTAGAGACACTGAGAAAATGTCCCTCTCTTTCCATAAGTGCTGGTGTCTAAAAATAGACTTCGCACAGATGAGGCTTAACAAACAAATTTCAAATGAGATCAGCGACATTCTAGTGATGATCTGAGCCATTAAATTAGCCCCACTTGAGTCAGTTCCTGAACTGCTAGTTAGTCAAGCCAATAAAGTATTGTATTTTGCTTGAGCAAAGCTGAGTTGAGTTTTCGCTCACTCGCAACAAAAGCCACCCTAAGTGACTCACGGGCACTGACACATCCCATAATTGTTATTGATCAGGACTTCTACCTAAAACTTAGGTGCTCAGTCTCTTGGCCTCATCGAATTTATCACGTGCGTGGGGTCTCTAGGTGGGCTGCGCACCCCAGCACACACCTGCTACTGCTCCCTGGCTGATTTCTTTTAAGTGGTACGATAGAGAATTTAAAAGGTGGAATAGTAAATATGGAAGGATTGTCATGTGATTTGTATCTATTTAAACGTCACTGCACTATCCACGTTGTACCACCATTATCATTGTCATTATCTTTTTAAGCCTATGTATCAGGTGTTGGGTTATACTTCCTTATTCTTTCTATTTTAGACACTAAAAGGGAGATACATTAGCTTTACTAAGTAAATATCTGCTTCTTATTGGCAAAGTACCTTGGGGCTTCAGTGACAGGGGCTATGGAATGAAAATGGCTCAGAGCTTTAAGAGCAAAGCTATTAACCCTAGGGTTCTGGTCAAATTCTAGCTCAGGCAAGTTTGCCATGCAGATTTAAATCTGTGCCCTTTCATTTGGAAGCAGCATGACTCAGAGAAAGCACATCCTCTCCTGCAGGGTTCCTGGGCCAAGCTGCTAGCTAACATTTAATGTGCTCCAACATACCAAAGGCAGAGGTGCAACGTTCATTTCTCCACCCACTGCACAGAACAGAGATGCAGGCTTTAGCCAGGGGGCTTCTTCTATTGGTGCCTGTGAACCCGAACTCTCGAGACAATTAAAGGGATGCCAAAGCCCAGAAGGCCACGTGCGTGTGGGAGTATGCGGTTCAGGATCTGTGGTTTAAGATCATCCCCATTTCTCTTCTGTACTTAAGAGTTCATATGGCAAATAAAGATACAGGCAGCGAGTTGGACTTTATAACAAGCATACCAGCTAGTGTTAAGAGATTACATAAGTGGCTTAGAGTTAAATATTTATAACTAATGGCACTCCACCTCTTCTTAAATATTTCTTCTGCATGTGTTGAGAGAGAGACAGAGACAGAGATTCAATGAACTATTCATTCGAAAAGAGACACTAATGAGAAATGCAGTGAAAGATGAAAAGGAGAATGAACAAGTGCTCAAAGATATAGACTGAAAACTAGGAGAACCATGGGGTTCCCGCTGTAGCTCAGGGGAAGTGAATCTGACTAGTGTCCATGAGGACGCAGGTTCAATCCCTGGCCTCATTCAGTGGGTTAAGGATCCGATATTGCTGTGAGCTGTGGTGTAGGTCACAGACGCAGCTCGGATCTGGCATTGCCGTGGCCGTTGCATAGACCAGCAGCTACAGCTCCAATCTGACCCCTAGCCTGGGAATCTCTACATGCCGTGGGTGTGGCCATTAAAAAAAAAAAAAAAAAGACAAGATAAAAAGAAAACCAGGAGAACCTAAGATGTTCAGAAAATGAAGGCGAAATACTTCAGAAAGGGTGTGAATTATAACAAAGGAAAAAGCCACTGACTCTTACTGTAATATTATTCTCGAAGACTTCAGAGAAGCTATGGCAAAAGGATAAGGTACACTCCCAGACTGAACATTGATATTTAAGGAGCAAGTGACCGGTCATTCAGCATAAAAATGAGGATAAACCTGAATGATTTCAGGAAGTCTTCCAGGAAGTTTGGAAACACAGGGGAAAGAGAGGTGCGTCATGAACTTGAAATAAGCAATAATCCATCTAAAGTGGCAGTATAGCGTGTTCTAGCATACAGTGTACATTCTCCACATTTGGATCCTAGGTGGTATGGAGGACAATTTACTCCCAAGGTCAACATGGGGACTCTTCTGTTTTCTAGAAGCTCTGGACCTTCCTGAGAGTTTCCTAAGTAACAGCTAAGGGCTCACTCATCATCTCCAACTTGGTAGATACACTGATAATACCCATCACAGGCCGTGTTTTCCTCTCTCTACACAAGAGCCAAACCATGTACTCGGTTTTAAACAACCCCTCAGCACAGCAGAATTGTCTATTTGGAGTGAACAGCTTTAATAAAACCTTTTATTAGGCTTGCAAATATGCAGAAATCTGTTGCCTAAACAAACATTTTGGGAGAAATAATTATTTAATTATAATGACAATTCAGTCAAACTGGAAAAACATGTTCTTAGTAGTTTGGAATGTACACTCAGGAAGCGTATGGTGTATTTGATAAAGAAGGAAAAAATGCATACAATAACGTCAATAATATCACTCTAAGTGATGAAAAGCAGAAGAATGTTTCCTTATTTTCTGAGGCAAAGAGCTCATATTTCCAAAATAAAAAAAATCCATGCTATTTTGTATCTATTTTAAAAAGAGTAAAATAGATTTCTAATGTGAACCTAAAATAAGACAATTTTTCTTCCAAAAATATTTCAACCTAGAGTACTGCTACTCTGAAGTGTATATTTTAAGCTGTTGTTTTATACTAGGAAATGCAAAAATGTATCTGGGATAAAGTTTGTATATTTCCCAGAGAAATTATGGAGAAATAAAATCAAATAGCATCATACTGGGAAGTCACAGGTTTCTTAATCCTGCAATAGGCCAAGCAGCATCACTGTGCTCCCACAGCAAACCACAGCTGTCACCCCTACTCCTCATCTTGAGAACATCTACCTTTAATCCTAAAGAGGAACCAGAAAAAGATGCAGATTGCAGGCGTAGTGCTGTCACATCGGCCCCACTGAAGCAAGTCGATATTGTGACCTATGAAACAGCTGGTCACCCAAGACATCAGCCCAACAACAAAACATAAAATTTAAAAAGAAGGGGGGAAAATTGCCCAGTTTTTTACTTTTCTACAAATATGGGCTGAAAAGCAATCCATTAACTCACTGTTAACCTAAAAGGACCCACTTAATAGACCGTAACATTCTCCCAGGTAAATAAAGTGAGGCTTTGTGTATTATATTTTTATACAGCCTGAGGGCTCTCAGAGATGACAGGGGACCCATTTCTTTAAATTTTTATTTGAAATTCCTTTGTCCATGTTATCCAAATTCAAAGGCCTGAGATTTAAAATTAATGGGCAGGTCTATAATCTTTCAGGGAGATCTTAATGGCCTACTTTCACACAGTCACAAAGAGACCAAAGGAAGGGCAGCCCCAAATCCATTTTTCTTCCTGCAGCATGGTTGATGATTTTAAACTCACAAAGAAATAATTTTTTTTTCTTAAGGAACAAATAAAAGCCTTGCGTCCACTCTTGCTTCACATTTGAGTATGACTCATACCGTTGCTCTAAAGGAATTTGTCATGCCTCCTGACACAGATGGATGCGGAGTTTCTGTGGTGGACAGGTATCCATCCAGCGTCAGCGTGAGCCAGGCTGGTACTCAGAAGGAGCCGAAGATGCGGACCCCTGGGAGACCTAAGATGTGGCTCGTCCTGGCTGTCCAGGGTCAGGGAAGACGAGCAAAGTTTGCCTGACGTTACTATGCAGAAACTCTCGCGAGAGCCGGCAGCCTCTTCCTCTGTCCTCTGCACTGGAGCTCAGTAAAAACTCACTTCCCACCCAGACCGCATGCACCACCTCCGACTGCAGTCCACGTTCACGCCACATCTCGGAATGGGAAGGCCTGGAGCGCCTTCAGAAATCCGTTCACGGTCACTTGTCCTAACCTGGACCTGGCGATATAACCAGGAATCCTCGTCTGCTCCGCAAACACGGAAGGGAAGGCGAGAGATGGTCCAGGGACCAGCTCCGATGACGAGTCAAGATCGGAAGGAACCCCAGCACCCCAAGTTGCTCCTGGTTTTTCCAAAGAAGCAAAGGAAAACTAGTGGGAAAAATAGTGTTTTCCTAAGTTTTAGACGGACGTTTAGCCAAAGTTATTTGTTATTACCTTCTGCTAATAAAAAAACAATTTTAAAAACTCTTGATTAAAAAAACCCCCCAAAACAGAAAAGGAAGCCAGAGCCGAAAGCATTTAAGTAGTCATGAAAATATGTGGCTATTAAATATTACATCTTAATTTTGGGAAAAAATCATGATGCTGAGATAGTTTCAATGCCTTAACTTCAAGATCAGATAACAGATGGGGAGAAAGCAAGTAAATCAAGGTTGTGTCATTTCCCAGCCAGTGACCCATTTATGCGGGAGTCCACGCTCCACATGTGAATAACAATCAGCACAACTCACTGGCAAAAAATACGCATGGAGTTCACATTTTTGAAAACCACTTGTGGCACTGTGGTTAATAATTAACACTTCCCCAAAAAATATATATTCCATGATTATAACTTTTTGTCTTGATCTTACGCTTCGTTTCTGAGTAAGAAGTTTTGTTTTGACCTCTTCCTGTATCATATTCTTGAAATTAGCTCATCAATTTTCTCTTAAATAGGTTTTTTTTTTTTTAATTTTTGAAGAGAGTGTATAATTAGTGATGCAAATTGTGAGTTTGAAACCTGAGAGATGCGTTGGCTTTTTCAAGTATTTATCCTTTGAGATGTTGAAAATAACATATTGACAAAGGTGTATGCTTTGGAGAGGCTTTAACAAAACATCTGTGATCTGATTGTTGCTATGGCAACAGGTTTATTAAACATTAAAATTAATAAATCTGAAAACCATTTAGGCTGGCATGAACGAAAGAACTTTATAAATATAATTGAAGTGTAATAGGAAAATAACAAGCTCAGAACAGAAGGACTACTTCCATGTTGCCTTCTGGGACCAGGAAGATCTGTAGAAAAATGTCATTGCTTGTCCTTGGGGGCTGAGGGAATATGAGAAAGTGAACTGTGGTAGACCCTTGGGGGACTGGTAAACATTTATGTAGGTATTTGCTTCTTCTCAAATCTTTTTAAGACTGCTCTGTCCCGATGTGTATCAACCCAGGGCCACGGAATAACTTTGGGGGACCTAAGAATCTCTGCCTTCATTGACCTGTTATAGGCTTCCTATTCCCTTCCAGGAGATTCAACCCAAAAGCCTCTGGCCATGCCTTGTTGTAATGCACCTCCCCCCACCTCGACCAGCCCAGGATGCTCACTCCCTGCTAGAGAAGGAATGTCACCCATTCCTCACCCCAGCCTCTACATCACCTGTTCCCCATGCAAAGAAGGTATCCTGCCCAAGACCAATCAGAAGATCAAATGTGCCCCACAGAGAGATCAAACAATACTCAGTCCTTACCCACAGTGTAGGGGGCTGGGGCAGGAGAAACTGGGTCCCTCGGGCGAGGGGAGGGTATAAAAGCAAATTATAAAATGAGTCGGCCCCTCTTTTTAACCTGCAGACACATGAGTTCCTTCTCTCTCTCTCTCTGAAAATGTACTTTCACTTTAATAAATTTGTAAAACATCCACCATTCCAATGCTTTGCTATGGCGAGACAGACATAGAGGAAGCTTGACCCTATCAGAACCTTACCATCATAATACTATCAGTATGCAAAAATAGTTTTAGACACTTAACCGTACATTTTCTTTTCGGTTTTAGGCAAAATGTAATAGATATTTATGGCCCTAGAAAATGCCATTTTATTCTAATGTGGAAATAAAATAAGAACATTTTTCTTTGATACTAAAATTGTACCTTTGATTTTAAAATAAATTGAAATATTTTCAAGGCCCCTAAAAGTGGGCTTCAGGCACTGCACCCAAAGCGCTGATGCTGAGCGGTCAACCTCCCTCTCATCAAATGCATATCTCTAGCAACGCCATCCACAAGCAGGACCACATCCGTTACTGCTTATACACAGACCCCTCTTGGCATCTGTCTGCAGGGCAGCCTTCTCCTCGAAGCTGCTGATCTCCCTGTGCAGAAGCCCAGTACCCTCTGGACACCTAAATTATCTCCGTGCTATTTCAACTCAATGTGGCGCAAAAGCAAATGCATGCATTGACCCAACAGCTTCTATCCTTTCTAGGACTTTCGCCTCAGTTAATAGACCACAGCTTCTCCAGTTTACCATAAAGACAATACTTCAATAACCCCAACTTTCTACTGGATGCTGGAAGAGAGAGGATGGGATTTCATTCTATTTTCTGTTTATCTATGGGTCTGTGTTTTCCAATTTATCATCACCGAGCATTACCAGATAATAACAAAAAGTTTAATAAAACTAACAAAGCTAAAATAAAAAGCTAAAATAAAAAGATGAGCCAACATCTAGACAAATTGTTGAGGAATATCAAATTCTTGTCTTTTGCTAAGACATCCGTTCAAGAGGAAACATGTCGAAACCCATATTGGTCATCTCTTATTCCAATATTAATTTTGACTTCAATCTTACACATCTTATCCATGCAGTGAAACTCTCTTAAGATGAAGAAAAAGCAGTAGTGTTTCTCGATGTCTGTATTGATTGAATGTCACTATGATAAACTAAACTGTGCCCCCCCAACCCCAACTCACATTCTGAAACCCTAACCCCCAAGGTGACTGTATTCGGAGATAGTCTTTACAGAGAGGTCACTAAGGTTAAATAAGATTTCAAGGATGGGACCCTAATCTCATAAGACTGATGACCTTACAAGAAGGCGACGAGACCTCAGAGTCCTGAAGCCCACCCACCCCCACCCCGCCACATGCACAGGGCGAAGGGCTTACCGAGAAGATGATTTTGCACGCCGAGGGGGAGAGAGGTCACATCAGAAACCAACCAGGAGGACACTCTGATCTTGGAACTCCCAGCACCTAGAATTATGAGAAAATAATTTCCTGCTGTCAAACCATCTCATGTGTAGTAGTAGTAGGTTATAGCGCTACTATAAGGGTGGGAACGATTAGGGCATATGCTCAATAACAACCTCCCCCGAAGACTCTCAATGGCTTTAGTTGCTGTTTCACAGATAACGAATTATGATCAAGAGGGAAAGGATGTGCCCTCTCTACCCAGCGACAGACACAGGTGTGTCCTTAGCAGCAATGACATGGAATTATAACCAGCATATACAAAGACGCATGCCCTTGGATGCGGGGAGGGTCTCCCTAGCACTTCCGAACAGCCCTTTCACCTTGCTCCTGGAAGAGGGGCTGCTGGAGACACAAAGGGATGCTCCCAGCAACACCCCTTTGCAAGCTGGTCTGACTTCAGGATTCCAGCCTAGCAGCCTTTGCACGACATCACCTGCTCTTGAAATTTCCTTTCCATCCTGTGCCCTCCTAGGAGGGAGGCGGGTCCTAATCACGCTGCGAGAGGAAGGGAAGCCTGTTTCTGTGCACAAGCTCCCCATGGCTAAGGGCCCTGCTCCCAAGCTGAAGCAGGTGTCAATAGGTGAGGGAACACCAGCATTTCCTCCACACACTGTGGTGGGTGTCTTCCTCTGGCTTTCAGGTTGTACTTTGTATCCAGTAAGAGCTCACCAGCAAATCTGACCAATCCCGGCAAGACCGCACGCAAACCCCATTGGGACTTATGCACGTACCCCAGATGACTTATTGTAGAACACTCTAGATTTACCAGTATTGGCTTTCCTTATGTTAGGGAAATCTGGTGAGATCGTTAACTAGAAGCTCATTGCTCTTCAGTGATTTTCAATAAAAGAGCATCTCCTCTGGGTGTCAAAACAAAACAGCATCTTCCATATGTGTAAAAATAAAAGAAATAGGATGGGGGTTGTAAATTCGTATTACCACATTGGATATTTTCAAACATAGACTCATTTATTCAATAATCACCGCAAATCACTGAAGCTATGATAACAGACCTCAGTTTCCGTAACAATATTTCTGCTCTCAGCCCTGGAGTCCTCCTGCACATTTTAATGAAGTATCGAAAAGAAGTTGTGGGCATCTAAGCAGAAATCCCACATTCAGCTCACTGACATGCACTGTTTGTTTTTAATAAAACTCTCTTGGTCTGACAACAGGCAAGGTTAACTGGGTGGTTTCCTATTTATAGGACAATCGACACCACGGCAAATTTGGAGACTGTTTTCTTTCATCTTTAGCACTGATGCAACAAGTCAGCAAACTCATCCTCCCCAGCCTTGCTAGGTGTTCTGAGATCAAAAGCGCACCAGAAAGCAAATATCAGATACCTAAGGTGGAGCGTGTTATTTGCCACTTCAGTGAGACCTGCAATCACTTGCATTTCACGCTTCTGCTTTAAAATTCTGTTGTTCATTTTCCATTAAAAAAAAAAAAAGATTCTGAAATCCTGTATCCTGTAGCTCCTTATCCTACATGGGGCTGGAATGCCCATTAGCTGAGGGAGACGCGTTCAAAGCCCTTGGCACAATGAAGAGCATGTGGTTAAGTATGATTACTTTTAATTTATGGCTACAAGGCAACGAACAACCAATCTGAAACGGTGGAAACTGAATCGTTAACTGGTGGCTAAGGAGGGTTAACCACAAATATGTCTTGATGAAATATACTGGTTCTACATTTTTTTTTTCCTATTTTGTTAATCTGCATCCAAATAGAAGACTCAAATCCACAGGAAGGCAGTGAAACTGGTCAGGCAAACGTTTCCCCACCTCAGTTCCCAGAGGCACCTGCTCAGCTATGGCCGAGATGAGACCCACAGCTCCACCTGGCAGGCAGCCTGGCCAGCCCCACTGAGGTCACTCCAGAGACAGACCTTGCCAGACTACGCTGAAGACGTGGCCTTCTGTGGTATCATTATCCAAACACGGGGTTGCCCCACAACACTCAACAGGCATCAGGACCTGGGTGTGCAAACAACCAGCAAACCAGCTGCTCTGAGGGTCCAGCCGAGACCACATCCCAGCTACGTATTTAGCCTCTGGGGTGAGAAGGACGATGCCAAATGAACAAAGAGCCAGTGGAAGAGGAGAAGAGCAAGAGCATCCTGACTACAATCGGCGGCTCAGTCACATCCATCAGACGCATCTAAATTTATTTCAGAAATATATCGAATCCAAGGAAATTAACTGCTAAGAGCAGTAGTTTGACATCCATCAGCCTACAAAAAAAGGATTTGGGGGGCAACTATATTAGCTTCTTGTGTGTGATCTTCATCCCCTAAATCTTTTTCACCCATTTCTCTATTTTGGTTACTGGACACTTACTCTGTGCCAGACTCTGTTTTTAATGTCCTGTGGACTCAGAGAGGAAGAAACACGTTTTCATTGTCATGAAGTGTCCATTCAGTTGGTGAGGACATATAATAAGGACATTCACATTATGCCAGGTGGTGAAATTGCTTGGAAAGAAGACATAGTATGGGATAAAATAAAGAGAGGAACCCAACAGGGCATCAGAGCCAGTGCTATTCAGGACAGCGTGCTGGAGAAAGACCTATCAGATCCGATGATTTCTGAGCAGAGAGCTGAGTAAAGAGATAAAGACTTGATACCTGAATGAAGAGAGTGTCTTCCAAAGAAAATAATATATGCAAAGGCCATCAACCACTCCCTGCGTGACAGAAATGGCATAGTTTTAAGAGTAGGTAGAGACAGAAATGCAACGTGTGGGCAGACATAGTTAGAGCTCTAAGGCCCCCCGGGGATCACGGAGGTCATGCTCAGTAACGACAGCATCAAAAAGGGTTTTATGAAATTGGGGACACAATGTAAGTACTCACCAGGGGTAAAAATAGTGCCAACGTGTGGGTGAGATCCGAGTTCAGAATAATGAATAATTTAAAATGGGACCAGAAACAAAATTAATTTCAATAAGAACAAATTAATAAGGAATGCAAATAACAATTTAAGAAGTAATTTCATGAAGTTTATTCAATCCTCATGACAACTCAGTGAAACTGGCATTTCCTATTTCACTCTCACTGAAGAAAAATCATGAAGATGAGAGAAGGAAAAAAATAATACCAGGCAGAAATTACCCAGACATGTTGGACTAGAGATGATGGTACAGGTTCTTTGCTGGTCTTCCCAATAAGAAGTGAATCTACCTGGTCTTAGTGACTTGTTAGCCAATGGAATCCACTAAAAGTAAATCCTGGACACATGCAGGACTAGTCATAAGTGTCTGCTGTCTTAGAAAACCCTCGATGGGCATCCTGCAGTGCCATTATCCTGAGACTGCCATGCTGGGGTGGCCACAGTAGGTTTGCTGGGTACCAGTTCCAGGTGAGCCCAACCTTTTGGCATCCCCACCAAGATACATGAGTAAACTCATCTTTCACCACTCAAGACAAGCCTATCCATCACCTAGATTCCTGAGTGGCCTCATAAATAGATAGAGAACAGAAGAGGTGCCCTGCTAAGTCCTGCCCAATTTCTGATCCACAAAATTAAGAACTATAAGATGGTGGTTGTTCAAAAGCACTTTGTTTGAGGGTTCATTTGTTAAACAGCCATAGATGACTGGATCACCAGTTGAGAAGTGGACTCGAACTCTGCCCTTTAAGTTCTAAATGTCAGCCGTTTTCCCCACTTCTAACACAGAGACACCAAATTCAAATGAAAACAAGCAGCAATGTGGTTAAAGAGGCTCAATGATTCACTTCGGATGAGTCTCTCGCAAATAAAGAAAATAATCATAGTAGAAAGAAATAATGAAACAATCAAATCCCAATATGGTATTGGAGTCTTCTAAGTCCTTGCAGGCTGAGAGGCTGAAGCAGTATATGCCAAAGAATGGAGAACTGGAGAGAGAAGAAGGTGTGAATTTACACAGCATTAACCATAGAAGACACATTCCAGTGACTTTTATGGAAGCTTCTCAGAACCAGTGTGAGCCATAAATTGAACTTTCTAGAAAAGCCTTTAAAGACCGTTCATTTCACTAGCAGTTCTGAAATACTTAGGTTGGTTTTCAAAGGCCAACCAATACCAGGAATCACAATCTTACTAAATGGCTCTTCAGAATTCCTTGATTGTGATTTTTGTGGCTCATTCTGCCTGAACTCAAGCACACTGGAAAATATAAAAAAAGTAAATAAATTAAAATCTTAGACCTCACAGAATCAAAGGACAGGACTCCAGGGAAAAACAAGGCTAACTGCACAGGATTTAATTCACTGCAATATGGAATCAAATTATTTGGTGAGTAATTTATTTAACAGCAAATAAATAAGTTTTAATTTAGATAACTCACACTTACTGAAAGATCAAAGAAAAGTTTTGGTGTGTCAGGACTTAAAAAGTCTGGTCTAGTTGTTTGTTTTTGCTTGTTAATTGGGTTGACATCACAGACGGAACGTTTCTAGAAAACCGTCTCCATAACGTCAGAGGCACATGGAGAACTTGATGAGAGTTTGGGGAGAACCACAAATAGGTTTAATCTATTTAGGAACTGTCGAGTAAGACCCAGCCTCACAGGAAAAGTAGTTCTCACTTTTTGTAAGCAAAGAAATTAGAAGTACAGACAGGTTTAAAGAAAAAGTTATCCATAAATCTGCAATGCTATACACTTCCTTCTGTGCCCAAGATAGAAATCCAGAACTCACTTTCCTGAAGGCCCTGGGCCAGGGTCTGCATCTGCCCTGCAGGTGTAATTCACCGGATAAAGGACCCCTTCACTATTCTGCAGTCTACGCATCAGAGCGATTTTGAGGAGGCCAACCCTGCAGGTGACTGAGGCACCGCCCACGTCACATCATTCCACCATATATTTTTTTCTTTTTTTTTTTCATGTCACCCTATTTCTGGATCACACCCTTGGTGAGATAAGTTCGAGACTTACCAGGCAATGGGAATGAAAGAACACAGTATCTCGGCGTGAGATAATTAGGTGGAGCACATTTCACAGGAAGACACCCACCCCATTCATCAGTTGGGAGTGTTTAAAAGCTGTTTCTATGCTAGCAGCTTTAGACTGACAGGCATACATGTATTCGCTCCCAGTTCACTTGCTGGCATTTCTCTAGTGCCACTCCAGCGGCCCCTCTGGACTTGAGTGGACTTGAGAGCCTCCCTGCCTTGGCTCTTCACGTCCAGTGACAGCCTGGAAACAGCCTTGGCAGCCCTTCCCACCCTCCATCCCCCTGTTCACAGGCAGGGCCCCTGCTCACTCAGCAGTTCTGTTTCTGCACTTTCATTGTCCCCAGTTTTCATCTCTGTCCAACCCTTTGTCCCATCAGGCATGACAACCCCTTGCTGTGCTGTCCAAAAAAATAAATAAATAAATAAAAATAACTGAGCTGTATCAAAGGCAATATGAATATACGCTGGATAAACCATTTAAATTGAGCCCATAGTGTGTTAAACAGTTTCCAAATGCAGTGCTGTGTGAGTTTTTTTTTAATTGTTTAAGCAGTTTCTATGGAGAAAATCATAGTTAAAATAAAAACTTCCAACTTTTATATCTGGTATTCAAAAATCTTAGTTTTCTGAAATCACAGTTCCTTCACTGAATTTTTGCATGGTCCATTTTATATGGATCCATTCTATCAAAATGACATTCTCAAATTCTGGATAGCCATGTCACTGCCCAGACTGTGACTCCTTGACTTTTTTCATGTACCATCCGCAGCTGTCTAACTGGCTGACAAGTCACGATGCCTTTTTTCCCCGATTCCATGATCACAAGTCACCTTTCACAAGGATCACGGAAACTGAGATCTCCCTGCCTCTGCCCACTGTCATCCAGGCTTCCGCCATCAGCAGGATACCTTTCTAAGCCAGAATGAGCATGGGCTCTGTCCCTTCCACTAACTTTGGCTGCCCCACCCTCCCTCGGGCTAAAAAGCAAAGCCTAGATTTCTCAGCGCATGGGTGGAAAACCCAAGGTCTGCCACTGCCCACCAGCTCTGGACTTCTCCTTGGCCGTCCTCTCCCATAAAACTTGGACTCCACAGGCACCAACCTTCTTCCCTTTCCCATTTATCAAAATATGTCGAAGGCTAATAGATTCCACTCCCTTGGCTCATGTTACTTCTTTGCTCAGAATTTCAAGACCCACCTTCCTCGATGCTTTTTCTAACTTACACACATAGGTGTCTCTCGGATCCTACAGCTCTTCATTCAAACACCACAGATCATTCACCGCAGGGGGTACGATTATTTCACGGTACATCTCTTGTCACCACACGATTGCAAGTGTCTTAACAAGAGTTAGCATTCCACACGGAGCATAAAGCAACATAGTGAAAGGGCTCAATAAATACAGGATGGAAGTGTCTTTTCTTTAAGTTTGATATAAGCTATTATGTGTGAACCTTACTTCTTTTAAGCAATATAACAAACTTCATGGAATAAGACTTCAATACTCTATTATTAAATGAATCTGAGTCATGCCATCAATATTTTTGAATACTCCCTGCAAGCCTGCTGTATAGCATGGAGAACTCTACCTAATAATCTGGGATAATCTATGTGGGAAAAGAATCTGAAAGAGAATGGATGTGTGTGCATGTGTAACTGAATCACTTTGTGGTACAGCAGAAATTATCACAACCTTGCAAATCAACTCTACTTCAAAAAAACCTAAAAAAAAGACAACACATATTGGGGGTTACCTGTATTTTTTAAGTGAACGAATGCATAAATGTTGTATTATTTTCCAAATTAGATATTGAATTTTAAAATAAATATATGAAAAATGGATTACTCCATTAAATATGTGCCTCCACAAACAACTTTGAGAATATTTTTTGTTTTGTCTTTTTAGGCCGCACCCACAGCATATAGAAGTTCCCAGGCTAGGGGTCAAATCTGACCTGCAGCCACCAGCCTATGCCACAGCCACAGCAACGCCAGATCCTTAACCCACTAAACAAGGCCAGGAATTGAACCTGCATCTTCATGGATACTCATCAGGTTCGTTACCACTGAACCACAACGAGAACTCCAAGAATACGTTTATTCCCCTAAGAAATTCTAAGTTAACTCATTGATGAAACAAATGATAATGAAATGAAGCAAATGATAAACTGATTTCAACTTTTTTCACTCAGAGTGTAAGGTAATGAAAATTATTTCCACTGAATTTTTCAGAGAATTTCATGCCGGGATAACTTATTACCTCTTGAAAACTAGTCTAATTATTTAAAGAAAAATGTTTTTAATTTTAGTTACCTACTATGAAACCATGCAATAGAAAATATCGTATGGTTGTAGTGTTTAAAATGTATTTTCTTAGCACACAGACATAAAATATTTCCAGAGGTTAACATGTGTTTAAATCTATATAACAATGCCCTCCAAGTTAAAGCTCCAGAAGTACCAAGGGCATGTAATAGTTAAGTTTTGCAAGAAAAATGTAATTTTGGCACCAGCACAAATTGCTAATTTTGTTATCTCAGTGCACATTTGAGTGGATACTGGATTATTTAGATTTATGGGTTTTAGTGACTCCCATCAAAGACCCTTCAACAAAACACGTTTGATGATAGCGTTATCTGTTTATCAATTTGAAACAGTGCCTGGTTCATATTTTATTTGAGAAAATAGTCCTTAAAAAAAAAAAAGTTTTTCAGAAAATTCTTTCAATCTGCCCCCCCCCCGGCCTTTCCCCCAGCCCACCTACAGACACTGCAGTCAAGTCAACCTGCCATGCCAACTCCATTAAGAGGAAAAATATTCTTCCTGACGTTTATGAGTTTATTTTTTAAGAAGAAATTATAAAACTTTCCAAATATGTAGAAACCCATTAAAAGCAATGCAGTGCCAGAGGCAGGACGTGCTTAGATGGCATTGCATGTCACTGCCCCACGGCTCTCACCACGTAAACCTGATTGCCAATTAGACTGAGTACCGCAAGAATCAGGCAACGTATAAACATCCTAAACACATACTGAATATGCCACTTCGAATTTGCCACTGGCCCATTACAATATATCCATCAAATATATCCAAGGAACTAAGTCCTGCTGCACTGCAGAGACATTTAATAATGTTTCACTCAAACTCTGAGTGCTTTAAAAACACCACACACCCCTAATGCGGTAGATAAACATTTTATCTTTCTACTTTTGATCGCATATAATTTTCAGCCTTTGATCTGATATAGTTTAAGGTGTGTCGAGATGGATTCTGGCAGGGCGGGCGAGTGAAAAGAAAAGTTTAGCACTTTGGCTCCTGGAGACGCACATCCCAGACACAGGCTTTGGCAAGAGTGGAGATTGTACAGCCAGTTTTGACTACAGGAAATAAAAGAGGTGCTATTTAAGGGAAAGAACTTGGGTTAGAATGGAATTGCTGCTGTAAAAGATGTTCAACTCACATTGCCATATGGGTTTTTTGGAACAGTTCCCATGTATATTAGCTGTATTCTTGGCACGTGGAGCTGCCTTTGGATCTGTGGCATGCTTCTGCTGCTTTGAAGCTCTCAGAAGGTAATGTCATTTGGCCACACCTTCACAGGAAAAATCATTGACAATTTCAAGAATAAGATCTGGCTAAAAAAAATTAAATAATTTATCTGTACCTTGGTGTCTGCATTTACAGATAGAATATCTAATACTGTTATGTATTACTTTATAATTTGAGATTGATATATTCCACTAATTTACATGGGCCGAGAGAAAAAAAGATTTCCTTTTATTTGGGGAATTTCCGTAAAATAAATACAATATGTGTCAAATTTCATTTAATTTGAAGAAAAAATCCTGCTGTATCACAGAATGCCTCAGCTCAACTCTATAAAAGCAGTTCTCAAGTGTATTCTGTGTCGTATGCCATGCTAAGAACCTTCAAGGGCAACACACACCATTCAACTCATTTATTCATTTTTCATTTATTTATTCATTTAACAAACACATACTGACCACATACCAGATAACAGACACTGTCTTTAGATCAGGAGATCCGTGTCAAATTTTATTAAAACGGCTATATCCAATTTGTTCCTGTTAAAGTTCATTGTTGTCACATTTCACAGAGCCTCAGATGTACAGGATTTTCAAAGTGTAGGCTATGGGGATACGAAATAACTAAATGGCTGGATTTTGTAGAGGTTCAAATCTGAATTCAACCTTGATCTCAGTATTTGGATGGTGTGGAGAAGGCAATTAAGCTCTCAGAATTTTAATATCATCACCTGTAAAGTGAGGATATTTCCTAGCAATAGTCTCCAATGTGTATGGTTTATAACTATGGAGGCATTTTTAACTATGTTTTTGATTACATATATATTTACTTTATGAATATTAATACATATGACGCAAGATTTGAAAGGTGCAAGGGCGAGGAAAAAAATATCCCTTTTTCCTGCCCTGGTGCTATTTCCCAGCACCTGGTTCCCCCATATGGACAATCATTTTCCGGAGTCTCTCTCCAGAGATACTCACAGAATTTCACACACGTCTGTGTGTGCACATATACACATACATGTTCCCACACAAAGGGCGGTGCATGTGCTAAAACTGTATGTAGGTGGTAACTCCATATGGATGTGTAAGAGCTGCCTTACTCTTTTTAAGGCACACCTAATAGTTCGTTAAACAGATGCTTCAGATTACTATCTGGTCCCCCACATTCACACGAGGTTATTCCCATTCTTTTAGTTATACAATAAGGCTGCAGGAGTTATTCTTGCTGGTATCTAACTTTACCCAGGTGAGGGCATATTTGCAGACCTCACACTAAAGCATAAAAATCAGTAGGTAGAAAAGCTGTTCCTATGAAGTTTTGATGGATATTGCTCAAGAGTCCTGCAGAGGGAATGTTATTTACATCCCTGGTGAGGGTCTGTTTTCCCACAAACTTGGGACAAGGAGTGTCACTAAGAGATTCACTTCTTGCCAATCAAAAAAGTAAACTCTTGTCTTGATTCTCTTGCTTCTCTTGATATAAGAAAGTACGAGCACACTTTCACTTATCTGAAAGATCATTCTGGAAGCTTTTTGTTCATAACTTTTGCCCGTGATTGTAGTTAACTGTTTTTTATTTTTTACTAAATTTTTAGAATCTCTTTAATATATTAAAGCATTAACAAAATGAGCCATTTGTTTCATTCAGTTTTTCCCAGTTTATCACTTTTTTAGGGTTTTTTTCCACTACATTTTTAATTTTATGTGGCCACATATATCAATCTTCTTTTATGATTTTGTTTTATGCAATACTCAAAATGGCTTGCTTTACTATGCAATCATTAAAAAGCACAACAAAAGCCAGTGCCTCCCATGTCTCCCTCTAGTTCTTCTGTTTACATTCTACTTGTTTGGGGGACATATTAGATAAAAGGTATAAAGCAGAAATCAAAGTTCATTTTATTTTTCAGAAGCTACACAACCTTTCTCCTGCCATTTGCTAATCATTTTCCGACTGTTCAAATGCCACGTTTAGCCTTTAACATATTACTCTGTGTTTAAGCACATACCTGGATTTCATGCACTGATCTCTTCGTTTTTCATGCAGCCATGAAAAATGTATTTTTCAATATTTGGAGTGTACCTTTCCGTGTATTTCATTGAACCTCGTTGTTTTCGCTGGTGGGCACCTGACAGAATGCAGTGATATCTGCTATGACTACTTCATTCTTAATGTTCTCTGTATTTTCTACAATCTCTCTTGACTTCTTTCCCTTTTTCTTTGGTAATTTCTTTGTGAAATCTTTATTTATTAAAAAAACAGATGGAGATACATGTGCATTTTCCACCAACACAATTATGCATTATGTGGACAAGATAATTTTATTTCTTATTTCTCATACTTTATACATTTTTTTCTTACCTTATTGTACTAGCTAGCACAGTAGAATATTGAATATGAATAAGAGAAAAGCAGACATCCTCTCTTTTCTTGAACTCAAAAAAAGCTTTCACTGTTTACAGTTATAATGCATATGGTAGATATTTTTGGTAGATATTTTTTAGCTGTAGAATAGAAATTATTTCTTTTTCTTTTTTTTTTTTTGGTCTTTTTGCTATTTCTTGGGCCGTTTCTGCGGCATATGGAGGTTCCCAGGCTAGGGGTTGAATCAGAGCTGTAGCCACCGGCCTACGCCAGAGCCACAGCAACGCAGGATCCGAGCTGCATCTGCAACCTACACCACAGCTCACGGCAACGCCGGATCGTTAACCCACTGAGCAAGGGCAGGGACCGAACCCGCATCCTCGTGGTTCCTAGTCGGATTCGTTAACCACTGCGCCACGACGGGAACTCCAGAAATTATTTATTTGCTAAACAACTTTTTTAAATATGGTAAGTGGACAGTAAATTTTATCAGGTTTCTTACTGTATCTACTAAACTATATATAATTTTCATCATTAATATATTAATATGAATGAAGTATGGTGATTAAATTTATAATTTACACTATATTTCATTCCTGGGATAAGTCAAAGTTGATCTGACAAACAATTCTTTTTGTAATGTATATCTGATTTGATTTACTAATTTTGCAGTATAATTTTTACATGCATGGTTGTGACTAGTATTGGTGTACAATTTTCCTGTCTTCTATTGTCTTGTAAAGACTTGGTACCAGATTATACTAGCCTCATGACTGAAATGAGTTCTGTGACATACACACACGTGTGTGTGTGTGTGTGTGTGTGTGTGTGTGTGTGTGTGTGTGTTTGGTTAAGTATTCCTAGAATACGTGTGTGTGTGTATATACATATGTACGTGTGTGTGTGTGTGCGTGTTGGTTAAGTATTCCTAGTAGCCATAAAGAGACAATTTTTTTCCACGGTAGATTTTTGATTGCTGATTCAATTTTTTTAGTTGACACTACTACACCATTTTCCAACATGATTCAAGTAAGATTATATTTAAGAATTCATCAGTGTGATCTAAATTTTTGAGTTTACTGGCACAGGATTTTCATAAAATCCCCTATTTTCTTTATAGAGTGTGCAAGACTTAGGGCTCAATTCTGTACAAAGATTTGTGTGTCTCTCATTCCTCTCCAGCCTAACTCACCCTTCTTTTGCAAATCTCCGTAGGTTTTTTAAAGAGCCAGTATTTGGTTTTATTGATCCTTTTACTTTTTGTTTTCAATTTCATTACATTTTTCTTTTATATCTATTCTTTCTTAGTCTTTTGATTTATTTTGCTCTTATTTTATAACTTTTTAAAATGGATGCTGTGATGAATTTGTTATATTCCAAATGCATTCTGCTGAACTCTAGACCCCAGAACTCCACGTTCTGTGCGTTTCCAGCCAGAGTGGTCCTTCTCCCAGGGACACTCTCTTGTGGAGAAGCCAGGAAGAAGCAGAGGAGCTGACATCTTGCTGCACGCACATGGCTTTTCCATCCAATGCTAATCAACCACGGTGTTGCTGTGAAGGGACTGGAAGATGGGACCGAAGTTGAAATCAGGTGATTTTGTCGGGGTTTTTCGTTTGTTTGTTTGATTTTTGTCTTTTTAGGGCCGAACCTGTGGCATATGAAGGTGCCGAGGCTAGGGGTCGAATTGGAGCTGTAGCCTCTGGCCTACGCCACAGCAACGCCAGATCCGAGCCGGGTCTGCAACCTACACCACAGCTCATGGCAACGCCAGATACCTAACCCACTGAGCGAGGCCAGGGGTCAAACCTGCGTCCTCCTGGGTACTAGTCAGATTCGTTTCCCCTGAACCAGGAGGCGAACTCCCCCGTTTTGTGTTGATCAAATGGATTATCCTTCCTGGCCCGATTTGATCAGGTAGAGACCCTTCTGGAAGAAAAACCAAGCCCTCCCTGAAGATCAGAGACTCCAAATAACCGCTGACCTGCCCTTCTCTTCTCCTTTTCTCTTTCCTCCCTCCTTTTGCCACCTGTGGCTGTCAAGCTCTGACTTTGCTCCCGGGATTCTAGCCTGCTCCTGCCCTTCCCTTCTTCCCCTGGCCCTGCTCCTCCGGTTGAGTGTGACTGTCTCATTAAAGAATATGTGTCCACAACTTTTTGGAGAATTACACCTGTGCGTCTCTCCTTTATGTAGAAATGTTATCACATGGAGCTTACTTACCTAAGTGCACGATGAAGTGGCATCTTTGTACTCCTCCTGAATTATATGTCATCATTACAACCCTTTTCTCTTATTTCTACCTCGCACTTGAAAACTATGCTCTGGTAGAGAAGATGTTGACGCTACAATCTGTTCATTTTTACTGACTCCGTGAGGGAATACTTTTGATTTTATAACGAAAGTTTATTTCTATTTTTCTGCATGTTCACCTCAATTAAAATCTATGCAATAAAAGAAAATGAGATCTAACAGCAGGCTGGGAGAGTTCTGCGTGGACTTTATTTCCAGACCATATTACAACATCTCAAAGGTTTATCTCCTTCGCACCTGTCTGCCAGTGCATGCGTATTCCTAAACAGGATTCTCAGAGCACCACTTTTTAACCATGTCCGGCAACCTACTGACTCTAATAAAACCAGGATGATAGGCAGCGTTTCGTTTGCACTGCTTTATATTGCCTCTGGCAGGCCCTCTGCACGCATAATGCTTTAGAGTCTTTACTCTTCAATGACTTGATAATGTGGGATTTATTCGTTTAATTTTACAGATGATGAAACAGAGGAGGAGAAAAAAATGTGCCCTACAGTATGCATGCCACTCCAAGTCAGAATTTGAACTCAGATCTGTCTGGTTCTTTGTGTCTATATTGCAGTTCAGGATTTGAAAGTAAAAAACAAACATTAGGATCTTTGATTAGGAAAAAATAACATTGCCAAGTGTATACTTCTGCTTCTTCTAGCCTCTGCTGGGTGGTTTAAGTAGTTTTCTTTTTTTTTTTTTGGTCTTTTTTTTTGCTATTTCTTGGGCTGCTCCCGAGGCATATGGAGGTTCCCAGGCTAGGGGTCAAATCGGAGCTGTAGCCACCGGCCTACGCCAGAGCCACAGCAACGTGGGATCCAAGCCGCGTCTGCAACCTACACCACAGCTCACGGCAACGCCGGATCGTTAACCCACCGAGCAAGTGCAGGGACCGAACCCGCAACCTCATGGTTCCTAGTCGGATTCGTCAACCACTGCGCCACGACGGGAACTCCTAAGTAGTTTTCTGAAAGAAGTAACCTGAGTGGACAGTTTGATTTGTTTAGTATTTTGCCAATTTGTTTATATGCTAAAGTTATTTTGTTAATAATTTATTTTTTAAAAAAGGAAACTTCTCTCGCCGTGACAATGACTATCACCAAATGTCATTCCCACATTTGCCTGCCTAAGAGTGCTTTAAGGTAGCCTCATGGACTATTTATCTTAGAACTATTTATCTTGAGGACATTTACATTTTCATTATTTTGGCAAACCATTTCAGGTGTGGACAGTCAGAAAATTATCTGGAACTTATGTTAGTTTTCTACAAAAGCTAAGTTCAACTCTGTCTCACTTAGAGCTCGTCTGTGACTGTGAAAATAGCCTTGTGTGTCTGTCTACCTAGTCGGCACTGCCAAGTGTATAGTTAACATAACCGTCAGAATTTTAACTCCTGGACTGCTTTGCTTCCCCGTGTTTAAATTGGCAACTTTCATGTTGCTTTACGACACTTTTGCATCTAATTACCTAGATTATTACATTAAGCAAAAACGTAATTTCTTTGGAAATTTGCACTCAAAAATATATAGAGGATGACATCATGTAGAAAGAATGTGCAAAGGGCAAAAGGAAACTTCAGCAGTTAATGTTTAGCTTTTTTGAATTTTATTTTCCACTGAAATGATTTTCCCCTTCTGACTAATTATGATTCCCGTTTAAAAAAGTGTCGCTAAAGGGCCGTCTACATACTTTAGTCTAATCGTTTTAAAGAATCAAATGACTGTGTTCAAAAATATTTGGGGATAATGTTCCAATTAAAATGCAACAAAATTACAGAATACAAAAGTTGTACGTTATTAGAAGGTTTTAAACTCTAAGTTTTACGCTAACTCATTCAAAGACACTAATTCACCTTTAAATGGTTTCTCATAGGTCTTAGTTATAAATGCTTTCACTGGAAGTCACAGAAGTTCTTGTCATCTATTAGAGGTACCACTTAATTCACAAAGTAGGTCCTCAAGCGGCCTCAAAGACCTAGGGCAGCGGCCAAAATGACTCACCTGAATGGGGAGGGTCCCTACGGAGAGTGCATCAGCCTCATTAATGAAAATCGATTCTAAACAGACGCGTTATTGCTTAAATATATTTACGTCGGTAAGATATGGAGTGTCTCTCTATTCAAACCAAAATTATGCTAACATACCAAACATAAAGTACACTAGGAAATCTGTACATTTAAGTCAGTGCCAAATATTTAAATTTTTCCAAACCAAGGTTTTTTCCCTTAAATATTGTGAAAGAAGGCTTTGTTTTGTTTTGGTTCTGTGTATGTGTGTGCGTATGTGTGTGTGACAAAACTTATAAATCACCATGAGAATTAATCCATAGCATTTCAATTTTAGATGAAATCATCAAAATTTGACACATTGCTTTTCTGCAGCTGTTTGGTACAGATGCCAGTTTTTAGTTCATGACGTCCCATACTCCAGACTACAATTAACTTTGCCAACTGCAATAATAAGGGTTAATGTTTCAAATTTACAACAAAATACTTTGCAATATTATCAAAATCTTGACTCCAGACAAGGAAGTCTATTGCTTGGTACCCTTTTTGAGACCTAAACCAGGTGTGTGTGCTTATTTTTGTGCACAACTATTCACTGAGCAGGGCCCTTGGAGGTCATCGTGCTTCAGCTGCCCCTCAACATGCAATCCCGTCCCTGACATCAGAGACCCACGGCCACTGGGTCATCACGAATGGCCAGCGAGGAGAAACTCAACATTCTAATAATTGTTCTTCCTTGTGGTTCATCAGTAGACAGAGCTCTTTTTACGATTCCCTTTATGCTACTCCACAAAAGCAAAAATCATATCACTCTTTTGAAGATACATTACGCGTATACATTTTTCAACAGGCAGTCTCTACTCAGTGATTTCCTATTGATGTGGGGAAACTTTTAAGTGATCCTTATTCAAATACATACAGAGTGAGGGAAAGAGGATAAAGCACACTATTCCCACGGATACAGAAAGACAGACGGCCTTCAGAACTAAAAACACAGTCTCCCTTCTACCAACCCTAGAAGGCGAAGGTCGAGGACTTTGAGGGAAGAGTCGTCAGTTTCATTACTGAGCATTTACGTATCCATGAAGCGGAGGGAAATAACTGAGGTTGGACGGAATCTAGACTTGAGGACTGACACTTTTTTTTTTCTTTCTTTTTTTTTAATGAAGACAAAGAGAGGGAATGCAGCCCTCCCTCCCAGCGTGGAGAATACGCGGAGCAAAAGACCTCATGGTACCAACAAGCTGAAGTCAGTTTTGTACCTTGGCCAGCTCACCTCCAGGCATGCGCTAGAGAGAACACACAAGAGAATTTCTAAGGATCCTTCCAAAGACTTGAAGGCACCGACTTAGAGACCACCCTGCAGGACTCCTGGTAGTAACGGGGAGAGAGCAAGGGCTGAATCATTTTCTCTTCATGTTTCCATTTATGATTTAGATGCCCAGGGGCTTCCAGTGCAGGGTTTTGGTCTGAATGCCTGGGAGCCAGCACTGGGCGGGGGTGGGAGTGTTGGGGGTGGGGGAGGGTGTTGAGGGGTGTCTATGGTATCTCAGCATTTGGAAGGAGGCTGATGATGTGGGATCTGGCAGCCGCTCCCATCTTCCCACACTTTAAATAAGAGAGCTCCCTTTTTATGCTTTTGTTTATATGTTAGGTTTCCAAGAAAAATGTGATTTTTGAAAGAATTATGCTGCTCCTTTAAACATTTGGAATGGCTACTGTATTTCCCTATGAAAAGCTTTAGACCTTCTAGATAACAGAGCCTCTGTTACCACTGAAATCCAGGAACCTGAGTCAGAAATCACATCTAATTTCTATCTCCTGTGGGTTTAATTGTACAAATGCATTCCTATGCATAAATCATATTCAATTTACATTTGATATACCAATCATTAATTTTCATTTTACTCTATTTTGGATATAATGCTATAAAAGATTCCCCTTTCCTGCAAAAATAGTTTATAAGATTCTTCTTTTCTCTCAGCAAAAGAGCAAATGGTTAAGAAAGCCTAAAGAAAATGGAAAACTGAGACTTCTCTTTACAAACAAAACACCCAGAGGCTTAGAATTTAAAATTAAGGAAATAGTAAAAGCAAATAAAGAACAAAGAAGTACCAGGTAAAAAAAATTCACTATTGGGGGATCAGGACAGAGGCCATAAAAAATAACTTCTTTGAAATATCTGTCTTCATATTAAATTGGAATGAGTATTCAGGGTGGCAGAAGATTGTTTTATCTGAGCCCATACTTTCATCCCTAGCCATTACCTTCTATTGTTCAAAGATGATATTGTGTTGGTTAGATTAACTGCGGAGACACAGTGCAGACCCAGCATAAGAATGTATCTGCTGAAACTCTGAATTCTTGTAATGTTTCCCTGGGTGCCTTTCAGAATAAGATGGAAACAAAAACAGCAAAGTGACTCATTCCATGATAAATGAATGTACCCAGAAATATGAGCCTGTACTACCAGCCAGAATTACTGATTCAGGCTTGCTGAGAAAAACATGAAATAAAATAGAAAAGGGTTTCCTACAAGGCCAACTTAATCAAGAGCTTTGAACATGATAATAAAAACATTTGATGGGGGGGGGATGAAGATACTCAGCTATTTTCCTTCCTGAGTGTAATGAGACCACGTTTGGAGAAAATGCGGATTCTGTAATTAAAGGGTACTGAGAGTCAGTCCTTTTTGCTTTACATCTCAAAATCATCTTGAAAGTGAATTGTAATGCAAGTATTTATCTCTCTTCGGTTTACAGGGCATTTGGGAAATAATTATTTTTAGGAGTGCATCAACTGCACTCAACTGGAATATGAATCTGGGTGGGGGGAATCTGGGGCCACTCATCTCTAAAGATATTTGCATGCCCTGATGGAGTCACAGGACCAATGATGCCCCATGGTGGTCTTTTGCTGGGAGAGGGGAAGATGGTTTGAACACAAAGGAGTTTGATGCACTTGAGGAGACAGAGCAGTAATGGATGAGACTGCTCTACCACTGATGTCCTTTCTTTGAGGGATTGTTTTGAGCACCACATGAGAGAAGGGCCAAATTAGAAGCTGAATTGGCTATTTTTGTGATAGATTTTTATGTATCTCTGGCAAATAAAAAGCATTATGTTAGGACACAGGCGGCAAAGGAGACCGCAAAGAACGGGAAACAGGCATTCCCCATCTTGAGTATGGGACCGGGTATCCTCTGCCTTATCGGTGGGCGGCTCGGGGACACTGGACGCCAGCAGCACCCTTGGCCTAAACAGTCCATCCATATGGAAACATGGATGAGTCAGAAACTAAGGAGCCGATAGGAGACACTCTCCAAGCAAGTGCCAGGAAGAAGTTCAGAGCATGCAGGGGACTAAGGCTCTTGAACAGACCTCGGGTCTTGCAAGTAGAATTCTACGGCATTTTAACAAGTGCAGATGCCTTTCAAAGCCAACCTACTGCGATGGTTTATTTTCTGTGTCATTTTATCTAGAGCACAGTCCCCAGACAGCTGATTGAATATACCAGTCCAGATATTGCCATGAAGGTGTCTGTAAGATGAGATAAGGTTTAAATTAGTAGACTGTGAGCACAGCTGATTATCGTCCAAAATATAGATGGGACTCATCCCCAAAGAGAAAAAGGTTGACATTCCCCAAGGAAGAGGGAATCCTGCGGCCAGATGCCTTCAGACTCAGGCCAGGACACCAGCTCTTCCTAGGCCTCAGGCCTCCTGCCTGCCCTGCAGGATTCAGACCTGCCAGCCCCGCACGTCTTAAGGATCTCATTTCTCTGGAGAAACCGAACTCATACACCTACTATGTGTCAGGCTCTTTACATACAGCACGTCCAGATTTCAAGAGTCTGTGAAAATATTTGTTATGAATTACCGTCCCCTCTTTATGGAAGAGAAAAGTTGATGTTCACAGAAATTCAATGACTTGACCAAACTCTAGAGCTAGTAAATGGTGGAGTGAAAATTAAGGCTGTGTTTCTCTCACTCTGGTGTCCGTGCATTCTCCATCTGCTGTATTTGATAAAATCTTATGAAACAAGTGTTTATGTCTCCGCTAAAGTCCTCAAGGAATGCACCACCATTAGAACATAGGCCACACATACCCCTTATTAGATTGGGCTAGGCAAATTATTGTAATTCATTCAGGAATGCTAAAATGCTACAGAAAAGCAAGTTAACAGGCTAACGGAAGAGGAGATGATATATTTTTGCTATATTTATAATATTTCAAGAAGTTCTGCCATGTGAGTCTAGTGGAAAGAAGACACTAGTCTGTAGAATGGGAACAACTACCTTTATATTTTGTTAGTTTAACATCACATTTCAAATTTTACGATAAGAAGTTTTCCACAGAAATGATAAATTCTCAACAACCACAACAAAATTAGCCTTTTAAATATATTATATTCTATATTTAATCATCTGTATCTCCACTGGAGTTTCTGAGGTCTTCATGTTAAGATTTCATTTAAATTCCATTAATAAAAAATGTATTTATAGTAAATAAAATTGACATGGTCACTTGTGCCCAAGAGAATTGTGTATTACTGGTCTTCAGTCCATATGAATGATTGAGGAAATCATATATATGTGTGTATATATACGTATATATAGTCATATACCATAAATCATAGGTGTATACATATACATATATATAAAATATTTTTAAAAATATTTTTCAAAAATCCTATTTCATAAGCGGAGGTAAAAAAATAAGTTACATCAGATTTGCTGGTAACACAGTGCCTTAATGATAGCAGGTCCTTGAGAAAGGATGGCTAAGTGAATGAAGAATTTATTTCTGTAGACATGCATTTTTAGCATGGACAGAAAATTGGAACTCAAGGCAAAGAGATTTTCTTTCTTTCTATTTTAACAAAACTTACTTGAAAGGAAACAATATCTAAATTGAAACAGTTCACAATTTTATATAATATGCATTTTATCTATTTATCAAAACATTATGTTCATTGAAATTATAGAAAATACCTAATTTTAGTATATTTCTTTAAAATTTTCAAGATGTTTAAAATATTTAATTGCTTTAAGTACATGACTTAAGGGGGTTTCCTGGTGGCTTAGCAAGTGAAGGATCTGGCATTGTCACTGCTGTGGCTCGGGTCACTGCTGTGACATGGGTTCAATCCCTAGCCTGGGAATATCCACGTGCTGCAGACATGGTCAAGAAAAGTATATAACTTAAAAAGACAGACATTATATTTTTAAAGAGAAAATACATTTTTACAGACAGAAGAATGCCGTCTAATAAATGGGAAGGACATGACAAAATTGGAACTAGAACCATTTTGCAATCCACAATAATGACTTGTTCTGGCAAAGCCAAGCCCTTCGGTGCTAAAAACCATTGGATCAAAGTTCTTGGGATAAAGGACAGTCACAAGGCAAGGGCATATCTCCTATCAGTTGCCAAAACAAGGTATTTTTACAATGAAGACACTAGGCAGCCATCCTTTAAACCAAATCATCTACCTTAGATGAATCTCAACAAGAGAACCACTAGTGGGAGGCCAGGAGTTATTACTTGAACAGGAACCTGCCTCTCTTACAGAGACTGGGGCTCAGTTACTAGCTCCGACTTGGTACCAAGGCAAACTGCTCCGGCGCTCCTGTCCTAGGTTATGTACTGAATGCCAGCTCTGAATGATCATGAAGGGAATCAGGAGTTCCCAGTGTGGTGCAGCGGAAACGAATCCGACTAGGAACCATGAGGTTGCAGGTTCCATCCCTGGCCTCGCTCAGTGGGTTAAGGATCTGGTGTTGCTGTGGCTGTGGTGTAGGTCGGCAGCTGTAGCTCTGATTAAACCCCTAGCCTGGGAACCTCCATATGCCACGGGTGCGGCCTTAAAAAAATCAATCAATAAATAAATAAAAATAAAGAGCATCAGAAAAACCTGAGGGTACATCCCTATGGCCATTACTGTGTCTGGAAAAAGAGAACTCATGCAAGGCTGTACATCTACGGAGAAAGGTTATTTTAGTCAAGAAAAATATCATAACAACTGGAAGCAGCAAAGATTCCCTTTAGATTTGGGTAGCCTTCTAATTCAGCACCATCTATCAACACATTCCTCAAAATCAAAAATACACTCGGGCTCATAAAAGCTAGAATCAACATATCAAAGGCCACTTGGAAAGGATGTTATTACTCAGAAGTATGTCAGCATGTCCACTGAAAGAGAGAACTGCTTACACTGTTATCAATTTAATGGGAAAATTTACAACTTTAATAGTCATTTTGGGTCGGATCCAAATACTAAGAACACTTTTTATTTTTGCTTTGTTTTGTTGTGTTTTATTTTTACCATTAGTGTTGTCATTTATACGAGTTGATTTCCAAAGGTGAATTAAAACTAGTTTTAGTTGCCTATTATTGAAAATTCATTAGAATTATGAGGACGCATCCGCTTAGAGCTCATAAAATGGTTACAGAAAAACAATTAGTGAAAATCAAAGAAGACTTAAAAGTTTCTCAGGAAACGGCTATTTATCTGCATATTCCTCAGAATCCTGTATCTCAGTGTCATAAACAAAGAGTGAGCAACAACATCACAGCCCTCAAACCAGAATGCCTTTTGCACTGCCTTCTCGACACCGAGCCAAGAGATGCCTTCCTGACGTAATGCAGTACACAAAGAGAGCATTTAAAATACCATATATTTCAGACTTACAGAAATGAAAAAAGATACAGATTATACCATCTGGTAACTTGCCCAGGACCTAAAATGACTTCGACACCTACCTGAATTTCCCAGAAGCACCAATTAAATGGAGCCATTATTCATTCTTTATTTTATTTAGTTGCTTCATATCACTAGGGATCATTAACAGCTGCCAATATTGACATTTTTTTTCCTGCATTGTGTTTGGAAGTATTATCCAACTCTGAGATCATGGTCTATGGATGCGCTTCTACAGAAGAATTCATCCTGAAAGGATGTCACTAAGCACAATTAGGATTTTTTTTTTCCCCAGAGACCTTAGTCAGGCAATAATAGTCATTGAAAACATTCTAGAACCATTCTAACTTTAAAATAGAGATAATATTTAAATATCTGAATTTTAAATATTTTAATAATATTTAAAATATTATTTTTGGTTGGTCAGATCTGCCAACCAAAATATTTAATGCCATTCCAAATAAATATAAAATAATATATATTAATACAGAGTAGATGCACTGAATTAGTAAACCAACCTGATCGTTAAAAACCTAAAATAGCTTTAAAAATTTTTTAAGAAAGCATGAGATAAAGATCTGAGAGAACAGGGTAGAACTTTTTAAAACAGTATAGCACTCCTCGTGATTATATTCCTTTTACTAACAGCAAATCTGAATCCATTTATTTTCCCCACTTGATATTATTACCATTTCCTCTCAATCAAAATTCAAAGACCTGCAATGCCCCCAAACCCCAGGATCCACTCATTCCATTGTACTCACACATTCTTAAGTCAGAAAGAGTGAAGGGAATCTTTATTTTTTTATTTTTATTTTTTTATGGCCCTACCCAGGGCTTATGGACATTCCCAGGCTAGGGGTCGAATTGAAGCTGTAGCTGCCGGCCTACGCCACAGCTCACAGCAACGCAGGATCCTTAGCCAACTGAGTGAAGCCAGAGATCAAACCTTCATCTCCATGGATTCTAGCTGGGTTCATTAACCATTGGGCCATGATGGGAACTCCAGGAGTCTTTAATCTCTACCTGCTAGAACCATGTCTTCTGGGGCTGCCAGAATCAGCCTGAAGGACACTTCGCCTTTCTGGCCCCACAGGCTGAGAGTTGTCATATACTTGGATTCCATGCTTAAAACATTTAAAATTTACATTCAAAGCTTACTCATTTGTCCCTCAGAGAAGATAATCATGCCAGATAATCATGCTGGTGATTGGACTTTGCAGAGTCCATAACTTTGTGGGCCTGAATGAGCCTCTCCTGAGGAATGTCAGATGCTGAAAATGAGTATCAAGCCAAGCTGGGTGAATTTTCCTGATGCTCCTAGGTCAGAGGCTTGGAATACTTTGCCAAATGTTACTCCGGTCCATTCCATTACTCTCTCAAACTCTGTGACAAGATTGCAATGATTTTTCTTCCAGAGGATTCCCTAGGATCTTTGTGCCAAGGAGTTATCTCCTCACCCAGAGCCCCAAGTAGGAAGACAAAAGACCTAGTGATCTCCTTGTTGGGGGACCGCCATAAAAGGGAGACCACTCAAGTGATTCTTTTTCTTTTCCATTAATAATAAAAACCTGTTCCAAGGTGACTTGCTATGTGAACCTTTAAAGAGGCTGGCTTATTTTTTTAATTCTGTCCCCAGGTGTCCAATTATTTAAAAGTAGAAAAATAATAAATCAATGGTAAGATTAACACCAAACATTATTACCAAATGATACTGCGCAGCTGCTAAAGTTTGACTGAAAACGGAAGTGATTTTTTCCTAAAAGATGTAGCAAGGACGAAGATGCAGTAAATCATTAACCTTCATGATGTCCACGAGATGAAATAAGACTGTTGTTGAGGCAAAGAACAGTTTCTCCTTTATAATGACAATATGCTTAAATAAAAAGGAAAATGTACATGATCTAGTGAAAGGCGTTCTTGAGAATGCCCATTCAACAAGTACAAAAAGACATTTTCTGCGGTATTGCCAACGAGTATAGCAAAGTGATACATGAAAAAAACATAATGAGGAATTAACAGCCTTAACTCATCCATCCATGTCCAGGGACAGGATGTCAAGTAACCTGAAGGGCTGAAGAACTGTCTTATTTGCAAAATTAAAACAGAGGCTGCCACGGCTATATGGATGCTGGTAGGAGCCAGGCAGACTCCTGCCTCCCAGATGAAGGACAGCTTATCAGCCCTGGCGATCGCGGGGCCGCAGTGTCAGCATCCGTGCTGGTTCCCAGCTCCGATTCCCGCAGGCCAGCATGAAGAGGATCAGAGGGAACCAGCATCCATGGGGGCGGAGAGGACCCTCAGCCCAGGGAGTCCGAATTCCTGTGAGGAAGAGGAAGCACATCTGCCTGTCGCTCCTCAGGGAGAACCATCTCTCTGCTCCAAGACTGTCTGCTGTATAAACATCCATGACAATTTAGTCCAGTATGAAAGGGCTGTCAGTGCCTAACTTACAAGAAGGGCAAAAGGGGAGGGACCTACTGCCTCCCAATGGGGATGTTCTGGAAAAAATAAACAAAATGCTGATTTATGGCAAATATTCCCAATGGTCCAATGTACTAGGAAAAAAGAGCAAGTGCCCTGGCAGTGAAATTAAGGGAGATCAGTGATTCTCAAATGGGGATGAGTCAGCAACATCTCAAGATTTGGGGGTTGTCACAACTGGGAATGCTCCTCGCCTTTAGAAGGTAGGGGCAGGGAGCTCCCAATACTGTACGCCACAGGGCAACCTCCTACAACAAAGACATGTTCAGCACAAATGCTAAAAGTGCAAAGATCGAGAACCCTAATGCATACTTGCCTCATTTCAATAACTGTACCTAATCTCCAATAATCTGGAATAATATTGTTCAAAGTACATGATCATGCAAATCAAAACTACAATGAGGTACCACCTCACACCAGTCAGAATGGCCATCATTAATAAGTCTACAAATAACAAATGCTGGAAAGGGTGTGGAGAAAAGGGACCCCTCCTACACTGTTGGTGGGAATGTAAATTGGTACAACCACTATGGAAAACAGCACGGAGGTACCTCAGAAAACTAAATTTAGAACTACCATATGACCCAGCAATCCCACTCCTGGGCATATATCTGGACAAAACTTTCCTTCAAAAAGATGCATGCAGACCTGTGTTCATTGCAGCATCTTTCACAATAGCCAAGACATGGAAACAACCTAAATGTCCATCGACAGATGAATGGATTAAGACTGGTGCATGTACACAATGGAATACTGCTCAGCCACACAAAAGAACAAAATAATGCCATTTGCAGCAACATGGATGGAACCAGAGATTCTCATACTAAGTGAAGTAAGGCAGAAAGAGGAAGACGAATACCATTTGATATAACTTACACGTAGAATCTAAAATTTGGCACAAAGGAACCTATCTACAGAATAGAAATAAACTCAGGGACATTGAAAAAAGACTTGTAGTTGCCAAGGGAGAGAGGGGAGGGAGTGGAATGGGCAGGGTTCAGGGTTAGCAGATGCAAACTCTTGCATTTGGAGTAGATAAACAACAGGGTCCTGCTTTACAGCACAGGGAACCATATCCAGTCACTTGCGATGGAACATGATGGAAGATATTATGAGAAAAAGTATATATACATGTATACATATATATGCCTGGCTCGCTTTGCTGTACAACAGAAATTGACAGAACATTGTAAATCAACCATAATAAAAACATTAAATAAATAAAGTACATGATCATTGGAAAAGTGTTGACCCAGAGGGTTTGCATTTGTTTCTAGTGAGCAAATAAAAATCATTTTACTCAAATAAAGTAGTACTTACAAATCACCTTTAGAAATTTTCTAAACATATTCTAATGTAGTAACTTAAATGAAGATTACTTTCCAATTCATAATTAGATGTCCTTTTAGTAAAGCATATGTTGCAATGGGTTGGAAAAATAGATTTAACTCTCAATCTTTCAGAAATGGAATCCTAGAATCATCACTTATCAGCTGCACGACCTTGGGAAAATGACAGACATTCTTTGACCCTCAATTTCTCAGCTTTCAAACAGGTCAATTACAATATGCAATATTAATACTGACTGCAAAGACATTGTGAGAATTCACTGAAATATGGAATAGATAAGTGCTTTGTAAATTCTAAAGCTACTCATATCAGCAGAGATTTTAAGGGCAATTTTTCCCCTTGACATCAAAGAGACAGAGTAGTGATAAATGGCCTATCCTCCTGCTGCAGGATCACTGATTTCTGAACTCCTCAAGGACTGTAATAACAGTCTTTTTATTCTTCTTCAGTGGGTTTTCGTTTACCCTATTTTGAAGGCCAGGTATGTGCAATTGTATAGAATAACCTGTCAAGAATTAGAACAGTGTTTGATGTAGCTTCACGGCATCGTGTTCCATGAAACGTCTGAGAGCTGACTTGGCAAGCCTCTCAAAATGGGCAAATTCAAGATTAAGCACAAACCGTGGCCCACTCAGAGAAATAGAGTTACACGTGTCATTTTCATCTGCTTGTGATATCATTCTTTTCCTTTTCAGTGCAAGAGAAGCAATGTTTTGACTGCCTTGTGGACTTGCTTAATTAAATGTATCTTGCTCAAATCCAGTTTTTACAAGCAGTGATGGCAAAAGGAGCAAAAGAGGCTTTCGAGACCAGCTAAGTGGAAGAGCACACTGAAATGCCCTAACACCTACCTGAGGCTTTTCCTACGGAAAACCATCAGTTATCCAGATAGGATTTTGTTACTTTAAGTACAAGAACAGCATACATGGCTTGCAAAAGAAGATTACGCTGGTTGACCACAGATTTTCTGTGTTACTTACAATGGCTGAACACAAATATTTAGGACGTGTCTAGGAAGTCCATAGGGCTTCATTGTCTGAACTGCTTTATGTGTAAAAGAATCCTATCACCCAATCTGTTCCAAGGATGGCTTCAGCCCCAACCGGTGATTAAACTGGTGACCAAAGCAAAGGTAGATAACAGTGGAATAGGAGGGAATGTCTCTTCAAGCTCTGCAGACTACACAAGCAGCATGCCGGCTAATACGACAGACATTGATGAGGGAAGTTTCTCAACACCATCTACCACCAATGGTGGCAGCCACCTGAATTTACACTGACCTAATATTCCCCTTACATTTATACTTCGGGAGCCATGAATGATCATTAGCAGAATGGGACAAAATATCAAAAAACAGATGAGGATTAAAATCACCTCACATACTTAGATAAATTTACATTAAAAAGCAGATAGAAGTGTGGTTAGTTTTTAATTTGTGAAACTGTTTTAAGGAGCACATTCATTACATTTTTTGCCCATAACAAAATTGATATGCAAACCGAATGACAATATCAGTAATTGAATTCATTCAACCCATTTATTCTCAAAGATGAAGACTCCTTGTATTTCCACAGATTACAGAATTCACTAAGACAACTGGACCCATGAACTCTGCAGTTCCTTCAGGAGGGAACACGTCGCAGTTCCTATAATCTTTTCTAAATTGCTGAATCATGAAGTGGAGAACTTGAACTGAAGTTGAACTAACGCTGCATTACCCAATACACTTCTGGTTGGTCAGAACAAAGCCTAATCAAACAGTGATTCATAATAATCAATAATATTGATTAATGAAAATACCTAGAATATATACTGTTTTTATAGAGTTATATTAAAGGATATCCTTTGTGCAGTAAATACAAAATCAAATACAGAGAGTGCAACTAGAGATTATCGTACTAAGAGAAATAAGTCAGAAGAGAAAGACAAATACCATATGATACCACTTATATGTGGAATCTAAAATATGACACAAATGAAACTATCTACAAAACAGAAACAGACTCACAGACATGGAGAACAGACTTGTGGTTGGCCAAGGGGGAGAGGGGAGGGAGTGGAATGGATGGGGAGTTTGGGGTTAGTAGATATAAACTATTACATTTAGAATGGATAAAGAACCAGGTGCTACGGTACAGCACAGGGAACTATATCCAATCTCCTAGAATAGACTATGATGGAAAGTAATATAAAAAAATGTATATATGTATGATTGAGTCACTTTTCTGTATAGCAGAAATTGGCAGAGCACTGTAAATCAGCCATACTTTAATCAAATTAAAAAGTGATCAAATACAGAGAATGTACTGATTTTACACTGAAATGAAAACATCTACTCTGAATATTGCAATTGGGAAATAAACAAGAGTCAATCCTAAGGTTGTTTCTTTAAAATAAGTTCTAGAAAACTCAGATTTATTTAGGTTAATTCTAGACCAAACTGATTACATGACTGTACATACATACATTTTAGGACAAGAGACGCCTGTATTTGAACTAAGTTTCTAATAAAGAAATTCTCTCTTAGGCTTAGTTTCTTTATCAAAAAATAAAAACAGAAAGAATAAATTCTATTTTGAAATGCAATTAGAAGATATAAATGTGATAACTTATGAGAGCACCCAGATTATTTCCTTTTCTTTCAAATATGGGACATTCAATAATATTAATAAGGAATATTAATAATAATAATATGAATAAGGAAATTCAATAATATTAATAATTGTCTTTCTCTTCTGACTTATTTCACTTAGTAAGATAATCTCTAGTTGCACTCTCTGTATTTGATTTTGTATTTATTGCACAAAGGATATCCTTTAATATAACTCTATAAAAACAATATATATTCTAGGTATTTTCATTAATCAATATTATTGACTATTATGAATTACTTATTAATAATATTAATAAGACATTCAATAATATTAATATATTCCCCTAAAATATTTAAGTATTTTATTCATTGTTAGTGAAAATGTTAAGCTTTGAATAAGTATAGGGAACAGAAAGGACATATCTATGACAAAATAAAAAGAGTGATATGTTAATACTTTCATATATTCTACAGCCACATCTTGTGTTTATGCTACAGTCCTACTATGTAGCACCTGCTACCCACAGTACAGAGATTTTGCAGTGATGAACTGAATTGGCCGCTGCACATTAGGGGCATAAATAAAAATGAAACAGCAACTGTGATCAAGACAACCCTTTGTGCTTGTACAGCAAGTGTTCTGAAGCCTGCTCGGTGTGATACACATCCTGTTCGGGCCCCTGCAGGCACATGGCCAGCTCCTGAACTCCAAGCTCTGAGATTACTCCCAGTCACACAGAGCTTCTCCGAAGAAGAGCGGTGGTGTGTAGCTGAGAAACCCACAAAGGGAGGGAGGGAAACAGGGGTGGTGTGTGGTTCTGGTGGGTGGGCTTCATTCCCTGGGAGGATGGTTAAAGGTGGGGTGGAGACAACCCCGGGAGGACCACGCTGGTTAAAAACCATTCCACCTCAACAGCCGCCCCATTTGACTGGCAGATATGGGTCAACAATTTTTCCTTTAATCAAATGATTTTATATTAAGAGAAGGCTACCACCAAGTAAATTGCTCTACTCAATTAAAACCTAGTAGAAATCAGTAACTCTCAGAGGACGGGAATCCCTTGACTGGAAGGGAAGTTGAAGGTCATAATGACATTCCAACCTTGGGTGGGGAGCTTTTAAAATATCGGAGGGCAGCCTTAGAGCTCTGGCTCTGCAGGGGCATGAAAGAAGAGCCAGAAGCAGGAGAAAAGGACTCAGAGATTTGAGAGACAATTTTCCCACCCTCCCCCACTTAGTAACAGGGGCAAGTGATTCAACAGTATGTGTGTTGCAAATGCTCTGACTTTAATTCAGATTTATTTCGAATGGATGTGTTCTTTAATTAAAAGGCAATTTTCCTAAATAAAACCATAAAAATCATCTGCGGTTTCTGGAATGTCCCTTAAAAATCATTTGTTTTGATGGGTTTGCTGTAGGTCTGTTTACGGTCCCAGCTAGATCACCCCTCTGCCTTGAACAAAGCTTCATATGGATTATGCACCTTTGTCGTTTTCTTCAACCCTTTCTTCTAGGCCTCTTGGGCCCTGGTGAGCATCTGAAGAGACAAACATATTTTGCACATGTGGGTGTTTGGAAAATGCTATTTGATGATAATGATGATGATTTCCTGAAAGTGAGGGTTTTTCATCAGAGGAATGTATGACTCTTGGAGACTTCTGCTTAGATTATCTTGATCTTTTTTAAAAATAGGATGAATTTGCTCATCCGTTGTGGATGGTTAAAGGGTAGTCTTGTCTAAAGGCAGAGGAAGGACGGGATGACTTTGAGGTCCCATCTAATTTTATGAGCCTATGAAGTAGGATCATTTATGTTGAAGGAAAGGCTTGAAGGTTTAGTGGGTAGAAGATGGTGGCCATCTGCTCGGTCTTCTCCTTGATTGCAGAGGAGGAAATGTGCTTACATTTGAACATGAGGGATTAAGGCTTGGAGGGAAGAATTGCCTGACGCCAAGCACAAAAGAAACCAGAAAATGCAGTCCGTTTACTTTCCTAAGTAGACGCAAGTAAGGATGGAGAGAAACCTTTACTAAGCAAAGGAGAGGACACCTGCAATTCTTTCCTCCTTCTGTCTTTCTCAACATTAGTCTAGTCTTTCTTGAAGCCAAGTTAGGGCTCTATGAATTCGTCAAAAGAATCCCCAGAGAACATGGTGACTTAGCTGGCACCACAAATCCCTGGGGTGACACTCATTAGTTTGTTAAAAGTTCCCCAAAAGTTGCAGCTGGGCTCCATCAGAAACGACTTTAATGTGCTCTTATATTATTAGGACTATGTGTAGCATAAGGCTGACCATGTGTTATGAATTGCTCTCATTTTATTAACTTCAGATGTATAAACGTAGACATTAAACTATGACATTAAATTTGCTCCTCTCCCAATCTTCCACATTAGGTAAAATTATATCATTCTTATTTTAAAAAGTCCTTGTGCATGAGTTTCAGAAGTTTTACTTTAGAAATATTTGAAAATAAGTCAATTATCTAGAAACTGTACTAATATGTTGGTAGAGATACTTTACCATAATTTGTAAAAAAAAAAAAAAGCTATAATAATTACATAATAATGGTTATTATGTAGTATGAAACAACTTGACAAGGACAAAATAATTATTTATTTATTTATTTATTTTTGTCTTTTTAGGGCCACTCCTGTGGCACATGGAGGTTCCCAAGCTAGGGGTTTAATCGGAGCTGTAGCTGCCAGCCTACACCACAGCCACAGCAACGCGGGATCCAAGCCGCATCTGCAACCTACACCACAGCTCACGGCAACGCCGGATCCTTAACCCACTGAGCAAGGCCAGGGATCAAACCCGAAACCCCATGGTTCCTAGTCGGATTCGTTAACCACTGAGCCAAACAGGAACTGCAGGACCAAATAATTAAGAATATCTACAAAGCCTGAAAGGAGCTTATCATTTATAATATTTTTATGTTTAATAACTCAAAAAATATCTTTTATAAAATATAAATATCAAAGAACTATAAAATTTAACAGTTGTTACTTATGGACAAAGTAAGGTTCATATGTCCATTGGATAAAATATTCATATATATATATATATATATATGGAGAGAGAGAGAGAGAGAGAGAGAGAGATGGACATTTATGGTGACATTATTTGATCCTAAAAATATATCAAAAAGTCAGGATATAAGCTTACCATTAAAATCTAGATTAAAAAAATTCTTCCAAATATTACTTAAGAATATCTCACTCTCTCTCTCTCTCTCTCTCTCTCTCACACACACACACACACACACACACACACACACACGGACAAACAATATTGCCTGAGACTCTGCATTTTAACCCCTGTATTAAAAAAAACCTAAATTTTATTTAAATTACCTGGATTTGAAAATATTTAAATATGGCCAATTACATCGGTCAGGATGCACTGAGCTACAAATGAGAGAAAGCAATTTCACCAGGAGAACACCTATTCAGCCTGGTCACTAAGACCCCCTGGTAGGATGGTTCTGGGGCTGCCTGTCCTGGCTCTCCACCTGCAGTGGTTCGCTCCCCTCCTGCCCTCAGGGGGCTCCAGAACTTCTAGTTGTTCCATGCATACAACGTGTCATCCAGCAGAAGACAAAGGGCTGTTTCCTGCCCTGCTCTTCTATTTGCCTAAAGAATCCCTTTCTAAGAAATCCGCCAGCAAAGGGCCCGCGCCTCTCATTGGTAGAACTAGGTGTGTGCCCGCCAGTGCACTGGGATCAGCCTGACTGGCTTCGGGTGGCAGGGATTTACCCACAGGCTGGGGATAACCAGATAACGTCATCTTCCATAAATCCGTGGTTACATGGAGGGGGGAGCCAGGAAGGAAAAGGGAGGCTTGTGATTAGACAGTGGCAGTAGGTCCAAAATACACACATTTTTCCATCTTATTTGTTAAGCCCTAATATGATAGAAACGTCACCCCTTATACATATCCACACAGATATACCAAAAAAGTGAAAGCCTAGTAAAAGCAAACCAAAGAAATCATACTAATCACAATCATTCACATCAAAAAACCGAGACCAAATGTCTTCTAATTCCATTTGCTTACTGTACCAGCCAGATGGAAAGCTGCTGTGAAATTACGCCAGACTTTCAAGCCATCAAACCAAAATGTAGTTACCATTTTTTCCATGCTTTGCATACAGAAGTAAAAAAAAAAATTCATCTTAATAAAACCAAATACTTAATAATTATATTTATTTAATGAACTAGAAAATAATTTTTTAATAAAGAAAACATTGGTGCCTTTGGATCTTTCATCTAAAGAATATGCTTACAATTTTTAATATTCCATCTATAAAATTATTTGTTACTACTATAAGATTATAACTTGATCCTGATTAAAGAACACTTTGTTCTTAATGCAATATGCTATTTGGTAATTCTTCGACAAGCCAAAAAAAACAGATTGTTTAAAATCCACATGAATTTGAAACGTGTTTATAGTTTAGATGTGACTGGCACTGGTATTTGCTCTGAGTTCCACGGATGTCAACACTATTCTCATTTCTGAATGTGCATGGGTGTGTGTGGGGGGGGTGTATCAAGAAAGGAACATTGATGGTTTTACTACAAACCTGATACTTCTATTTGTGGTGGGGAAATAAAGAGACCCTTACTTTTTCCTAAATTGATAAAAAATACAACAAAATTAAGAGAAGACTTAAAAGGTTAGAGCAGTCAATATTACCATGAAATTTCTTTTAAATTACTATACATATTAAATTGATATTTATCCTTTAAATAAATGTGTGTGTGTGTATATATACATATATTTCTTTAATTTTTATACATGAGATTGAAGTACCAGTATAACTACTGACTCTCAAATAACTTGTCATAGTGAAGTTCCGGAATCAGGTAATACAATCCAGAATGGTGATGGTGGTTTATTGCCCACCCAGTACCGACCTCCCAAAACCCCAACTGTGCAGATGAGATACAACTGGTCCAGCCAAAGATGCTGTGCGTGTTGCCATTTTCCAAGCCACTTTCACTTAAATGTGGCCAAATGACCCAGTTTCTGCCAAAAAGATATAAATGACGTACAAATGGATGACTGTTTCAAAGGGCTTCTAAGAAAGCTATTTGCTTTCCAGAAGAAGTAGGACTTACGGCCTTTCTCCTACCCTCTTTTCCTTGTTTTCAACGTGGGCATGAAGTTTAAAGCAACAACCACCACTGCATTTCAGTCCCATGGGAAAGGACAAGAAAATAAGATGTGATGGTTTTGACATCAGTGCCACAAATACAATGCCAAAATCTGCCTACATCCGGGGGGGGGGGGGGGAATGGATCCTCACTTTTTAAAAAAAACCCTGTGAATCAGGTTTCCTTTTCCTTGGAGCTGATACAGAGAGTTTCAACGCCCGAGTGATAAAAATACAAGTATGTGCCTTCACTGAGTAATTTGAAAAAAATGCAGGAGTTCCCGTCGTGGCGCAGTGGTTAACGAATCCGACTAGGAACCATGAGGTTGAGGGTTCGGTCCCTGCCCTTGCTCAGTGGGTTGACGATCCGGCGATGCCATGAGCTGTGGTGTAGGTCGCAGACGCGGCTTGGATCCTGAGTTGCTGGGGCTCTGGCGTAGGTTGGCGGCTACAGCTCCAATTGGACCCCTGGCCTGGGAACCTCCATGTGCCGTGGCAGCGGCCCAAGAAAGAGAAAAAAAAAAAAAAAGAAAAGAAAAGAAAAAAGAAAAAAAATGCAGACAGTAAAACGATCCAGTCATCACAGATCAAATCAGAATTGGTATCTGTTTTAAAATACTCCCATGCAAATTGACTATCTAAAATTGCCTCAGGAAACACAGAAGAGCTCATTACTTAGAAATTAGTGGATTTAATTTCATCACCAAATTCTTGGGTAAACATTTTATATCTGACTGTTGTATCATTTTGTTTCATGAAAATAGGGAGCATGTAGGAGTTTCATTATGAGAAGGTGCATCTTTGGGGAGAGGTTTTTTTGTTTTGGTTTTTTTTTTTACTTTTTGCCTTTTCTAGGGCCGCTCCCTCGGCATATGGAGGTTCCCAGGCTAGGGGTCGAATCGGAGCTGCAGCCACTGGCCTACAACACAGCCACAGCGACTCGGATCCGAGCCGCATCTGCAACCTACACCACAGCCCACGGCAACGCCGGATGGTCAACCCACTGAGCAAGGGCAGGGACCGAACCTGAAACCTCATGGTTCCTAGTCAGATTCGTTAGCCACTGCACCACAACCAGAACTCCTGGGAAGAGGCATTTTTATCTTTGATTAAATTTTCTTAATTTTTAAAATTTCCGCATTTCGTAATACGCAAATTACTTTTATTCTAGCATACTGTCACTGGCATTTACAATAGTCAATGTTTAGGGAAAAACATAAGCTACTGGTAGGACCTGAACGAATTACATTCTGCCATTTCTCTAGGAGAACAGTACCCCTCTGTCTACTTCATGATTCAGTCGTGACTCAGAGGAAAGCAGTTGAGAGTTTAGGCCCATGAGTCAGACTTTTATTACACACATGACCTTGGACAATTAATTTGCCTTTTCAGATCTCTTTGCTTCACTCTAAGTACGGAATAAAAGTAACTATGTCTATTTTAAGCGGGATTAACTATGTCAATAAACGTATATCATTTAAAACAGTGACTACTTCACTGTATTAGGAATTAGTAACATAGATGAAAAAAGACAACTACTTTAAAAAGCTGGAGGTAGCTTGAAGTGATCAATGTAAAAGAAGACTGGAATCCTGGTGGAAACAGAGCTCTTCTTTTTTTAGACAAGAGAGACTTAGAGGCCTACTTGTTTAGGGTGGAGGTGAAGTCTGGGTCAGGCCTGGCTCAAGTAAATGGATTTGCTGGAGAAATGGTGTTGGTTAGAGAGAGAAAGAGGAATGAGGGAGGGTTGCTCAGAAGTGGTGTTAGAACAGAAGCTGGGTTCTTTCCTTACTTTTTTTTTTTTTTAATGTCTCTACTTTAATATGAAAAAGGAAGGCTGGTTGGAAGCACTAAGGGATTTCTAGGTTGGAAATAAACATATTTGTTTACATTTTTCAATATCTGAAGTATTTTTACTGCTCGTTTTGCCTACTGGTTTCCAATCGGAGTTTTTCTGTCATTGAAGAGATTTGCCCAGTTACTCTTGGTCATCTCCACTCTATATGAACACTATTCAGTATTCTCACTTTGCTCATTTTGGAGGTCCACTTATATGTCCCCTTTCTCTGGGCCTTTCCTTGTTTCATTGGTCATGTATTTGTCTGTCTTCTCCATGAAACATAGAGACGAGCCGATACTTACTCTCCTGGACAAAATTAAACAATATATGGATATTCATCTCAATGTAAACTCCTCGATAATTAGATAGATCGATCTACTAATTTGTCAAGACATTTTTTTAAAAATCTGTTGTGCAGAGGGGCAAGTATGGAAAGAGTAAAGCATGGAGATTGTTAGTTGGATCTTAAACTGACATTCACACATCTTGAAATATCAGATCAAGTTTTTTAAGAAGTTTATTTCTATGGATCATGTTCTTGGAAGACAAAACACTCACATGATGAGAAGGTACCAGATGTAGTAAGATTCAATGAATAGCACAGCTTAGGTGGTAAAAGCAAGGGAATTCTTAAGATGGCATGATGTTCACTATTAACATTTTTTCTGGCTCTTTCCACACTGGATTCATATATAAATCCTACAAATAGAAAATGGACCACACTGTAAATAAAAATAACTAGCTCTCAATTTTTTTTTTTTTTTTGGTTAGGAATTGCAAATCTGTAAGAGACCTAAAAATGAGCAAGATAGAGAACTTCAAACGAAGAAACAAACATTAAACAAACAAACAAACAAACCACCTCTTAAAGTCAAGAAAAAAAATCTAACTGAACTAAAATCCAGAGAATGATGAGTGCTTCCTGGAGAAGGACTGACTATTGCCTTCATCCTGAGTGGAGTGAAGGGAGAAGGAGGAATTCACCAAAGAAGAGGGTGTAAAGAAACAAGCCAAATTATTCACAGAGTTTGAAAAGCCCAGAAGGTTTGGTGTGGTGTTTGAGATTCCCGAAGAAGCCCAAACAAGGAAGAATTTGCATCCACCTGCCACTTTCTTCCCAAATAGTGCATGCATACAAGGAACATAGGAACATATCCAGGTTTGTGGGCCAAGTGATCTGAAAATATCCCGCTGAGGCTTACAGAGCCCATTGGAAGCTGCAGGTCAGGAGAACCATGAGAAATACCTCTGGGCAACACTGAGACTTCACTCAGTGTAAATCTGATGCCATAAGCTGGGATTACAGCAGCAAAACTGTGAGAGAGTACCTTAGAGTTTCCCTAGGACTTCACTTCATGTCCTCTGAAGTCTCTGAACAGAGAAGCAAGGCAGAGAGATCTCCTGAGTTGGAAAATGCTGATTGTGAAAGTGGAGAATGAAGAGAACTCACCAAAATCTCCCAAATCTGGAAAAAAGGCAATAAGGCTGAGTAATATGTCCTTCAATTCAGAAAACTAGTAGTTGGGTTATAAAGCAAAAAAAAAAAAAACTCTGGATTCTCACCTGTACTTAGATCTCAAGTCTCACTATATATGGAACCAGTAATGAACCAAATATAATGGGAACTAAAATAAAGCCCAAATATAGACTAAATGTGTATTAAATGGAATAAGCACTCCCACATACTTATGGCTGAAAGAAGAAATGTGCCTTCTCCCAGAGCTAAATAATAATAATTTCTATCTATACTGTTCTTTTTTGAACAATATTCATCCTAGAATAAAAACCATAAGATATAGGAAGGATATATAAAAACTGTAATATCTATAAATACAAATATGACATATGGTAAAGAGAAGAAAGATAAATAAAAGCAGACCTAAGTATGATGTAGATGGTGAGATTATTAGACAAGAGATATAGAAAAAATATGATAGATGTGTTAAATAATCCAACACAACCGACTGCCAGACAATTTGTGAGAAATGGGAAATTTCAGTAGAGAAATGAGCACAATGAAAAAGTCGATGTAAATGAAAAAAATACAATACTGAGATGAGAAATTAATGTGATAAATCTACCAACAGACTGGATATACAAGAGGAAAGAATCAGTGAACTTAAAGATAGATCAATAGAATTTATCCATATGGAGATACAATGAAAAACAAAAGTTAAAAAGAGAGAGGGAAAGGGAGATAGAAAAGAAAAAAAATGCATATGAGATTTGTGGAAAATACCATGCAGTTAAGCATATTTATTTTACCAATCCAGGAAAAAGAGGGCAGGATATATAACATCTGAGGAGATCACAGCTGACACCTCCTGCATCAATGCACATATCCCAGAAGCTCAGCAAATAAATTCAAATATGACAACTAGGTAAATGATAATAAAATTGATGATAATAAACAAAATGTGAATGGAAAATCTTAAAAAAGGAGCTACAGGAGGCAAAAGGCCACAACACACATAAATGGAATGTCTTAACTTCTCATCCCAAACAATGGGCGCCAAAAGACGACAGGACACCTTTTAAGTGTGGAAAGATAGCAAAATAAAACAAAATAGTCAAAATAAAATTATGTATCCTGAGAAATTATCTTTAAAATCAACACTAAATTTATTAGATAGATTCATCAAAAGAAAGCTAAGAAAAGTCAGAGAAGATCTGTTCCAGAAGAAAGACTAAAACAACTTCTTCAGGGTGAAGATAAAATACCAATTGAGAAAGAAGAAAAAGTCCCAGAAAGGGTAAATATCTGGGAAAATAAAAGAGTACTGTCAACACAAATACAGCAATTAAATATGTGGGTAAATATAACAACAAAGCTTCAAAATACATAAATCAACAATTGAAAGAGCTAAAGAAGGAGGCAGAAACATGTACAATCACATTCAGACATTAATTATGTCTCTCTCAGTAATTAATACAATTCAATGAAAAAATAATAAAGATCCAGAAGACTTGAACAACAGTATTAGCCACATTAGTGGAACTGACACTTTGTAGGAAATTATATCCAACTACTACAGAATAAGTGTTACTTGTGTTATACATAAAGAGCATTCCCCCTGGTAAATAACAATATCAGCCATAAAACCAGCTGTGATAATTTTAAAAGGATTGAAATCATATAAAGTATATCTTCTGACTACAATGATATTACACTAGAAATCCATAACAATCGCGTATCTAAAAAATTCCCAAGTTTTGGGGAGGTAAGCAACACGAGTTTAAATAACTATATGTAGAAGTGGCAGTCATAGAGAAATTAGAAAATATTTCAAACTGAATTAAAATAAAAATAAAGCATATCAAGATTTGAGGATGAAATTTGAGGGGTGAATTTTTCTTCTTTGAATGCCTACATTAGATAAGAAAAACGAAAATCAATTATCTACAATTCTATCAGAAGGAAAGGACAAACGAAACCCAAAATAAGTAAAAGGAGGGCAATTCGAATGTGAACATGTGAACGTCAGTAAGACAGAAAAGAGACAAACAATAAGGGAGTCTTGAGGACAAACTTAAGTCAGTACATTGAGAAACCAGCACGGAGTCTCTACAGAGCGTTAGTCTCTAGGAACTCTGCTTGTTCAACACTTCTCATACTTTGTTTTCACACTTTGCTCCGCCTCCCAGGAGCACCGTTTCTTGCCCCAGACTCCAGGGCAAAGAGCTTCCTTCTTCTGTGCAAAGATGCAATCAAACCCACTTGCCTGAGTAGCATCGAGTTTTCCCTCCTTTTTGGAGCCATTTCCTCCATTGAACATTCTTGTTCTCTGCTGCTCAATGCGGCAAGCTTTCAAAGGCCAGCGCTACACAGGCATTAAAAATGAAGCCTGCCAAGGCAGTAACATGATCAGTTCAAGAGGAAAAGTTGGGAAGCCCGATTATACGATCACCATGGCAAGCTGCATTCTTCAGTTCAGCTTTCTCAGTAACAAACTAGATGGAGTGCTTTGATCTCCACCTGCCTGTTTTCTCCACAGGTTTTAAACTCATAGGAGGGAAAAAGGTTTGACTAAAACCACAACAGTAGATAGGTCAGGTAGTGTGCTCCGCTTCTGCCCCGAGTCCCTCTGCCCGTCTTTGATCCTGGACCTCCGCCCTAACTTCACTGACAGTGCCTTCATACAGCCCTCCGCTTCTCTCCTCTACATTCTGTTGTAACCAGATAGCAGTTACTTGCTACATAAAGTGCAGAGAAGGAGGAGTCAGAGGAATGCAAAGGAAATAGACGTATATCCCCAGGTGAGGCTGACAGCATTACTGGAACCCTTACCAGCTTCAGGCTTTTTGATAAATATTAAAATGTGAGCAGCAGGGAAAAGCTTGAATTAGTGATGCCAACATTGGACCCGTCTACGAATCGTGAGTGCATACAGATGATGTTATTCCTGGATGTTATTTTAAAATTGCCTCCGTTTTATACAGAAGTGGTAGAATCGAGATTGAGTCAGGATTATGAAACATGTAGGAATTCAGGTGGCACGCCCCTCGATGTACACGCAAAATGGAATTTTCAAAGCAAATCATCCCTCAACACTCAGCTTGACTCCGTTGAAGGCAACAGGGCACTCTTTGTGACTTCTGAGGTCAGTATTCTGGAGCCAGAAAGAGCTGATGCAGATCCAACAGAGCAGTATTTGAATCCCATTACCGAGCGTAACTTTCAAGGGTCACAATTTCAGATCCTGCATTACTGATTCTAGTACAAAATCAGGGACGTCAAGGAAAGATGTTTCAAAGTATCCTGCAAACGGCTGCTCACGGAACCCAGAAGTGACTAACACCCACTGAGTAACAAAACTGAAAAGACTGTCAAGACATTGATTAGAAACTTGTGATTTTATTAATAGTCAGCTTGACTTAATTTCCTACTAGGATGCTATTTAATGGAGCTGATAAAGGGATGTGTTGCTTCTTGACAATTACAAACATGATGTTTAGACATTGCCCAAGGAGCATATGCAAAGAAAGCTACAGTCAAGTTGTCAGAGTTGTATGTATGTGTATTTAAACAAGTGTTTCTTGCCTAAAAGATAGAAGGATGGCAGTGTTCAGAGCGGCATATCAAAGATCTGGATTAAACTGACAAAAACAGAGAAATTCAGAGTTAAGGTTGTCATATCATATTTTAGAATCCTTCTGACATAAAATGAAATAAAACCACTAATATTTGAGGTCATATTTGTAAATACTGGCTTGTGGAATCTCTCTGAGTGCTACTATTCTTTCCCCAAATGTGTTTTCCCCTTCTTATTTACAACTTCCAGTATTCTGACAACAAATAGCACGTTTCACAAGGCATAGAGTCAGCCAGTTGAAATGTTTGATGTCATTGCATTATCTAAGGCAGAATGGAGTTGAATCACAAAACACATGGAAATCATTTCATCAAAGGACAGGACAAGAAAGGTGTCCTTGAATAGCTCAGCATATGATGAATTTAAACTGAACATTAGGAAATTGATCTCTAATGCAGGTGCCTCTCATTTAATTTTTTTCTCCAAGGTAAGGTCATTTGTGATCTATTGTATAAAACTGTCAGGAAATTAGGCTATTATCAAGTGTTTCTTCCTCACACACACACACACTCACAAAATCCTATTAGAAGATACTACTTGTATGTATAAATAGAACAAAGGTCATGTTATAATTATAGCACAAGTAGGATAGAATGAAATGAAGCTAATTATTCCTTTAAACACTTGTGAATAATGTTAACACTTGAGGGCACAATTGTCAACAGTAAAAATCTTTCTATTCTTATTTCAAAGCAAATACTAAGAGCATTTAGTGCTTTTAAAAACTACATGCCATCAACAACTGATTACAAAAACTCTCAATGTGCAAAACAAAACTATAATAAATATGTACTGGCATCACATGAGTAGATGCATTAGTATAAATATAAGCCATATGTATGTATATGTGTACATATAAACGTACGTATACACATGTGTGTGTGACAGAACGCTTCCTCTCCTATTCTCCAAGACACTGAATGCAAGGGAGTGTTTGTAGAAACGCAGTAATGCTAGCTCTAGAAAAGATGAGAAGTTAATGCTACTCAGAATTCCACCCCCAAGTTTAAGTTTTTTCCTGGTAGATATCAGCTATGTCTTAAACACTTTTTTCTCTTGGTGAATATCCTTTCGGATCTTAAATATTAACAATCGTAGCAGACATTACTAGCACTCACCAAGATTCCCTGGACAGATGGGTCCTTCTCTAACTCACTTGAGGCATGACCATGTATAGTAATGGGTTTGGGCCAATAAAGTGTCGGTGGAAGTAGTGTGTTTCATCTCTAAGAGGGAGCGTTTCAGAACCAATTCTTGAGTATCCGGGCTTCCTCTCCCTGAACCTAAAGTATTGTGTTCAGAAGGAGGTGTCACAGATGACAGCAGCTGGGTCACCTGAGCCAACACGTGGAAGACAGTGAGTTCCCTTGGTACGTCTCTGGAATCCCAGTGGATACTGAATGAAGCAGAATCACTTTTGTACTCTTAAGCCTTTTCAGATTTTGATGATATATATTATTGTGAAAAAAATTGTTAGGTTCCTTGTCCAGCTCATCCACCCCTCCCTTACTTTAAAATTTAGTATTTTAAAGCAATTTTCCCTCTACGGTGTGTACATGTGTTTGTGTAGTAGTAGTAGTAGTAGCAGTAGCAGTAGCAGTAGTAGCAGTAGTAATTGTAGTAGTGGTAGTAGCAGTAGTAGCAGCAGTGGGAGTAGTAGCAGTAGCAACAGCAGCAGCAGTAGTAGCAGCAGTAATGGTAGGAGTATCAATAGTAGCAGTAGCAACAGCAGCAGCAGCAGTAGCAGCAGTAATGGTAGTAGTATCAATAGTAGCAGTGGCAGCAGCAGCAGCAGTAGTAGTGGTAGTAGTAACAATAGTAGTAGTAGCAGCTGCAGTGGGAGTAGTAAATCTAAACCAGCCTTAAAATATGCTTTTCTTCATAAGTTTCATTATCTTTATTAGTATGTTTTATAAGTACATGATATGCATACATCTAGAAAAAGAATAAAAATTATGACTCTCCATATTTAATCTCAGAATATATTTATTTGTATAGAAACCTGAATAAACTCATCTTTATTCCTTAAAAAAATAGTTATTGACGTATGAATACAGGACGAAAGAATGGATAAAAAGATGGTTGGGTGGACGAATGGGATGTTAGCTATTTTATTATATGTGATAAGCAGATAAAACTGAATCTCCGGAACTCCTTAGCTTACAAAAGATGTCTCTCTGTATTTGAATTCTAAAAACACATTTACTTTCATTACCACGTACCTATTTTTAACCATAGTTTAAGTAAAAGACACTGCTGTTAAGCAATACTGGTAATTGGGCAAGTCTTTTTCTTCCTTCAGGCTACAATTTTGAAAGCAGGAATTAGATGTTACATCTTCATGTTACACTTCCCTGCAGGAAGCTACATGGAACCAGAGACAGAAGAAAGATTTCTGAAGCTAGGAAGAACTGGATTCGAACTGTTGTTACCCCACACTTGAATTCTGTGACACATTTAAATCCTTTAAGTAAGTTATTTAAGTTTCAGTTTTCTCATTCAAAAAAGGGAGGCAATACCTTTCATAAATATTTGTTTAAATATAATAATATAAAGCACCCAGCATACATTAGGAACTCCACAAATGTTAATTTTCTTTCTCACTATATCCCTCACACATATGCTTCACACAAAGCAATGTCTTTAAAGAAGTTAATAGATGAATTAATAAATAATTAATGCAATTACTTAATCCATTGTCATTTATGAAGTAATTTATTATTTGAGATAAAAATGTTTTAAGCTGAACATATGTTTGCCTGTTCAGCCTTGTCTGTGAACTATAAATTTCATTTTTCTCACTAGGGATTTCCCTAAAGGTTTGATGAATCTAAGTTATTTTCAAGACTTGGAGAAAAACAGGAGTTCCCATTGTGGCTCAGCTATAAGAAACCCGACAAATACCCACGAGGATGTGGGTTCAATCCCTGGCCTCGCTCAGTGGGTAAAGTATCCAGCTTTGCCACAAGCTGTGGTATAGGTGGCAGACATGGCTCGGATCCTAGGTCGCTATGGCTGGGAACTGCCATATGCCGCACGTGCAGCCCCAAAAAGAAAAGAAAAAAAAAAAGACTTAGAGAAAAAAATAGAAAAATTGAGAAATTGTGCATAAAAATCTAACACCTTTTTTCATAGAAAATAATATCTGCATGTTAGGCAAAGGAATCATGGCAATTAAACTAATTAATATTTCAGCTCAAGAATTTCAATGCCAATGGCATTTGGTAACCTCTTTTCTTTTTCTTTTTACTTCACACCCGTGACATATGGATGTTACCAGACTAGGGTGGAACTGGAGGTGCAGCTGGGGCCTATGCTACAGCTACAGCAACACTGGAACTGAGCCACATCTGCGACCTACACTACAGCTTGTGACAAGCCTGGATCCTTGACCCACTGAGCAAGACCAGGGATCAAACTTGCATCTTCATGGACACTACATCATGTTCCTAACCTGCTGAGCCACAGCCGGAACTCTGTATTTGGTAACCTCTTAAAAACAGTATAATCTTTCAGATTTGACCAATAGAAATGGGTGCATTGGGATGGAAATGCTATAAAATTTGGCTGTGATGATCATTTTACAAATACAAATATAATAAAATTTGTTGAGTTATATATAAAAAAAAAAGAAACCTGTGCAGAAGAAATTCAATCTTGCATCTATAACATCCTGGATCGACTTAAAAAGGGTCCCCTGCCTGGAGAAGTACAGTTTAAGATAGCATGTTGTTTGGGGGGAAATTATCAGATTGGTGGCCAAAAGTAAGGTCCAGCAATTCTGCATCCTGCTTATCTTGATGGAAATAAGACACAATATTACAGTACTAAAAAGAAGAGCTTGAACTGGCCAGTGAATTGAGAGGAAGGGCTAGGAGAAATTCAAGAGAACTTCTAGAATTAGTTCATACAGCAGGGTGATGAATTCCTTGTCAGAGAGCAGGAAGGGCTGCTAAGGAATGAAGTTCCCAGCTCCAGTGACTGAGTAAAAGAACTCTCGTCCTACCGTACTTCCAAACTCGGTTGAATTATTTGTCCTCAAAAGTTTTCTCCTTGGACCTTCCCTACTTACTGTCTAATCCTTCATACACTATAAAGGGTTAACAGGATTTGATGTGTAAAAACTGTATCAGTTGACAACCACTCAAAAAAGGCATTTTTTTCTAAAAAAAATTTTTTTCTGAAACCTTTTTCAAAGCAACACACAACCAGGAAGGGGAATGTTTCAGACTCTGCTTATCTGGATGTGATCCTTATGGATGGAAAGCAACTAGAAATTATACTCTGTCAAAGAAAACCCTGAATAAACATGAGACCATCGTTTTGCTATCCAGCTGCCCCCATTCCAAGATAAAGAACACAGACTTCTTCAGCCACACTTCATGACATATAAAAAACGTTACCTACGTTCAGACTCTCCCCTCCATACTCTGCTTACCTAGGATAACCTGTGGGTAACCAACAGGGAACCTCTTCAGACAAGGAGATTTGGAATTAAGTCACCAGGCCGGTGGTGTGTTAGAGCCAGCTCATCTTTATTAGGATAACCGTCTGTGTTCAGAATTTAATGATGCCACGAGAGTACGCTTAAGTCAGCCACAGCAGGAATGTTTACGCCAGAGGAATTAGCAAACGCTAAAATCCGGCCCTCCCAACCAATCCTGCCAGCCGAGTGTTCAGTGTTTATCAGCAAGGTACTGCACAGGCCACAAATAGAGAGCTGTGGTCATCCCTTCCATTCCAGTAGGTTGACGACAGGTGTCTGTAATTGACCCCAGACTCCATTAGACTTTGTCTTGTGATTATGCAAAAAGTCGCTCCACAACCAAGGCTTCAAGTTGCAACCAGCCGATGATTAGAGCTGGCTCCCAAGTATAAACCCACTTGGCAGTTTACTATTTCTACAGTATTTACAAGAGGCACTAACTTGGATAAATAATGACCATCTAGATAGTAGAATATGAGAAGGTCCTTGATCTTGATCCCAAGGAAAGTTCTTGTTATCCCCCTAATAACATCAAAAGTGTTTTATCTTCACGGAGAACCACAGGGTCTTCAATAGCACTTTCCGGTTACAGAAACTAGGTTGTTTACCAATTATGTTTTTAGCCAGTCTGACAATGACCTTCCTTTAAAAACTGCTCCAAAATGAATGCATTTTAGTAAAATGGAAGTTTCTGGGACTATGATGTGGTTCTTTAATGCTACACACTTCCTTTGATTCATTTGTTATTTAATGCTACACACTTCCTCTGATTCATGTCAGTTCAGTCTCATGGGTCAAGAGACCTCTTGGGATCTCACATCCACTAGTCAATTCCACCCACAGGGCAAAGGAGGGAGGGGACCCTGACCTCGGCCTCCTTTCCAAAATTAAAGTCTTCACTTCTTCTGCACCTCGGGTTGGGTTGGCGAGCAGAGAAAGTGAAATATTCAGATGTACCGAGAATCAAATGTCACTGGAAAAAATACTAAACAGTGCACTTTTGCAGAAGAAAAAGGAACCCAGATGAAAAAGCAGGCTGCAAGGCACTTTATTTTGTCCCCCACTGTAACCTTAATAGATGTTTTAGCTGAATACAGAATTCTAGAGTCACAGGGGTTTCTCTCTTTTTTTTTAACTAGGGTGCAGGAGAGAAGGCTAATTGGAATTTTATTTTGGATACTATTTTTCTGTCTTGTTTTTCAGAAAATACGTATTGATGTTCTGCAATTTCATTGTTCTGTGTCTTTGTGTGGATTTGTTTTCATTTTCCTTTCTCAGTACTAGGCCTGTACATTTGATCTGAAGGTTCATGTGTTTCTTCAGTTGTGGCAAATTCCCCACTTTTTTGAACATTATTTTTACCTTCTTTCTCCTCTTATTTGGGGCATATGTTAGAGTCCCTCAACCTACCCCCTTTGTCTCTGACTGACCCTTTTACATACAGCCTGTGTGCGTGCGTGTGTATATGTGTGCATGTATGCATGCACATGTGTAATTCTTTAGTATAAGCTTTAGCATATTCTCTATACTACATTTGGGGTGAATTCTCTCCTACACCTAGTCTAGAAATGATCTAGCAAGTATGTTGATATGACAATGACAGACCTTTCATTTCTACTATCTGTTTTTTTCTCCTGTAGCCACACATTTATTTCTGCATCTGCTTATTTTATGATCTTTCCTGTTCCTTACATGGACGCAGTGGTAGGCAAATCAATATCCCCCCCTACACACACCACCCAAAGACGCACATGCCCCCATCCCAGGAGCCTGTAAACATGTTACAGTGTATGGCCGCAGGGACTCTGGAGATGTGATGAGGTTAAGACTCTTGAGATAGGAGGACCGTCCCGGATTCTGCAGGTGGGTCAAAAGTGAGTTCAAGAATCGTGCAGGCGGGAGGCAGGCGTGTGAGAGACAAAGGAGATGCGAGGAAGCAGCGGAGGCCGGAGTGACGCGCTGTGGGGATGGAGGAGAGAGCCCTGAGCCAGGGAAGTCAGGAGTCCTCCGGCAGCCAGAAAAGGGAAGGAACCTATACCCCTCTGGAGCCTCCAGAAGACAAGGAGACCTGCCAGCCCTTGATTTTGGCGCGGAAAGACCCACGCTGGACCTCTTCACACCCACTGTAAGGTGGTACTTTGGGGTCGTTTTAAGCCACTACGCTCATGATAATTTGCAACAGCAGAAACAGAAGACTAAATCTAGTCTTTCTTTTTTGTTGTTGTTTTGAGGGTATCTAATATATTTTAAAATCTTTTAATAAAGATTCTTGCATATAGTCTTTTTATATTGTGCTATTTGTTCTAATATATGTATTTTATTTAGACTGATTAATCTTTGCTCTTTCTTTGTTGTTCATAATTTTACTCTTTCTCATTAGAGATACAGGTCTTACAGTTTTGCTTTTGCCTCCAGCCCTGAGGTCTCCATTCCAGAACTATGCTCAGAATAGTGCCACCTTTTCACTGGGGCATTGAAATATTTGGGTATCAAAGGGAAATCTCTCATCCAACAGGTGGGCAGGACCTCTCCCTGGCTTCCTCCTCTTCCACAACCTCCCTACCTTAGTCCCAGGCCATGGTCAACAGCACATCTCTTTTGCAGCATCCTTTCTCAGGCTGGGTAGCCCAAACCCGGTTTATTATTCTAAGCAGTGAATCTGTTCCCAGCTACTTGCCTTGTATGTGTGTATACATATGCTCGCCAGGACACAGAGGAGACAGGCTTGCCACTGCTTCCAGACCCTTTAGCTCTGCCTGTCTTCGCCCTTTCTTCCTGATCTCTCCCTCACCAATATGCTCATTTTGCTCTTGCTCATTTAAATTGTCTGTTTATACTCTATATTGTCTTATTTTTTTCTACAGTGGGGGGAGGCATGTCTCAAAACATGAGTCTTAAAAATATCATCATGAATAGATGCCTTTACACCCACTGGTTGGTAAGAGTTTCATTTGAAGAAGAACCTTGGTGAAAGACAAAAGAAAATAAGCTCTCTGTGGCAGCCAGGCAAAGTCATTCGCTTTCCCATGCCAGCAGAGTTGAGTGAGTGTAGTGCCTCCTAGAGCACCGTGATGAGATTGATCCTGAGTCTACACCGACTCTCCCTGGAAGTGTGCCATACTCTGTTCACGGTTAACAATCAAGGGTGTTGGGGGTGGGGGGAGGCGTGCCCCTCGCTCACGTAGTATATCTGCCATGCTGCAGACAGAACTCTGTTGGAACAGTTAGAGTTACTTATCTTCACGCAGTCATCAACACTGAATACATTAATTTTACAAGGGAATTTTTTATAAAGATACTAGGAAATCTTAAGTCCAACAGGAACTTGTTTTCGGATGAGTCAGGGTAGATCACCCCCCCACCCCCCTCCCATCAACAGTTCAATGAACAGGCATGTTGTCACTATGTCGGCAAAACCTCACAGAAATGGTGTTGGTACAAGAGTTAATGCACTGTCTCCTACAAGGCAGGAAGCTTCAAGTACAGTCTTCAAGTCAGTGGAGAATATATCATTACAAATTTAAAGTCCCTCAAACCTACGCAGGAGTCCAAGATCAATATTTTCATGCCTTTTACAGCGTTCCAAATGAATCCTAAAGAGGATGTTCTAAATACTTTAAATTTCCTCTTAGTCTTGTTAAACAAATAGCAACAACGAGATGTGGAAATTTGGCAGACCCAGCAATGTAAGCAGATCTGTAACAGCAGGCTATCTTTTGTGGTCAAGCAGTTTTCATATACTTTACACCTAAGGGACATATTCCTATGGGTCTTTGGGGATAGATTCATTTTTCTTCAAAGGGTGTGAATCTATACGTAGAAAAGTCTAGGTATCTCTATCTACACATGCAGTTCAAGTTAAAATACATAACTGTAAAGGCATATTAAAAGAACTTAGGTGATATTAAAATTAAAGACTGTTCATGCTTATTTCAGGTATCGAACACTTTTATCTGGAAGGCATCATCTGGACACTGATTTCAAAGAAGAAAAAAAACTGAAGATATATGTTAACTGAAATGATCATTGATTCAAAAACTGAACCCAGATTGAAAATTTGCTTAACAAAAGTTTAATTACTACAATATCATTCCCACTATGAGAAATGATTTAAAGATAATTAAAATATATAGCAAAATGCCAATATTCTTTTAATAATTCACAGCACGGTGATGGGGAAATTATCAGCGTAGTTATAAATAAAGTCATTTACAAGACCAGTCAGTCCATTTATTGGTAACCTCTCCTCACTTTATCAAGACCTGTAAAAATGAAAATACTTGCTTATACCTTTGACTCAGCTAAGGTGTAAGTGACGGTACATGACAAGCCTGAGGGCAAATGTTTCAATTAGTTAAGCAGTAACACTTCTGGGGAGTTCCCGTCGTGGCTCAGCAGCTAACAAATCTGACTGGTATCCATGAAGATGCAGGTTCGATCCCTGGCCTCGCTCAGTGGGTTAAGGATCTTGCGTTGCTGTGAGCTGTGGTGTAGGTCACAGACATGGCTTGGATCCCTCACTGCTGTGGCTGTGGTGTAGGCCGGCAGCAGCAGCTCTGATTCAACCCCTAGCCTGGGAACTTCCATATGCTGCGGGTGCGGCCCTAAAAAGACCAAAAAAGAAAAAGAAAAGAAAGAAAGGACACCTCTGGTACTTTTTTTCTCTTCATCCTATGTTTTACTACCCACTGGGTCATAATACAGTGAGGCACTGACTGACCATTTCTAATCTAAAGTGCTATAATTCCCTTTTAGTACTTTTGGCTCCATATTACAAATCTAATCTCAACTTTGTCATTTACTCTTAGACAATATAAATTCTCTTCATAAAGGAAGCAACATTGGTCCTCTCTTCTTTCGAATTCATCCACAGCCTTTTTTTCACTTTTGCTCCTCAAGGTGATTGCACTGAAAAGTTTTAATTAAAATACAAGGTTTGATTCCATCCCCTTCAGGGATTACTGAAATTAGGGAAGTGGAGGAAATGTGGGTTTAAAAAAGTATCCAGATCCTGAAGAAGACTTCCTCCGAGTTTCACCTGTCAGCTGTTCTTTTCTCCAGCATCACGTACCGTGTGTGTATGTGGGGGGGGCAGTTGCAGAGAAACACTGATGATGCAGAGTCATCACTGGAGCTGGTTTGATGCATATACATTGTAGGTTGATTTAATGCACACGTGTGAATGGGGGTGGACTTTCCAATAAAAGGTCTAAGCAATGGTGTGTGGAGAAAAGAACTTGTCACCTACTAATTTTATGAAATAAGCATACTACGCCCAGTTGTATGGCTGCATGTCCTTACAGTAGAAGCTGGGTTTCTACATGTGAGAGTGACAGCCAAGAAAACAGGCGTATTTTCCAGAGTCACATATCAAGAGCTATAGATGAGTGTCAAGCTCAGTGTAATAACCTCATCTGCATGATCTTTAATCTTCCATCTCTCTTTGATGAAAGATTCTTTCTCTCCTCTTACTTTCTCCTTCCTTCCCTATTTCACACCTTCCTATTTTTCCTTTCTTTCTACTCTTAGTGAGATGGCTTCCATATCAAAAGAAAAAGAAACCTGTGTAGTAACCCCTTCATGGTGGTTCCATTATTAAAAAAACAAACTGGTGACTGCTATGCATTGATCTTAGCACTTTGCTTACCCATTTAGGTGCTTTATACTAATGAATGCTCAGCCGCATTTGGTCCAAAAAGTCTAACATAACATAACAGAGAAAAGAATTACTTTGACACCGTATTATCTACATTCCCCTACTTTTCAATAAACTCTCCAAATTAATACTAGTTGCTTCCATTATATTTAAAAACTACTTTGACCAAAGAAAAGTGACTCAATCGATAGAAAGAGAAAAAGGAAAAGGAAAAAAAAAAAAGATCCAGTCTTTCTGATGTTCTAAGTGTACAGGGATAATCATTGGAAGAAAATAGGAAAACAATGTATTTAATTATTTATGGAATAGAGAATAAGAAATCAACCTTTCAGGGTTTTCAGCACAATCCTTAGCTTCATGGAAATCCAGCCTTGGCTCTGGTGTCACCACCCAGCCCTTCTCCGGGGCCTTTGGACTTTTCCTCATTATAAGGATTAGAGAGACATCTTATAGTCTTGAACCTTTGATACCTTTGAATTACTTGAGGACTTTTTAACAAGTTTGAGTTTATAGTTATTACCCACATTCCATTTCATTATACATAGCCCTAAACTCAAAGGCTGAGTTTCTATGAAAGAACGGTTTGAAGCTGTGTTCATTCATTTTCACAGTCAAGACTGCATGGAAATAATCTATTCTATCAGAACAGACGATGCCAAGCTTCATGCTCTGCTAGTGAGCGCTCTAGAAAACAGCGGGTTATTAGAGCTAAGAGGGAAATGAGAACGCAGAGGTAAAATGACCAGCCCAAGAGCGCACAGCTAGTAAGGATGCCTTCGTGGTGGATCGCAGATCTCCCTTCTGTTCCTTTCAAGATGTAACAACAAAAATACGAAGTCATCAGGGATAACAGGACGTTAAAGTACATCACGGTAAATTAATTTTAGGATTGTCTTGGCAGTTAGATCTGATCTGTTAAAATTACGTAGAAATGGTCAAAAGCTACGTCGAAACAAAACAAACCTAATGAAATGGAAAGTAGGGAAGACGTCCCCGTCCTTGACATCATGCTGGTAAATACGTGTTCTTGACGGCGGCCAGAATTTTGTCACGTTCACGCACGTCCTGTCTGTGGTCAGACACATATTTTTCTCTCTTTCACGTTAATGCACGTGAGTCGTCTTATATGTGCAGTGATGCAATCTCTCTTCTACTGTCAAACACCACCGAGAGAAGTTCCTCAAAGCAGAAGCAAGCAGGTGAAGTGGTGGCATTTAATTAGCCAAAAATACAAAAGCGCTCCATCTATTAATACCTGTTGATACAGCAAGAAAGGTGATGTTCGAGTGTCACCGGCCGCCGTCAGGAGGAACTCACCTCTGCGGCAGGTGACAGGGAGGCATGCTGCAGTTCTGCAACTCATTCCTCTCCCACAGGAGATAAGGGTTTCCCCACTCTTGGTGAAAGGACTGAGGACACTTACTTAGGACCATGCTTTGTGGAGAAGAGTCACCAGTCTGGATGGAACTGCGAGCGAAAGTGGCTTTCCATTTGGAAACCCTGAGATGTTACTGCAGTTCTTGCCTAAGAGCACTAAGCATCTCCCCCCAAGTGAAGCGCTCAAGGGTGCCGGGATCGCTGTCATGTTTATGGCAGAAACGTTCGCTCTCAGAAAACCTGGGTGCCGCAGGAACTTGGAAAAGCAATGACAACAACTACCCAACTGTGCCTCTGCAGAAAGCGCCTCCAGTGTGTGCTGAGTACCTACACGGGGCAGTGGGCGGCGGGCAGCGGCCAGTCTGAGGCAGCTCTAGGACCACAAGGGCCTTCTCAGCCCTTCTACTAAAGTGAAATAGGTGTACAAGGCATAGCCTAAACTAAGACAGGCTGCAGCAGACAGAGCATACAAAAGCAGATCTGGGACAAGAATGCACGAAGGCCTAGTTTCTACTGAGGGAAAAACAGAGTATCAACATTTAGGTAATTTCTAGGCTGATAATTACAACCCCAATTTGTTAGTACATCTATTTGGGGTGTATTGTTTAAAGCTCAATTCAAGCGGAACAGTCATATTTCACAAAGCTCTGATTATGCTTATTTATGACTGTTTATATTGTTTGGATAATGAAATCCATGGCAAGAGTTCAGGGACCCAGGAACATAACTGCATTTCCCCTGCAGAGGCACAGCTGGGTATCTGCTGTCATTCCCTTCCAAGTACGTACAGTCTCCAAGTTTTCTGAGAGTGAATATTTCCTCCATAAACATTACAGCCATCACGGAGCCCCCTGAGGTGCGTCACTCGGGGTAAGATGTTTAATGCTCTTATACAAGCCTTGCAATAACATCTAAATATTTTCCAAATGCAAAGCCACTGTAGCTTCCAATTCAATCCAGACTCTTCAAAAAGCATTTTCAAATGCCATTTTTCACACACATGCGTGCGTGTGAGCACACACACATACACGCTCACCCGCCCCACTGCACAACTGCCCTGTAGTAATTGTATTTTACTAGAAGAAGCAAAGGCGGCAACAGAATTGTGAAGACTTGGTCTTAAAGCTTTATCTGAGGATTTGCCAGTGTAAAAGACCCAGATTTTCTGAAAATGAGAACACAGATTCTAACGCAAGGAAGGGATCGGTGCCTTACATGACTAGATGGAACAAGAACAGTAAGTGACCCACAGAAGAGAGACGAGAGAACTTGGATGGTTTCAGAAGACATGATGCTCGAGGCAAGAGTCTTCACCAGCCCAGGGAGCAACAGGAACTAGAAGAAACCCATTATATACCATGTACATCTGGAACATAGGAAAACAAAATATCAAACCATTTGTAACTCATATAACATAATATGGATTCAATATGTCTAAAGTTATTCTTCTGTGATCGCTATCCCATCCTTAGCAAGGAAATGCCCTTGGACTGTGACATACACACACCTGGACTCTATGGGTGTCATCCCACTAAGAAAGTCAAGATTTCGATGCAAAAACTGGGCAAAGCATAGCAATATCCCTTAAAGAAACTTCCTGGCACACTTCTATCTAAGTGCTTCTCAAACAATTGTCTTACACAGTCCCACAGCACATCTTTTATTACAGGAGAATGATTAATAGCATCTCCTTTTCCTCTCCGTTTTGTTCTGGTTCCGAAAGTAAATGATGTGGTAACTATACTCAGAGCCAAACGATTTCATGGTGTCTTCATTTCACACTGAGTACTGAAAGTGCTTAAATACTACCTCTGGCTTGCAAACTTAAAAGGAGGCCCAAGAATCACCTACAGAAAGTGTTTAAATATAGATTATTGGGGAACAGTCTTAGATACTATGATAAAAAACTTCTGAGGAGAAAGGATTTGGGGATGATCTGGAGCAGGAAGTGCTAGGAATCTGTCAACTGCAATTGCACTGGCAGAATCTGATGTAACTATTTTGGAACTTGGCAAATCTATGGAAAACTTGGGGGGGCTTGGATAGTAAACTGTTGTTAATTTCAGTTGCTACAAGTTCTTAGCACAGTAAAAATAACCCACCCTCCACTCCTCAGTGGCACGTGCACAGCTGTGCATATCTTCCTTGTACACAGCTTGCTAATAAAGCCAGCGTGGGCATAAAAGGACCCAGAAAAATAGAGGATCTGTGCCCTGACTGCCAATTGCTGCTTCTGGTCTCGGAAGTGAAGACCAAGCAGCAGCGGCCATTGCTCTTACCCCTCCCCCACTGTTGCAAGCCCCTCCCTTCCAGCTGGAGTCATTTCCAGGGTATTAAAAAAGCCAACATTTTCCTCCCTAGTGGCTGTTCCTTTTGTTTTCCCTTTTCCCTTTTGTGAACAGGTCATCAAAGACCAGAGCATTCAAAAGTAACCACATATTCAGCCAGTCCCTGACCTGTGATGCTTCAAATTAATGATTTTTTCAACTTTATGATGGTGCAGAGGTGATACACATTCAGAACTGTACTTCGAATTTTGATCTTTCCTGGGCTAGGCATATGTGGTCCGATACTCCTGTGGTGCTGGGCAGTGGCAGCCACAGCTTGCAGTCAGCCACGAGAGTCAAGAACTGATGCAATTACCACCAACCTGCACCCAATCATCCTGTTTTTCATTTTCAATACAGTATTCAATAAACTATATGAGATATTTGACACTTTATTTACAAAGTCTTAGGTGATATTGCAAACCTGTAGGCTAATGAAAGTGTCCTGAGACATGCAAAGTAGACCAAACTAAGCTATGATGTTCTGTAACTGTGGTGCACTGAATGCATTTTCAGCTTCGGATATTTTCAACTTAGGATGGGTTTATCAGGCTGTAACCCCATTGTGAGGTGAGGGAGATCTAAAGAGGAAAATTAGAGCATCATTATGCATGTCCTGGGACCCAGGAAAGACTTCAAAAGAATATAAGTTTACAACTCAGGCTGATACTCTGCACAATCTACAACAATCAGAAAACAAAAGCAAAATAAAATTAAAATAGCACACCCGGAGTTCTCGTCGTGGCGCAGTGGTTAACGAATCCGACTAGGAACCATGAGGTTGCAGGGTTCAGTCCCTGCCCTTGCTCAGTGGGTTAACGATCCGGTGTTGCCGCGAGCTGTGGTGTAGGTTGCAGACGCGGCTCAGATCCCACGTTGCTGTGGCTCTGGCGTAGGCCAGTGGCTACAGCTCCTATTTGACCCCTAGCATGGGAATCTCCATATGCCGTGGGAGTGGCCCAAAGAAATAGCAAAAAGACAAAAAAAAAAAAATAGCGCACCCCAGGGAAGGGAGAGAATATGATTTCCAGAGGTATTACATTATTAGATTCAACTGTCCAGTTTTCAACAGCAACAAAAAGTCACAAGGCATACAAAGAAACAGAAAAGTATAACTAATTCCATGGAAAAAATAAATCAATGCAAACTGTCTGATGGTGGATCTACTAGACACATATTTTAAAAACTGACTTAAAGGTGCTTTATAAACAAAAGGAAGATGTGGAGAAAGTGATGAAGGAACAAAATGGAAATATCAATAAAAAGAAAATCCCAAAACTAAGTTCTATAGCTGAAAACTTCAGTAATTGAAGTGAAACATTCACTGGAGGGATTTAAAGTTGGAAGGGAGCAAGCAAAAGAAAGAATTGGTGAACTTGAGGATGAGGAAAATGGAAATTACTGAGTCTGAGGAAGAGAAGTATAAAGATTAAGCAAGAGCAAAAGAAAAGAGCCTAAGGCACCTGTGGGAGACTATTAAGTGGACCAACATGGGCTTGAGTATTGACCAGTTTGAATACTGAAAATAGCATTAATTTTAACACTCCCATGCTCCACAGTAGTCACATATACTTTGAAAAAAATATTTTGAATACATATTTAAAGTGATCATTCATATTTTATGTACTAACATGGTATTAGATTTAAATAATCATTTCTAGGCAAGGATTTATTTCTCCAGGACCATTCTTCCTACATTTTTGTTATTCTTTACATCTTTGCACTCATAACACCTGATAAATGCTAAGAGTAGGGTGCTCATGCTCTGTCTTTGTAAATGTCTCTCTCTGTCTCTGTCTCTCTCTGTCTCTCTCTCTCTCACACACACACACACACACACACACACTGAATCCATCTCTCACCTGCTTCTGAGCACAGACATTGTGCTTATGGCTGAGGCAGCTATTCACATCTAAAACCTTTCAGGAGAAGTACGAGGTTACAAAGATTTTAGTTTCATATTGAAAGTGTCTTGATAGCATGTATCCTTAAACCTGGGCCTTGGAGGATGGAGTAATTTGGGGAGGAAATAGCTGAGCATTCTGGATTTATCACTAAGCTGCCATACAAACACTGGGAGGGTCTGGGGGAGGGAAAGGAAGAAGTTGAAGAGAAGAATCAAGTGCAATGAATAGCTTGCAATTACAAATTAGGTAATTGGCATGGAAACATTTGCTTTAATTTGAACATCTACTATGCATTCTGAATTCATGACTGTCTGTTTGTGTCAATGAGTCCCCATTTCTTGTTCCTTAGTTGCTTTAAAAAATAATTATCTTCAGCTGGAGGAAGATATTGTATGTGATACATCACTTAGTGGAAACCACATCACACATATAATGATAACCCTTTGTGTTTTGGTTATCAGATATGTTAGAAAGCCTAAAAAAGGAAAAATAAATTCCCAATGCCTGACAAAGGAACTGATGACTCTTGAAATGATGGAATAAACCTCTTATGTTACAGTTGTAAAACCAGAACCATTAAATATACGTCGAGTTAAATATTCCTTTGATTACAACTGTATTTTTAAATATGACACCATAAAAATCAGGAAAAAATGTTAGGCACACTAAAATGAGACTGCTAGTGGAAAAATACTTGAACTAAAATTACTCTAAAAAATAACTCCTATATTCAGAACTATAGCACAAAAATATCTTGGGTTTTCAAAAGTAGGATGATTCTGAGCTAAACTACGATATATTGGTAACTATAAACTGTGTTCTGACATCTTAATTAAAAGAGTTTCAGGGAGGTCAACCACTTCCAACAAAATCTTTCTCTGAAAAAATCCAAAATCACTAATTTTCCTCTCCTAGGAGAGAGACTATTACACAGGTATTTGATGAACTAATTGCTCTGAAAAAGCTATGGGCAGAACATAAGAAACTGTCAAAGAAGCTGCCAGCAGAACTGTGGCAGTTCAGTGGTTTTCCCACCAAAGATCAAAATTTAACTTAAGTCACAGTTAACTTCTCTAATATTGCTGGGGTGGGTGTGTATGGTGGGGGGGAGTGTGGGTGTGTGTGTGTGTGTGTGTGTGTTTTAAAAGGTCTGAGATAATGTGATCAATATAAAACAATTATAGCAAATAATTAGGCAAAAATTACTAGTCCATTAAAACCTGAGCAATCTGATTTTCTTTTTAATTCTCTGATTAAAGTAAGAGGAATTTAGGACACTGATTTTGGATATAAGAAAACAATTTCTCTGGAATGTTTGTTTTTGTTTTCTGGTTTTTAGTTTACATTAGATTCTGGTAAAATACGTAAACACGAGGATAAGGAATCGTGAGAGTCCATCACTGAAATCGACATGACTGTCACTGTATGACGTGTTGGTGGACCATCGGGCTGTTCACCGAGTTACTCTCCTCCCTGCTGGGACGCCACCAGCACCAGGCTCGGTGTGTCACTTGCTCTGCCAATGGAAGCTGAGCACAAACGACGTGTCTCCCCCACAGAGGACTTGCAGGGACAGCACAGGCGTAGTGACCTTTCTAAAGAGAAGACGTTCAGTCAGTTTGAGTCCTGGGGTGAAGGTGATGTGGGGCAGAGCTTAGGTCAACTGGTAATGAAGCCGTAACATAAATGAGAAACAAACCTTTATCATGAGTTACTGAGACTTGAGGCCACGTGACCACAGGAGAGCGGCACACCTCGACTGAAACAATGGCAGCATGAAGGAGGCACTCAGTCCATGATTACCTGATTATCAGACAATACACATGTTAATGACCCTTGTTACTTAATCCACATCTAAAACAATACGCCCAAGGCAGCAGAGCCCATGACCTTCCAGTTACTGAAGACATTTTAGTGTCTCATTCTGAAATCAAATGATGCTATGGACTGTTTTTAAGCATACAATGAAATGATTATAAACATTCTAAAATACGATTTCCTGAAAACTTAGAACAGCAAACATGTCAATGAGGATGGTTTAAATTTTATGGTCCCCACAACACTTAATTACCAGGGATAACTAGAGATAAGGAGGACATGGAAAACTGCTTTCTACAGTAAAAACTTTTTACCACAGATACTCCCTGAGCCTGCAAGTTACATGAAATACGTCCAGTGCTAGCCACATGTATAATAAAAAGTTAGTAGCTATGAAATTTAATTGCCAGTGCGGTTAGCATGTATTATTCACTGAGTAAGTGTTGACCAAAACAACAGTGATGACCTCTACCTAAATACATGTTCCCTGACCAAAAACAATTGTTTCTAGTCCAAGTGATCCTTCTAAGCACCAAAATGTTCTCCCTATGCGTGCTTCAGTACCTTAACACAAATATTTTGCTTTGAATGTACTTGCTTAACTCATAGTATCACAATAAACCCCCAAACATCAGTGCTTTTATATATCTTTATCAGTGTGTGGATTTTCTCTTTTAAAGATATAAACATGGATACAAAACTGCTTTCACATCCATGTTTATATACAGAAAAGCTACCATGTGAGCCTGATTCAGTGTGTGTTTGGTTGCTTTGGCTATTGTCCAACATGACATGATTTTTAGAACTACTTACAAAATCCCATGGCATGCACCCCACCGTGGCAAAGTGGTAAAACCACAGTATATGGAAGTATTTTTAGATGTATTTAACCTAAATTCTAAGGATTCATTTGCATCCTCCTAGAAAACTCCATCTTGTTCAAAAGTTAATTTCAGAAGACCTACTTGATTTCCTCCACCAAGAGGTCAGATCAACCCTCCCAAGGGAAAGAGAAGTCAGACTACCAGCCGACGTCTCCGACTCCACATCCACCTGCCACGCTGACTTAAATAACGGAATAGGCTTGGGTTCTCACACTAGCTGCGGTTCTTAGCTGTGCATATTTCCCCTGATGAAATGATGAGGATCTAAGCATGACCGCATGCGTCTGCTGAAGTGGCTGTGGCCCTCGTAACTGGTCTTTTCAACCATTTCACTACCCATGAGTTGATTGACAAATCAAGTCAATAGATTTTGGATACTTAGTCACTGCAATACGGTGAAACTTTTCTGTTTGCTTCATTCTATCCTATGCTGCCATGTAGAGAATGTGCATGTGTTCTTGTGTGTATTTCAGAAAAGAAGTGTCGAAGATAACATTTATTAAATATAAACACCATGATAACAGTCAAATTCATAAAATTGTATGATCTAGAATTTGCACTCTGCAAATTCGGGCGTCGTGCCAGGAATAGTGTCGAAATATCATAATGTACTTCATTTTCAAAGCTAATCACCCATGATTTAGTTCAAGGAAAACATAAGAAAAGGATCAGTACAATGAATACTCACAATGTTGACTATACTTTACTCAAGATTATTTTTAAAAAGGAGATTGAAGAAAAATAGTGTGTGTGGCAAAAAGAGTTAACTTTTAAAATGTGTTAAGTAATGTGTTCAAAATAGGAGGAAAAGGATATTTAGGTGCAAAGCCAAACTCTGAGTTTCAACGGCAGGTTTGGAGGTGGAAAGAAAGCTCTGAGAGACGTGGGAAACGGAAGACGGGGTTTGGGATGCGGGGCCAGAAAGGGGGAAAGACAGGAGCAGCGGCGCGTGACCTGTCGGTAAGGAGCAAGGCTGCGATGCAGAATGCATCTGTTGCATAAAACACACAGCTCTGAATGGGAAAAAGGAGACACTTGTTTGCAAAGAACCTCTTCCATTAGAATGACATCAGTTTTCAGAACGCCCCCAAATGATCTAGAAACTGCGCTAAAATCTCAACGATGCTTTCTCTAACAGGTGATGTTATGTTAGAAATTTAGATTATTGGGTAGCCCTTTTAGACTTCAAGATTCCACTGAGTTCCACAGTTCCATACAATGAGTAACGGAGGAGATTGTGCATGTGTGTGAGTGTGTATATACATAGATACATATATACTGTGCAAATATATGTACACATACACACACATATTCATATAAATACACACACCTATGTAGCTCCAACTTACATAAAATTCCTGGCACACAGTAGGTGGTTAATAAATGCTTGTTTGAATATCACTGCAGTCATAAAATTGATACACAAAAATTTATGGGAAATATAAAGTGCCAGGTTTGAGAACAGACCATTTCCTGACGTGTGTGTTATAGCAGAAGAAAGCATGTTGCCTTCCCCCCCTTCCGGTGCAGGATTTTCAGACGAAAGGATGCCGTGTCTGCTGTGTAATGTATAATTTCGGCTTTCAGGCATGTGCATGCCTGAGATTTCTTCATTTCTCAGTTCTGTGAATTTCTCAGGCATCACACTGTACATTCCATATCTTAGAATAATTACTGATATTTGTTCTTTCAATGATGACTCCTAAAATAGATGCACTGCAAAGTTCCATGACACATGGAAGATACAAATGCCGCAGCTCTGAGTTCCTGAGCGGCTGTAGTTTGCATCTCTGTATCCTTCCTTCTTGCCACTGCCTACAGCTTCCCTTACGGAGCCCCTGATGGAACATAGGGGGGAATAATCCCTGAAGCAAGACAGCTTAGACTGTTGAAACAGAATGTTAAAGCAGGGCGGGAGGTTACCTGCGGGTGCAAGATGCGCCGTGTCATTACTAGACACACGGGAAGAAACGTGTTGAAGAAATACGTTTTTATCTGAAAAGACAATTTTTTGAGGAATAACTCATGAACTTAAAGGTAGACATCTTCGGGGCAGTGACAGGATGTGTCTCCAGTTGTTCTGAAATAAAAGTTTAACAAAAGCAGAAACTACGTTTGAATCAGCATCGCTCTGTGTCTGTCACCAGCACACGTAGGTGCCTTTACGAGGGCTAAATCTTGACATGAGCCATGCCACGCAAGATAAAGACATTCATCCTTCATGTCTTAGAGCCACATGCTCTTTCAAGACCAGTGTGAGAAAACAATGGGATGTCAGGGAAGGTCAGAAGCCACGATCAAGAGACACTCTGATGAAAAGCCTTCTCTGAGGGCGGCAAGCCCTGGCTCTCTGTTCTCCCAGTCAAACGGAGAGACATTGCACTCACGCTAGTTTCCTGGTTAATTTTTCAAGAATGTGGGTTGTCAGGGATCAGAACACCGTGCGAGCTTCAAAAGGCTGAAAGGCTCTGGCTGGACCCAAACGGTGTGAGCTGGGTCTCCCTGCGAGCCGAGCGCTCGCTTTTCCTTTAATTTCTGCTTGTCTTCATCCTTCACATTTCTTTCTGACATCTTTCCTGGTTTTAAAAGATACATTTTTTAAGCTACATTATTTAAGACAAGGAATTTCTACAAAGCCTTGGAGGGGAACTGAGTTCTTTACTTTCGAAAGAAGCTCGCAGTAGAATTTTTTTTTTTTTTAAATCAGTGTCAGCGACAGATGAACTTCACAATTTTTAAAGGCTTCATTTTTATCCAAGGTACTTTAGTGCAGAAAACCTTCGAAGATGAAGTTTTCTTTTTATATTCCTATTACTTCCTGGTTTAAGCCAGATCTAAAATACCATAAAACGGCTTGACTTGGAATTTTTTTATATGATACAAAAGTTTCCAAACTTGAACACTGACAGAAACCCAGATTTCTCATTTATGTGATGCAGGAAGCACAGGAGAAGAGGAGAGAGCAGCGTTTGGGAGGACGAACAGACGAGCAGGCCCTCGCCTTAATTCACAAGGCCCTACCCTCAACACCTGCAGGGCTCAGAGCTACCATGGAGCTCCACACCCCATGAGTGCAACCACTGTAAGTCAAAACCAAGAAAACTGGTTTGGCAATTCCTCGAAATGTGCCACATACAGTTGCCATCTGACCCAGCAATTCCACTCTGAAGTACATACCCCAAAGAATTCAAAACAAAGACTCAAACAGATGCGCGGACAGCGCTGCTCACTGCAGTGTTATTCACAGCAGTCAAAGGGGAGAAAGGACTACAGGGCCCATCCGGGGATGAGCAGATCAACACAGGGTGGCAGCCAGAAAGGCAATGAGGCTCTGAGGCACGTGACAGCATGAGGGAACCCCGGAAGTGCAGTGGAAGGTGAGAGAAGCCACACGAACGGAAAACTGTCATGCAATTCCACTTAGGGGAGGTGCCTAGAACAGGAAGCTCCTAAGGGCATAAGAAACAGAGAGTTTCCAGGGACCGGGGGTAGTAGAAACAGGGAGAGAGTGTTCAAGGGTACAAGAATTTGTCTTTGCGAAGACAATAGACAAATAGATATTGGGGACTGTGAAAATACCTAAGGCTACTGAATAGCACACTTAAAATGATGAAAGAGTCCAATTTTATGTACGTTTTATACATATTTATATTTGATGTATATCTTACTACTCAAAATATAGCATTAGGAAAACAAAGCTAGAACCTGTTAAATAAGCTATATGCTATTCTCTTACCTCTATGAATAGAACTTCGGGTATAAGTTGAACTAGGCGTGGTCTCCCATTTGGAACATGGTGGTCTAAAAGGAGGCAGCCTCCCCCTGTACCCCCCCACATCCATGCACACACACACAGAAGGTAGCTCTCTGCTCTTCCTCCCCGCCTCTCCCTCAGCGGGTGGGGCTCTGTGTTCACGTCCCGTCCTTATCCCCCCGGAGGCACAGGCTGGCTGGTGATGGTGTGGTCTGAACTCAAGAAGGGGAATCCACCCAAGAGGGCTCCTTGCTCTTGCACATGAGCTCAGGCTCTGTCAGCAGGATCGTCCTGGAGTGTGGTGCAGAAGCTGGCACAGGCTGGCTGCGGGCTTGGCCCACAGGATACGTGGACCCCTTGCGCCGTGGCAGAGGGTGGAATGATTTCCCACAAGAGAGTCAGAGGGACCTTCTGCAATATGGAGTCCAGTGGATGAACTTCACGCCTGCGGATCCTGGGATGATCCAAAGCTATTTAGACTCACCAGTCTCACTGACGAGGGGTCCAAGGAAAATGATGAACATCTTCTCTAGAGTTTACACAAGAAAGGACTCTGGGCTCACACACAGTGTCATGTCTTTTCTGTTTCAGGAAATAACTGTGGTTGATCCATGTAGAGTTAACACCACCAGCCTGATGTGACACCCAACGTTTTGCCTTTCAGATCAGGATGCTTATAAACACTCTATTAATACTACCCGTTGCTCTCAAATGCTGACCCATTCCTGCAGGGAGAACCAATCCCAAAACTCCACTTTGGAATCCTGGAGTGGATTACTGACTTTGACAGCTGCCACATAGTCTTAATTTGCACATCATTTTCCTCTACTCGAATTCATTGGCCAAGAATGAATGAAAGCCCCAGGCATCTGACTTTTTTAAACAGTGTGATGGTGATTTAGAAGGAATAAAGAACCACAGCCTTCTCTTCTCCTCGCCATAGCCACACTGTCACAAACACCATCTTTCTCTTCCCCTTTCTGCCAAGATTGAAAAGTACATGCCTTGAGAAATTTTATCAACTCTGGCGCATCTGCTGGAACTGGACCTTGACCGTGGGATGCATCTACATCATTCTGCTATCTTTGAATTCTGCAAATATACCTGGCTCTTTCTCTTGTCCATATCTTTGGTTGTCTGCATATTTAGAAAACGCAAGAATACTGTCCTTGTGATGAGAAATTCACACTACTCACTCTTTCTTTGCTTCCCTCGGTGAAACCAAATCGCCTCCCTCTTTTTTGCCACATCTTAATATATTTCAGTATTAAGCTATGAATTTGATTTTCGTGCTTTCTCCTTGATTCATTTATCTCTACTCATAGAAGTCATAAAATTAAACTAACACTGCAAAAATACTTGTTGCAGGCAAAGGCTAACAATTGATGATAAAATTAATGGGCAAATGTATGATGAAAAATAGGCTATTTCCATAGCCTTAAAATATATCTCCAGAAGATACCTATAAATTACTAAGTTGAAAATAGTTTTGAGAGTTCCCATTGTGTCTCACTGGTAATGAACCCAACTAGTATCCATGAGGATGCCGGTTTGATCCCCGGCCTTGCTCAGTGGGTCAGGGATCCAGTGTTGCCATGAGCTGTGGTGTAGGTCACAGATGCGGCTCGTTGTTGTGGCTGTGGCATAGGCCTCCAGCTGCAGATTCAACCCTTAGCCTGGGAGCTTCCATATGGCATGGGTGTGGCCCTAAAAAGCCAAAAAAAAAAAAAAGAGTTGTGTTTTTCTTATCGCATGGTATCAAGGGGCAAGTAATATGTAAGCCTGACAAACACCATAAAAACCAGATAATTCAGCTTTACATCTTGTCTATCTCTAACTATGTGACATCAAAAGCACATGTCACATCTGCAGAATTTTTGGAAAAATACATAACTTCAATTTAGTCATGTGAAAATGTCAGGCAAACCCAATTGAGGGGGAGTCTCTAAAATATTTGACCAGTTCTCTTCAAAATTTTCCAGGCCAAAAAAAAAAAAAAAAAAAAGGGAAGAATTAGTGTCTGGCATAGATTGGACAAAGTATAGACAAAACTGGATGAATAAATGCATTGGAGAAAGTGGAGCTGGAAAAAAGGACATTAATGGTAAAAGTGGTGTATTTTAATAAGGTTTGTAACTTAGTATTATTAACTAAAAATATGGATATTATTATAAGTATCTTATATTACTATATTTTATATTATAGAATTTATCTTATATTTTTAGTACTATCATATTATCAGTAAATAATAGCACAATGAGTTGAAGGTAATAGCTATTAGTTAATTAGTTCCAGTGCTACTAATAACAATTAGTCCTAATGAATACTAACTTCCTGGTGTTAACATCAAGTGTAGCTGGGAAAGGGGTATACAGGAAGTTACTACTATTTCTTACAACTTTTTCACAGGTCTAAATTTATTTCAAAATTAAAAGCTCCCCCCCAAATCACAGGGTGTCTCCAGCCACCCGTTTTGTCCTTTGCCCTCTTCTGTCTGTTTGGAATTCAGGCTCAGTGCCGCAGGCAGAGCAGGGACGAGGTGACAAGGACAAGACAAGGACGACCATGTGGAGACAGACAGGGCCTGGATCCCTCATGGCCTGCAGTCCTCAGCAGCAGCCTCCTCCTGGTCCTGCCTGCCCGTCTCCAACCTGTCACCAGGGGAAAACAGCAACACGTATGTGATCAGAGCTGAGACAGGCTAGGTCCTGGGACCTGGACCCTTGGCTGCAGTGGCTGCAGTTCTTGCATCTGGGCAAACATCTCAAGCAACGAAATAACAAAGAAACTGTAAAGGACTGAAAATAACTGCATGCGTGGGTAGTTGGGGCAAATTATGGACAACAAGACACAGAAAAGCCCTAAAACACAACTGCCACTTCTGAAGAACCAAGAGCAGAAGCAGGGCACTACACATGCCCCCTGCACACAATGCCACCAAAGGGATGGGCAGAGCTCCTAAGCCACCTTAGGCTCAAACTCTGGACCCGCCCCTGCCCTCACCTCATATAAGGAACCAGCTCACCAACCCCCTTTGGGGAGCTCCAGGAAGCAAGCTAGCCAGGGAGCCTCTGCTTGTGTTCATTCCCCTCTGTTGCAGCAGGGGCCCCAGTAAAGCCTTGCCTGACTTTTCCTATCTGGTGTCTCCACTTCTATGGACTGAGAAGGCCAAGAAACTGGATAGTAGTGAAGCCACTGAAAAAATAAGAAATAGTTCTGATTCTTTGACTGTCCCTTATTCTTTGGAAATGAAAGTTTTCCTTGGAAAGTGATGGTTCTCCACACACGGCGCTGCTCTCTGCCCAAGGCAGAGGTCATGACCCCAGGGCCCTGATCACACGTCAGGCCCATGGTGAACTGTCACTGCTACCGCTCGCGTCTCACACTCCTGTGCTGAACCACATGAGGAGCTCCTGGGATCCCAGATCCAGAGTCCTTTTACCACATCACAGCTACCTTCCTGACGAACCATAAGCCAATCCATCCTTTCTCCGTGAAGAAGAATAACCCAGATATAAAAGCAACTTTGTAATCACTGCTTCAGTAATAGGCGGCACTTGCCATTTGCAGATGATCCATTTCTACCACTGCTGCAGAACCCAAGTCCCCAGCATGACGTAACATTTCATGGATAATAGAAAAAGGATAGACATTCTCTTATGCAATGGAGACTATGAAATATTCATGGGATAGGTCTTGACAGTATCTTAGGAAATACATTATATGCAGTGTTCAAAGAACAAAAACTTTGTCCCTCATAGGATTTATAATGGCAATAGTCTGAAAACCTCATTTTTTTCCATTTTTTAAAGTTTTATTAAAGTATAGCTGGTTTACAATGTTGCAATAATTTTTGCCATGCAACAGACTAAGTCTTATTACTTTAAAAGGGTAACTTTTGGGGAGCTCCCATTGTGGTGCAGCAGTTAACGAATCCGACTAGGAACCGTGAGGTTGCGGGTTCCATCCCTGGCCTTGCTCAGTGGGTTAAGGATCCAGTGTTGCTGTGAGCTGTGGTGTAGGTTGCAGACGTGGCTCGGATCCTGCGTTGCTGTGGCTGTGGTGTAGGCCAGCGGCTACAGCTCCGATTAGACCCCTAGCCTGGGAACCTCCATATGTCACTGGAGCAGCCCTAGAAAAGGCAAAAAGACAAAAAAAAAAAAAAGGGTAACTCAGGAGTTCCCTGGTGGCTCAGTGGGTTAAGGATCCAGTGTTTCCACTGTTGTGGTTCGGGTCACTGCTGTGTCATGGGTTCAATCCTCGGCCTGGGAACTTCCACATGTTGCCACCATGGCCCCCCAAAAATGGTAACTAAATTAGAGTAGCTATAGTTAGCAACTCTATTGCTACAGAATTAGTAGAACTTACATTATTTGCGTTTGTCTCTAAGATTTCTTTATAGGTCTAAAAACAGTATGATTAGAATGAAATAGTTATGTATAGGGTATATCATGTACACATAAAATTTTGAGGCTTAAAGCAAGACTCATTGTGGTTATTAAACCATTAAATTATATTAGCTTTATTTTTAAGATAGGCCCCTCCCAGCACCCTCCCCCAACCCCCGCCACCACTCCTTGCTCAAAAGTACATGCTTTGATGTTCCTTCTTTCCAAGTGCTAAAATGAATGCAAAGGCCCCAAAATGCACAGAGCAGCCTTCATGAAACTTCAAGGAGAGGAGTTCCCATCATGGCACAGCAGAAAAGGATTCAACTAGGAACCATGAGGTTGCGGGTTCGATCCCTGGCCTCACGCAGTGGATTAAGGATCTGGCATTGCCATAAGCTGTGGTGTAGGTTGCAGACGTGGCTCAGATCCTATGTTGCTGTGGCTATGGTGTAGGCCAGCAGCTACAGCTCCAATTAGACTCCTAGCCTGGGAATTCCATGTGCTGCGGGGGCGGCTCTCAAAAGACAAAAAAAAAAGAAACTTCAAGGGGAGACAACTGCACGGCTTATAGGCTCTACAGACTGGTCCCATGTGTCTCATTTTGAAGTCAGTTGCTCTTCCTGTCCCAGAGCATGTGGGACTTAGGATAGAGTCTATGTAGAAATACATGTGTTTTAGAAACGCTTCTTGCATGCAAATGGGCTATTCTTTTCAAGAAAACTTGACACTTCCGGCCAAACGGAAGAGAAATGCCAATGGCAGAAGGAGCAGCAGTGTACCCCCTGCCCAGTGGCTCAGTGCTGTTCTCTCTCTGTCCTACGTATGTGAGCTCAGCTGAGGTGCTAATCACTTCAGCATGTGGGTGTGCGTGCCTGAGTGTCCTCTGTCCAGCGTGGCCAAAAACCGACTCCTTTTTTCTCACCTGTGTCTTCCATGGTTGTCTCTAGAACTGTAATTATATTTATATTTGTTAATTATCTTCCTCCGTGACTTTTACGTTACATGGAAATCAGTAATACTTAACTAAAAACAAATAACACAATTACAACACAGACATAATGGAGTTTCCATTGTGGCACAGCAGAAAGGAATCCTACTTGTATCCATGAGGATCCGGGTTCGATCCCTGGCCTCTCTCAGTGGGTTAAGGATCCAACATTGCCGTGAGCTGTGGTGTAGGTCGCAGACGTGGCTCGGATCCTGCATTGCTGTGGCTGTGGTGTAGGCTGGCAGCTGGAGCTCCGATTCAACCCCTAGCCTGGGAACCTCCATAAACCTCAGGTGTGGCCCTAAAAAGCAAAACATAAACAAAACAAACAAAAAAAACCATAGGCATAAGATCTGAACAGATATCTCACCAAAAAAGAGATATAGATTTTGAATAAGAATATAAAAATATCCAACATCATTTATCATTGGGAAACACAAATTAATATGATATGCTACTCACATCAAGTAAATATCTAAAGTCTCTTCAAGAACCTGAACATATTAATTTCTGGAAAGAATGTAGAGTGAGAACTCTCATTCACTGCCGATAAGAATTCAAAATGGTACACCTACTTTGGAAAATAGTGTGGCTATTGTATACAAAGTGAAACTGTCTGACCATGTAGAACAGCTATCACACCACAAGGTATTTATCCAAAGTTATTTGAAAAATCATGTCCCCATGAAACCCAGTAAATAGATACTTATACAGCTGTATTCATAATTACTCAAGACTTGCAACAATTGAGATGTAAATGGATAAACAAACAGTGGTACCTCCATGCCATGGATACTGTCCAGGGATAAAAAAAGGAATGAGCTATTAACATATGCAAAAATAGGGACGAACCTTTTTTTTTTGACTGCACCCGTAGCATATGGAATTTCCAGGCCAGGGACTGGATCCAAGCTGCAGCTGTGACCTACGCCATAGCTGCAGCGACGCTGTATTCTTAACCCACTGTGCCGGGCCGGGGATCAAACCCACACCTTGGCAGTGACCGGAGCAGCTGCAGAGACCATGCTGGATCCTCAATCTGCTGCACCACAGCGGGAATTCCTAGATGAATCTTAAATTAACATAACCAAGTGAAAGAAGTCGGTCTGAAGAGGCTACATACTGCAAGGTTCTATTTTGGTGACATTATGGAAAGAACAACATCACAATGACAGTATCAGGTGAGTGGTGGCCAGGGGGTCCAGGGAGAGGCAGAGCTGAACAGGTGAGGCACTGGGGGTGGGGAGGGTGTTAAGGGCAGTGAAACTATTTTGTATGAAACTGTAACAGTGACTTATGACGTTTTGCTCTTGTCACAACCTTGGAGAAACGGCTAGCTCTACGGTTAGGTTAGATAATATACAAGATGAGCCTGGAATAGCCTGAAGTGCTAGAAAGTGAGAAAGTACATCCCCCAAACCGCGATAATGTCAAGAAGACTCGGCCACGGATTTTGAATAGTTGTGTTTTCATTATCATTTGTCTCGAGGTATTTTTCAATTTCCCTTTTGATTTCCTCATTGACCCACTGATTTTTCAGTAGCATGTTTAGTCTCCATGTAGTCAGTTTTTTCTCATTTCTTTTCCTGTGGTTGATTTCTAGTTTTATACCATTGTGGTCAGAGAAAATACCTGTAATAAACTATAATGGAAAGAAAAATTTTTAAATAAAAAGTCCAAGAAGGAGGTGGGGCGAAGAAGACACAGTAGCCAGCTGAAAGTGCCAAACTGGAACAATGTGAGCAAAAATAAATAAAGTAGGATTGGATTATAGCCCAAGGTTTAAAATAAAGATTCATGAAGCCATATTAATATAAGTAAATGATTAAATAAGTAAACAAATTGGGGAGACGAGTTAAATCCCTCATTCAGACGAATTCCAAATAATCTACATTGATATTGTACTCTCAAGGATATGAAGCAAAACTCTCCTTTCCTTCAGCATTAGTGACTTCCTTCCAAAAATGTACAGAGTGGAAACAGGGGAAAGAGTAGTGGTGGGAACGCCTGATAAACAGGCGCTCGGGGTTAACAGGTGGCGGGAAGCCTTGTTGACAGCGCATACCTGTGACGTGAAGGCATCTATCTCCTCTACTCTAAACTGAAACATATATTTTTATAAAAGCAGAATAAAGATACAAATTCAGAAAATAGCTTAACTGTGAAAGGGAGAAATTATTAAGAAAAGAGACAAGGAGGGATTTACTTTTAGTAAAATCTCTTCTTCTTATTCTACTCTGACAGAGATAGTCAAAGACATGAAATCTGAGTTTACAAGAAATATTGAGGCTTAAAGGAGTATTTACATTAACCCAGTGATTCTGGGTCATTAGCAGCAGCATATGGAGTCAAAGGTGCTAATTCAGCTTCAGGATAAATCGCTTGGGCTTTGTTGTCTCAGATATTTGGATATTTATAGAATCCGTCCTTTACATTGAATTATTACCTAAGATAGAGTGATTTTCTGAGTGGAGAATCGTCGCTTCAGAAAACAGAGTGTTGAAGTAGGAAAGTGAGGCAGGTGGAAGGTTTCAGTCCATATGACGCTGTATTTACTAAATGACAGTGGTCTGCATTTTCCTATGAAAATAGTACACGGTGCTCCTCCTGCAAGCTTCATGTCTGACTGACAGCATGAAAGTAGTATCTGCAGACCCCAGGCTGGTTTAAATCCACAAAGGATTCCCTTGGGAGAATGCCAGATGACATGAGAGACCCCCCCTAAGTGTTCAGTAACACATTTCAAAAGTTCCCTTGCAACTAATAAGCTCTACTACCAACAAAACTTGAAAGATAACGAGAGCCTACAAAAAGGCAGTGACTGCAAACATCACTGAGCTTCCCTTCAATTGAAGTGTTTCCCTGGAGGAAGTTGGGCTCGAGAATAAGGTCAGGGTATTCTTATTTTAACTTATTACCTCTCCTTATTTTAACAAATGAGAAGAGATTTATTCTTGGCAGCCTTCAGAAAAGAAAATATTTTTTCTCTCTTCAAATTGCCATTTCAGAACTCTACAAATGAAGGAAGAGTTGCCTAAGCAGTTCAAAAATGAGAAGTATTTCTTCTTCTTGAAAACGCTCCTTCCCAACAGCTCTGAATTGGCGTTTGTGCTCAAGTGTGTGCCTCACCCATTCCGTAGGTCTGAGCCTGAACAGAAAGGCCACGATGCCCACTTCATAAAATCTTCAAGCTGGAGCTTTGTGGGGGTGTATTAACGACAACAGAGGCAAAGTTAACTTCCCACACGTCTCAGAGATGAGGAGCTGGCGACACACCCCACTGAAAGGCTGGCATGGCCATCACCTCTGGAGAAAAACACACTCCTACACCAGGATACATGTGGCAGGTACTCTGATTCGATGGACCCAACTCCTCTTTCCTTTCCTGCTGTTAGTGAGGTTTGTCTGCCTCTACTGTAGAGGATGGGAGAGTTACAAACTTGATTTTACCTCCTCGTAGTGTAAGCCAAAGTCTACCAAGGCTACGTCCAGGCTCTCTTGGTTTCCCTGCTCAGAGTTCTATATCCACTGCAGGAAGCCACAAAGCTCTGGTTTCCTGCTGTCATTGACTCTGACTGCCTATCCTTGAGCTCCTGGTGGCCCGAGATAAATGACAGTAGTAGTTGCTGCTTCCAACAGATGAGGCTGGTCCTAACTGATGAGCTAAGGTGACAGGAAAAGTCAGGGATGTCTTTTAAACAGTTAATACGCTACAAGCCCAAGGGAGTAACAACCAAGATGCTAAAGGAAACTGGAACAGCAGCTAATAGTGCAGTGGCTCAGCAGTACTCAGATAACTACTGGAATGAATTCACAAAGTGATTCTCAAAGAACCTCTGTGTGAAGACGATATGATCAGTCCCTCGTTCTTATTGAGACTGAGTCGAGGAGTTCCCTTTGTGGCTAAGTGTGTTAAGGATCCAACGCTGGCCTCTGTGAGGGTATGGGTTCAATTCCTGGCCTTGCTCAGTGGGTTAAGGATCCAGCGTTGCCATGAGCTGTGGTGTAGGTCACAAAAACACGGCTCAGATCTAGCGTTGCTCTGACTATGGCCGGCAGCCGTAGCTCTGTTTCAACCCCCAGCCTGGGACCTTCCACCTGCTGGTGTGACCCTAAAGAAAAAGAAAGGGTGTGTGTGTGTTACTGCAACACCTTGCAGTATAGGAGAAGTTGGCACAACACTGTAAATCAACTATACTTTAATTTAAAAGTACGTTTTTTTAAAAAAAGAAAGAGCCCTGATGAGATAGGAAATTGAAATGAAATTTGATGACTATAGGTATGAACCAAGAAAACCAAGAGAGTTAAAAACAACAAAAAACTGCAAGGGAAGAAAAGAGTATCTCTAAGATCCCATGGTGAGAAGAAGCTGAAAGACTTGCAGAGAAACCAATGTGGCTCGAACCAGTATGTGAAGGGGAGGCTGGTTCACAGGAACTTTGAAGGGAAGAAGAGAGGGGTGACAGCAGCAGAGCAAGAGAACCTCGAAGTCCAGGCACAGAGCCTGGCTCTTTACCCAAGAAAAATGGGACATCATTACTGGCTTTTGGTAGTACGATGAATGATCAGATCTGCATTGGGCAAATACCACCTCTGCATCAACAGTAATTGTTTTGTAAGGCGTCAGTGCGACATTTAATGTCCAAATTATTTAGGTTGCTTAAGATCCTGGCTAATACTAAACTGAGTTAAATATTGGAAGTCCATAGAAAGCAAAACAATTTCTATTTAAGATGCAACGGTGAAGTCTTAACTACTAAAGATAAATTTAAGTTTACATACTTTTGCTTGTTGTTTTAATATACTACACAGAAAGCTCTGGTTTGGGATCAGGTTAAACAGCGTATTGATTTTTGTCATTTAGACAGGTGTGCAGAGATGCGTGAGGCTGTAGAAAGGTGCGTTACATGTGTTTGGTAACATGCTCAGTAACAGGGCATGGCATCAGTTCTCCACTAACCACACCCAAACTCGGACTTTTCTGTGAATTGATTAGAATCATACAGGCAACTGAGTCTACAGTAGGAATAACGGAGAAATACAAGTGCATGGGTTTTTGTCTTCCAAGGACAATGAGTAGTTTTTGTTTTCAAGTAATGTGTCTGATATTTTCAGAAAAAGAAAAGTTAAGGACAAAACTTGGAAAGTGAATTTTACATGTCTTTGTTTACAAAACCTAGGCCTGACGTGGAAATCGAATATTTTAAATTTTGACAAGTTTCACTTAGTTCGGATGTTACTTATTCCCTTGGTTTGTTGATTCATGACTTGACTAGAATGGGAAAAGTCATTTTTTTTAACTTTTGTGTAAATCGCAATAGAGACTCTGTATCTTACCAGAATAACAGATATGGACATATCCTTTATTGTGAAAAACCTTTTCTAGTTTATGAAATAGCTAAGATTATGTACAACGGGATTATCCTCCACGTTTACATACAAGTGTTTATTTTCACTTTGATTAATTACTCAAACAAGTATCCTTTCTCGGATGCCTATAATATCTTGGCCCAATGTTCAAATCGCCTCTGACAATTCTTTAAATTTTGCCTTTCTAAGACTATATCTCCTAAATTAAGAAAAAATAAAATAAAACTTTGTAAATCTAAAAAGATTTCTGACATCTCCTAAAGGTCCCTAAGAAACCACGAAGGCTTGTTCTCTCGCCTTATTAAAAGGCACATTAGAAGTAACGGCAGGAAGAACATGGGAAGAGCTGTCAACTCAGAAGAGAGGCTCGGCCTTTGCTAGATGCAGTTTGACCAGGAAATACTACTGCACGAGTCTCCTCGGGCTGCTGTAACAAAATATCAGAACTTGAGTGGCATAAACAGCCCAAATTTCATTTCTTACGGTTCTGGAAGCCAGAGGTCCAAGATCAAGGTGTCGGCAGTGTGGTTCCTGGTGAGGATTCTCTCTTCAGCTTGCAGGCGGCTGCCTCGTCACCGTGTCCTCACGTGGCTGCCTCTCATGTGTCTGCAGGTGCACATTCTCGTGCCTCTCTCTCCTTTTACGGACACCAATCACCCCGCACGAGGGGCCCAACCTCATTATCTCATTTTACCTTACCGTCTCCCTGAAAGGCCCTGGCTACCAAATACCGTCGTAACGGGATTAGGCCTTCAGCATGTGAAGGAGGGGCATGATTCAGCTCATAATAACTAGTAATATAAATATTTCAGAAATTACATAATTTATGGGAAGGCCTTGGAGAGTTACCGATGCTCTGGCTATCCGTGATTTTGTCTCAGCTCAGACGCTACATTACTGAACCCTTCTGAAACAGCTGTGTAGTACATCCAATAAAGAATTCCTCTCGCTCACATTCTGAGATTATCGCTTATTATAATAAAACACCCATTTTTTACTTTTTAACCAGCTATAGGTGGGTTCTTTTTACACTGATGCTTATGTATGTAATTGCTTTTTAGGGCCGCAGGTGAGGTATAGAGAAGTTCCCATGCTAGGGGTCGAATCAAAGCCACAGCTGCCAGCCTACACCACAGGCACAGAAACGCAGGATCTGAGCCCTGTCTTCGACCTACACCACAGCTCACAGTGATGCTGGATCCTCCATCCACTGAGCAAGGCCAGGGATTGAACCTGTTCCTCTTGGATATTAGTAGGGTTTGTTTCTACTGAGCCGCAATGGGAACTCCCTACAGTGATGCTTCTTGTAAGATTTATATAAGCCTCGTACCAGCGTTTTGGTCTTTAATAAAGAAGAACAGTCTCAAAGCCTCATGGAAAGGTCTACACAAGAGACTTTTAACTATTAATACTTCCAGAATGCCCTCTTATGTACAGACTTCTGAGATGACCTTGCCTAACAATTCTGAGTAGCCATAAACACAGTCAGGCTTTGCAGGTCACTTTCTTGAAAGCAAGACACTGCAAAAGAAAAATTTTTTTTACTTGGGTGTGAACTGCTAAGAGAAATGGAAGTTTTCTGGAATATTGTTCATGTGGTTTTAATGTTCCAAAGGATATAAAACAAATCTTTTGAAGCACATCTAATCCTTAATTTCATAAGCTCTGCTTTTGAAGATGAAATGAAACATTTTTCAAAGGTCTGATTCTCAGTGATTCCCCAGAAGTCAGAGATTTTATTAAGTCTCCTAATGATTTATGGAAAAACTGTGCAGGTATTTGCATAGACCCTCTAAGAATGTGGCTTCCTTTTTATAGGATATAAGTGGACACGTTGAATGCACAACCAAGACTTGACTTGGAGAGTCCTACCTGAAAATAATTCTTTTTTTTTTTTTAATTTATTTTTGGTCTTTTTGCTATTTGTTGGTCTTGGGCCGCTCCGGCGGCATATGGAGATTCCCAGGCTAGGGGTCCAATCGGAGCTGTAGCCACTGGCCTACGCCAGAGCCACAGCAACGCGGGATCCGAGCCGCGTCTGCAACCTACACCACAGCTCACGGCAGGAAAATAATTCTTACTTAATCAGGCCTGACAAGTCCCCTATTATAGTAACAAGGCTGAATTCATGTGTGGAGCCAAAGCCCAAAGTCTTCCCTGAAAAATCATCCGGGTACCTGATTCAGCCTCAGGGCTCTCAGCCTCAGATGATAACAAGGTCACTCCCTGGTCCATCGCCAACCTCAGCCAATAGGAGGCATTCACCCAAATGTATAGGAAATACAAGTGAAGTCTGGTGGAAAGAGTTGCTTAAGCCTGGTTTCCTGGTCTTGGAAGACAAATAGTAGAAGCTTTTAAAAGCCCAACCCAAGATTCCTAGTGAAAACCCCCAGATATAACTTTATTTCCTGGCCTCAGTCGTACCTTAATAATTTGTGGATTTATATCTACCAAACAGTCGCAAGGATGCCCATAAGGCTAATTTAAATCCTGCTTCTCCTATTTATATAATCAGGTCAAATCTGATGAGACTTGTCTTTTCGTCATCAAGAATTACCTTCGGAGATTAATTTCATTGCAAGTAGGGAAACTGTCAGAAAATGGGCAGAATTATTGGGTGTCCTTTCAGTAAAATGCTGTCTGATTCTTTAAGTGTGTACATCTTTGGTTGTTCTATAATTCTGTAGAGAGAGAACGTGAGTTGTAAAAAAGTAATAGCCATGCAAATGTTTCCTTCCAAAGGCGTGCCACTAATTACTGTTCATGGTGAAACACAAAAGCATCGTGTCCCTGGGGAATATGTCTCTCTGCATGTCAAATTCTCGTGGGAACCAGTTGTAACATCTCATTTCTCCCCTTGTTAGTGCGTCTTCAAGGAGACAGATCAGGAATAGTCAGAAGCCTAGAAGGAAAACAAGGAAATGGCGATGTTAACACCTGCAAAGAAGGGCGAGCTTTCAAGAAAGATGAAGGCTTGACTGCTCTTAATGCTCCTGAGAGGTTATGTAGGATGAGGAGAGAAAAATACAGAAGTGCTTAAGTGGAGTGAGGGCAGGGGGAGATTATATCAGTTCAGGAGTGAGGAAAAGAAAGTGCTGGAAATAGGTACTGACAGCTGTGCTATAATAAAAATGTATACTTGGTCTTTGTCTCCAGGTTCTGGCACAGAGCTCCTAAAACTCAGAATTTCCCGAAAGACAGGAGTGCCTCTGTTACTCCTTTAAGCCCCTTTCCACTACACCTGCACTTATGCTAATGAGGGGATGGGGTGGGATTTGGAACTGCTTATGTAGGAGTTTTCGTCAGCCAATTTCCAGCCCCCTCACCTCCCTGGAGGTTACTGGGTTATACAGGAATACGAAACATAAAAATTCTCTGGAACACAAAGATTCGGAGAGCTTCTGGGCCTGGGGGCACACCGCTGTGTCCGGAAGGCGGCGAAGTCCTGGAGGACCCAGCCGTCCTCAGGCATCCTCCCTCCCCACACCTGGTCCTCTTTCTCTACCCTGTGGCTGTTCGTGACATGCATCCTTCATAATAAATGGATAATTGTTACATGTACAGTTTCCCTGAGTTCTATGAGCCACTCTAGCAAAATCTCAAACTTGAAAGGGAATCACGGAAACCCCAAGTTCAGAGTGGGCCACACAGCCTGGCCACCCCTTCCACACTTGGCATTTAATGTGGGGGGCTGTCTTGTGGGACTGAGCCCTTCTTCTGGGGGGTCTTTGCTAACTCTGGGTTGTCAGTGTCAGGACTGAACGGAACTGGTAGCCATCCAGTCAGAGAACTGGCTGGTGTTGGAAGAATCCACACCACAGCTCTCTCAGGAAGTCTGGTTTACAGGAAGAGGAAGGCACTGCAGGAGTGCAATGGAAATACAGCATCAGGGAATATATGCACAAACCAGTGTTTATCTGGTCTTTTGTATCCTTTCCAACAAACGTGTATAGGTATTCTTTACTTCATTGTCACAAAAATTCTGTAAGGTAGGGGGAGATGACATCACTAGTCCCAGATTGGAGAAGAGAAAAGAGGCCCCAGGAAGTTAAGTAACAGAAAGCCGCCTAAGTACTACACAGTGAAGCTGGAACATTCATGCTCATCTCCAGATGATTTCAAGGTTCTTCTGGACTCTGGAACATATGAGATTTGAAAGTGCTCAGGTGAACTCTGAAAACCAACTTAAAATTCAGAATCGGGGCACTCGGGCTCAGCACCTAGAAACATTCCTTGAAGGGCCAAGAAGGGGAAGGCCTGTTTCTGAGGAGCTGGTGGCAAAGGCCACGTCAGAAGCCTCAGCCGCAGGGTGGGCGGAGCGGACCTGGACGGGACGATGCTGCGCAGCACGGCCCGGGCTCTCTGCAAAAGGTCGTGGACAAAGTCAGAGGCTGCCTGCCTGAGGAGGGAGCTTGGAAAGACGCGCAGCCTTGAAGGAGAAAGGGGCGAAACAGGAACTCGAGGAAGCATAAAAACTGCTTTGAAAGATGTGAAGGGCTATTACGTAGGAAAGGGATATACCGATTGGTGGTGTACTACTAGCCTGAGCATGGATCAACGGATTCAAATAAACATAAAAATAATTTTCTAACAGCCACAAATATGCACTCGTGAAATGGACCCCCTGAGAGTTACTGAGGTCCTCTTCTACGCAGTATTCAAGGTGACTCTGGTTGATGAAGTTGGAGAAATATCACAGTGTCTACTTATAAATGTTGCAGACATTTCGAAAAGTTTGCTTAATCATTCAAATTTGAATTCAATAGGTCAAGTAAATAAAGATACTTTTTTTTTTTTTTTGCTTTTTAAGGCAGCATCTGTGGCATATGGAACTTCTCAGGCTAGGGGTCAAATAGGAGCTGCAGCTGCTCACCTACACCACAGCTCATAGCAATGCTGGATCTGAGACCCCCTGAGTGAGGCCAGGGATCAACCCCACATCCTCATGGATCCTAATTGAGTTCTTAAGCCACTAAACCACAATGGGAACTCCCTAAGAAAAATACCTTTTGAAGGTACAGCACAGGTGAAACTATATTTGCTGAATTAAGTTTGATACATTTTATTTTTGTTGTTGTTGTTATTGTTGTTGTTGTTGTTGCTATTTCTTGGGCCGCTCCCGCGGCATATGGAGGTTCCCAGGCTAGGGGTTGAATCGGAGCTGGAGCCACCGGCCTACGCCAGAGCCACAGCAACGCGGGATCCGAGCCGCGTCTGCAACCTACACCACAGCTCACGGCAAAGCCGGATCATCAACCCACTGAGCAAGGCCAGGGACCGAACCCGCAACCTCATGGTTCCTAGTCGGATTCGTTAACCGCTGCACCACAACGGGAACTCCAAGTTTGATACATTTTAAATGAAAAACGCAAAGTGGGGCAGCTTCTAACCACCTACCATGTATTGTGCTACACAAAAATATTGTTGTGGTAGTTTGGTATTAACCTATTCTGCAGTGATTGTGTATATAAGCTGGAATCTTTGTGGTGAAGGCAAGCAAGAGAGAAGCAACACAAGCCTGTTTAACATAAATAAATATACTAAAATATATGGAAATAACAATCCCTTCGGGATAAGAAAAAAAAGATTTTATTCACACGTTCTGAATGCAATACACTTTAGTGTGTATGGACCAAAGGTTTGTGTGTTCCCCCTTGCCCCAAAACTCATCTGCTTAAGTTCTAACCCTGGCATTACTGCACTATGTGGTGGTATTTGGGAGGTAAGATGGAGCCGTGAGGGTGGGGCCCCCATGATGGGATCAGTGCCCCCATCAGAGGAGACCCTGAGCTTTCTCTCTTCTGAGCCCAAAAACGAAGAAATAAATAAAGGTCTCCTGCATACAGAAGAAGGTGAGTGACCACAGGCAGGAAGAAACCCCTCCGGGAGCTGCATCTGTGACACCTTGATGTGGGGGTTCTAGCTTCCAGAACTGTGAGAAAATACATGTACATCCAATCACCCTGCCGGTCATATTTTGTTTCGGCAGCCCAAGCAGATGAGTAATATAATATTTTCAATTTCTAAAAATCAAGTTTTTACCTGTTGAAGATAAACTAATGATTCGCTAAAAATTCAAGCGAAATCAAACTAACAGAAGTCTCAGCACGGAGAGCCCTGGAGCTCTGTCCTGCACCAGCATCTGCAAACTCACGGGCCTCGGGAGCAGGCAGGGTCCACATGAACACAGGGAGCGACAGACGCATGCCTGCCGACCTGTTTTAAAGCGCTTCATTTGTGGCACCATTAATTTAATTCGATAACAAATTCTATTGAAATTACTTTATTCGTTCATGAAACTATGCATCATGCATCTTTTCCACGCCCGGCAGTCTTTTCATTTTTTTTCGCTTTTGACAGAGACATGAGTAAGGAAATAGTTCACTTTTTTCCTAACTTGAGGAAAAACAGCAGCAGAAGGAGGTGATCGTTGGAAATGCTAGATGGTCAGTCTCAGTCCGGGAGGCCACGGGGAGCAGGGAAGTCACAGGGAAGCCTGGGAAATGCAGCCTCTGCACATGGCATCACCAGGGGGAAGCGGACCAGAGCTGGGAATTTTATAATTTTTAAAGAGAGGCTGGAAGCCCAGGTTTTTATATGAAATCACCTGTTACTTTTACTTCATGGAAAGCCAACTAATTCAATTCAAAGAACAAAGTGATTTTGCAGACCACACAGTACTATCAGAAATTCCAAGCCTTGTCTCGGAGACCCCAAACCTGACTGGCTGACATTACAGAAACGATCCGTTAACACCTAAGAACAAGTAAAACCAGAGACACAAAAACAGGCTTGTCTTTAAACCCTTATCTGACTTGCTGGCGTGCAGGTGGGGTCCTTAATCAGGCCCTCAACCAATGGAACACAGGACACCAGTTCGGTCTCCTTTCTAGTTCAGCTGCACATGGATTCCAGAGATGCAGTACATGGATGCTCATACAATTACGTTCCAGTAATTTTGAGCATAAATATAAATATAATACATTGTAAAGTGTACTGTATATCATTTGAGTAAAATAAGACAGCCATTCCTCAAAGAAATTTCCAGCAATTAGCCAAGAAAACCTAGTATTTGCTTGCTGACTCTTGTAAAGTAAACACTGTTTTCACCAAAGCGCTGTCTTCATCTGGCCACACTCTCCTGTCCAGGTTTTTTCTTCCTTAAGGATGCTCTCTTCAGCATTGTAAGTCACTAATCTTTCTCATCTGCACTTTTTAAAGTTTCCTTAATGCCACCGGTTTATAGAATACGCATGATGGAAAGACCGCCTATTGTCACTGAATGCTCTATTTTTCAGGCAACATTTCATAACGTGTGTGTGTGTGTGTGTGTGTGTTGCTCTTACCTAAAAAACAGACACATATAAAATAATACTTAAAATAAATCTCTGCCATAAGGCTATTAAATCCCCCTTCAATATAACATTTAAGAAGTACAAAGAGGAGCATTGTCCAAAGAAAACACGTCGGTGTTAAAAGATAATTTTTAAAAGAGATCATGAAACCCATACACATATCAAAAGAACACACCAAAGACTGTATTTGCCTCTTCATTAATGAGGGAGCTGCTAAGATGACACAATCAGTTCAAAGTGGAATTCCAAACACCAAACACACATACAAAGAGGTGAAGGGAAGCAGAATTCGCCATCCTAAAATACGTCTCTTTGGCACGTGGGTTGTATTTGAGAGGCTGTAGAGACAGGGGGATCTCTGAACACTGAGAAGTTGCCCGTTTGTCAAAGACACATTTGTAAAGGAACCCTCCATCTGAAAGGATGCCTCCCTCTCGGTAACCAGGAGAAGGGTGACTACAACTAGAAGCGCATCAGCGAGGAAGGCTCAGCTCTGCAGAGCAACCGTGCCCCGTTTACTGTGTCTTTCCTGATAACCCCCATTTATGCCCCCCACCCCCAGCATTTTTCCTTTGTCTTTAGCTGGAGATGGTAGCTTTCTGGGGCCTCTCCCAAGTACACAGGAGGTATAGATGTTGCTAAATATCTATTTGTTTTTCTCCTGTTAATTTGCCTTTTATTTCAGGGGTGTCTCAGCCAAGAACCCAGAAGGGAAGAGGGAAAATTATGTTCCTCCCCTGCACAGGCAAATAAGAAATACTGAAATGAATTTACAAATAGCTGCAAAACTGGCTTTTCCACGGAACTGCATCCGGGGAGAGGTGTCCGGGATCGGCCGGCCCTTCCCGACTTACGACTCACTTGCATTTCTCTGGACAAACTTCACTTCAACAACTGTCAGTGACTTACACTTGATGAAGTTCTGCCTGGCTCAAAAAGAGTGAAAACAGGAAACCAAAAGGTATCCTGAAATAGACACGACGCTCTTTGGGTTTGGGTTTGGTTTGTTTTTCCCATTTCAAGATCCTTCACGAGCAGCGTCTTTCCTGACAGTGAAATACATGTCAATAGCTGATTACTCATTCTGTGACTCTGCCAGCCTTCTGGGTCCCTGTCCATCTCAGAAGACCCTTCATGCCCACCTTAACATGAGCCTTATCGCCCTACAAACTGGATCGGTGGCATCCATGTCATATGATCTTATGCATGCTCTTTAGTTAAGAGCAAATAGTTGTGAAAAATCAATGGATCCTACACACACACACACACACACACACACACACACACAGAGACACACACGGGCTCTGGACTAGAACCCCTAAGTTCTGTTCCTACAGCCTGTGCTCGTATCCACTGTATCACAGCACGGTGGCAGTTCGGTTAGGTAGCATATGTTCATGGTGCATAGTAACAAAGAAAAAGCTGGCAAAGCTTCGGACGACGGCACATGCCCTTTTAGCCTAGATCTTACGCGTCATCTGTGAGCTGAATAGAAAAGCCAATTTTTCTCTCTGTCTGTTCTTCCTTTTTTCTTTCCTTCTCTTTCTTTTGGAATTCTCTGAAGCAAAGGAAGAAAGAAGGGGGAGGGATCCGGCCACGGGTCACTTAATTTCATCAACACAGACAAAGTGCAGGTAGCAGCCTGAAAGATCAGGATGGGCAGTTTCAGCGGATGCAGTTACATCAAGGAACCGCCGGCCCCCTATGCCGTGTGGTGCTGTCCAAATGTGGCCTGAGGTGTGACTCAAGTTGAGACTAACTGGAAAGTAATCTCAGGCCAACAGGTGGGGTAGAAACAGCACCCACATCAAAACGCAAAGCCAAACACCAAGCATCTAGTGCTTTAGTGCCTTCATGCCTATTCATTATTCTGTTTTATTTATGTATGCTTCCAAATTCAGCCTTTTCCTAAAAATAGAACAAAAACCTTAGTTTGCCTTATGAATAAAGAAGCAGGATAAAATGTCTTTAAAAATCAGGAAAATGATGCAAGTGAAATGAAGTTTAAAAAATAAAAAGCCAGGAACAAAGTTAATCCATGAAATTTGCCTATGAAGTCACTGATTTTCCTAATAAGGAGTTTCAAGGTCAACTCAACTTTTGGCAGCAGAGGGGAACTAGAAAACACAGGTAGTTACCAAAAGCACAGCCCCAGGGTAAAAGCAAGCCAGCTCATGTGAAATGAAAGAGGCCAGATCTAAGAACAAAAAAACAACGTTGAGGTTTACTCCCTTGAAGAAGACACTCTGACACGACTTTCCTCTTTAAAAATATGTTGGTTTCTTAAATATCTTTCCAGATAAAGCACTCTCATGGCAAAGTTCAATTTAGCGGAACACTGTTTTGGGTAAAGAGAGAGGAAGGGCACTAAATGATGCCTAGAGATTCAGGTGTCTGATGCTCCGACATAATCCAGGAATCATTTCCAAACAGGTAGGACTATTTGTACATTTGGGTTTTATAGTTTCATACCTTTGCTTACTTTTTAAATAAGACAACACTCTGATGTTCTTCCTTGGTGACTAATAAAAATCTAAACCTTAAGAGCACAAATTACGTACACGGCCCACACCCCTCCAAAGACTTGCGATGACGTCACTGGTATTCTGCCATAACCACGGGAGACAGGGCACAGTTTTCACTGAAAGTATTCGACAACATCCAGGAATTAAGTCTTCTCTTTAATAAATTCCATACACACACACTTTCTTCCTCCTGTCATTACTTTACCAAATAATTAGTCTTCAATTTTCACCTGCATTCACGCACTGGTCCTGTCTTCTGGTTTCTGCTGTCAACACACCGCAAAACTTCTTAGGAAGAAGCATCTTATGATCTTGCCAATATGGTGGACGGTTTTTTTCCCTGACATTTAAACTCTCTAGCCCCTCTGATTCTATCACCATAAATGCCCTTGCTCTCTAAAGAATATCACAGTAGTTAAGAATATGGGTTGATGGGAAGTGAGGTAATTTTGGTATCACACTTAATTAAAAATAAAACAATGGTGTTCCCACGGGGCTAAGCGGCTTGAGGACATGGAGTTGTCACTGCAGTGGCTCGGGTTGCTGCCGCGACCTGTGTTCAGTCCCTGGCCTGGGGACACCTGCATGCTATGGGTGTGACCAGAAACGAAACCAAACTAAACTGAATAAAACAAAACAAAGCAAAACAAAATAAAATAAAACAATCCTGATCTCGGTCCTATGAGGAATCTAAGGTAAGCAAACTCAAAGAGACATGAAGCAGAATGGTGGCTGCCAGGATCTGAGGAAAGGCAAAATGGAAAGCTGGGGTTCAATGGATGTCAAGTCTCAGTTCCACAAGACGAAAAGTCCTGGGCGCCTGCGGTACCACGTGAATACAGTTAACACTACTGAACTCTACACTTAAAAATGACTACGATGACAAATTCTGTGTTGCTTACCACAATAACCAATCAATCAAAACACCCTGAACAAAAAGTCATCACAGCACATGGATTCCTTTCTAAATACCCCTAAAACAGTTAAGTATCACTGTTGGGGCTCGAAACTTCTGAGGTTATCATTATTGCCCTTTTGTAGATTTTTTTTTTACTGTACAATTTAAAAATCTGATCCTCTGAGTTCCCTCCTACAGGGTTTCACCTATTTTTCAGTTGCAGAATCTCAGTGAACTTGGCGGTACCGACACTTAGAACACTGGACACTACACAGCGGCCCCTCAAAGATACGTAGGGTGAATGAATGAATGCGTGTTTAGACAGATGAGGGGGTGAATGAACCAGATTTAAAATATCAATCAATATACCTCAGAGAATTATAGAAACACAGATACTGTAAGTTAATTCAAGAGTGTTTCATAGATATTTCAGGCCATTTGAAGACACTATCAATAATAACCACTACCCACAAGGCCTGGATGAGTCTAAAAGCACTGTTAGGTAATCACAGGTCTTCTCCCTACTGGTTTGTCTGTGAAACGCACTGTCTCTCCAATCACACACCGAACACATGTTCTGGGCGCTGTGCCAGGTGATTTTACACAGGTGCCACATGCTGATGGATGCTTCGTGTCAATCTTCACAGGTGGTATTACTGCCCCTATTTTCTAGATGAGGAAATTGAGGCACAGAGAAGAAAAGTAGCTTATCTATTAAATGGGTGTCCCTGAATTTTCTGTGTGAACAGAAAGTACACAATCAGCTTGATGAATTTGTCAAAGTAACTAGACCCAAATCAGGAAATAATGTATCACCATCATCCTAGAAGTTTCTCCCAGACTTCCTCCTGGTTACACAAATCCCTAAAGGTAAACCCTATCTGACACCTATCATCATAGTATAAGTCTGCTTGTAGTTGAATTTAAGTAAATGCCGTAATATAAAGCGCTATCGTTTGTTTCTGGCTTGATCCGGTCAAGAAGTTCTGAGTTTCACTCATAGTGTTGGTACAGTAACAATGCATTTGTTTGCACTGCATTACAGAATGTTAATATATAGATATAACGTAACTAATCCAGTCTCTTGTAAATGTACATTTGGACTGTGTCCAACTTCGAGCTATTCCAAAGTAAGGTTACATGGACATTTTCAGTGTGTTCTATGGTGCAAATGTTTACACACTTCTGCTGTATCAATACCCTGGAGTAAAATTATTGGGCTTGGGAGATCTTGAATTTTATTTCAATCACTTTTACTCAATTACAGGGCTTTCTGACAAATCTGTGCATGTCCTTAGGCTCTACTGCAGCTTTCACGTGTCAGTAAGTACTTTCTTCATATTTACATACTTATATACACTTCAACTATTTCCTCACCGTGAATATGCAAATATAGGTATGTATATATCAAATATGTGGCATATATGATATAAATGTGTGTGTGTGTGTTTATATATAATGTATGTGTGTGTGTAGAGAGAGAGTAGTTCCTTGGTGTACAAGGGGAATTGGTGGACATCAAAATCCACACATGCTCAAGTCCCTTATATAAAACTTTATGTAAAATGGCATGGTACAGTTACCCACGGATATGGATGACCAGTTGCATGTGAGAGAGAGAGAAAGAGAGGGAGAGAATGACAGAGCTCATTATGCATGAGGCAATGTGCAAATCCCAGGGTAGGAAAATAAAACTATCTGAACCCATGCCTTCCTTTCATGAAACTTTACAGTTACACAATCTGACTCACTATAGTTAACCAAGAGGCAAAACACAATAACGGATTTAGCATTTCTAAATTTCCTGCCATTCACTGAGCCAATCAGACTAGAGTCAACACATTAAAATGACAAAATGTTTTGCTCACATCAGACTTTCTTGCCTTTGTATGAGCTGAACTATCTGTACCATCCACTCCCACTCATCACACCCAAGATTCCTCTACATGTCTCAGATGCTCCCTGGGGTAAATACACCTCAGGACCAGGAACCTGGGCATGACACACTTCAGAGATTCTGCAGGTTCGGTTCCAGATCATCACAATAAAGCGAATATAGTGATAAAGTAAGACACCTGAATTTCTTGGTCTCCCGGTGCATATAAAAGTTATTTCCACACTATACGATATTAAGTATGCAGTAGCGTGATGTCTAAAAACGCAAAGTACACACCTTAATTTGAAAAGACTTTATTGCTAAAGCATGCTAACCATCATCTGAGCCTTCAGCAAGCTGCAGTTGTAACATCAAAGATCGCTGATCAAACATCACCACAGTAAGTATGATAAAAATTAACATGTTTAAAATATTGCAAAAATTAGCAAAATGTGAGAGTCCCACAAAGTGAGAAAATGCTATCGGAAAATGGCCCTGAGAGACTTCCTAGACACCAGGGTGCCTACAAAGCTTCAATTTGTTAAAAAAGAAAAAAAAAAAAGAAAAACCCCCACGATCTGAAGCACAATAAAAGGAGATATGCCTGTATTACAGGCTGCCGATGGTTCAAGGTTTCACTCCATCTTCGTAAAGAGAGAGCATAACAAATGTGATGGAAAGACAGTGTGGGGGGGGGTCAAAAGAATTTCAACTGCCTACCCTTGCCATACGGCTTTGTCACCATCACGACATGTAAGCTTCCACTCCCCACTGGGGTATGCTGGGGCTCGGTTTCCATGCGTAAAAAAGTGACAGAATGAAACCAACGCTGAGATCTTTCCAGCTCACGGACTTTGCACTTCAGTTCACTGCCTATAGTTCCTGGATTGTTTGAATTAACAGCGTGAAAATTTCACTCTCAAGGGAACTGTTTACAATGCCTTGACCAATGTAGTCTTCTAGCACAAAACCGGATTGGGTTCATTTCAGAATACACTGCATGACACTTTTAAAATGAAACAAACTTCTAAGAGTTTCCTTGGTAGGTAAAAGCCCACATTTACCGTTTAGTGCATCTCATTTAATGTAGATTGTGAAGGTCTAGTGAACAATTTCCAAGTTTTCTTATTATTTATCATCTCTGAGAATAAATGTTGCAATCAAGATACTATACACATTAAGTAGGCAAGAAAGATCAGCCTAAAACATTAATGTCAATTACAGCACCGTGCACACACACAAAAAGGACTTCCCATATTCCATATCTTCAGCTCTCATAAAATATGATTTTTCCTACATATATTTTCCGGATGCCATCTTCACTCAATTAACAAAACACACATTTCTGAAGCATTAGTGTGAGTTGCTATTTATGCCAGTCAAAATCCCCATCATCTGCAAAAAACATGTTTGCATCCTTTCGACATCCTTTAGAGATGAAAGGAAGGAATCTGTGTGCTAAAACGGCTTCATGTGCCCAAATCATGCAAATTCTCTCAGCCATTTCCTAAGATTTGCAGATGTGTAAATTACTGCTTTTTTTTTTTTTAAGAGTAGGTATACAACGGTATGAATCTCAAATCAGCTTTTGTCCCACCTCATAGTTCTGAAATGTTCTTCAAATGATGAGAACTGATTTATTATTGAGGCACTGTGAAATTCTGAATAGAATCTAATCTTCCATTTTAATCTTTTATGAAGCAACTGAGTAAAAAAAAAATTAAAAATGCAAGCGATGTGTGTCAGTGTATGTATGTACACATGCCTACGCACATCTGCATATATGACACACCAACGGAGATCAGACCTCGGAGCACCAGAGCGGCTTGAGGAAAAAACCCTTAGCCTTTGGCACTGAATAGGATTTTATCTTTAATAAAATCTGGACAATAATTGCAGAGGTCTACAAATTATACAGTATACACAGAAGACATTCCACAAAGTGTTTTCTTGTCATGTGATCCTGGGATCACGCTCTCTGTGAGCACACAGAATAAAGAAGTAGTGTTTTAAGTTAGATTCCTGATGCCTGTTTTGTTGCACTTCTTCATTGTGTGTACTACACACCGATACCTATTTCAGCCTTTGGAGGAGAAAACACCTTTTAAGACAACAGGGAAGCACTGAATTCCATGGAAGAAATGTTATTTCAAACAATATCTACGACATGTCTTGGAAACAGTCCCTCTTTCCCAGAGATGTGTGGTGGCCCTGTAAATCACATTAGAGCTTCCTGAACAAATACGGAATAGGGAATGCTGTGGGGTTTACCCATCACTACAATGGAAGAACATATTAGCATAATGCTTGAGCAAAAGCATAATAAACACTGTGCGAGTAGATGACCAATACAGTGGTTACAACAAGGATGGATATGGATGAATTCCGACTTCTTCAGGGCCCCCTGGCCTGAGGAAAAGTAACTCCTTTGTCTTTTCCAAAGGAAGAATCAAAGTACAATGGAATTCCCCATTTCAGATTTTCTGAGTCGTTCCCCCGCCCTCCCCCAAAAATATCCATTCACACTGTTCAGCAATTTTCTAGACATGAATAGAATCCACAGAGCTGACTGGAGCACTGTACCTTGAGACAAGGGTTTGGGAGAACCTGGGACAGGGAGGTCACGTGGAGTGGCTGGGACTTGGTGATGATTCTGTCTCTGGCCTGGAGTATATCTGCACTCCTATTTTCTGGAGGATTCCTTCCATATCTCCATGGTGCCCTTGGGCTGGGGATTAGCAAGCAGGGGCCACAGAGAAGCACGGGGAGAGAGCTGAGGTTTACCGTCCTTTCTCCCAAATGTCTTCCCTCTGTTGCTCTGAGAAACAGGAATGGTGTTACGGACAGAAGCCTCTGATGCAACCTCAAGGGAGCTGAGCCCCCAGAACTCGGAGAGGTCGGAGAAGATGATGGAGGAAGGGAGGGAGGAGAGGGAGAGAGAAGAGGGCAGGCAGAGAGTCCGATGGGGCACTGGACTGATGCCCGTTACCCTTCTGACCATGGCTTTGGGGCAGCTTTCTGCTTCATACATACAAGGTCTGAACAGGGATCATTTTGGTATATGGTGGGAAATGTAATTCTCTATCCGGCCTTGAATGTACATAAGAAAAATATCTCTACCTTGTTTTATTGCACTTTGCTTTGTTTTTCTTCATGGATAGTATGCTTTTTTTTACAAATTGAAGGTTTGTGGCAACACTGCTTCAAGCAAATCTATAGGTGCCATTTTTCCAAGGGCGTTTGCTCACTCTGTAGTTCTGTGTCATATTTTAGTAATTCTTGCAAAGTTTCAAACGTTTTCACTGCCATTACATATGTTATATGATCTGTGATCAGTGGTCTTTGATATTACTCCTACCACTTGCTGAAGGCTCAGATGAGCGTGAGCGTGTTTTAGCAATAAAGTATTTTTAATTAAAGCATGTAAATTTTTTAGACATAATGCTATTGGAAAACTTAATAGACTACAGTAGAATGCAAACATAACATTTATGTGCACTGGGAAATCAAATAATTTGTGTGACTGGCTTTACTGCAAAACACGCATTGAGGTGGTCTGGAACTGAATCTGTAGAATCTCAGCAGTATGCCTGTGTTGATAATAAACTAGCTGTGTAACCTAAAAACTACTTTTTTTTTCTCATTTTTCACTAGTTGCTATCTGCAGCACCATTCTACAGCCACCTTGTAGAAGGGACTCAATCCTACTTTGAAAAATTTGAGTTTAAATTGGAACTATACCTTTGTTTAAAAAAAAAAAGAAAAAAGAAAGAAAGTCCCAAATGGAGTCACGTGTGCTAAGCCCCTTCTCAGCAAACCAAGACTTACAACCTAAACTGACTGCAGTTTCAGCCTCTCCCAGGAATGTAACCTCCAACCAGCCAATCTGGACTGACCTGGTCAATACTAGTGAGATAATGTGCCTGAAAGACCGCTGCCTCCCCCAAAGGAAGGTGACTCTGCATAAAATAATTCACTGCTTGCAGGAAAAACTCCATCACCCACAACTCCTTCTGCATATAAGTCTTCCATGTCTTACAGATCCTCAGAGCTACTTTCTATTTGCTAGATGGGATACTGCTCAATTCATGAATCACTCAATGAAGGCAAGTAGATTTTCAAATCTGCTCAGTCTGATCTTGTTTTTCAGCACCATTTCCTAATGGTGACATCCGTGAGGATCATCTCATCAATTCATTGTTTAATATTCAATAATAAAATAATCAATATTATTCCAGTGATGAACATTTTAGCTCTAAGAACACTGTGAACACAAGCTATTACAAAAACAAACAAACAAACGAGAACCCCAAAACTGTAATTTGGAGTGTCTCTTCAAATTCAGCAAGAATTTGACAAATATTTCATGCCATACTATTTTGGGTCTAAATATTGCTGTTAAATTTTTTTGGTTTTCTAAAGCTAAAGCTTTCTTCGCCAAAAATGTCAACCACCTCACTTAATCATCTGCTTTAAAAATCTATTTTTTCCTTCTAGCACATCCTCAAAGATTTCTGGCCTTAAAAAGAAATGTAAAGAAAGCTTTCCTAAAAACTCCTTCTCGGAAGTATAAGCCTTAGCTGCAGTTTATTTTTTTAGCCCCCAGCTATCTTGGTTTCTGTTGCCGCAATTCATCATCTCCATCAATTGCTCCTAGATGACCAATGTCCATCTGAGCACAGGGTCATGGAGCTCCTCTTGGCCAGCATCATCCTTGGACCTTTGCAAAAGTTCCGATGGGAATGATGTTTGCCTTCCATTAATCTCATCTGCTTTGGCCTCTGTGAATCTCAAATTTTTCAATTCACCTTGTCTCACTTTTAACTTTCTCTTATTGATTTCATTAGTCTTTCTACCCCCAAATATGAGAGCCCCTAGATTTTACCCTATATGTTAATTCACTCAGTGAATGTACCTATGACTTTACTTTTATGTCTGGCATCCCTTTCCCATCTGGGTACCTGTCCAAATAGAAATCCCCCTTGGATAACTGACTGTCACCTCAGACTCCATGGGTTCAAACTGGAACTCATCCCTTGTCTGCAAAAACTAGGCTCCCTTTAGAACAATTCATTTCTATCCCTGGCACGGAGTCACTGCTCTTGTAGTACACTTTGGAGTCATCAGCATCATCATTATTATTATTCTTATTTTGCTTTTTAGGGGCACAGTCATAGCATTTGGCAGTTCCTGGGCTAGGGGTCAAGTAAGAGCTGCAGCTGCCAGCCCAGCCTAGGCCCACAGCTGCAGCATCATTATTCACCAACCTTTTCCACCCTAAAATCTCATCCCAATTTATTCACGTTTTTCCTTTACAAAATGACTTTTTTGTTGAAGTATTTCTCTCCACTCCTACAGCTATCGCTTTATAACTGATCACCATCATTCCATAACTCCGCATTTATACTCTCACACTGTTCTTGCGCCAAGACCATTTCGGCTTCCAAAGCCCGCCGGTCCTCCTCAGCATCCTGTCGATGCCTCCAAGATCCTAATGCTCCACATTAAGTCCTCGCTTACTTGAATCAAGCCTGCCCTCAACTGAGGGTGTTCGGAATCTGTGTGGTTAAAAACTGTCACACTGGAAAGAAATACAGTACTATCTTTAATATATGTTTTTATGCAAGTTATTTTATTAAAATCTTGCCTTGGCTGGGAAATAATTTCATATTCTTCTGCCTAAAAATGATTTATTACCACAGACTTAATTTAAGTTTTAACAGCTCAAACCTTGTCTCTTCAGCAAAGTTTCACTGTTGCTTCCTTTGAAGACTGCTATTTATGTTTAAGCATTTTTATTTCATTATCTCCATAACCTTTTCCCTGAAACAGATGCAAAACCCATGGCACCTCCCACTATTTCTTACATCAAGTTATTAAGCATGACTGTCATTCAGGAGCCACCAACATATTGCAATGCTTTTAACTTTTTTTTTCTCCTACCACAGTATACTTGGAAATTCAGTGTAGTTACAAATGAGCCCATTTTTCATCCTCCTGGTTTCATTCCCACGTCCACTGACGCCAGCCCTCCACTTCCCTTAGCTTCACCCGCACACTCTTCTCTGTGCCCTCCGCCCAGCCTCCTCACGCTGCTCCTTCCTCTCCTGGCAGGCCCTTCACCATGCGGCCTCCTGAGCGGACTTCATTCTGTTCTCATCGCGTTCATCCCCGGCATTACCTGGCTCTCAAATCCAGGCGGACTGAGCTTGCTCTGACGTTTTGATCCTTGCATCCTTTACCAGCCCTTTCCACTTCCAAAATCCCTTGAATAAAGGTGGTTGGGAACTAATAGGTAGTAAGTCAGAGTAAAGAAAGGCTTTTCGTTATTTCATTTGGTATGCAATATCAGAGCATACTCTTATTCAATAAATATCAAAGGATACCAGCAATCACCTGAGGGTAACAGCATTCTAGCAGATTGGATAGGATATAGTCAAATAAATATATCCTTAGGTCCCAACATTTAAGATATTCAAATTGAAGGAATACTGCTCAGAGCTTATTTCATCCAAAGACAGATAAGCAGGTGTGTTTCACAGAAGACGGCTTCTCCCCACATCTCAGCCCAGGCTCCCCACGTCTCTCTGCACCCCAGGCAACAAATCAATGAATGAGCCAGAGTCTTCTCAGGCTTGTGGTATTTCCAGGGGCAGCATGGACACTTTTGTCAGCCAAGTGCTCTAGAATGGTAAGCTAAATCCACCTTCAGTATAGGTGGAGCTATAAAGACGACCCGCTCCAAAAGCACCTAAATTTGTAGCAGAAGAGAGTTTATAGTTGGCAAATCAGCCTCAGTATGAAACGATAACAAAGTTGAACATTTCTGCCTAGACTTCCCTTACCTGTGTTTCTCAGTGTTCGCACAGAACACCCTACGTTTCTATTTTTAGAAATTCCTAACCAATTTGCAAGGGTGGGCACCGCCGGCTTTTGACCTATGTTTTCCCAAACACCTCAGCGGGCATCTAAAACCTGGTAAATGAAAGGAAAGGGTGAGGATTTGCAACTGACCTCTCTCTGTAGCAATTTCTGAATTACTGTTCGTTTCATTCAATGAAACAAAAGATGACATCAGATGGCCGTGGAGGGACAGGACTGTCCAAAGAACATCAACTGAGGTAACTGACGGCCATGACTTCAATCACTAGCCGTTGTCAGATGCCACCCAAAACCTCTCGGGCCCAGGTCTCCTCTCTGGTCTTGAAATCATGCACCCAACTGCCTAACTGCCATCTCATCTTGCATGGCTCAGATACGGACAACCAGACAACGGGGTCGTCGGCTTTCCTGCCCACTCCCCATTCCCGACACCACCTCCTCAAGTCAGCAACTGCATGTTTCTCTTTCTTCTTCCATCTTCTTGGTCCCCCAACTCCACGTACCCACCACGTGGTCCCTGAGCTTCCCCACTAAAAGCCCTTCACATCCACTCATTCTCCTCTTTCGCACTGGCCGTACTGAAAGCGAGGCCAAACCAAGTTCTTCTTTTAGTAACTACTCTCTCCTCTGCCTTCACTCTTTCTCAATCCCAACCGCTGCCCACACTGCACCCAAAGCCTTCTTTATAAAAGTGATATAACTGCGGCTCTCCTGCTTAAACCACTCTGTTATTCGTCTTAGAATGGGTTCAAAACTTCAAAACGTCATGTTACTCCATGGCACAGCCCCTTTCCTCAAATCCTGTTCCTCGCCACTCGCCCAGGGCCCCCGTGCCTCGACTTCCCACTCCTGTTAATCCTCACTTCCTTCAGTACCTTGAACACAGCATGTTGCCTTTGACTTGCGGGCCTTCTCAAATGTTTGTTTCTTTTGACTGAAATCCTCTCTACTGCCATATTCTTCTTTCACACTAGTCAGTCACCAGGTTTCAGCTTCCACATGACTTCCTGGGGGAAGCTTTTCTTGATTCCTAGAGTCTAGGTTCAGTTCCCTTCCTGTGTGGCACTTCCTTCATCAGGGGACTGATGCTCTAAGGCCCTTCAAATGCGAGTTCACTTAAAACCAGTGAACAATAATTACAGTGTGGTGGCGCTGTAAACACTTGTCTTTAAGGAGTCAAGCAGGAAATAAGTGAATGTTTTATACGACCTTTATTCATTTTTATACAACTACCTGGTTTTCTTGGAATTTCTAATTGCCTTTTTTCTTCCTTCCTTTTTTCCCAAGTATATCTTTTTATCATATCATATCATATCATATCTTGTCCAACTTCTCTATCCCTTCAGGTATCTTATCAGGATATTTTTCTTTATTTAACTTTTTCAGAGTCCTCACACCAAAGGCATTTATCTTCTAGTTCAGACTGATTCCTATACTATTATAATTGTGGTATTTCCCCTATTTTTCTAAACTGCTTCCACTTTTCCTATATTTTATATCATACGTTTTCCTAGTTTGTACTTCTATTTTGTTATAGCATATTTTAAAGCATTTAAGAAAACGCTGGTAAAAGTAAATTTCCAGAATTTTTCCATATTATGAATACATCATGATTTGGACCTCACACTGGATTGATACAGTAACCACAGATTGAACGTCAATTTCACTCCATAATTTTAAAGGTATTCCTCTATTGTCTTCGAGCACCCAGTGCTTCTGATAAGAATTTTTAAATTTTATGTTGAAATTATACTGAATTGACTAAATAGCTTCAAAGATAGCACAGAGTTTTCTATATACCCTTCCCTGAAGCTGTCCTAATGCTTCATCTTACATAAGTGTTTGATTTGTCACAACGAAGAAGGCTGGTACAATAGCATTAACGAAACACAGGCTTCCCCTGGACTTTGCTAGCTGTCCCACTGGCAGGCTTTACTCCGACCCAGGAGTCCGCCCGGCATTTACTCTTCAGAGTCTCCTCCAACCTAAGGCACTCCTTCGGTCTTTTGTTTCTCATGGTCTTCACGTTTCCAAGAGTACTGGTCAGACAGACCTCAGTTTGGCTTGGCTGATGTTGTCTCATGATCAGACTCGGGTTGAGGATGTGGGAGGATGGCCACAGAGGTGAAGTGTCCTTCTCCATAAGGAGGAATTGGGATGAAAGTCTGATTCTTACCTTCTGTAGTTGACCAGATTTTTGTGGCTGTTTTCTGTGACTTCAAGGGTGGATTTTAAGTACAAGTCTTTATATGTAACATGCTACATCGTCAGTGAACTCTTTTTGACATGACTCTCTCTGTAAGCTCCAGAAAATTTCTATTTTATTCTTCTTTGCTGTTTCCTGCCCTCTTTTATCTTTATCCTCACTTAGTCTTATTTAGAGCAGCATTTACTGGCTGTGTGCTTGCTTATAGTGTACCTTGAGCTGCTTTCCTTTATTGAATAAATTAGAAAACTTAGTAACAGAAATGGCCTCTTACTTGTCTCAAGCCTACGTTTAAGAGATGAAGCAAATGGATGTCCTTCCTGATATCACACATTCAAAAGTGAAGTACCAAGAGGCATAATTGTGATTTCTTTTTCTTCTTCTTTTTCACATATTTTTTAAAAGCCTCTGTCCAATGTTAGCCTCTAAATACTTGCACGAAATGATTCCTAGTGTTCAGCAGCCTTCATCCCCTTCTGTCCCACAGCTGACGGGGGGGTGCCCTGGGTGTACACCTTGGCTTTCTCTCCACAGTCCTCGAGGGATAGGGGCCAAGAGCGTGGTCCTTCCGACACCAGACGCCGTCGGAAAAGTGTGGCTGGGTTTTCTCCGGCGAGTTGAGAAGATGGACCAGGGCTGACGCTGACAAGATGGGTTTCAGTGCCGGCTGCTCAGCTGTGGGTCATCCGGGGCCCGTAAGTCTCCAGCCACCGGCGTGAGGTAATGTTGCCATTGTCAACAGCAACGCTTTTCACAACCCAGTTCTCAGCCATCTGATAAAAGCTGATTTTATGATTTTCGTTTCCTCATTAAAGTAGGTCATATGCAGAAAATGTAAATTGGAGGCCGTCTTCCCGATCTTCCTGCTGTGGTTTACTCTGGCTTCCCTGCTCCATATTGAGTTACTTCCAAAGAAAGCATCTTCCACTGAAATTCTAGAGGCCCTTTCAAAAATCAGCCCATCAAATACACACAACTTGCTAAGAAAATTAGGGATTTCTGGTCTAACGCAAATCTTAGTTCTCATAACTGGAGCCAACAACTGATTTTTACAGCTAATTCTAGATAATTGAGAGGCAGCTTATCCAGATTAAACACTGTACCTATGTGTGCATCTAGCTACAATCTGCCATCTAGTTTTACCTATTTCAGTGTTACAACTTCCATAATTATGGGGGGAAGGTATAAAGTCTATTCTTTCTGAAGTGCGGTTTAAAAATATTCACAAACGAGAGAGCTCGACTGGCTAAAATGAGACTTTTGAGTATTAATGGATTACAGAAACTGCCCATCAAACATTAAGGACCACAAATGAAGCTGTGCTGTATTTATTTTGTGCAATAAATTTCATTTCAGACAAATACTTGGAAAGAGGATGATTGTGTTGCTTAAAATGATACTTGACAAAATTTCAGAAACTACGACCTGATACCAGCACTACCTTCGGCTGAAAGAGCATTTCGTCCAAGTGTAACTTAGTTCATGACATGAAGACACAAAGCTTCATAATTGGACGTCAAGAACCAGCTACCTGAATGCCTGGGGGAAGCTTCCCGTCTCGTTATGCCTCTGACGCCAAACATGTCATTTAGTTATCACACCTGTTCCCACTCCTTTCATTCTAGCTCATTGAATATCACCATTCACGTAGCCTCCAGAACACACCATTGGATACACAAGACTAGGAAAGTTTCAAGATTCTTTTGAGACCAAAACAAACATATAAACACCTCTGACTATGTGGGGTCCTTGGGCCTATGACGGATCTCGATTGTAAGTTTTTTAAAAGTGAAGATTAGACGCTTTATTTACGTAAAGGGAATCTCCACGTCCATGAATGTTCAGTGTTGTATGGTGGGGGAAAGAGGAGGCTTTGAAGACAGATCTGCAAGGAGCTTTATCTCTCTTACAGACACTGAAGGAACTTTGGAAAAGCTGCATCATTTGCACAATTTCAAACCGCTCTTCTCACGTCTAATCGGGAATATTCATATGTACTCAAATGTTTGTCAGGAGGACATTTATGAGCGACATAAAATTAAGTGGTATAAAATTAAGGAGCTTGTGCTACCAGCATTTAGAAGTGCTTAGTAATTGTAACTAGACTTTTTTAAAACCATAATGTAAAAATAAAAAGGAATTGCTCTGTTCTTGATGACATAAATGATAACATAAAACAACAGTTAGGTCTCCCAGAGTGTTAATAAAATCTAGGAGTAGATCTGAAACAAAACGATCTAATGAAGAACAAGGAGCACGAGGTGAACATCCTGTCAAGTACTCACCCGCGTGAGCAGGCTTCCGGGAGCCGAGCAGGCCTCTCACATCTCTGAAATGACTCGCGTTCCACAGGCATCGAGGTTCTCGGCACTTCTTGCCTCCCTTCGTCCGCGAAGATGCTCTTGGTGAACAGTCCCAGTTGCCCTTCGCCTCTCCCTTTCCTCCCTTCATTCCAACACCGACCTGGAAGGACAAGAAAGATTACTGTCAGGTACAAAGCCTTTTTAACAGACCCCGCCACGAGACTGATAATTACTTTCAAGCAGTAAAATCAGAATCCTACCAGGCAGTACTCAGAAATGTTCTTCCTAAACACCCTTTCACCTCTTCGGTGATATTTTCTGAAGCTCTGAGAGAGTTTCCGCCTTGAAAGAACTGACATATAAAATACATCCGCTCTCCCACTATAGATAAGAGCCACTTTAATCCCATATTTTATTATTGTAGGGACGGATAAGGGGAAAGACGGGTGACGTCAGGCACTCAGACGATCAGACCTATAAAGAGCCAGGGATGGGAAGTCATAATTTTCCAGACCTCTTCCCCATTTGGCCTATTATCTGGCCTATTAATGCTCTACAGGATACAATACAAAGACACAACTCTAAAAATTAAGGTTCAAAAGTGAAACAAACGTATTTCAGCTGAGCGAACACAGAGCTACAGCCTCACAGCTGGCTCTCACTATGCACTGTTGAGGCTGGATTTGTCCGTCCCACACTTAATGTTCAGTTCGGGGGGTTGGGGGGAAGGTATGTTGCTAAAATGTGTGTAGCCAACACCTTCATACACCTAAGAGTTAACATCTTGCTCTAAAACTACATGATGTGCCAGAGTGGTGCTAATTGCTCTACATAGATCATTGCATTTAATCCATTCAACATTTTAATGTTTCATGTATTATTATTCCTCTCCCTCTGGAATGTGGAGTCTGAGGTCTGAAAAGGCTGGGTTGTACCCATGTTCACAGCAGCCATACTGCCAATAGCTCACATGCAGAAGCCACCCAAGTGTCCACTGATGGCTGAAGATAAGCAGAATGTGATATATGAATACAATGGAATATTATTCAGCCTTAAAAAGAGAAGGAAATCCTGACACATGGTACAACATGAGTCAATCTTGAGGATATTTTGCTAATAAGCCAGTCAAGACAAGACAAATTATGACTCCACTTATCTGAGGTAGTTGGAGTCATCAAAACCATAGAGAGGAGTTCCCATCGTGGCGCAGTGGTTAATGAATCCGACTAGGAACCATGAGGTTGTGGATTCGGTCCCTGCCCTTGCTCAGTGGGTTAACGATCCGGCGTTGCCGTGAGCTGTGGTGTAGGACGCAGATGCGGCTCGGATCCCGCGTTGCTGTGGCTCTGGTATAGGCTGGCGGCTGCAGCTCCGATTCGACCACTAGCCTGGGAACCTCCATATGCCTCAGGAGTGGCCCAAGAAATGGCAAAAAGACAAAAAAAAAAAAAAACACTGAGCTATACATTTAAAAATGATTACGAGAGTCACTTTTATGTTATGTGTAACACAATTTTTTTTAATCGGGAGGGAAAAGGCTAGATAGCTTGACCAAGGGCACAGGGTAGCTCTCAGCAATCTAATGTTGGTACACGCCTCAACATCATGGTTGTACAATCCCTTTGCACAGAGGATGCATCACCCTGAACTTCAGAAGGTACCCTCTGAGCATCTGGATAATCACCTTTTTCCACAGGGGACTTTGAAAGAAATCCTGCCCACCCGATAAGCCAGAAGAACTTCTGAACATACACAGATTACCTTTTTATTTTATGATGCCCACTTAAACTGTGCACTGGAGGCTGCCTATTTTATCAGCCTTTTCAGACGGATTTATTATTCCAGTCTGATAAAGATGATCATACTGAGTTACTTAGGTTTTAAAAACTGTGCTTTGTAATGGATTATCTAAAACAGTATTTACAGTTGACTCATGAACTGTGGGGTTCCACTTACATGGGGATTTTTTTCACAGTAAATACTCCAGTACCACAGGAGGTTGGCTGAATCCACAGATGTAGGACTACAGATCACGAGGAGCTGCACATACAGACAAAGGGCCCATATAAGTTATACGTGGATCTTCGGCTGCACGGAGGGTCAGCCCTCAACCCCTGCCATGTTCAAGGGTCAAGTGTACTTAACGTCAATCCTATACATAATGAGTGTGTGCTATGTGCCAGGTATTGATGCCAATTCAAGGTGTTGCTTTCTAAGTGCCCTGTGAAAAGGGAACACGTGGGGGTACTCCTCATCCTGGAGGGAAAGAAGTGCTCCAGATCTGCTGACACTAGAAGGCATGTCTTGAAAAATCAGTAGGGGTGAGCTGGATGGACAAAGGAAGTAAAGGTGGGCTGGAGGGAGGCCTCTGCAAGGCAAAGGCATGTGTGAGCTTTTCTGCAAGTCTGAGGAGTGCAGAGTGGGTGCCGCAAGGCTGCAGCGAAGGCCCAGGGGAAGAAGGCCAGAAGGGCAGGGAGGTAAAGACTAGGCAGCCAGGCTACGAGATTAGGCTCTGTAATGGGGACTGAGTGCTGGGTGCTCCAAGAGCAAAAGCATCAGGCCCGAATTAAAGTCTATGAGCCATCACTCTGGGGCAGGCCAAGATGAAGTGTAAAGGAAGGAAGTACTGCTCTCCTTCACTTTACCACTCAGTACCCTCCGGCCAAAGACAGCATTAAACTGAAGACCAATGAAATAACTTTAAAAGCAAAGGAACCTTCAACACAAAAGAAAATTCGGGATGAGCCAAGGGGATAGGGAGCGTGGGCTGGACACCTTGTTTTCAGCTCAGAAGTGATAAGGAAGGAAGTGGGGGGGTAGGGTTCTCAGATGGCACTTCAACTAGGCAGTCTCTCGGGACCTCCCTCATGTTGCACAAAGTAGTAGGGACCGTTTTCCTGACGGACCCAGTGTCTGCTCACATCAGTGAACAAACTGACCAGATTCATTAAGGCTATGCAATCACTGTTCAGCCCTTGCTAACATCTTCAAACACTACGCCTTTTTAAAAAAGCATTCTACTAAATGAATAAGCATGAAACACTATCGCTGAAGTACCTCACCATGTCGATATCTGCCCACAATCTAGAAAGTGCATCCAGAAAGACGCCCAAAGAGCTGTAGGCACTGCAAGGTGCAGAACCTGGAGATAAGCCTCTTCTCTGCTCAGCACCTCTTTCCTCCTCGTGTGTTTCATTTCTGTGATGTATGTAGGTTTGCTATCTCCATCATCCATATTTGGGTATTGCAGTCTCCTTTGACAGGGGACTATTTTATAGGGTTTTAACATTTCCCATCTAGTGCCCAAAATAGTGCTTTGTACATAGTAGCAGGCCTATAAATATTTACTAGCAAAAAATACAACTTTCTACCTAATCCAAACTCCTGAGCCAAACTCCCAGAGTAATGTGAATTTCTCCCTGTAATTTAATTTACAGCTAGTTGCTGGGATGACGGCCCTCACCATGAGAGGGGGTCAGAAAGTGAGGGAAGGAGTGGAGGGTGTGGAGGCCAAGAGAAAACCGGCTGCAGCCAACTTTTTATGTGAGCTCTTTGGTTTTTTGTTTTGTTTCCCTTTTGAGTTTGTAAGAGCAGGTGGCTTACATATATTCCAAATCTCCATTTTGGGGAGTATGCTCTAAAACTGCCAATGTATTTTTCTTTTTAATTTCAATAAAGTCATCCTCTGTCTTTATTAACAAAGGTTACATTGATAAGGAAGAAAAAATCCATAATATTTAAGGAAAAAAATGGAATTCCAACCCAGCTATATTTTCCTCTTCTTCTCTTCTGTCCAGCTTCACCTTCCTATGACTTTTAGCATGTGCTGTGGGCAGCCTTCAATCAGCGCTCACAGGATTGTCCTGGACGCTCACATTTCCCCCCCATATTTATTCCCCTACACATGGAGCAGGGAGGGGACGGTGCAGGGGCGGGTGGGGGAAGAAAGATGGGCAGGAGGCTAAAACTCTTCTGTAAATTCCCATGATATTCTATCCATCCTTTTCATATGACTTATCACTCTCTCCTTTATTAATGATGTGCTACTATTATCGAGTATGTGCTGGGCATTGAGCTCTGTGCTATGTATTTTACAAACATCATTCAACTTAATTATTGAAATAATTGAATTAAGGGTCCTTATCTTACAGCCCTTTTTCTGCATGAGGGCATGAAGACAAAGCTTCTGGGTTTTTTTTTCAAATATGATATATAATGTCTTCGCATAAATCCTTTCAGATTGCAAGCACATAATTTGATGTGTGCATAAGGGAATGCATGAATAAAGGTCTTTAAAAGAGCATTTGGTTATTACCCTTAAAACAAATATTTTAGCAGAAGACCTTAAGAGTGTTTATGTAAAAGGAGTTTTAAATTTTCCATTCACACAAGCTTTGCAGCAGTTACCATTTTCTCTTTTCATCCCATAATCCTATGGTTACACCATAGTTTGTGCATCCACTCATCTACTGTGAACACTTGCGCTGACACCAAACTTGGGCTGTTACAAATAAAACTGCTGTGGACAATTCTGTATAAATTTTTGTTTGTACATGTTTATATTTTCCTACAGGGAAATACCTAGAATTTTAAGCAACTGTGAAAGAGTTTCCTAAAATGACTTCATGACTTTATAGTCATACCCATGGTGTATAAGAGTTCTGGTTCCCTCCAAATCCAGAATTGAAATTTCTACGGTCAGCATCTTGAAATTTACTGTTCAAATAGGCATGTAGCTGTATCCCATTGCAGCTTTCTTTTTTCTTTTTTTGGCTACATCTGCAGCATGTGAAAATTCCTGGGCCAGAAACTGAACCCATGCCACAGCAACAACCCAAGACATTGGAGTGGCCATGTCAGATCCTTAACTTGCTGAGTCACAGAAGAACACCTCACTTTGAGTATATTTTTATTATTATTTATTTATTTATTTTATTTTTGGGCTGCCCCACGGCTCATGGAGTTCCCAAGGCCAGGGATCAAATCCTTAACCCACTGTGCTGGGCTGGGGATGATGGAACCTGTGTCCCAGCGCTCCCAGGATGCCTCCAATTCCACTGCATCTCTGAACATCTTTTGATGTGCTTATTGCTGCCCATATATAAGTCTGGTAAAGTGTTCAAATTATTGGCCAGTTTCATTTTTTTAAAACTTTTAGAGTTTATTATTTATTTTGGATATGAGTTTGTTTTTATAAATACAAATTGGTAAATATTTTTCCCAATCTTTGGTTTCTTCCATTTAGTATCTTTTGAAAAGCAGAAGTTTTACTTTTGAGGAAGTCCAATTCACCAGTATTTTTTTTTTCTTGAGCATGCTGCTGGTATACTATTTAAGGCATCTGTATCTAATCCAAAATTACAAAACATTTTTTTTTAGAAGTTATATAATTCTTGGTTTTACTTTGAACTTTAAGATAAATTTTGAGGTAATACTTTACACGGGGCAAGTATGGGTCAGAGATGATTTTTTAAATTTATTTTGTATTGATATTTCCCCCAACACACTTTTTTTTTCCCCACTGTACAGCATGGGGACCCAGTTACACATACATGTATACATAATTTTTTCTCCCATTGTGCTGCATTGTAAGTATCTAGACATAGTTCTCAGTGCTACACAGCAGGATCTCATTGTAAATCCATTCCAAAAGCAATAGTTTGCATCTGTTAACCCCAAGCTCCCAATCCCCCCAATCCCTCCCATTCCTCCCCCCCCCCCACCTCCAGCGCAACCACAAGTCTATTCTCCAAATCCATGATTTTCTTTTCTGTGGAAGGGTTCATTTGTGCTGGATGATTTTTTTAACATATGGATTCCCAATTATTTCAACATTGTTTAAAATACTACCCTGTGTCCACTCAAATGACTGAAGCTTTATAACAAACCAGTTGTCAACAGGTATGTGACACCTGGAACCTCTAGCTCTGGAACCTCTATTCTGGTCCCTTGATCTGTCTTTATGCCAACACATCATCATCTTCAGTACTACAGCTTTATAACAAGTCTTAAAATCAGAGCATGTTATTTTTCCAACTTTGCTCTTCTTATTTAAGTTATCTTGACTATTTTAGATGCTTTGTATTTCCATCTTTATTTTAGAATGTTGACCAATTCCTACCACAAAATAGTCTGGAATTCTGATAAATAGAGTTATAATTTTCTAACATCAATTTTTTTCTTTCCTGATTTTTGTTTTGTTTGTTTGATGACATTTATCTGATTAAGACAGTTCTATTCTAACTTTATAAGAGTATTTGTCAGGAATATTCATATTTATTTATAATCAAAATTGCATTGGTTAATTTTCAAACATTAAACTGAACTTTAATTCCTAGAATAGGTGTCTCTTCTCTGTTATGTATTATCTCTTCTGAATGTTGTTGGGTTTGATTTGCTAAGATTTTGTTTAGAAATCTACATCTTTGGCTTTAAATAATACTATGCTTGCTTGCTTTTCTGGAAATATCTTTGGTTATAGTATCAGGATAAAGCTGGTCCCAGAACATACTGGGAAGTGTTTCTCCGTTTAAATTTTCTAGAAAAGTTTGGACAGAATGGACATAAAAGTTTGAACAGAATTTATCCTTTAAGTATGTGGTAAAAATCACTAATGAAGCCACCTAGGCTGAAATGATTCTTTCTGGAAGGGTTTTTAACTATACTATAAAGCATTTTTTTTGAGTAAATACTGGTAGTTTGTGTTTTTTAAGGAATCTGTCCATTTTTTTTTCTAAATTGTCCAATTTCATGGCATACAGTTGTTTCACAATATTCCTTTTTTATCGTTAAGTACCTATGGTATCTATGAGAGGTGCTACCTCTCTCATTATGTGGTCATTTGGTTCTACTACTTTTTTCTAGATTACTCTGGCTAGATGTTTATCAATTTCATTGATCTTCTCAAAGAACCAACTTTAGCTCTTTGGTCTTCTCTACTGTGTTTTATTCTCTATTGTATTGATGATTATTCTGATTATTATTTCCTTTTTTCCATTTACTTCATGACTAATTCATAAATCTTTTTCTAGTTGCTTAAGTTGGAAAGTCAAGTCACGGATGTGAGGCCTCTTTATTCTAATCCAGAGGCAGAGTGCTATACATTCCACCTGAAGTACAGCTTTGGTAGCACCTCACTTCCTCTGATGTGCTATATTTTTACTTAGTTCAAAATACTTTCTCCTCTTCAGTTTGGTTTCTCATTTGACACACGGATTACTGAGAATCTGAAAATGTCATTGAAAATGTTTTTTAAAAAGGAAATATGTCATTTACTTTCCAAATAATTGGGAAATTTCCAGAGATCATCCTGTTATTTATTTCTAGTTTCATTTTATATTCATCAGAGAATACACTTTCATGAAATGAATTATGTCACATGTATTGACTTGCATTATTGTCCTGAACATAGTCTAGCTTTGTAAATGTCACACATGAACTTGAGAATTATATGAATTCTGCAGGTGTCAAGAGAAATGTTCTATGTGTAACAATTAGGTTAATTTGATTGTTCAGGTCCTCTATACCTTCACCCATTTTCTGTCTCTTTTATTAATCGTCCTGAAAAGTCTATCTACTTTGATCTTGTTCTCCCCAACTCACGGATTCCACTGGATTCTAACTGGGTCCCTTCTGCATATACCATGACCTGGAAATTCTCTCAAGGCTGCAAGCTAGGGAAACTGTAGCACTCACAATGTTTACTGTTGATCTCTCAGGAACCACTGTCCTTTTCTCCTGGGTTGCAAGTGTTTTGAACAGCATTGTTTTATGCATTTTGTACACTTTCATAGTTTTTTATAGAGGATAAATTCACTTCCAGTTAATCCTTCTTTTACCACCATCTTTTGAAAAGCTCTTCCTTACACAGGCTGTATTTTTTTATTACTGATTAAATAGACTATTATATAGACAACACCATGTCTACAACCATGATTTTTTTTGGTCATTAAATGTTTCACCCCACTTTCAATTAGATAATGAATTTGCATCACATTTCGATAAAAATATTTGCAACTCTGAAGGCTACTTCATTTTAAGGTTAGCAGTAAACTAATAATGGCAGGTGCCTTTGAAATTCATTGCAGTACCTTGGAAAGGACCCATGAGATGCCATTTGCAAATGACAAAACTGAAGAATAGCTTTATCTTGCAGCTCTTCATGAAAAAAAAAAAGAATTGGCAACAATTAAATCAGTATTTTGCTAGATAAATAAACACAAAGAAATCATAGTCTGTTGGCAGTGGTGAGAAAAAATGCCATTAAAAAATCTGTGTCTGCACAATCTTTCTTTTGCCCTCTAAAATATTCACATCAGCAAAAACATATAAGTAGCTATTGAAGAAACACTGTTTGTTTTCCTTTAAGGATATTAAATATGTTTAGTGATCTGGGAATTAGAAATTGTTGACAAATATGTATCTATTTATTAGAAAATGTGTAATTAATTTCAGGAATGCCCATTCTGTTTAATAGACTTATGTCATAAATTTTTAGGATCACATACTTCTAAGGATTCTTTGGAAAATCACCCAATAAAACAATGTCTTCCTGCAGGAGATTAGCTTCAGTATTTTGACTTCTTTTTTGCTCCCTTTTGATAAATTGAGCGACAAAGGTGGGTAATGAGATTCTTTTCTGTTGATATAAGCTGTTTTAACTGATAATAAAATACCAAGATTTTTTTTTCTATGCTTATACCAAAATTAAGCACTGCGATATTTTCTCTGAGACCTTAAATATTTTCTATCACAAGGAGAATTTTACTGCATGCAATTTTGCTGGGAAACTCTTTCAGAGTGGTCTGAAAATACCAGGATGTCTGGATCTTGGTTTGTCTGGATGAAAGACAAAAGGAATGATGTAAGAAAAGCTATTATGAGAAAAAGCCATTATTAACATTTCAGTGAAACTGAGTAGGCTGAAAGGGTTCACATCTATGTTGAAATACTTAGTTGAGTGGCCTTGTTGTTTTACACCAGGAAATGCTATGAGGTCACCATGACTTACAACTCTTACCATCATTCCAATAAATGGTTATATGTGTTAACGGAAAGGAGGATCCGGGTTATTATTGCTTACGGTCTGGCATAGAAGTCAACAGCATAAACACAGGACAAAAATTCCCTGTTTACAAATCAAATATGGTCAAAGGTGCTATCACAAGTCTGCAGAGAAGAGTGTCCAGTAACAACTGGGTGGGAGTCTTCACCCTGTGAGGTGAAGCCACAAGTAAGTTAGTGGATCGTATCACGTGCACCGGTTCTACCTTCTTTTCCACAGAAGGCCACTGCTCAAATAATTCTCGCCTTTATCTTCTGCATCAACCCAGTTTTCCTCACTAATAAATCGCTCCCATCAGAATATAAATATATGCTACCGAAAGGGATGGAGTAGGCACAGGTAGTTGCAGAAATCCCAATGAAGCATCATAGATAAAGAGGGAAACGTAGGGGACACTGTGAGGTCACTGTAAGGTAATAACTGCTCAAGAAAGCCATCAGCACAAGGCAGGCTTGCTTGACTAGTGATGGCCTGAGAACTGCCTTAGGGTGTTGGGTAGGGGGTGGATGAGGGCTGCATTCAGATTCAGACCAAGGGCAGGAGTTTGAGGACCGCCCTTCTGCTGATTTGAATACACACTTTACCAGTTACCAAGGAGAGGCTACTACTCCCAGAAAGGAAGAGGCGGGCTTTTCCGACCCCCACTCCCCTTGGATGAAAAAACTGTAGCCCTCCAGGCAGAGCTTCTGTGCCTGCCGGCTTGCATCTCTCACAAACCTCCTATCCTAACAAATCTAGTTCTTGCCTATCACTTTGTCTCTCGCCAAATTCCTTCTGCATGGAGGCAAGAAGAACCTGAACCTCAGTGAGTCCAGTCACTGGATGAATGATTCTAATTTAAAACCATGGGTTCAAGTCCCAATCAGGGTTTAGGCAGGGTTTGAGTCCCAGCACGTGGGTTCAAATCCCAACCTGTGTTCTGCCTAGGTTCAGGCCATTACTGCAGTCAGTGTCTCCATGATTTCTTTCATCCTAAAACATACTTAGACATTTTTCTTTCTAGCTCACATTTTAACCTTCCAAGAGGGAATGCCTCCAAAGAGTCGTTTGTCCTTGACGTTCCCTCTTACTTTTCTCAGTCTCATTCTAATCAAATTCCCCTCTACCCACAGATCAGACCAACCACAGATCAAACCGGTTACTATGAACACACTCGGTGATCTCTACATTAAAACCTAAGATCAGTGTCCCCTTTCTCTGGGCTCTCAGAAGAACTGGACACAGATGCATATTTTTACAGAAGCAGAATGGTCTGTAAGAAGCAATGGGGAACAAACCACGTCGCCGACTTCTTTACCCTTTAAACTCGCTTTTCACTGCGGTCCCCAAACACTACCTACCCTGGCTCTCCTCCCAACTTCCTGTTTTCTATCCCTTTTCAGTCCTTATTCTTACAATGTGGGGACAACATGGGCTCTATCTTTGGACTCCTTCTCTTCTCTGTGAACACTCGCATCAGGCTAATTCCACAGGGTCTTGTAGCTTTTAATGTCTTTCATGTGGATGCTCAGAAACGCATGTCTCCAGCCCTGACTTTTCCTTTCCTGCTGTCATCACCAAACTCACTGATCTAAAGCAGCCTCGAACTCAGAGCCAGTCCTAAGAGCTCCACACGGCCCCCTGCAGGGAGGGTGGCACAGGGACGGGGGCAGGGGAAGACGACCAGACTAAGCGGGTTCCTCACTGCCATCACTGCAGCTCCCTTAGCCTAGAATGGGATCTCCGACCAGTTTTCGGTGTCCCCGCCCATGGCAAATGCTCACTTCTCACATAAAGATGCATCTCTCCCCACTGCACAAACCATAGCTTCTTTGTCCCTTCTTCCTCTGGTGGACAAGCCTGCCCAGACAACGCCCTGCGAACACCAGAGCAGGTCAACCTGGCTACAGAAAAATACTTGGCCACACATTGCAACAGCTGCACCTGCTGTTTCTACTTCCTTCTGTTCCTTCTACGTCAGGCTGATAGCATCTGCCATTGCCCCTACTTTGAACACGACTCCCCAAGAACAACACAAAGCTTATCCCAACACCACTTCCTCCAGCTCTCTGGTCAGTGTTGCGTCCTTAGAGAAGGGCGCCTCGGTCAGCTTTACAGTAAGTCATTCCCTTCTCCCACGGAAATTCCTATCTATTTATCTTGTTTTATTTCCTCATCGCTTACCACCTCCTAGAGTCATACACACACTCACTCGTCACTCACATACACCTTGTCTGAAATTTTCTTTTCTCCTCAGTAGAATATAAACATCCTGAAGTCTTTTAATTAAAGTGTAGTCGATGTACAATTTTGTGTTAGTTGCAGGTGTTCAGCTGAGTGATTCAGTTGTACTTACATATGCACATATCTATCTTTTTCAGATTGTTTTCCCTTAAAGGTTTAATCCTAATTCAAAAAGATACATGCTGTAGCTTTTAATGGAGCATAATGTATGAAAATACTGAATCACCAAGCTTTAAACTATACTTCAATTTTAAAAACAGGGGGAAAATTAAGAGTTTATCTTAATTCTCCATAAACGAAGTGTTCAAATTTATCAGTAAAGACAGAACATTTGCCATTATGGTCCTTGTTCACTAAAATGCCCACGAAGCATTGTCAAAGGATCCTAGGTGTGTGTATGAGTGTGAGTGTGTATGTGTGTGTGTGAGAGAGAGTGTGTGTGTATGTGTGAGTGTGCGTGTCCCCCTTCTTCCAAGGAAGACCCTCATGCTTATCCCTCGCCCCTTAGAATGTGGGAACATTCTGGGTAGGTGGGTAGGGGAATATACCTACTTTTACTGGTAAAAGTTATAAACGAGGAATGATTTATAAGACTGGTTAAAGGAACCATTAAGTGCCCTTCACTTTTGCGGAGGCTGGCATTAAACCATTCCAAAAACAAGGGGGCAATCAGCCCCCACTCTGCCTGAAACAAGTCCACCTCTTCGTAGGGAGATTCAGGCTGGAGAAACCATTAGGGATACCTGCTTTTGGGGACACAGATCCTTAACAGAACAGTATACCTAAGTCTTCCCATTTTTCAGTTTATTAATAGGTTCCATGAAACGTCCCTGAGAAGAGGAGGACTAAATCTTCTGGGCTTTACGTGAGAGCACCCCGTGATACCCTCCAAGAGATGACTCCTGAACCCTGGCGTTGCCATGGTAATAGCTAAGCCACAGGATCCGTTCGCTTCCCCAGCATCCGCATGTGCCTGTTTTAGAATGTCATCACTAGTGAATCTACTCTGTGTGGTTTTTAAATGCGTGGAGCAGAAATCCAGGGAAAGAACAAGCCTTTTATTAGCTTCCAATATAGCAAGCCTAAAAGTAGATATAAAATTCTACATCTGGGAGTTCCTGCTGTGGCTCAGCGGGTTACAAACCCAACGAGCACCCATGAGGATGAGGGTTCGATGGATCCCTGGCCTTGCTCAGTGGGTTAAGGATCCAGCATTGCCGTGCGCTGTGCAGCACGTCACAGACGTAGCTCAGAACAGGCATTGCTGTGGCTGCGGTGTCGGCCAGCACCTGCAGCTCTGATTCTGATTCGACGCCTGGCCTGAGAACTTCCATGTGCCACAGGTGTGGCCCTAAAAAGCAAAAAAAAAAAAAGATTCTACATCTAATATGCTCATATATACATATAAAATCTCTTTCTAGAGAGAGATTTAATATGCTTGTTTATATATATATATCCACACATACATTTTATATTTATACAGTTTACCTAACAAAAACGTCTCGCACACCTATGTTCATACACCTTTGTGAGAAATCTCTTTACCACCAGATTAAGAGCTCAAGATAACTTTTCTTGGAAAGTTGACAGAAGCTTAAGAAAAATCATATATATATAATATGTACATGAAATATGTATCTATAAATAAATCAATATATATTTTTAATGGTTTTCCTCAGCTTATTTACTCTGAGGACAAAAATGGGTCAATATAGGACATTTTTACTTTTATTTATTTTTTTTTTGTCTTTTGTCTTTTTTGTTGTTGTTGTTGTTGTTGTTGCCATTTCTTGGGCCACTCCCTCGGCATATGGAGGTTCCCAGGCTAGGGGTTGAATCAGAGCTGTAGCCACCGGCCTACGCCAGAGCCACAGCAACGCAGGATCCGAGCCGCGTCTGGAACCTATGCCACAGCTCATGGCAACACCGGGTCCTTAACCCACTGAGCAAGGGCAGGGACCGAACCCGCAACCTCATGGTTCCTAGTCGGATTCGTTAACCACTGCGCCACGACGGGAACTCCCATTTTTACTTTTATTACTTCGCATGTCTGCTCCCCTCTGCATTTTCATGGTGCCTAATTAGAAACACAAAAGGAAATAAAGGAAAATGGTTTTAGCCCCCATATTCCTCAGCTTATACACCTTTTCGATGTTAAATTCCCAGAGGAATGAGGATCATTCATCTTCCCAAGGATATAATAGCTGTTTTCTCTGGAGCTGCTGGGGATAATTTTATAGAACATCATAATGTGAAAAATATTTTTAATGTATTCAAAATATGGCACAGGAAGAAGTACAGCCATATGTACAATTCACGAAAATAAATCACGTCATTTCTGGCTGTTAATTAAGTCTGTTTAAAAGCTTTTCTCTCTCACTTAATGCATCTTGGAGAAGAAAAAGAAAAAGAAACTCGTTGACCAAAATGTGTTAATATGCAGTTAATTTAAAAGACGAAAAATTTTAGAAACACTATATATCTAAAATTAATTACTGACAGGGATAGGATCTTTCTTCAGTTTGACAAAAATGGCCAATTATAATTCTGTACTTTAAATGCTATTTCTTTGAAATAGAGAGACTACAAAATTCATCCAAAGCTGCTTGGTTATTTCTCAGGAGTAAATTTACCTTGGAAAATATGTCTTCCCTTTGGTAGCATACCAATGGATTAAATCCCCTATAAAGCAGACTGCGGTGGGTAAGAGGGAAAAAGTTAATGCTTCCATTTGCTTAATTTTTTGGAATATATTGGAGGTCTTGATGAAGGCATGTGCTTTAGAAAACCCAGAAACCATAACTCAACGTGATTTTTGTTTAGCAGCTCCTGTCAACTACGAAGGAAAAGTATTGGGAGCTTTTAACGTCGCAGGACAGAAATGTGTCACCAAAATGTATGAAAACAGGTGTCCCTCGACATTTTTATTAGGGCAAAAGTAAAGGCTTCTGAGACAATGGCAGCTTATCAAGCATCCCAACGAAACGTTTGGTTTCTCTCTTCAACTAGCCACCCAGTGCTGCCCTGATGGGGAATCTGGAGGCAGCTGAAAGCCTGTCTCTACTCTGTTCCGTGAGTCAAGAGGGCAGAGAGAAGGAACGGCTCGCCGTACCTAGACACCCCGGCTCAGGAAACCAATACAAGTTCCTTCAGCCCAGCTGACCTGGCTGGACATCTGAGCTGCAAGGACCCCAACGTGTAAAATGCTCTTACCAACCTGGATACTGAGCCAAAGGAAAGGACACAGGGCCTTTTTTTTCCCCCCACTTTGCACAATTTTAGAGTTCTGCATAACTTAATACTTCAGTTTGCCAAAGAGAAAGTTCGAGAATCATCCAAGCTAAGGAAGGACAAAAGGAGACGGTTTCCTTTCAGATGACTGTGTCCGAAGATCAGGCTTCCTATACTTATGGTGAAACATTGCTCTAAGTGGTTTAACATCTTCATGAATTTATTCCTGAAACCATCGGACAGATGAAGGCATGGAGGCAACAGCGAGAGGTCAGTAGTCGACCCAGAGACACAGCCCAGCGGCACAGACAGGACCGGAACCCAGCTTCCGGCCACGGGGACGTTTCCCACAAGTCCATCCCATTCTCCTCCAACGGTCAAGTGACCTAACTGACGAGTTTTCCAATGGTCGCTTCAGTGAGTAGGTCTGGCATTATCCAGGCCCAACTTTAAACCAGCGCTAGTTTCACAGGCCATTTCCTAAGACAGTCATTGGGTATCAGGGGATTACCTAGGCTTTCTCTAAATTTCTTTCTCTATACACTCAGCAAGAGTTAAAGTTCGATCCTCTGCTGCATCTGGGCTGGTTCTGCAACAAGACAAGTGTGACATCTGCTCTGAGCTCTGGGCTCACATTCCAACGGCGAGAATGGGAAGCAGCAGTGAAAGCGGGGTGACTTTCAAAAGCGGACGCGAGAGCTGCTCTGATGCCAAGTGGCAGGTGTGTGGGAGGGGAGGGCTAAGGATGCAGGAAAGGCCAGCAAGAGCGACGGGCGACCATGCTGAGCTTTTAGGGTGGGAAGGCTTCAGCCGACAGTGGAGAGAGTGGGCGGCTTCCCCCTTAAAGGAAACCGGTGTGGCTGAGTGAACAGAGTGAGAAGGGACCCGGGATGAGGCTGGTGAGGAAGCAGAGCTGGGTCACGCAGGGTCCCACGGCCAACCTGAGGACTGGGTACTTCACTGGGTGGGCAATGGGGAGCCATTCAAGGCTTACGATTTGGGAGGGTCATGCTCCAATTACGTGTTTTAAAAGACGTCTCTGGGAGCTCCCGCTGTGGCATAACGGGATTGGCGGTGTCTTGAGAGTGCTGGGATGCAGGTTCGACCCCCGGCCCCACACAGTGAGTTGGGGATCCGGTGTGGCCGCAACTGCAGTTTAGGTCAGACTGCAGCTCAGAGGATCTAATCCCTGGCCCAGGAGCTCCATATGCCATGGGGCAGCCAAAAATGAAAAAGAAAAAAAAAGATGTCTCTGTTACAGGTGTGAGTGAGAAGAATATGTCTGTATACCAGCAGGGGGACTAGAGCCCTCATCTAAGCTCAAGGTGCCGGTGCTCATCCTTGAGAGGGGTCGCTGGGGAAGCCTGAAGGGTTCGCAGTGTGCTGAGGGAACAGCAGGTGGAAAGGACGCAGAATGGGGGAGGGGCAAAAGGCTCTCACGGGACCCGCCTTGTTCCAGCATCAGCATTTCAGCATGTGCCTTTCCAGATGCTGAGGCCTCAAAACACGAAGCCCATCGTATTTCCAAAACAACTTGCTTCACGTCTGCAAATCTTCTCAATATTAAATGTTTTCTATTATTCAGTGGGAATCTCTGAATGTTTATTTTCCCCTATTTGTAAGTGAAGGCCTAATGGAATAAAAGAAACTTTTCCATTCTTGTCATAATACCATCATCGCACACACAATTAAAATAGCTTTGCGTTATTTTATATTCCTACATTCACATTTATATTTAACTTTATAGATAAGAGAGCCCCCACTCCTGCTTATGCCAACTGCACTATACAACCTGTCTTGCCAGGAAAACGGGCCTAGAGGGGCGTGGTTGTTTAGTTCCTGGTGCATAAAGCAACTACAAAGAATGAAACGCTTCTTCGACGTTACTGAACAAAGCTGCTCAGACGTGGGTGTCACTCGACATCTATACCAGCGCCACTGGGCAAGCGAGTGCGTGCTATCTGAAATAACGCTTAACACAATGAAAATGCCATCCCATCAGCCATACGGGCAAGACCATAAATATTCAATGATGCTTTGAGTGTGCTGAGACAGAGTCACTGATGCTAAGATAAGAATGGCCAATGTTAACAAGTGCCAGGCACTGAACCAAGAGTCTCACTCATATTAACTTATTTAATCCTCACAAAAATAGTATAAAGAAGGTACTATCTCTGTTTCATCGCGGGGAAGTGAGGACCCAAAAACTGCCCACAGCCCAAAGGAAGTAAGCTATGGACACAGGACTCAAAGCAGACAGCCCGCCTCAAAAGCCTACATTACCTGAGAATCAGAGGACTTTTCCTGCTGGAGGGATACTTCTCTGCCGCCCAGAGACAGAAGGCTAGAGTCCCCCGGTATATCTGAATAGGCACACATGGAAATAATCCCATTTAATGGACCCCTACCTTGCCTTTCCTTTGGGACAGTTAGCATGATAAAGAAGACCATCTGACTGGACTGGAACTAAGTCTATCTACTCTATTGCCTCTTGGCAGATAACCTTCTCATCATGCAGAAAAACACCGGGGTAAACAAATAGAACACAAAGAAAAATAAGAGCATCAGCAAAGAAGATGAAGACGTTTGAACAGAGCACCTTCTGAGAAACGGATGGCTGTCAGGTAAAAATCAATTTCCTGTGGACCAGAGCAAGAGCAAGCGGAGGTGCAAAGGAACAGGTTTAAACCACCGGAGGGGCCAGGATTTAAATGCAGAGTCTTCCGCTGAAGGGGAGCGGGTGTTGAATCAGTTCCAGGAGTGGCGATAACAAACGTCACGCTGTGTTTCAGGAGGCACAAGAGAGGAAGCAGGCGTAAGAGGAACGAATGCACGATGGGTGCCGCATACGCTGGGTTGCCTGGAGCAAAGGAGGGCAGGGCGGTCTGCAAAAAGCTAGATCTTTGAAGATTTAATAGATTCCTTATTCTCTCTCAGTTGGTCCTTTTAGATTTGTCAAGAGTGAGCTCTGTTTTTCCTTCCATCTCGGTTATTTAGCTACGGCTTTTAGGTTAAAAAAGAAAAGCAGGTTGAATTTAAGCTAATGGACAATAAAACTTCAGGGTCAGAGGTACTGTTTTCATTCCGGAGCTAAATGAGGATCTGCAACGAATTAGAATTTTTAAAATGGATGTTTGTAGAATGACACAAGCTGTATCACTAGGAAACGTTCTTAGGCGGGAAATAGTTGAAATTGTTGACATTTGCATGAGAAACGGCATTGTGTGGACCTGGCAGGAGAGGAAAACAGAGAAGTAGCTCCATGGTCAAATTAAAGGTTACCCATTCACACAAAAGGCAAAGCCCTGGTTAGATTGAGAAAAAAGTGCTGCTAATTATTTTTCTCTATAGATGGAATGTAAAACCAACTGTAAAAAATTCATGAATGAGGCTCAGAGGCTGGCATTACAGCAAATTCAATGATTTTTGAAATGCATGCCTCTACAAAGAATGCACTATTATTCTGTCTAGACTTTATGGCACAGTGTAATAAATAAAGACTGACAGCATCGATATATTTCATAAATACATTACTGGAATTTACATTATTTCTGACTATGAGTATTTCCTGAGCTACCCTAGGTAAAGCAATACGCACATCTTATAAAATAAAATCTATCAGTAAGGCCATTTGTTAGCAGACAAAGAAATAGTAATGGCATTTATTTCTCTGATTATATTCATCTTCTTAAGTAAACTTAGGAAATCTGAACTTGGACCCATAGATAATTCATTAGCTTCAGTCCATAGGTTTGTTTTCTTAGAGTCTTCTCATACATATAATATCCTAGCACAGTTTTTGTAAGACGGCTTCAAGGGATTTTTTTCTTTTTTTCTAAAAAGGTATAACTCACATAAAATAAACCATGACGGGGAACTTGTAAAGCTATCAATTGACATGGAACTGAACTGACTTCTTTCTGAAAAAAACATCTTGGAGAGATACACACGGTTCTGTAATGAGACCACTAACAACAGATGGAAGTCCACCAACCAGCCTCAGTTTTTTTTTCAGTCTAACATTTCCTAGAGCTGTGGGGAGAGCGAAGGCAGCTAAAAATAATTCTGGAGAACAATTAGTCATTCTCAGGAAATCTATAAATACCCTGGGAAAGCAACATGGTCTAAACACTCTGCCCCACAGAAAGTACGCGCCCTATGGCATTGTATTATGTCACGATTTGCAATTTTATGGGATGTAGGAATGCATCGCCATGTTTCTCGACCTTTATTTTCAGTCATCACCAAAACGGGAAGAGTCCCTTCGGCTGACACATGTGCAGAGAGTGTCTGAAGGCTCCCTCTTCCCCCCTCTGTCATAGCACGGGTAACCCCTTGAGATAGTGCTTTCATCACTCTCACTAAAGGATGAAAGCTCGGGCCTGCCTCATACCTATGAAAAGTTCCTTCACAAATACACATGCCTATGAAAACAAACCAAAAAGAGAGCGCTGAGCACATGGAGGGAGCTCGTTTTTCAAACAGAACTAGTCACTTTCTCCCAGCACGTTTAGGATACCAACTGGCACTGAAGCTTGCGGATGCAGTGAAATCGTATACACAGCTGCACACGAGTGTGAGCTGGCTGTGGACCAGATTACCGCCTCAGCAGGTGGTGTTTCTCTAGGTTCTTGCATGCAGAAACTATCGCTTTAAAAAGGCCATGACTCAGTGGTTAGGGAATCCGACTAGGAACCATGGGGTTGAGGGTTCGATCCCTGGCCTGGCTCAGTGGGTTGGGGATCCGGCATTGCCGTGAGCTGTGGTGTAGGTCGCAGACACGGCTCAGATCCCGCTTTGCTATGGCTCTGGTATAGGCCTGCGGCTACAGCTCTGATTCAACCCCTAGCCTGGGAACCTCCATATGCCGTGGGTGTGGCCCTAGAAGAAAAAAAAAAGGACCAAAAAAAAAAAAAAATTCCGGTGTATAATCATGAGTAACAAGTTACGTCGTATGATGTTGTCAATATTTCTGTACAGAAGAGCAATTTCATATGACTCTTCTTACTCTCCGATATGTAGAAGGGGTAGGTAAAATAATTATTAGACTGTGCATCTTTTCAAATTATGCTTACATATGCCATTTCTCTAATTACTCATTAGGAATTAATTTTTCAAAGACTCTCTCCAAACCCCAAGTATAATTTCACAAACGTTTATACTCTTGAGTTCAAATCTATCCTGACTTTCTTAGTAAATATCAGAGCCCCAAGTTCAGATTAGTATGTAACATGAGATAGACACAAAAGAAGAAAGTTTTAATTGATCCTTTAAGGGTAAACCATAGGACTTTTGCTACTGATTTCAGACTCACGATTTCAAACAGCAGTCACCAAACTACAGCCTGAGGACCAAATCCAACCCAGCACTTGTTCACATAAATAAGGTTTTATGGGCACAAAATCACACTCATTCCTTGACGGTTTACCTATGGCTGCTTTTGTGCTATAAGGAGTTGAGTAGTTGCAAGAGAGACCACTTGGCCCACAAAGTTCAAAAATATTTACTATTCAGCCCTTTGCAGAAAAAAAGACTGCTGAGCCCTGGTTGAAGCCACTGATATAATTTGATACTCAATATGAAGCCAAACCTGGACTAGGGAGGTCCTGGAATACTTTTCCACAGATCAAGATGGTCTTGATTATGCTGAAGTAACAGAGAAATACCAAAAGACTGTGATTGAAAACAGTGCATCTCCTGTTCATACTCATGGTCATCATTGGTGCCCCAGGAACTCTATTCCACGTGGCCTTTGCATAAGAGAGGTTGATGAACAGCTTTTGTCTAGAACCCTGCCAGTAACCTTGGCCCTAGAAACAAGAAACAGCATCTCAGAAACGCACACCGGCTCTTTAAACCTGTGCTGGGAAATGACATACGTCACTGCCACTCACACGTTCATGGTCAAAGTCACACGGTCTTGTGGGGCCTAATTTCAACAACATGAGGAAAGAAAGTCCTTCTGCAAGGAAGAGAACTTGCAGGAGAACTCAATATTGAATAACAGTGATAGCAACAGCCACAATGTCCCAGATGATGCTAAGCCAGGGCTAAGTCTTAAAAAGGCACAGCAGTGAGTTAGGCAGAGAAAGGTGGGGTGCTTCTATTCCAGAAACTGCGCATGTTACAATTTCAGCGGAGAGAGTAGAAAGAGAAGGCGTTAGAAACAACTCTGAAGAGGTAAATAGGGTGGGTCCTGGAGGTCCCTGATGGGAGCCCAAGAAAATTCAACTTGACTCTGAAAACGGTGGGAAACAAAGGAAGATGTTTTGTTTTTCCCTTAGGCCACGGGACTATTTGGAGATAGTAACGTAGCGATAGAAACTTGATGAAAACATTCATGACTTGCTTTCTATTCCTCTAAGAATGTTTAGTCTTAAAAAGCTCTATAGTGAGATTCTGATAGGAAACTCTGAAAAGCATACCTGAAAAGGACGAGTCCAGCATTTGTCCTTATCATCAGTGTTTTCACACAGCCTCAGATGTAAAATACATCTAGCACCTTCCTTCTAGACACTCCAGGGTCCAGCCCTGCCCTTCTTCAACAGAACATTCACTCTAAAAGCCAGTCTCCTCGGTTAGGAATTGATTTACCTCTTCTTTAAATTGAATCATATTTTTTCTTCTAATTAGAAAACCAGAGTCGATTTAAAACAAAGAACTAAATACAGAACAGTTCTTAAAAAGTAGAAAGCGTGTTTGAACTATCCTTCCAGGCTCTCAGGAGATCCACGCCCTGTTTTTTCAGCCTCAAACTCTGCTCAAACCAAGATTTCTTGATGAGAATCTTACCCAATGGTTCTGGACCTCTGGGACCTGCCTCCTTTGCCGCAGGAGCAGCACCAAGAGTCAGCGTGGTTCAGCCGCCTCTGCTTGGCCCCGAGCGTCCCCATCTTCTTCACAGGACCCCCTGGGGGGCAGGTTCCCACATGCTCCTGCAGCCCTGCTCACTAGATCGCATCTTCCCAACACCCGAAGGGATGCCCAGGGCCGAGGCCAGGACCTGGTCGAGATGGGTGGAGCGTGGGGCTCCCCAGAAAAGCAAAAAGGCTGCCGTTGGAGCCCACAGGTGTACTATGTGGCTTTGCGGTGTTGGGGGGGGAGGCGGGGCGGACAGGCTGGGACGCGCTGAGCTTCAGGGGCGACTCTGGGAATGACTGAATCAGGCTTGGGGGGCACTTTGTCCTGAGGTCGCCGAGGAAGCCAGATATCGCGGGATCTCGCGGGATCTCGGAGCTTTAGAGGTGACCAACTGGGGGGCCCCTGCGTGAGAAATGTCCTAAGGCGCCGGGAGCCGGAGACCGCTAGTCTCAGACTCGTCTGTACGAAGTCTGACAACCTCCAGTCCTGTGGACACCCCACCACAGTGCGCCAAGAGTCCCAGTGCCGGGGTGCTTCTCAGGATGGATTCAGGGGGAGCTGGAGATGCGCGGGACTTGCGGCTGCTAGAGCAGGAGGGTGAACTGCGCATGTGCTGGCTGCAAATCACTCCTGTGCCTGGAGGCTGAGGGCGCTGGGCGGCTCCGGTGTGGTACCCGGGAGTCGTTCGTGGACATCTGCCCAGGTGAGGTTCAAGGCTACAGCAAGCCAAACATGCGGGTCCATTGCACAGTCTTCGGGCCCGTTTTTCCTCCTGTCAGCTGCGAGGTGTCGAGAATTCATCCCTGGAGAACATTCATGCTGCCTATTTCTAGATCCTTTTCCCTGAAGAAGAGTTGCAGGAATGGGATGGGGGATGGGGCGGGGATGTTGTCTCCATCCTACACCTGTGGTTGATTGATCGGTTCAGCAGTAATTGCATTGCCTTGTCAGGGTTTTGATCCACATGAATATAGGAATAAATTCTGGTGAAAGAACCCTATGGGTAAGATTACTTGGATTGTAAGGAAAATGTCCTCTCTCCTAGGAAAGAACCACAGGAAGTTCAGCGTCATTGTTGCTAAGTTCTGTGCTCTCCAATAGAACTCCCTGGAAAGAGGTAGGTGTTCTAGACCTGTGCTGTCCAACATGATGGCTACTAGCCACATGTGGCTCTCGAGCTTTAAAATGTGCCCACTGAGGCCATTTATTTCATTTTGATTATTTTAAATAGTTACGCTATTTAGTTTTAAAGAGTGCCTACTGTATTGAAGAACTTAATTCTGGCCAGTGTCATGCTTGGATATAAGGTAGCTGATATGCTACAAACCTGCAAAAAGGAGCAATGGAAAAAACAAACAAACAAACAAAAAAAACAAAGCACATCCAAGTGCATCACTGAATCTCTAGGTAGACCATCCTAAAGGTTACCTTAATTCTGAGTGTTTGTTAGATGTCTTTAAATTTCTTCATTGTTTAGGTTTGGATTTCTATCATATGCATTAAAACATCCCAACTAATTCAAATTAGCCCTTAATTCTATGCCACGCCTGTAAACCTCACCCCCTCTCTCATGCAAGTGTAGCTGTTTCACTGCGGGAATTGTGCCTTATTCTTGCCTTGTATATCCCACTGGCCTGCAGGATATCCCACATCCACACTAGACCTGTTCCCTCAAGAGCCAGAGCAGGTGTAGTCTTCGCTGGCTTTTTCAGCAGGGGCTCTAAGAGCTGGGTTGCTCTGTGATAGCAGTTAGTAATTCCAGTAACTAGAGGTGGAAGGCTCAGCTCCTATGCAGACAGGGAAGGCTGTGAATAGCTTTCCGTGTAGGGAAATACAGAGTTCTTTCTAACAGTCTCTCCGTCGCCGTCCTGCAGGACAGAAATGTGATCATGGGACAGCATTTCTACCATTCAAAGCAGTGATTTCTTGCGCTGTTGAGACATGATTTTCTCCTAGGTAAACACGAATGCAACAATTCACTGTAAAAGACAGCGGAAGAAAGTGCAGCTGATCTGGGTAAAAGGCAGTGGTCAGAATCTCAAAGCCCCTCTTTCTCTCTCCTGCTGCCCTGACTGCCCGTTTCTGCAGGTCAACAGCACTTCCTAGAAAGCTCCAGGCTTTGACTGACCTCCGTTTGAAAAACTCAGATCTATGTGTAAATTTGTACCTTGCTAAAATGCAAAACTATAAGAATAATTAAGTCATGTAAGGTATGAAGTCTCTAGCCAATGTCCTTATATCATGAAATAAGTTTTCTTAAAAAATTGACAAGGTAGGTTCAAATTTAAGGACGTGATGCCCTTCCTTGCTTTTCTTTTCACACTAAAAGAATTGATGTAAGACTATTGTGAAATAGTTGCATGTGAGCGTAGATTTGTAAATTACGATATTTCCAAAATATACCTTTGTTTCTCCTTAATTTGCTTCCTTTTAAGTATTTTTTAAACGTCCAGCATAAAATAATATATAATTACTTAATATATATTATATATAATATATAATAAAATCTGGAGAGGTAAGAAAATTTTTCACCTATAACATCAGTAATACTATATTGGTTTGTCAAAACTTCTGTGTATTCCATTATTCCATTCCAATCTTGTTCTATGACTCTTTTTTTTTTTTTTTTGTCTTTTTAGGGCCACACCCATGGCACATGGAAGTTCCCAGGCTAGGGGTCAAATCGGAGCTGCAACTGCCGGCTTACACCACAGCCACAGCAACGCAGGATCCAAGCTGCATCTGTGACCTACACCACAGCTCACAGCAATACCAGATCCTTAACTGACTGAGTGAGGCCAGGGATCGAACCTGCATCCTCATGGATGCTACTCTGATTCATTTCTGCTCAGCCATGACAGGAACTCCAGATGTGTGTGTTTTTAATGGTTATCTCTCTGCAAAAATAGCATGAATCAGAAAAAAAATCAAAAAACAGGAAAAAGTAGGGGGACCAAAAAAAAAAAATAGGAAACAGAAAGAACTTTAATTATAATTCTCTTACCCTATTAGCAATATATGAAATGAAGTCTGAATTGTATTTGATTTGATTAAATGAAAGGTAAATAGTCACAAGCTCCTAGGGGCTATTGTACTGAAGAGCATCATTCCAGAGAGCATCCTGCCTGGACACAGGGTCACTGCCATGCTACAAGCCTGCAGAGGTAAAAAGGAGCAACGGCGCAATCCCTTCATGGTGCATTGTCACCGATCCTCCAACTAAACCTGCCCTCGCTCCTGCCACTGTCAGGGGTGTTTAACAGTCTGCATATTTAAGTTGCATGAGCCTGAAAGCATCCTAACTAAGACATACCCCCCTTTAATTGTGTCAACTGTGCCCCATCCTTATCGAAGCATATTGTCATATCCTCATGAGCCTTGGACGTTAGCATTCAAAAAACTCTTTCTGCAGTAGTCGACAAAGGGAATTAATGGAAGCTAACCTTGCATGCCTGTTGCGTGTGTCGCCATGTGTCATTTATCTCTGTTATTGCACTCAGTCCTCACGAGGGTCCAAGAGTCAAGAGCTGACCTCACCACTACCCCTGATTTGCATACGAGGGAACCACAACAACACAGCGCCCAGTGGGGTAGGGAGTCATGCACAGAGGGGCACAAAGCCCAGTGTTTGGTTGCATCTTCTACCAAGGGTAGGCAAGGAAATATGATTATAGGTCTTCACTCGTATGTCACCTTCTCAGGGAGGCCTTCTCTGTGTGTGTGAGGTCAGTGTGTCACACTTGCCCTCCTGTGTCCTCCAGGCGCCTTCCCTGAACACCTCCGGCTTTCTTCTTCTCTCTTGCACTTCACACTGTCTGACACCGTGTGACGTCCCGATGACTTTGCATCGTTTTCGTGATGCCCTCCGTGAACATGGGCTTTGTGGAGGCAGGGATTACGGACCATTTTGGTTATTGCTGTGTCCTCAATCCCTGTACATACGAGACTTTGAAAAACATGTATTTAAGGAATGAGGGAGTGGGTGGATCTTCCACTTTGTTTTTCTTTGATTAAGAGCGATGGTAACATTTTCCAATAATGCCCTACCCATTACATTCTCTTCTTTGGAATTACGCTTATTCAGCCCTTAGCCTCTTGTACATTCACATAGCATTATACCTGGTTGTCAAAACCCAAGTCTGGATAGTGTTGTCAGATCCATACTATCTTCCAGAAGCCTCTTCTAGTGCCCAAGGGAACCAAATTTTTTCTCATGGAAAGCCCTTCCCCGAGTCCACCTGCATGGCCCTGGGTGGGTCAAGGCCTTAGTTGATTATTCCTTTTGAGCCTGTTGATTGGTGTTTTGTGTTTTACCAAATCCTCTATTTTTGGTTATCTACTTGTGTTTGCTCTCTTCATAATAAAAGAATAACTTTTCATTATCTTTGTTGGAAAAAACCTCTCAGTTCTAGGATTTATCAGGTAATTTGCTTCATGGATTTATTTCTTAGATGTTTTGCAAAAAACTCATTTCTTTAAGAAATGATTACATCTTTGCAGTTTACCTCTAGTTTAACTTCCTTTTTGAAAACCCCAAATCCTCAAGCAGTTCATCCATTTTTCCCATCCCCCCACCTCTTTGGGTCATAATATGCACAATTTTTATCAAGTCTATCTTGAACAAAGTTTTGATTTTCTTTCATAAGAATCATCTTTTCAGATTTCTGAGTTAATAAAAAAAAAAGTCTGAATTACCCATCTAGATTCTCCAATGTCAGTGGAAACTTACTGTATCAGGGTTTGCCGACACAAACCCAAGGTTTGCTTGGCTAACACTAACCTGTTTAATGCTGTTGAAGTTTTCGATACTATCTTAAAAGCATTTAAATGAAATGAAAACATGAAACACACAAAGGTATACATTAACGTCTGAATCTAGTCCACCATCTCCTGGAAAATCACCTGTATGATAAAATGGAGTCCGGGTCCCTGCCTGGCAAATACGGGCACCTTAGGAAGACGTGTTCCCTTCACACAACCCTGTCCTCTCTCACGTGCCCAGGGTCAGTTGGCCTGGGTCACCCCCAGCCTGATGTTACCTGTCTGGCCTCTGGGGGCGTTTTGAGTGTGCAACCCATACTTTTTTTTTTTTTAAGTAAATTGTTTTTTCCACATAATATTCTTTGGGGACTACCTTTCTGTTTCTTTTCTTGATACACTATCATTTATTTAGACTTCCTACTGCTAATGAGGAGAGCCCATGTCCAGTTTTTGTTTCTGAAGTGATTCAATGACTGTCCTTATACCTACCTGTTGCCCCCTGAGTTTAAGTTTCAGGGAGATGAGCTCCTAGAGGTGAATGGCAGAGGAAGAAGGTATGCCTGTCTTACCCTTGGAGGAACTGGCCAAATTGTCCTCGCAAGTGTGTACTGACTCTATTACATGTCAGAACATATTCAAGTGTCAACTCTCCAGCACCCCCAAGTAGAACAAGCCACATTTAATAGACCCTCAAATTTGGGGCTCTTTTGGAGAATGTGTACATTTCGAACAATGAAAAAATAAAGTATCCTGGACTTTATTTGACAACTGATTTTAACACATTTATGTCTACACGGAACCTCATTCCACATGTCATTGGGAAGTGGGGTACAAGCACTCTCGATTCTAAAGTACGACAGTAATGAAAAGGCTATAGGAAATGGCTCTCCTAGGCTTACATTCTCCTTGGTAAATGCAATAAAGAGCTCATGAGAAGTGAAGCATTGTTGTTGGGAATTATGCTGAGTATGGCTTTTTAATTGTTCCTAGCTTTTGACCTATTGTTTGACTCATTTTAAGGGGGAAAAAAAATTACCTCCTGAGAAGGAAATATAATAAATACCACTTAGGAAATACAGAGATATAAATATACTTAGGAGAAGAATGTGTGATTTCTGCCAAATTACGGGTGGAAATCTAAAAAGGAAATGAAGGCTTTTTTAACCCATTGAAAACGTTCACTTCACAAAGAACAAATCCTGCTCCAACCCAACCTCAGGTGAGATTTGTGAAAGGTGGCCTTGACATCCAAGAGAAACAGTGAGAGAACTTCAGTGCAGAAGCCTCGCTGGCTGTGCTTTCATAAAAGCACGTGGCCAGCAACCTGTGTACTTTTCTATAAAAACAGAGTTCTCTTATATATTGCCCTCTGAACAAGGCCTCTACACTTTATGGGTACGGCTCCCCTCAAGTGAATTATAGAAACCGACCCTTCCCTTCATTGTGGTTTAAAGAGACTTCACTTTACTCTCAGAAAACAAAATGCGGAGTTCCCGTCGTGGCGCAGTGGTTAACGAATCCGACTAGGAACCATGAGGTTGCGGGTTCGGTCCCTGCCTTTGCTCAGTGGGTTAACGATCCGGCGTTGCCGTGAGCTGTGGTGTAGGTTGCAGACACAGCTCAGATCCCACGTTGCTGTGGCTCTGGCGTAGGCCGGTGGCTACAGCTCCGATTCGACCCCTAACCTGGGAAACTCCATATGCCGCAGGAACGGCCCAAAGAAATAGCAAAAAGACAAAAAAAAGAAAAGAAAAAAGAAAACAAAATGCTTATCCAGGTGATCAACTCTGCAGAAAACCAAATTCAACCTTTATCGTACAGACACGCCTCCATGGCAAGGATTTTAAGAAAGAGGCATAGAGCATCCCTACCCTGATATGGAATTAGCGCTTCGCTACCTTCCGAATCATTACTTTTCTTACTCTAATATGCCCATTTTTTACTTTTTTCAGTTCCCAATTCTCTCTGAGTAGTTAATGACAGTAAATGACTTTTATATGCATTAGTAGAGAGTCAATGAAAAAAATCGATATATTACTTTATGTCTATCCTTCATCGGCCAAGAGGACATTTCACAGCCTTCCTTTCAACCCATATCCTTTGCAAAATGAACCAAATCAAAAGAAATATGGGAAGATATACAGCACTTTAGAAATGAGAACAAGTATTACGCCTGTCAAAGTAGCCTATAGATCGATTGAAATAACACTAATCCATTCAGCAAATACTTACTGAGGATCTACTGTGGACTAGCCCCATATAAGGAATTGCAGAGGATATTAAAAAGTAGTATACAGGAGTTCCCTGGTGGCTCGATTGGTTAAGGATCTGGTATTATCACTGCTGTGGCTCAGGTCACTGCCGAGGCACAGGTTCAGTCTGGGCCCGGGAACTTGCATGTGCCACAGGCATGGCCAAAAGAAAGAGAAAATATTAGATAGTTTCTTCTTAAAAATCTGAAATGAGATGGTACATATAGGCAACTATCGGGGGAAAAAAACCCACAAAAATATTGGCCCAAATGTAACAAAAGAAGGAGGGGCATTGACAAATATAAAGTGTTCCACTTAGTTTAAAAATAATCTATTTCATATGTTCAAGTTATAAAGAACTGAGACCTAGACATAAACTGAAGATGAGTCAGTGTAACGGCTGCTAAAATCCCTAATACAAACCTCACTTTAAAGTATCTATCATTATCCCAAACCGAGACACCAGGCATCAGGTAAAATGCAATAAAGTTCCTCCAGTTGTGTAAGAACTATTAGCCAGCATCAAGTGGAGAGAAAACATCAGGGCGCCTGGCACACAGCAGATGCTCAACAAACTGTCGGGGGGGAACGAATAAGCCATTTGTCTGCAAATATGTTTGCAATAAATATCTGAGGTAAAGTGAGCCAAGTCCCGATCTCCATCTTCCCAGGGAGGAAACAGACACTACGGAGACGTGAAAAGAAAGCGAGTTTCTCAGGATATCGGCTGTCCAGCTCCAGACCAGGGGCGGCAGAGTACACCCCCCAGACCATACACAGCCTGTGGTCCGGTTTCCTACATAATAAAGTTTAACTGGAAGCAGTCACACCCCCTCATTTACCTCTGTCTTTGGCTTCCCTCAAAGAGTAAACTGTTTTTCTCTCTGGTCCTTTTTACACACATCCTCTGTCACCAGCGCAGCTCCAGCAGGGCCCGTGGCAACACGGTTACGATTAGAGCTGATGACTATAATAAATGAATTACAATAAAGGAAATATAATAAAGAAAAAGGGGAAAAGAAGAGATAGCAGTAGTGCTCGGGAATGCCTGAGCTTCCTCACTTTTTGCTGCGTGTCCAAACTTGTTTTTTGTGTGTGTGTGTGTGTTTTTTTTTTTTTTCTTTTTAGGACTGCACCTGCATCCTATGGAAGTTCCCAGGCTAGGGGTCAAATTGGAGCTGCAGCTGCCAGCCTACACTACAGCCGCAGCAACACCAGATCCTTAACCCACTGAGTGAGGCCAGGGTTCAGACCCATATCCTTGTGGATACTGGTTGGGTTCTTAACCTGGTGGGCCACAACGGGAACTCCCAAAATGTTTATTTCTGTGACCAAACACATTTGGGAAGAACTAAAATATAGGGACCTCCTCCTGGAGATCTTTGCTAGTCTATAACCATATTTTACTTCTTATTCTGGGGCCATCTAGAAGCAAGGAGCCAGTTTCACAGTATATAAGCCATTATTTGCCAACAGTCTTTAAGGGCGAACTTCTGTTTTTTTAGCGCATTCTGCCAACTCTCCAGCACCCATGTGTATGGGACATCCATTAGGGAGCATTGTTCCATCCCTCCATTTAGATGGACTGGGAGAAGTGTCCTAAGTCGGGTGGACACGTGCAAAGATAACAATGACAAGATGTCTTGCCAGGCCAGATGGGAATGTGCAGAATACTAACAAATCACGTGATGAATGATGGATAAACTTGGTGGTTAGGACTTTGGCCATGGCTGTGGTAGGTAGGACTGCGTTTTTCCAAGCAGCCCATGGACCCCCAGTATCAGAATGACCTGGAGTACCCGTTAAAACTGCTGACCTCCAGACCCCAGCCAAGACACAATACATCAGCGTATTTGTGGTGGTGATAACGCACCTGGAATTTAACAGGTTTTCAGATAATTCTCATATGCCCTATTTCTAAAAAACCAAGGTTTTTGGAAGACCAATAGACAGTTCTCCAGGGAGAGAATCCCAGGGCCCACCTGTCCATGGTATTCCTAACTGCCCCCGAGTTTTGTAAAGCTGGGTATCTTTGAATCACAAAGGACCTCTGCCCTGGAAAAGCAAGAATGAGGCTAGACAAGCATCTTGATGCAACTCTAGGAAAAGCACAAAGACTCGCACCGCTCATAGTCCTTGCTCTATTATTAGAAATCAAGCAAAGTTATTAAAAAGACTCAGCTTCATTTTTTTACCTCTTCATACAGATTTTCTGGATCTTTTAGCCTTCCAAGTATTCCTTATCCCTTGAACTTGATTGCAATGTTAGTTTCTTTCATAAATATTTATATTGTATTTAACACTACAATTTTTTTTTGTCTTTTGTATTTTTAGGGCCGCACCTGCGGCATATGGAGATTCCCAGGCCAGGGGTCTGATCGGAGCTGTTGCTGCCAGCATACGCCACAGCCACAGCAATGCCAGATCTGAGCTGCATCTGTGACCTACACCACAGCTCACAGCAACACTGGATCCCTAACCCACTGAGGAAGGCCAGGGATTGAACCCGCAACCTCATGGTTCCTAGTTAGATTCACTTCTGCTGAGCCACGGCAGGAACTCCCAATATTCTTTTATATCTGCTAATGCTTTTCTCCCATTGCCTGTGCTCAAAGACGTGTTTGATTATATAATGTGGGACACAGTGTGGACAATTAAACCCTTTAATAAATAGGTGATACCAGATAGAGAATAACATATGTATCAGTTTTGTCAGGAGACTTGCTCACGGCTTTGTGACGACCACAGGCATGAAAAGAGTCTTGACCGTGGCAGAGCTATTTTGCTTTCTCCGTTTTGATGACACACACTCTGGTCTCAGTGACTGGGGGGGTCAGCTTCAAGGTGAACACCAGTCCCAAAGTCATATCATATTGGGAAAGAGGGGCTAAACAATGAAACTTGAGAAAACAGAGTACAGAGTCCGCTTGTCTCCTTAACCAAATAGGCTCAGGCAGGAACGTCCCCGCAGCCCTGAGCTCCAAGTTAATAGCTTGAACAACAACAAAACAAAAACGGAAAAGGAAAGTCTTCTGAGTGAAGAATGTGGTACAAATAGTGTTTCCGGGAGTTCCCATCGTGGCGCAGTGGTTAACGAATCCGACCAGGAACCATGAGGTTGCGGGTTCGATCCCTGGCCTCGCTCAGTGGGTTAACGATCCGGCATTGCCATGAGCTGTGGTGTAGGTCGCAGACACAGCTCGGATCCCGCGTTGCTGTGGCTCTGGCGTAGGCTGGCGGCTCCGATTGGACCCCTAACCTGGGAACCTCCATATGCCGCGGGAGCAGCCCAAGAAATAGCAAAAAGACAAAAATAAATAAATAAATAAATAGTGTTTCCCCAAAGTCATAGGAGACATCAGGCATCAGAACCTTGCTTAGGAGAAGAATTGAAAAGCTTTCTTTTAATATAAGACTCACACATCCCAAGGAAAGATTTATGATTGGTAATGGAGAGATGGGGCTTGATAGCTACATGGCAGAACTGTAAAAACTGGGTAAATGTGTAGATGCAGAAAGGAAACAAAATACCATAAAAACTTGGAGGCAAAGTCCAATGGTGGAAGATCAGCCGATCAGAGAGAGTTCAAGAGCAAGACCAGGAAGAAACCCAGGACATTCAGGCTAGATGAATTTTTCAGGCAAAGAAATGAGTGGGGTTCTGCATTCCTGGGGTCCTGTAAGAGAGGAGCCCAAGGTTCCTGTGAGGGTCTGGGGCCACCGGTGGGGTCAGCAGTTGACCTCTTGTGTGAGCAAGGCTGTCTCCCTGCAACAAGCCAACAGGGAGACAGCCACGTCTGCAGCAAGCTCTGTAGTTTCCAGAAAACTCCTGGCTATGAGGGTAACTTTGGCTGAATAAGTGAGAAGAAAAAAATGTAAAAGCAGAAAATACCTGTTTAAGGCTTTAAGCAGTCTAATTATCATGATGTGTAATTTCAATGGATCTGTAATTTCAGAAGAACAGGAACCTGTCTTATGGCTGCGGTAGGCAGGCAGAAATTGCATTTGCAAGAGAGTATAATTATTCCACCAAACTTTCTTGCAGGAACGAATGAATTGTTACTCATATTTTCTGCACAAAAGTCAGCCTAGTTAGCCTGAGGAAATGCAAAGCACTGCCATTAACCAGGAAAAGCTAAAGGAAGACCCAAGGTCTTTCAACTATGTGTATATATAAAAGATTGCTGTTTTATATACTGATTATATGTGTATGTATATAATATTGCTATTTTATATACTGACTATATACGTGTGTGTGTGTGTATAATATTACTACTTTGTATACTGGTTGTGTGTGTGTATAATATTGTTTTATATACTGATTATATATATGTATATATAATATTGATATTTTGTATACTGATTTATATATGTGTATATACAATATTGATATTTTATATACTGACAAACATGTATATATAATATTGCTATTTTATATACTATTATATATGTGTACATTTAACGTTGCTATTTTATATACTGATTTACATTATATATAATATTGATATTTTATATACTGACATATACATGTATATATAATATTGATAGTTTATATACTGATTATATATGTGTATATATAATATTTATATTTTACATACTGACTATATATGTGTATATATAATATAGCTATTTTGTACACTGGTTATATACATGCATATTGATATTTTATAGACTGGTCTATATGTGTGTATATAATATTGATATTTTGTATGCTGATTATATGTTGGTACTGGAGATAGATTGCTATCACCACTCATCAGTCTACTGCTTCTACATGACTCTCTTTCCGTATTTCTTCCCAATTTCTGTTGGGTTGTAGCAGCAGTAAGTAGGTGACAACAGAGCCATGTGGCTGGGGCAGCTAAATGTGAAACATAATTAATCGTCTTTGCAGCTGATTGTTCATATTTTTGGGATGGAGGAGGTCTGTGCCCTGGTCCTAATGAACATAAAAGAAGGAAACGTTAAGAAAAAGAGGGATATCAGTAGTGGATCCCATCAGCTTAAGTATTGAACTTTCAGAGACTGAGGACTCCTACCTAGCGTTAGATTGTGTTGGTTGGTTGTTTGCTTCTGATCACTTGCTTCTCTTGCCCCTTTCCTGGTTCCTTCAAGGTCGTCAGCTCTGGAGAGCTCTCCTGTTCTGACTCTTTCTAGTGCCCAGAGATGAGTGACATCTCAGAGTTATTCCCAAGGAAGCTTTGGCTGCTGATCAAAAGTAATAGCACCACTCCTCTCGTGGTACATTTACTGAGAATCTGAGAGCAATCAAATGTATCACGAAGAGTAATGAGCTCTAATTTAGAGTGAACGAAACAGGATAGATGCTGTATTTGCCTGAAGCTCCATCCTGCAGAAACCTTGTTTTGTGGACTGACTTTATTGCCATAAGCCCTCTCACTCCACAGGTTGAGTCTAAGTCCCTCGAGTCCCTAAATATGACATAGAAAAGTTCACTTCTTTAAGATTTCACTAAATGGAGTATTCTACATCTCCACCTGCCAACTTTGAAGGAAGTAATTTTCGAGTTTTATTTGAAAAGGAAAAAAACAGATGCAATCTTTGATAACATTACAGTCTACTTGCCAGTTTAAAGATGAACTTTTTCCTTCCACCTCTGCCTTACCTGCTTCAACAGCCCTGAGTACCCCTGCAGAAGCCAAGATGTCTGAGCAAGGCCATGGTGATTTCATCACTTTCCTGTAACAGAGTATTTAGTGTGATATGAAACCAGCATTGATATTTTCTTCATGTAGAATTTCCACCAGAGAGTAAAAGCTAAGGTCTACTCAGAACCTTTCCTCCTGTTTACCTTCCTGCCTGCAGGAAAAAGCCTTGCTTCAAAAAAAAGAAATTATTTCATGCAAATCAAAACCATAATGAGGTATCACCTTAAACCAACCAGCATGACCATCGTCAAAAAGCCTACAAACCATAAATGCTGGAAAGAGTGCAGAGAAAAGGGATGCTTCCTCCTATTGATGGGAATGTAAATTGGTACTACCTCTACGGAGAACTCTATGGAGGCCCCTTAAAAAACTAAAAATAGAACTACCATATGATCCAGCAATCCCAGTCCTGGGCATCTATCCAGAGGAAACAGTAATTCCAAAAGACACATGCACCCCAGTGTTCATGGAAGCACTATTTACAATAGACAAGACATGGATGCAACCTAAATGTCCATCAACAGAGAATTGGATAAAGAAGATGTGGTAGATATATACAAAGGAATATTACTCAGCCATAAAAAAGAAGGAACTAATGCCATGTGCATTAACATGGATGGCCCTAGAAATTATCATACTAAATAAAGATGAAGACAAATATCATATGAGATTATTCATATGTGGAATCTAACAAAAAATGATACAAAAGAACTTAAAAAACAGAAACAGACTCAAAGATTTTGGCACCAAATTTATGGTTACCAAATGGGAAACGTGGAGGAGAGGGATAACTTAGGAGGCTGGGATTGAAATATGCACACTACTGTGTATAAAATAGGTAAGTAACAAGGACCTAGTCTATAGCACAAGGAAATCTACTCAATACTATGTAATAACCTATATGGGAAAAGAATCTGAAAAGGAATGGATATGTGTATATGTACAACTGATTCACTGTGCTGTACACCTGAAACTAACACAGCTTTCTAAGTCAACTATACTCCAATAAAATTTATTTAAAAAAAACAATAATAATTTTAATTTTCAAGTGTCTGTTTGTAGCCCTCAGAACCATGGCTGAAGCTAAAGCAACTGAGAGAAACTAGTTTAATCACTATCTTCAGAAAGCCATTTTATATTTATGCTTCATTATAATTTTATCATAAATTCCAACTCATTACTTCTTTTCTCCTTGGAAAAAATCTGTTGAACTTTGAGAATATCCATCTTCTGAGTGAGATGCTTTTTCCTGCCAAGTGGCACAAGTTGGCATTTGAAGAAGAAAGTAAACAGAAAGTGAAACCATGAGAGAATTCTTTTTACAAAAAAATACTATCAGTAACAATCATACCAAAGTTTGTTTTTCAGTAACTTTGGGCTATAAATAGGCAATCAGAAGAAGATGATGAGAAGGACGATTTTAGCACTCTATTTGTGTTACGCTAGTTACAAAACATAAAATTATTTCATATTCTCCCAGATACTAGTGCAATTAACCAAACAGCAGATGCCATTCTTTATGGACGCTTGTGCATGTACTGATGAGAAATATACAATAATTGGCTTGATCCAGATGTCCACGTGAAGTAACTGAGATTTGAGACAGTTCAATTTCTGAAGAAATATGAAAAGGAGACTAAATCAAAAAATTCTTGAATTTATGGGAAATAAAGTCAAGCAATGCATAGTACTTAAAACTTGTGTGACTTAAAAATATACACTGAATAACTTCAGAAGAGACAGGACAAAAAGTAATGCTGCAACTGTGCTTTGTTTTATGAGACACTCAGTTAGTGGAAGATTACAGCATTATTTTGTCAGAACACATGAGTCAGAAGAGCACACAGTTAGATCCAAAATAACAAGAAGTATGTTTCTCTATAGGTCTAATTTTTCAGAAATCTAGGTCTCATTCATTTTCAGTCTAGGAGATGTGTCACCAAAAATCCCGGGCAGTTTCTTGTTCTAGCAAGGCTCTGAACTTGGGTCTTGTTATTCCCACGAATGCTAAATACACAAGGCTGACATTCTTGTCACACAGGGCCAACCCTTTGTCAATCAAAGCTACTGTGGGAAGACCAGAAGTGAGCTAGGCTAACAGAAACGGAAATAAATTAACCATAGGCATACAGGTAACTCAGAGAATCAACAGAACCGAGTTCAGAAAGATGGTGAGCCATGACTAAAATAAAGGTCACACACAGAAACGACCAAAGGAGTGTACAGTCGCCAAAAGTCCTAGGCCACCAACCACTGCTGTCTCTGGACTGCGGATGCTGCCAACTCCCGTGGAATAAATACGACATCCCTGCTCGCCGTTGCATGTGCCAAGTCCCAACTGAGGACCTCCTCCAGCCACACTTGAGCTCTCCAGGATGGGCTGGAAGTACCAATACCTTGGAAAGGTGGGCGCATGGAGAACACATGTGTGAAAAGACCATACTTGCAAAGCAAGTGTCTGAAGAAGGGGCTGAGAAGATGGTCCTAGAAAAAAAAGTGATAAGCAAATGAAAACGAACTGCGGGGGGGGGGGGGGGGAGAGATTACTTGTAGCTAAAGTAGTTTTTGAAAATGGCGGTATTTCAGTTGTCTTTTGCAAGATAGAGAAATAGGATTTGGCATTGACAGTGAGGGTAGAGGAAGATGAAGACAATGCTTCGGTCCTAAATTTGATGCTGGTGGCTGGACACCATTCTGAAAACCTCCTGAGTGGCCGTCTGAGGTTCACCTTCTGGTTGAGCCTTATCTTTATCAAAGAGCGAAGAGAGGGGAAGCCAGTTCAGACTCTAGTCTCATAAATGAGCTTATGGGTTATAAAAACATTACTTGGATGGCTCCAATTAGAAGTCAGCTGCTGTTACCTACAGGATGTGAGCTGTGTCACAGTTACATAGTCTGGAACTTTGGCTTTCATATAAAAGGCAATTAGATACCCCACTTAGATCCTGTAATAAACCCAGTCTAAAAGTTTATCCTAAGAACATAATTACACATCTTCTATAAGGATGTTCGTTGTTTATAACAGGAAAAATAATGAGAAGAAATCCCTGAATGGCCACTATAGGGAGATGGATTAAATGAACTGCGATGTAGCAGAATAATGGAATGGATGTGAATAAGTGGGAATAGTGTTACAGAAATATGAAGATGTGAAGAGTGTTTAAGATGTACTGTCTGTCTCAGTTCCTAGTATGTCCAAGATTCATTCTGATGCCCATACCGACTCCTAATCCCTTTCTTTTAACTGTGGCACCTGTGACATACGGAAGTTCCCAGACCAGGGGTCAAATCCGAGCTGCAGCCACCAGCCTACACCACAGCCACAGCAACCCCAAATCCGAGCAGCATCTTCGGCCTACACTGCAGCTCACGGCAACGCCAGATCCTTCACCCGCTGAGCAAGGCCAGGGATCGAACCCACATCCTCATGGACACTATGTCAGGTTGGGTTCTTAACCTACTGAGCCGCAATGGGAATGCCCCCTTAATAGGATCTTGATAAGGAAAACAGGCACATTGGCTTATTCTTCATCACTTGCTCTTCCAGGTGGAGAAGGGACAGAGTCAACTTTCTCAGACCACACAGGTGACCACGGAGGATGAGGCAGCCTTCAAAAGACAGGTCCTGTCCCCAAGAAGGATGGACACATAGAAGCCAGCAGCAAACGACAGGTGTGCACTGCTGCTCTGTCTCTTCCACACGCACCGCCTCTGTCCAGGCCTCCTGCGTCCCTTCCAAGGACACATCAGGCACCTCCCGTGCTCATTCATTACCCTGCGAGAGACCCAGTATTCTCCACTCGGCTGAGATCCATGATTCTGCAAGAGCAGGTGTGATTTTTTTTTTAATTTAAAAAAGTTTTATTGAAATACAGCTGTTGTACAATGTCGTGCTTGCTTCAAGTATACAGCATAGTGACTCAGTTATATCTATATATTTTTAAAATATATTCTTTATATATTTTATCTACAGACATGTATATATATTTTTTTTGTTAATTTCAACTTTTGTACACTTAGCAACAGAACTATTTCAGTTGCACTCATTAATTTATTAATCCAATCAGCTTTCATCACACAACTCAGAGAAGCTATAAGCTACTCCGGTGTCACTGACATATACAAGTATTTGTTGGTCAAAATCACCAGGAAAACAATGTGTACAATGAACATGCTCTGAAATCTTGATAGACTATTTTCTTCTAAACAGTCACTGATCATCTAAGCACAATGCATGATGCTAGACTTAGAGGTTTTTGCTGTTTGACATAAACACGACAAGAGTCAGAGACTTCTCTCTTGAAAACAGAGGGCTGTGGATAGCAATCCACAATGAAAGGCCAAGTAGAAAACATCTCTGACACTGCAGTACGCTGATTTCTCTGTGCACAGACGCCACAATTCCAAGTTGCAAGGCACTCCATTAATTAAACACGTCTGCAGGCCCATAATTTAATTTGCTGAAAGAATTCACAGGAGGGATGGGAAACTGGGTTCCCTTGCTTCCCATAAATGTAATTGACATAATGAGCAGCTCTTTCTGCTCATTTTTTCTCTTTTGAGTCACAATGCCTTACAGTAACACCTGCCTCACGTGACAGCAAGCCCTCTTGGAGTTGCTCAGAGAAATAATTTTCTAAGTGCAATTCAACTCAATATAGATGGGTATCAAATAGCATCAGAGACTTCGGAAATAAAGGAAATGGAAATGACTTCAATGAACTTGGTGGGTGGAAAGAGTAAAACCTGAGTCAAATAGGAATTCACATTAACACATCCTACCTATTGCCTTCTCTCTCTAGGTACTTCCAAGGCTTGAGAAGTTTGAAATGGAAGGAAAAGAGTCTTAGACTGAAATGTGAAATATGTTCTATTTTATTTTTATCAGCAGTTTACAAACCCCTTTACAGGCATTAGCTTGGTGTTTTATGCGTCAAGTTCTGAGTAAGACATTAGTTTATCATTCTCATCATCCCCTTTTACAAATGAAAAAACAGAAGATCCGAAGGATTTAGTAAGTTGACCCTGATGCTATGCTTCTTCCACTATGTAATTTTAAGATTGGTTCAACACATCATTGAATCAGGCTCATACTGGGTGTTTAGTAATTACCTACCCGGTGAATGGATATGATAAAAAAAAAAATACCTTTTATCACATCACTTATTTTTTATAAAACTTTAAATTTACTCCTAATGCTGATCACCATGAAATCAAATATCCTTATCATAAATTCCAGTCTCCTCCTGAGTTTCCCCTCGTGGTGCAGTGGTTAACAAATCCGACTAGGAACCATGAGGTTGCGGGTTCCATCCCTGGCCTTGCTCAGTGGGTTAAGGATCCGGCGTTGTTGTGAGCTGTGGTGTAGGTTGCAGACATGGCTCGGATCCCGAGTTGCTGTGGCTGTGGTATAGGCTGGCAGCTACAGCTCCGATTAGACCCCTAGCCTGGGAACCTCCATATGCTGCAGGAGCAGCTCAAGAAAAGGCAAAAAGACAAAAAATAAATAAATAAATGAATAAATAAATAAACAAATTCCAGTCTCCTCCAAGATTATAGTCACAACTCTTGATTTTTTCTTAATTTAAAAATGGTATTTTTAGACTTCTAAGATCAAATAACCAATAAAAGAGGAAATGTGACTTTTTTATTTTCTGCATGAACTTTACACCTCTCACTTGACCAGTGTTTAACTTCCTTCTTTTATTTCTCTCATTCGTCCTGTTGACTGTTTTTTGTTTGTTTGTTTGTTTTCCTCCTACTTAATTACTTGTCGCTTTTTCAGCTTTCAGATGCAATCCTGTTCTTCCCTTTCTGGTGTACATTGTTCAGGATCATAAAGAAAAATAACCAGGGAGCTAATGAATGTCATTTTTCACATGTTAAAGGACGTATTTGTAAAACAATAAGCAATGCTCAAGGAGCCTTAGAATTGGCCATTTAAGACTTTAATATCTGCCGCTGAGAAAAATAGTACTTTGAAAGCTTTCATTTTATACCTACACTATAGAAATTTCATCACCTACTGATAGGCTGTGAACACTTATGTGTGAATAAAACAAATTAAATGACAAACTCCTACCAATGTTTGAAACATAATATTTTAGTGGCTGCTTTATTTATCAAATAAAAATAGAATACTGAGCAACTATTCAATTAACTCAGTTTTAGGATTCTTTGAACCCACTTGGTTAAACGCTCCATTATATGTAGGAAAACCTATTTTATATCTTTCATTGATCCAACCCCTGTCTGAAACCTGTACAGTCCCTAGTATCAGAGAGACACTGTGTTTACATGTCCAGTTCTGGATGTCTATCTGTTACGGCCTTTCTTCCAAGAAGGTTGTGTAGAACTGTTAACCTCAGGGTTTATGGTAACTGTATTTGCTTTTGTCTCTCTTCTGCTCCTCCAAGCCATTTTAGCGAATTACCTTAGGCCTTACAAGGCCACTAGTTCAGGGAAGAAATGATACAGCTAGAAAAGGGGTGCATTTCAAGCACCCTGTGAAAGAAAGCTTTCGGAAGCACGGCCCATTGATGTGAACACACTCCAGCATGAGTATGTGATTTGCTACAGAGAAGAAGGTCCAATGAAAGAGAGAGGCTGTGAAGAACTCGGATGGGACTCGGATGGGATCTTTGACTCTTTCAGAGTCCTCCTCCTCTTCCTACCTCCTTCCCCATCACAAGCAGTTTATCAAGGGGAGCAGTATCCAAACCTAGACAAGTCTAGGGATGGAAAGTGCAAAATAACTTGTGTTCCACTCTCTGCTTGGAAATGGGAGACGCAGCAACCTTGCAGAGAGCTCCAAAAAGCTGAGGCGGAGAAGCCAAGGGTATTGAGTATGGGGTCGAGGTCCTGGGGCCTGTGACGGCCCCTGAGACTCACTGGTGTCGCAGAGAACACCTGGAAAGCAGCCAGTGCTGTGCGGCGTTCTTGGTCAGGCCACAGGATGGGGATGAGGGATGTGCTTGCAAAAGACAGTGTGGACCACAGGCCAGGTTGCTTATGAGATCAGAGTAACCTCGGTGGGTACTCACAGGGTCAGCCAGGACAAAGCCGTTTATGAGGATGCCAGGGCGGAGCAGACAGCCAGGACCAGACATTCACACCCTTGTGATGTTGTCATGTTTTAAACAAAGAAGGAAAACAAAACAAGTTGCTCCCCCAGAGTCTCGAGAATTGCAGATCAGATTGAGACAGTCCCTACTGAGCTACATAAAATTTCACCCATGAGGGAAATAATCCCAAAGTAATGGTGACCTTGAAAAGATGAGCTTGTGAAAAGTTGCATACTCCATTTTTTCCCCAAAATATGACACCTGTTGTAGACATGTCCACTCTAAACATATATGGTATATGGTAGTACATTCTCAAATTCCTTAAGGGTAGATGTCAAAGTTTAATAACAGTTCAAGAATAAAGCACAAGAGAAAGAATTAAGGAGTTCCTGGAGTTCCTGCCATGCCTCAGCAGTTAACAAATCTGACTAGCATCAATGAGGATGCGGGTTCCATCCCTGGCCTTGATCAGTGGGTTAAGGATCCAGCGTTACTGTGAGCTGTGGTGTAGGTTGCAGAAGTGGCTCAGCTGTGGCATTGCTGTGGCTGTGGTGTAGGGTGGCAGCTACAACTTCAACTGGACCCCTAGCCTGGGACCCTCCCTATGCCATGGGGGCAACCCTAGAAAACAAAACAAAACAAAACAAAAAGATAAAGAATTAGGTAGAAGTAAAGGTATACTTAAAGAGAGAAATTGTGAGGAAATATTTTAATGGAGTACGTGTACTATATCAAAATGGACTTTAGAAAGGGAATGTATATATATATTATATATGTGTGACTGGGTCGCTTTGCTGTACAGCAGAAATTGGCACAACATTGTAAATCAACTATAATAATAATAAAAAAGAATAAAATAACTTGAAAACCACCACCCAAATATGGTCACTATTCAGAAAAAATAAAGGGGGTAGTAGCTATTGTACGTTGTTGAATATAGGAATGATATTATTATAATTTGGGGGAATTTTGCAAAAAAAAAGTGAACTATGGATATGAGATTTGGAGATTAGGATGTGAATCCAGAGGTTGTCTGCTTGTCCAGGCAGGGGACAGTAAGGCGATAAAAGTACAATACGAGCAATCGGCATCATTAAGAGGGAATTCACAGCACGTAATTGGACTGGTGATTGATTGTGGAGGAAGAACAGTGTCAAAAACAACTTAGATTTCACAAGCGAGGGGTACAGGTATAGGACCAATAAAGGGAAGAGGGTTAAGAGCATGACACTGAACGTTTTTAGTTTCAGGTCAGGGAAGGGCATCTAAGGTGGCAGATCAGAAATAGATCAACACAGAGTTCCCGTCGTGGCGCAACGGAAACGAATCTGATGAGGAACTGTGAGGTTGTGGGTTCAATCCCTGGCCTCACTCAGTGGGTTAAGGATCCGGTGTTGCCCTGAGCTGTGGTGTAGGTCGCAGACGCGGCTCAGATCTGGCGTCGCTGAGGCTCTGGCCTAGGTCGGAAGCTGTAGCTCTGATTGGATCCCTAGCCTGGGAACCGCCATATGCCATGGGTGCAGCCCTAGAAAAAGTCAAAAAGACAAAAAATAATAATAAAATAAAAAAAGAAATAGATCAACAGGGGAAACATCTAGTACTTGAAGATGACAAAGGAGATAGGATTGCCTAATACAAGAATGCAGGAAAAGAAACTTGTCTGTGAGTAGGCAGCAAACATAGAAGAAAGAGCAGAGATGATAAAGTTAAGAGATGGGGGATCAGCAGACTGTGAGGCCAAGAAATCCCAGTAAATCCTCTCTCCTGATTGTTGAGAAGTTACATGACATCGTAACACCATCGGTTCTTAGACTTAGGTGGGGAACAGAGAAGCAGGCAAGTGTCTTAAGAGCCTTCTCTTAAGACAGTGCATGCTTCTCCCCCTGGATTTTCCAAGAAGACGAATGCTTTTTTCTTTGGTTTGTTTTTCATACATATATTTTAATTATAATGTCTATGTGTAGTGTTTCATCCTGAAATTTTTATTTTCCAAATGGTTTTCCATTTTAAAGAGACTAAATAAAGATTCTGACTGAGCTGTACTTGTGGGAATTCCTAGATCTTTTTATAGGAAGTTATTTTAGTCAAATGGAGTTGAGAATCCAATTTCCAGTTGGAGAGAATAACAGAGACATGCAAATTCAGGCTAGAGCTGTACAACATCCTCATGTTAGTAAAGGCAGAAAATTTTAAGTCCTCTGGATATTAACCATTAAACATCTGGATACTTTTAAATGTTGAGACCAAAAAAAAAAAAAAAAACCTGTGTTAACCAATTTTTTTATTTACTTTGATGAACTTTAGAGGGGAAAGTCATCCTCACGGTGGCAGAGACTGCTCTTGCTCATTCGAAGCCAAGGTTCTTTATGCTACTGGACACACTGCAAGGCTTTCTGTTTCAGGGTCCCTTGCAGATCATTGTAGCCAGGAAACTGAGTTGCAGCCAAAGGAATGCCAGCAAAAACAATGTGTGACATCTTCAAGCCTGGCTCCTTGAATTGTGCCTTCCAATGTTTATCACTCTCACTGTTTTCTTCATTAGCTATTTTAATAGAACCACTGGCATCTCAGAAGTTAAAGAAAGATGATCCCATATCAGCCTGGTTCCTATGCATCAACATTTAGTCATAGGGATTGTTGAATATTACAGATATATTCTCAATGCCTCATGCAAATACACACACATATACACACAATACCAAGCTAGTTAGCATGTGCCTCTAAAACCACGTATCGGAACACAAAGAGAGGTAAGAAAAGCATCCAGCATTACTGGATGGCTCGTTGTCCATATTTTGAAGCTGTGTCTGTTTCCATCCAGGCAGTGGCATAACCCACTGGCCTTCACAACATATAGACACAATCATCTTTTGTTTAAGGATGCAGGGCAAGAGTCACGGAAAAGAGTTTCTACGAAACTTGAATTATATTAGTTCTCAGAGTGGACGTGGAGTCATAGGGCCTCTGGGTCAGTGCTGAAGCCCTGGCGCCAAAGCGACATGATGCCCGTGTTATCCTTTCAACAACAGAGCCCAGGATAATGAACTTCATACCCCAATCGAAGCGTGGTCCTGGTTGGGGGAGCCCCTGAGGTAAAATTGGGGTATCCTAATGAAATAAGGGAAATAGATGCAGGTCAAGCAAACCTACAAGAAAAAGAATCAGCCTAAGGGTTAAATGTGACTTAAGTAATTTCAGAATTGGATGTAGAAGTACCCACTCGTGTGAACTTGGTGCTGTGAAGTCACTGACGACTTTAGCAAGGCCAGTGTCATGCGATGAGGGAAATCCGACTGAAGTGAATTAAACTGGGAATGGGAGTGGGAAGGGAGGAACAAAGCCAGGGAGGCTTAACAAATCTCTTGAGAAATTGTGCAGGAAATGGTGAGTAAAGACGTAGGGCAGCCTTGGGAGTCATGACGGAGTGTACGAGCACAATTTTGTAAAATAGGAGGCACTAAAGCAATGCACAACGCCAAAGGAAATAGTCCAGCTTTATTAAAGGACAGATGGATGATTCAGAAGATAATAAGAGTAATTGAAAGAGCCAGGTCATCAAAGAGAGAAGAGAGAGGGAGGCCCGAGAACAAGGGGCAAGGTTGACCTTCAGTACCAAAGACAAGGGTGGCCAGGGGACCAGGCGGAAAGCATTGCAGAAACCAACAGAGGAGTACTAGAGAACTAGCGCTCTAGAGAACTAGAATCCGGTACCCAGAGCTAAGTCACCCAGTTCCAAAATACACTGAAAAAGCACCCCACCCTCCAATCGATTCCAGGGTATTTAAGCTTCAGACTTTAAAAGAGTAACGCAACTCGGGAAGGATGGATGAGGTCTCAACAAACATGTACCATGAGCTCCTGAATCAATGCATTGGTGATGAGCACGTGGCCTTCAGAATGGGAGAAAGAAATCACGAATTAGATAAGAAGAAGTGGAACTCTTAATAGAAACGAGAAAGTAAGTTGGATTGGGCGCGCAATCTTCAAAAGCCCTGAATAAGGAGTGATCATGACAGATCTAAATAGAAGAGCCTGCAGGCCATAGAGTCAGCATTTAAGACTAGATATTGGAATCTGGGAGTAATCAGCAACTAATCACCATCTCCCCTCTCGCTCTTAGAACATTAAAAAGAAAAAAGCATGCATAGTGCTTTAATTCTGTATGTGTAACACGAACACTTTATAGCAAAATAAAATGTATGATTTTCTAAAAATAGATCCTCAGATATCTCCGTTAAAAACAATCCAATCTTGTCTTGTCCTTTTTAATAGAAAAACATTTATAATATAAAAATGTACACTGGTGAGTAGAATCAGGACATGTGAGTAATAAGTTTAGTTTATTAAAAGCATTTGTATTGTCTCTCTTAGAAGTAGTGTCTCCACTACCTACACAGAGTGAGTTTGAGTAAACTAGTCTAATACAGCAAGATTAAACTTCTCCATTGTACTGACAGAGCTCCGACCTGGTTTACAGAAGTGCTCGGGCCCTTTCTCTGAAGCAAGCTAACGTAGTTGGTGTTGCTTAAATTATCTCAGTGTCACGAAAAGATGTTTCAATCCACACCTAGTCGGTGCAGCTTAAATCATTACGTGTTCTGTTGAGGGATTCAAATTTTGGCTTTAAAAGTTGGTAACAAAAGAATTGAAGGAGCGAAAATACAGGGAAGTGTCAAGTAGGAAAAAATTATCCCAAGCCTGCATTTGAAGGAGAGAATCTGTGGAAGCAAATTGTGCCATGTGATGATGGCCTAGTGCCTCCCGACAGGAACAGCACCACCTATTAAAGAGGGAACATAAATTTGGCATGTTTCAAATGTGTTCTTGAAAAGTTTTAAACGTTAAAAATGAGGGATGCATGGGAGTTTACATTTCCCATGAATGGTTTGGGCAGAACCGGCTAAAATGTTCTTCCTGTTTGTTTCTTCCCTTGTAAACTTTTAAAAAATATCTTTTCCATTTTTGTTTTTTGTTTTTTGTTTTTTTGTCTTTTTAGGGCACACCCGCGGCCTTGGAGGTTCCCAGGTTAGGGGTCCCTTGGGAGCTGTTGCTGCCAGCCTACACCAGAGCCACAGCAATGCCAGATCTGAGCTGCGTCTGCAACCTACACCACACTCACCGCAATGCCACACTAATGGCAACGCTGGATCCCCAACCCACTGAGCGTGGCCAGGGATCGAACCCGCAACCTCATGGTTCCCAGTCGGATCCGTTTCCACTGCACCGCGACAGGAACTCCTTTTCCATTTTAAAAATAACCTTTATTTTTTAGATCAACAGAGACATTGAGATGATAGGACAGAGTTCCCATATAACGAACACCCAGTTTCTCCGACTGCTACCGTGTGTTAACCTGTGCATGTACAACTATTTCTGCAGATAGCCCAGGAAACTGTATTAACCTAATATGAGTTCATATTGATGAGGTCTTCACACAGATCTTTCTAGACCCTTGTCATCTATGTCCCTGTTACTACAAAATAGGGACAGAAAATCTTTTTGAAATATCCCAAAGAAAAATGAAGATAATGCTTGAGCCAAAAACTACTCCTCCAGGCACACACTTGATGGACATTTGGTGCACTGATGCATGCGTGGGCTCATGCGTTTGCCACTGTGTACAGAACTCTGTACACCAGCGAGCCATGTGGACGTCTTCATGCTGTGACAGGAAGTTTACCATCCCCTGCCTACTTGTAATTTTTGAAATCTCATCATTTGAGAGAAAAGTGGGTGGGCTTTAAGCATTCTTGGTCTTCACGAGCTCTCAGTCAAAATGAAAACAGAGCTAAAAAAAAAAAAAAATAGCAGACCTTCTATTATAGTTATATAAACATGAAGGCTCCAAATTCCCAAGTTCTCCTTCACTGGCAGTTAGTGAATAGTTGGGCAATGCATTAGGAATATCAAAGACTTGACCAAATTTGGAGCCCGGGAAGGATAAGGATGCAGATGAAGAACGGTGCCTTGTAATCTCACCTGCTGTTAGACATCAGTATCCAGAAGGTGGCATGAAGCCACCAGGAAGACCGTGGGGGCTACACAAACTTGGGCACAGAGAAGATTTCTCAGGAGGGGTCTTGCAGCCGAAATGTCCTAAATTCTACCAGTATTGGTGAAAAAGGATAATTCATTTAAAATCAGTCAGTGTGGGAAATTTACCTTACATTAGTTAAACATTCAATGATTTAAGAACATTAAGTTACTAGATTTCAAAAATGTGTAGCAACGTTTTACGAGAAAATTATTAGTCTTCACAATTATTTACTAGCCTTCACAATCAAGGAAAGGTATAAAGATTTGGGCTACATAAATCAAATCAGCATGAGTTAATATTTAAATAGCCCCCATCTTATGAAAAACATAGATGTTAAAGCCCCAAACAGGCTCATGATGTTGGGGAAGGGGGGAGGTACGTGACTTTCCATCCCCCTACAGGCAGGAGAAGAGAGAAAAGTGAAAATGAACAAACAAAAACCACTAGAATGTTCCTCTCTTTGATAACTACCCAGGAAAACTTCAAGGGATAGTTAGAAGTCAGTTAACGTTGGCTACAGGAGGAGTTCCCGTCGTGGCTCAGTGATTAACAAACCCGACTAGTAAACTTGAGGATGCAGGTTTGATCCCTGGCCTCGATCAGTGGGTTAAGGATCTGGCACTGCCATGAGCCCCCTAGCCTGGGAACTTCCACATGTCTTGGGTGTGGCCCTAAAAAGCAGGAAAAAAAAAAAAGTTAGCTACAGGAGGGGAAATCAGAAATCCAGCTTAGTGACCTACCTGTGAATATATGAATCAATTCAGGGCAATGGGCCCCCATCTGATTTCCCCATTGCCCCTGCCTGCAACATCTCCCGCCCCCAGCTCACTTGTAGCCTCTGGATGTCTCTCATCTTCCCGATCTACTTCCAAGTATATTGACAGCTACTTTCAGGTATTATCGCTTCTATGAACGGAATGGGAGACGGGAAACAAAAAACAACAGCAACAACAAAACCCTGTTTAGTTCCTAAATTTTCTGTTCTTACCTATTCAACTTGACAAAGGACATAGAACTTTTATCTGGCGTGGCAACTTTGCATCCCAGGTGTGATCAGAATCAAAGAAGAACCAGCTGGGTAAGGCAGGCAGCGAACAGAGCACTGAGAATTCAGCTTCTGGACGGCAATGCAAGGCTGGAAGTGTCAGCTGAGAGGGAGGCCAGACTTTGAGCCTGGATCGCAGAGCAGTTTTGTTTATATGTGTGGTCTGCAGACAGTCTGCATCGCTGACACTTGAAATGTTTATGAAAACGCATGTTCTAGAGACACATACTGACTCGCTTAATAGAAATTGCTGAAATCATAAATCTAGGGAGTTGGTGTTTTTTGGATGTTTAATTTATATTTACTGAGTTTTGAAAGTTTTATTGAATTATAGGTGATTTGTAATGTGATGATAATTTCTGCTATACAACAAAGTTATTCAGATATACATACATATACACACACACATCCACAAATCCATTTTTTTTCAGATTCTTTTCAGATATAGGTTATTAGAGAATATTGGGTAGAGTTCCCTATGCTATACAGCAGGGCCTCATTAACCATTCATTCCACATACAATAGTGTGCATATTCCAATCCCAAACCTCCAATCCACCCTTCCTTACTACCTGTCCCTTTGGTAAGCATGAGTTTGTTTTTGAAGTCGGTGAGTCTGTTTCTGTTTTGTAAATAAGTTAACTCGTATCATTTTTTTTAGATTCCACATATAAGTGATATCATATGATATTTGTTTTTTTTCTTTCTGACTTACTTCACTTAGTATCATCATACCTAGTCCATCCATTTGATGCTGCAAATGGCATTACTTCATTCTTTTTTATGGCTGAGTAATATTCCACTACAATTGGTAATTTCAACAACGTGTTTGAGCATCATGGCTCCAGAGATTAGAAGACTCCAAAATACTTTTACAGAAAATCTGAGGAATCAAGAAAAGATATATAGGTGCCAAAGACTGAAAAATTTCCTCATTTAGCTACGAAGGTCTAGGGTAAGAGATATTGGGGCTGATGAGAAACACACAGTGAATCGGACAGGAAAGGTGATGTGTTTCCTACCTGCTGTGCCCCCTCTGAGCAGAGACCGGCCTCCACACTCAGGTACTAACCAGTTCCCTAAAGTACCCAGGGACCTAAAGACAAGCCCTGCTCCCTCCTGAATCAGAGGCAGAAAACCCTGCTTTGCTAATAGAATTTCTCCTTTGCAAGTTGAGGATTTAAGGAAGGCGAAAGAGAGCAGAGAGAAAGAATCCAGACAAGGTCTTCGGATAAATGACCACTAGACATGGAAGGCTGACTTTCTTCTACACGCTCCGGACAGCTCCTTCCCACGTGGCATTCATAGTGTCCTTTTCAGAGTAGCCTGCCGGCACAGAAAGACGGTGGGAAGGGATTTTAGTGATCGCTTTTCTGATGTCACACCCCTGAGAAGTTTTGATTCCAGAAGACGCTTTTCCTCAGCGCCAGAAAGTCCTGGCGGATAGGACTGCTTTTGTGAAGGCCACTGTCTCTATTTATACTCTCCAGCCCCAGAAAGTCAGACAGTAGGAAACGTCCTCCTTATTTGATCACCGGGCATCCTTTGATCTCAGTGTGTTGGCTTCACCAGTGTCGTGCCATCCTGGGGCAGGCAGTCTGGGGTAGCTCGGCACAGTCTGCGGAATTCTACCAACTTGAAAGGTCAGAGCTGAGAGCTCCTGCTTTCACATCCTCTGCTTTTCATACAGACCATTTATTCTTTTCCAAGGGAATTCTTCTTTCTCTTTCTCACTGACCCACTGGCATCAAAGTGTGCTTTATACCATCATGAGTGCCCTGTGCCTGTGCTTCCCTTTACTCACTAACACTTAGCTATTTACACGTTGCATTACTAACACAGCTCTTCTTTTCTTTGCCAAGCTACCTTCTCTTCTTCTTCTTCTTTTTTTTTTTTTTTTTTTTTTGGTTATAGCTGATTGACAATGTGCTGTTATTCTTAACTCCATATTTCAGGCTTTCATTAGAATAACTGGCATTCTGTCTCCCTGCCATCTCATGTTCACACTAGGCCATCCACAAGTTCAGTGGATCAGTGTTCACAGGCAACATGAGTAAGCCAGTTTCCTAAATTACTTTTGACTGTCTACACCGATCAGGATCAGGAGAGAGCCCATCCCAAAGCACAGCTGCAGAACTAAGCACAGTGAGATTCTTTGAGGTCGGTTCATCACAGTTCATGACTAAATCATGGTGAAAGGGTCTAGCATGTCCATGTCCCTTGCTGCCTACACAACTGGGTATAAAAGGTCAGATGAAACAAACACTCTGGACACATACTCTGCCCTGCAGAATAATGACGCTTTTAGGAGGAATGACTAATCAGAGAAGATGTCTCAGTAGAAGGAAGAGTTTCCATTTACTGAACATTCACAAGGTTGTTGTAAAAACAACAACCCTACAGGAAGCAAGAGAAGCTGAATAAACTCTCCAAAGCCACAGAGCTGATGATCAGAGGAAAACCCATTTTCAACAAGAGCTGAGTCTCAGTCAAGCCCACCTTCCTTCCATGCTGCTACAAGCCATGCTACAGGCAGCTGAATGATTGCTTGAGTCTGGAATCATAGTCTCATTTGTCTGTTTCCTTAATCAGATTTCTGTCCCCTCCATGTTCAGAATAATTGTACTACCTAGTCAAGGAATGGTCTCAAGGAAACTGCAGAACATTCCCAGGACTTTAGATGGTTCCATTTATTTAGGGAAATCATTGCTTCCTTCTAAATTAATTTAAAGATTTCTCTCACATATGTCCCTAAATCCCAGATCTTTGGGCCCTGTTCTCCCTCTTGAGTGTTTCCATTTTAAGAATATCGGAGAGACAGCCACCATAACACAATTAATCAACTATCTGTAATAAAAGGGGGAGGTGACCTGTATCCTAGGACAGGGAAAGCAGGCAGGTGGGGGGTTTTTCAGGCAGTGGGAACAAGCTTGAAAGAACCCTTCCTATTTGCATGAGTCTGACCTTTCCCAGGAAGAAGAGGTTTCTCGTTAATCCACCCACTGATCTGCTCAGTCACTCCGTATAAACACTAAAACCACCTTAACTTTCTGTTTACAAGCAAGAGCCACCTGTGGTCCCGGGTTGCCCAGATCTGACTGTCAGTTATGTTAATCCACAGAGCTTAAGACAGGAAGGGAAGTGAGGAGTCTGGAGCCAGGAATTTTGCAAATTGACTTAACACGAAAAGAACAGGGTTCAGGAGAGGAAGGAGAGGGTTGAGGAACATCCCTGTCCGACAGTCCGCTGCTCTTTGGGGTTCAATTCCAGTAAATAGAAGCGGAGGAGCATTTCTGTTTCACATCCTCTGGCTACTCTTTTTCCGTCCATGTTTGGCCCCATAAATTTGCAGACTTTCAGAAGCTGGGTGCAAACCTTGGTGCTGGACTTTGATTAAAGGAACATCCATGCCCACCGTGTCTTGTGCTCCCCGAGTGTCAAAAGACTCGGGTTTTATGCAAAATGAGCAGAATCTTGCTCAGTTCTGCCGTTGGTGAAGATATTCTGAGGAATTTGACTGAGGCTAGGGAAACTCTGCAGAGCTGTCAGCGTTGCTGTGTATTTTCCAGAACTGTCTTTCGGGGGTGGTGGGGGGGGGGTCTGGCATGTTCCTTATCAAAAGCCTGCTTCTTCCATGTGAGCATCAACTCCTCTGCACAAAATTCTAGCACTCTCTAGGGATCAGTGTGTACGATCATAGAAAGTGAACCAAATTAAGTGACAGCAGCACTGGTTCTGCTAACAAGCCGTGTCGTTCACCTGGCATAAATTAATTATTCTGAATCCTAAACATTTTTGAAGAATGGCGAGAACTATGCTGGTGGTATCTATGTCATGGGATGGCTGCGCTTTCCAAGTGGGGTGATATCCACAAGAATGATACACACACACCTAGGCACTTTATAGTTGTAAGGGGTGTGTGTGTGTGTGTGTGTGTGTGTGTGTGTGTGTATTCAGTCATTAACTGAACAGATATTAACTAATGATCCATATATAATAGGCTTTGTAATAATGGCTGGCTGTTGCCATTAAGGACACCTCGTGTCTTAGTCACAAGTGGTGGGGCAGGGAACAAGAATTCCTATTTACTCAGAATTTGCCATGTATCGGGAGTTCCTTGTGGCTCAGTGGATTAGGAACCCAACTAGGATCCACGAGGATGCGGGTTCCATCCCTGGCCCTCCTCAGTGGGGTAAGGATCCAGCGTTGCCATGAGCCGTGATGGAGGTCACAGACGAGGCTTGGGTCCCCTGTTGCTGTGGCTGTGGTGTATGTGGCAGCTGCAGCTCCAATTGGACCCCTAGCCTGGGAACTTGTTCATGCCACAGGTGTGGCCCTAAAAAGCACAGATTTGTATGAGGTGTATCACTTACTCTTCCCTCCTCCCATCACCAAGCCCCTGATTGGTGCTGATTCACTGAGCGCTTCTGGGTACCGGCTGCTAAACCAAACACTTCCAGCTGGCTTCTTCCATCCTGGCAGTTGTGAGAGGTGCATCTTCGTATCCTCCTCCTAGGTTAGGAAACACAGGCTTCTCTAGAGGGTGACTTGCTCATCCATAGGTAACAAAGGCAGGCTGGTCCAGCTCTAAACCCCATGCTCTCAAGCACCAGCCAAAACGTGATCATCTGATTTACAGATGATTCATCTGAGACCATTAATCTAAGACCATGACTTGTGAGACCGGAAGTCTGAGTCCAAGACCCTATAACAGAAAACAGGACTGAGAGCTGAGCCTGAGTTGATTTGCTTGCAAAGCCCTGATCTTTCTGCCGTGTCACTGCTCAGCACCCACGTGTCGAGACCCCAAGCCAGACTGAGCTGCAGAATGACAGCGTTTCGTTGAAAGACAAATTATTTGAAACACTTAAGCTTCAGAAAAGGACTCCATTTGAATCATTTTCTTTTTAAAGACTGTAAGAAATCTTATTTATAGTGTTTAATTTCACTTTTCCTTTTATTAACATGACTGAGCTGATATTTTTCCTTTTCTATTATAACCCACTGATTTCATAGGCTGTACTGTTTTATGATGCATCCTTTAATTTTTTTCTTATTATTTCACACTGGGTGTTTTAATAGGCTTTTAGGAAATTTCCTTTTTTTTTTTTTTTCCTCAGAAAAAGATTTCTTTCTTGGAAAGGTTTCCTTTGGTGCATTTCCAGCTGAGGAAGTGTCTCCCAAGCTCTACAAAAGGTTGTTAGCCTTCTGTTTTATCCTATAGGTCTGTGAAGATGAGCTTTTAATATTAATTTCTAAGAGCTGTTGTCTCTGTTTATATCCTGCTGCTGAAATGAGCAGTTCAATAAACTTCTTAATGAGGGTGGTTGAAGCAGTTCCTTCTGCTTTCATTTCTATTGCTTCTGAGATGACAGTGTGGGAAACCATGCCTGTGCTTTGAAAACTTTCTGTGAACTTGAGATGCCCTAATAAATAATCCTGAAATCATTAATTGGCATATAGAATCACTGAGCTTAGAGCTGCAATGTTTTTAGCAAACAAGCATGCTTTCAAGCTTATTTTATCTCTAAACCTAATTCTTCTGCATTTCACTCTCCATAAGGTGTTGGTGATAAAGGCTACATCTGGCATTATGGTTTATTATGTATTGTATTCCAATGTAACATAGAGCTCTGACCCTGTGACTTTAAATCAGTATTTCAGCAAAAAGAAAATCATCAGAGGGGTAGAGGAAGATTTTCCAGAGTTGTGTTACATTGTTAGTTTGACTTCTGAATATTTATTATTTTGTATTAGATTCCTCAGTGAATTTCAAATAGGTCAAAATACTTTTCAGAATGTAGGCTTGGAAATAGTTGAAACTCTCTCTTGTTTAGGACCTTGATCAACTACTAGCTGTTTACTTCATATCCAATACCCACTCTGAGTAAACTAGTCCCTGGATAAATTGCCCACGCTTAGAAGACAAATATGTTTTTCAAGAAACAAAGAGGATAAGGTAACCTTCTTCTTTGGTCAATGATACTTTTCTGCCTTAAAAATAGACAATTTCACCTCCTCAAAAGTAGGTAATTTTCCAGCAGGTATGAATCATTCCCTGAGAAAATTCGTGCCAGGCTATATCATTTATCTAGCCCCCTGTCTGTCTATCATACATTATCTATCTCTCTTTCTATCATCCTTCATCACTGACTTGAATGGAGGGGTTTATGCAGTTGAAAAGTTGTTCATGCAGTATCAGCATTGGAGCATTTACAGCATACGATGACTATACCAGAAATTGTAAAAAATCCCAAACATAATACACATGTATGTCCATATGCATATGGATATACACATACACACATGGATGGATGGATGGATGGATGAATATGAGTGAATAAAAGACATGGTCCTTTCTCTTGAACTGCTTGTGATCTACTCAAAATTAAAACACATATCCAACATGCATTACAAGAGAAGAGTACTGAAACAGCGCCGAAAAAACGAAAGCGGGTATGTTTGGAATGTGCAGGTTGTAAAGGCAAAGCTCCAAGAATGCACAGACTAACGTCAGGAATGGAGTGCATGTGAGGAGTTGGGGTGAACTTCCAAGGGCCAGCCCCAGATTGTCTGTCAGAGCTGGACCAGGTGCTGGGTCGGGGCCACTGCTCTTCACAAGCCTGAGAAGGACCCTTCCCTGGGTTCTTGTTCCCCATCAGGACGTCAAACTGGACACAAGGAGGATGGAGCTCTGGCACGTCCAGGGATTCCCAGGATGGACTCAGCTGGACAGGTTGACCAGGTGACCATGTCCTGTTTTTGTTCCTTCCTTAGTTGGCATCCCTGTGATGGAGGGTAATCCAGCCAAAGAGGGAACTGCCCTTTGGTCAGGGATCAGGAAGAAATTGCTGGATGCTCCCATGAAGACTCAGTCTCCATTTCAAAAAAAACATTTTTTTTTTTTTTTTTTACTGCTGTACCTGTGGCATGTGGAAGTTCCTGGACTAGAGGTTGAATTGGAGCTGCAGCTGCAGGCTTATACCACAGCCACAGCAATGTGGAATCCGAGCCACATCTGCAACTTGTGCTGCAGCTTGCAGCAACACAGGATCCTTAAGGCGTGAGGCCAGGGAGCAAACCTGTATCCTCAGGGACACAATGTCAGGTTCTTAACCTGCTGAGCTACTACGGGAACTCCGGTCCTAGAAAATTTAAAGTCATGTGTGACTACCCTTCTCTTATCTCCCACTGTCCATTTGCCCTGGAGGGCATCTTAATTAAAAATTTTAAAATCTGCATTAAAATTAAAAAGTGGAGACTTTCCCCACTCCTTTTATCACAGAGGCGCCATCCTGGGCTCAGTGCCCTTCACCCCTGGGCTCCCCATGTGGCATCTGTTCTCCCTGTTGCCAGGGTCATCCCGTGGCTCCTCTTGGCCCAGAGAGGAGGATGTTTATGAAGAGCAGTGGGTTTTCTTCAGACTGTTTGAGCCGCATTAACACCAATCAGGTTACTGAATCTTTCTGTTCCTCACCTGCTAACGAGACCAATTCAGTCACGCACTTAACACGTGGACATGACACTGAGCTACGGGCATGAGCCAGGCGCTGCTCTAGATGCGAGGATACATCAATGACCAAGACAGAAAAACTCCTGCCTCCTGAAGCAGACGTTCTCACCGACTACAAAGACAGAGGAAACACCGCCCCTGGCCTGGAGGGTCCTCGGGGGACAAACCCCAAAGGAGTCACTATCTGGGTAAAGAGGAGCATGCAGAAGGTACACACCTCTTCCACCCCAACACTGGCTGCGAGAAGTTATGAAGTATGCATATAGATATGGTAAATAAAGACGCACAGAAAGAATCTACATATGAACACCCCCAGTTCATCTCAGGAGAAATGGGAAGTAGCCAGTTCGGAGAGTTGTTCAGAGTAATGAATGATGTACTCCATGGAAGGGCCCGGCACATAGTAAGAATTCATTAAATTTTCACCGTGAACGGAAGCACTTCTTCTCCTAGACCCCAACCTTCCTGTCACCTGCTTCCTCGGTTACCCCACCCACCTCACCCCCACATCCCCGCCCCACTGGACCAGGGGCGGCCGAGATGCCTTTTTCATTCTGTGGCTTGTTTCACCTTTTCTCCGCTTTCATCAGTATGATCCTCAGAACTGGAAGGATTTTACTTGCGTGGGGGAACCTTCTAAGTAGCTTGCAAATAAGAAAATTAAAGGCATTTTTAACTTGGAGGAAACAGGATGGTTTAGGATTCGTTTTTATTGTATGCAAAAAGCTTTGAACATTCACGCTGCTGATGTAGATACAGAGGATGCAAATAGAAATGCCACTGGCCGAACCCGCCTGGACACCTGTCTTGTTTGCCCACCAGAGAGCTTTACAATACTGACCGCAAACGCCTTCTTGCGGGGTAAGCGCTTTTCATTCAGCCAAGGCCCCGACAGGATCTTTGGTTGTACACCAGAAGCCTGCACTCCTTTTAATTACCTCCGCACCAGCTGTGGTCATGGACGTTCACCCGTCTCTGATACAGCCAGATACGTGACCACCTTCTCTTAGCCAGCGCATTTGATAAAAGAGAACAGTACAATTTCCGTTGTTTAGAAAACAGAATTAAGTGTTAAATATTCAATACCCATGCAACTCAAAATAGAAACTTCAAAAAATAAAGTGCACTTTGGACTCGTTCAAATGTAGACTTCCTAGAGGTTCCCGCTGTGGTGCAGGGGGTTAAGGGTCCAGCGTTGTCTCTGCAGTGGCTGAAGTGCAGGGAGGTCAAAGGATCTGGCATCGCCTCAGCTGTGGTGTACTTTGAAGCTTCGGCTCAGATTCCATCCCTGGTCCGGGGACTTCCATGTGCTGTGTGTGGCCAAAAAATTTGAGACTTCCTAGAAATATTAGTAGTAATACCTACGGAGCCACCCAAGTACTCTTATTATTCATGCCATGCAAAAGGAGTCTTATCAAACATCAGACTTCCATCAAATTCATTGAAGGAAAAGTGAATTCTAAGAATCAAGGAAGGAATAGAACTACAGCATAACACCCTGGATTCTTACTCCTGTTGTAAAGAATAACGCAAATCCTACAACCACCCATAACATGTTGGATCATCTTGAAAAACGTATCTAAGTAAAAATGGGTATTTTTACACACTATCCTGTTTTATAAGACACAACCTATAAAGCTAATAAAACTGAGAGACTCTATTTGTGAATGCTATTTTTGGAGCACAGATAATAAAACTTCCTGATGCTCTCAAATTATAGTGGACATTTTATATCAGTTATTGCAAAGGCTTACAAAATAATCAAATGCCTGGAGGAAACTTTCTGCAACTTGAATTCAATGACGTCAGAACCGTCTCGAATGTGAGCGCTAAGAAATCCGCGATTGGAATTGAAGTGCGTGCCCTTCAAAGGAGATTAAAACCAGTTTGTGGATAGTTTGTGATAGAATTATATGAGAAAGTGTAGAAAGCAAAGTATTTAGGAACTTTTATAGCTGTCGGACATTGCTGTGACATTATATTTTATTTTAAAAAGTATTAGTCCTCCTAGGGTTGAAAAACTTTAAAAACAGAAACAATTCTTAGCACTTTAGAGATAGCTTACCAGTCCCTCTTTGAGACAATCATAATCCATTAGCCTCAGTGTGGTAAATTGCCTAAGAGTGGGGGATTTGCTGAGAGACAGACCTTACTGGTCCGTTCTGGGTCGGCATTTATTTGTCATGTGACCTAAGGAGAGATATTTATCTGTCTGGGATTCAGTTGGCCCAGAGAATTTTACCTACTTTCAGTGTTCCTTTGGGGGAATAAAATGAGATAATGTTTATAAGGAAATGAGCATATTTCCTGGGATAGTTGTCCCCAAAAAACCTATTACTGCTAGAGAAAAATGCAACTTACACTTAACCTGCTCCTACCGAGTATGTGAAAAACTTTGGGGAAAAAAATAACTTGGTATCTTTTTAGAGGACTGATTAGAATCCTCTAACAGCTGCTGTGTGTACATAGATATTAAATAATCTATCAATGAATATGATACCTTGCAGCATTAAAAGCAGAGTTAAATGATCTTAACACAATGTTCTGTGTGTAAATCATGTTTGTAATCTAGAGTTATTTCAGATGTCAAATGTTGATCTTTCTTTTTCTCTGCCACAGGAGACATATAAATATATATGCAGCCCCCATGTATGTTTCTTGCCGTTCTTGGTTGGCTCAATACCCTCCATGACAATTTTTAAAGCAACTATCTTATGTGGCAATGGGTAATTTTCCATGTCCCTTTTAAGTTTAATATTTCTCACTAGAGCCGTCTGCAAGTATGCTTTATAGAGCCATTACCCAGTCCCCTTAGTGAGATGGATGTATTTCCTTGGGCAATTGAAGCAAGGTTAACCATTTGTACTATCTATGAGTCAACCCCCCCAATTCTCTGTGTATATGGCCAGCTACGCCTCAAGAAACAGCTTCCTCTCTTTAGACCCCTGCTAACTAATGGGAAATCTGTCTCCTGTGATGAGAATAAGAATAATAAACATTTATATTTTACTTAAAACATCCAATGTGCTTTTATATACATTGTCTCATGTACGCCTTACTACCCAATGGAATGAGATGACCAGTCATATTTTCGGCTTCCAAGAGAGTTCTACAAGGTCAGCGACAACCACAGCTTAGCTAACAGGAGTCCATATATCAGCCAGAAACTTCCCGGGACCACGGAGTTGTCAAGGTGACGACGGCTGGTTCTTTCTTTTAAAATAGAGCTCTTTCTGCTGAAAGACAGTATGTGCCTCTAGTGCGCTGAGCCATATGCACTTCTCTTAATTCTAGACTATATTTGATTACCGGATTTTCTTTTAATGAAACATTTATAACCATTTCCTTTACAACATCGATGTGCTCGGTTCCCGGAAAAATAAAGATTCATTAAATTATCAAATGCCAGGAATAGTTTTATTTCAGCCAGCAATGCCATATACATATAAATACCCAGAAAATAGATTTTTAAAGGATCAACAAGGCTGTTTAACTCAAAACAAGAAAATACGCAGAGGATAAAGGCACCAAAGCGAAACACGCTTTGCCTATTAACATCGCCGAGCCAGTGTGATAAAACTGAGAAGGGGGTGGATAGGTTGATTGTTGACAGAAAGTTTATTTAAAATTGAATGATTTTGCAGTCGATCCAAAAACTGACATCTGATGTATTTTCCTGGAGGAGATAAAAGGAGCACGTGTCAGGGTCGGGGCTGCCCCAAGTTTCCAGACGCCAGACAGGGACCGCTGTCCCAGGCAGCCCAGGAGGCTGGGCGTTCATGACCCAACTCCCCGAGCCTGCCAACGTGTCACATGTGTAATCCAGGGCTGTCTACCTAGGATCACGGGTGTGTTGAACTATAGAATCTGAAAAGCCTAAGATTGTGTTTGCCACGGTTGGGATTTAAGCCTGTCTGAATATGCCACTTTCTAGCCAAACAAACCAAACCAAAACCCGGGGAAATCTGCCAAGACAAACGTTCAAACCCCAAGTTTAAAAACATTGGAATTACCATCGTTCAGCTCTCCAATGTAAATGCTGTCACGCCGGCCCAGACCATTGGCTCAGAAGAGGCCAGGACCACGGGGGAAGGTGATGGGAAACTGCTCCGTGTCGTGGACCACTTCCTGTGGACAATGGCAGAGAACTCTTCTTGCCTGTCCCCGTGTGCCTCCTCTCCTTCTTCCTTTACCAAAACCCGGCATTTTAGCCAGATGCCGCACTTTCCACCCAGGAGACTGTAAATCCCAGGGGCCCTCTTATTATCGCCTCCTGATGCAAATTCCGTAACTTCGGGACCCAGCGGACGCAACAAGCTTCACCTAATTTTGCTGCTTCCAGTTTTGCCCGCCTATGTATTGTTTTTCCTGTCTCTGAGGGTGATCTCCATAAAATCCAAGTCCAGGCACATTTTCCTCTGCTCGACATTCTCTAATGTTGTGATTGAGAATACAATAAGCCTAACTCCTGAGCTTGGCACACAAGCCCCAGTGCCTAAGCTTCGGCCATCCTTCCAGCCCCATTCTCTGTCTCCAACATACCCTGCACTAAAACAACACTACCTTGCATGAAGCTTCCTGCACAGACCCAATGCCTATAAACTGATTATTTTTAGCAAAAAGAACTCCGTACTCATCTTTTTTGAAATCTAGAAGCATTTTCTGACCCTTTCCTCTTCCCGGGCAAAAAGGCAAAGTGTTCTCTGCTGGGTTCTCAAAAAGCTGTCTATGCATCCTCTTTTTATAGCCCTTACAACACTTTGGTTCCAATAGCTGTATTTCCCAAAAGCTCCGTGTGTCTTGAAGAGAAGGTTGTTTGCTTGTTCCTCTTTACGCCCTCAGGCCCTTCAGAGACTCTGAGACAACGTGGGCAGTAGATATACATTGAAGTCCTGCCTGGGAGCGTGCAGTCAGTGATTTGGGGAGCTGGTGATCACTGACATAACTCCCTTCGGTCTTCCCTCCCGAGATCTCACAGTCCTTAGGACAGGAGGCGTGCTGGGGCGCCAAGATACTGGAAAAGGCTTCCCCCAACTCTGTGCAGCAAATGAAGACCTTGACATGAAGCCTTTCTTACCTAACAGAACTCGGAACTGAATCGTGTAATGCTTTTAAGATTGAGACAGACTGGGATGGAGACGCTGGTCAGGGTTACGTAATTAGTTTAACTGATATGTAGAATAACCCTGTGGAATAGGTAGTCTTATTATTCTAATTTCATCATTATGAAAATATCTTTTATGTAGCCATGATCAGCTATTAGCAAAGATGTACCGTGTAGAGCTTCCAAAGCTCTCTGCATGGGAACAACGCATGAGCTGATGTAGCTGTTATCTTTGAAAAGCAATTTTTCACCTCGTCCAACCAGACTGTTTTTGTTTTTTTTTATAATGATTCCTACATCTTTTCAACAACCCTTGGAAATCCTTGACCTGTTTCGCAGGGTATCTGGTATCTAAGGACAAGAGAGCGGATCCAGGGAAAAGTCACGTTCTGATATTACCAGGTTTTCTCAACTATGACCTATAATCAACCAGCAACTCTCAAAGTCAGAACTAGAACTTTCCAACACTAGGTATCATAGTCATATGTTTGTTCTTACTTTCCTTTTCTCCATGATATGCTGAAATTTCAGAGAGAGAGAAGCCTGCCTGTAGCACACCATGCATTCATCCCCTTATCTACTTAGACACTTACAAGTCACAAGCTCATTGTCAAGGCTTGAGTGAGAAAAAGATACTAGCTTTTCATCCCAGAAAATCTGAAAAGGTTCATTCTATTCACCGGGTTGATACTGAGCATAGGCAGTTATATTAGGTCATTTGGAAGGTCAGGCTTCTAGTTAAAATTGCCTTGCTCATCTTCTTGACACTATGTCTAAAAGTTTATCATTATATCTTTGTTCTATTGTGGTGAGACTTTTAAAGCCTCAAGAATTCCCTCTAAAACCAACCAGCCACTCTTCAACTATTAAGCTATTGTCTGTTAACGAGCACTTTAATTGGGTGTTAGCTGATTAGTTCACTTTCCAGAGTCATCACAGACCAGATCAAAGCAGAGTAGAATGCGTCCATGTATCAGAGATACTTAAATAGGAGCAAGGATAGCAGACCTGGGTGTGGCCTCGTCTTGAACTACTCAAGGTGCCTTTGGAAATAAAGGCATGATGACAAGACTTATTGACTGTCTGTTTTATTCCAGGCACTATTCTAAACAATTTACATCTGTTACTCATTTAGCTCAACATCCTAAGAGTAAGTGCCTAATCCTGATTTTACAGATGAGATAACGTGGGTTTAAAAAGTGTAGTATCCTGCCCCACAGTCATAGAACTAGTATAAGCGTTGATACCAGGATTTAACGCAGGCATATTGGGGGCCTGGGCAAAGGTTAATCAAGTGCCAGCACCAAGAACAGCCCACCAGGGCCTTTCCAGTTTATGAAGAAGGAGGAGAGAGTGCCTTTTATTTCTTCAACAAATACCTATTAAGGACTACTGTATGCCAATGCTCTTTTAGTTCCTGAGGTACAGTTGTAAACAAAATGGAAAAATCTTTATTCTTATCAAGGTTATAGAATAGTGGGGGTGCATTTAGTTTTGTTTGTTATACTTTCCACTCTATGAATATTTCCAATATTGGCAAAAATATACCATACTGTGTAACTTTAGTGTGCATATTTTTAAAATATATATAAGTATATACAGTCTGCAAATATATATTATAGGTATAGAATATCTATACTTATAGATCTATTATACCTATAATATATATATATATACACACACACACATACACACACACTGTTCTCAAATGGCAAACAATCAAAATGTACTTGTGTTTACATTTTTGTGTGTGTGTCTTTCTGCCTTTTCTAGGGCCGCTTCCCACGGCATATGGAGGTTCCCAGGCTAGGGGTCCAATCGGAGCTACAGCTGCCAGCCTACGCCAGAGCCACAGCAACGCAGGATCCGAGTCTGCAACCTACACCACAGCTCATGGCAACGCCGGGTCCTTAACCCACTGAGCAAGGCTAGGGATCAAACCCTCAACCTCATGGTTCCTAGTCGGATTCGTTAACCACTGAGCCACGACGGAAACTCCTAAATTTTTAAAATATTCCCTGGTGAAAGAGCCATAAAGAGAATGCACACTGGGGCCAACTGAACTAAAAATATCAACTAAACTGTTCACACCTACAGAGCTTAGCATGAACAGTGAATTCGCAAACGTTGAAAAACACAGTGCCTGACACAAGCTGAAACCTGTTTAAGTATATGCATTTGTAGGCATCTTAGCTTACAAGTCACTAATGGATCTGAAGGTATTTTGAGAGTTACTGCATAAATCTTCCATCTCACAGTTGCAAATGGCGGAATATTTGTCCACCTCTGTGATGGCTGCGGTAGTTGAATGCATCAAACTGTAATTAGTTTCCAACTCAGATGTATTTTTTATCAACAGGAGCTGTGAAAATGAGAGTCCCATCCGCAATTTTCACTTTCTAATCTTTACTACATTTAGGGTATTTGAAAGAACTTAGTACATAGAATTCATGTTAAGCTAATACTACGTGAATGAGAAATAAGTGGTTTTATTTAAGTCAGCTTTTCTGCTGATCTGAATAACCCCCTTATGTTCATTCCATTCCTTACACTCACTGGAATAGAAGAAAGGAAAATTGTATAAGTCCAAAGAAAGTAAACTAAAACCTTAAAAATGTGTTTTTTTAACTTTAGAGAACTAAAAGTGTTTCCATATTTTAAATGTATGCTTCTCTAATTTACATTGCAAATTTAACAACTTAAAAAAAAAACTCTTATAGCCTCCGAGAGGTCAGATAATTCAGCAAGTGTTTCTAATAAGGCATTCTACATACATATCAATAAAATGAAGGATTATAATGAATACACAGAAAACTAAAGACCATGCTTATTCTCAACAAGAACTTTTAGCCTGTTCACTCACTGGGCTCAGTGTTATACTTTAATCAGCAGTCATGCTCATTGCATTGTTTGAAATCATACTCATTTAGTTCATTATGTTTTGTCATTTATAAGAAATCCATGAGTTAAAGTCCCCATGGGGTACATATACACAATGGAATACTACTCAGCCATAAAAAGAATGAAGTAATGTTATTTGCAGCAATATGGATGGACTAGAGATTGTTATACTAAGTGAAGTCAGACAGAGAAACAAATACCATGTTATATCACTTATGTGTGGGATCTAAAATATGACAGATGAACTTATCTGTAAAACAGAAACGGACCCGCATAGTTGTTGCCAAGGTCAAGGTGGGGGGAGGGATGTAGTGGAAGTTTGGGATTAGCAGATGCAAGCTGTTACATACAGAAAGGATAAACAACAATGTCCTAAGTTCCCAAAGCTTAGGGAACTATAGTCAGTGTCCTGTGATAAACCATAGTGGTAGAGAATATGAGAAAGAATATATAGGTATAACTGAACCGCTTTGGTGTGCAGCAAAAATTAACACAACATTGTACATCAACTGTACTTCAATAAAATATATATTTTTTAGAAAAAGAATATACAGGTATAACTGAACCGCTTTGGTGTGCAGCAAAAATTAACACAACATTGTACATCAACTGTACTTCAATAAAATATATTTTTTTAAGTCCATGATTGAACTGTACTATTCTATGTCAACTGACAGATCTTACCCGCATTAGGGAAGACCCCATAGCCATCATTTTTATGTGTATCAACAACAATTTTAATTTTAAAAAGAAAATGAAAACACTGTCTTTAACCATGGAACAACAAAGAGGAACATAATGCATAAATACATAAATACAATAAAACATTTGACAAATTGAAAAAGTAGGCAGAGTTGTTTGGTCTTAAAATTGTACGGAACAGAGGCTCATGTAGGTCCTGGGGCTAAGACAAGATATGATGAAAAGGGTGTTTTAGAAGAGATTTGTCTGACTAATCAGGGAAGGCAGGAGAGCAAAAGAGACTCAGGAGTCTTTAGGTGGCAATTAATGTGATAAAAGAGGTGAAAAGAGCCTATTGGGAGATATTTAGTTGTAAGAGACACATATCAATTCTTTACATACACAATATTCTTAAAGGACAACATTTGTACATTTGTGGTTGTTTATCTTAGAGAGACACTTGTCAAATTCACTTACTACTGCCTCCATTCGACTTGAGGCTTAAAAAAAAAAATCATTAAGATGTTCCACATGTGCCTTTCAGAAGCTCTTGTAGTGAAGCCAATAAACCAATTAGATCAGCCTAAACAAATTCTTAACCTTTTGAGAATTTCCTGTACCTTATGCGTGTGTAAACATTTATGGCATCATAAAAATTGCAAGAGTAGAGAAATGCAATGCAGGCATCTGTTTGTCAAATGATGTTCTCCTAACTTTCCATGTCCACCAGTTTCATTAACATTTTCATGGAGAAGTATCAGTAGATGAAAACAAACAAAAAAGTCCACATAGTTGTATATCTACGACGTGAACAGTCAATTGTTGTAAACACTATAGTTCCATTATTTCTTCACCCTGGACACCCATTAATGTACTAACTCCATGTAAGAATGCACTACAAAGAACTACTTCTTAGGAAGAGATTTGAATTATACAAACACACATACATTTGTATGTACTTTGCAGGTCTTTTGAACGAAATAGTCAATTTCAGGGTGTTCTCTAGCCAAGATAAATTAAACATCCAGAATTTTTTTTTTTTTTTTTGGCTTTTTGTCTTTTTCTTTGTTGTTGTTGTTGTTGTTGCCATTTCTTGGGCCGCTCCCGCGGCATATGGAGGTTCCCAGGCTAGGGGTCGAATCAGAGCTGTAGCCACCGGCCTACGCCAGAGCCACAGCAACGCGGGATCCGAGCCGCGTCTGCAACCTACACCACAGCTCACGGCAACGCCGGATCGTTAACCCACTGAGCAAGGGCAGGGACCGAACCCGCAACCCCATGGTTCCTAGTCGGATTCGTTAACCACTGTGCCACGACGGGAACTCCCAGAATTTTTTAATATCTTGAAACTAAGCATCAAAAGATGAAGCATTAAAAACAAAACCTTCTCTTTGTTCTTTGACTTGGAAAGTATCACTGCTACTGCCTACAAAGTTTTTAGACATGATGGTGGCCAGTATGAAAATTTCCGTCTTGGAAATGACAATGACCTGGGCGCCCAATAGAAATAATAAGGGCCATACATACTATAGACAAATATGCACTATTTATTAATCTGTGACATTGACTTTCGAGCATTTCCTTCATCTCCCCTCCATGACCACCCCCACACCCCGCCATCACCACCAGCCAGAGTCAGGTCCTAATGCATCGCACGGGACATATTAAAATTTCTTGAAGCCTTGTCTTTAGCCTAAAAAAAAAATGTATGTGATTTTAAATATTCCGCCATAATATGCCAGCATTAATGCACCATAACATGCCAGCATTAATGCACCATAACATGCCAGCATTAATGCACCATAACATGCCAGCATTAATGCACCATAATATGCCAACATTAATGGTGCTGTTGGTGGTTTCTCCCACCTCCAAATCTTCCAGGAAGACGGAGCAGGATGATCATGTGACTTTGAGGATACCAGCAACTATGTCACTTATTGCCAGCTCAGCTGGAGAAGCATTTCTAAAACGTCAAACTATCAGCCCCCAGTGACTGAAGTTGGTGCAAAGAAGTTCCTCCAGCGGCACAGTGGGTTAAGGATCTGGCATTGCTGTGGTGTAGGATTCAGCTGCAGCTTGGATTCAGTCCCTGGGCCGGGAACTTCCATATGCAGCAGGTTCAGCTGATAGATAGATAGATAGATAGATAGATAGATAGGTGGATGTTTAGATAGATAAAATAAAAATAAAGTCGATGCAAAAAGAGTAAGCCTCCAAAGCCCATCCCTTTGATTATTGTCTTGGGACCCACTTAATCCTGGTAGAGGATGGGAAAACTATTTAGAAGCAACCCTCACATCAAGGAAACCCTCATCCTTTTAGTTCACCCTATCTATGGATTTCCAAGGAGCAGAAGACTACAACAGAGCAATTCGGAAATAAAGAACAAGGAGGACAAGAAAAAGTCCAGAAAGAAGAACAAAGAGTGGGCCTACTGTACAAACAAAAAACTTTTGATTTCTCTTCATTCCTAATTTCGGTTCCTTACTTTTTAGCTTCACAATCTTTAGAGTTCTTAGCCTTGACTCCTTAAAATGCTTCTCCTTAGGGATTAAATTAGATCCTCCTTCCTCCTAGAGGCTGGATTCTGACTATGATCTTAACACAGGGAGCTCTCCAATTAACCGTAGATACTGTTTTCGATTAATCAGGAAATGAACACAACGTTACAACAGTCCTGCCTGGAACACACACGAGGAGATTAATCCTCATCCTTGCCGCTTCTTCCACAAATCAACCTGGGGTCAATAGATAACTCAGCTCCCTAACGTCCTCTGATTCTCTCTTTGGGGACAGACCTAGAAATTACTTCATTAGATCAGGTCATTGCTTTGATCCCTTTTACCACAAGCTCTGTTGTTCATTCTATCAAGAAATCACCCTCTTTTTGTCACCTCAAGTCATGATGTTGAGCTGCCAAGAACAAGAGACAGTTTGTATGATGCAGAGGAGGTAATCCAAAAAAATGCAAACCCAGTAAAACAAAGAATCCCAAGACTTCATTGTGGGATAGGTAACTCAATTTTCCATCAAGGGTCAAGGGACTCGAAAGTTAATTCAGTGACCCCAGGCATCATCAGAAGAGCCAGAATTCAAAACCAGCTCTAACTGACCCTGAAATAAAGCTTTTTGATGACCCCACTGTCCTGGGTCCTTCCTTCCCTTTAGTGCCTATCGCAGAGAATTTCAACTCTTATACTTCCTTTTCTAACCTATCTAATGTTCTTGCAATTCCCTTTTCCCCAACAATTTAATAAAAAAGCCAAAAAAAATTTTTTTAAAGGGATGGTTTATTAAGGAAGAGGAAAACCAAGAAAAGAAAACCTCCAAAGTATTTAAATATTTCCCATTATTTTAAAGTTATCTTCTGAAAACTCTTTGGTAAGAAAAAAAGATTTAACCATGCCGGTCTTCGGTTATACTAGTTAAGGAAATTTCCCCATGTTCACTATAAGAAGATAGTACATCATGGCTTCATTGTAGTCTTCCTTTAGGATTTTAAGGACCTGCTGTGCAGCACAGAGAACTCTACCCAATATCCTGTGAAAATCCATGTGGGCAAAGAATCTGAAAGCGAATAAATGTGTGTACATCTAGAATGGAATTGTCTTGCTGTACGGCAGAAATTGTCACAGCCTTGGAAGTCAACTGTATGTCAATAAAACTTTAAAAAATGGAAAAAAAAAGGGAATTATAGTTTAACAAGTCCCTAACATTGAGTTTAGAATGCCAAGATCATTTTCAATTATACTTTTAAAGTTATAAGTAGCTTAGAGAAAGCTGAGGGAAAGCTGATGAAGAAAAATTTCTGGAAACACTACTGGCAATAATAAGTAAAAGGACGAAGGTATACACATGTGTCTAAGTCAGGGAGAGTTTGAACCAACAAGCTCTCCAAAGCAGCCAGGGAAGTAATTTGCCCTTTATGATGCTGATCAAAAACTTCTGCCATAATTACCAAGAATTGTGGCTGATTGGCTACATATTTAATAAAACCTAGAACTTCCGTCAGGTCAAAGTTGAAGCATACTCAATGGACTTAGAAAAATATACTGCTTTCATCTTAAAAAAGAAAAAAAAACTTTCAGATAATAGCTTTCTTTAGGGTCACATACCAATTTCCTCAGGGCTATTTATTTTCGGATGATACCTCATGATTCTGTTGCTGGTTTTATCGCCATCACCACTGCCATCCTCATCACCCTCTTTGTCTTCCTGTTGTTTTTTTTTTTCAATTGTCCTTTTGTTCAGCTGACCTAGAACTTGTTCAGAGTGATGCATGATGGTTAAATCAGTTCAGGTATATTACCATTCGGGTTGCTGCCATAACAATAATTGTGTGCTCACTGATTGTTAGAGTTACACAGTATAACACTAGAGAAAGTGAAATAAGGAAGTCTTGTTTCTTGAAAAACGTCACAAAAATAATGTAGAATTTTGAATGTTAATTTTGTACATGTATGACAACATTCTGTGCTGTTGTTTGTCTTTAAAAAACTTTCTTTCGATGCCTATTCAAATATATTTGAGTAATTCTTTTTTTTTTTTCCTCTTTAGGGCTCTATCTGCAGCTCACAGAAGTTCCCTGGGTAGGGGCTGAATTGGAGCTGCAGCTGCCAGCCTATGCCACAGCCATAGCAACACCAGCTATACCACAGCTCATAGCAGCATCATATCCTTAACTCACCAAGTGAGGTTAGGGATCGAACCTGCATTCTCATGGATACTAGTTGGGTTCATAACCTGCTGAGCCACAATGGGAAGCCCTATGTTTGAGTAAATTCATTTTACAGATTGAGTTTATAGTTCTACCTCCGAAAGGAAAAAAAAAATGCCATTGTCTGTGTTTATAAGAAAGAATTTCCTAAACTTTTCAGTGCCAAGAAATTAAGAAACAAGTTGCTTATACAGTAGTATATCCAAGAGCCTTTGCACAGGAAAAAATAAAGATTTATATTATTTCTTACTTACAGTTTCTTAAGCCCACTCATACAAAGAGACAGGACCTGTAATACATCTTAAAGTAATCTGGAGCTCATAATATGTATGTGTGTGTGTGTTTCCACACATATATATTTGTTTTGAATTTGTTATATGTGTGCATGGTTGAGACAGTTCAATCTCAGTTACTATGGCCCCAGACTAACGATTTAGTCATAAGGAAATGCATTACGTGTATCTTCCACACAATGATGGCAGTAGCAGGCTGTCTTTGGATCTAACGTAGGTTACAAAGAGCCCTTGATGTGTAAATGGAATACATCACTCAACCAATTTAAGGAAAATACGTACGAAACGATGTGTTCCCTGAATTTTTTTTTTGTAATATTGGAAATGAAGTTAACATACTTACAGCATGTTCCCATATCTTATTGTATTTAATTACCAGAGCTGGAAGTTGAACAGAAGTAAAGCAGTAAGGCTGAATCACAAAGCAACATGAGGTGATATGAGCTAAATGCGGTTCTGTGCTCCAAAATCCGTGTAGAAAGATTACACAATAAACAGAATCATTCCAAGTTAGACTAGCAGATACATTTTTAGCTTTCCTTATCCCATACGAAAACTAATCAAAATGTGGCTATTTTTTTCCTACGGTTCTATATTGGCTCATGCAGAGATCTTACTCTTCACCAAAAAACCTCATTCATAAATAGGCAAATGTGTCTAAAGGGAAGATTCCAAGGTGAGGTGGAGAAAATGCCATGCAAAACTCTGAACAGCCAGATGGTCCACCAACAGTTAATTGAGTAGCAGACCCTGAAACAGCAATGAAACTGCAAATTCAAATGCTGCAAGTCAGTACAGACTTCTAGAAAGAGAAAACCAAAACTTTGGGGGAGCAGGTGTTGGGGTTCTGAGACATCATTGGCAGCACCAGAAGCACACACCTAGACGTGCAAACACACACAGCCTGCAGGACAAACCTGAAGACTCATGGCAACACTGAGAGATGGAATGACTTGGGATCTGGGTAATGAGATATGAAGTCTTCAGCACAGATCTCGAGCCCTTGTTGGCGTCTTTAATCTTGTTTAATGCAACTGGGACCAAAAGTCATTAGCCTCTCCCATCTGTTCACATCATTATAGAAAACAGGAGTGGGGTCCATGTGCCCAGATACCCTGTCTGTACTCGTTGGCTCTAGGAGCTCCCAAACCCTTTAGAGCAAACTGGATATGAGGAGCAATATTTGTTAATGATCAAGGCCCTGTTTCACTATCACCAAGGCCAGCCGTTTCTGTGTGCAAATAGGCAAGTTACTGAAGCCCTTGGAGCCTTGAGGGCTTCCTCGGTGAAACGGTGATATTAAAGCTGTGCTGCGGCCAGAAACGCGGTGAGGAAATGAGATAGATAATCCACGAGAAGAGAGGCACAGCGAGACGTACATCAAAACTGCAGAGACAGGTACCAGCTGCTGCGATGAGGAGGACGACCCAGTCGGTTTCCATTTCTAAACCAGCCCATCATTTAAGCGTATAAACCAGGGCCGCACACACACAAAAGGCACGCGAGAAACATGCGTGCAGAGAATCGGTGAGCATAACAGAACTCTCTGGGATGGATACTGACACCCATCCGTTACAAAGATTAAAGCCCATTCTCACAGGAGTTAGACCAATACACTCACCCAGTTAGGAACCGGCTAGGTGGGTGTGTGCAGATGGTCCCACTGTCTCCGGTGTTTCAACCACAGTGTCCGTCCACTGTCACTGTTGTGGGTCTCGTTCAACACAGCACACCAGTGAGTCAGAGAGAAGTTTTGTTTTGTTTGGCTTTTTAGGGCCGTATGCATATGGAAGTTCCTATGCCAGGGGTCATATTGGAGCTGCAGCTGCCATGCAGGATCTGAGCCTCGTCTGCAACTCACACACACCACAGTTCATGGCAATGCCAGATCCTTAACCCACCGAGTGAGACCAGGGATTGAACTCGCATCCTCATGGCTCCTCGTCGGGATCATCGGCGCTGAACCAAAGGGGAACTCTGAGAACAGGTCTTTCAACCTCAAATGCAGGAGAGCTCCCTCATGTCCAGAGAGGGTTTAGCCCTTGGGCTGAAGTCCTTGTGCCGTGTCTCGGGCGAAGGGACGGTAAGAAATGAATGGGAGCTGATGCTGGAGATGTGAGTGAGGAAAGGCAGCGGAATTCGGCGGGGGTCCCGGGATCTCCGTGGTCCGAGGGATGAGCCAAACCCAAGTTCACCTCTGGGCAAAGAGGAATGAGAGGAGCCACGTGTCATCTTCCGAGTTCATCAGGGCCGGCATCCGGCCTCTTAGCTCCTGACACCTCGGAGCACATGTCACAAGGAGATCTGTGCTCCTCCCACGGCCCACCGCTGGGAGCACCCTCCTTTGCTCTTAGAAGGGACACCACGCTGCACTGAAATGCAGCTCCTTTGCATGTTATGTACGTGGAGCCACAGAGGAGGTGACAGGACAGGGAATGTGGTCTCCTCGTGAAAACCTTTCCCACGACGTCTCTGAAGCAACAGAACATGATTGTTCAAACATGTTGTGAGTGTCAAGTGTGGGAGGGAAACGAGAGCGGGCTCTCTACACGGCCACAAACTCTTCTTTCCTGGGATGCTTTTGCTTTTGGAGGGACGCGCAGGTCATAATCCTAACAAACCGAAGGAAGCATGTCTAGCTGATCTCAATGCACTTGATATGCGTCCGACAGGCTCGAAGCAATGTACTCCTCCACCAAGATGCTGGTTGGTGGCTCGCCCCTGTCCTTGTCACACGGGCACTGAGGAGCTGAGCTGGGGTTGAACGCTAGAGGTCTGATCCACAGCCTGTGTCCTTTCAGTGCTTACAGCACAGAGGCTGCATTTCACAGGTACTTAAGGATGCCAATCACTCTTTCAGGTGCTGACAGTTTAGCAGATAAAGTAACTTCACGCCTTCATGAAGCCAAACAATGTCTGCTGGCAGCTTTTATAAAAGATGGCTAAAAGATACAGCCATAGCCGAAACACCACTGCATTTGGGGGGGGAGGGGGTAAAGCTTCTTTTGAAGACAGCCTTCTCCAGGACATTCAATGTTCCATATAAAAGACATGTGGGAAAACTCAGATTAGACAAAAAGTTGTCTCTACTGACTCATATATGCTTTTTAACTAGAAAAGGAGAGCCTAAAACCTCTGATAGTCTGTATTTGCTTTGGCAACTAGGGAGCTCTAATGGAAGCTTTGAGATAATTGTAGTAGCTTGACAAAACTCAAGGTTTGTTCTCTGTTGTTTGTTTCTTAATTTTTATTTTATGGTCACACCCAAGGCATATGGAACTTCTCAAGCCAGGGACTGAATGTGAGCTACCTACGCCACCGCTGCAGCAACACCAGATCGTTTAACCCACTGCACCAGGCCAGGGCTCGAACCCTTGCCTCCACAGCAACCCAAGCCTCTACAGTCAGAGTTATAACCCACAGTGCCACGGCAAGAACTCCAAGCTAGATTTTGTCCTGATTATTCTCTTACTTTCTATGACTTGACTCTGTTATTTTCATTATCATTCCCTGCAAGTTAATGAAATGCTACTCATTTAATGTGAGCATTTCTAGTTTCATTATTTATGTAGTTTAGTTTTCTCACCTGGAAATAGATCTGGACTTTTAAAGAAGCAACCAATTCGACTTTAGTGGGTAATTTTCATTTACTGCTTTGGTTGAACAAATGCTGGAGTTTTATGGTTGGCCTTATTCACTGGCCAGGAGGACAGACTTAATGTTTTTCAGAATTTTCAACATTGATAAATGCAGTGGCGAAAAGAAGATAATTTTCTCTGCCATCTTTCAACAGACTCCTCTTATATATTTCAAAATTATACTGAAGATGTTACATGAAATCCAAAGAGAGAATAAGACTATTGTAAATGAATGAAAAGTCACACACATAAATCAATCACATGGGATTATAATTACAACCTTTATTCGCATCAGACTAATGAAAGAGCTGATCTTTGACACAGAGCTCTTGGCAAAATCGATCCAAAGGCCTAACTGCAATATAAAGGCTTTTTGAATAAAAACACTCTCTATGAATTGGTTCTTAAGGAAGCATGGGGAATTCTCTGGCAGACGTCCTCACAATCAAAAGATACTCCGTGAACTTTCAAAACCCAGAAACTCTTGACTCAAATACGAACATAACAAACCCTTAGCAACGCGTTTCTAAATACTATTTGATAACGTTCAACGCAAATGATGGTTAAGTGCATCGTATAGATTCTGTGAGTATCCTTCCGAGTTTAATCGGGCCCTTAGTAAAATATGGGAAATAAAAGGTCTTGGTTAAATAATTTATTATGTTACTTAATCGAGAGAAAGCCATTTTTTAAAATTAATTTCTTTATTTGCAAGTTCCCAGGCCAGGGATCGAACCCCTGCCACAGTAGTGACCAACACCTCTGCCGTGATACTTAACCTGCTCCAACACATGGGAATTCCAGAAATCCATTTTTCTTTTCTTTTTTTTGGTCTTTTTGCCATTTCTTGGGCCGCTTCCCACAGCAAATGGGGATTCCCAGGCTAGGGGTCGAATCGGAGCTGTGGCCGCTGGCCTACACCACAGCCACAGCAACGTGGGATCCGAGCCACATCTGCGACCTACACCACAGCCCACGGCAACACCGGATCCCTGACCCACTGGGCAAGGGCAGGGACCGAACCCGCAACCTCATGGTTCCTAGTCGGATTCACCAACCACTGCGCCACGACGGGGACTCCCCAGAAATCCATTTTTAAAAGGGATTTTGAAAAAGAAATAAAAGCTATTTCACTGGGCATCTACTTTTTTTGTTTTTTCTTATTTTTTCTTCTTCGTAGTATATTCCTATTATTTTTCACTTCTATTTTCTTATTATTCTATATTCTTCTCATTTTTGTTTCCCATTGAAAAAATACAGTATCTAATTCATAGAATTAAAAAAGCAAGCCAACTGAATTTTTCCTACAAATACTCATAGTGTAGTTCAAAAGGTAGCATTGATAAAATTCTAATAAATACACCTCTTTATTAAGATAAAACAGAAAGAATTAGAGTCCTAGATTGACAGAAAATGTACTATCTGAGTTGGAAGTTGGTGTCTCAGTGTACTCTATTGCTACTCCGCATGTGATAATACTTAACACAAGTAATGCTAATTGTAGGATATAAATAACAAATGCCGAGGAAAATCCATCTAACATATGGGAAAGGAATACACTGTTTTTTCCCCTTCTTCTAATTACCACTAGTACACATACCCGCTTGCATCCCTAGCCCGCTGCCGACGGATTGCCATCAAGCTCTTGTGCGTATGGGCTCATGAGAGCCAGAGGGAGGTCTTTAAAACAGCGGTTTGCTTACTTCCCCACCATGAACTGTCCCACTGAGGGCTGAGGAAAATAGACAAGGGATCGAGTCCCACAGCCTGGAAAGGATTCTTTTTTGGAAGCTAAGAAAGAGATAACAACTACATTGTAAAAACAAAAAAAAACCAAAAAACCCAGTAACCTTTCCACGAGGAAAAATTTTAAAAAAGCGGGGCTGACAGATTCTATGTCAAAGGCACCTGTATAGAATAAAATGCCAGAAATTGTCCTTCTAAAATTATTTAAAAGCAATTCTTGGCAATTTATGTCCTGGGGACGTAAAAGGAGGGGTGCACACGCACAGACACACACACACACACACACACACACACACACACGAAGAAGTACAAGGCTTTGTGCTCATTTAGTAATGGCCATGTGTGTTTCCCCCCACAAGCCCTGCAGCCAGAGAAACAAGCTGACAGAGCAGGAAAACTGAAAACTACTCAAAGCCTGTGTTTACTTTTCAAGTTGACTCATCTCAGCCCATCCAGCGTGGAGCTCCTCTTTGAAGCAGAGTTCGTAGGCAAGTGGTTGTTAAAAAGGTCAATTGTCCAAGTAAACATGTCTCTTCCAGCAGAGGCTTCTACAAAGGCCAGGTCCTTTTTCTCTCATTTGGCTACAGGCATGAGGGTTGGTGTGCTATGTCCTGAAAAGATGGCTTTCTGTCTTTCTAGGACTACCGGGTTCTCAAGGAGCCCACCAGAGGACATTTCAGCACAGCACTGGTTAATACTCCCGACGGACTGACTGTCTGCCTCTAGGGCTCAAGGTCTAGGCTTTTGCGTCTCTTCAATCACTGATGATGCCGTAATCTTCAGTCGTCAGGAACATGGGTTTTAAAGCTGGGTTGGGTCTGCCTCTGAGCAGGGTGGGGACTGAACACTGAAAGCCGTGGGCTCTGGTCTTTGCTCAGCCAGTGACTCAGGGTGCCACCTCAGTGGCAGGGAAGGCACCTAACCATCACGAATTACTTAATTATTATTAATTAGTCCATCTGTAAAAATAAAAAGTTTAGTGAAGCAGGAGGCAGTATGAAACTTCAGAGAGAAAATTATGCACCTAGGTCTACTCCTAGAGGTATTTGGGCAACATTCTTAAAAGTGAGTGAGAAACCGTACCCCCAGCTGCTTTTTAATTTCACTGCATCAGTCATTGGGATGGAAAAGGATTTGAAATTCACTCAGTTGTAACTCTCCCAATGCTTCATTCAAATGATGATATATACTAATATCTTGGTAAGTCAGGATTGTGGCTTTCGGCTCAGGATACGTCTTTGTATTTTTAAAACTACCTTAAGTAACCCTTACTTCTCAATTGAAAATACAGTTTATACACCCCTCCCTCTGTATTTCCACAGACTGGTAGCGGACACTTGCTGTAAGAAAACACGTAGTAATTTTTTTGAACTTAAAAGGTTATTAAAGGTAAGAACCCCAGAGTATAAATTAAATATGGAAATCGCTATCAATTCTGCCAGTCAATATAACTGGCTTCTAGTTTATGCATAAGTGAGGCCAACAGATACAACACAGAATGCCAGTTAAATTTAAATCACAGATAAACCATGGATTATTTTGTAGGTTAAGTGTGTCTCATGCAAGGTTAGAAAATACTTATACTAAAAAAAAAAAAAAAAAAGATTGTCTGCTCTGTGTCGCTGCACCTCTAAACATCATGAGATGGCTTTAGACCTTTTTGGGTCTCCACGGCACTCAGCTATTTCCCCCCCCCCCCCCCCCCGCCCCCGTGAGAACACTCGATGAAACACAATGGAATATCTTGTGTAGTTGTCCTCTGCTCTCTCTGTTCTGTCAGGCAAAGAACACACTCCATTTGTGCCGTTACACTGACACACAGCCAGAGCTCTACCAGTGGGTTAGCCCTCTTAAGCATGACCCCAAACGCCCGGTGGCATCTTTCTGCCACCTCACGTGCCGCCTCTGCTGTCCTTTGATGCCTACATCAGGACCACAAGTTCTGTGCAGAGCTGAGGAAGTGCCCTTCAACAAGTTTTATTTCTTTTAATGTCCATAGGCCCCAAATGCCCCCACATCGCATTCAGTCCACAGTGCTAATTCTTAGGGTTCAGCAAGGATTGTGGCCACTGATTGATCAAGAACTTAGGGGATTAGTGATGGAAGGAAGGGAAGCAGAAGCGACAGAAGAAAAAGTCGCCTTTTCACACCTCCTAACATCTCTTGCTTTACCTGTAGTTACTAGAGGGGATTCATTCATTGCCTCTGAGTTTGATCTCACCATCAGCCCCCCGTCCAGGCAGTCCTGAGTCTGGAGATAAAACACGAACGCGCCCTTCATTCTCCTGAACGGAACTCATGACTCAAGGAGAGCACTAGCTACGGTCCCACGTTTTTAATGGGTGGGAAGTCTTTACTCACTCAGAAGAGATCCTAATTGAGAATGCTTTAGGTCTCTTCAGCGAAACTATTCAAATGACAAGTAATCTATGCTTGGAACCGCAAGGCAGGCTCTAGAGGGTAGCAAGGCCGGGCAAGGAAATGTGGCCCACAGGCCCTGAGAGAGAGCTCACTGGGAAAGCTGTTTACTCTGTTGCTGTGACATGGGCTGTAGCAAATAGTTCGGCCATGTACAAACACAGTCAATGGCATAAGTCCCTCAAATGTAATGTTTTTCTCTAAGATCAACACGGAATAGTTTTGGAAAAATAACTTTGCTTTTCATGCTCATAACTGTTTCCTCTCAGTGATACTGCCCACAGTATCTCGTTGAGACCATGGGTGGAAAATAGTGACTATTTTGGCTCCCTTTTTCCATGCACAACCAGGACTAAGGACTTATACAGACCCTCGCTTGTCTTCTGTGACCCATGAAATTCCAAAACCACACACACTCTTCCCAGTCTGACTGCACAGATAGGTCAGTGATTACTGTCCAACGTTCTATGAACTAACCACTTGAAAATGGCATTTTCTCTATCTCTTAGAAAATGAATCTTTAAGATCACGCTTTTGGAAATAGAAGGTCAAGGACTTTCTTTTCTTTACTTTTTTTATTCTCTTGTTTAATTTTTAATTTTTTTATTTCCCCAATACATTATTCTTTTTCTACTCTATAGCGTAGTGACCCAGTTACACATACATGAATACATTATTTTTTCTCACATTATCATGCTCCATCATAAGTGACTAGACATAGTTCCCAGGGCTACACAGCAGGATCTCATTGCTCATCCATTCCAAAGGCAATAGTTTGCATCTATTAACCCCAACCTCCCAATCCACCCCACTCCTGCCCCCTCCCCCTTGGCTACCACAAGTCTATTCTCCAAGTCCATGATTTTCTTTTCTATGGAAAGGTTCATTTGTGCTGTATATTAGATTCCAGATACAAGTGATGTCGTGTGGTATTTGTCTTTCTCTTTCTGACTCACTTCACTCAGTATTAGGGTCTCTCGTTTTTCTCTCTCTCTTTTTTCTATTCAATGGTTATGGCCGAAGACTTCTACTTCATATGTGTATTAGTTTTCTAAGACTGCCATTCAAAGTACCCTAAACTGGATGTCTTAAGACCCCAGAAGCATATTTTCTCACCACTAAAGGCAGTAAGTGTTGGCAGGGCTGGGTTCCCGGGGAGGCTCTAGGGGACAATCTGCCCCCCACCTGTCTCTCTGCTTCCTGTCCCTTAGTTGGCAGCTAGATCTCTGCACCTCCTCTCCCCCTCTATTGTCACATAGAGTTCTGTTTTTATTGAAATCATTGATTTAAATTTTACGTTGGTTTTAGGTCTATAGCACAGTGATTCAGATATATAATTTACATACATATATTTATTTATTCACTTTAAGATCTTTTTCCTGGAATTCCCATTGTGGCTCAGCAGTATTGAACCCAACTGGTACCCATGAGGATGAGAGTTCAATCCCTGGCCTTGCTCAATGGGTTAAGGATCTGGCATTGCCATGAGCTATGGTGAAGGTCACAGACACAGCTCAGATCTGGCATTACTGTGGCTGTGACATAGGCCAGCGGCTATAGCTCCGATTAGACCACTAGCCTGGGAACTTCCATATGCCGCAGGTATGGCCCTAAAAAAAAAAAAAAAATTATTTTCCCTATAGGTTATTACAAAATATTGAGTATAATTCCCCTGTGCTAGATGGTAGGTCCTTGTTGATTATCTATTTTATATATACTAGTGCACATGTGTTAATTCCAAACTCCTCGTTTATCCCTCCCTACCTTTCTCTTTGGCAACTATAAATTTTTTTTTTTAATGTTTGTGGGTCTGTTTGTATTTTGTACATAAGCTAATCTGTATCATTTTTTTATATTCCACTTGTCAGTGATACCATAAGATATTTGTCTTTCTCTTTCTGACTTAGCTCACTTAGTATGATACTCTTTAGGTCCATCCATGTTGCTGCAAATGGCATTATTTCATTCTTTTTTTATGGCTGAATAATATGTAAATATACATCACATCCTTTTTATCCATTCATCTATTGAGATACAAATGCTACCATGTCTTGGCTATGGTAAACAGTAACACAAAGAACATTGGGGTGCATATATATTTGTGAATTATGTTTTTCTCTGGATATATGTCCAGGAGTGGGACTATAGGATCCTAATATTGTGACATCTATTTTTATGAGGTCACTTGATATCTTAATTAAACTTAAAAGTTTCTTCACAGCAAAGGAAACCCTAAATGAAACGAAAAGACAACCCACAGAATGGGAGAAAATCTTTGCAAATGAATTGACTGACAAGGGATTAACCTCCAAAATTTATAAATACCTCCTACTGCGCAATACCAAAAAAAACAAACAACCCCATCAAAAAATGGGCAGAAGAGCTAAACAGACAGTTCTCTAAAGAAGACATACGGATGGCCAAAAAACACATGAAAAGATGTTCAACATCACTCATTACTAGAGAAATGCAAATCAAAACCACTATGAGGTACCACCTAACACCAGCCAGAACGGCTATCATCAAAAATCTACAAACAATTAGAGCTGGAGAGGGTGTGGAGAAAAAGGAACCCTGCTACACTGTTGGTGGGATTGTAAATTGGTGCACCCACGGTGGAAAGCAGTATGGAGATTCCTCAGAAAACTCAAAATAGAACTACCACTTGATCCAGCAATCCCACTCCTGGGCATCTATCCAGAGAAAACCATGACTTGAAAAGACACATGTACTCCAATGTTCATTGCAGCACTATTTTCAATAGCCAAGACATGGAAACAACCTAAATGTCCATCAACAGAGGAGTGGATCAAGAAGATGTGGTACATATACACAATGGAATATTACTCAGCCATTAAAAGGAACAAAATACTGGCATTTTTAGCAACATGGATGGACCTAGAAATTATCATGCTAAGTGAAGTCAGTCAGACAATGAGACACCAACATCAAATGCTTTCACTGACATGTGGAATCTGAAAAAAAGGACACAATGAACTTCTTTGTAGAACAGATTCTGACTGACAGACTTTGAAAAACTTATTTTTTCCAAAGGAGACAGTTTGGGGGGTGGGGGGATGTGCTGGGGATGTGGGATGGAAATCCTATCAAACTGGATTGTGATGATCATTGTACAACTATAAGTGTAATAAATTCATTGAGTAATAAAAAATTAAAATTAAAATTAAAAAATAAAAAACGATACAAAGATACCACAAAAAAATAAAAATTACTGACCAATATTACTGATGAACATAGATGCAAAAATCTTTTTTTTTTTCTTTTCTTTTGAGAGCTACACCTGCAGCATATGAAAATTCCTGGACTAGGGGCTGAATCAGAGCTTCAGCTGAGGTCTATGCCACAGCCATAACAACATCAGATCTGAGCCACATCTGTGACAATGTTGGCTCCTTAACCCCCTGAGCAAGGCTAGGGACTGAACCTGCATCCTCACAGAGACATCAGGTCCTTAACCCCTGAGCTGCAGTGGGAACTCTAGATACAAAAATCTTCAACAAAATACCCACAAACGAGTCCAAGAGTACATTAAAAGAATCATATACCATGATCAAGTGGGATTTATCCCAGGGATGCAAGGATTTTTTCAATATCCGCAAATAAACCACTGTGACACACTACGTTAACAAAGTGAAGAATAAAGCCCATATGTCATGTGGGGTTCTTTCTTCTTATAAGGACACAGGTCATATTGTGCCACCTTAATAATCTCATTTTATCTTGGCTACAGGTACAAAAAGATCCCGTTTCAAAATATCATCACATTCTGAAATTCTGGGGGGCTCCTACCTCAAGACCTCTCTTTAAGGGATAAATTCAGTTCATAGCAATGTGCAATGCCAATGTGGGTGTTCCCCTTGGTTCACTGAGGACACAGGACACCACATTAGCAAACAGCTTTAGGAGAAACAGTCGCCCTGAAAACTGGACAATGTGGGGTGTTTGGTGCATAAAATACTGAGCAGAAACAGAGGATCTACTTTAGGTCGTGGGGAATGGTAGAAATTTCAAATCTGAAATTTTGAAGCTCTGATTTGTAATCAGTCTGAAGCCTAGGGAAATAAGCTAATAATTTCAAAAAGTGAAACACTTTGCAAATTCCATATAGCATTAAGAATTCTTTTGAGCTAGAAGCACTACAAGAGGAGCCTCACTTGTAATTCATAATATTTTTCTCTGCATTCTAGGATGGCTACCATATTTTGCATAGAGATTTAAAAAATTTAAATCTGCATTGGCTTCCTAGGGCTGCTGTAAAGAACAACCATAAATTGAGTGGATTACAGCAACGGAAATAGATTCTTCTACAGTTCTGGAGGAGAGACATGTGAATCGAGCTGCCAGTGGCCCCTCTGAGATTCCAGGGAGATGCTCTCTTTGCCTCCTCCTAGCTTCCGGTACTGGCTTTCCTTGACTTGCAACTCCACCCTCCATCCAATCTCTGCCTCTGTTATCACACGGCTTTCTCCTTGTGTGTCTGTGTCTCTTCTCCTCCTCTGATAAGGACACCAATCATACTGGATTCGGGTCCACCCTAATCTTAACTTGATTATATCTGCAAAGACCCGATTTCCAAATAAGGTCATAGTCACAGGTCTAGGCGTGGAGACATCAGCGTACTGCGCTGGAGGACACAATTCAACCTGTAGCAGCCTGTCCCCTTTATCAGTGTAATATAAAATTAATGCGGATGGCTTGAAAGCTGATCACGTGACATTTGATTAATGTTTTTGGCATTAATCATGTATTTTCAAAATGTATTTTTTTTTTTATTTTTTGGCTGCACCCAGGGCAGGGATCGAACCCACGCCATAGATGTGACCCAGGCCACAGCAGTGATAAGGCCCGATCCTCAACCTGCTGAGCCACCAGGAAACTCCCTCAAAATATATTTTAAAAGCATTTGCATAGAATAAGGAATATTCTATAAATTATAGGCTGTCTGGAACTAAGTGTCCCTCTGGGCTCTGCTGGTTTGAAGGACATGCCCCTGCCAGCCGTTCCCTCCATCAGCTCAGAAGGGCCATGTGTTATGTGCTCATGGCAGAAGTAATATAGAATCAATGGAATTTCATTTAGTAAATCATTGATGATGCCTTTTCTTTGAAATAAATGGAGACACCGCCAGCTACCCAAACGACAGCTCATAGTCACTGCTACCAAAAGTAAATGTCTGTCTGCAGGGATAAACAGCTGAGTGTATAGCAAAAATTAAATGATCTAAATCTGATATTCTTCTTCTGATAAACTCTATAATCGATTCCTCCTTTGGCTTCAGTTGTCTGTCTTAAAAAAATACTTTCGGTAGTGTCTGTAAAGCAAAACAATTATCCACTCGACACGGCATAACAATAAATTATTTCATTACTCAAAGCGGCCTTAAACACCTTTTTTAAAAATAAAAAAAAAATTTTATGGTTGCACCTGCAGCACATGGAAGTTCCTGGGCCAGGGATTGAATGTGAGCCACAGCTGCAACCTACGCTATAGCTGCAGAAACACCAGATCCTTAACCCAGGCTGGGGATTGAACACGCACCTCTGCAGCAACCAAAGCCACTGCAGTCAGATTCTTAACCCACTGGCCACAGCGGGAACTCCTTAAACACCTTTAAGTAATTTTATTTTCAAAGATGAATAGAAGGGATTTTTGACTGAATTCTAAAATTTTGAGTTGCATGTTTACATCGCTTTGAAACTGAATTTGAATAATACTTGGCAAAGTTTCCATTTATATGTGTATTAATTATTCAACAAATATCACAAAAACAGCTTTCCTCAAGAACTGGAAAGAATTTATAAGAATCCTTCTTATAAATTTGAGTTTATGACAGGTGGATAAGGGGCATAAATCTGTTATTTCTTTTCTTTCCATCCACAATGCCCCAACTTCCTCACCATGAGACCCATCTGAGTGGATACCACCAGCTCGGACCTTGGGCGACTGACTTCCTTACTCTCCCAGGGCATCTTCTTCCATCTTTGTAAACTAAAGAGAATTGAGTTCAGTTCTTTCCAAGCAGCGAAATGCGAAGAGGCTAACTAAATCAGTTTTGAAATACCTGTGGGTCGTCCTGCTTCATAATAACACAGTTGGACAGTTAAGACAGAGCTTAATGAAGAGGGTATAAAAATGGCAGAAGCCGACTAGGCTGATTCAGGCATGAAAAATTATACAGTGAACCAGAGTGGCACACCTGCCTTCATTCTGGGAACAACAACAACAAAAAAAAGTGTGTGACTAACCAGTAATCCACCCCAACATTTACAAGGGCGATTAATTAACTGAGAATGCATGATTCTTGAACACAAACTTGTTTTTATTCCGTGTGAGTCATACACTACAAATTAATGTTGTCTCGGAGACGTACAATTCTTGCAAGTCAAGGCCAAAAGGCTCTTCCCTAAAAGGAGTGAGAAGAGCAGATTATACGCCAAGATGTCCCATCAGGTCACATCAAACTTGACTCAAGACACAGCCCATCCAGCCCGCGCCACTCTGTATCATTATCATCCACCCCCACTCAGCTATCATGCCCGGAGGTGTCCAAAGGTATTTGGAAAACACCAAGACAACTTCATTAAGATTGGCACGTCACCAGAAACCCAGATGCCCAAGGCAACATGCACAACAGGGCTGGCAAACACAAGTCTCCAGTTCCTTAGACTCTGGTCAACAGGCATGATGGGCATCCATCAGTATCTTACCCAGTGGCCGTGATGGAGCAGCGGGCAGGGTGACAGCAGATATGAGATGGCTGTGCATTGGGGTGGATGATGATACTCAGGTTGTACTCAGTGTCCTCAATGCCACCTTACCTGCCACCTTACCTGCCCTTCATCACAAAACACAAAGGGAGTCCCTCATGTTGCACCAAGATACACCAAGTGTGTACAGTGACCTCAGGCCGCCAGTGCCAGAGCTCAGACTGGTACTCAAACTCCTGACTCAGGCGCCCTAGACTCAGGGTCTAGGGCACAGGCACAGATAACACTCACTTCATTTCTAAAGTAAAATGCACACACTTCAGTCCTGCACAATAATATGCTGTCTTAATTATCTAGATACTCCTTTTGGCCACACCCCTGACACACAGAAGTTCCTGGGCTAGGGATCGAACTTTTGCCACAGCTGTAACCAGAGCCACAGCAGTGATGCCAGATCCTTAACCTGCTGAGCCACCAGGGAACTCCTGATTATCTAGGTATTTTTAATACAATTTATGTTATCCAGACATTTTCATAATATTTCAATTGGGTAGAGATTTGAGTAAAATTTAAATTATCTAAACACTGCAGTACTATTCCTTTGGTTTGTATTGTCATTGAAAACTTGCCTCAAGGCTCAAAATTCTGTCGTAAACAAACATGAAAAGCAGCAAAGTAAAACAGTGAAGTAAGTATGACGGCTACAAATCCAGGTAACCAAGAACAACCCGGGTAAATCGGGCGGAGTTACTACAACAAATCACTGACTGCGTATCTCTTCGGTTAAGTTATTGGGAGCAACTCTATTCTGCCCCCAAAATATAATCGCCTTAAAAACAGAATGAAAACCAGAGGATAAGTATGTCACTTCTCACGTGCTTACTTGTGCAGTGAGCAGTAAGCACCTACTCGGGCAGGCCATCTTGTCACAGAGCCACCTCCAAGCGCAGGTGACAGAGGTGAGGACCAGCTAGTTGCTACACTGGCCGCCATTCAGAAAGTCAGGAAATGTTTCGAGCCTCAGTTTTCTCATATGTGAGATGAGGATAGAAATGGACAGAAAGTGCATAGAGCCCTAAATGAGACGATACTCAGGAAAGAGCCTGGCCCGGACGTGGGCTCAGCAAACCCGGGCTATACAGTGACAATTTAAAGACTGCGTGCAGCTGGGGGGACACAGAGATGCTTCCTCCTCTGAACTTGAAGCCTTCCCTGGGTCATGCCTGCCTCGATCTATAATTACCTCCTTTCTCACCATGTCCTTTGATGAGTTCTGGGCTCTGACGTCCACAATACATTTTCAGCGTTTTCCTATTCCTTCAGAATTGGCTGCTTCAGTCAATGGCTTATCATAATAGGTGCTCAATAAACTTCTGCAGCATGGGATGACTGGCTTTTTAAGCACTGCTTTCAACAACAGAACCACGCGAAATGATTCAACTGGATTTAATGGTGAAGCTTCTCCCACCATTCAGAAGGATATTTTACCCTGGTACAAGTGGAAACTTTTTGAGGATGTCATTAAAACCACGGATCACTGCATCATAAATCATCAGTATGTGATTTCGAAATAGAACGCCTAAAAATTAGAGCAGCTTTTGCAAAAATAGAGCTAAAAATGTGTTCATTTCACTTAGGGCCTTAGGTAATTTTCCAGTGTTATCGATACCTAACATGGCCTGGAAAGAAAAGGAAGGTCGATGGATGTCCCGAGGCAGGTTTTATTTACTGTTTAAGGAAATTAACTTATTTTCCTGCCTAGTGTGTTGGCACAGGATACTGCTTTTCTGAATAATTAGTTGTAGAATTTACTATTATGCCTAAATGGCATATGTTAGGGCTTAAGGATCTTCGAACCATGGGGAGAAAATATATTGCTTCATGATTAAAGCAACGAGGAATTGATCTGGAGATTAGAGGAGGACAAACAGGTGAAAGCAGGATCATGCACTTGACATTCAGTGTAGGTACCAGAGACACACAGCTCCATAGAGATGCTAAACTCCTGCACAAACATCAGATGGCTTAAGAGGTTGCATCCACCAGGGTTTGCCTCTTCCCTTTCTCTAGCCTCCTCTGTCCATCAGTCTCTTTCTCTCGATGGAAAATTGGCTTATATCAAGATCCATTCTGGAATCTTCCCCCCTCCTATCCTCTCGCTCTGCTCAGCCCCTTAAGAACCAGAAACCTTCCCTCGGGCTTCAGGATGATTCTGCTTCTGGTACTGACCTAACCTGGAATAAACAGGATGTCACCAGGAAAGCAGGCAGCCTGAGACTGAAACAATTACCTGAGATTGAAATGATGATTTAGACTTTTGAACCCTACTCAGTACAGTGGGTTGGCTCGGCTTTAAGTCATGCAGATAAAAAACAAAAGCTGCGGGGCTGATTTTCTTTGAACTTCAGGCCCTACCTGCAAACAGCAGTTACTTTCCTGCAGCCACAGACAGGTCAGGAATCTGATTGTCTAACATTCCTCAGAATTGATAGTCTGCATCATTACGAGTGAGGTCATTCCAGGCAGCACTCCTCAAGCAAGAGTTTCAGGAATTATCACACAGCATCCGACACTATTACTGCAACATGATCCCATGCACACAGGTGGGTAAGAACCAAGGCAAGACCCTTCTTAAACGTGACCCAGACACATCCCTTGATAAGTGATGACAATAACTGGAGCAGAAATGAAGGGCTATCAGACCCGATAAACTCTTGGTTATGCTGTCACGCTGTGGTTTGCGCTGCAGTTGAAGAACGAAGGCCGGAGGCCTGAGCATTAAGCCAGCCCCTGCCATCCTCAGCAACTCTCATCGCCAGCAACACTTACCTTCTCCCAGCAGGTCCAGCCTTGCCCGGGCCCAAAGGCAAGGCTGGCCCCACCCACCTCATCAGAGCAACCACAAAGTCTGGGCAAGAGGCCACGCGCTAGTGTGCCATGTAGGGTGGGTATTAGCGCCCACGGTTCATGTGGATGCCCAGGAGGCCACCTGAGGCCAGGTTCAGGTTCACAGGGAAGTTCACCTGTAAACCGACGTGATGTTTACTCTTTCTCCCCTTTCCTTTTCAGACACACACACACGCACAAGGTCTTAGTAGAATACATTTGATCTTTTGATGTCAAACCTGTTGAGCCAAGCCCTCACCGGGCACCTCAAGAATTCCAGCAAGGCCGGGGGAAGTTGGGTGGGCACCCCAAGCCTGGAGCGGTGAGGCCAGGCCCAGGAGGGGAGCCCTGCAGAGGATCAACCAATGAATGGAGGGTCAAGAAGAAGAGTCAGAAACTGGGAGCAAGAGACCTGGGAGACACGGGACTAGAGATTCCTAAGCAGCATCTAAACACTCAGAGGGGAGGGACAGGGCGACAGAAGCACCGGCAGTAAGAATAAAGGTAAGAAGCAGGAGGCATCACATGGGAGAGCTTATGAGAGAATCTCGCCGTCAGTCAGCCTTGCTACTTTCTCATCACTTGCTCCCTTTGCGTATTACCTTGTTTCTCTTGGTCAACTTCTTTCTCTATAATGTAACAGATTGTACCGAAATTTCTGGGCATTAATTTGAGCAGTGTGCCTACCCTTGTGACACCTAACGCATAATAGGTGCTTAATGAATGCCGGTCCCCCTGGACTCAACCCACCTCCTAGCACTTATGCTGCCTTCTCTTGTTTTAAGTAGGACTGGGCTCTGGGTGTGAAAATCCCCGAGACCTTGGATGGGTCGATGGGATGGACCCGGATTATGCTTGGGACTCTCACAGTTACATACGTAACTCATTAAAATCATCGCTAAACATAAATCCCACCCAAACCCAGTAATTTCTGATTTCAGACGAAAACATACATTCATATAAAATGCAATTCATAGTGAGGACCTGCTAAGGCGAAAAAGAAAGCGTTTGGTGTTATTTTGGACAAGAAGACATCACAACAACTGGAGTTGTGAGATAGCCTGGAAATCTGGTGGAAGCCGCACAGACATCAGAGGTCCCAGTCCTGAATCTTTTAACATCCGTGCCAGCCACACTCCACACGGCCCTCTCCTCCGCTCAACGCACGTGTCCACAGCACCCTCCCAGGGAGTTCTCCCAGCAAACTTCCAGAAGGCCAATTAGTGTTAGGGTGAGATTTAAAAGGTCATGTAGATCTTGGCTGTGTAGCAGCGATCGAACATGAAGCGTAATCTGAGATAGACTTCATTATACAAATTAGACATATGGAGGAGTTCCCAGTGTGGCACTGTGGGTTCAGAACATAACTGCAGGAGTTCCCGTCGTGGCGCACTGGTTAACGAATCCGACTAGGAACCATGAGGTTGCGGGTTCGGTCCCTGCCCTTGCTCAGTGGGTTAACGATCCGGCGTTGCCGTGAGCTGTGGTGTAGGTTGCAGATGCAGCTCGGATCCTGCATTGCTGTGGCTCTGGCGTAGGCCGGTGGGAACCCCTAGCCTGGGAACCTCCATATGCCGCGGGAGCAGCCCAAGAGATAGCAACAACAACAACAACAACAAAAAAGACAAAAGACAAAAAAAAAAGAAAAAAAAAGAATATAACTGCAGCGGCTTGGGTCTCTGCAGAGGTACAGGTTTGATCCCCAGCCCAGCACACTGGGTTATTAGGATCTGGCATGGCTGTAGCTGCAGTGTAGGTCACAGCTGCAGCTTGGATTCAATTTCTGGCCTAAGAATTTCCATATGCAGCAGGTACGGCCATAAAATTAAATATGAATACACACACACACAGACAATGAGTTCTCTTCCTTACTGGACAAGTCTTTTAGCTTCAGAGAAAACTCCCTGTGATGACTGATAGCTAACGATGCATTTACAAAGGATTTTAGGCCTAGAAGAGAACAGTAGCTACACTCTTCTGGTGAGTTTGCCCATAGAATACCTGCTTTACAAGCTCAGGATACAACAACTAGCTTTCATTATATCTCTAGACACTGGTCCAAAAATCTCAGCTATCCATGCTTGAATGGGTCAGAAGAGCTTCTTCTGACCCAGAGGTTTTTGAAAAAAATTATTATTTTGTAGTTTTTGAACATGCTATACAAGATGACTATTTAAAACATAAAGAGATCATTATATTATTGCATATCAAAAACAGAATATATACATCTACATATAAACTATGACGTTGTCCATCAAAAACTGCCACAAAAGAGTAGTCATTGGATCTTCTACCCCAGATTTCTCATAGAAGGAATGGTTTCCAGGGAAGACGGTGTTAATTGCATTAAATCTATCCAGAATCTGAGTCGGCAGCATCCAGATTTCTGCAAATGCACTGCTGTCTCGATCAGAGTAATACCTTGATACCTTTCAGACGTAGGTCCCCCTCCAGGGCCATACCTGCCTGAGAGCTCTCAGCATGTCAGGTGTTAGTAACTATTATTGGTGCGTGTTTGCACTTCTAACACAGAGGCTGGGGTGAAGGAAGTCTGCTCACAAGAAGAAAGGAAAGTCCTCCAGGGCTTAGAACAAATATACATGTGAATGAATCTAAAAAGCTGATCATCAGAGACTGAAGCTGGAAACAGGGACTGTCACGCTAGAAATGCAATCCTGAAGATGTGATTTACAAAATTTGGTTTCTGTTTATTACGTGAAACACACCCCCTAACAAACCGGGTGTAGAACCCATGTACCGATGGGTCCTAAAAAACCGTCCCGAGTCGGAACTTCGGGTTCATATCCAGATGATTGCGTCAGTTTCCTCAGCACTGGGAGCCCAGTTTCTCCATCTGTGGCATGGAAATGTCCAAGCTACTGCCCTCATGGCGTTGTTTGAAAAACATCTGATCTGATCCGCGTCGAGTGCTCAACCTCGTTCACAGCGTACCTTGTTAGCACTCGAGAGCTGTTGGCTACCTAGCATCGTTGCTGTCTTGCTGATTGCCTTTGGGGAACCGGAGACATGCTGACGTGTGACATACCCTCAGCCGTTCATATCATCTGATTTTCCACTTGTGTGATGTCTCAGCACGGAAAGGGTACCTCACCTGCATATGCTCAATCAAGCATCACATAAACTCTGCGGAGTAGAAAGGTCTCAAATCTAATGTGGGAGGTTCTGAGTGTCCTTTTCCTGATGATCTTAAGCTAGAGGAAACAGGGAAAACAGCTCCTAGAAAATCCAGGCGCGCTCTCAAAACAGCAAATCAAGGGCAGCCACTCAAAAATGAAAGTCGGAGTAAGCGCCTGCCATGGTCTGCACTAGGCGACAGCAGGATCGGAGATCTAACTTTACCCATCCTGTTTCTCCGAGCTGTGCACCACTCCCGGATCTTGCTTTAGGACAGGCAGGCAAGGAGATAAAGGAACCCGTCTGGGGGCCAGCCTGACCTTCCTTCTTGCTCCTGCCGCCTTTCCACTGTGTGACCCTGAAAGAGTCACCTTACACTGTCTCAAAAGCTGAGTTTTCCCCCTTGTAAATGTGGCTTATGGATGGTATCACTAATCTCATAAGTTTTTGCAAAGACTTAGGCTTGTGCAAGGAGCCTAGGGTAACGCATAGAACACATTACACACTCCCTCGTAGTTCTCACAATACTGTTAATATCTTATGACTCAAATATAAGACTAAGACTTTAAAAAGGCTGAAGACTCCTCGTCAACAAATGACGACACAAACCAAAATATCATTGTATCCTGGAAGCTCCCTGTGACTGGGACTCTGGTCCCCGGGACACGGGTGTCCTCCGGAGACCCCAGTTCTGCCCTGACCTCCTGAATGCATCTCCCAATGTCCCAGAGGTCTTCTTTCAAATGACCAATGCTGGGCCTTCATGGCGTGTTTCGCAGGCCGTGAGGATTTGAGACCGAGGTCGGGATGGTGGGAACTTTAGCTGCCAGGTGTTGTCAACGGCAGCTGGAGGTCCTGGGGAAGGGCGGCTGGAGGAGGCCCCGCGTGTGTGTTCCGTGGTGACCATGTCCCAGACTCTGCGTCAGTTCTCATCAACCTCCTCCTTTAACGCTCTGCCCGTGGGATGGCTCTTGTCACTCTCATCTGGCTCAGGGGGAAACTCAGGCCCTCCGATCCAGTAACAAGGCGGTCCGCTCTTAGAAGGAGGAGTTGAAATGAGGCTGCTGGTTTCTGGAGCATAGCCTTTTTAGAAAGGTAAACCATTTCTTACTTTTTTCCCATCCCAAGTAGTAATCAAGAGAGGCAAAATGTGTCATTTCAAGTCAGATCTTAAAGAAGCAAGATGAATGATATTTATTCATTCAATGAAGTTCTGTTTGACTCATTTTTTTTTCTCTTTTTTTAGGGCCATACCTGCAGCATATGGAAGTTCCCAGGCTAGGAACTCCAATCGGAGCTATAGCTCCCAGCCTACACCACAGCTGCAGCAATGCCAGATCTGAGCTGCATCTGTAGCTGATGCTGCAGCTCCCAGCAATGCTAGATCCTTAACCCCCTGAGCGAGGCTAGGGAGCAAACCTGCATCCTCATGGATACTATCAGCTTCTTAACCCACTGAGCCACAACGGGAACTCCTGACTCTTCTTTTCTTTTTTGGCTGTGCCCATGCATGTGGAAGTTCCTGGGCTGGAGATCAAACCCGAGCCACAGCTGTGACCTGAGCCACTGGATCCTTAGCCTGCTGCGCCACAAGGGTACTCCTGCTTGACCCATCTTGACTGCCAAGATACCTCACCTGGGGCTCCTTCCTCACATTCTAACTCTCCATCACTGGTACTTTGCGTCCTCTGCCTCCTCACCTGGGGAGGATTAGGATGCTGAGGGCTAGGCTGGACCGGATCGTCACTGCCCTGAGCATCGGACACCAGCATATGTAGATGTAATACACGCTGTAACCCAGGGGAAAGCTGTATTCTGACATAGTCAGAAAATCCCATCTGAGGATGTGTGTGTTGGCAGGGGCAGGGAGTTAGAGGGTTCAGCCTCTGCTTCCACGCGCCACCCCTGCAGCTAAGCTCTAGGGTTTCTCAAACACAGCCCGACCTTCCACGCACTTGCCTTTGAACGAGCCAAGTTCTGTTCCTGGGGTTCCTGTTTAAAGATATCATTGTATGTTGCTTATCAAACCCTGAGCTCAGTCCTTGACTTATTGTCTTTCTTAATTTAGACACAATCCTCCAGAGCATCTACTCTAATTATCTCCTTTTCTCACAAATGAAAACACAGAGATAGGAAAAATAAGTAGATTCCAGAAGATCGCAGTACTAGTAAGAAGCAGGACCCAGTTTCCAATCCTGTCTCTCTGGAGCATGGACACTGGTAACCCTATATACCACCCCCTTTTCTACAGCAGAAAACTCCTACGCACCCTTCTATGCCCACATCCAATATCGTCTCTGGAAAGTTTTCATCTGGTTTACAGAGGAAATGATTAATTCTGTCTTCGGCTTTCAAAATATTTTCTTCCTTCTCCTCTAAATTTACCACTTAACATCATAGATATGTGTGTGTATTTATCCCCAACCAGAAGGATTTCAACCTTTGTAGTCTTACTAGAAATTGGCTGGATCTCCTGGCATAGACTAGATAATCAGTAAATGTTTATTAAAATGAATGATTGGAAGCTCAAATTTTGAAGAGCGAAATAAAAGAATGGAGCATCATGCTTTTCATTGACTTCCCTAGGTCTGCTGTGTAGATCCTGCTGCTTAGCAGCTGGATGTTTTTCTCTTTGTTTCCTGGTCTCTACCCTTACACACCATTTTCTGGCCCTGCCTGCTCTTTTTTAGAGATGACAGCTTTTTACCTTACTCTTGGAAATCCATGAAAGATTGTATAACAAGAATATATGAAAAATGATACAAATGAACTTATTTACAAAATGGAAATAGACTCACATAGAAAACAACTTATCATTACCGGGGGGGGGGGGGAATAATTTAGGGCTTTGGGATTAGCAGATACACACTGCTATACACAGATAAACAAGGAATACGGTACAGCACAGGGAACTACGCTCAATTGGTTTTTTTTCTTTTTAGAGCTGCACCTACAGCATATGGAAGCTCCTGGGCTAGGGATCAAATCGGAGCTGCAGCTGCCAGCCTACGACACAGCCACAGCAACGCCAGATCCGAGTTGCATCTGTGACCTTCCCCACAGTTTATGGCAATGCTGGATCATTAGCACTCGGAGCAAGGACAGACAGAGATCGAACCCACATGCTCGTGGATACCAGTCAGGTTCTTAACGTCCTGAGCAACCACGGGAACTCCTTCTGCCGGTATTTTGTAATAACTTAGAATGGAAAAGAATATGAAAAAGAATATACCTATAAAATATATATTATATAATTACATACATTAACTGGATATATACTATGTATTAAATATAATTACATTAATTATATTTTATATATATAACTAAATCATTTTGCTATACACCTGAAACTAACAGAACACTGTAAATCAACTTTATATCAAAAAACGTTTTTGAAAAGAATATATACTTTTATATACATATACATATGCTTTGAAAAGAATATATACAGAGCGAGTTAAATCCATTTTAAGTAGTAATGCTCATGTGGGAACAAGAAGCTGTGATCTGAGTGAAGCTGGTACGATGACCCAGAAACACCGCTCAAGGGGACAAAAGCATCACCTGATCCTGCCCCGCCCCCACGCCCTGCGTGCCGGCCTCACCGCCCCCTCCCAGGATCCTCCGGTCCTGGGGTCACAGCGGCTCTCCAAAGGTCCCTCTTTCCCAAGGTCATAAAGCACACTCCTTCCTGCTTCAAAGAACCCGGAACGGACTCCTACCGAGAGCCCCACGGCCTCTCCCAGGCTATTTCACGGGAAGATATGACCCACGCTTGGGGGGGTAGCATTTCTCCCGACGCCACCCCAGATCCAGAGGAGAGCTACCGCCTGGGTCCACAGCAGTAAATCTGCTTCTCCATTCAGTGGCCTCCCCTCCAGGACAGAAACGCGGACTGTGCACTCTTCCTCCTCTGCAGCAGGCTCTTTTTCATTTCTGTTTGGATTGGAAGCTCCAAGAGGGCAAGGATTCGATTCAGTCACTACTTGCCTCGCAGGACTGATCAGCTGCCAGAATTGCCTGCCTTTGAATAACCCCTTCTAGGTTTATCTGAGAAACAGGATTTGAACGTTGTGTGATACCGTACATTATGTGTTATTTACCCAAAGCCGTTTTATTTTGTTTTTTTCTTTTTATAGTTGTATCTGAAGCATATGGAAGCTCCCAGGCTAGAGGTCGAACCAGAGCTGTAGCTGCCGGCCTACACCACAGCGCCAGCAGCACCAGATCTGAGCCACATCTATGACCTACACCCCAGCTTGGGACAATGCCGAATCCTTAACCCACTAAAAGAGGCAAGAGATCAGTCCAGGGACGGAACCCGCATCCTCACAGAGACAACATCGGGTCCTTAACCCACTGAGCCACAGCAGGAATTCCCACCTAAAGACATTTTAGCCTTGGGTTCTGGGAAGAATATTCTACCAATTCACCCAATTCTCTTAAAAAGTAGAGGGGGAGAGAATGGGATTGACAAGGAATTTGGGGTTCGTAGATGCGAACTATCACATTTTAAATGGATAAGCGGAGTTCCTGTCGTGGTGCAGCGGAAACGAATCTGACTGGGAACCATGAGGTTTCAGGTTCGATCCCTGGCCTTGCTCAGTGGTGTAAGTTACAGATGCAGCTCGGATCCTGTGTTGCTCTGGCTCTGGCGTAGGGCGGGAGCTGTGGCTCCAATTCAAACCCTAGCCTGGGAAACTCCATATGCCATGGGTGCAGCCCTAAAAAGCCAAAAAAAAAAAAAAGAAAAAAAGGATAAGCAATGAGGACCTGCTGTGCAGCGCAGGGAACAATATCCAGTCACCTGTGATGGAACATGATGGAAGATATTATGAGAAAAAGAAGGTATATATGTGTATAACCAGGTCACTTTGCTGCACGGCAGACATGGACAGAACATTGTAAATCAACTATAATATATTTTTTTAAAAAAGCGGTTGTTTCTGGGTGAAAAAACTGCCACTCTCTTCCTGGATGATCACCTGGACGTGAGTCCCTGAAGTCAGATTGTTTTGAAGAAAGAGACTTGAAATCACGGAACCATTTCTCATGTAAACATAAAATCCGTGTCTCTGTGTAACGTAAGGTAATGGAGAGACGGGTACACAGTCCGCCCAGTTCACTTCCTCCCGTCTTGCTTTTAAAGAGCAGGTGCGAGGCCAGCTGGGTCTTGCCAACACCTGTCTAACACACGACTGCAGGGATGACTAAGTGCCTTTCTTCATAACCCACCGATAGTGGCAGTAAAGTCAAAATAATGGATGATAAACATCTCGAGGGGTTGAATTCTTGTTCTTTGTCCCTGAAACATTAATGACAGAGACAAGATTTACTTGAGATGTTGGAATCCCGACATTCTCATCAGGGCCGGGTGCTTTCTTGAAAAGGGGAGGCCCTGTAGCTTCCAGAGTGTTCGACTCTCAGGCTTTCTGGCTCCCTGGGGGATTCCACGGGGATGCAGGGCTTTCCTCCAATCCCCTCGCTGCCTGGGACCAATGTTCCCTACCAGCATGATTTCCAATATTATTAGAATTAATTAATAAACCTGGGTTTTCAATGACACTCCTGCACGTGAAATATTGGAGCACATGTGCTGATGTAGGTGAAGTGTTCAGGAGAGCGGCTGGCATCTCGGACGTACAAGGTGCGTCTTGGCAGTTACTCATCTGTCCTTACTCCGATGTATCCAGACAAGATACTGCGGTGAGCCTGTGCAAACATGGACAGAGGGGCAGTGCCAACTCACGCCCATCCCTGTGGCCACTGAGAAGCTCTAGGAGAGACCCCAGCAACAGCCTCCCTTATCTTCAAAACATGCTTTATAGGCGTTCCCTGGTGGCTCAGCAGGTTAAGGACTTGGGGTTGTCACTGCTGTGGCTTGGGTCCCTGCTGCGGTGCAGGTTCAACTCCTGGCCTGGGCATTTCAATGGGTCAAAGGTGCATCCATAAAATGGGGACCTACTGTTGAGCACAGAGAACTCTCCCCGATATTCTGTGATAATCTCAGTGGGAAAAGAATCTGAAAGAGAATGGATGTGTGTACGTGATTAACTGAATCACTCTGTTGTCCAGCAGAAATGACCACGACCTCGTAAATCAACGATACTTCAATAAAACTTTAAAAAAAAAATGAAAAAAAAAGTGCTTTGTAAGACGGAAAGAAGCCTGATTTTTCCCCTGACTTCAGAAGCATACCCTTTCCTACTCCCCACCCCCTACTGAACCCCAGACCTGCATTCACTCCCCTGGAGTCTCATCCTCAGGGAAAATACCTGATGTAGTTCACAGCTAAGGTGGCTTCTACCCACTTCCTCTCCGAGTCTGAGACAGACACGTGCTCCTTTTTAACGCACATTTCTAAAGGGGCCTGGAGATCTGATTTTCCATTTGAGGGCCCACCATTTGAAGCTGTGAACGAGAGGAAATTTGGGACCTAAGTCCTGTCCGATGGCAGCTGAGGGACCCCTCCCCCACCCACTTCTCAGCGGCGGCGAAGATGCTTCAAAACAAAACTGCACCCAGAAAAGGCTTTGCCAGCCTAGACTTGGGTGCTGCCCCCCGCCCCGATTTTCCTGGGACAGAGCCTTTCCACCCAAGTCCCGACCCAATTCCTACAAGTGCGCATTGACCCTCAACAATATCCTGCTTTGGGTAACACATTCGAGGCTCGGGCAGCAGCACGCGCTGCGTGTGTTTCCTCGGAACCGTCCATTAAGAACCCGAACGTGACCCATCACCGCTTTCAGGAAGAGAAGAGAAATACACAAGGCGTACTTGGCCAAATGCCCCCCAGAATTGTTAGGCTGCACATTGGCCAAGCAACAGCGAGAGCCCCAGTTCTCTGGAAATCCCTCGAGAAGCTCTTCTATTAATGACATGTTACTGTTAACATGCTGGTTTTGCGATCATTTTTAAAAAACTAATTTAGAAAAGGAATGTCGTTTTGGATAATCTTGTTGCTACTTCCTCTCCTCTGTAATCGTCTTCTCTCCTGTCCCTTCCTGTCCCCACTGCTGATCCTGACCTTGAAGGTGGCCCCAGACGTCGGACTTCTCCTGTTTTTCATCTTTGTCTCACACGGACCACGGCCACTTCTTAGAGCGCCCTGCCTCACAGAAGGCCAGCATATTGTCTGTCACATTTCTGTAAACGCTATATTATAATGACAAAAACACAAGTTATTTTGGAGAGAAAACAGCTAATCTAACTTCCCATCTGGTCTCCAGGAAACATTATCCAGAAGCCCTTCCCTTGAAAACACGAAGGGTCTTCGCTGGTGACCAGGTCGATTTCAGCTTGATAGTATGAATTTTACTTCTTTTTTTTTTGTCACTTTCCCCTAGCTTCAAGTACTTTAAATTTCCAATTAAGATAAGATTTATGGTTTGTTGAAATATTCTTGTTCGGCTGCCTTCCCGCCCTCTCATCTGAAAAGTTCTACGTGGCTTAGCTTAATGCCGTTCAGCTGGGGACCCTCCAATGCATGTTTCCACAAGTACAAACCGCTTGTTCCCTCCGTGTTATTTTTAGCCAGTGAGATGGTGTGGGTTTCACCATCCACATGTAGAAACTGAGGCACTATTTATTGCCTCTTCCTGCCTTGGATAATAGTCATACCAAGGCAAAAATCAACATGTGCTTTCAAGGATTCGATTTTTCTAACGCCAAAAATTAAAACTAAGTATAATTGGGGAAATAAATAAAAAGAGATACATGTAACAGTGATCAAGCATTTTTATGGAGCTAAGAAGAACCCAGGCACTGTTATTTCATGACTTTCTTTACCCGGCGTGATTGGTATATCTTTATTATTATTATTATTTTTAATTAATGTAAATTTTTTATTTCAGTAGAGTAGGTTAAAACAAAATCACATTTTGATCCTAATAGGAAAGCTCAGATATTCTTCTATGTCTAAGATTTATTTATTTATTTATTTATTTTTTTAAACAGCAGCACCTGCAGCATATGGAAGTTCCCAGGACAGGGGTCAAATTTGAGCTGCCCCTGCCGGCCTACACCACAGCCACAGCGACACCAGATGCTTAACCCATTGAGCAAGCCCAGGGATCAAACTCGCATCCTCAAAGACACTAGGAGGGTTCTTAACATGCTGAGCCACAGCAGGAACTCTGATTTTTTTTTTTTAACCTGGAGTAAAATATACATATCATGAAGTGTACCACCTTAACCATTATAAAATGTAGAGGTTGTTAAGCGTATTTTGCTGTGTAATCGGGGTTCAGAACTTTTTCCTCTTACAAAAACTGGAACTTTACCTCCATGAAACAACACCTCTTCATTTCCCTCTCCACCCAGGCCCCAGACAACCACCATTTTACTTTCTCTATCTGATGACTTTTTTTTTTTTTTTGGCTTCCTTTGTAAGGTTCCACCTGTGGCACATGGAAGTTCCCAGATGCAGCTGCCAGCCTACGCCACAGCCACAGCCACAGCAGCTCTGAGCCCCATCCATGACTTACTCTGCTTCTTGCGGCAACACTGGATCCTTAACACATTGAGCAAGGCCAGGGATTGAGCCCCCATCCCCCCCTGGAACTATGTCTGGTTCTTAACCCCCTGAGCCACAATGGGAACTCCTCTATTTGAGCACTTTACATATCTCTTATGATGGGAGCCCCTGGGGGGTGGGTGGGGGCGCTCTGCAGCATGATGCTTGGGACATTTAGAGACAAGACAGAGCACTGAGGCACAAAGTGTGAGTGAGGGTGGGAAGCAGGTTAATAAGAGGCTCCTGAGCTCGGAGCAGTGCTGGTAGCAAGCTTGGTCGTCCAAGGGCTGTTGCGGGGCACACGTCCTGAGGACAAGGCCAGGCTGGCCTGAGCCTCCTGCCCGCCATGTACGCGTGGGGTCTGCAGCCCAGATCGGGGTTCAGAGTTGGGGGGCCAGGAAGGTGGTGACGCCACGTGTTCCCATGGAGTCCTCATGCCAAGGACGGGGATGTCCTCCCTTCTGGCTGCCCCCAGACCTGGTGCTGAAAGTCTGCTGTCTCTTGGGAGGTAGGACCTCCTTTAAATAAGAGCCTCGCTGTGCTGATTTTATCCATGATAACCCCAAACACTGGAGGCAACATTTCCCCTTGTTAAGACCTCAAAAATTGTCTTTCTGAGACACTTGCTTATTAGAAGTCTGTTCCATTTCCTCCCTCACGCCCACAGACTTGATACCCGAGGGTTTGCTGTAAAGGGAAACAAGGCGGATGCACGTTTTTCTTCCCGGGGCGTGCATGTTGTTTTCCCAGATAACTCGCACATGCAGTTCATCCAGGGACGGGAGTCTCCCCCGCATTCCAGGGTCTGCAAGGGGGGCCGCCACTGAGAAGCGCTCCGTTTCAGACAGGCTGGTGAATAACCCTAACCCTAACCCCTCAGAGGAGAGAGGGGCCGCTCTTTGATCACAGCGTTTACCAGGAAGAAGGGTGATTAAAAAGAGGAAAGGGCCCCGTTAGGAATGGCCATCCCTACAGGTCTTCCTGGATGCAGCCCAAGAGATTGTACGCGGCGGGGTAAAACCTTCCTAAGCTGACCTGCACCCTGCCGTACCCGTCGCGCATTCTTCTCGAACACGCACAGCCCACGGTGATGTCACGCATACTGCCGCCCGTGCCCAAGCGGAAAAGGCTGTTGTTGCCTTTCGTTCAAAGCAGTGAACTATTTTTTTTTTTTTTGGCACTTTTTGAGTCAAATCTCCAGGCATCACGTTAGGACTCTTTTTGTAGACATGGGCTTTGGGGGAAATAATTTTTGGTCTGGGATTTGCTCTTTCAACTATGTGAGGTTTCCCCCATTTTCTTCCCTTTAAATTGCTCTTCATTCCACAACTGGCTGCCACATCGAACCAGAAAAACCTCTGGGCCGTGGGTTTACTATGAGCAGCTGGTGCTAAAGCGCCTTCAACTATGCAGAGTTGCTGGAGGATCCAGGGTTTTCCATCAAAACTGCTCTCTCTCAGACCCTTTCTTGCCTATTACCCTCACTTTCCACAGCCCCCCGCGCCCCACTACACTCCCAGCCAGCCAACTCCCCAAGAGCACACCTTACTGAAAACGAGTTAGACTGCCGACTGCCGGTGCTCTCTTGCTGATGGCGCCCATGTTCAAGTTTCAAAACATCACTTGCATTGTCCTAATGCTTACAGTTTTCTCCCGTTAATGAAGCATGATACTGAGTTTTCAGCTATAGCCGCTTCTTATAAAAGACAAGCATTTTAGAAAGCAAACCAAATTGAAGAAAAATATGACGTGAGAATAATACAGGTTTAAAGAAGATGGGGCGAACGCTGTCCCCTTGGTATGCTCTCACTGAAATCCGGGAAACGTGCCTTTCAAAAATGAGCACTTGAAAAACTTATGGTTACCAAAGGGGACAGGTGGGAAAGGGAGGGGTGGACCCGGGGTTTGGGGTGAAAATTTTCTAAAACTAGGTTGTGATGATGGTTGTACGACTATAAATATAATAAAATACAAAAAAAAAGAACACGTACCCAATGGGGAGACTTCTCTGATTACAAGGGAAAAACAGGCTTAAATAGTTTAAGAGGAAATGAAGCACAAGCCCACTTAACCTGAGTGGACGTGAATGATTTTCAAACTACAGTCTCAGATTCATGTTTCCCCAAGCTGGTGTTGGGATAAAACATCTTTACTTGTGTTTAAAAAAAAAAAAACAAAAACAAAAAAACACTAATAAGAGTGAGTCATCTCCTACGAGCTACATCCTCATTAGTTTCTCATCAAAACTAGTGTCTCCTTTCTGGTTGCTTCTGACAGTTCCTGTTTGGCGGGTGGCAGGATGTCCCTTTGAGACTAAAGCAGCCTGAAAACGTGTGACCTGAGTGCCGTGGATGGCGTGTGGAGCAGCCGTTAAAAACCCCAGAGAGGTAAACAGCCTTCCCAGGAAACTGCCATCAGTAAAGGAAGAGGAGAGCCTTCCGACTTATTTCAATCGGGAACTTTTTTTCACAAGTGTTATTGAAGTGTAGTTGATTTACAAGCTGTGATATTTGTGCTGCACAAAGCGATTCGGTCACACATGCACATACATCCATTCTCTTTCAAATGATTTGCCCACGTAGAATCTTGGGCAGAGTTCCCTGAGCTCTGTAGCAGATTCCCACTGGCCAGTCATCCCCTGGTCCTCAGGGTGCATATGCCAAGCCCAAACCCCAGCCCGTCCCTCCCCCTCCGTATTCCCTTTGGTAACCATAAGTTTTTCAAAATCTGTTTGTCTGTTTCTGTTCTGCATATGTTCATTTGCATCCTTTGTTGTCAATTCCACATCTAAGTGATATCATATGATATTGATTTTCACTGTCCAGCTCTACTTAGTATGATCCTCTCTAGGTCCATCCACATTGTGCCGCAAATGGCATCACTTAATTCTTCTTGTGGCTGCGTAGAAGTCCATTGCATGGATGCACCGCATCTTCCTTATCCATTTCTCTGTCGATGGACACGTAGGTTGCTTCCATGACTTGGCTGTTGTAAATAGTGCTGCAGTGAACACTGGGGTGCATGGATCTTTTTGAATTATGATGTTCTCTGGGTAGACGCCAAGGAGTGGGATTGCAGGACCATATGGCAATTCTATTTTTAGTTTTTTGAGGAAACTCCGTGCTATTTTCCATAGTGGCTGCACCCATATACATGCCCACCCACAGGGTAAGGAGGGTACTTATTCTCGATACGTTGACACCACTGACACCACACTCGAAGAGAAGCGATGACCTCAGATAATTTCCTGGAATTATTACCTTGTAGCCTGGTCTCCTCAATCCCTTTTTTCTGCCTTCCTTAATCACCCGGCCATCCTTCTCATTTGCCTGTTTTTCTTTTCTTCCGCCGCCATCTTTCCTACTCACTGATTTATCATCATCTATCTGCATATTTATTCATGCCATTTAATTATTTTACATTAATTCTGCTCCATTACTAAAAACACACTTGGATGTTTCAGGCATCCCAAACTGCAACATATGTAATTGCCCACGAAATTGCTACCAAATACAATGAAGTAGAAAGCGACTGTGAGTATTCACCAGACTCTACTCAATTTAATTATCTGAGATCCTTTGAATGACAATGAGACCGTTCATAGTTAAAAACAAGGCGTGGTGCGTAGTTAACTTGTTCACTTCTAAAATGCTACTGATTTTACATGGTACTGTGATTGGCTTCACCAGGAGTGGGGTAAATCCAAGTCCTTCTATGAGAGAGACAAGCTGTTTCTATTTCTTGTCTCAATATCCTTATAGTGAGGAAACATTGTCAAAATTCAGGGGATGGAGTTCCCGTCGTGGCGCAGTGGTTAACGAATCCGACTAGGAACCATGAGGTTGCAGGTTCGGTCCCTGGCCTTGCTCAGTGGGTTAACGATCCGGCGTTGCCGTGAGCTGTGGTGTAGGTTGCAGACGCGGCTCGGATCCCGCGTTGCTGTGGCTCTGGCGTAGGCCGGTGGCTACAGCTCTGATTCGACCCCTAGCCTGGGAACCTCCATATGCCTCGGGAGCGGCCCAAGAAATGGCAAAAAAAAAAAAAAAACTTCAGGGGAATTCCCAGGCTCCTGGTCAGGTCACTGATTGGCCTCTGAGGACAGTCAGAGTTCTTGTTAATGAACTCCATATCATCATAATTTTCAAGATGTTTTCATAAATCATTCCTTCCTTCCGTCTTTCACACCGCTCTATTACGGATGGATATTTACTAGGACAAATTCCTGATTCCGGATTAGCTTCTCACTAATGTGTGCTGGAATAAAAAAAAAAAAAAGTATTGGATTATGTTGAAAAATCTGTGAATCTGAGTGAACCTGTGCTGTTGGTGCTCAGGAAACAGTAAGACCAGTTGGAAGCTTTGAAAAAACACGTTACCCTTTCCCTGGGCTGCCTTTTTTTGTTGTTGTTGTTGTTGTTTTGTTTTTCCGGGAGCGTTTTGGTGCCAGGTGCTCACAGCAGAGACAAAGGAGGTCATTCTGGAGGAAGCGGAAGAGGAGCGAGGCTCTAGTTTCCACATCATCAGAGCTGCTTCCTCCTCCAGGCGAGAGGCAGAGCGCATTATCCGATGATCAAATGTGCTTCCCACAAGGAGGGAAAACCCCTCACCCCTTGGGGAGGGAAAGGGGAGAAATGGCAAAAGCCGGAGGATCTCTTTGGCCAGATCAAAATCCCCCGGTCACAAGCGCTCCTGGACAGGACCCCATGGTATTTCCACACCTGTCTACTGTGTTTGATTAAAGCAGCTCCATTTGACTAGGGGTCCATGAAGCCAGGGGCAGACAGTGGAGCTGGAAGCTGTGACGGCAGGAAAAGAGGGGGACTCTGGGTTCAGATTCACTGTTGAGGTCTGATTGGATGAGGGGGCAAACGGGTCAAGAGGAGTGCTGGGCTCGAGCCCTAGGCTTCGTCTGGGCTGCAGGCTTGGTCCATATGCGCTGTAAGCGTGGTCCCCTTAGCTCCTCCTGGGTGACCCCAGGCCAGGCTGGACAGGGGCTCTGGACACCAGGGAACAGATTCAGGGGACTGCCCAATACACACACACACACACACACACACACACACACACACGGCTAAGAGATAACAGTGGATTAACTACATCACCAGGTGAAGAGAGCTTCAGGATCCAGACCCCTGAACGGGGTGAGGGGGGCCAAGGAGCACATCCGAGGGCAGCTGCTTGAAGGCCAACAAAGGCTGGCATGGAGTTGGGAACAGAGGGGACATCTAGTTCAGATCCGCTGTGGAGGGATGAGGGACTGCAGGCTGATGAGCAGTTGGGTCTCGGGCTGTAGGCTTAATCCATGCGGATGGCCCCTTGCGGCTCCTCCAGGCTGACCTCAGGTCCAGGCTGTGGCCATAGGCTGTGGACACGTAGTCAAGGAAGCCCCCCCGAAACACACACACACAGGGGGCTGAGAGCCAATGGCGATTAACTCCATTACCAGGTGAAGAGGGCGTCAGGATACAGCCCCCTGAACAAAGGCAAGGGGGGCCAGGAGCAAGGAGCAAGCCCCATGGCAGCTTCCTGATAGCCGACAAAGTTGGAGTTGGGAAAAGAGGGGGAAACAGGGTTCAAATCCATGGGCTATAGCAGCTGTGTTATGTGCAGGCAAGTCCTCAAGCTTATCTGAGCCTCCCTTTCCTCATCGCCAAAAACAGTGGTGGGCATCCTCTCATGCGACTTTGGCCATCTGTACATCGTCTTTGGAGAAAAGGTGTTTATATCTTCTGCCCGGTTTTTGATTGGATTGCTTTTTTTTATTGAGCTGTATGAGCTGTTTGTATATTTTGGAGATCAATCCCTTGTTGGTTGCATCATTTGCAAAGATTTTCTCCCACTCTGTAGGTTGTCTTATTGTTTTTGTTTATGGTTTCCTTTGCTGTACAAAAGCTTTTATGCTTAATTAGGTCCCATTTGTTTATTTTTTTTATTCTGTCACTAATTATTAGAGAAATGCAAATCAAAACTACAATGAGGTATCACCTCCCACTGGTCATAACGACCATCATCCAAAAATCTATAAATAATAAATGCTGGAGAAGGTGTGGAGAAAAAGGAAACCTCCTACACTGTTGGTGGGAATGTAAATTCGTACAGCTGCTACAGAGAACAGTATGCAGACTCCTTAAAAAACTAAAAGATAGAAACATCATATGATCCTGCAATGCCACTCCTGATCATATATCCCAATAGAGCCATAATTCAAAAAGATACATGCATCCCAATATTCTCTGCAGCATGATTTACAATGGCCAAGACTTGGAAGCAACCTCAGTGTCCATCAACAGACAGATGGATAAAGAAGATGTGGTACATATACACAGTGGAACATTACTCAGCCATGAAAAAGAATGAAACAATGCCATTTCCAGCAACATGGATGGACCTAGACATTATCATACTGAGTGAGATAAGCCACACAAAGAAAACGAATACCATATGATATTACTTGTACATAGAATCTAGAAAAAAAGGGAACATATGAACTTATATATAAGACAGAAATAGACCCACAGATACAGGAAAAAAAAAAACTTATGGTTACCAAAGGGGAAAGGGGAAAAGGATAACTGAGGAGTTTGGAATTAAAATATATACATTACTACGTATAAAATAAACTACCAACAAGAACATACTGTATAGCACAGGGAACTATATCAATATTTTAAATAACTTATACAGAGAAAGAATCTGAAAAAGAATTATATATATATATATGACTGAATCACTTTGCTGTACACCTGAAACTAATGTAACACTGTAGACCAGCTATACTTCAATTAAAACAACTTTAAAAAAAGAAAGAAAGAAAACTATGGTGGGAATACTTAACTCTCAAAATCATCCTGACTATATTAAGCCATGAATCAGGCAGCCCTTAGCAAGGATGGGGTAGGTTTGCTCTTGCTCCTTCCTTGTCCACATTTAATTTGCTAGAAATGCTATGAGTAAGGAGGTGACCCACGACCACTGTGCTCGCGAATCTGCAGCAGTCAGACACATTCAAAGCAAACCCAAAGCCAATGTCATGCTCCGGCAGAACGCCTTATCCTCCTGCATTGTAGACACGTGAAAATACACCTTAGTTCTCACGCTTGAAACCTCTAGGCCCTGGAGAGAATACGGCGGGGACCCGGCGAAGTTTGAGGATTTGCCAAAGATGACAGCGGACCTGCGGCCAACACTGAGTCTCTTCTCGCCCAGAAGAGCATCTGCCGGGTGGACGATGCTTTCTCCCCAACTAAGGCATATTTTTCTAGCAGACAGGGAGACAATCAGGAAGGAAAAAATTGCGGGTGAGTTAACCCCACCTTTGCAGGTACCCTTTCTCTCCTCACACGTGCGCTCCCTGGAGCCCCGGCCGGCTGTGGGCTCCTCCACAGCTGTCAGACAAATCAGAGACCCACATGCCAAGGGCAGCCCTTGCAAACGGCTGTGATGTGGTTTTCTCAAACTTACTCGAAAACGTGGGGTCTCTAACATAATGAATGGGTTGCACTGGAGACTGAGAAGAGAAACTCCATGTGTGACAAATGTCATCCTGCAGGCGAAGAAAGAGAGTTTTCACGTCATTTAAACGAAAATGTGGCTCCATCTCCAGCAAGTGAGGACTTTCTACCGTCTCTGAAGACTTCCTATTTCTGTGAGGGATGGAGCGGGTCCTGTTTCTGTGTGATGAAAGCATGTGTTGAGAGAGCACTCCGGAAGGGAACCTACAGCCTGGAAGAGGCTCTGGGTATGAGGTCTGCAGACGCCAGCCCGGCTCTTGTTATGAACGGGTCCCTCTTTGGAAGTGCTGCCCCAGAGGAGCCGCGTCACCTCGTAAATGAGCAGCCCCAGCGCACAAACGGGGTGGTTTTCTGAAGCAACGAGCATCGCGCGAGACCTAATGCTGCTCTCGGCTTCCCAGAGCTGGGAAAAGAGACTGGAGTCCTTGAGTCAGGATCGGGAATGGACTGATTATCCAGTTTTTAAAAATTATTGTTACACGGATGTGAATTTCTATCGTGGCAACATCTTATTTCCAACAACTCCATGAGCGCCGCATTATACTAGACAGCGATCATTCACCTGTGTGATACGTGATGTCTTCCCCAGCCAGGTCAGGGCCAGGACTAACTACGGGAAAGGGTATCTCAGCATGAGTACACAACGTGCCCTCATTCCTTGGTGAGGTCTGTTGTTACTCTCTTCAGGGGCGAGGACTCTAGACGGTGTAGGCTAAGTTCTGGGGCCACGTCGGCAACGTGATTTGGATCTAGGAATTTTCTTCGAGAAACTCTGCCTGGGAATCTGTTGGCTGAACTTTTGTCCAGATCCCCTCGTCTTGGAATGGCAAGATGATCCTGAATTTGATGGGGAGCTCTTTGAACTAGTAAAATCAATCAACTCTTATTTTCTTTTAGGATTCCAGAGGGGAAAAAAAAAATAGCATGAAATATGTCTGAAAAACATCATCCCTTTGAACAAGCACAGCAAGAATAAAAGGTTATCGATTATCGATGTTACTTCTTAGGATCATAGACTTTGGAAGCGAGCATCCAAACCTGGGCTGATCACTTCAAAGGAAAAAAGATTTGGAAAAGAAATAAGTGAGAGGATGACAGCCTGGGAGATATGACCTTCAAGCTTTCTCTTCTCCTCTGTCAATTTTTTTTTCTTGTTCCAATTTCACACACTAAAAAAAAAAAAAAAAGAAAAAAAGAAAAAAAAAGTTGTGTGGGTGCGTGGGGAGCAGAGAGTGGCCAGGGCAGGGTGCATAAGAACAGGTGGTGGAGGCCTGGATCCTATTTGGCCCCAAGGCACCTCATAATGAAGCATGTGTGTCCTGCCTAGCTTTCTGTTCACAGGTGTACTGTGTTTTCTCTTGCTTTTGAAGTTTTCCTCACCCCTGGTCCCTGGGCCACAGGAAACTTCAGAGAAAAGCACACCACCCCATGATGCCTCCGCAGTGGTCTGGCAGCTGCGTTTTGCATTTGGGTTGAGTTACTGGTCCTCTGAAAAGGCACAAAACGCAGGCTCCCTCTTTCTTGAGAAAGCCTGGTTCCCCCAACAGAAATGGCCCTATGAATGTCTGGAGATGCACTTGAACTCTGCCAGCCCAGAAAAGCTCTGTCCAAGGTGCCTGTTGCGGGGTAGGGGGTGGGGGAGCAGTGACCTGCATGGTGGAAATTCCATCTGCTCCTTATAGAATCCACAGAAAACGCCTCTCCCAGGAATATCCGTGACAACCAAGAAACACTCGACTTGAAACACCCCACCTCACCGTGGACTCTACACAGTAAAAACACACTCAGCACGGCCACAGCCACTTCTTTCCAAACTGCATCTGCACAGCCCGTTTGAGACCCACCCAGAATGGCAGGGGTCGACAGACAAATAAAAACTCAGCCCACATTTGGGAAAGTTTGACTTCAGTCGACCACAGATTCTAAGGCAAAAGGTTGAGCTCAGCCTTGTGGATGTTTATCCGTTTAAATAGGACCTATGAACATATATACGCACGATACATACATACATACATATGTATTAAGTCTTTGTCTTAATATTTCTGAATGTTTATGGAATGTTACTGTTTTTCTCTCGATATTTGTAAATACAACGGCTAAGGATCCCATATCACATTTGAGCAGAAGATAAAATCCCAGGTAGAACATGCCCATTGACAATGATGTATAATGCAAACCAAGTGTAAAAAGGTTGTATTCGATTTGCTTCTCTTGATTTACAATTTTTTTTATCTCCTTGGTGCTGGGGTACTAATATATGAACATTCACAAAAAAACAGTGATAAGCATGTTTGATGCATGTGACAATTTAACGAGGCCGTGATCTCATATTTTTCCTGCCTTTGAGCTAAAGTTGGAAATGTTTAGGAATCCCACTTGTAAAAAATATCCAGGGATTTAAAGTTTGTACTAAAATGAGCAAGAGCCATAATTAGCAGGAGGCGGCCTTTTCTTACCATCGTTTTTTGGGGGCAAAAACAAAACCAGGAAACACTTCCCTGGCAAACTCAGTGAGACCCTGAAGGTGTTAGTAATTATTCCATTCATTCCACACACTTGTCATTCGTCAAAGGTGTGCGAAAGCTTGATGGACAAAGCAAGCTGCTTCCCTGTTAAAGGTGGAATGTCAAAATGCGAATTCCTTGTTTTATCATTTTCCGCTGGGTGTTCTATTACAGTAATGCACTGCGGAAACAACTGATTTGGGGGGTGGCTTTTCACTCTCAAAGTTCCTTCAAGGAAAAGAAAATGCTCTGATAACTCATTTCCAGTGATTTAAAAAAAAAAAAAAAACACACACACAAAACCGAACCCACTGGCCATCGTATGTAAGACTGAAATCCAGGAGGACGTAATTAGTGTTTACTCATACATTCACCTCTTGAAGAGTGACTTATTGAATAGTTACTACTTCTTGTCACTGTTCTAGAGACTTGGAATAGTTATTTTAAATTATGTTTGCAGTTAAGTCTCTTACATATGTGTTGGCAGGGGGTGGGGGGTGACTGATAAAAACCAAATGAGCATAGTTTAGAGGCTATGTGAAAACACAGAACAGGCTGGGGTGATGGAGTGTGGGAGGGAGGGGGTGAGTCTGGAAAAGTCTCTCATTAGAGTGATGCTTGGACCGGTGGCCTCAACATTAGGCAAGAGGAAACCAGGCAGAAACCAGGCACAGAGCCGGCTCCCGGAAGGATCCCGATTAGGTGAACGGGGCCAGGAGTTCCTGTCGAGTGTTCTCAGAGGGCATCTTTTAGGCGGTAACGTGAGCAAAGACCCGAAAGACTGGATTCAAATTTGAAAAACAAGAGTGGAAAGGAAGATTCTGGGCCGTGGGAACCACACGTGCAGAAGCTCTGTGATAGAAAAGGACCTCGTGTGTTTGCAAAACAGAAAGGAAGCGGACTGGCTTCTTAGAGCTGATGGAATAAAATACCACTTGGGGGCTTAGAATAACAGAAATATATCCTCTCACTGTTCTGGAGACTGGAAGTCTGAAATCAGGCGTCACCACAGCCACACTCCTGAGATTGTGGGTAGAATCCTTCCTTGGCTCTTGATGGCTTCCAGTGATGCCTTCCCACCCCTGGGTCCTCTTGATAGGCTGTGTCATGCCCATCTCTGCTCCGTCATCAAGGGGTCCTCCCAGGGCATCTGTGTCTCCACACGACCATCCTCCCCTCGTGTAAGGACACCGGTCACACTGGATCAGCCCCACGTGAAAGACCTCGTCTTAAAGGAATGTCCACAATGTCCCGTTTTAAATAAGGTCACACTCACATGCTCCAGGAATTTGGACCTTCATATGCTTTGGGGAAGTGGGTACAATTCATGCCGCAACAGGGGCCATCATGGCAGAAGTTGGTGAGCAAGTGAGAGACTGGTCTGGGTTGATGCTGGTGAGGTAGGTGTTGGCTGCAGCCTTGTAGCCCGTGGTGAGCAGTTAGATTTGATTCTCAGTGAATAAAGAGCCCTCATATAAAGGAGCAACATGAACTAGTTCCTATTTTTAAGTAATCTCTAGATACTGTGAAGAGACTAACTTGATTGAAAGCAAGAAAGAGAGGCTTCTTCAGTGGTCAAGGGGAAAGAGTTCTGGAGTTCCCAATGGGGCTCAGTGGGTTAAGAACTGGACAGAGTGTCCATGAGGATGTACATTCGATTCCTGGCCTTGCTCAGTGAGTTAGGGATCCCACGCTGCTGTGAGCTGTGGTGTAGGTCACAGATGTGGCTCAGATCTGGTGTTGCTGTGGCTGTGGTGTAGGCTGGTAGCTGCAGCTCAGATTTGACTCCTAGCCTGGAAACCTCCATATGCTGCAGGTGTGACTGTAAAAAGAAAAAGGATTGGAAAAAAAGAAAAAGAAAAAGGAAAGAGCTACAGAGGTGGCAGCCATGGAGAATCAGATGGACTTGATAAACCTTTTGGAGGAAGAAACAGTGGGATCTGGCAGGGGATTCGGCATTAGATGTGCAGACGAAGGACATGGAGCCTCCAGAGATGGCTCTGGTGTCTGGCTTGAAGAACCGGGTAGATTATAATGCCATATACTAAGAACAGCAAGATGGGTATGAGCAGGTCTGGGGGGACATGGTAAACCTGAGACGCTTGTGACACATTTGAGAATACATTTCAAGAAAGTGGCCAAATGAGTCTGGGACCAGGAGAGAGATGTAAGCTAAGGATAAGAATTGGAAAGATTTTAGACTGTAAGGAAAATATTAATGAATTCTCTTTTTATTGTTAACCATATTAATTGCTATTATTTCTAGATGCTTATGGTTGTGTATCCATATGCTAGCTAAATCTAACCTTACCAGAATATTTAAGTCCAATTCACTCATTATGGCTCAGAAGACATCCTGGTGACACCAAAACAGTGATAGGATATTGTTTCTGGTAGTTGTAAAAATTGGTACAGGGTTTAAAAGAAGTGGAAATCTTTGATTTTACTATTATCGGGCACTCTATATGTGGGTGTTAATTGGAATGCATCTCAAATTGATTAGGAAACAAGAAGGCATTACATTTGTAAATATTGCAAGGCAAGTAAAATGCACGATGGCCAAATTCTGTCTGGCTTGGTTGTGAATCTTTTAAACTACTGACACGCCCTCCCTCTCACGGAGTCATACTGCGAGGCCCTCTCAGTGGCTCTGAGCGAGACCAGTTTGTAACATGCTTTCCCTTTGTACACAAATCCTGCTGAGGCTGAAGGGACCGGATTACTGAGAGCTGTCCATAGAGAAAGAAGAAAGCATGCGGTTGTCCACGTCTGTAAACACGATTTTTTTTTCTTCTGTCTTCTTGGGGCCTTCCCTGCACCATATGCAAGTTCCCCGGCTAGGAGTTTAATCAGAGCTGCAGCTGCCAGCCTACGCCACAGCCACAGCCATGCCAGATCTGAGCCCTGCCTGTGGCCTACACTGTCGTTCACAGCAGCGCCGGATCCTTAGCCCAGTGATCGGGGCCAGGGATCAGACCTCATCCTGGTGGATGCTAGTCGGGTTCATTTACTACCGAGCCTCGACAGGAACTCCTGTAAACATGAATTTTAGCGACTCACCTTTTTTTGTTGTCTGCCGTCCCCTTGTCATTCACATGAGGAGCAGTTAGGCCTCGAGAAACAGAGCCTTAGTTCGGGCAAATTGTATTTTAATTCATATTTCAAAACATATCCATTTTAACCTAACAGCATGACAAAGCACGCCACGATAGTCTGAGTCAGCACCGTTATTGAGCAGGATACCCCAAATGTATATTCATTTATAAATGAATGTTATGTATGAATGAATCGGAATGGCCTCGTAACATTTAATATTCAGCAACTTTTCAGGAGAAAATGTATCTTAAACTACAGAAAATATATACATCTATCTTATATTGTAGATGTGTCTATGTAGTCTATGCACGTATATATTTTTAAATGTAAGTGACGGTATGTTTATCTTTACAGTAAAATGACTGCCTAGACTGAAAAGTCAATCCCTAGCCTACATCATATGTTTTCAGAATGGAAAACATTTTCCATTTTTGTTAATCTAGGGAGACAGAAACGTGCTTTTAAATGCTATGTATTTAAAAAATAGATTATTATCTTGAAGGCTTTTCAGGGAGAGGGGATGGAGCTAAATTACTCTGCAAAACACGGAGGTGCTGAGCCAGGTTCAGGCGGTTCCTGTGGTCAGAGACGTCTGCCTGGATCAAAACCACAAGTGTCAAGGACAAGTGGAGGTCCAAACCTCACATCATTACAATAAATACAATTAAACACTGTAAGGAGGCCAAGCTCAGGAGTCCGGGAGAGTCTACAGATGTCGGAGCGTATTTTACAATGATTTCAGAGCACAGAAATTTCATGGTTCTTAAAAAATAGTGCTCACACTCAATCTGATTCCATCCATTAGAAAATTCACGCTGAAATATCCAGTGTCTCAACGGAGCCCCTGTGGCCGCCAATTGGAGGAATGTGTTTGTTTGTTTTGGTCTGACTTTAACACTGGGTTATATTTCATCATTAGAATCAGCTATTGTAACCACTTGGCGTAGGACTGGCTCTGATTGGCTTTGCCTGGTTTAGTTTAATAAAGGGATTCCGTTCCAAGGTTGGCAATGCCGATGGAATTTGGATAGAACAGGGGTGGGGAGAAAGGCTTGATAAAATCAAACTTTGCCAAATAGGTGAAGTCCAATCGCTAATTTAAAACATCTTTTGTGACTTTGTCATTGCTTTACGTTGTATGTTATTGTAACCAAAGACTGAAAAAGACGCAATACCAAAAAAATGACAGTCAGAAAACTCGCCTGCAGCAATTTTGACTCCAAATATAAAAGTCACGATTCTCAACAATGCTTTTGAAAGGCAATTTCTTCAAGCCAAAATCATAGCTCAGAAAATTAAGTGCTTTCAACACATACTGGAAAATGAAAATTTGGTATTCAGAAAACATTGCCGAGCTCTATTCCTTTCTAATTTCTTGAGCATCTAAAACTTACTTCCCTGTGAGAAGGCCAACTATCCCACACCGGCTGGTTAATTCAGGCGTTTCCCTTTACAACTAAGGTTACAAATTCATTACTGTCCAGAACGTCTAAGCCTAGGCTCCCATTTCGTCTGGATATTGCAGACGATTTCATTATAAAATAATATGCTGACATCTTTCACGGCAGGACAACCCCATTCAGACCTCATATTTGGTCACTTGTAAGAAACTGGTTTTGCAGCCACTCGTTTACAATGTGCGGGAGTCTGAACCTCAGTCCCTTTGTAGAGGATGCTCCTGGACCACACTTCTGTGTGCATGGGATTCATGCAGGGGTCTTGTCAAACACAGCTTCTGACTCCATAGATGTGGGGTGGGGCCCCAGAAGCTGCTTTCCTAACGAACTTTTAGGTAACCCGATGGTGGGACAAGGGCCCCTCTTTGGGTAGTGGAATCAGATTCCATGGCTTCTTCCCAAACTTGACTTTCATCCGGTGTCTCCTCTTGCAGATAAGAGCATCGTCACTCTCGTGGCAGCACCAGCCTCGCATCACTTCACCATCACACATGCTGCCCCCTCGCTCCTTACACCCTGCAGACAAATCCTATTTATTGCTCACTCCTGTGACTTCAGCCTCTAAAGCATCTGGATCTGTGCTATATCCTTCATGCACCTTGTCAGGCTCTTACATTTGACCTCATAATCCTCACCCAAACGTTCCCGTCTTCTACCTAAGCAGTCTTTTTCCTTTTTTCTCCCAGTTTTTTCTCTTCAGTACTCCCTACTTTTCACAACAAGATGATTTTCCCAAAGCCTCTATGTCTATTATCCCACTATTACAATGTCATCCTTCAGTCTAAACCCTCTCTCTCTTCTACCAAGGGAAACGCTTCCTTTCTTCCGGGGTTACCCCAAAGAGGCCTCCTCTCTCCAAGCTGGTCATCTCCATTCCGTGCAGAAAGAGTACTCTTTCTTCAAGGCTCGTATAACATTTATGAATACTTTTTCATGGAACCAGTGACATTAATAATTACTTATTGCATATTTGTGTGCCTCCTAGACCTTAAAAATGTTAAACTATAGGGACTGAATCTTCCTTTATTTTATTCTCAAAATTTAGCAGTGCTTGGTACTGAATAGACTCACATTAAATATTGGCTAAGGGACAGATTTTTAAAAATTTTTAAATGATCCAGTTGATTTAAAAGGAAAAGTGTTCTTCACGTCTAAAATAAATATAAAAATTAAAATGCTGACTATAATTAATTTCTCAACAGTGGATTCTCTAATTTGAATATAAAGTAAAAAGAACCTATTAAATTCAAATAATTTGAAACAAGAAGAGTTGGAAATATGAAATCTTAACTTCCTAAGAAGCACAATCCTGAATATTTTATTTCAAGGTTTTAGACTTCCAAAATCAGGGAGTTCCCATTGTGTCACATCAGAAATGAATCCAGCTAATATCCATGAGGATGCGGGTTCCATCCCTGGCCTCGCTCAGTAGGTTAAGGATCTGGCGCTGCCAGGAGCTGTGGTGTAGGTTGCAGATGTAGCTTGGATCCTGTGTTGCTGTGGCTGTGGTGTAGGCCGGCAGCTGTAGCTCTGATTCGACCCCTAGCCTGGGAACCTCCATATGCCATGGGTGTGGCCCTAAAAACACAAACAAATAAACTTCTAAAATCAAATTAATTTGAATCCTGGAGTTCCCGTCGTGGCGCAGTGGTTAACGAATCCGACTAGGAACCATGAGGTTGCGGGTTCGGTCCCTGGCCTTGCTCAGTGGGTTGACGATCCGGCGTTGCCGTGAGCTGTGGTGTAGGTTGCAGACGCGGCTCGGATCCTGCGTTGCTGTGGCTCTGGCATAGGCCGGTGGCTCCAGCTCCGATGCAACCCCTAGCCTGGGAACCTCCATATGCCGCAGGTGTGGCCCTAAAAACACAAACAAATAAACTTCTAAAATCAAATTAATTTGAATCCTTATTATTAGGGAAATTCTAGTACCTCTTGAAATTCCATTTGTGTTTTGTTTTGCATTTTGCCTTCCCGCTTGGTTCTAACTTAGTCAATGAAAGGAAAGAGAAGGTCTGTGATGAGGACTCTTCAATGGAAATGCTGTGCGCAGGTTGGGGGAAGGAGGAAGCAGGAGGAGCAGGAACAGGGACGTGGCCAAGGTGCGCACGGAACAACTGTCAAAACTGTCAGCAAGGGGCATGAAGGACAGCTGGCGTTAGTCATGAAACAAACAAACAGCCATCTTTCTAGGGATTCAGGGTTCTGACATGCACCTTTAGGCAAGAGATCTCGGGAAGCGTAAAGTTCACAGAAGAAAACCAAAACCACGGTGTCAAGCCCCATCTCAAGGACGTCTCGTGGAGACAAGCTGCGGTTTTGCAGACGGCAGCCTCAGCACCGAAAACCAGTACGTTAAAATTTTGAAAGACACTTGAAAGCTGAACCACATGCTTCTTTCCAGCGCGTCTTCATCCATATTTGGATTTGTTTTCAAGGTACTGCCTCCAAACGGTTCTTCTGAAGCACCGGAAAAATATGTGAAATTCTAAAGACGGCAGCTCTTATTTCTTGGCCTATCTGTTTAATCACATGGCCATCTAAATACTGTATTTTGATGGGAAAAGTAGTCTCCAGAGATGTCAGACTGAAGGCAGGTAATTTTCTTTAGAGGAAACCAGTGGCATAAACAGAACACTGACAGGGCAGAAACCTGCGCCGCCAGAGTCCATATGCTTCTATTTTTAGAACAGGATGCAGGCTTACCGAAGGAAAAGGATCTCAATAAATAAATGAGACACCATTTGTGACAAGCAAAAGGTTTTCTTTTTTGCTGTTTTTTTTTTTACCTATTGAACAAACATGAAGACTCCCACCGTCTTTGGCAGGAACTTCCCAGGATAAAGCCAAGACCAAGTCAGGCTATTTCTGCAGCGATCCAATCCTTTTCCTGGATGTCTTTCTCTCTAAAAGGCGGGCCATTAACAATAGGATATTAACCAATTTAAATGTGATCGCTGGCCCATGTGGAGAAGCTGCTGCCGAAACGAATCCCAACAATTATTTACGGGTCTTCACAGTCCCTTCTCTGAGACGGGGAAACAGAAGCTGAGACCACAAAGGCTTTTTTTTTTTGTTTTTTGTTTTTTTCATCCCCAATGATCCATGATAGATATAAACAAGATGCTGATCCTCAGCACCTACTTAATTGACTTGATGGTAAGAAATTGCAGCTGGATATTTCCCCTTTATGGTGTTCTAAAGCCCCTCACACTTCAGATGTTAGGAAGTCACAACGCTGCAAAAGGGTTATCTCTGAGTCAAAGAAGACCAGACGGCTAGAGCTTGACATTGTGGCTCACATTATGATTTTACTGGACAGTGCTACTAGAGAAAATGTGACCAATTTTCAAGTCTAAAAATATCCACTTTTAAAAATTTTCACAGCCCTGCTGAATACATTGACTTTTTCAGCCAAATCAGAAATTATGTAAATATTTTACACAATCTCAAAATACACTTTCAGGCTATTGAATTGTGTGTAAGTCAGTTTTATTCCACATCAGAGAAGATATGTGGCTTTTTCATGGAATCGACATCCTCTCAAGTAAAGGTTTAGCGCTCTATAGGCATATGCTAAGTAAAAGAAATCTGTGTACTCATAAAAAACCAACATGCATTGAGGGCACACTTTGCACTAGGCAGTGTGCCGTGTTCTGACAGGGCAGGGTGTGTGTGTGTGTGTGTGTGTGTGTGTGTGTGTGTGTGTGTGTGTGTGTGTGTGAAGGTATAAATAAAATTTCCCCTTTTTCAGAATTGTCTCAGGGAAGAGGGCCTTGCACACAGGTAAATTGAGAACACTTGAAGCAAGAGAGGAGTGGACAGGAGTTCCTGTCGTGGCTCAGTGGAAACACATCTGACCAGCATCCATGAGGATGCAGGTTCGATCCCTGGCCTTGCTCAGTGGGTTAAAGATCCGGCGTTGCCGTGAGCTGTGGTGTAGGTTGCAGATACGGCTCGGATCCCGCATTGCTGTGTGGAGTAGGCCAGCGGTTACCTCAGCCTGGGAACCTCCACATGCCAAGGGTACACCCCTAAAAAGAAAAAAAAAAGCAAGGTGCAAACAGAGCATGTGCGGAAACACAGTGGAGGAAGCAACTTGATGCCCTGGGGACTTGTCCTGCTGTATGCGCAGCACGTACACACGTGTTCCCTCCCTCTCCCCATTTTACAGGGGAGAAGCCTGAGGTCTTCAGAGGCAAAGTTATCTGTGCACAGACAGCAACACAGGGCGAAAGGACATAAACCCACACTAAGCTGTCCCTGGAGTCCAGCATTCTGCCTCCCACCACAGGAAGGCTAGTGACAGGGGACGTTCCCCAGAGAGGACATGCCATGTCCGAGGCGCTTAACCAAAAACTCCATGTGTCCAGAGTGAGAAAGTAATTCTATTTGCTAATTAGGCCACCTGAACTAAATTCAAAGTCCAAAAATCTGTTCTAAAAGCACTAAATACGAATTTTTCTTTTGTATTCTGGTGTCTAGTCTCATGCTGAGCTTTCCTAATTTTTTTCTTTCTTTCTTTCTTTTAAGGGTTGCACCTGAGGCATATGGAAGTTCCTGGGCTAGGGGTCGAATCGGAACTGCATTTGTAGGCCTAGGCCACAGCCATGCCGATCCAAGACGCATCTGCAACCTACACCACGGCTTGAGGCCACGCTGGATCCTTAACCCACTGAGTGAGGCTAGGGATGGAACCCCCATCCTCACAGACACTATGTCGAGTTCTTAACCAGCTGAGCCACAGTGGGAACTCTGGGCTTGCCCAATCCCTACGTCTTAGTGATATGGGAACATTTCCATTTAGATTCCACCCAATTTGTGTGCTTTGAATTAACAATCAAAAATTTACCATCACATCAAAAGGAATTAAACACCTAGGACTAAACCTACCTAAAGAGACAAAAGACCTGTACTCTGAACACTACAAGACACTGATGAAAGAAATCAAAGATGACACAAACAGATGGAAAGACATACCATCTCTTGGATTGTCCCATGCTTTGTAATACCACACTTTGCAACATTCGAAGCCTCATCTTGCTAAGTCTATTTTTCCTAAAATTTAGGTCCACCAGGGTTTCTCCAATAGCCCAAGAGACAGCCCCATAGCCCAGTTATTCACGCTTCCAGGCTGGTGCTCACTAGGAATGAAGCCTAGAGGCCAGAATACTCTCTCCTCCAGAGGCTCCTGCACCCCAAGTCCTCGACCTGGGATCCTCTAAAACAAAGTCAGCAAACTTGTCCTGCAAATATTTCAGTTTGGCGGGAATAGAGCCTTGGGCTCAAGGACCCAACTCTTCCACTGTAGCGTGAAAACATCCATAGAAGATTTAGGAACCCACGGGCATAGCCCTGCGTGTTCCAATACACCTCATTATTCATGTTACTGTCTCCTCAGGGCCACACCTGCTGCGTATGGAGGCTCCCCACAGAAGGGTCCAATAGGAGCTCCAGCTGCCAGCCTACGCTACAGCCACCGCAACGTCAGCGCCAAGCTGCGTCTGCGACCTACGCTGCAGCTCACAGCAACACCGGATCCTTAACCCACTGAGCAAGGCCAGGGATCGAACCTGCATCCTCATGGATAGTAGTTGAGTTTGTTTCCGCTGAGCCACGACAGGAACTCCCCCAATACACTCTGTTTATAGACAGTGAAATGCAAATGTTAAACAATTTTTGCATTCTTCTTTTGAGATTTTTCAACGATTTAAAGATGTAAGAAGTATTCCCAGCTCGTCAGCCCATCTCTACGCACCCCTCTTGGCAGGGAAACCTCTCATCCCTTAGTTCTTTGGTGAGGCGGTCTTTGAGAACCATCATTAATCCATCCCCTTAAATGCAGAAGCATTCACGGATAACCTATGAACACATCCTAGCAGGTGAGTACGTCTCCTAACACGGCAGCAAGAACTGACTCATCCTTCTGATACGGTGCTGACCGCCGTGGAAGACGATGTTTCATGAGCAGTCCAGGTTTGCACTAGTTGTTGAACCATGTTTACAAATAATGAATGAAAACAGTTCTAAACTTACAAACTTTGGGTTTTTTCCTTTCTGATTTTCATGGTAGTTAGCATTCGTCAGCCCGCCCAGGGGAGGAAAGTGAGCCTACGTGCCCTCAAGTCTGTATACATGTATATACACAAACTTGCTCCCAGAGCGCCCGCCAGGCTCCCAGGGAGCCTGACCGTTTCCCCAGTAGTTACAAGCAACAGAACTATTCTAAAAGTCGCTTTATTTATTTAATCCTGGTAACAAACCTGGGAGGTTTAAGTCTTTTTAGCTCCTGGTTATCAGGGATGAATCTGAGGCTGGTAAGGGGGTAGGTAGGCAGGTGCCTCTGTCCAGCAGTCCCTCTGTTTCCCCTCCTCTGCCTCCGTCCACAGCTGGCAAATCCCACACCTGGATTCCAGCCATTCCAGAACCAGGAGTTTCCTCCAGTTCCTGCTTTAGTGGTGTTCGTTTTCAGCCCAAAAGAGACGGGGAAAACAAATCATTGCTTCATGAATCTGGAAGTACCCTCAGACAGATGAGAGGGCATGAAGAAGTGAAAAAAGAGTGGGACGAAAAATAAAGGAGGCAGAGGAGAATGCAAACTCAGTCTTGACTTTTCCTGGTTCGCGTGCATTCCTGCCTTAATCAAAAGTGTTTCGGGATATTTGGGGAAAGGGAGTTCAAAGAGAGAGGCTTCTGAAATAAACAGTCAATGGTCTGTTTTAGGGTTATCACACTCTGAGAGTTTTAAACCAGAAAATAAAATATGTCAACATAATTTGGGGGGGGGGGGCATGCCAGTGGCATGCAGAAGTTTCCCGGGCCAGCTAATCGAACCCATGCCACTGCAGCCACCCGAGCCACAGCAGTGACAATGCTGGATCCTCAACCCTTTGAGCCACCAGGGGACTCCTATCAATGTAATTTAAGAACAAAATGTTGCTTCCACTATACTGAGTCCAGAAAAGATAAATTTTTTTTCTCATTTTTAACGACATCTATTGGTTTCCTGCTAACTTTCCATGTTCATTGTAGACAACTAGAAATATCTAAAAAGCATAAAGTAAAAGATAATAATCACCTTAATGTCTCCACCCCCAGAGAGAACCACCATTAGCATTTGGATGCCTTTCCTCCCAATGTCTACCTTTTTTTTTTTTTTTAATAATTGAAGTATAATTGACCTACAATGCTGTATTAGTTCCAGGTGCACAAGAGTAATTTGATATTTCTATACATGACAAAATGATCAGAAAATTAAATTTTTATGGCTCTAAACACTGGCATTTTAAAACACATTTTAATTTTATCCGTTCATATGTAAGAAATGTCTCGAAGACAATGGAGTTTAAATTCTAAAGCCAGGAAGCTTTGATGGCTAATGCCAGTGGACTGCCCTGGTGTATTATCATTGCAGAAAAGTTAACTGTGACAATGTTACCATCTCTTGCCAACCCGTCATCAGGAAGGGGCTAGGAGAAAGAGTTTCAGCCCAATTATCATTCCAGCTGCTTGTCAATGTCAATTGTATTAACACAGCTGAGACTTAGCATTAAACCTGACCACAACCAAATGATTATGCAGTCTTTTCCTTTGAATCACATAGTTGCTTCCCCACATACAATAATATGTGAATTCTGTTCATCGAGAGAAAAAACAAAAAGATGAGGTTGTAACTCAGCATAGCGCACGAAGGGGCAGTTTCTCTCCTTGAAATTAATCAAATGCTCAACATTTACCTGAGGGCTGCATTAACGCAGAGAATGCGGAGAAACTCCAGGATAATTCAGAATGAACTGCCCGAGGTAAACAGGTACAGTGGCTGTACCATTAGGGTTAAGATTAAGACGGCAGCTGCTTGCAGGACTAAAAGTCGGCACTGCGAACACAGGGTGCATGTGACTACGGAAGGGACTTCAGAGACACCAAAAGCAAGTACTGTTGGGACGGGTCCTGCCACCCATACCAGGCAAGGCAACAGAGGTTTGATTTCGTATATGCCCCCGAATACGTGATCTCCAAATACATGCGCACATCTGAACTCATAAGGACTCTTTATATTCATGTACATGCAGAGTTGTGAGTGTTTGATCATAAGTTTAAGGCAAGAGAACTAAGGAGGACATACAGCCTAAATTCAAAATTGCAATCGTTAGGAAATATGCTGATTTGCTACGGTTATTAGAAATTCTTCCAAGTCCTTTTAGCCTAGTACCAGCAGCTAGCACTGGGTTATGTAGACTGCACTTAATACAAGTCAGTAAATCCAATCTTGCATGTCACTGTCAGAAATATATTGAAATCTACTTATGTATATTTCAGAAATACATTTATATATGAATACTATACAATATTAATATTCATTAATGAATTGCAATACATTGGCAAAATGAATGGCAATTAAGTTACAATCAAATGTGCTTGCAGTAATGGGAAAGCTGATACAATAGCAAAGACAGAGTGCTCTGTATGTCTTCCCAAAGCTCTCATTGACTAAAATGCACAAAACCAATGTATAAAGCACATGATCATTTGCAAGGCAGGCACACTGACTCCCCTTCAGAAATGAAGACGAAGGCCACGTACATTAGTTTACAAAGAAGGCACTTGTTCATCCTAGAATATTAAAAACATCTTTTATGCAATTTCTTTTTCAAATATACTTGTTAAAAAATGTCTGGTTCTCATTTTCAGAGGGTGTACCGTTTGGAGTGTTTCTCAAGTGTATCTTAGTGGGTAATCATTCCTCAAACGAGTGTCTTAATGCTTTTACATCAAAGCCTTTGATGACGCAGTCCTCATTTGAGACATAGGACTCAGTGCTTTGAGAACAGCAAGAGGAGAGGCTAAGACACACACATTTTTTCCCCAAACTTTGCTCCTTCAATCCCCTTTGTCACTGCTCATGCAGCAAATCATCTATAGTTGGTGGAGTTACCCATCGGGAGCTTTTTCCTAGCCATGTCTTTCTGGTTCACTTTCATATCTCCAACACTCAGCAAGTGCCTGGCATCTTAGAGATGTCACAAAACAGATGTTTATGAAATAAATGGATGCGTGAATTAAAAATGTACGCATTGATGAGTCTTGGGTAGGTCCTTCGATAGCAGAGACTTCGAGAACATCCTCTATTCTGACCCAGTAACTCCACTCCTGGACATATATTCAGAGAAAATCATAATTTGAACATGTATAGGCTCCCCGGTGTTCACTGCAGCACTATTTACAATAACTAAGACATGGGAGCAACCTAACTGTCCATCCACAGACAAATGAATAAAGAAGATGTGATGCATATACACAATGGAATACTCCTGGACCACCAACAAAAGAAAGCATGCCATTCGCAGCAACACGGATGGCCTCCGAGACTATCATACCCAGTAAAGTAAGTCAGAGAAAGACAAGTACATGATATCACTTGTATGTGGAATGTCGTAAAAATGACACAAAAGAACTTATTTATAAAACAGAAACACACTCACAGACTGTGCAATCAAACTTACAGTTACCATAGGGGACGCTGTGGGGGGAAGGGATGAATTTGGAGGATGGGACTCACATCCACGCTACTGTACATAAAACAGATCAACGACAGGGGTCTACTGCAGAGCCCAGGGACGTCTACTCAATGCTTTTAATAACCTGTGTAGGAAAAGAGATTGGGTATATGTACACTTTGCTGTACACCTGAAACTAATAAAACATTGTAAGTCAATTGTATTCCAATATAAGTTAAAAAAAAAAAAAGAAATGAGAATGGAGACAAGGACTTTTGTTCCAAAGGCGCACTGACTGGGGGCCGGGCCATCATTCAGAAGTAGCTACTGGTCAGAAGGAGGAACACCACCAGCTGGTGCAAGAGACACCTGGAATATGTCTACAAATATGTAATGATCAGCCCACAGAACACATTGTGTTCCTCTAGGAAGGGCAGAAAGACAAAAGAGATCTTTCTTGAGATGCCACATATACACAAACCCAGATATGCGGTCTCATTGTCCGCGTATGGGTTTGCAACTTTCAAGTCTGTCTCCATATTAATTTTATTTATAAAATCACTAAAGAATCAAAATTAAAAACATGTCATCATGAGGGATGATGGATGAAAACAGCAGAGAAAGGGCAGGACATAATGGAATCATAAGCCTCCGTGCCTAATAACTCCCAAAGACACATCTTTAAGACAGTAATTTTTCGCTTTGGGATCCTCAAAGAACAGCACGTAGTATTTAAAGTTCACAGTATGTCCAGGTTCTGTAGCTCCTTGGTGGAACCTGCGGAAGTCTCTCTCTCTTTTCTAGGTTCCCTGGGAAAAACAAGGTTGATTTCAGAGTATGTAAATTCCTAAGTGTTCTGTTAGTCCTTCTTTCTTCTCCCTGTTGGCTCTATTATCTCAAGTTATAAGAAAATAGGAGAGGCATGTACCGGGAGGATGAAAGGCAAAAAAATCTAGTTGTACAGGATGTTACCCACAATAGCAAAGGGGAGGGATGAAATTTTCAAACAACTTCCAACTTCTATATTTAGTGTGGCTGCCCGGGAGCCAGCTCTGGTTGCGGCCACAAGGAAAACACTCACGAGATCATTTCCTTTGAGCCTATTTTACTGCATGACAGAAGGAAATAAAGGAGTCAATGGTGGTGAATTACAGCTGGGAGAAAGGAGAGGAACCTTGAACCCGATAATAAACAAAAGGTCTCTTTCAAAAATGGATATGTGAGATCTCCTATTACAAGAAGGAAGAAAAAGAGGGCATAGAAAATAAGGGGGAATGTTTTCAGTATAAATGTAGAAATTTTCAATGACAGGGCGGAAAGCGTAACTCCCATTTCACCCAGAAGACATAGGCTAATATTGTTAGTTGCAGACAATAGAGTGTCGAGTTTTCTCACTAGTTCATGCATGATGGAATTTATTCGAGAATGTTCGAGGCCTCAGTAATTCTCTGGGAGGGTAGGAAACTAGACGGGGCAGGAGTCATTGACATTGGGACTGGATTGAGCCTCGACTGTACCATTGAGCGTTCCTGCCGAAAGGCCACTGTGCTGTGAGCTGGTGGTCGCCGCCTGTGCTGATGGAGATGGTGCTGCCGAGAAAACAGCTGCTTGACTACAAGCTTGAAAAGAAGGCACCAGCCAGCCCCCTGTGTGTACACTGCTTTGTAATTCTCACACCCAAAACACATCCAGCAGCATCTGGGTACAGAAACTGTCAAATACGAGTTTTCCACTTTCCCTTCTCAATGGTACCTGAAGCTGTGGGGAGCTGAGGGTATGTCGGGTGAGCCGGTTCCAGGGTCTTGGGATACTTGAGGGAACTACCCGTTTGACTGAGTTCATCATTAGACCTTGTAATGAGTGTGCTGGGCATAAACTATTCACAAGGAGACTTGGCGTCTAACCTTGTTGCATCCCCAACACCCTTGAAATCACTACTTCGCTGCTTTTTTTTGTTGTTGTTTTTTGGTTTTTTGCTTTATAGCCGCATCTGCGGCATATAGAAGCTCCAGGCTAGGGGTCTAATTGGAGTTACACCTGCAGGCCTATGCCACAGCCACAGCAACACTGGATCCGAGCCACATCTGTGACCTATGCCACAGCTTGCGGCAATGCCAGATACTTAGCCCACTGAGCGAGGCCAGGGCTTGAACCCACATCCTCAGGGACCCTATGTCTGGTTCTTAACCCACCGAGCCACAATGGGAACTCCATTACTTCACTATGATTTAATTTCCCAGCTAATAAAATATGCCCAGTTTTGGTGATCAAAGTACAAGCAGGAAATAGAATGCACCCTAAATAGGTCAAATGAAGATGTGGGTAAGGGCACGACTTACAGGTTTAAGGGATGGTGAAAATATTAACAGAAAGAAGTTGTTACCAACCCTGGGGCTGGAGCGATGAACAAGAGAAATCCTGCAGTGGGGCCCACTGATCCCTGAAGCTGGGGAGATGGGATGGTGTGATGGGAGCCTGTTTGGGGAGCAGTCATGCCCTGAGTGGTACCTAAGCCCCATCTCTCCCCATCCATCTCAGACCTCCTCCCGGTGACTCTGAAGACAGACCTGGGACGCCAGCTGCAAGAAAGCCTGGTGCAGACAAAGTAGGCAGGAGAAAAACTGCCGTGAATGGACCGGGGAGAAAGCCAGTGGAAAATAACCAACACACCGAAGTATTCCTCAGACTCATAATGAGGACTCCAGGAGGTAATGCACACGTCCTTGCCTCAGAAAGCATCTGCGGTGATGTTTTTAAAGTTGGGTAATATTTCCCTTGTGGATACCTTCTCTTCTGGGCATGTTATTCTTCCCTCTGCTCTTACTGAGGGATTTTTGGTTTTTCCAATTAGTTCATGAGACATAAGATGCGACTGGACTAAGTTCAAAGAAGGTAAGTGAGGGAATGATTTTGAGGAGGGTAAATAGTTGTGAAGGCAGGGGCCAGGTTCAGTGTCTTAAGGGAAACGTCATAAAACAAAGATTGTTGTGGCCAAATGGATAGAAGAGGAAGGGATGTGGAATTCAGCCACGTGTGAGAAAAGGTCAGTGCAGCAAATCATCTCCATTCTCCCTTTAAAGTGAATAGTATTCTCTGGATTTAATGTAAATAATGGAGCAGGAATGGAGTAGCAATGACAAGCAGTACAGTCAGTCCATCCGTTTACACTTTTACATACAGGAGCTAGATTTCTTTATTGTGAAAAGAATTATAGAATTAGATATACATATTTTTTTTCTTCTTTTTATGGCCTCACCTGTGGCATATGGACGTTCCTGGGCCAGGGGTCGAATCTCAGCTGCAGCGGCAGCCGCAGCCGCAGCCACAGCCATAGTGACCCCAGACCAGAGCCACATCTGCGACCTACACCTCAGCTCAAAGCGATGCAGGATCCTTAACCCACTGAGCCAGGTCAGGGATTGAACCTGCATCCCCGTGGATACTTGTCAGATTCATAATCCACTGAGCCACAATGGGAACTCCTAGTACTATGTTTTAAATGAATAGCATATCTTCATAATTTAAAAAAGAAGGATATCTAGCTTCCTTAGTCTGGTAGATATGTTCCCAACCTTAAGGTGACTTGCAGAAACAACTCTCTAAAGCAAGAAATATCCCAAAGAAAATCCTTCGTAGGAGAAATATCAGCAGATGTGAGTGGCGACAGAAGTCACAACGATGATTGGAAGTCTGGCGTCAAGAAGGCACCCTGATTTTTCCTGACTGATTATGCTGTTTTCCATAACTACCTTCTTCTGCTGGAGGTGAGGTAAAAATGAAAATAAAACACTGAAAACCCTGAGGAAAGAAAAACCCACGATCCACCATGTTTGTTCAACCTTTGGTGGGACAGCATTTTGGAATCTGCAGGTGGAAATTTTAGACTAGAAATCAGACAGGAAGAAGACAGCCCATCACGTTTAGTAGTTTCTCTTGGCAGTGGGGTCTGAAACTTAAATAGACTCCTTTGTTATGGTGGTACTTCCATGAGAAATGAAAGAGTGAAACTAAGCTTCAAAAATCCTCTCTAAGTCCGCCTTTTCAAGGCTGTTACTTTGGGAGGGTGAGATAACTCAGGGCATTGTCACGGTGGCCCTTGGGCTGCTCACAGTGAGCCCAGAAACCTCGGCGGATAATCACCGAAAACACAGAGAGTGATCGAATGATGTCAAGAAGGCACCAACTGGATACCTGCTGCCTCACAAAACCTCAGTGCAAACTGGTATATTTACCAAACGGGAACCAACAAGAACCACGGAAGAGGTCCAGGCAGCCACCACTGAAACCCGAGGTACGAGCTCTTGCTCCTCCAGGAGGCTGAACTATTCACATTAAAAACATGGTGCACAAGGGCAGGAGAGAGAAGTTAGGAGTATGGGATTAACAGACACACACACTGCTGTGCCTAAACCAGGTAAACGACGAGGACTTACGGCAGAGCACAGGAACTATATTCAGTATCTTGGAATAACCTATAAAGGAAAATACTCTGACAAAAGCATATATATTCTGTGTGTGTGTGTGTGTAACTGAATCCTCTGCTGTACACTTCAAACTAACCCAGCACTGGAAGTTAACTACACTGAATGAATGAATAAAATAAATAAGGCATTTTTTTAGAAAAATTACAACACACACAGTTTTTCCAAACACCCAACAAAGGTGGGTTCCCTCCCTGGCCACCTGAAGCGCTCTGCTCGTCGCCTTGTATTCTTTTCCTTAAATCTGAAGTCAATGCCCCACCAAGCCACAGATGTGTTTCAGGTCAGCCTTACAAAGGGATGGCTTTTACGCCAGTCATCCAGCTCCTTGCCTTTCTGGAGTGGAATGGACTCTGAATGCTCACCGTATTATACTCTGAAGGCAAAAGCTGTGGCTAGATTGACGAAATAATTATGTAAATAATGGCAGACGTCTGAGGAAGACTAATGGCTGAAAAAGCTGAATAACATTAAAAAGTTAATATATTTAACGTTAACCTTTGTAGCTTTCGGTAATAACTCAAATATAGGAAAATTGTTGTAGAAAGCATAGTAACATTAAAGCAACGAGAAGAACGTCATGGTCACAAATGAATCCCCAGCTTTCCGGGAAACGAGCAGGATGTTATTATTCCACTTTCACACTAAAAGCGAAACACAAGATTTGAGTAATAACGAGTACCATTCTTCTTTGTTGTCTTGGACTTACCTGGAAAAGAGAGACTCTTTCCGGTTATCTACTTCAACAAAAACCTCAAAACATCTCAACGCCAAAGCTTCAAGAAAAAATCGCTACCGTATAAAAGGGAAATAATAATTTAAAAGTCAAAATGCAAAAGAGGCTTAGCTGGGTTGCATATGAACACATGGTGAGTAATATGTTAAAATGTCCCAGGAGTGAATGTTATATAAGTACAAATAAATTATATTTCCTCCCCCAAAATGTGAGGGACCAATTAGAACATAAAGACTGTATAGGTGAAAGGGGCTGAGATTAGATGATAATCTTTTTTAATTTCACAGGTGAAAGAAGGTTTGAGGGGAGAAGAAAGGAGGTGAGGCACTTGGTTAAGGACGGTAACTCTGGGAAAATTCTGGGTTATTTATTTGAACAACCAGGTCAGTGCTGACACGGACAAGGGTTTGGTTTCTCATCGGGTTCCCTCAGGGAAGACTGTAGACTATCTCATGAGGAAAAGAAAAAGAAATATTTTTTTGCAAAGGTGTTTAGGAAGAATTTGGTCATTTTCCTGTGGGAAAATAATGAATCCTGAAGGTAAAGATATATACTTGAAATCTACAAACGGGCCTCCTGAGGCTTCTGCAGCTTCTCTTCCTTTTTGCATCCACCTCTTCCGAGGAAAGCTGACTTGGAAGCACTGCTTACATTCGGGCAAGGTACGTGTAGCATTGTGTTTTTCTATCTCACCAATAAGACAACAAAGACACAGTCACTGTTCCTTGCTAGAATTCTCTTAAGACAGTGAAGATTTGGGCAAATCTCCATAAACTGCCTAGCAGGTGATTAAAATCAAGCTGTTGCCCATGACGCAAATAATCTAAAAATGTGTATCTCATGTCCTGCGGTAAATGGTAAAATATCTGTGGGATTCGTGAAATAGATTTGCTTGGGGTTTTGTCTACCAGAGGTTGAGGCCAATGGAAATTCACCTCTGCACCAACCAAGCGTGTGGACTTGACTGGAGTCCACGGGCTTCTGGATTTGGAGAGCCACGTTTTCTCTCTTTCGTCCTTAAGAATCTCCTATCAGAAAATAAGCAGGTAAGGGGAAAAAGTAGACCTTTGAGAAGAAACTTGACTTGCTTCCTATGGAGGATTCTGGAGAAGGGAAACAGGACGGCCACGCCGCTGTCCTGACACTGGGAAACTGGAAACACATGACTTGGTGCGACACTCTCTCCAGCCAGGAGCCGTATTAAAATGCAGGCTCCAGGAGGAACATATTCAGTTATTATTCCCCAAACACATTACACTGCTCAGTTCTAGTCTGCTAGCTTGAATGCATATTGCTCCCTGGAAAGAACTTATAATTCCCTTTACAATGCATTTACAGTTGATTAAAGAATGGATTTGCAATTCAGAGTCTATAATTAGAGCAAAGGGTCTCTATAATTTTAGTTACCCTCATCCAGTAATGATGATGTTATGGAGATTAGCCTCTATTACAAGGACCCATGGCCACTGAAATGATTACTGGAAAGCATGTGCTGAGGTTTAGTAGCCCATTCTTTTACCACAGGAAGCCTATTATAAGCAGAGTGTTATACAAGGCAACCAGACAGGAAAAATGAGATTAACAATTAACACCTTGCTCAAAGGATTAGTATATCTCTTATGCTGTGATGATTTGGATTCTAATTAAAATTCTTGGAGCTGTGTATGTGTGTGTGTGTGTGTGTATGTGTGTGTGAGAGAGCACCCACCCACACACACGTGTGTTCTTTTCCAGGTGCCTGCTGCTTGCTTGGAGGGCTTCGAAAAAGGCGCTGGTCAGACTATCACTGAAGCAGGTAGAAAACCTTTCCATGAGGAGGGATTTCTCATTGATCTTTAACCAGAGGCCATGCAGTGTCTCCTAAGGAAGATTTCAATATGAATGCGAAGTATTTAACTTTCCTAGGAAGCTATCTGGCCCCACTTTTTTCAGGTCTGATGCAATTTCAACACTGATGTATGCATTCACGTCTATGGGATCCTGCAGTTGAGCAGACTTGCTAGAATTTTATGCAGGCAGAAAATAGAGGCTACCGTTGTTTCCAAAAGCACAAGCTCATCCACTTTGGAATTAGGAGCTATGAAATCATCACAAGGGTGTGGTGAAAAATGCAAATGTTCTATTGATATTCCCAAAACTCATTCTTTTCTAATTTCTGTTTGTGATTTTTACAGTGCACGTATAATTGACAGAGTAGCACAATGTTATTATATCGTTGATAAATAATCTGCATATATTAAAGGTGTGTAGGGTTTCTTTTAACTGAAAGGAGTTTGCAAACAAACAAAAAATATTTCCTGGGGTTTTCTTTTTTTTCTTTTTTTTCAGTCTTTGTCAGGCATGTGAACTCAGCTACTCCAAAATACTCTTGCGCTCATTCTTTTTTCTTCTTCGAATTCAAATTGGTGGGAAAATAAGGACCTTTCAATTCATTTTCTCCTCAAATTCCTAGTTATTCTCTGCCTGACTTAGAATTGTTCATGTGATGGTTAAGCGATTTCATTGCTGGGGTGAAAATGGTAATGAGAAAAAAAGCTATAAATAGTGAAGATGAGGTGATGACTCAGGGCGATGTTTCAGAGGGCTGGAGAAAGTTGCAGGTGGAGCGCAGCTTTACTTCAGGCTTCATTAGAAGTCCTAATAACAGAATATTGAATATAATTTAAGTTAATGAGAAAAGGGTGAGGTCACCAGACAGACGAGGCAAGAAAGAAAAACTTCAAAACAGAGAAAAATCAAGCAGCTTCAAATCTGAGACGAAGGTTTAGCCATCATGGTACTTCTTGGCTTAGCTCAGTGTCTGAGGCATGGCCTGTGCTCAGAAAGTGTCTGCTGGAAAAATTCATTAAGAAATGTATGACTCCACTGCAAACAATTCAAATATTTAAACACTTATCAGAATTAGTCATAAAACTCAATGATATTTTAAGCTGAAGGAGATCTATAAGACGTTGGAAGAATAAAACCTGAAGCTCACAAACAGAGAGTGAGAAACACGTAGAAAATGAGCAGCGTGCTGGTCAGAGTAACTTCACGATCTGGCCAACCCTGAGCAAGACTGGACAAGATCCCACATTACTGCCTGCTATACACATACACGTTTGAGAGAGCCATTTTCTGGCCTAAAATGTTGAGGGGGAGTTCTTTTTTTATAGCAAATCTAATTATTTGAATCATGAGAAAGAAAGAACTAGAAACCTACTTTTTTTTTTTTAGTCATGTCAAAGCATGGGGAAGTTTCTGGGCCAGGGATTGAACCCACACCACACCAGTGACCTGAGCCCCAGCAGTGACAATGCCAGATCTTTAACCCACCAGGCCGCCAGGGAGCTCAGTGTTATTTTTCACTTTTGTGTGTTACCATAGACTTCGTGCATGACATTTTGTTCAGGAATCTTAGAAAAGGTATGTGTTAATGGCATTGCAACTAAAATGCCTACTTGATGGCAGAAACAGGAACAAAGATAATTAAAATGGTTTATTAGTGATAAAAACAGACTGCATATTTAGGCAAAAATATGGATATAGTTTAAAATCTCTAATAATAGTAAGGTGGGAAAGTTCATTTTAAATACTATTTATGATTGATCGAAGAACGGAATTCCAAAGTTATGGTTGTTATAGGAAAAAATGAACTGAAGTATGATTTCTAGGGTTTTGGAATAAAGAGTGAAAGATCCCAGGCAGAAGATGAATGTAAGTTGCTCACACAGGAATAATAATTAGATCTTTTAATTATAGGTAAAAGAATATTTAAAATTAAATAAATACGATAAAATGTATTATGTAAAAAAGAATGTTTATGAAAGAAATGTTTTGGGTTTTTTTCTTTTTACTTTTTTTTTAGGACTGCACCTGTGGCATATGGAAGTACCCAGGGTAGGGTTTGAATCGGAGCTACAGCCACTAGCCTAGGCCACAGCAACAGCAATGCGGGATCCAAGTTGCATTTTCAAGCTACACCACAGCTCATGGCAACGACGGATCCTTAACCTTCTGAGTGAGGCCAGGGATCGAACCTGCATCCTCATGGATCCTAGCTGGGTTCGTTAACCACTGAGCCACTAAGGGAACTCCAAGAAATGCTCTTTAGGAGAACATCAGGTGGAAGATGAAATTACTGCACTTTTCCATTACATGGCTCAAGTTATCTTTCTTACTTAAGTGTAATTAAAACATGAACCAATACAAAATCTAAACTGATAAAAGTCTAGAATAATGTGTGATTTTATCAATGTTAGGAAACTGGACATGTTCAGTTTGGAAAGCCCAAGTAAAGACAAGCTTTTACAAGCATGAGGTAAATAAGTCCATTCAATTATTCCTCTTCAAGGACAAAACCAGTCACAGGATTGAAATGAAGCAGGAATAATATCCTTTCAATGCACTGTCATGTTTCTGATACGCACATGTGAATGAGAATTGATCCCTGGATTGCTTTAAGATGATATTGGCATTCTCAACATTCAGGGGAGGACAAACTTTTTAAAAATGTATTTGATTATTCCAGGCTTCTACAATATTTTCGATTGTGCTGCAGAGAACAAAAGTAGTTTGTCAATTTCGTAAGAGTAAAAAATGATGAATCTTCCATTTAAAAATGATTTTTAAATTACAAGAGGCTGAGAGTTCCTGTTGTGCTCAGAGGGTTAAGAACCCAACATTGTTTCCGTGAGGATTCGGATTCAATCCCTGGCCTCACTCAGTGGGTTAAGGATCCAGCATTGCCGAAAGCTACAGCGTAGGTCAGAGACGCTGCTCAGATCTGGTGTTGCTGTGGCTGTGGTGTAGACCTCAACTGCAATTCCGATTCGACCCCTAGGTCCAGGAACTTTCATATGCTGCAGGAGTGGCCCTAAAAAGAAAAAGAAAAAAAAAAAGTAAATAAATTACAAGACGTTAAATTTGGAATCCATGTTTAGTTTCTAGGGTAATTTTATTATAAAATTAATAAATAATTAAATAGAAAACAATAAACAATACAAAATGTTTTATATATATGTGTATATATATATGTAAACTTCTAATTTCACCACTAAGAGATCTGTGAAGTTTGTATATTTCCTTTTTTGTCCCCTTTCTTTGAAAACATATTATGCATAGAAAGAAATGTTTTCTTTTTCATTTCGAGCCTTTGTTTTCAACGCAAAGTGATTTGGTCCCACCCTGACATTTGGAAAGTCCTGAGACTGCGGAGCTGCCCCGGTGGCTAAGGGTGGAAACCAGGAACACTGCCCGATGGCCTTCGACACGGGGACAGGGCCCCGCAAAAACGAAGTCTCGCCCAAAAGGGTGAGAGTGCTGGCATGGGAAACAACTGGAAGTAATCACATAAGCATGTTGTTATGATTTGAGTTATTTTAAAATATTTCCATAGTGGCATAGCATCACAAGGTATATTATAATAAATAAGAATATGCCTCGCCTTTCATATTTGTTAAAAGAATAGTAGTTTAAAGTATATATATGTGTGTGTGTGTAAATATATGTATGTATGACTGGATCACTTTGCTGGTACAGCAGAAATTGGCACAACACTGTAAATCAACTGTTTCAACAGGGAGTCTGGGGTTAAGAGATGTAATCTCTTGCATTTGGAGTGGACAAGCAATGAGATCCTACTGTCTAGCACAGGGAACTATATCCAGTCACTTGCGATGGAGCATGATGGATGATAATGTGAGAAAAAGAATATATGTGCGTGCATGTGTACGTGCGTGCGTGCGTGTGTGTGTGTGTGTGTGTGTCTGACTGGGTGTCTTTGCTGTACTGTGGAAATTGACAGAACACTGTAAATCAGTTATAATGAAAAAATAAAAATCATAAAATTTAAAAAGGATTAAAAAATTGGTAATTTAAAAATTGAGTTCACCCACATTTTTGTCAAATATCTAATTTGATTTAAAAATACATTGAAGAAAACTTTATGGTGAAATTTCTTTTACCTTAAGTCTCACGGCTGGGATAAGTTCATATTGTTACTGTTACAAGGTAACATAGGTTTGTGCCCCCAACACGTGGAGAGCATTTCAGACTCTCCAGTCCTCTTCAGTCTTTATTACTTCCCCAAACACCCACTTACATCAAGGGCTTGATGTCCCTAAGACCCTCTGTTGACAAACACAATTAGATCCTACCATTGTTCTTCTTGATAAACAAACAAATGAAAAAATCCACCCATCACATACTTTCAAGTTAAGCCAAATTACAGCCATTTGATCAAGCCTGAGCTAGCTGCTACTCTGTTCTTTCCTGTTTGAAGCAACGTACCATTGCATGCAAACAACTCAAACTCAGAATAATTAATTAATTAAAGGAGCAAACAACAGATTGCAGGCATGACAGATGATTTATTTCAGATATTCTCACAATACACACAACCACTCTCCTGTTTTTCTCCCATTCCTAAATGTACCATTTATCAGTAGGCTTAGACCACTGTTTCTACATGCCATGAATTGATAAAACATACCTAATTTATAGAAAAAAAAAATCTCCCTAATTACGTAAAGGCCAATGCGAACGGCTCTTTCGTAGGAAAGATACTCTTTTGTCAGTGTTTGCTGCTTCTGTTCATTACTTCTGGACCTCACAGTCTGCTTACTATCTTTGAAACCAGCCTACTTCTTACTGTAGTAGGCTAGCCCCAGTCTTAGTATAGTCCATTCTCTCTGTGTCCAGCTAGGTTGTGAGGACATCTTTCTAACAAGGGCAGAAGGCTCTGTTCTAGGAGGAGATGTGGCAACCCGAGTAACCGATGTGAAATCTACACGCAGGAGATTTGTTTTTCTAGAAACGACCAGGAACAATACTCTCCCGTGCACCTTCACCTTGGTCTGAAGGCTGATTCTGTGAAGCTGTCATCTCACTAACACTAGATTCTCCCTCATCTTTGGCTGTTTCTTTCTTTATCAAATGGATTTTGTATTTTTCCACTGTAAGCGGGTCCCTACATTGTACAACAATTTTCCAATTAAGCATAATTACAGGCAACAGAGTTGTACCTCCAACTTTCATCACTCGAAATCTTAAACTCCTCTCTCTGTTATTTTCTGCTATCAGTATTTTTCCGTTTAAAAGGTAGGTCTACAGTTTTTACAGATATTTTAATGAAATGCCTTCAGAAATTTTATTTTTTATTTATTTATTTTGATATTTAATGACTATAAAGTGTTTCATTAGCTACTAGGGTGTTTATTTAGAAAACAATATATTATACCATGTGCCATTCTGAGCATCTTCCATACGTTAAAACCTTTTACCTTCTTAACAATTACATAGCATAGATGATAATGATTCCCATTTTATTGGCGAGGATGTTGAGAACCAGAGACATCCAGTAGATTATCTAAGAACATACAGCTAGTAAGTGGTAGTAGAGTCAGGATTCAAATCCAGCACAGAGTCCCGGCTTTCATACACCAGCCACTACACCCTCACCCTCTTTCATTCTGTAGAAACCTTATTAACATAGAGGATGCCTAGCTTTACCTTCCTAAATTGAGAACAGTAAAAATTTAAATACATAGCCTTAAGAGCTGTTTTATTTAGTAGCTTGCTGAAGGCACTGGCAGGATGGAGATCTAATTAACATGTGACATAGTCGCTGTTTTCCAGATAATCAGTTTCTAATGCAGCTCAGAAGTAAGTGCAGACACCCCCTCATCCTATCACGTTCCCTTTGATGTGGAGCGCAGCACGCACCAGCATAAGCTCCTGCTTTCTCTCCCTGCTTCCTCTCGCGTGCCCTACCCCAGGGCCACGGAGTCTCATCAGTCTGGGAGTCTGGGGAAGAATGGGTATCTTCACCCCACCCTCTCCTCCTGGTGAGTCCAGGAAGGACTCTGCTCTCAGTCATGTTAGATTTCTGGTAAAAGTGGAACTTTCAGATAAGAAACCAGCAGTTCTGCCGAACGTTCTGGAATTGGGTAAGTCTGTGTGATGCTGGAAGTCAGGTTCAGAAACCCACTGTGATCACACACCCAAGGCAGCCTTGGCCCAGAAGGAAGGGACCACCTGCCTCTCCATCCATCTGCTCCTCCGCCATGCCAGTCCCTCAGGAGCTCAGGCAGGGGCGGGGCCGGGGAGTTTATGTTTCGAGCCTCTTCAAACACCCCAGTGTAAGATCACAACAGCTGAGGGTCCAGTTGCACTGCTGATGCTAAGCAAGTGCATTTTCCAAACCCAGACTCCTAAGGATTGCTGTGAATGCTTATCCTGAAGAAACAGCATTTTCCTGCCCTCAAGTTTGAAAACGTTCATTTAGTTCAAGCGAATGTCATCTGGCAGAATTCAGCTCATTTATTTTTCCGATCTTTTGTATCTTGGGTTCCTAACAGGCACGTCCTTTCCTTCGGCTTAAGTGCATCTTGAAATGTGGTGACAATGTCCTTTATGTCTTCATCGGGGCTACTGGCGTCAGTGGTGACCAGGACAAACCCGCTGGCATTTTACTAGTAATGTTCTCCACATTTAAATGCAACCCATTTATCAGTTTTCTCGCTTCGGGTTCTCCAACTTTATAAACTTCATTTATAAATAAAGTCTAATTTCCACTGTGAAATGCACAGTTTGTGCGCGCGCGCGTGTGTGTGTGTGTGTGTGTGTGTGTGTGTGTGTGTGTGTGTTTGTCTTTTGGGGGCCACACCCATGGCATATGGAGGTTCCCAGGCTAGGGATCGAATCAGAACTGTAGCTGCCAGCCTCACTACAGCCACAGCAATGGCATTTCCAAGCCGCGTCTGTGACCTACACACCACAGCTCACGGGCAATGCTGCCTCCTTGACCCACTGAGTGAGGTCAGGGATTGAAACCTCACTATTGGGATTCGTTTCTGCTGCGCCACAGTGGGAACTCCCACAGATCTTAATTAACATTTTAATATGTTGTGACAAATGCATGGATCCTGGTCACCCACACCCCATTCAATACAGAACAATTCCTTCCCCAAAATTTCTCTCATGCCCATTTACCAGTCAGGTCCCAACTAAGGGAATTGCTGCTTTTCGGATTTTTATAACCATAGATTAGTTTTGCCTTTTTGATGATTTCTACGTTCTGCAGGTCATCGTCTTTAGGCTACGTGGTGTTCTTTGTTGCATGCAAGGTCAGCCCCAAATGGTTACTTCTTCATGTCAAGAGTCTTATAAGGAATGGCAGACACCCTGGTCAACTTGAAAGGTTATTCAAAGCTCATTTTATGCTGGAGAGTGTGGAGAAAGGGGAACCCCCCTAAACTGCTGGAGGGAAGGTACGTAGGTGCAGTCACTCTGAAGAACAGCGCGGAGCATCCTCAAAAACCAGAGCGTGGCCACGTGACCCCGCAATCCCACTCCTGGCAGGTATCCAGACAAACTCTAATTTGAAAAGACACAGGCACCCCTCTGTTCACAGCAGCACTGTTCAGAAGAGTCAAGATACGGAAACAACCTAAATGTCCATCAAGAGAGGAATGGATAAAGCAGATGTAGTATGTATATACACACACATACACAACGGAATACCACTGAGCCACAGAAGAGAATGAAATTCTGCCATCTGCAGCAACATGGATGGACCCGAGATTATCGTGCTCAGTGAAATAAGTGAGAAAGAGAAAAACAAGTGCCATATTATATCTCTTTTATGTGGGATCTAAACTATGACGCAAATGAACTTATCTGTGAAACAGAAATAGAGTCACAGCAAAGAGAACAGACTTGCGGTCGCCAAGAGGGAGAAAGGTTGGTGAGTGGGAAGGACTGGGAGTTTGGGATTAGCAGGTACAAACTATTATATTTGGAAGGGATACAGAACAAAGTCCGATTGTATAGCATATGAAACTATACCTGATATCCTATGATTAAACCACAATGGAAAAGAATACAAAAAATAAAGTATATATAGATGTGTGTGTGTGTGTGTGTAACTGAATCAACATGCTATACAGCAGAAATTAATACAACATGCTGAATCAACTATGCTTCAATAAAGTACACTTTAAAAAAATCAACTTAATACTAACTTGTGGTGTTGACAAGTTGTTTTGAGCTTGAATATATTGAATACGATCTACAAAATACCTACTGCCCCTTCGTTTTTGTTCTAGGAATGAGTTTCTATGAATGCGTACCTATTGCTCAGCTTTATCTCTGAAGGTCACTTATCCAGGGGCTGTGGATTCGTCCCACACTGGGACTTAGAAGAAGAAAAACACAAACCTGGGTGCTCTGCGGACTTTGAGGTTCCAACAAATAACTCATAATTTCTAGCATAAGTATGTCTCGAATATTGCAAGAGAAATACTTATATTAAAAAAAGTATTCATTATTTATCAGAATTTCAAATTCGGGTGGGGAATGTTGCATTGCTTCTGGAAAGCCCATGCCACATGAACAGTGTTCCACTAACCCTACAATAATGAGACAAATATTATAGCCCTTTTGGCAGGAAGAACCACTTCAAGTAGGGGCGCTGGACTGAAAATAGATTTTCCCAGCGGGATGAATCATGAGGCATGATGTTTCCTACATAACACCGCTAAACATGCCACCTGGCTGCAGTGCCTCATTTGTAAAACCTTGAACATTTTCATGACTCCTGGTTCTTGCATGAGTTTTGTCATAAGGGAGTTATACAGAAAGTAAATGCATGTCTGACCAAAGGTCCCTTGCTCAGCTTGTGGCTCCTGGAAGACTCCTTGGGCAAGCCAGGCTGACACATTGATTTCCACTTCCTTCCTGCTTTCCAGATCACCCACATGCTGCTGCCACGGCTTACCGTCAACCCCACCGGCCAGGGGAACCTTTGTTTTTGTATTCGGAATCACTCGGGGAATTCTTCAAATCCCAACATCCAGGGTACAGCTCAGACCAAATTAGGTAAGAAGCTGTGGGAGTGGGCTTGCAGTACTTTTTAAGCCCCCCAGGTCATTGCGACACACAACCGAGGTCGAGAAATGGCGCCAGTACCCAACATGCTGCCTTTACAACAAATGGGGGTGGATTCTCAGTCCAACCGCCCCCTCCTCCGTCAGCGACTCACAATAATTTAAGCTTTTGCTTATTTCTTCCCAATCGGCTTCTTCCATAACTCTGTTCTCTTCTTATTTTTGACTTTAACCTTTATTTTTAAAGTTGGTGTTTGAGTGTGATCTCTGCAGGTTTTGACTCCCAGCAATCTCTCATGGGTTTGGCTCAAGTTGACTTCCATGGCTTTCCCTCTCTAAATACCTCAACATCCTCTCTTAGTCAACCCATCAAGACCCACTGCTGGGTCTACTGGTGACTAGTATCATGCCACTGCATAAGCAGGCTACTCTGGCTCTGTACACGGAGGGATTTCTGCATTTCTAGTCTACACATCGGTAATATCCATCCTGTGGTTGCCTCCTGAACACTGATTCTTTCTAATTGCGGGGAAGATTTAAGCCTTATGCACCCCTCTGAGGACTCCAGACCCTAGAATTCCTGGTTCATGGGTGCTCAAATTGAGCAATGAAATTTCAAGTCACATCATTTCTACATATTCTTTTCATAAGAGAAATTTATGTTGAAAGAGATAAATTCTTGCTGTAAACAACTTTCAAGTGGAGGACAAAAGAAAGAGAGAGAGAACAAAAGAAAGAGTAAAATTTCATCTTGGTCGTCTTTTGAACATTTGATTTTGGATAACTCAGAAAACACATGTCTCTCTTAAGTGAATTTTACCATATATGGAATTTTAAATGCAGTGACTAATGCTCATATTTCTGAGAATTATTCTTGGCACTGAAGCTATTTAGATACCCCCTTAAAGCCAAGAGAAATACTCACTATTATATGCCTTCCTAGATATTGTATACAAAAACACAAAGAGGCACACCATGCTTTTTTCACATAAATGCTATCTTGTTTTAAAAATCTAAAAGATCTCCTTGAAATTTACTTCTCCATAATTTTATCAAAAAAGTTTCTCCAAAGGTAATAAAGAATAATCTTTTACTCCTATATGTCACTGTTTCTCCAAAAAAAAAATGACACAAATTTTAAAAATCTAGTGCCAGTTATGTTACACACATGTATGAAAAGAAAACATAATTAAGACAAGCTAGAAGCACGTCTGTATCCTGAAATGCCATTAGTCTAAGGATGGAATGATTTTTTTACTATTTATTTTCACCTGTATGGCTAAGAAAACGTAATCTTACATGTATGTTTAAACAAAACTTTCTCTATGGCGGACCATACATATACATATATTCAAGGTTTAATTCAAGGTGTTGACATCATCCTTTACACCACTCGATACTGTCTGGATCTTGGTTTCCTCTGGGATTACTTCAGCAATAACTAGCACGATAACTTGGCTTGGGGCACTGCCTTTGGTTGAAGTATTTATCCTGAGAATCAAGGCAGAAGTGTTTTAAACTCGACTCCAAAGGGGACACTTACACCTAAGACAAATGACCAGTTTTCTGGTTTTGTTTTCTCAAAGGGGTGTCCCACACCAAGTAAAACATAGAAGCCATATGCTAGTTCCGTAGGGGGACAGTAGCTTTGTGCTCTTTACTGAAGATCCATTCCTTATGACTTACTGTGCACTGTCAGAGGCACAGCTGGGACAGTGACAAAGAGGCAACTTTGAGTCTGTCCATCCAGCCAAGCTGACGGAGACTTTGGCAATAAAGAGACTTCTGACCTTGGCTTATTCCTCCCATCCTCGTTCTTTTCTCCCACAAGGACTGATGCAACATCTACATTATGTTAGTGCCTGGACGATGGGCTGGGGACACCCTCAGCCAGTGGAAGGCTCTCAATTTAGGGTCCTTCTGTGTCAGTGTTCACTAAGTAATGAGTCAGATACAGGTTTTTAAAATCTCAAATATCCATATATTTTGTTTAAAGAAACAAACACAATGTCAGTTACCAAAAAGGTCCTTCCTACCTTAGCATATACACTTTAAAAATTTTTAGAGCGATACGAGATGAATGAAGGATTGTAAGTAGGTAGGTGGTCTCCGAATAGATCATGTCTCTTACAAGAAAGATGGGCGTCTACGGGGACTGTACAATTCACCCTACATTCTGCACTTGCCTGCTGAAGAGGGAGACAATTTAATGGACATCTCGGACAAGCAGGGCTGGATCGACGTGCCGTGGTTTTACTCAACCTCCAGCCACTGCTTAACTCGTCCCAAGTGATAGAAACCAACTCTGGCTGCAAGAATCTTCCGTCAAATTTTGGGGAACTGGTACTTGGAAGGCTCCAGAGTGTTAGGGTAATGGCATATTTGTGGTGAGAATTTGATTCTTCTAAAAGCCACCTTCGATTTAAGTGGGTTACATCCAACCCCTCTTACAAGATAAAATGGAACATGCATGGTTAGAATGCATAGAGATTTCAAAATGTCTTGGAGTGGGAAGAAGGAATTTTGGATGGTGCTTGCTCTGCAACTGGCTTCCTGCAAGCCCAGACTTAGTCAATGATCAGGGGAGGGTCGACCAGCATTGGCTTTGGACCCTGGATTCTGGTCGCTCGGACCAGAAAAGATGTTCCATATAAGTCTGCATACCGCCCAGCCTGGGGCATGCATAAACTCCCTCTCTTAACATTCGAAACTTATTAACATATTTTGGCAGAAAGGAAATGGCGAACGGGATCAACATATTTTTCCTGGAGTAAAAGGAGTGTGTGAACCAGGACAGGGAAGAAGGTCTAAAACGGCAAAACACGTGGAAAATCCAGGGACAAGGAAACGCACGATGCTGCAGATGAATCCTGTCCGTGGACCACGCTGTCTCGGGCTGGGGGAAAAAATCCCTGTGCATCTTTCCTGGGAACTTAAAGCCATCCCAAGGCTACGCAAGGTGTTACCCTCAGTCACGCTGGTTTTCCTTTTCTTGAAAATGAACTCAGTCAAAACCACGCTGTCTCTTTAGTCACTTGCTCCCTGGCTTGAGCCAACTAGGTCCCACTTAGCTATTCTCCGTAACCTAGGAAAGAGTGTTTTGTTCTTAAAACCGAAAAGGTCAAGAGCTTAGCAGCAAGTTCTGAGGCAAAACTCCAAAGGTGACAAGGGCGCCTCAGCCAAGCCCCGGAGTTCGCTTCTTGTGGTTCCTGCCTTGTCTGAGCTTCTCACCCTGCAGTGACCCTGCTACCAGCAGACACCTCATTCTCATCATGAAATGCCTCTGCCCCTTTGAAATTTGTATGTAGAATTGGACGGAGAAATGTCTTAGGCTGGCACGACAGGCTGGCATTTTCAATACAGTCTTTACGCAATAACAAGACCATAGACGAAGGGAAAGAAACCTGTGGACGGTGCCCTGAGCACCAGCTCTGAGTAGCGCAGTAACTGTCCCTCACCTCCAAATGGACGGCCCAGTTTCCCTCGGAACACACACTCTTTCGACGCCTTTCGCCCTCCCACTGGCAGCTCGTTCCATTAGACAAAAGCCCTCTCTCGTCCTTCCTTGTACAACCTGCTCTAGCCTCAAGCGATTCCCAAACTCACAACATTTGACTATGAGACATGGATGTGGCTGTATGGTGACCATTAGAGGCTGTGAGTCCCCTTCTGGCATCCACCTGAGTGCGGTTCCTAAAAGCCACACAGAAGGAAGCTGAACGTCTAGTGTCCACGAAGGGGAGGGGCCGAACTCCTCGGACTCCCTGCCGATGAAGACAGACGTCTAGGCACCATCTAGGCTTTGAGACTGAGGTCACAGCGCAAAGCAGGTGGACGTCTTTTCCCTCTTTCCTGCAGTAGATAGATTATCTGCACAAAGGGATTGGACCCGTTATGACAATCTGAATCAATAAAAATCAACAAGCTACGTTTTGGCTGTGTACTTAGATGAGAATTAAATCCTTTTTTTACATCACAATATCATTAGTAATTGCTTAATAAATACCTTTTGTTCAGAAAAGTTAAAAACGGATTATAGATGCTTCCATAGGACCTGTAGGGTCTAAAACCAAAGCCACTGGAGTTTCCTGGTGGCTCAGCAGGTTAAGAACCCAGTGTTGTCACCCCTGTGGCTCAGGTCACTGCTGTGGCATGGGTTTGATCCCTTGTCTGGGAACTTCTGCATGCCTTGGGTGCAGCCCCCAAAATAAATAAATACAACCAATGCCACTGATTTCACAAGAGAAAAATCAACACATTTTCGTCTACTCCGAAGGAATTTATTTTGAAGAATACTTTACAGAAATAGTTTTTAAAAAAAGAAACACTAAAAATGGCTAAAAACCGATTTCTTTCTTCTTTTTTTTTTTTTAACTTTTTAGGGCTGCACACAAGGCATATGAAATTCCCAGGTTAGGGGTTTAATTGGAACTGCAGCTGCCGGCCTACACCACAGCCACCGCAACACAGGATCCAAGCTCTGTCCGCAACCTACACCACAGCTCACGGCAATGCTGGATCCTTAACCCACTGAGCGAGGCCAGGGATCCATCGAACCCACATCCTCATGAATAGTAGTCGGGTTTGTTTCCTCTGGACCATGACAGGGACTCCTTCAAAAGGGACTTCTAATCACTTGTAAAGGGCACCCCTGCTGGCAAGTGATGCCACGTTTCATCATACAAAGTGTGTGTGGTGAAGCACAATCACGTGCCGTGGCGTTTCCTGGCACAGTCACTAGCCCTACCGGGAGGACACGGAATCCGCATCGCCTTTCATGATGTGCTTTATGCTCTGTGAACGTCCCCTCCCGTTGTAATATCTGCAGGGGGAACAATGGGACACAGAAAAGCTTAGCATATTCTGCTTGTTTCTCTTTCACAGCCTTTACACAAAACAATCCTTTTTCAGATTAAGTTGCAAGAGCCGTTCTCAATCCAAAGGCAAATTATCTTGGAGAAGGTGAAGAAAATGTAAGGAGATGTGTTTGGTTTAGGTGATTTCTCAGAATCCCTTGTTGATTTAACAGCAATCCAAAGCATAAATACTCTGGGACAGGAATCACTTAGGGTACATGCATCTTTATCAAATTGTGAGAATTATAACTGAAGAAGTGTCAAGACAAGAAAAGATGTTTCCTAATTTTGTGATTTTTCAACCGTAAGCAAGACAAAAGGAGTTATGTTGGCCTTGGAAAGCACTCTGTTCTTCCAATTACGGGAGGAAATTAAAGAACAAAATTAACATTAAGAAGATATAATGGAGTTTTCTTTTACAAACAGTAGATAGGTAATATGTGTCAGATTTTAATAAGTAATGGATTTTATGAATCACAGGATAATTTTAGAAGGATAAAGAAAATTTTGGAAAAATATGATCAAGTAATTCTGTGATAAAGCTATGAAAATACCAATAATACCACGATAAAATAAAACTATGACAAATGCAAAAGAAGTACAGGAGCCTGACTGACAAGACAGCATCCAGATTCACAGTCAGCGCTGACCTACAGGCCCACACCCCTAGAGACAGCCGTGTGGACAAGCAGTGACATCATTTAAAGTAAGACTTTTCTCTCTTTGAACTTAGAAGAGCAAAAACTGAAACTTTTCTCCCACAAACTCCGTTTTCCTACATATTCCGCTTTATAAAAAGAAGCAGGATAGTGCCTGCTCAAAAGAAAATGTGAATGAGAAACCCACATCCTGAATCCTTCTTTTACTGCAATGTATATTTGAGACTATCTGGTTCACGGGAGAGAGGTTAGAGAACAGGTCCCCAGAGTAACTGCGTGCTCCACCTCATGGAAGCGAAGCTGGTTACCTGGGAAAGTTGTTAAAGTTGTTTCTCCTCTTATTAGTGTGCTTTCAGGAAAACACAATGGTACTCATGAAATCACATCATATTGCACTCTGCTTTTTTCCCCGCACTTATTCATAACTTTTGTACAAAAAGCTCTCGTTCAGATTAACTTTCTAGGCTAGGTTTCAACCCAAAGCGACCTTATACCAGAGAAGCGACGCTCTTTCCAAGCCCATGGCTCACTTTAGCAGGTGGATGAGGACAATTTCAATGCCTATTACATGTCTTCCAACCAGTCTCTTGCACTGGATTTAAGCCTCAGGGAGTTGAGGACTGAGAGCCAACAACTCCAGGGGCCATTTTCAGGAAAGAGTGGAGTCTCAGGGACCAAACAGTCCTGCTCCCCAAAAATGAAGTGTTGCATGGAGTTGGCAAGAAAAATCTCGTTTCTGTGTAAAAGTCATGGGCATTACTTGATTCTGACCAGTCAGGGTAGATGCCATTATGCTGTGATAACAGCCCCAGTTAACCTCCACCCCCAAATAGCCCCAAAAGGTTTTTGTTGTTGCTGCTTCTGCGTTTCACTGTTGGGCTGTCTTTCCTCTCGCTAAGCTCACTGCTGTGGTTCACCTGGAACCTCTGCTCCCCGTTATCTTCACTCTAGGACCAAAGTTGATGGAGTGGCTTGTCTGGGACACTGCCTGCCTTGGGAAGAGGCGCGAGAGGTGGTAGTCCATGACATTTAGAGCTTCTGCCAAGTTTGTGCATCTGTTCTATTGGGCAGAGAAGGTACAGGGCCAAGCCTCATGTCGATGGGGCAAAGAAATAGAGCCTTCCCCTTGATGAGGCAATACAATTTTAACAATAACAAATAAATACAATTACATAAAGCATTAGGTATTAAATAATATCCAGCCTCCCTCATGGATATTGTTGAGGGAGAGAATGGTGAGCATCTGGGCAGAGGTGTCCAAGGGACCAAAACCCTCGCTCTAAGATGCGGAGAGCCCTAATCTGGGAGCTGGGTGAGGCAACGATCAGAGGGCCAAAGCGCTGAGACACTGTAGCAAGACTGAAGAAGAAAAAAAGAGGGGAACATGAACGGCATCATAAGGAACATAAGGGGGAAATGATAATATGTGCAGAGTTCCCATTGTGGCCCAGCGGTAGCACATTCGACTAGTAACCATGAGGACATGGGTTCAATCCCTAGCCTCGCTCAGGGGGTTAAAGATCCGGCATTGCTAGGAGCTGTGGTGTAGGTGACAGGGGCTGCTTGGATCCTTTGTTGCCCTGGCTGTGGCTGTGGTGTAGGCTGGCAGCTGCAGGTCCAATTCAACCCCTAGCCTGGGACCCTCCATTTGCCACACGTGTGGCCCTAAAAAAAAGCCATAATAGTAATAATAATATGGGAACATTATGATTAATGTATTCCACTAAAAGTATGTGTATATGACTAACTTATGCCATTAAACGTCCTAGATATAAAGGACAGAATCCTCGAAGGACAAAACTCACCACAGTCGACAAATGAAGACACATAAAATCTAAATAAATGGGTTGAAGACTCAGTATTAATAAATGTCAGCTCTCCCCAAATAAATACATAGAGTCAATGCAATTCTAATCAAAATTCCAGCTGGCTTTTAAGGGAAAAAAAGCATTATAAAAATATAAAGAAAGACAAGAGATCCATATCAGCCCCAAAAAATCTTGCCTTAGAAAAACAAAATTGGAAAACTTACAAATAAGATTGATTTTAAGACTTACTATGAAGCTACAATAATAAAGAGTATGGGGAGTTCCTGTTGTGGCTCAGCAGTTAACGAACCTGAGCAGCATCCCTGAGGATGCGGGTTCGACCCCTGGCCTCGCTCAGTGGGTTAAGGATCCGGCATTGCCCTGAGCTGTGGTGTAGGTCACAGACACAGTTTGGATCCCGCATTGTTGTGGCTGTGGTGTAAGCCGACAGCTACAGTTCTGGTTGGACCTCTAGCCTGGGAACCTCCATATGCCGTGGGCTTGGCCCTAAAATGACAAAATAAAAATAAAGAGTATGGTATTTTTGCATGGACAGAGAAATAGATGAATAGAACAGAACTGATACAAAACAGAACACATATGAAAACGTGGTCAATTGATTTTCAACAAAGGTGCCAAGAGTATTCAATGGGGAAAAAGTACTTACCCAGAACAATTGGACAGGTGTATGTTAACAAATGGATCACAACACTTACCTAATATCAATACAAATAATAATTTGAAATAGGTCATTGACTTCAATGTAAAAACTAAATAAATGATGCTTCAAGAAGAAGGCATAGTAATATATGCGTGTATCTTTTGGGTAGGCACTATTTTCTTAAAAAAAAGTAAAAAAATACTGTAAATGTTTTTATACCTATGTAATGTTTTATGTTTACATGTTATATCTTTAAATATAACATAAAAGACTGATATACGGAACTTCATCAAAATAAACAAAACACCTCTGTTCATAAATAGAAGACATTAGGAAAATGTAAAAAGCCACAGCAACACAGAAACTATATTCAATCTATATGAGATACACATAGCTCACAGAGGTTTTGCATTCCAAATAGAAAAAGAACTACAAATCAACAGCAAAAACATAAGTAACTCCATAAAAAATTGGCAAAAGACTTGAACAGTTACTTTAAAACAAGAAGATGCATGTCCAAACAGCACATAAAATGCTCAAGTCATCAGGGAAATTCATATTAAATCCACAATGCGATATCATTTCTCACCTACTAGAATTGCTAAAACAAAACAGAAAAACACATGAACACATTAAAGTTGTGAGGATCTGGCGCTAGTGGGACTCATACATTTCCTGTGGGAGCATAAAATGGTACAGTGACTTCAGAAGAATGTTTGGCAGAGCCTATGAAACCAAAGATACACCTACACTCTGATTCAGCGAGTTCTCTGCTTTACATCTATCCAAGATAAATCAAAATTGGCAAATACAAACTATGTGCACAAGTATGTTTATGTCAGCTCTAGTCATAACAGCAAACACGGAAAACTAACAAGAGAATGGATAAGCAAATTGTGGTTATGCTCATACAAGGGAAAACTTCTCAACAATAAAAAGAAACAAAATAGTGATTCACACACTAATATGGATGAATTTCAAAAACATTAGGTTGAGTGTCAAAAAGGTTTGTCACACAAGAGTTCACACATTATGAGTTTGTGATTAAATGCGCATAAACAAGCGAAACTAAAACATGGTAAGTAGAAACCAGAACTATGGTTACCTATCAGCGGTGCATTTGTCCCAGAAGAAAGCACAGGGAACGTTCAGAGTTGATGAGATATATGTATATATATTTGTGTGTGTGTGTGTCTTTTTTGTCTTTTTTGAGGGCCATACCTGTGGTGTATGGAGATTCCCATGCTAGAGGTCTAATCAGAGTTGTTGCTGCCGGCCTATGCCACAGCCACAGCATGTGGGATCCAAGCTACACCATAGCTCATGGCAACACCGGATCCTTAAGCCACTGAGCGAGGCCAGGGATCAAACCCACAACCTCATGGTTCCTAGTCGGATTCATTTCCGCTGAGCCACGACGGGAACTCCATGAGTTGATGACATATCTTGATTCAGGTGATGGTTACTCAAATGTGCATATTTATTAACATTTATTGAATGATATACTTGAGATCTGTACACTGCATAAAAATTTATCTCATATACACAAATCACATCAAATCTCAAGTGCACATGAAACAATCTCCAGCATAGTCTCTGTAGATAGAGACCATGTATAGATGTAACTCCCCCAAACTTAAAAGAGCTGAAATCAACGTACATCCTTTGATGACCAGGGAATGAGATTAGAAATTAATATTGAAGAAAATTGGAAAAATCACAGGTGTGAAAATCAAACACCATAGTCCTAAATAAGCAATAGAACCAAGAGTAAATCACAGAAGAAAATTAGAAAATGCTTTGAGATGAATGAAAATGAAGACATAGCATATCAAAACTTTGAGGATACAGCCAAAGCAGGTATTTAGAGAAAAATTTAATTTGTAAACACCCACAGTAAAAAAAAAAGAACAAAGATCTCAAATCAATACCATAAACCTAGCCCTGAAAACGGAGAGTGCACTAAGCCTAAACCAAGCAGAAGCAGGAAAGGAATAACAAAAACTGGGGCACAAATTAATAAAACAGAGAACAGAAAAACAATAAAGAAAATCAAAGAAAAAAGGTTTTGTCTTAAACATCAACCTACTGGACAAATCTTTAGGTAGAATGAGAAAGAGAGAGAGGATGAGAACTCAAAAATTACTAAAGTCAAGGAGGTCCCATCATGGCTCAGTGGTTAATGAATCTGACTAGGAACCATGAGGTTGCGGGTTTGATCCCTGGCCTCTCTCAGTGGTTAAGCATCCAGCATTGCCGTGAGCTGTGGTCGCAGATGTGGCTTGGATCTGACGGTGCTGTGGCTCTGGCGTAGGCCGGTGGCTACAGCTCCGGTTAGACCCTTAGCCTGGGAACCTCCACATGTAGTGGGTGCAGCCCTAGAAAAGACAAAAGGACAATTTAAAAAAAAATTACTAAAGTCAAGAATGAAAGAGAATCATGGCCAAGTGGAATTTATCTCAGAAATACAAGGTTGGTATAATATGTGAAACTCAATTAACCTCATACCCCTTATCAATAAAATAATGGACAAAAACCACAGGGTCATCTCACCAGAGGCAGAAAAAGCATTTAATAAAATCCAGTGCCCTTTTATAATAGAAACACTTAACAAACTAGGAATAGCAGGCAACTTTCTCAATCGGATAAAGGGTATGAATAACGCACAGCTAACATCTTAATGGTGAAAGATTCACTCAGAACAAGACAGGGATGGTTGCTCTTGCAACCAACCTCTGCAATTCAACACTGTGCTAGAAGGTCTAAGATGGTAAATTAGACAAGAAAATAAAGTCATCCAGACTGGAAAGGAAATAGTAAATCTATCTCTACTTACAGATGACATGATCTTGCATACAGAAAATCTTAATGAATCTGTTAAAAATCTATTAGAACTAATAAAGAACTTCAGCAAGGCTACAGGGTATATGATCTATATGTAAGGATTAACTATATTTCCAGGCACTAGCAATGAAAAACCTGAAATGAAATTAAGAAAACAATTCCATTGATAACAGCATCTAGTAGAATAAAATATTTAGAAGAAAAGTTAACATGAGGAATGCAAAATGTACAACATTCTGAAAATTACAAAACATTGTTGAAAGAAATTAAAGATGACCTAAATAAATGGAAAGAAATCTTGTGTTTATGGGTCAGAAGACTTACTATTGTTAAAACGGCAATATTCCCATGTTGACCACAGATTCAACACAGTCCTTATCAAAATACCAGCTTGATATTTTACAGAAATTCACAAGTTGATCACACAGATTAATACAGAAATGCAAGGTCCCCAGGAATAGTCAAAACTATTTTGAAAAAGAATAAAGTCAGAGAACCCATACTTCCCAATTTTAAAGACTTTCTAGGAAGCTATTATAATCAAGACAGTGTGGTACTGGCATGGCACGAGGATAAACACAGAGATATCCATGGAATAAAATTCAGAGTCCAGAATTAAACCATTACCTTGATGGTTCACTGTTTTTCCATGAGATTGCCAAAGAAAATTCAACAGGAAAAGACTACTCTTTTCAACAAATGGCACTAGGAAAACTGGATAGTCTCATGCAGAAGAATGAATTCATACCCACTTTTTCACAGAATACACAACAACTCACTCAAAATAAATCACAGAGATGTAAGAGCTAAAATAATAAATTCTTATGAGAACATATAGGGTAAATCTTTATGACCTTAGATAAATATTTTTATTTTATTTTTATTAGAGTATAGTTGATTTACAGTGTTGTGCCAATTTCTTCTGTACAGCACACACACACATATATATTCTTTTCTCATAGTATCTTCCATCATGTTCTATCTCAAGAACAGGATATAGACCCCTGTGCTGTATGTAGGACATCCTTGCTTAACCATTCTAAACGTAATACTTTGCATCTACCAACTCCAAACTCCCATCCATACAACTTCCTCCCCCTCTCCCTTAGCAACCACAAGTCTGTTCTCTATGTCCATGACTCTGTTTCTGTTTTGTACATAGGTAAATCATCTTTAAAATAACACAAAAATCTCAAATAACAAAAGAAAATGGAGATAAATTGACTTCATCCACCTAAAAACCTTGTAGATTCAAAGGACACCAGAAAGTGAAAAGGCAACCTACAGAATGGGAGGGAATATTTGCAAATCCTATATCTGATAAGGGAATTGAATCTTGAATATGCAACTTTCAACTAAAAAAAAATTAAAAAGACAAATTGTATGAAAACACAAGAGACCCCGAGTAGCAAAAGCAATATTGAAAAATAAAAAATGGAAATGGAGGAATCTGGCTCTCCTTCAGATAATACTACAAAGCTACAGTTATCAAAACAATATGGTACTAGCACAAAAACAGAAATGTAGATTAATGGAACAGGATAGACAATCCATAAATAAATCCAAGCACCCAAGGTCAACTAATCTATGACAAAGGTGGCAAGAATATACAGTGGAAGAAAGACAGTCTCGTCAATAAATGGTGCTGGGAAAAACTGGAAAGCTACATGTAAAAGACTGAAATTAGAACACTCTTTAACACCAGACATAAAAATTAATTCAAAATGACTTAGAGATCTAAATATAAGGTCAGATCCCATAAAACTCTTAGAGGGAAACACAGGCAGAAAACTCTTTGACATAAATCACAGCAACATCTTGTTTGGTCCACCTCCTAGAATGATGACAATAAAGACAAATAAACCAATGGGACCTATTCAAATTCAAAAACTTTTGCACAGCAAAGGAAACCATTAAAAAACACACAGAATGGGAGAAAATCTTTGCAAACGATGCAACAGACAAGGGCCTACCCTCTCAAATATATGAAGAACCCATACGACTCAACAACAAAAAAACAAACAACCCACTTGAAAAATGGGCAGACCTAAACAGACATTTCTCCAAAGCAAAAATACGGATGGCCAACAGGCATATGAAAAAATGCTTACCACCAGTAATTATTAGAGAAATGAAAATCAAAACTACAATAAGGTGCCACCTTACACTGGCCAAACAGCTATCATTAACAAGACTACCGGGAACTCTCCTCCACTGTTGGTGGGAATTAAGGTGGTATAATCACTGTAGAAAACAGTATGAAGGTACCTCAGAAAACTAAATATAGAACTACCATGTGATCCAGCAATCCCATTCCTGGGCATATATCCAGACAAAACTCTGTACCCCTATATTCACTGCAGCACCATTCACAATAGCCGAGACACGGAAACAACCGAAATGTCCACTGACAGATGAATGGATTAAGATATGGTACATATACACGGTGGAATCCTACTTGACCATAAAAAAGAACAAAATAATGCCATTTGCAGCAACGTGGATGGAAGTAGAGATTCTCATACAAGTGAAGGGAACTAGAAAGGAAAAGACAAATACCATGGGATATCACTTATTTGTGGACTCTAAAATATGGCAAAGATGATCCTATCCAAAAAACAGAAACAGAGCGCTGCCAAGGAGAGCAGACTCGAGGTTCCCGGGGGAGTAGGGGGAGCGAGCGAGTGGGATGGATGAGGAGGTTGGGGTTTTAGACACATACAGTTAGTTATACTTGGAATGGATGGGCAGGGAGGCCCTGCTGTACAGCACAGGGAACTGGGTGTGATTGGGTCACTTTGCTGTACAGCAGAAAATGAAGACACACTGCCAATCAACTATACTTTAATGTTTTAAGAAGTGGGCAAACAAGTCTAATTAGACATTTCGCCAGAAAAGATATACAAATGATCGATAAACACTAGATGTGTGAAAGGGTACTCCACATCTTTAGTAATTAGGGCAATGCCAATCAAAAGATACCACTTCCAACCCATTATTTTGCTTCTCGAATTGCCCCCATCCATGGAGGAGAGACAGAAGGAGGCGGCAGATCCTTTCAAACTAGTAGGTGGCAGGTTCACTAACAAAGGAACTTCCTTAGCAGCCTCACCTTGGGCAAGAGGGGCAAACCTCTGCACATGTCCGGCAGAATCTTTAAAGTTGATCTAGAGGCCTTAATGGGCTTCAGTACTGTGTTCTGTCCAGACGATTCTGACACCATCTCACTCTCTCAGGGCCGTGATTTTGAGAGCACTCCCGGTGTGAGAGTGGTGGGTGACACGTACGATGCAAGGACGGGGGAGGGTGAGGAGTCGGGCGTTCCCGGGTGCACCTCTTGGGACCGCAGCCTCTTGATGACCTCCCCAACTCCCACATCAGCCGCAATCAAATGGACAGGTGGTAAAAAGTCTTGGGGAGAACTTGGAAAAATAGAAACCCTCCTCCACCGCTGGTAGCAGTGTGACACGGAGAACCGTCTGGCAACTCTTCAAAACGTTAAACAGAGGTGGAGCTGGTCACCCTGCTTTTAGGTATACACTCAAGAGCAATGACAAGCCATGTCTCCACCACAGTTTGTACATGAACTTTTACATAAGCATTATGCACAGCAGCCGGAGGGTGGAAAATATGCAATGGCCAGTAAGTGCTGTGAGGATAGCTAAGATGGGGCATGGTCATTCAATGAAATATTACTCAGCAATGAAAAGGAGTGGGTACGAACCCATACCGCAGCCCAGACGAACAATGAAAAATCGTATTCCACGTGAGAGGAGCCACTCACAAGAGACTAATTATGATATGATTCTACTTGTATGAAATGTCCAGCGTAAACCCTTCTGTAGAGACAGAAACTAGATTAGTTGTCACCCAGGGCTGCTGAGGAGGAGGGGAATGGGAATAATTGCTGTGTGTAGAGCATGGTAAGCAAATGCTCAAAGTAACGGCGGTGATGATGGCGCGCTATTGGTGAAGGGAATAGAAAACATTGACGTGGACGCTTCAAGTGGGTGAAACGCGTGGAATATAAACGACGTCGCAATAAGGATGTTTTACACACACACACACACACACACAGAGCAAATGCAAAACTGCCATTCCACACTCAGTTCAGTAGACGTTTCTTAACTGAGAGCGGAATTTTTCTCAGGAGGCTTGTGCAGATAGGAATCATTCATTGCGTCTCCATTTAGCCCAGAAAAATCACTGGGGAGAAACATGACAATGGGAAACACAACAGTGTCCAGAGGCTGGGTTCGCACCTGTGCTGAGCTCTCAGCGCCCCCTGGGCCAGTGGCCTAACTTCTCCAGACTTACTTCTCCTGTAACATAGGTGTTCAGACCAGAAAACCTCTGCCATTCCCTCTGATCTCCAAAATCCGATGCACCTTTTCATTGAATTATGCACTTTCATTACGAGGATACCATCTTTCTGTTCAGCTTGTCTCCTGCAGTTGTTTCCCACTTAATACCAAACTATCTGAAGCCTTTTCCCTGAACTGATAGAGATGTGGTCTTGCTTCCAAATCAGGACAAATAGCGATCTGTTATTGGAACGCCCACTGTGGCTACTTGCTACCTGCCAATTTTCTGGGAATGGAGAATCTAGTTAGAAAGAAAACACAGAAGAGACAAATTGTACCGAGGGGCTCATTTTATAGGCACAGAGATGTTAATTTTGGATTTAGCTATGTTTTTTGAGAAATCAGTCCCAGAGCTTAAGATATTTGCTCAGATTTTAGAGCATCTGAATACCTGTGGGCCGGGATCACGGGTATTTGCTATTCACACTCTTCTTGACACATGATACAGCTCCAGACATCAAACAGCAACTTCCATCCATGCAGAATAAAGTGGTTTCTATGCATTACTGAGAAATTGGCGGTGGAGTGGAGAATGGGCTTTAGATGGAGGCTACAGTAAATTGTGCGAAGTTGTCATAATACCGCGTCCGAGCGAGGGATGGGGCAAACTACTTACAGACTTCTCCCTCTGGCAAAGGTCAGCGCCTCCATAAAGGGGGAGAAGAGGTACTTCAAACTCTTTATGACTAATCGGTGAGTCCGTTATTACGTGAGTTACGGATGCTTACGGTGGAAAGTCTGGAAATTGAATTCCTGAGTTTCACATCTAACCACAAAAACTTACACCAAACCTTCTGGCATATGGATTTTTAAAAGTTTGTTTTAGAATTATGTCTATCATCTTTACACTTCTTTTATTTGTCAACTATTGAATAACAAGAAAAAGAGCTCATATTTTGCTTAAGAATCTTTCTTTGCCCAGATACAAGTTGCACAGGGTTTATGTTTGTTTTACCTGCAAAGCACGAATTACTTCAGAAGGACAGTTCCCTTCTGCCACGACTGACTCTGCGACCTGCGAGGCAGAGGTCAGGCTGCCATAAACCCTTGGAGAGAGAGAGACTCTGAAGTTCTAGAGGGGTGACCATAAAGATGTCCTTTGTGGGGAATGGAGCACCCTTTGGGAGCCCGAGATGCTTGCAGACATCACGCTACCAGTTCTTTCTGCCGCATTCTCCACTCTGAATACTTACACACGAATCAAACCAAGTCCCAGCGCACACCCACGGATGGCTTGGGTGGGGAAATTTTACAAGAGGAGGTCTGACTATCAAGGCTGGAAAAGGGCAGACAGTCCCACATGCTTCTTTATTTATTTTATGACTTTTTAGGGCTGCACTCAGACATATGGAAGTTCCCAGGCTAGGGGTCAAATTGGAGTCACAGCTGCCGGCCTATGCCACAGCCCCAGCAACCCAGGATCCAAGCCATGTCTGTGACACCACAGCTCACAGCAACACCAGATCCTTAACCCACTGAGCAAAGCCAGGTATCAAACCCACATCCTCATGGATACTAGTCAGGTTTGTTATTGCTGAGCCTGGATGGAAACTCCTTATTTTTTAATTTTATTGGAGCATAGTTGACTTACAAAGTTGTGTTAGTTTCAGGTGCACAGCAAAGTAAATCAGCTATACGCATACATATATCCATTCCTTCTCAGATTCTTTTCCCATATGGGTTACTACGCATTACTGAGTAGATTTCCCTGTGCTATAAAGTAGGTCCTTGTTACTTATCTATCTTATGTATAGTAGTCATGCTTCTTTAGACGATGTTTATGAGCTGACTGCAAAAGGCTTTCCTTCACCACTAGTAAGATTTGCTTGGCTGAAACTCTCTCTTCTTCCTTTTCTCTCATTTCTACTTTTTGTACCAACACACAAAAATCAGCTATTTCCTAAATAATAATATTTGAGGACAAGCATCATATCTATTACAAATTGCATCATGCCCCCCCCCAATTTATGTGTTAAAGTCCTAACCCCCATGCCTCAGAACGTGACCTTTATGGAAATAGGGTGGTCGCAGACATAAGTAGTTGAAGGTTTCCTGGAAGAGGATGGGCCCTTAATCCAACATGACTGGTGTCTTTATAAAAAGAACACCTTGTGATGAGAAAGCGACATGTGCTGAGTGAAGGTGATGGGAAGACACAGGAAGCACAACATCTACGAGGAAACCCAAAGACTTGCAGCAACCCCCAGAAGAAGCTGGGGGACAGGCCTGGAACAGCTTCTCCTTCACAGCCTCAGAGGGAACCAGCCCTGCAGACACCTTGCTCTCGATCTTCTGGCCTCCAGAGTCACAAGGTCGTGTTTCTGTTGTGTTAGCCACCCAGTCTCTGGGAACTAATACACTATCCATCCTAAGTTTCTCCACCAAGAATGGTCATCAGAGGGAATACACCTTGTTATATAACTACTTCTTGATCCTGGAAGCCTTTCAGAGTCACTAAGTCAGTTGAAACTGAACGCTTGAAGGTCACCAATGACAGCTAATTTTCTAAATTTAGTCCTTTCCTCACTCTGCATCTTTTAAAGCACTATGGACCTTCTCTCGAGTCTTAAAAATTCAATAAATTTCCATCAACGTGTCCACTTTGGGCTTCCTTTTCTTACTCAACAAAATGATTTCATACTTCTATTTAAGAACTCCATTTACTCTAATTTTCTGAATCTAACATCTTAGCGTGATAGAGTGGAGCGACTCAAAATGCTTCCTTCTTAAACCCTCAACCAACCATCTGGTATTTCAGGACTGATTTATTGAGCATCTGCTATTTGGTCAGACTACAGAGGCAGCAGAGCTCACCGAGCCTTTTACACGTATCTTATCACCCAGCCTCTGTGAGTCAGTTTTGTTTACCAACCTGATTGTTTCATGGGTGCCCAGACATCTGTGCGACATGACTGTCCATGTCTCTGAGAATGTGTGTCTGGATGAGATGAACTTTGGAGTCAATACAGTGGGTAAAGCAGATGACTCTCCCTGGTGTGAGTGGGCCTCAACCAACCAATTGACCATGCCATGTTAGTTTTAGGTATCAGCGCAGTGACCCATACATATATATGCACACACATACACACATATGTACGTTTTCACACGCACACATATGTACATCCACATGTGTGTATATATGTGTGTATCTATACATGTATTTGTTTTCAGATTCTTTTCCTTTATAGGTTAACACAACAGATCAAGTAGAGTGCCCCGTGCTACACAGCAGGTCTTTGTTGTTACGTACATATGTCTACATACATAACGTGTACATGCATACATGCCTACATGTATCTGTAAACATATGCATATATACATAGATATATTCCCTTTCAGATTCTTTTCCTTTACAGGTTATCACAAAATATCAAATACACTTCCCTGTGCTATACAGGAGGTCCTTGTTGCTTAAGCATTTTATATACAGTAGGAGGTAATTCTTAATCTCAAACTCCTAATTTCTCTCTCCTGCCTCCCTTCCACATTGGGAACCCTAAGTTTGTTTTCTATGTCTGTAAGTCTATTTCTGTTTGGTGAATAAATTCACTTGTGTCATTCCTATGTCTTTTCACCTCAACTACTCAGCCCACCGCCTGGGAATGTTACACGGCCTCGTTCCCTTCATGTTTCTCAAAGGACCTTGTGCTCGTACAAGAAGATGTGCAACACGTGTTTACGGGAGCTGAGGACCCTTGTCCAATTTAGGAAGGTTAGCACAGGCCGTTCGTGGGCTCCAAGGCCTGGAAGTAAGAGGGAGAGGGGCCTGGACATTTGGGCCACTTGGTTCAACGTCAGCATTTTCCCAACCATGAACGTGCCCGTCCCATGCCGCCTCCTCCGCCAACGGCAGTGGTTCTGGAATCCTCTCAGCATCCAGAAACCACAGAAATGCTTTTCTTTCCCAACTAAAAAATAAATGACACAAATTGCCTTTGCTGCTGCTTAATATACTTATACCCCAACTCATACAGATCACTCCATCGAATGCCTTAGCTCATCTTGCTTTTCATGAGAAGCATCTCACGAAGCAATTTGATAATTTATGACTGGGTACAAATATTTAATGTCACTTCATGCCAGATTTTTTTATGCCAAGTTGAAATTTCAAACTTAACGACAGACGTTAATTAGAACACTTCAGGGTTCACATAGTTTAAAGTAAAGTAAAAGAAGAACACCGGCTGAATTATTTTTACTATCTGGATAGAAAATATTTTCCTAAAATTACCTTCTCATGCAGACACCTAGAAGGCCTGCCTTGAAAGCATTTCAAGGTTGTTTTTCAGACAACCCAGTTTCCAAGTCACAAGTCACCATTATCAGTGAATTGAAAGGATGTCAGAGCCTTCAGATTTAGCAGTTAGTACTCAAGAACTGTTTTCTTTTCTTTCTTTCTTTCTTTTTTTTTCTTTTGGCTTTTTAGGGCTGTACTAGTGGCATGTGGACGTTCCCGGGTGAAATCAGAGCTACAGCTGCCGGCCTACACCGCAGCCACAGCAACACAGGATCCAAGCCACGTCTACAACCTACACCACAGCTCATGGCAACGCTGGATCCTTCACCCACTGAGCAAGGCCAGGGATTGAACCTGTAACCTCATGGTTCGTAGTTGGATTCGTTTCCACTGCACCATGTTGGGAACTCCAAGAACTGTTTCCTTTTTGATTCTCAGCCCTCCAGGCGTGAAGGCAGCATCTACCTGTTCTGACTCATTTCAACTCCTGTCTCTCTAGAATCTTGCTTGCCAACCCCTAGCCTGTGCCAGACCTTGGTGAGTCTTGGGCCAAAGCATAAACTTTGTCTCTTTTATGCTAAAACCACCTTCCTTCCCACGTATTAACTGCTTCCATGGGAAGAGTTAGGGTTCACCTTACACACCCCATGGGAGGCTCCAGTGACCTGTGAACAGAAATTACGAGATAATTATACCCAACACCCCCTTGGAAAGTCCCACTGAGGGAAAAACAACCGAGAATTCTCAATTGTTTTTAGGCAAGAGAACCATGTAATAGAACATCATGGACTTACATGCCATTACTCAAGCTAGCAGTGGACCAAAGGAAAACAAACTACTGAATTAAGCTTGGGCTTGAAAAGCTGTTTGGAAAAGAAGGTTTTTAATTCCTTGAAGATGCGCACCTCTACCGAAAAAGCTACATCTTCCCCTTCCTCGCTTCCTCAGTCTTGGTCTCCTTTCAGAGACTCTATTCCACCTCATTGCGATTGATCACGACAGAGTTTGGGGTCTTTTTCTCTCCCCTGTAGCTGCTTCACTCTGCTGCCTGAAGCTTAGTGCCCAGAAATTTTTGGCAGATCTTTCAATGATGTCTCTATAAAATGAATAAGAATTCACTGGAACGGGCTATCCGTGGCAAGCATAATTTCACTTGTGTAAAGAGACAGTACTAGTTTCCAAAGTTGTGATGATCATGTATTTTTCAAACTGTTTATTTTGGGGGTTTTGCCGTCATTTAAAAAATAAAATCCTTGTTGTTCGCATTGTGGCTCCGCAGTAAACAACCTTACAAGGTTCCGTGAGGATCCAGGTTTGATCCCTGGTCCTGACCCGTGGGTTAAGGATCCAGTGCTGCTATGAGCTGTGGTGTAGGTCGCAGATGCCGCTCGCATGTGGTGCTGATGTGGCTGTGGCTGTGGTGTAAGCCGGCAGCTTCAGCTCCCATTCGACCCCTCACCAGGGAACTTCCATATGCTGTACATGCAGCCCCAAGAAGCAATCAATGCAACCATCAATACATACATACACACGTACATACATACCTGCATACACAAATTAATTAAATAAAAAATAAAGTCCAGAAGCTCTTTCCTCCATGTAGCTGGCGAAAAACAAACTCACAAATGTCTAGCATCCCAAACAAAGCCATGGACTCCTAGGTCCTCGTGAGAGAACGGGGCAAAGTGTCAACTGGAAGAATAAAAGCTGTTGCGGAATGCGTATCCCCATCAAACCGGAGAAACGGACATGCCATCTCTACGTCCCCAGGAAGGGCCGTTGACTTAGAATTGTGGGTAAAACCACTACTTGTTCTGAAACCTAACTAGCACCATCTGAAAGCCCATTTAATTACCTAGTACCTAAAACTAGAAAAGTCTGGGAATACGACATCCCTGAGACAGCATGAGACAATAAGTATGAATCCCAAAGACAGACTAAAAAGAGAGAGAGGAAGGGGCGAAAGCGGGAAGAGGAAGAGAAAATGAGGCGGGGGGGGGGGGAGGAGGAGACAAGAACCCTAAAATCACAGCATCACTGGCCATTTTACGTAGGCGCAAAGAGCTTCCGCAGTTCATACCAGCACTGGAATGGTACGATAAAATATTTGATGTTTATAGAGTAGCCTTTGTCTATCCAAGTATGTGTCACAATATCAAATCAGTGAACTAAATCATCTGTTTAGGAAGATGACTATCAATTTTCTTACATGTGTTTTGACACTTTAAGGGAGATGACTTAACTACAACATCTTCAAAGTAAGAAAATGAAATTAATGACGATACTTCATAATTGAGATCCCATTTAATATCACCATTATTCAGTAAATTCCTACAATTATTTTCTCAGGTCACACTTCAGAATGGTCATTCATGCCGCTTTGGTAGCGTGGTGACAGAAAACATTAGAAATCTCCATATTTTAACAAATATTAATATCAGTAATAGAAACATGCATGTAAGCATATCTGCCACTATTCTTTTTTTTTTTTGTCTTTTTTGTTGTTGTTGTTGTTGTTGTTGTTGCTATTTCTTGGGCCGCTCCCGCGGCACATGGAGGTTCCCAGGCTAGGGGTCGAATCGGAGCTGTAGCCACCGGCCTACGCCAGAGCCACAGCAACGCGGGATCCGAGCCGCGTCTGCAACCTACACCACAGCTCACGGCAACGCCGGATCGTCAACCCACTGAGCAAGGCCAGGGACCGAACCCGCAACCTCATGGTTCCTAGTCGGATTCGCTAACCACTGCGCCACGACACGAACTCCCATCTGCCACTATTCTAAGCATTTTTCTTTTCTTTCTGTTTTCCTAGGGCTGCACCGGCAGTATATGGAAGTTCCCAGGCTAAGGGTTGAATTGGAGCTGCAGCTGCTGGCCTACGCCACAACCACAGCAATGCCAGATCCGAGTTGCATCTGTGACCTACACCACAGCTCGAAGCACCGCTGGATCCGTAACCCACGGAGGGAGGCCAGGGATCAAACCCACGCCCTCACAGGCACTATGTCGGATTCTTAACCCACTGAGCCACAATGGGAACTCCCACTTTTCTTATGTTAACTCATTCGCTCTTCACAATAACCTTATGCATTAGGTCCTACCATTTGCCCCATTTTAAAATGAGCAATTAAGGCACAGAGAGATCAAGTAATTTATCCTAAGTCACACACCTGACTATCTGATACAGTGTTTCAAAGGATCTGAAAATTCTCTAACCTTTAATGGGAATTCAGTACCAGGTTTTTTTACTTTCAACTCTATGTGAATTTAAATCTAAATGTTTATAATGTGTGGCTTAGTTGGCAATTGCCTCTTGAACTGGTTTAAATATGTGTTTCTGTTTCCTCTGAATACAAAGGTTATTCTACTTGTATTTCTTTACATTTGTTGTATCTTTCAAGGGAGAATGGTAAAAAAAAAAAAAAGATATCAGAAAAGAACAGTGAATTAGGACATATTGAACAATTTTTTGCATTCAGTTGCTGAGCACCTACTGTGGACTGCACTTGAATTTCTTCCATCATACCCCCACCTGTGGCCACCTGGCCACTGCCAACATTGGGTCTCCTTTCCAACCAAACTCCTGTATCTCTTTTACTTTCTAGAAGAGTATTAATTTACCAAAAGCACAAATTCGAATGTCTCTTACTTGGGGGATATTGGTCCTATAGATGTTAAAGAAGTGTCGGTACTCATTTCCAAGCTCCAGAGATCAAACATACATAAAAATGACCGGCATCTTGCTAAATGTCTCCTTATTAACATGTCATCTGGGCCCAATAAGTTTACTTGTCATTGAACAAACAAAAAAATTATTTGTTTCGGGAGGAAGCACATTCATCAGTTTGCCAAAGCCTGCATCCAAGTTGCTATTCCAGCAAATGGTAGGATGAATCTTCATTCACAAGCAAGAATGGGCTCTTTCAGAGCTGCTCTCTCCCAGTGTCTCAACATACTGCTGCCAAGTGAATGGGTATTCTCTGGCAGAGCCATATAGAAAGCAGCCTGCAGCTTCTAGCAATGATACCAGTACACACACACACACACACACACGAGCACTGCACACGCCCATCTTTACCACAGTTGTACAGTTTGAGAGTTTGCCATTGTTTAAACTGTGTTTAAAACTCATTTTAAATAGGGTCGTCTTCTCTGTCTGTGTTATGGTTGCCAAAAGGGAAAGAGGAGGGAGGGATAAATCAGGAGTTCAGAATTGAAAATATACACACCACAATATAGAAAATAGACACTTGACAAGGACCTACAGGGAGCTATGCTCAATATTTTATAACAATTTATAAGAGAGAAGAATTTGAAAAAACACATATATGTGTGTATAACTGAATCACTTTGCTGTACGCCTGTAACTAACACAACATTGTAAATAACTATACTTCAATAAAATAAATAAATAGGTTGTCTATGTAGTGATGAAATTGTGTCGTTTCTTGAAAACAAGATCCACCTAAAAGAATTTAAACGTCGAAAAAAATAAAACACAATTCACATTACAAGTTCCCATTGTAGCTCAGTGGATTAAGAACCTGACATATGCGTCCCTAAGGATGTGGGTTCAATCCCTGGGCCCTCTCAGTGGGTTAAGGATCTGGTGTTGCTGCAGTGTAGACGGTAGATGGGGCTTGGATCTGGCATTGCCGTGGCTGTGGCATAGGCCTGCAGCTGCAGCTCCGACTCCACCCCTAAGGCAGGGACTTCCGTGTGCCACAGGTGCAGCTGCAAAAAAGAAAATAAAGAATTAGAATAGCAATTAAGTAATAGAAATTTGGGGTGTAATAGGACTGCTTGGCAGAAGTTTACTTTGCAGCAGACTCTGCAAAGAAATAGCTTGAACTATGTAAACTATTTTGTTAAGAATATTTATCACATGAGTTCTATCTCTAGAATTAGAACTAATTTATAGATTAAATGATGTAGCAATTATAATAGTCTAACTTAGAGTTTATATCATACTTCCAGTTTTTAACAGATAGATGTGTAAGAGTTTGAAATTATTTTGACAGAGAGGCTTTTGGTCTTCCATCTTTAAATAACCCTAAAAGAGAGGGAGTCACAGCTCTTAGGCAAGGTTCAGCTGGGCAGAGTGTAAAATGCAATGAACAATCCATAATTATCCTGTGGCTTTAAGCCGTGGAACAAGGGAATTCAAGCCCTAGTCATCTGCATTTTCCTCACCAACGGGCTAATTGAGAGAGGATTTAAGATGGACAAAGGGAGATGAAACAGGGACCCTCAGTTTCGTGAGGGGATGGGAGAACACGGGTTAGAAAGCATGCAGGCGCCCTTTCTTCTCCTGGATGTGCGAAAATACAAGTAAACCCTCAGCCTGTATCTGTGAGTGACGTCTGCCTCCAGGAGAAACACAGGTAAATATGGGCGTGGATAACAAGATATTTCGGGAAAACATTGTTCGAACCAGTCTGTTGACTCGCTGTGAGGTGAGGCCTCTGGTTATCTTCTAGATGTGCTTGATAATGTTTATGTCAATAATGACCTAGAGAGAAGGAAAAAAAAAAATCTCACCTCCAGTTTACAAGAACTGCCTTCACCCAATGAGCAGGAACTTTCTAGCTTCCTTAGTCTGATATTCAATCAATCATCTAACTGTTTCTATAAAGGAAAGCCATGAGAACCGGCCCCCACAGGGTGGGAGATTGGATACGAAGGCCTCAGGGAGGGAGCAAGAGGGGTCATCTGTGAGATGTGATGCAGGCTTTTACAACACCTTCCAGCTCCTTCTTTTAAGCTCTCAAAGTTCACAGAGCGTCTACCCCATCATTCAGCTACTGTGTCTTTGGTGCCCTCTCTAGCTAGAGAACGCAGATGAATGCAACAGGCCCTGCTTGATCAGTTCCAGAATATAGGCTCTCAGGATTGGAAAGCACATTCTTGCCCAAGCATCGAGCTCTATAAAATCCCTGCCAAAGCTTCCTACCACCACCCCAGAGCAAGCCGTCATAGCTAAGGTGTATTTGCTCTTTGACAAAACCTGCTGCTGAACCACATTTTTCTTTGTCACATCTCTGCAGTAGATTTTGTGTAAAATTAAGTGCATGGTCTTCCTCTACCCCCATGGAGGGGTGGGGAAGAGTTCCATTGTTCTAGCTTCTTGAGAACTTCTTGCACCCAGAGTATTCATGAACTCTTCCAGCCCTGGGTTATTTGCACATATGATAAGCAAGCCTGCCATAATTTCGCCTAGCTGGTCAGAAAAATGTTGACCGAGGCAGAGTCATATTCCTGAAACACAAGCTTGCCTGTCAGGCTGAACCTCTGCTACCAGCATCTGGAGTTGGGTGGGCAACTTTCACCACCACCAGCCTTTTCACTGCATGCTGTTTCAGTAATTCAGTCATTGCCAATCAAGTTGTGAAATCAAAGGCTGTATGAATCCCCTCCACCCCGTCAGTTAAATGATGGTAAATCATACACAAAAGAAACAGCTTCATTAGTCCCCAAATTGGATATAAATAGGGATTAATTACCTTTGCTGACCTACCAAGGAGCTCAGTTCATACCTGGGAACCTGATTCATCTTAAAGCATCCTGGTATGGACATCAAACTATATAGTTATGGTCCCTGAGTTATGGGCAATGGAGCCAACAAGCCAAATTTCTCCAATTTTCCCTCCAACCCAGTAAACTCCTTGGTTACCTCTCAAGCAGGTTGAGGAAAGCAGTTTTCTCCCTCTGCCGAATTCTTAGGCAGCTTTGTCATTGCACAACAATAAATATTTGCAGACCAGGATCAGGTTATGACTTTATTCCTAGCAGCTAAGTGGGTGCCTGAAACCCCTAAGGCGCTCGCTGCATATTTATTGAGTGACAACGGAGTTAATATTTCTGTCCATCAATGACCTAATATGTGGTTCTGTGATTTTGAGATCATTTTCTCAGGACGGTGAGGAGATGAGGATGCAAACATAAGTCTTGCCTATCTGGACTTATTTGTCCCTCGGTGCATCCTATTCCGAGGGTTTTATTTGCTCTGCTCTTTGGAGCCCTCAGCCTGCCCACCTTGGCCTCCCAGGCAACAAAGAGAGTCTCACCTCCTAACACGAGGCCTTTTTAGACCTTGATTGAGTGACAGGCCCTCTTGCAAAGATCCTGGACATCCGCAGCTGATTCGAAACGTGGCTTCCTCCTCTCGTGGCTGCTCTGTCCGCAAAAATAACTAAAGCTTTCGGATTCCCTGAAGGGGTCTGTGGACGGGACTTCCGGTCAGAGACCACGGCCCTTTGTTTCTGTGCAGGCAGAGTGGTCTGCTCGAATGCTCAGAGTCTCCTAGCCCACCCTATTTTGTTTGTTTCCCATAGCATTAATAAAAAAATAATCTGTACAAAAGGGAATAAGGAATAAATATGACTCATTCTAACTTTGATGAAAAATCCCATATTTGGTCTCTTTAGTTGTGGTCTGTATTCAGAGGTGCTACTCAAATTACTAGCTCAGGTCTTTCAAGACATTTTGTTTCATTAGCATGTCCTTGTTGATTCCCTACTGTGTATATCCCATATATTTCCCTATATCTTCTGAACCATAGGAAAAATGAAACATTTCAATGGCACAGCATTTTTTTTTTCTCCAAAAAGGAAAGCCTTCTGAGATGAAATCTTTGTGCCTTGGCTAGCAGATGCCAGGAATACAACTATTTTTAGAATAATTTTAGGCTCACTACAGAAAACAGTTGAGTGCAATTTCATCAAGTCCTCTGGTTTCCATGGCAAATTGGGGCCATTATTTCTTCTCAAACGGAAGGCTTTTACTTACACTTTCCAAATGCTTTTCATATTGTGCCAAAAACCCAAGTCAGTCCAGAAACAAGTACACTAGCGGCTTATTGTTAAAAGCAGTTCTTAAGTAAAAATGTGCAGCAGGTCAAAGTGACCTTCTATTCAGGCCCGTGGAGAACACTGAATAATACACTCCAGTCAAAAGGCGTGCGTGCGTGCAGACAGTGGGCTTATGAAGAGCTTTAATGACCCAAAGCCCTTCATCGTGTTGAGATATAAAAATAGCAAGCTGGATGTTCTCTGTGAAAGCTATCATGGCTATGTCTTAAGTTATAAGATGCTGGCTCTAAACATCACTTATATGCAAATCCATTTAATACCTTATATGCATTATGCATATCAAAACATAAAAACCCTGTGATTTTGTAAGCTCTGCTTAATTTCATGATAGGCAATGATATTTCTTCCTTAGAGGATCCTGGAATCGTTAATAATGAATATTAAATGGATGTTGGAAGTGCAACTAATTAGACTAATAAATATCAACACGATACTTCGATGGCTTACTGGGTGTTTTGCTTGTAAAAAAAAAAAAGACACTCTGGCTATGGGAAATCAGTTACAAATTAAGACTTCTGGATAAAGAATGTCTAGACGAATATACAGAAGACACATTATCATTCACCTTACCGAGGAAATTTGGGGGGATCAAGAGGAAACACTACCTCTTGGGTTAAGAATTCAAAGCTTCGACATGGGGGCATGCAATTTTCATAAGCGATAATGATGTTATTTGGATAAAAGAAGGTTTTTGTAGTGTTCATTTGAAAGTCAGTTTTAATGAAACCTTGTTGCTATTTATTGCTTTTAGCCCTCACTCACTTCTTGCAGTATTAGCCCCTCGAAACAGCTCATTAAACTTGCCAAGTTCTTTATGTGGAGTCACCAGGAGAGTCTACAGAAAATGCTTCCAGCGCATCAGAGAAGAGGTGTTATACAATGCACACACCTTGACAATTTCATATCACACAGCCAAATACCACTGAGCCAGTCAGATGGTGGGAGGGCAGCAGAAAGAAAAGCCCAACATATTTAATGACTCTTAATTTGATCTCAGAGAAGTATTAGAATCAACTAAGCAACTCATGGGAGTTCCCCGGTGCAGGGTAAGGATCTGCATGGCCATTGCAGTGGCTTGGGTTGCTCTTGTGGCATGGGTCTGACCCCTAGCTCAGGAGCTTCCACATGCTGAAGGTGTGGCCAAAAAAAAAAAAAAAAAGTTAATTAAGCAATTCACAGTCCTTTCAAGACGCCACTGAGAGAGATTAAAAAAAAAAAAAAATTACAAAGAACTTGGGCTGCCCTAATCTTATCTCTGCTTGCTAGTTTGGTCACATGGAAAGCATGACTCCATAATCCAAGTAGGCAATTAATACAGCTTCCATAGAAAAACATATGTATGCTTATGTGGTAATAACTCTGCAAGAGGTGATAACAGGTCAATATTTGCCTTCAACCTGTTTAGGAAACTCTCTACTGTAAGATCTGTCGATGTAGCAGAAGCAATCAGAGAAATCTTGGCCTAGGTTTCCCCCAGAGTCCCAGCAGTGGGAGAATTTCCTTTAAACATGTCAACTACCTCAACAACCCATACGATATCTCTATAATCAGAGGACAAGAGCACACTTTTTTTCCCCTGACACGCAAGACTTAGAAAACAAGACCGCATACATGACTTTTTACATGTACAAAATATACGAAAACTTTAAAATATCAGGAAATTTTGACGAATTCTCAAAAATTGAATCCACACACCCCAACCAACGGTGAAACACATCCTAACCAGGCTATCACGTCATAATTCCCTCTTTCCAATGAGATCAAAAAATAAATAAATCTCAACTCTTAAAAGTACTGAAATAACGTTAAACAGGGTATATGTTGATTTGAAATTTAAGAATAAAAATCCTAAAAAGCAAAAAGAAGCAATTTCCAATTTCCAAATTGACCCTATAGTACGTTACAAGTTACAGTATGAACATATGAGAGATCACATATTGAAGGGAATCCACGTGAAAGGCGCATGCACACTTTTGCTGACTATCTTTGATGTTATACCATCTTCCTCTTAAATTAAAATGGCTTGAATAAATAAAAGAATATTTACAGAAGAGATAATATTAGAATTTTAGACTTTTTTTAGAATTTCTGCTCTGCAACTTCCTATGTGCTGTCCTGAAAATTATTTAGCAGACTCCCTATGCCTCAGTTAGTCACCAATAAAATTAAGATAATAACACCTATTGTACAGGGATTTGTAAGGATTTAATAAAACATGCTTGAAAAATGCTTAGCAGAGCTTACAGTGTCTGATAAATGATGGCTAATTATTTTTGCTAAAATGAAAATTAGATTTTTTAAATGCATAGATACATGGTAGTGGCTGATTTAGCTGTGTTCAAGTTCTCATAGAGCTCAAGTGACAACCTTATATTTGGAATGTTCTAGAAGAAAGAATACTTTGGATGTTCACTGAGAGCAAAACACACTCAAAAATTAGTACAGACCCTGAACGAAGAGATTTGCAATTTGTTAAAAGCATTGGGGCTATTTTTCAGTGCCTCAAATAAATGATGTACATGAACCAGGCTTGCTGACTGTAAATGGACTACGAGTAATTAAGAAAATCAAAGAAAATATCTTTAGGAGGTATTGAAACAATGATTAAGGTCTAGGCTTTTACTATTGGCACGTATGAAAAAATACATGTATATATCTATATAAACAGATAATTCGATGATTCAAATATATACGATGATGGGTACATTTTGAAAGGGATTCTATTGAATATTTCCTTTTTCAGTGTCATATATGAAAGCAAGATCATCTTACCTCATTATTTCCAACAGGAGGTTAATTACATTCTTAGGTTGGCAGATACGAGATTTATTACTCCCTTTGAAAACTGTCAAAGATCTGGAAACTAGGCTGTTCAGTGTAATTCCAAACGGCACAGAATATTTTGGATAAAACAGTTTTCTGCTATTTTTTTCCATTATTTTATTAATATATTATGACTTGTTGAACAACTGTTCTCATGTCTTTTTCTTTGTTGTTGGCCACACCTACAGCATGTGGAAGTTCCAAGCCAGGCTTTGAACCCACACCACAGCAGCGATCCGAGCTGCCACGGTGACAACCGGCACCAGATCCTTAACCCACTGAGCTACCAGGGAACTCCACTAACATCTATTCTCAATGACGCTGGTTTTCTTAGAAAAAAATTCTACAGGGACGTGTATACAATTGTTACGTAATAAACACTTACTTTCATTTACCTTTTGACTTAAAATTTCACCATTAATTTTATTAAAATCACTGAGGTTATCATAACCTCTATAAGCAACCAAACTGGCAAATGATGACTTCATTGCTTTTCCTAGGTTCCTTCTCTCTCTCTGGCATGCGCCTGCACACACACAAACACACTTCACATGGATAAACACATACACAGCTGTGAGCCACTCATTGGCCAAAAAAATGAAAGAATGTTGTAATCCATTACAAATCCCTTTCTGGGGCTCTTTAAAGTGTCTAAAATTAGAGAAATCCAAACTAAATTCAGAACAGCCTTCTCACTGCGACTTAGTCAATGACCACAGCTGGTGCCTTAAGGGGGGGAAACACATCTCAGCGCACCACCAGGAAGCACCACAGAAGCCCGGCTGAATAGCGGCGTCTTCCAGGCGGAGCGGGAGAGGGTCACTGACCACCAGTTGGCTCCAGTAACTGCCACTGATCAAGTTTTTAGCATGGCCCTACGGGGCACAAAAAAGCCCTGGTTGTACATCTCCATCTCTCTCTTTCCCTCAGCTTCTCTAAAGTACAAAGACCATAAACTCATTCTCTAGGAATAATTTCATCATTCTTTTAGGTTTGTTTGTTTGTTTGTTTGTTTGTTTAAATGGGCGAGTATTGTTTAAACCACTTGCCTCCTGGGGATCTGATGGACAAATTTACATCCTCGGTGAATGCACTCCCTTGGGGGGTTGCATAGAGTGAATTTGGCTCTGAGATCAGCCAAGTGCTTCTTTTGTCCAGAATATCTAAGCAGTGGAGGATTCTGGAAGGCACCCATCTGGCAATATTGTTCCGAGTCTCAGGTCCCTTGGTACCTTCCAAATGTCTGGTTGGAAAAAGTGACACTGTGTTTTCAAAGGCCTTTCTATTGATAAACCTATTTGTCATAGCTCTACAGATACAAACATAGGTCCTTCTTCCTAAGAGAAAAACTTTGGTATTGCTCATGTCTGAGGAAATTTTTGCAGACCAGTGATAATGGATATACTAGGTAGATGAATTTCTAAATGAATCAAATAATCACATCCTATAAGGATCAGGCTGTTTCATTTTCACTGGGTATCTAAATTTCATTGCCCATTGGTCCCGGTTGACACACCGGAAGTTATGGGAACTGCTGGTCCAGCTGAGGATGCCCTGGGGTTGGACAACAAGAGAAAAAGCAGAGTCACAGTCCAAAGAACACTGGGGTTCAGGAAATCTGAGTTCGAGAACCTGGGACTTGCTATGTGTAACTTTAAGCCAGTTACATTTCAGGGCTCCAGTTCTCCATCTGTTCAGCAGGCAGAAGAAATCCTGTTCTACCCACCTGACAGCATTGTTATGAAAACCAAAGGAGATTTTTGATGGGAAACCACACTGCAAATTACAAATAATCACAGAAACACTGTTTAGGATAATTCACTCATGCTTGCAAAGTTAAGGCATTCACTCATTTGGCAAAGTTTCATGGAGAGCCTGTCATGTCCTGTGCTGCACGTAGACTCTTGGGTGGGTCTCTAGTTTGAAATTCCAAGTTCAAAGCCTCTTCGAGTGAACCCTGGATCTGCTCAGAGGCCATCTGTCCGGCTGAAAATCAGGCTTTTTAAATATTTCCTCGAGTCTGCCACCCAACAGGAAAGCTCCATATGTACATTTTTCATATTGTTTCCTAACTTTCTTTTTGCCGTATAAAAATAAGATCATAAATGGGATGGGTGATACCCATAAGTGGGTTAGGTTGTGAGCAAATGGAACAGTGGGTATTAAGCACAGAGGGAGAGGAGTGGAGGAGGTCAAGAGAGTCCTGATGGTCTTGAAGCACCAAATGAACACCAGCCATCAGAGCACGACGGATTCGAGACGCCCCAAATATGGCTGAGATGCGACGTACCCCACACATAAGAAGCCTTAGCATTCAGGACATAGCAAATATACATGAGCACTCAGGATTCATGAGGTCTTGACTCAGTCACCCTTTGGGGACACTCTTGCTGTCCTGAGGGGCTCCTGCCCCAGAAATACTGATAAATCCCATGGCTGTTCATCAGGCTGACATGACAGGCAACCCACAGCTCCATCCAGGCTCACTTATCCCTGTGAATAAGTGTGTCCAGGAGAACAAGTGTGTGTCATTGGCCTGGGGCACCTTGCTCAAACCTCAATCCCAGCCCCACATCTGCAGGAAAGTGGAACTGAAGGGAGAGAAGGCGCATGGGGACATCCTGTGCCCCGGGATTTAGGTAGCACCATCCTTCTATCCTGTTTGCCTCTGTCCTAAGTGACCCCATCGCCTGCCCCTTGCTTCTTGCTGTCTGTTTGATACTGATGAATAAGCTGTGGTCCACAGCATTTTAATTTGCTCTATGGGTTTTTCTGTTCTGCGACCCTTCAGATCAATCTTCTAGGATTATACTCCAAGGGTACCATTTCACGAGGTCATTGCCCACCAGACAGCACTCCTTTAAAGCAGCTGCAGAGTTTGACTCTTCAGAGGAAGCCTCACGGTCCAATCCCCCCTCGCGCACCTGCTGACAGGCTACTGCTGCAGTGGCACCTGGTACTGCTACGTAGTGTCAGCATCTCTTAAACCCATACCAACATCGTGGCTAAACTAACATCTATGTTCACTGAGCTCTGCTCCAAGCCCTTTAGCTCTGTGATTTCATTTACTTCTCATGGAAAAAAAAAAAAATCTGTAAGGTTGGCAGTATAATTATGCTCCTCATTTTTCAGAGGAGGGAGCTGAGACACAGAAAGATTTGCCCAGGGCCACGTCACTAGCAGGTGGCGAAGCTGCAATCCAGCCAGAGTGGTCTTGGGCAGACCCTGCTTCAACCGTTCTGTTGAAAGCGGTCTGCAGCCCGCGTGCCTGGCCTTTGGGTTTCACAGTGGTTTAAACGCACTTGACCCCTTGAACTTGTCCATGGAGCTCCCTTTTGGATTCCCTGCTCCTCGGCACAGACTGGGCAGTAGAGTGAAGAACGTGGAGGTTATTCCGAAAGAGAGGATGCAGGGGCAGGGAGAAGCCTGCGTGCAGCCTGGAGACTGGCTTTACACTGAGCGCCGAGTGACCCAGAGCAGCGAAGCCCGGAGGACGGTGAGGGTGGACGCCGGGGGCCCTCACCCAGCCACTCTTCCCTGCCACCCTTCCACCCCAGGGAAGTGGCAGAGCGGTTCCAACAGAAGGAAACTCCACTGTAACATGCAAGGGACTCAAGAAGCTGCAGGAGAAATTGCTCATCCGTTTCTGCCCTTTCTAATCCGTCTTCACGAGGCTCCTCCTGGCCCTTGTTACTCAGGACCATGTCTGAGCCACACCCTCGGTGACAAAGAAGCAGTGGCTCTATTTCAGAGACGAGGAAGTGGAGGTTGAGAGACATGCTGCCCTAGAGCCCCAGATCGCAGAGCTCATCAATCGTAAAAGTTGATGAAGGCGGGTGTCGATGACAGCAGCACCCACGTTCTTCTCATTATATTTCAGCACTGGGAAGCCAGCACCGATAAGAAACGCCGAGGGCCCGCTTGTCACGCTGCCCTTTCACCCCCGTTGGCTGAGACACTCCCTGAGGATGATTCATTTCTGCCCCCACCCTGCTCCTGGGGGGCTGGGCTGGAGCAGGCAGAGCCCGGGAGGTGCAGAGAAGCGAAGACTAGAGCACAGGAACCACAGACACCGCTTAAGGGTGGAATGTGCCTTTTCTCTGAAACGGGTCCATTTCCGTAAGCCATCAAACGTTCTCTGCCCCACCTCCAACCCCACTCCCGGTCCTTGAATTTCGGGCTGGATCAACATATGCAGCAGTCAGCTTTCAAAAAGATCTCCTGGGCCACATGTGGTCCACATTTTCAGACATTGCGGAAATGTACTGTTGGATTTGTACATCCCCACACCTAATGGATCGATCCGGCAGCTGTGACCTGAGGAACAATTCACCCTCGTGTCATCTGCCGTCTGTGCTCACCTTTGTGCAAGACACATGGACATTCACAGGAAGTCAGGGGATTTGTTCCCAACTTATAGAACGCTCACCATTAGCGAGGGCAAGGAACACCAACCTGCTCTTAAAACAGTGGCAGATTATACCCACTTTTTTTGTGGGGTTTTTTGTAATTTTAACTTATCAAAGTTGTGACCACATTCAAATTCTAGTTATCAATGCATTGGTCAGTGTTATTTCTGTGGATTATAAAACCAGTAAACTGTCAAGAAAATTGGTAAACATTTCATAACACTAATATTGTATAATTCTTGTAGCTTGTAAGTTTCTTTAACAAATCCCTTGAGGAGAATTTTCTAATTAAAATCTAGATCAATGGGCCCTGAAATGTAGGGGAGGGACCCCAGGGAACTTTGAAGTTATTGCAAGAGGTCAAGAACCCATATTAATATAAAAAGATAATAGGAATCTCTGCTGTGGCACAGCAGGTTAAGCATCTGGTATTGCCACAGCTATGATACAGGTTGCAGCTGTGGCTCAGATTCGATCCCTGGCCTGGGAACTTCCATATGACTCTGATGTGGCCATAAAAATAACAACAACAATAATAATTGGCTTTGCACATATATTTACTATACTTTTCAAGCTTATGCTTATCAAATTGCACATTTTCCCTGGACAAAATGCAAATCCACATATACTTGATATTGAATTCATAGACATTCTAATTCTTAACCATTTATTTAATTGATGAATTCTAAAAGTACACTGCCTGTTACAGGGAAAATTCCAGGAGAAAAGGCACCACAAAGACCCCCTTGCGTTTTAAGAGTCTGGGAACCATGGATTCAGCAGGATTATCTTTTCCCACTATTGCACCCATTTAAGCCATCAATAGCGAACTTTGACATAAATTGTGGGGATTTCTTCACAGACCCACGGGATCTACATCTGACTCAGCCTGGGAGTTCTTTACTTCCTGTCCTCTTAATTTTATCAGCAGCAATCAACTGAGTATACACTTTTCCAGCAGATTCTAGAGAAGACCTGGAGCAAAGGTCACTTCCTCTTTGGAGCCTCCTTGACCGTGGCGGCAGGGTGGCTCTTGGTCCTCTGTCCCGGTGTCCTCGTAGTCCCTCTATTCCACCTCGTAGCACAAAGCACCTGTGCCCTCTGCTTTCATATCTCCAAATAAGGAGGAGGGGCTGAGATCCTACCCCTTGGAAAAAGGTAGCTATTGATCTCAAAGTCCTAGCGTAGAAATGTTACAGTAATTGTCACTAGGCTGTATCTACAAACACTCACAGGTAATAGTAGTTATCAGTAATAATTAACTCTCCTCACAACCCTTCTTCATCACGGCCCTTATAACATGATTTAGAGAGAGAAATAAGCCAAGAAATTGAAAGCACAAGGCCATTAAACATGGAAAAGAATGACCCAGGAGAAAGCCATGGAAGAGGGCTGTTGCCATTGTTATCTGAATGCTGGATTTGCCTCTCGGGGGGTGAGGGGGGCCCAGCCAATAGACACAACCAAGGCAAAGGTCAGGAGAAGGAAAGATTTATTAATAATAATAATAAATACTTGAAGCAAGTAAGAACAACATCGGGGATCTTTCCTAAAGCTGTGTCTCCCTAAGAGCAAAGTTGCAGAAGCTTTAAGGGAGGGGCCCATGCATATTCATGAAGGGGCTTGAGCACAGGAGACCTCAGCAGAGAACAGGGGCCAAGGCCAACAGAGTCTAAGGTTTGTTGCCTGAAGTCAGGAGGGTCCGAATCAGCCCACCTGGGCAGGGGCCTTAGTTCCCGCCAAACTCAGACTCTTCTGCAAATCCCTTGAGGAGACCCAGGACTCTGCTCTCGCCTCCACTATTGTTTGCCTGCTTTCCTCTGCTCCTGCCTTCCTTTGTTCCCTTGAGGTCACTGATTACAACGACCTGTTCAAGGGTGATCACTGCAGCCGGGCTTAGATCACAAAATGGCTCAGGCCCCAAATGCCTTCTCTCTGGTTGGTTTCGGCCATGCCTATGGCATCTGGAAGTTCCCAGGCCAAGGAGCAAATCCACCCCGTAGCAGTGACCCAAGCCACAACAATGACAGTGCTGGATCCTTAACCTTCTGAGTTACCAGGGAACTCCCTGGAAAATTGTCTCCACTTAGTTGAAGGAAGCCATGTCTGGCTCACTTTCTCTGGGAGCCCCTAACTTACATGCTTACACCATTAGGATCAGAACAAAAGGAAGGAGATGTATGGTTTAAAAAATGGCGAGGCGTTCCCACTGTAGCTCAGTGGGTTAAGACCCCAACAAAATGTCTGTGAGGATGCAGGTTGGATCCCTGGCCTCATTCAGTGGGTTAAGGATCCGGTGTTGCTGTGAGCTGCCGTGTAGTTTACAGATACGGCTTGAATCTGGCATTGGCTGTGGCTGTGGCGTAGGCTGGCAGCTACAGCTCGGATTAGACTCCTAGCCTGGGAACCTCCATATGCCTCGGATGCGGCTGAAGACGACAAAAAAAGAAAAGGACAGACCAGAGGAAAGTGAGATGGATGCAGGGGAAGTAACTCTCACAGATGCTCAGAGCATCCCGGTTCTGGTGTTGATGTTCCTGCAGGTACCAACTTACTTCTCAGAAAAACCCAGTGAGATACACAGCGTTCCTGTGCCCTCTTACAGACAAGGAAACTTAAACACAAGGATGCTCACTGACTTGTCCCCAGTCCCGTTCACGGTTTGTCGGAGGCAGAGGAGTCTGGCTTTGAAACGGACCCTGAGCCACGACAAGGGAGGTCGTCGGTCTGCCTTCCTCTCCCCACCCCCCAATTGTTTAGGTACCCTCCTCAGTCTGGGATGAAAGACAGCGCTGAGAGGAATAGAGAATTATTGGGGCAGGGGGACACTTGCTCTGAGACAAGCCATTAAGTAGTGTCACATCCTTGTGACAACCCTGTTGGGAAGCATAATTACCATCCTCCACAGAAAAACAAGGGGACCGAGACACAGAGGGACATATTAATTTGCCCCATATCACACGGCCAGGGAGTGGTGGAACCACATTGGAACAAGGACTGTGTTATTTATCACAGAGCAGGACGCCTGGCTTAAGATAAGTGTTCAAGAAAGTGTTTTGTAAATTAGCTAATTAATTTCAAGGGCAGATGTGTCCTCTAACTACAGGCAAGACACAGGGGACAGGGAAAAAAGAGTCAGAAGGTAAGGATTTCTTCCTCTCCCTCTTTCTTCTCCCCCCTCCTCTCCTTTCTTTGAAAAATATATATGGAGCATCCACTGGTTTCAAAAACTCCAACAGCAAGTCTAATAAAGTGTGGCTCCTTCAACCCCAGTAAGTTCATAGGACAATGGCGACAGAAATCTGCAATCAAATTAAAAGGCAAAAATGCCATAGATAAATAATAATAACATACACGTCTCCGTGGGTGGTGACACTTTACAGAATACTGAATGATGAGCAGAAACCAGGCCAAAGAAGTGGGGAAAATATTTCACGTTGTGAGAACAACACAGGTATGAATGGGGATTCTTCCAAAAGATGGTGCTACAACCGGCAAAACACACGAAGCCCTATTTGGTATTATTTTTCCAATTTATTTTGCATGAACTTCTTCTTCTTTTTTTTCCCCCCTTTTAAAGCAGAAGAGGAATCCTCTGAGCACTGCTCTTTTTTTAGCTCTCCTGGGGGAACGCCAATCCACTTCTGGAACTGGTGTTAAAGGTTAAGCAGAGAGCACAGCAAACGGATGACTTCTTGTTTAATCGTTCCAGACACGAGTTTTCAAAAGTAGGGACCATAAGTCATTCTGTCCCTCTCTCCAGAATAATAAAGCAGGAGAAAAATCACCTCTCTAAATTTGCCATCATTATTTAATGCTGCCTAAGTTTGCAGTCACTCTCCTGAGCGGTTTGCCTCGGTTATCACCAGACTCAGCCCCGTTGGAAAGGGGTCTGGAGGGGGACCTCGGGGAACTCTAGTCCCCACTTCCCACACCCCAGTGTCACTGAGGCCATCGATCACTGTCGGTGTTTGGATGGAGACTCGGTTTCTGCCTAGAAGCCCTGAATTCCATCCACTATGTTCGTTGTCCTAAAACCTAGCAGTTTCAATAGTAAAAAAAAAAAACACTGACTAGTCAATCCAAAATGATACATATTCACCTGTGACAGAAATCGCCCCAAACTTTTAATCATTGCCATCGCTGCAATTACAGTGGCTCCTCCAAAGACAGGAGAAACACAGGCAGCAGTCACGGCCACGGTCTCACGGTGTCCATGTGGACTCGGACTAAGTGGGCAGAACCCACTCTAGGTCATGGCCACCGAGAACGGAGCTTCTGTTCCCTGGCCGTGGGCTGCGGAGGGAAGGGTTCACTCAGGTTCTCTCCCGGTACTGCTGTGAGTACAGCATTAGAGTCGTTTGAAATTATCATTTCTTCTCGCCAGGAGGAACCAAGACAAGAATGGACGTGCGTACATGTAAACCTGAATCACGCCGTGGGACAACAGCAATGATCACATCTTGTAAATCAACGCTACGCCAATAACGCTTTACAAATATTTTTAAAAGCTCTCTTTTCCCCTTTCTCGTTTGGAAGACCTGCAGACTGCTCCGGTTGAGAGAAATCGGGAGTTCCAAACGTCCCTATGCCTCTTTCATGTTTTCTGAACAGCTGGTTGAAAGCCTTCTGCCTAGTCTGGGTCTACTGTCCACCAAAAGCAGAACGTTACACGGTGGCTACCCGCCACCAGTTACAAGTTTACCCCCCCATCACCATCCTCCCCCCAGACAATCCCCCTCCGGCTGCTCTCCCCTGTGTGGACACGTGCCTGCCAGGTCCTCAAGCCTTGTATAGCAAGTGCAATTTTTTGTTTGTGCATTTGTTTCGCACAACCACGATTTGGGGGTCACTGGGAGGACGACTTGGTCTTTACTAGACTGTGGAAGTTTGAGGGGTGCTGATGCAATTTGGCCTCATGCTCGGCGTTGTAAAACAGAAGTAATCTCGCTGGGGACGGCTGGGGGCTGTGGCTGGGCTGTGACTGTTGGAGGGTTGAGAGAATGGCCACGACATGTTTAGCAGTTGAGTGATGAGTTCCTGCAAGGGGGTTTTGCGTGTCTTGTTTTCCTGTTCTATCACACGCTACCGACTTCCCTGATACCTCTGTAAGTAACCCTGACACATCTTTAGGGATCTTTTGTAGCTTTTCTCCACGCACTTTGAGCCTCTTTATTAATCTCCTTCCGCCGCCAGCCTTGTCCTTTGCAGATCATTTTTCAGCAGGGAAATGTTCATTCTTTCCTATGTCCCATGCTCTTCTCATGTAGCAAACACTCTGGTGCCTCGACTTTTCCTCCTTTTAATTTAAAAAGGCACCTACATTTCTTTGTTGAGCCTAATGTCAAATTCTAAAATAAAAATTGTCAGGCACTGTTCTTAAATTCCTCCAGGGAATCGGTGACAACTCACGTTCTTGCATTTTGTTCACCTGAACTGGTAGAGTGGATTTCATTTTCTCATAAGAGATGATTGGACTATTTCCATGTTTTGAGTGGGACAAACCCTGGATGGATGTTGTCTTTCTTGCTTGGCCTGTTTTTGTGGGTTATTTTCCCCCGAATTCACCTTTTCTTTTTTTTTTTTTCAGAACTATTTTTGAATTACTCAGTGTGCTATTTTCACATCAGCATGTAAAGCTACCTAGACCAAATGTGCCTAGGACTGATATGCCAATGTCTGCTTTAAACCCACCTTCAGACTCGTGACTTGGCATGAAACACTAGCATGCAAACACTCTTTATAGGGATATCAATTACTAAGGCATCTCCACTCCGACCCACACTGGTTTCACTCAAAAAAAAAAAAAAAAAACAAACCACAAAGAGATTGAACACAAAGACACCATGAGGCAGAGAAGATGCCAACTCTCAAATTATAATAATCTTGTCTACATTCTGATATTGGTTTGCTAGGAAAATCTCTTTTGGGTGATGCTTTTGGCAGAACAATGACACAATAATTTGTAGCAAACAGCATCCTGCATAAAGACAGGGGAAGGGCATGCCTGAGAAACAAATAACAAGATTAAGTAAGAACTCGGGAGTTCCTTAAAACCAAATACCTAAATGTCACCCAGAAGTGTCAGACGAAATTCAGGGAGAGCAGACTTACACGGATTTTTATGTCAGAAAGCAGCTTTCAAATTTAAACAGCTCGGGGATTAATAAGACCGGGAACAAAGCTGTGACTCACGCCACAGGGGTTTGTACTGACAGTTCTCTAAGGAAGAGAAGAGAACGTTCTGGGCTTGGGAAGGGACCCTAAGCAGATACAACTAAATCTTCAGGCAAAGGACTCCATGCAGTGTGGTGCTTTTGGCCCATCAAATGAAATATTTGTTTATGCTACACCTTTGAGTTTTTTTAATAGAAAGACTGGCAGGAGGGTCATAATTATTTGAATGTCATTTTTTTCTCATTCAGAGCAGCTGTTCTCAACGCAGGGTGACACCAAACCCCTTCCCACAGACATAAGGTAAATGTCTGGAGATGCTTTGGGTTGTCAACAACTGGGAAGGGGCCGCTGCTGGGATCTAGTAGGTAAAGACCAGAGAGGCTACTAAACATCCCACAATGCACAGCACAGCCCCCACAGCAAAGAATTACCCAGGTCAAAATGTCAATTCGCCTTCAGAAACCCTCCTTTAGACCAACAGAATACACCATTACATAACACAGAAGGATATTTTTAACCTTATGATAAAAATGAAAAATTAAGTTCACCATCAAAAACATACTCTGGAATTTCAGCTGCCACTTCTTGAAAAGTCATGAGCACTGCTTTCTATTCCTGTGGCTCTTCAGCTGATGCTTCCTTCAACCAGTTTGAGAAAGAAAATAGCATTTTGTGTGATACAGAGAAATTTTACAATGAGGCAGGGTTTTCATTCATCGGTCAAGCTTAAAGCAAAAGTAATTTTTGAGATAAGTTTTATTTCTTATTGATTTTTAAATAATTTTCCTGTTCATTATAATCAACAACTTTACAATGTATATAACGGTTTGGTTTTTTCCTAAAAGATAGTGACACATCAATTATTCACTCTCAGCGCTAAATGACAGAAATAAGGGGAACAAGCATTTACTTTGTTCAATCCAGAGCTCCATGAATTTCAGCGAATACAAAAGGAACAGGTATCTGTTCCTAATGGGAATTTTGAAAATGGGCCCTGAGGCATTGAAAAGAATGAATTCCAAATTACCCCGTTTCATATTTGAAAGCACTTTCTTATCTCGGTAATCAGTCATGACCATAAATCTTTGTTTGGTGATGAAAATGTCTGTTCTCTTTTTAGTTGTTAAAATCTCTAAATTGGTTACTTGCTCACCATGGTTTTCGAGGCTTCAGCTATTAAACAGACAAAACAATGTGGGTACTGACATTTCTGAATTACACGTATCCGGTTTCAGACAGGGTAGGGTTGCATGTTCGAGAAGCGTATTGTGTCCTGTTCAGACCAGTTACAATGTGGTGCCTTGATATCATGACTCTCCCCACAAGGCTTGGGGCCATGTGGACTTGGACTTGGCCTGGTCCCCTCACAGTGGGCTGTGGGTGGCTCAGGAAATCCTTGCTGGCAGCAGGGGGTCAACCTCAGAGAAATACTCAACGGGTGTGGACCCAAGAAGGCAAAGAGACTTGTTTAGTCCTCAGCATCATGCTTTCCCAAGGCAGCCTCTTCAGTTTTCATTACGGGGTATTTATGGAGACCCATCTTAAAAACTACTTCTCCAATCCAATGTCCTGTCTAAGACAGTTTTACCGAAGCGGACCAATCTGCTTCGTCCAGAGATGGCCCAGTGAAAGCCATGGCACAGGCTTCCCTGGAATGAATCTGGAGCCCACGACGATGCAACAATGGAAAGAGGGTTTCCTACTCTCTTTCTCTCTGGGAAGGCAACTCTGCTTCCAGTGGCTGTAGTCCAATGACGTCCTTCAACCGGAAAGCAGGAGGCACCACTGCCCCATCAGCAGTAACTCACACGGGTCCTATGACCCTTTTCCTTTTTCCTTCGGGTGATAATTTCCTCTGCTTCGCTCTCTACAGCAAAGTCTTTGCTTTGATATGAGTCAAAAGCATTTATAGAAAGGAAACGTTTCTAAAGAGCCCTCCCTGGAAATCACTTCCGGGGCAGACATCTCCTCAAAACGGCCTGCAAGGAGCACGAGGACGGTGACCACCGGGACCCCTCCAGAGCCACCTGTCTCCATCCCTCTCATCACGGACAGCGGCTGCTGGCCGATCGGGGACACTCGGCACCAAGCTCACCTTAGCAGGAGGAACTCTTGCTATGCCCACTGACCCTGGGACCCCCACGGGTGGTCGGGCACGCTCCTCTCCCCCAGACCCAGTGTTGGCCTGGGCTCCCCCAGTTCTGGTTGATGCTCCAGGCTGGCCAGGTGCCTGCAACGAGAGCCCTCCTCCGACCTGCGGGCGTTCAGAGACCAGGCAGGATCTGCACAGCTGTGTTTCCTTAGAAGCCTGGCCTAGGTGCCACTGCTCCACCGCCGAATGAAGGAAGCAATGACTAAATGAATCCGCTGGTCCCTGCTGAAGCCTCAACCGCTAACAGAAGTTACAAAATCAACCCGGGAGAGTTACCTCTGGAAAGGAACAAGGTAAGGGTGATGCTATGGGCTGAAACCTGGCTCCCCCCGAAAATCATATGTTGAAGCCTTAACCCCAGGTGTGACTGTATTTGGAGATAAGACCTTTAAAGATATAATTAGGTTAAATGAGGTCATAAGGGTGGGGCCCTGAGCCAATAGGATTGGTGTCCCTGTAAGGAAGAGATACCAGGAATTTGCATACCTACAGAGGCGAAGCCAAGCAGACAGACCTTGGAAGAAACCAATTCTGCCAACACCTGGCCTCAGATTTCGAGCCTCCAAACTGTAAGAAAATGAATTTCTGTTGTTTAAGAAACAACAGCAACTCCTGCAGTCGGTGGTCTTAGAGATGCCTGAGCAGACTCCTCCAGGTGAGAGCTGAAGCGCCAGTTGCGGGTCTACTCGGTATCAACACGGCATCAGGCTCTTAACGTCCTGTCGCATTTTAAAATCTGCATGTCTTTAGATGGTTTGTTACCAACATAAACCACTGAAACAGTTTTGTCTGGAATCCTTTACTAAACTCATTTTCCACTTCTAGTGATTTGGATCTATACTTAAAAGAAAAGCAGGGTCTGGTTTCTATGACATAAAGCCATTGGCCCCCTAGACTAATGCTCGTATTTTGTTGGGTGACTTATTTTCATTAAATTAAAACATTTATGTTTTCAGTGTGATAGAATACAGTTCTTGAAATTGATCATTAGAAATACATGTATAATTTTTTTGTTCTTTTGTTTTTTTCTGGCTCTGCTTGTGGCACGTGGAATTCCAGAGGCAGGGATCAAACCCAAGTCACCATGGTGACCCGAGCTGCTGCAGCGACAACACTGGATCCTTAACCTGCTGCATCACAAGGGAACTCCTTTCTAGTCTTTCGTTGTGCTAAAAAGCCTGTGTTTAAGTCATAAATAAACTAAGAATTTAGATGGATCATCCTTCAGCCAGCTTTGGTATTTTGACAGAATCCTTACATGGTCAGTCCGAGAGAATTCCATCATCTATACTTCACACTTTATCATTAATTATTATTCACTGTCTGGCTTTCTCCCTAGACTACGCGTTTTGAGAAGGTAGGGACTGTATTTTTCAGTTTCCTCATCTCCGAAGTGAAGATACTATAAACACTTGCCTTACAGGCATAAATGAGACACTGTGTGTATGTGAAGCACTTGGCACCATGCGTACCGGGGGACGAGACCAATGTCAGGGGTGCCATTCGGTTCTGTTTTCGTTATTATCATTACGTCACCCCCTCACTTTTACGACTGCACCAAGCACAGTGCCTGGGCCATGAGAGTCCGTGCGTGTTTGTGGGATGTATGAATAAAAATCACACTGCTTTCATAGATAGATAAGGGATACCAGTTCCTTCGATCCAAGGCTCTTCCAAGCACAGGGAATGTTTTTGTGACCTTGATCTTGTTTTGTGATTTTTCATCTTGTTCCGTGATTTTTGATCTTGCTACTCACCAGACCAGGCTGGTGCTTGGCATTTAGTGAAAGCTCCACCCGCCCTGGTCAGAAGTGTTGAAAGACTGGCTGGTGTATGCGCATGCACGAAAACCTCTACAGATCACTCAGGAGCAGGGATATCTTCCTCAGCCGATTCCCTCCCAAATCAAGAAGGGCGATAAATTTAGACTTATCTCTCCACGCAGCTTTATAAATAAGTTACTTCAGGTTCCCTGGGAGTTTTCTACTATAGCAACTTCATTCAATTTGTCTAGCTTTTTACTCTGTTGACCAAAGAATACACACATGGCAAACATTAACTGGAATCTCTATCTTCTTATACTTATTTATTTTAGCATGTCTCAAGTGTTATACGGATCTGAAGTCAACAGATTCGTGTTGACTGGTTAAAGGTTTATGCTTAACAGGGTGATCTTTTAAGCACTTCTAGTAATCTTTTAAAAATGATTTCACAATTTTGATGTGGTGTGTGATGAAATATAGGTATTCACTTAAAATTGGTCAGAAAATTATTCAATATGACATTACATTTGTTTAAGTCCTAATAATACTCATAACATTTAAAGAAATATTTCATCTTTTCCCTCTAATGGTGTACATGCTTCCATTTGTCACTAAATAATTATATTTAAAAATAATGTGGTTTTTTTCCCCTATAAGTAAAACACCTAAATGTCCACTGACAGATGAGCGGATTAAGAAGATGTGGTACACACATACGGTAGAATCTCAGCCACCAAAAAAAGAACAAAATCATGCCATTCGTGGCAACATGGATGTAACTACAGATGATCATACTAAGTGAAGTAAGTCAGAAAGAGACAGACAAATACTTATACATGGAATCTAAAATATAGCACCAAGGAACCTATCGACAAAACAGAGACAGACTGACCGACGGGGAGAACAGACTTGTGACTGCCAAGGAGAAGGGATGTGGGATGGACTGGGAGTTTGGGGACAGCAGATGCAAACCATTACATTTAGACTGGATGAGCAATGAGGTCCGACTGCATAACGCAGGGAACTATATCCAGGCTCCTAGGATAGACCATGAATATTTTAAGATCTATTAAAATATATATGTGTGTGTATGTATGTATATGTATGTATATGTATGACTGAGTCACTTTGCTACACAACAGAAATTGGCACAACACTGTAAATCAACTATACTTTAAAAAAAGATTAAATGACAGTTGTAAAAATTATCATGCAACTATGTGCAAAATAAAATTGAAAGATTAAAAATTGAAAAAAAATACAAAATTGCGTATTGTATCATTTTGAATTTGGGTACCGCATGCATGCAATGTGCATGCATTTTAAAAAGTAGACTGAAATTTAACTGTATTATAACATCAGATGTGTTTTCATAAACTGGATGCTTGTAATCCCTTTTCTGGAAGAAAATGGGTATATTTTTATAGTTTTGTGTGCCATTTCTAAATTAGGGGATGGGAGTTTTCAAGCTGCTCTTTGCAAGCTCTTTTCTAAAAATAATACACTGAGGACATGGAAAGTCTTTCTTCTCAACAAATGAAATGACAGTTTAGATGTAATCATCACAACATTTTCCCTTTTCAACATTTGTTTTTGAAGAGCCTGGAGACATCCTGAGATACCATATAGGAATGTGGCTTAGCCAAATGCAAATTACTGACCTGCTGATCAATTCATCTTGAGGCCAACTTGCAGAATTTGTGTCATTTTTGTACACTCAATACTTACAGTATTCGCCCCTCATGTGTTTAAATGATAATGCATGCAGGCTGAAGATTGTCAGTATGTGTCAGCTGCACTCAGCTGTGTGCTTGGGTCATTATCATACTCATCTGCCACCATACACCACCCAGGGAACAGTGGTTCTCAAATAACCCACTTTCTTCTGGGCCACACCCACGCAATATATGGAGGTTCCCAGGCTAGGGGTCTAATCAGAGCTGTTGCTGCCGGCCTACAGCACAGCCACAGCAACGCGGGATCCGAGCCATGTCTGCGACCTACACCACAGCTCACGGCAACGCCGGATCCTTAACCCACCGAGCAAGGCCAGGGATTGAAGTCATGGTTCCTAGTCGGATTTACTTCCGCCGCACCAAGACGGGACTCCTCAACTAACCCACTTTCGATGAAAAAAGCAAGTAAAAGTCCAAATCATTATTTCATCCTTTTTTTTTTCCAAAGCAGATCTTGAGACTGGTAGTATTACTATCTTGGATAATGGGAATCCTTGGGAGTTTGTGACTCAGCAGCTGGAAAGAACTTCCAGACGGTTCTTTCTCTCTCTTTAAATCCGTCTTATGTTACAAGGGCTTGTTGAAGTTGACCCCCATTTAAAGTGGATAGGAGGAAGACAGCTAACAGTCCTGATTCTATTTTCAAAAGGAAGAGACATAGAAGATAGAGGCGTATAGGGAATAAACACAGTAATAATTTATTCTAGAAGTTAGTTTCTTGTCTGATCCATCCTGTGTCCCAGATGCTATAACCAGCTTATAGCCACGGTGAAAATAAAACTGTTAAAGTTCTTTAGAATTACTACTTCCAGTGTGTGTGTGTGTGTGTGTGTGTGTGTGTGTGTGTGTGAGATGGGGGATAGGTGTCAACATCATAACAGCATCATATTTCACTTTTAAAGCCACAAGATCTCAGAACGAGGGTGCTAGGCTGTCTTGGAGAATCCACACAAGGTAAGATCTTGAAATCAAATTCAACTCCATCTTACTGGGCCTGCTACTAGCCTCTGCCTTGAAACCCACACACTCTTTCGGATGTTCTGGCCAACTGCACTGGCACCTACAAAATTCTGCCACGGTAGTTCTCCTCTTTGCTTAGCCCAGTTGTTCAAGATCTCTTACTGGCTCCTCTCACTCATTCAAACATCAGCCCTTCCCTGTAACACCATGTCTCTGTTTCTCCCATTCAGCCTCGTGTATTTCTCACCATACTTTTCTTCCTGAACTCAGTTCAGCCTGTTGAGTAATAAGGGTTTCCTTGGAGTTCATCTCACCCGCCCAAATTCTGTTTTTTTGTTTGTTTTGTTGTAAGTTGAAACCCTTATAAATTTTTGAAGCACTGTATTTCCAGTCCTTTAAAGTTCACCTCCTAAAATAGCTTTTGCTTTATGTAATATGTGATGATTCACATGTAGCCATTGGTCGAGGCATATTTTTACCAGATTAACCTTCTAGTTTAAAATGCTGCCTTCCTGTTATCATGACTGCACTCACAACACAAGTCTTGGAATTTCAAGGCCCTCCAGCTACCATTTCAACAAGTTCAGTTAAGTTCCTTCTGCAGTAATAAGGTTGGGGGGAGTCCTAACAAATGACAGAAATTTAGGGAGGGACACAGAGGTAATATAACTGCATCGCTTATTTAGTTACACATTAAGGCCTAAGGATTTATACTGCTTATCTAGAGGTGACCCAGAAAGTTATGGAAGAGTTAGAACTAAACCCCCTAGAGCCCGATAAACATGGACTTTTTTATATTTTAAAAGGAAATTTTTAATTGATTTTATATATATGTTCTCTCTCTCTCTCTCACACACACACACACACACACACACACACACACATACACACAGTCTCTACCTACTCAAATCCCTCATATCCTGATAAAGGAGACCACTGTCAGGACCGCCACAATAAACCCTCCCAGAGGAATAGAAAGTGCCCTAGACAGGGCATCGAAGAAAGAAATCGGATTCTTTTCTTACGCTTGGGTCAGTCACTGTCTGGTCACATGGAACTAAGCAAGTGGCGTGACCATTCTTTTTGTTTTTTGTTTTTTTTTAGGGTGGCACCTGCATCATATGGAAGTTCTCAGGCCAGGGTCAAGTCGGAGCTGCAGCTGTCGGCCTACACCACAGCCACAGCAACGCGGGACCCTAGCCATGTCTGCAACGTACACCACCACTCATGGCAACACTGAATCCATAACCCACCGCGCGAGGCCAGGGATTGAACCTGTGTCCTCAGAGATACTAGTTGGGTTTGTGACGGCTGAGCCACCACGGGAACACCTTTTTTCATTTTTTAAAGGTTTATTGAAGTGTGATTGATTTTTAATGTTGTAATATTTGCTGCGGTACAACAGAGTGACTGGGTTATACACGTGTACACATCCATTCAGCATCAGCCTCCTCGTCCACGGCCCAACATCTCACTGTGAGGTTCAGGCTGCACCATCCTTGCAGCAAGCAAACCCCTCTTCAGTGGCTTGATGAACACGCACAGTTAGAGCCTCCCCCCCTCAATTAATGACTTACTATCTCACTGCCTCATTAATGCAAAGTCCAATAGCTTCTTCCTTTTAAAAAAAATGTATGTATGTTCATTTACTATGATTGAAGTATAGTTCATTTACAGTGTTGTGTTAGTTTCAAGTGTACAGCAAAGTGATTCCCTTACACACACACCCATACATACAAACACACAAAACATAAACATAAATATATATATATGCTTTTCCAGATTCTTTTCCATTATAGGTCATCACATGATATTGAGTATACTTCCCTGTGGTATACAGTAGGTCCTTGTTGTTTACCTATTTTACATATGGTGGTGTGTACCTGCTAATCCCAAACTCCTAATTTATCCCTCCCCCACCATCTCCTTTGGTAACCATAAGTGTGTTTTCTATGTCTGTGAGTCTATTTCTGTTTTGTAAATAAGTTCATTTGTATCTTTTTTTTTAAGATTCCACCTATAAGACATATCATAGGATACTTGTTTTTCTCTGTTTGACCTACTTCACTTAATCTGATAATCTCTAGATCCATCCATGCTGCTGCAAATGGCATTGTTTCATTCTTTTTGAGGGCTGAGTAATATTCCATTGCATCTCTGTACCACATCTTCTTCATCCAATCCTCTGTGGTTGGACATTAAGCTTGCGTCTGTGTCTTGGCTATTGTAAATAGTCCAACAGCTCCTTCTTGGTATGTCCCTTGAAATCCATATACTCCAAATTCTTACTAAGTTCAGAAGTGGTCAGTACCACTTCTAAACAAAGGGAGAGAACTAAACACTCAGGCCAGCCCACTAACATTGTGGCTATAATTGGTCCCACTTGACCTTGCCTTTGAGCCATCACTCACAGCCCTATAGTTCCTCGCGTCTGCACCTGCTAGTCTACCACTTACCATAAGCCAGAGTGGACCTTCACACTGAGTGTCCTGGAAGGGACACAGAAAGTACTACATGGAGTAGACTATGTGGATAAGAATTAAAGGCCACCATATTTTAATGGTCTTGGACCACTGAGTTTCCCAAACTGCCCTGAAATCCAGACAGCACACACTGTGAGTATGACGGAAACTGTGAGTGTAGGTTCTTCTGCTATAATTATTTGATTGAGGGCACTCTAGAGGAGGCTGCGAAGTGTATGTTTTGAAAGTTGGTGTTTATTTGAAGTGAAGCTCATGTTATTGGAGAAAAACCACACAGACAACTGTGTATACAAATGCCTAAGTCTTCAGAGGGTTACCCTGAAGGTAAATGAGTAGCACGAGTCAAGGGACATTAACCAAGACTCCTGAGGCAGCCACACTGGCTGCTGAAAATACAGGTAAGACATTTTTTTCACCACCAGATACATGGATGGTTCCTAGGTGGCTGTTCTCGTAAAGTTTATTGACCCTGATGTCGTCCCGTAGCAGCCAAAGGAAGACTCAGGCATTGGCACCTTGGTGTGCAGGTGGGATCTGCAAAGAACATGAATCCCAACTGAAATAAATAAACAGTGTAGAAAAGCATGCTTCACAGCCCACTCCCCAGTCTGCCCTCAAGAAACACCCCGCTCAGAGCACCTGAACGCCAGGCTGCCCTGGTGAAGGCTGAGCCGACTGCTGTGTGTGTGCAAAACTGCGTGCAGGCCCAGAGCCCAGGGCAGAAAATCCCAAGTCTTTTAAGCTCCGGCTGCAGTTTTCATTCCCTGTAATCCTTATTTTCTATGTCATCTCTGCATTCAACAATATCACTGTCTGTACCGCCGCAAATGAGAAAATGAGCTTACAGCGCCTACAAAGCCCCATCGGAAACACATTTCAGGCTTTCCTTGCATATGGCAGCTCATTGTTACATCTTCTAGGTAAGAGCTTCGTTTCTACAGGGACCCCTGGCTGACTCTTCCTTGAAGTGGAAATGCTCAGATGGGCCCAAGCGGGGTCCGTGGGGAATCACACGAAGGTGAAGCTGTGAGGGACGCGTGGTCTCCTGTTTCTCATTCCAACTCAAAGGCCACGCTTTTCACTTACTTACCAGGAAGCATAGGCACTTTACCCTTGGCAGTGAACCAATGCCAGCAGCCCCCACCCCCTGTGGGATTCCCGCAGATAACATCAAACAGGACAAGTAGAGCAAAAAACTAGTGTGAAATTGAATGTATCTTGGGGGAAAAAACGCCCTAACCAGGATCAGAGGGTCTATGAAATTTTAAATAATGTAAACTTGAAATAGACAAAAATATTTAGGCTAAGCTTCGCCAGTAAAATTCAGTTTGGGTCCCCAAACTGGGAGCTTGTTATTATTAGTTAAAATCGATGATGGGAAGGCAACTGCAAGTATTTGATGAAGTAAAGACAGGGTTGATGCCAACAGCTGATGGAGGGAGAAAGGGGTGGGGCCGGCGTCTCTGGGAGCCGACACAGGGTGGGGGCTGTGGGCCGGGTCAGGGGAGCAGGGATGAGGGCCAGGAGGTGTCAAATTATATTCACTGAGAAGGCCAGGCCTTTGAGGAGCAGTTTTTAAGAAACCGAACAATTTCTTCAAATAAATTGTAATGGGAAACCATCATCTCAAAAATAAATAAAAACTAGTATTTTTAAGTTTTCAGAGGAGGTCCCCATTAAAAAAGAAAAAAAAAAATGCCCTCTCCTCCACACTCTAAGAATTTGAGGAATAAACTGAAGAAAAAGAAATATGAAGGCAAAAATAAAGTTGGAGGAAGTGGCTCTGACTCTAAGACCAAATGGACTTGCTAATTCTGAGCCTTCAACTTAGGTAGCCCTGACCTGGGGCAGACCGCGAGTCACGGCCAGGTGAGCATGAACAGGTGCTCTGCATATCCTTGGAAATTCTGATGTGGTCTCTGATTTTAAAGAATACAGTACAAACGAAAAATAGAGTTCCCATTGTGGCTCAGCAGAAATGAACCTGGCTAGTATTCATGAGGATGTGGGTTTGATCTCTGGTCCCCCTCAGTGAGTTAGGGATCTGGCATTGCCATGAGCTGCAGTGTAGGCTATAGATGCTGCTTGGTTGGCACTGCTGTGGCTGTGGCGTGGGCCAGCAGCTGCAGCTCTGACTTGACCGGTAGCCTGGGAACTTCCATATGTTGCAGGTATGGCTCTAAACTACAACAGGAAAATAGAATTTTAGGAAGTCTTGAATCCAAAAGAGCCTGTAAGGCTTATAGCTTTACAACAATCAATCACCAATGCAGGTACTGCCATGACAATTCATCCTTTCTCTTCTCCAAAGAGAACTTAGTCTATAGATCAGGTGGGGAAAATGCTGTGTGATGTTTCATACTGTCTGGGAATGCATCCTATTATTTTTAGAAATTTTCTATGTTTTGGACTGAAGATAAAAAAATATATTTTATCTTAAAGATGACTCAGCACTATCCACAGAATTCAAAAATAATTTTGTGTGTATTTCTTTCTTTTTTTTCTTTTTATGGCCACATCTGCAGCATACGGAAATTCCCAGGTTAGAGGTCAAATCAGAGCTGCAGCTGAGGCCTATGCCACAGCCACAGCCACACCAGATAAGAGCTGCCTCTGTACCTCCACCACAACTCGCGGCAACACTGGATCCTTCACCAGCGCATGAGGCCAGGGATCGAGCCCACATTGGCACGGACACTATGTTGGGTTCTTAACCCACTTGGCCACAACAGGAAATCCTGTGTGTTTATTTCTTGTTATAAAAACTTTCCAAAATCAAATTTTGCATTGGGATGTCTATGAAAACTAAACATTCCCTTGACACATACCGTAATTTATTTTTTGTTTTGTCTTTTGTCTTTTTAGGGACAAGGTTCCCAGGCTAGGAGTCTAATCAGAGCTACAGCTGCCAGCCTGCGCCACAGCCACAGTCACGCCGGATCCAAGCCGTATCTGCAACCTACACCACCGCTCACAGCAACGCCGGATCCTTAACCCACTGAGCGAGGCCAGGGATCAAATCCGCAACCTCATGGTTCCTAGTCAGACTCGTTTCTGCTGCGCCACGATAGGAACTCCTATATACAGTAATTTATAATTTCAGAAACATCACTTTGGTAAGAGTCTAATAGTTATTAATATTCTATTCATTTTAATTTAGCCTCGGATGGTACCCATTGTGCATTCTGATAACTGCAGGAGGTAAGTAAACACCCTTACTTTGTTCCCGAAAGAAATGACGGCGAGAGTCATAATATATTAAGAGTCAGTCTTTCCTGACCAACCCAAACACGCTGGTCTGAATGATGCACCCTTAACATACTGCGTTAGAGTATCTCTAATTTCTTACATTAGCAGACTTGAGGAAGAAGACAGAAATGTTTCATTTTAAAGAGCATATTGCGGCAAATCAGGAATCTTTTCAAAACTGGCTGCCCAACTGCAAATTGGAATAATATGGATGAGAGGCTCAAGCACATTAAGCTTTTGAATTCCTCCACTGAACAAAGGATTTTATGCCAACAGGATATGATTAACCATTTACTAATTTTAAAATCATAAAGTGACTCATGTGAGGCTGAGAGTAAGAGTTTTGATAGAAGAAAGCACAGTCCAGTGGACGGACATAAAGACAGGAAATTGACTGATAACAGTAATAAACCACTGGCTACATGCAGTCATGGTTCTGAGTCATTTGCTTACCGATCTAATGTCAAACTTGAGAGTTAATTTTTTCAGGAGTCTAAGCTTATGATTTATATTATTTACACAACCAATAAAATAAGTGATCCTTCCTTGTGATAGACAAACACAAGCATGCAAATTAAACTTAAAAACAGGATCTAAATATTCGCTGCTACAATGGGTCACGGTTACTGCCGTGTCCCCATTCAAATCAGTCCTGGCCTTAAAACTACCAGTGTATTGAGAAATAAAGAGCACTATCTCTTTTTTCAATAGTCATGATATGTGTATTTAATTTTTGTGTGTGTATTCATTGAAATATCTAATGATTTGGTTGCACTCTGGCAAAACTAAGCAAAAGTAAACCAGTATCAATAGCCAGGGTGCAAAATGATACATCAATAGAGATCCTACACATATTAAATATAAGAACTTTCTTAAAGAATAATTTCATGGCAGTAAGTTGAAGTTGAAGTCAAGATACAGATTCCCGCATAAAGCAACTTAAAATTGACTTAAGAACTAACAGAAGATCTAGTACAGACATCATCTCTTAAAACGCTATTAAGGAAGGAAATGTGGGTAAATTCGTAAAAGAAGTGAAGTTGGTTGGTGGACAGAGAGAAGAGATTCCTACTGTGACTTTTATTATGCAAATCGAATTGCTCATTTAGGATCAATCCTTCTTCTCTGTACTCTCCCCAGGGTCTATCCCACTGCCTGACACGGAGAAGGTTTTCAGTATGGGACGTGAATGAATGAAGATGCGGACGAGTGATTCAAGGTACTAATTACTTTGAAACCAAAAGTATGAATGTAGTGGGCCCACCCATGGGCCCACTGTGGGAGGGGGTGTGTGTTGGGGGCTGGGGGGGGAATAGCAGACATCAAGGACAAAATCTTAGAAAACAGCACGTTCTGAGAAAGGGGAGAGGAAATAGTGAAGGAGACAGGAGGTTCAGGGAGACAGATGCTGTTCAGAAGTGTTGAACATGCAGAGTGAGGTTGGGGAAAGCATCTGGGACCCTCCAAGCAGTTTCAGGAGTGTACTAGGAACACATGCTATGCACTCGGAGTCCAAACAGTGAGGTGGGGAGGTTCTGGAAGCCGCGAGTGGGGAGGCAGGACCACAGAGGAGAAGGAAGAGTTCCAAAGCCGGAAATGTCCTTCTGGGTACAGGGAATCCTGGCGTGTTCTGAGGCTGAGGGAAAGGGGTGACTGCAGAGATTCCTCATTGAAAGAAGGGAGAATCCTTCCTTTTGCAAAACTGGAATGGTGGAAAAGACGCAAGCACGTTTAATAAGCTTTAAAAGAGCATCTTTTTAAACGTTCTAAAATGATCTCCCATTTGGTTTTCATCAGAAGAATCAAAATCACAAGGACAAAACCCAAAACTGCACATAAATGCAACACACCCATATAAGCCAGGGCTTTTGTCACATAGAATCCATTTCAAAGAAAGAGTCTGCCAACCAAAAGTAATTTTAAAAATCGAATTTCTTGAAAAACATTAAAGAAATCCAGTGCACAGTCTGCCGCAAAGCTTCAGGACTGCTTCCCTCTCGGCTCCGTGATTCTCTGACATCCCGAATTGGTTTGCTCCTTTGGCTCGCTGACCCCAGTCACTCCCCACCTCCCCTCCGGGGCTCCCGGAGCCCCCTCCAGGGCTCTGCCCTCACTTCCTCCTCCCTCACCCCCACCCCAGCCTCCCCAGGCCAGCCTCTCCCTTCTCACAAGTCTGCTTCAAGAGAGTCCAGGAAGGGTCTGAAAAACGTGTGTCCTTTGCATTCAAAGGACGGGCTAAGCCCAAGGGATATTTTTCTTGCTGCTGCATATGCAAGAGTGACTAAGGTGATATTACATTTAGCATTTTGAGTCAAATATCCCTCAGGCTTTCATCTGAGAAATCATGCCAAGTTGAGGCGGGCTTTTGAGCTACCCACCAGTCCTTCAGCTAGGCCTTCAGCTAGCTTCAATGACCCTGGAAACAATATGCCCATGTAATGCCTCCTGTCTGTACACATTCCTCAGTGCCTGTCCATCTTAGTGGAAGAAAGCTTATTTATTTATTTATTTGAATGTTTTTCCTTTTTTTTCCAGCTGCACCTGCAGCATATAGAAGTTCCCAGGCTTATGGGCTGAATGGGAGCTACAGCTGCAGGTCTACACCACAGCCACAGCAACATGAGATCCGAGCCACATCTGCAACACCAGATCCTTAACCCGCTGAGAGAGGTTAGGGATTGAACCCACATCCTCAAGGACACTATGTAGGGTTCTTAACCCGCTGAGTGGCAATGGGAACTCAAGAAAAAAAATTTTTTTAAAGGAGAGAAAGAGAAAATAAATACGATGAATGGAAGAGAGACACATGACTGATGAGAATAAAAAGGAATTAGGTGACTCCATTTTCCTGGCTACAGTGGGCAAGGGTGTGTGTGTGTTTCAGCTGATATGTATGCGGGTCTCTGGGGCTAGTAAGGGCATGCCCTAGCTTTTCACTTGGATTAGAGAAATACAAACTCTCCCTATTTCCCTACCTTAACTTTAAATGACCATATGTCTCTGTTTTTCCCTAAAACTTCAATCTTGAAAAATAGAAATTTCACATGGATAAATCCATTATGCAATTTTAATTAACCTCATCAAGATATAAAATGACCCACCCAAAAGACAAATCTTTAGTGACAGCCAAATTAATGTTTTAAACTCAAGTGAAGAATTTAGAACATTTCAAACCGTATTTAATGCCTATTTTATAGAAATAACATCAGTAAACTCTCTACCTCGAGATATTAGTGAATTATGCAGGTTAACCAAAGTGTGTCTTCCTCCTTCTAACAGCACAGGCTTCCATCTCAGAGGGATCCCTTTGAACTCACCCCAGTAAAACCAAACATATTTTGCACAATCCAGTTGCATTTTCCATAATAAAATACAGTTGAAATTTTTTTTAAATGTTGCTTAATGAGCTCAAGCTTTCCAAGACATTGCATTTAAAAAAAAAAAAAAAAAGACTCTATAGGCGTAACACAGCTCATGGTGTTTGGGTCAGTTTTGCAAAAGCGGTGTGGGTAACTGGGACCCACCCGACAGGGAGCTACGAGTGTCTAGCACATAGAGAGTCTTAGAACAAGACGCTCACTGCCTTGTCTCTTTGCAGATCAAGCGACGTGCTATTCTGGTAACTGGTGATCCAGACAGACAGAAAGATGTGAGGGAATCTGCCGGCCTAAACTGTAAAGGGAATGACTCCTGGGCACATAAAGAAGCAAGCAAAGTTAACCTTCTTGGCCAGGGGCGGTCCTCTCTCATTTGCTGGCATTTGGGGGTTTGGGTGTTGTGACTCCCACCCTCCCTCGGCAAACTCCTTCCAAACTCCCACTGGTAACACTGTTTTCCTTCTCCGCAGGCGTCTCCACCTGGGTCTCACTGGGCAAAAGAGGGTCTTCTCAGGAACACCCTCTATTATTCCACATCCTTCCCACTATTTGTCCATCCAAATCTGCCCTTCCTCCCAGGCTCCATTTTCGCCCATTCCGTATGTACTTCTGAGAGTAACCTGGAGCTTGCTTCTCCTCCCACCCACGGACGCAGCAGACAGCGCCTCCCAAATGCTGCTCTGCCTTGTCTCCAGGTTCTTCCGGTTGGCAGCTGCTTGACTCCCATTTTGCTTCTATCAAGCTCAGGGCAAGAGTCTAACTGGCTACCCTGGATCATGTAATTCATTCGCAGCCCAATAAGAACAAAATGCCAGCCTGTGATGGGTCCAGGCCGAGCGGCGTGACCTCCCTCAGCCAATGCTAATTCTCAAATGGGTGGAGCAATTTTGCCCAACAGGTAAGAAGTACGAACTCGAGCTAAGGCCTTCCTGCACGGGAGGCATGAGGCAGGGACAAGGCGGCGTAGTGCTGGGTTTGGGCTTTAATCTTGCCCTTGAAAACGGAAGTAGGGAAATCAGGAGGAGAGCATCTTTGTGAGAGGGGAGGAGAGAGGCACCGGGAATGGGATGCTCTTGGATGTCTGTATCCGACAGACCACTCCATCTCTGCTGTCCACTCGTGCACATGGACACAGATGACTTCTGAACCACTTTCCAACTCAGAAACTCTCTCCACAAGGCAATACTAAGAAACAAATTTGGCAGGTGCAGGAAGGAACTATAGGAAGAACAAAGAGAAGTGTGTGTCACAGTGGTTCACACTGTCCCTTTGCTTTCTGAGCTCTTCCTTGCTGCCCATCTCTTTTTATTTCCCTCACATTAAAAACAAACAAACAAAAATACTTAAAAATAGGAGTTCCCACTGTGGTACACTGGGTTAATGATCTGGCATCGCCTCTGGTGGCATGGGTTCAATCTCTGGCCTGGGAACTTCCATATGCTGTGGGAGCGGCCAAAACAAACAAACAAACAAGAAACCTTAAAATAGCTCTGTGAGTATTTTAGCAATCTAGGAATTTTCATCTGCAGCCCTGGTCAATATTCCCAGTCACAGTCACAAATGCTTTGCCCATAATATTCACTGAGAGTCAGCTTGCTTTTCTTTTCATTTTTTTCCTGCTGTTTCAAAATGGACATGGAAAGAAATGGGGGCACGTGAATTTGCTTCACATGGACAGAGTCACAGAGAAGAGGTTTCCTCTGCAATGGAACCCGCTGAGAACGCTGAGCATCAAATTCTATTTCTGAGATGTCGCCAGGTCTCTAAGTGGGAGGGGGCACAGGATCGCCTGGGCTTCGAGGTGGGCAAGTGTCCAGCTCCACTGCTCCCTGAAGGTGTCAAGATTGCTCTCAATCCCATTGTCCTCATGAAAATCAAAATTATGTCTCTTCTCTCACTGGGGAGGTGGAAGGATGAAGCAATACAAAATGTATGCAAATGCATCATAAATAAGAGAGAGCCAGACAAATGTAGGATGTTCCATGATGCATCTTTCAGTCAGTGCAAGTCCTTCCATAAGGTGGATGTTGGGAGAGGCGCCCTGGACCAGTCTGATCTGTCTCTGGGGGGCCTCAAATGTGACAGCCACCTCAGAATGCACCTGCCATAAATGGCCGTCTAGAATACAGGTGTCCCTGGATGCAGACCCCTTGTATCACTGTTATTAGAACTGGACATCATTTATTCACCTTTCTTAATGACCCCACCAGTCTGCTCACTGCCTCGTTAGAAGAGAAAGAAATGCACCAGGCCCCCTGCCTACATTCCTATTGCCCCAGAATTTTCTAGTGAGCAGATGCTGCCCCGGTTCCTGTCACTGTGATGGAAATGGCCCCTACACTCGCCCTGGATGTGTTTCCTGCCCCGTTGCTCTCTTGAGTAAATGGATTTTAAAAAAAGTCTGTACAAGAGTAGGTGAGTGGGAGATAGAAAGATGATAGAAGTAATTAAAACTGTTCATTATGTATATACGGACATACATATATATATATGATGGACATATATATATGGACATATGGACACACATATATATATGTGATGGACATATGGACATATATATATGGACATATAGACATAAATATATATATATATGTCATAAAAAATGAAATAATGCCACTTGCGGCAAGCTGGATGGACCTAGAGATTATCATACTAAGTGAAATATATCAGACACGAACAAATATACGAGATCACTTATGTGTGGAATCTAAAAAAAAAGATACAAATGAACTTGTTTGCAAAACAGAGATAGACGTATAAAACAAATTTATGGTGACCAAAGGGGAAAGGGGGGCGGAATAAATCAGGAGTATGGCATTAAAATACACACACTGCTGTATATAAAAAAGATGACCAACCAGGACTTGCTCTACAGCACAGGGAACTCCACTCAATATCTTGTAAGAGCCTAAAATGGAAAAGAATCTAAAAATACACACACACACACACACACATATGTGAAACACGTGTGTGTGTAACTGAATCACTTTTGCTGTACACCTGAAACTAACCCAACATTGTAAACCAACTATATTTCAATAAAAATTTTTAAAAATAAATTTAAAAAATTAAAGTGATGATCCACAAAACAAAACAAAAACCCGTCCACTGTCAAGTGTTTCCTACGGGCTAGGCATGCTGCTAGATGCTCTCCAGACATTATTTGGCGCCATCCTAAGTGCAAAAGTTTTAGATAGGTTGGGTATCTTAATAGGACCTAAGACGAAGGAAAGTTCGCCCTGCTGGTGAGTAGCAGAACTGGATCAGCCTGAGTCTACACCTGGTGCTCCTTGTCACACAGGCTGGAACTCACATCTCAAAGCATCGCCCTGAACAGCAGCCTGGGCCTCTCAGGGGAAAGTTCACCGACATGGGAGCCTTTACCCTCGTCTTCCGGGGTCCCAGTCTGAATCTTGACATGTTCCCGGGGGAAATCACAGGCAAGCTGAGATTTGAGAAGCCCCACCTGCACTAGGCTTCAAGATGCGAGGTAAGCGGATAAAGAAGGCCTAAAAAAGAGAAATTTGGACGAAATTTGTGGCTCAGCAGTAACGAGCCCTACTAGTATCCATGAGGCTGTGGGTTCAATCCATGGACCCGCTCGATGGGTTAAGGACCTGGCATTGCCCTGAGCTGTGGTGTAGGTCACAGACGCAGATCATTTGGCATTGCTGTGGCTCTGGTACAGGCTGGCAGCTGCAGCTCCGATTCAACCCCTAGCCTGGGAACCTCCATTTAGAAAAAAAGAAAGAGAGAAACGGAAATCCTAGCAAGACTCTTTGAGGACTTTGGAAAGCCTAACAGTCATGGTTTGATTCAGCCAGTCACACTCAGATACCTGCTGTTGATCAGTAACTAAATGGCTGCTTCCAAATTTTAATGGAACCATCAGAAAGAGAAGGCCTGCTTCTTGCAGGAAGGAATTGATCTGCATAGAAAAGAAGACTGTTTTGAAAGGTTTGATTAAAAATTAAAATGTTAGAGTTTCTTTAGTAGCTGAGAGGGTTCAGAACCCGACATAGTGACTGTGAGGATGCAGGTTCAATCCCTGGCCTCACTCAGTGGGTTAAGGATCCGGGGTTGCTGTGAGCTGTGGTGTAGGTCCCAGACGTGACTTTGATCTGGCGTTGCTGTGGCTGTGGCGCAGGCCAGCAGCTGCAGCTCCAATTTGACCCCTAGCCTGGGAACTTCCATATGCCACAGGTGTGGCCATAAAAGAAAAAAAAATAGATAAAAAAAATAAAAACGTTTATCAGAGAGGTAGATAGACTAACAGTAACATACCCACAGGGCTTGCATTCGTTAAAGGTTTTCAGACAGCCTGTCTTTTTTTTTTTTTTTTTTTTTTTAGGAGCATGTTGCTGAGAAAGGAAAGAATACAATGCAGACACTAATGACTCTGGCAAAAGACTTTTCTGGGTCATTGATTACCACCAGCACTGGATTTTTGGATGTGTGTCCGAGTGAACTTTCAGACTGCCAAAAATGAAACTATGCATAATAATACACTGGGCAAAAAAAAAAAAAATGCTATGAAATGAAAAAGGCAATAAATTTAGACTGCGTAAAACTACAGTGGTTCTTTGTATAGTACGCTTTGTGCACTGCCCAGACCAGGGCGGCGACAGGATCACTGAGGCCCGAATAGCATTAAGAGTCCTTCCCCACCAGTGACTCAGAGCCCAACACGCCATCCAGAAATGCCCCGACGACGCTAGGAGGGAAAGCCTGGCTCTGCCATGGGGGAGGGAAAACAAGCTGCCAAATCAGGGGAAATGCTTTCACAGATTTAATGCACCCTACAAACGGAGTGTCCGGTCCTTACCAGGAGGAAGCAAAGCTACATTAATTGTGATTAAAACAGATGACAGATCGCACTGTCCCTCTGGGTCCCAGTCCCTCCTGAGCGAGGTGGGCTGTGAAATCGGCAGAGGAGGAGGAGGGAGGTAGGCTGGGGGCAGCTGGGGACCAGCCAGAAGCAGAAGGCAGCCTGAGGGCCAGCAGGGATTAGACAGGGGAACTGGTCAATTTCGAGCAGCGCTGTTACTTTGTTTTCTGACCTGGCAAAGAGAAAGAAACAGCTGTGCATGGAGCCTGGGTCCCTGTTTCACCCCCAGGACTGGCCAGAGCTCATTTGTTCCCTAATGAAATCCAGAGTGGACACTTTCACACTGAGCCTTCTCTATAACCTCTTGTCCAATGAATGAAAGCCCACATCAGCGTCTGGCCCTGCCGAGAAGCCCGATACATCATTTACGAAAATGCAAGGATACTGTGAAGATTGATCCAGCCCCTAAGAGGCGGCTTTAAAATCTCTCCCGAGTTTAAGCTGCAGCTTTATTTAGAAAAGTCCTAACCCTGCAAAGGGAGGGCTTCCCTTTCTCCGTGATCCCACATTTTTCTCACTAGTCGCGTGGGTTCCACACTGCAGACAGAACAGAATTTCTCTAAAGGTTTTTTGTAATATATAAAAATTTCATTGGTGTATAGTTCCCTTATGAAATTGTGCTCATGTCAGGTATACAGCAAAGTGAATCAGGTCTACACACATACCTGTATCCATTCTTTGTTCCCATACAGGTTATTAAAGAATATTGAGAAAATTTCCCCGTGCTACGCAGTAGGTCCTTGTTAGTTCCCTCTTTAATGCGTGGTGGTGTGTATGTGTCACCACCAACCCCTAATTTATCCCTCCCACCATGAGGTTTCCCCGTGGGTAACCACAAATTGGGTTTCAAAGTCTTTGGGTCTGTTTCTCTTTTGTAAGTTCTTTTGTATCATTTTTATTAGATTCCACATATCAATGATCTCGTATGCTCTTTGTTGACCGCCTTCATTTTGTATGATCATCTCTACGTGCATCCACGTTGATGCAAATAGCATGATATCATTCTTTGTTAAGGCCGAGTGATATTCCATTATAGTATATGTACCACCTTTCCTTGATCCAGTCCTCTGTGGGTGGATAACGGTTTTGATTTTATTAGGCTGCTTGCTTGTCTTGGGTGATGGGTGGGGTGGCTGCCCGATCTGCTTTGCAGCCCCAGAGATGGGCAGAAAGTGCCCTCTGGCAACCCTGGGACAGTTAGGCCCCCCTCGGGATTCATTCTCTCTCAAATCTGCAGGTCAGATGTCCGGACTGGCTGGTTTCTCTGCTCTGAGTCTCCCAAGCCCAATGTCCAGGGTTCGGCTGGCTGGAAGGCCCCAGAGAAGAATCTCCTTCCTGTCCCTTGGGGTGCAGGCAGCATGTGGGCCCTTGCAGCAGTAGGGTGGAGGTCCTGGCTTCCTTGTGGGCCATCTGCTGAGCCTACTCTTGGCTCCTTGAGGCTTTTCCCTGGTCCTTATGTGTGAGCCCTAAGATGCCCGGGATTCTGCTCTGTCTGGAGTCTCCATGACTCCCCTTCTGGCTGCATCTCTCTGCTTCTGGCCAGAGAGAGGAGCCTTGCCTCATGGGATTATATTGAACCCAACAGAGAAATCCAGGATCAACTGACTATTTTAAGGTCCATCATCTTGATTACACCTGGGAATCTCTTTTGCCAGATAACAGAATATAGAGGTTCTGGAGGTCAGGGCTCGGTCATTTCGGGAGTGGCGTGGGGGGGTGGTGGTGGTGAGGGGGTGCTTACCCTGCTAGTCTCAGAAGAATGCCAGGCGATAAATGGCTAGCCTATGAAGGTGACTCACCCCCAGGGGCTGTCTCTAAAGGAAGAAAGATCCTCCAGCAAAGATTCTTTTTTTCTGGGCCCACTGTATTTGTAGAACTGCAAATATTTTATTTTTAAAATAGCATGATAATGGGTTCCTGTCACGGCTCAGCAGTTAACGAACCCGACTAGCATCCATGAGGATGAGGGTTTGATCCCCGGCCTCGCTCAGTGGGTTAAAGATCCAGCATTGCCGTGAGCTGTGGTGTAGGTCGCAAACGCAGCTCATGATCTGGTGTGGCTGTGGCTGTGGTGTAGGCCAGCAGCTGCAGGTCTAATTCAACCCCTAGCCTGGGAACCTCCATATGCCACAGGTGCAGCCCTTAAAAAGACCAAAAAAAAAAAAGCATGATAAGATCTTGCCTTTGTGTTTAAGAGTATGCGTCTGTGCTCTCTATAACACTATGCATCTCACACTCAGTGTTTATTTGTACGTGTGTATTCTTTTCTTACCTTATTATAACAAATCCAGGCCTTATATTGTGATGCGAGCTTTTTAGATTAAAACCCTGACATTTAGAAAGGGTAAATAACGAAGCCTAAGTTTTCGTTGCAAATGTGTGTAGAGATGCAGCCCCTGACTGTAGGCAATCTGAATGCTAATACAGAGTTGACTCTATCGTCTCAGCATCCACAGAAATGTTATTCATAGAAGCCATGATGCGGTGAGGTCATCAAAAATGAAGTTGCGGAAACAGAAATACCTCCTCACGTAGCTACCCAGGTTTTACCAACATACACAAATTAGAAGCCCTCTCCAAAAAGTTCGGTAAAAATAGAAATACATTTTTAAAAATGCCTGAAATGTTTTTCCAGGTATAAAGTCAAACCATTTTTTAAAAAAGAGGAATTCTATACATTTTCTAACCTTTATCTATTGAAACGATCTAAGTCCATCAGGTAAAAATTTAATACCAAGTACTAAACTTTTGTTTTCCCGTTTTTTTTTTTTCTTTTTTGTCTTTTTTTTTTCTTTTCTGTTTTAATTGACAGAAAAGGGATATGAAATCTAGGTCATGGGTATTCCTCTGCAAATGCTCAGCCTCTGAAGGTCAGATTAAAATATCGATAAATGAAGAAACCTATCTTGGCCCCTCCAGAGGCCCCACAGAAGGGAAGCAGTCTCTTCCACAATCTGTCCAAAAGCACCCAGAACAAGTACTTATGGGAAGAAGCTGTTTTGAATGAGGCTATTAATTTTAACAGATCTTTTATGACCATTAATCTTTTAAATCTGTCCTAATGAGAAAAAGTAGTAGATTAGATGCATTTACTGTTAAGGAGCAGGAAACTGCCTTGCTTAAGAGTCCAATAAGTAGCTGATAAAGGATTAGGAATTAGAAATAAATAAATACACACACACACATACATATATGTGTGTGTGTGTGTGTGTGTCTTTTGTCTTTTTAGAGCCACACTCACGACATATGGAGGTTCCCAGGCTAGGGGTCCAGTCGGAGCTGTAGCTGCCGGCCTACACCACAGCCACAGCAACGCCAGATCCAAGCCGCATCTGCTACCTACACCACAGCTCACAGCAATGCTAGATCCTTAACCCACTGAGCGAGGCCAGGGATTGAACCCACTACCTCATGGTTCGTAGTCGGATTCATTTCTGCTGTACCATGACAAGAACTCCAAGAAATATATTATTAGCTGTAATTAGTTCTGTCTAGAACATTTCACATAAGAGGTACTGAGAGTGAGAAATCACACTGAGGGAAACATAATAACACGACAAGAAGAGAATGTGATTTCCAAACTGTTTTGGGTTAAATAAATTGAATGCTTCTGGAAAGTATTCAATTCCACTAATTAATATCACAAAACAGGAAAAAACCAGAGGAATACGGGCTCTAGCTAGCTAGCTATTTAAACAATTAAAGTAAAAGGTTACTAATGATAATTAGCTAAAAACAATTTTGCAGTGAAACTGGCAAAGTTGGGGGTAAGGAGAAAAAGAGGGGGAGAGAGAAGATGAGGAAAAGAATTCAGGTCCAGAGCCACCTAAATCAGCAGGCAACCCTCAAAGGTGGCCTGCCCTGGGAAAGAGAGCAGATAAAAAAATAAAAGATAAAACTGTCTCCGGTTGCAATTTTAAGCAAAATAAATATAGTAGAAAAGATTTTTCTTCATACAATCCAGACATGACTCAGGCACAGAGTACATGCTCATTTGAATTCAAGTGCGTGTTTTCTCACTAAAGGAGCCGGTCTGCAGAATCCAGCTCAACCCCTTTCTGGGGAAAATCAACACTTCTCAGAGGTGAGAGAAGGAACGTGTCTTGGGCTGCAGGTCTTCAGATTTCCACATCAGTGCTCATGCCAAGGCACCCAATGAGGAGAGATCAAGTTTGGTAAAAGACCGGACAAGAGAACCCTTTTATTCAAAATAAAGAGAATCCAGGGGTTGTCCTGAATATTCTTTCCCGCTAATTTCTACTCTCTCGAAGGCTCCTTGTCAATCAATGATACAATTTTTTCAATAAAGAGCCGTCACTACACATTCATCAGACATCTCCTATGACTAAAACTCACTCCCACATTCTTACGGCATCCCCGAAGTACAGTTCCAACCTTTTAACAAGAAAGCGATCATTCTGACAATGACCTGAGATGCCAAAGGACTGACAGTGCTATGTAACTTGATGCTGAATGGCATTTCCTATGACTGTTGTTTAAAACATTTATTTATTTAAGAGACTTCGAAGACTCCTGTGTCCTATCACATTTATATGTAATACCCACCTTCTCTAAATCCCTGACAGATAATTTTTAATTAGAGTTGATTTACAACACTGTGCCAATCTCTGCGGTACAGCAAAATAACCTAAAATATTTATTTTTAAAAGTTCACTTTATAAAAGTAATATTTGGGGAAAACCAACTTTCATCTAATTAACTCCATTCCATCATCTGTCTACTGAGACTTAGTTGTGTTTGTTACCCACGTAAATTATATCTGCTAGTGTAATGATGTAATTTAATTAAGCATAATTTAAACTAAGTCAGTGTAAGTATGAAAGGAAAGTGATATGCTGCCATGAAAGCTTAATGCTTTGGGACGATTCTATTAGGATGGTTACAGAAAGAAAAAGCAAATAGAAGTATGAAGTGAGAACTGGAAAAGAGTAACGATTGCGGCAGAAAGCCTATAAGACTCTGCATTCATTCTGTTTCACGTGTGTCATATTTTCTGGTCAGCCTTAGTCATACATTCCCATGAAAACAATTTCTAGGCCGATGGCCCTGGGACCTCCTTGACTTAACACCATGCAACCATATGCCTTGCTCACGTGGCCCATCTCTCTTGGGTTGTAAGGGACCCTGCTCCCTGTTGTTCTCATTCAGTGTCCTAGGTTACTGAAGCACCCCTCATAGGGAATATATGCCTTCACCAGGTGAGAGGAAATAGGAAAATTGTTGGCACTGGCTGTGAAATGTTTCCCCTTAGAACTGATGTATTCCGTGCCCACTCACAATGCACTGAACAAAGAAAGTCACAGTGAGTTTGCAACACAAACATACAACTCTTCCTTCTGCCCCAGAGAAGACGACAACTAATTCTGGTGAACAAAAACAATAACGCTTGCTAAGTACAATCTGGAAATTGTAGATAAAGCTTCACAGATAAATTTATACAAAACTATGTGATGCGGCATCCAGACCATATACAGAAGAAGAGGCTCAGCCCACATCTTTTGCCAATGTCTTTACATATTTCTTGGTTAGTTAGAATTTATCCTCTGGTATCTGCTCATGGAAAATATGTCACTCATGGGAAATATATTTCTTGCCTTCATGTCTACATCTAAAAATACTCTTCTGCTGCCTTTCTACTTAAAAGACTGGTAGACTTAGGAGGAAATTGAGTCTCTATTTTCTTAGGACATTATAGGCAAATGTTCTAGTCACTTCATTACCAAATACTGAAGTAGAAAACTATTTAGCTACCCCTAGTTTTCTTCTTTGTAGACGACTTGATTTTCTGTCTGTATAAAGAGACCTAATACTTGTGAATTTATGGGGTTATATCTTATATTTGAGCATCACTTAAATTGTTTTCTCATATATAGAGCATGCTTTCCATGTATAAAGTCCAGTTACCTTTCATTTGGGGAAAGTTTTCTTAAATAATATCTATAAATATTGTATATGCTATTTTTTTTCTTTTTGTTATCTTTGTATGCTATATTTTAATTCAATTATTTTAAAATTTAAAAAAAATGTTTACCCGTTTCTGTCATCCTACATCCTGCCTCTGGTAACCACTAATCTATTTTCTGTACCTATGAATTTTTTTTCAGATTTGACATATAGGACAGATCATACAGTATTTGCCTTTTTATATTTCACTTATTTTACTCAGCAAGGTACCTCGAGATCGATCCATGTTGTCCCAAGTGTCAAGATTTCAATTTCTTTTTTAAAATTGTTTAATTATAGTTGATTTCCAATGCTGTGCCCAGTTCTGCTGTACAGCAAAGTGATTCAGTTATACACATGCTTTTTATTTTTATTTTTTCCATCATGGTCCATTCTAGGAGATTCTCTGTGCTACACAGTAGGAATTTGGTGTTTGTCCATTCTAAATGTCATAGTTGGCATCTACTGACCCCAAATTTCCCATCATAAAAACATATTTACGGCTGTATTGTGGATCATGATCTCTTTATCCACCCATCTGCCGATGGGTACTGAGGTTGTCCCCATATCTTGACTACTGCAAACAACGCCCTAATGAACATGGGGTACACATATCCTTTCCAGTTAGTGTCTTCCCTTTCTTTGAATAGATACCCAAAAGTAGGATGGCTGGATCCTACGGTAGTTCTAGTTTTAATTTCTTTGAGGAACCTCAATACTGTTTACCATAGTGGCTGCACCAATTCACATCCCCAACCAGTGTGGTGCACGTGGGTTCCCTTTTCTCCGCATCCTGACCAACACTGGTTATTTCTTGTCTTTTTTTGTAATAGCTCTTCTAACAGGTGTGAAGGGATATCTCATTATGGTTCTGATTTCTATTTCTGTGATGATTAATGATGTTGAGCAGCTTTTCACATACCTGTTGGCCATCTGTACGTCTTCGAAAAAATGTCTATTCAGATCCTCTGCCTAGTTTTTAATTGGTTTTTTTTTCCGCTAATGAGTTGGATGTTATTTACACATTTTGAACATTATCCCTTATCAGATACAGGGTTCACAAACATTTCCTCCCATTCAATAGGTTGCCATTTTCATTACACAGATATTGCAGAAGCTTTTCAGTGTGATGTCGTCCCACTTTATCTTTGCGTTTGTTGCTTTTTAGCTTTTGGTGTCAGATTTAAAATAAATTATCACCAGGACCTATGTCAAGGAGCTTTACAGCCTCTGATTCCTTCTAGACATTTTATGGTTTCAAACTTTACATTCAAGTATATAAGCCAAGTTAATTTTTCCATATAGTGTAAGACAGTGGCCCTGTTTCATTCTTTTGCATGTGGCTGTCCAATTTTCTCATTGGAGAAACTATACTTTTCTTATTATATATCCTGTGCTCCTTTGTCATAAATACATTGACTATATATATATATATGGCTTCGTTTCTGGGCTCCCTGTTCTGTTCTATTGATCTGTTTTTGTGCCCCAACCATGTTTTTTGGACTACTATAGCTTTTCAGAGTTCCCGTCGTGGCTCAGTGGTTAATGAATCCGACTAGGAACCATGAGGTTGAGGGTTTGATCCCTGGCCTCGCTCAGTGGGTTAAGGATCCAGCATTGCCGTGAGCTGTGGTGTAGGTCACAGACGCAGCTTGGATCCTGAGTTGCTATGGCTCTGGCGTAGGCTGGTGCTACAGCTCCAATTAGACCCCTAGCCTGGGAACCTAGATATGCCGCGGGTGTGGCCCTAGATAAAGACAAAAAAAAATTTTTTTTAATTTGCAATATATTTTGAAATCAGGAAGCATTGTGCCTCCGGCTTTGTTCTTCTTTCTCAAGATTGTTTTGGCTCTTTGGGGTCTTTAGTGTTTCCATGCAAATTTTAGAATTATTTGTTCTATTTCTGTGTATTTTCTTGAATAACTCCTACTTAACTTTTTTTACCTAACATTATTTGTAAATCTTTGTTTAAAATACACCATTTTTTTTTTCTGGAGAATGATGTAATGATTGAGAATCTGAGCTCTGAATTCAGGCTCCCTGAATTGGAATCTTAGTTTTTAACTTTAGTAAGTTACTTAACTGCTTTTGTTTCATCCTTATAAATGTGTTTAATATTAGTACTTATATACTTCACAGGGTTGGAGTGAGAATGGAGATATGTATGCAAAATGCTTACAACAGTTCCTGGCACATATAAGTACTATGTAAGCATTTGCTGATAACGTCATTTTCTTGATATTACTCCCCTAGTTGTTTACTGAGTTTCAGGCAATATAACTTTTCCAGTTTGCTCCTCCCAATGTGGCCTTTGTTCCTATTTATTTTGTTATTCAACATATTTTGTGAACACCGCCAAGTTATATTTCAATCCTTCTGTTGCCTTGCCATGGCTACTTCTAACTTTGTTTTGTGGTATGCTTTATGGAAGAAGTGTTTCACTTTCTTTTAGTATCTTTGCATAAGCCACGTTTTCCTCCTCCTCTTTTATTTTTGTACGCGACTTCTTCCAGAAGATGCTATCGGCAAGAGCACAATGTGATGGACGGGCAGAGGTCAAAGGAATACTTTTGTAGGAAAATGCATACGCATACAGGGTAGGTTTTATTATTCTTCCTTTTCTGTTTTACTCCACAAACATTTACTGATTACTCTTCCAAATGTATATACAAAAGAATAAGCTATGGTCCCTGCGGACAAGAACTCAACTTCTGGAGAGTAAGATGAGCAGATAGATAATAAAAAGAGACAATGATAAAAATCAAATAAGCATCAAGGGTCATGGAAATGTGGAGGAAATCTGGGCTAACCCTGGTAAAGGCTTCACCAGAAAGCCTGGGCTGGGCAGATGTTCAAGGATGGGTAGGAAGCCATGTGGCAAAGAGGGGCCTTCTAGGCTAAGAGATTAAATTAGATGATTTCCAAACAAAATGAGCAGAGAAAGCAAATTTTTTGCTCCTTTCCAGTTTTCCCACTTCTGTTCCCCTCTAACGTTAAAGGAACCTAATTATAGGAATGAGATCACTAAGCAACTGGAACTCACTCCTGACTTAACGCTCTCTTGTAGGCACACCGTGCCTTGCTTAGCCTAATGATTCTTTCCCTAGATTAAAAACAGTGAGAGTGAAGAATAAAGCAATTAAAGTATAACCCACTCACTACCCCTAACAGCCCACTTGGTGGTCCTGAAGGTAGGTCATACAGGCAAGATCTCCATCCAAAGAGAGGGCCTGCCAGTCTGCACACGATAGGCGATTCCGAATCCCGCCTTCTGCCTCCATGATCCACTCAGACTCCACCTTGTTCCCTTTAAAAACCGTCACGGTGTGGAGTTTGATTGTGGCTGAGTGGGTTAAGAACCCTATATAGTGTCCATGAGGATGCGGGTTCAATCCCTGGTCTCACTCAGTGGGTTCAGGATCTGGCAGTGCCACATGTTATGGTGTAGGTTGCAGGTGTGACTTGGCTCCGGTGTGGCGTCGGACTAAACTGCAGCTCTGATTTGACCCCTGGCCTGGGAACATCCACGTGCCATAGGTGCAATCGCAAAAAGAAAAAAGAAAAAAAAAAACTGTCATGGCTGAGCAGAACCTTCAGTGTTGGTCTCAGGCCATGAGTCTGCCTTCTCCCCAGATCACCAGCTTTTCTGTTTAAGGCACCTTTCCTTTCTACCGACACCTGCTCCGCGATTATTGGCTTTTGAAGGGCGAGCAGCCTTGTCTGAGTTCACTACCAGCAGCCCTGTGCCTGAGACCTGGAGAGGACTTTGGTGAGACCTAGTGAGACCTGCTCGTCATCCAGAAAGGCATTTACCTGCCTAACAAGGGGGTGTTTTTCCGCACATAAGAACAAGGCAAGAGCTGGCGTGTTACTCGGAGAGAGATGTTACTCAGCTACATGGCCGTTTCGAGCCGGTGTCTCTCTTCCTCCCTGGAGCTTCCCTTCCTTCCCTCGTGGCTGCACTACGGTGGCAGGACCTTCAAACATGGTGCCCTCGAGTCATTTTGTTCAAAACAAATGAAAGAAGATGAGTCTCTAGTCAGAGGGGAAAAGCCGTGCCAGCAGCTCCCAAGAGTTTTTTCCAAATACGCTACATGACAGGATAGAACATGTGTCCGACTGTAGACACAGAGAGATAAAGGGGTCTCTCCCAGGTGTCTCCTAAAATGAGCGTCTGTGGACAAAGCAGAAGGCGGGGGGGGGACTGAGGCAGGCAACAAACAACGCCTGTCACACGAGGCTTGAGGGACAGACTGTGACATCCGTATTTGACATGCTGCAAGTAAGTGGGGCTCTAGCAGGTAACAAATGAGTCATTATCAAAAGACTCGGGAGGAAATCGCCGCAACAGGAGAGAAGATCACTCTGCCCATGATGAAGAACGTAACCTGGGCAGGAAAAGAGGAGAGGAAGAGAAATCCAGAAAGAGCTTACAGCAGCGTGTGCCAGCAGGTGTGCAAGCCATCCTGTGGCAGCTGGAACCTGCTTCTTCAAAAAACATTAGGGAAGTATAGTTGTGGTGTTCCTTTCTGATGTATGACAAAGTGATTCGGGTATAGACACACCCATTCCTTTCTCAGATTCTTCTCGCACGTGGGTTTTCACAGAACATTGAGTAGCGTTGTCTGTGCTGTACAGCAGGTCCCCATGGAGCATCCATTCCACACACACTAGTATGTGTGTGCTTTTCAAGCAAGAATACTTGCAGTGGGCTCAACAATCTCGACGAAATGATTCTTTCCTACCAGAAGGAAGACTGGGGAGAGAATATGTGGGCTCATTTTCATAGTGATCTTTCAAGGTTAGATAATACAAATGGGATGAGAAAGCCGGAAATTCTAGTGAGTGCGAAACCGAAATTATTTCCCAAGACCTCGGGGGAGGATGGGACGCGGCCGGGGATGGAGAGTGGGGGGGTCACCAGACAGGGCGCATTGACACGGAGGAATCATTTCGGAGAAGGCGGTCAGTGGACAAGCAGACAGCTGGGAACAGCGGCTGGCAAGCTCATGCTCTCCGGCAGCTCCAGTAGAGGCCAAAACCTCCATTTGAGGACTTTTTTTATACTAATTATAGACAAGTATTTTGCCTTCCGTTCAACAAAGACAATAAAAATGTGCTAAATATGAAGCCTTGAGTCACATTTTAAGGTCACTTTCGTGAATATTTGGCTATAATGATCAACATTTGTTCATATTTGTGACACTGAGTGGTTAGGGTGAAGTTGCGATTGCAGAGTTAATTTCAGGGTAGGGTTCTGGGAAGATGCTGATGGTCAACCGGGGTTAGAGAGTAGCTGCGGGCGGGGGATGGACTAGGGGTTTGGGGCTGGCATACGCACACTGTGGTACGGGACTGACCGGCCAGTGGGCACCTGCTGTCCAGCACCGGGAACTCCACCCAGTATTCTGGGGTCATCTACGTGGGAAAAGAATCTGAAAGAGAATGGATGTAGGTACGTGTATAACTGAGTCACTTTGTTGTGCAGCAGGAATGATCCCAACCTTGAAAATCAAGGATACTTCAATGAAACTTTTAAAAAGAAAACACTACTGCTTATTCTGACCAGAACAACGCTCAGCCACTCTTTAGATACTGGCATGAATTACAGAGGAACTTCATTATTCATGAGAATCAGAAAGCCAGTCCTATTGGCGATGGCCTAAGGGGCCAATTAGGTTGGGAGAGATAAAGAACCCCATTCTCATTGGTATTGCTTCATGCTGATTTGCTGCAGTGGCAAGAGCTGGCTGATATATGCGCTGCACCCCTGGAACTTAATGGAAAAGACTCATCATTGCTTTTATTCCACGACATATAATCCCAGAAATGATTTTTAAGTCTATCCATTTACTTGAAATAGTTTATTGAATTGTACAAAATGAACAAGGCAAAAATTAATATCTCAATTTCTTGAGGAAGGATTTGGAGCTACTGAGACACTTTAAAGGCGTTTTTGTTGCTTCGATTTTCTCTTTTTTGTTTCTTCTAAAATTAACAGATATTTTAAAAATTTATTGTATTGAAGTGTAATTGATTTACGTTGTGTTAATTTCTACGGCACAGCAAAGTGATCCCGCTATGTATATATATATGTATGTATATACTGTATGTATGTATACACACACCCTTTTTTATATTCTCCCGCATTATGATTTATCACAGGATATTGAATGTAGTTCCACATAGTTCCCTATGCTATACAGTAGAACCTTGTTTATCCGTTCTATAGATATTATAAAATTAAATGATATTGATGCCCCCTCTCTGAATGAGCTATTATCATTGGAGGGTGGAAAGATAGAGGTAAACCAAGAATGGCTATTTAACTTGTAAACAATGAAAAAAAATTTTTTTTTTCTTTGCTTTTTAGGGCCACACCCACAGCATATGGAGGGTCCCAGGCTAGGGATCAAATCGGAGTTAGAGCTGCAGGTCTACACCACAGCCACAGCAACACCAGATCCTTAACCCACTGAGAAGGACAGGGATTGAACCTGTGCCCTCAAGGACACAAGTCAGATTTGTTACCACTGAGCCACAATGGGAACTCCTCAATACATTTTAATACAGTATTCCTTTTGGTGATGATTTTACTATAAGTAAGATATGCTAACTTTTTTATGACGGCACCCACGCATATGGAAGTTCCTGGGCCAGGGATTGAATCCGAGCTGCAGCTGTGATCTACGCCCGATCCTTTAACCCACTGCTGGTCAGGGGATGAACCCATGCTTCTGCAGCAACCCAAGGTGCTGCAGTTGGAGTCTTTTTTTTTTTTTTTGGCTTTTTAGAGCCGTACCTGCGGCATATGGAAGTTCTCAGGGTAGCTGCCAGCCTACACCACAGCCACAGCAACTCAAGATCCAAGCTGTGTCTTCAACCTACAGCTCAAGGCAATGCTGGATCCTTAACCCACTGAGCAAGGCCAGTGAAGAACCCACATCCTCATGGTTACTAGCCAGTTTGCTACCACTGAGCCAGAATGGGAGCTCCTGAAGTTGGATTCTTAACCCACTGCACCATAGCGAGAACTCCTGAGCTATGCTAATTTTTTATAAATAAACTATTTCACTATACTGGGTTGTGTATTTTTGACATTACATTTCTAAAAGCAAGTTTTAGGTTTTGATCACTATCTTGAAGTTTTAATTTTTAAAAAGACCTTCAAGAACATTTTTATTTTGAAGCTGATATGACTCTCATGTTTGAATAATATACGTAAAGTAACACGGAGTCCAGGGACCTGCCATTCTAGGTCAGGCTCACATTCCACACGCGTGTGAATGTTCTCTTTCACAATTTCGCTGATGGATGATAAATTAAAGAGAGATTTACATTGCCAATGAAGTCAGAATTTACTGTGAATAAATCATAAAAATGGAACAAGGAAAATGACTTTTAAATTCTGAACGTGCCTCATATATCAGGCAGGAGTTGGTTTGGAGGTAGGAACAACTGAGGACTCCCAGCATGGAAAGGTACTTGCCTCGCGTCCTGTACAAGATGCTCCAAACACTCTTCCAAAGCCTGTTTTGCTGCAGCACAATCCACATAAGCTCCAGGCATGCTATATCTTAGGTCGCGTGCCCATGAAAACTTAACATAATTAGGTAATCATGCATCAGGCTTAACTCCTCTCACTAACTTTGATAATAATTGCCCACCAAGGGAGATCCCATTGTGGCACAGTGAAAACGAATCTGACTAGTATCCATGAGGTTGCGGGTTCGATCCCTGACCTCACTCAGTGGGTTAAGGATCTGGCGTTGCCGTGAGCTGTGGTGTAGGTCACCAGTGTGGCTCAGATCCCACATTGCTGTGACTGTGGTGTAGGCTGGCAGCTGTGGCTCCAATTCAACCCCTAGCCTGGGAACTTACATATGCCATGGGTGTGGCCCTAACAACAACAACAAAAAATTGCCCACCAAATTCTCCTCATCCTGTTTCAGGGCAAATTAGCTCAAGGATGTGGTCCCTTCTTTTCTGAGACGTGGAGTGACCACGTGACTGAGAACCAGTTCATGGGAGTGAATGAAAGTCAAGGTTTCCGCCCAACCTGGAATCAAGTCGGTCAGCGGGGGAAGGGATGCAGAACTGTAGAACACTCCTGCCTGGGAAGACGACTCAGCACTAAGAGAGGACTAACCACGAGTAAATGCAGCAACCTGGGCGCATCTCAAAACAGTATTGCAGAGTCAAGCCTGCAAAGAAGAGTACGTGTATTATTCCGTTAATGGAAACTGCTCAAAGCACAAACTAATCTATGGTGATAAAACCAGATCAGTGGCTGCCTCGGGAGAGGAGGAGGAAGGATTGAAGGATGTCATTACAAAGAGCCACCGGGAAAAGCACTGGGAACAATAGTCAGGTCCTCTGTCCTGCTTAAGATGTTTCCGTAGGTTTATGTGTTTGTCAAGATTCTCCATATTGTGCATTTGAAATATGTACTGTTTATTATTTGTCAAGTGCTCCTCATTACAGCTGTTTAAAAAGAGCTACATAGCAGAGTAAGGGGCAAGTTAAACATGTATCTATGCATTTAAAATGGAAAATGCTGATTTTGTGTATGAAGGTACATATGGGTATAACAGGTGTTTGAAAATTAGTTTAGAAACTGTGCTGCTCTGCCTCTCCTTATCATATCAAGCCCAGATTCTTGACCCTCTTCTGGATTTTATTTACCACCACTTTTCTCCAACTCGCATATGCCCTGTGTTTTAGCCAGACTATACGACTCAGCATCTCCTCGATAGATGATGCAATGCCATGCCTTTATTTTGTTCCCATCCTGCTCTTGCTTTACAACTTACTTTTCTCCAACTTCCTTTGCTATGGACAAGGCTCAAGTGAACTTCCCATCCTTTCTGGTTCTTTCCCAAGTTGTGTTCAATTTATATATATATATATATATATATATATATATATTTATATATTCGTTCCAATAGCACTTGGTATACACTAAGTTTAGAATTTTTTATATGATATTAAGCCAAAGTAGGAATATTTTCATTCATCCCAGATGCCCAGCACCTAGTCTGGTCTGTAGCAGTTGCCAGGGAGCCTCAAACAGGTAGAGAGTAAAATAATAAATGAATGCATACTCTTATTAAAAATTTTAATAAAAAGAAATTACTTCCGACAAAATAAATGTGATGGGCACTTCAAAACTGAGTACTTCTAAAGGTCGTGGCAATCCCACAAAATAGGTATTTTTACCCACCTTTTGAAAATAAAGGAATTGAGCTCAGAAAGGTAAAGGATTTTCCTAAGGCCAGGGGGCTAACTGATGGCAGAGTTTGTTTTGGTTCAAGGTCTGCACTTTAAGGTGGCAAAAGGATCGTCCTGATCCAATGGTTTTTCAATCCATACTTGCTTCCATCATCATTCTGACTACACAGTTTATGTTCTGGAGTCAGATTTCTTTATCACCAGCTCTTGACTTTTCTTCAAAACATTCCAAATTTGTTTTTGGAAGGAGGCACCTACTCAGATATCAGCATGGTTGTCTCTTAACACTGTCCTCAACCCACACGCACCTGGACCTTCAAAAGACCCCACTGTTTTTAATGCTTTCAAGTTATATGTGTCTTTCTTCACTATTAAAATAAAGTACACTTGGAACAAAATATGTGCACCAGAAACTTAAGACACTAGAACAAGATGTCTACACATTCCCCGACAAGGATTATTTAAAGACGTGTCTAGGTTCTTACCGATGCGACACATGTTGGGTGGTGAGGGGAAAGGGTGGTTTAGCTGAGTGATGGCGACTTGAGGTTTTCACAGGAAAAGAGTAATAAGATTATTTGATAAGACAAATGCAGATGATCTAAAACAATCATGAAATTGCAGCCTGTAAATCAAAGGTGCCTTCAGCATTCTTCCTGTTACTCAGGCTGAAAACCAGAAGTCATGTTGGACTTTTTCTCTCCCTCATCCTTCACATTCATCTTCAGCAAGTCCTGCAGATGCCACCCCCCGAGACACACCTGGATCTGGTCTTTCCCCTGTTCCCCTGCAAGCCCACCCCCCAGGCACGCTATCCTCTTGTATCACCTGACACGGTCATAGCCGCCTACTCTACTCTCAGCTCCTTCCCTCTACTCTCCACCAGGAAGTCACAGTCATCCTCTCAAACTGCAAACAGATTAAGCACCACCTGCTTAAACTTCCAAAGACTTTCCCTCAAGCACGGGATGAAATCCAAACTCTTTCCTACATCACACGAGGTCCTGTGTGGTTTGGCCTGGCATCCACTTGCTCTACGCAGTGTTCATCTGATGACCTTTTTAGGGACTTAGATTTTTCTACCTCGGGTCAAGTTGGTTTTAAATTCTGCCTGGACATGGGCGTTTGTATCCCTTGTTTTGCCACTGATTCCCTTGACCCTCAAGTAAAGTCAGGACCACCCTGGTATCTGGGAGCTTGGATAACATGGACTCACAAAGCCCAGCGCTCCAGTCTGAGCATCTGGCCTGCTCCTCAGCCAACCTGCCACACAGGCCTCTACTCAAAGCCAGGTTCTCCAGATGGCTGGATGCTTGTGGCCTCGATTTCAGCCTCCAGAGAAGAGATGTCAGGATTCCCAACTGGTGAGATTTCCTTGACACTGACTGTCCTTGAATTTCCAAGTACAGTCTTATCTAGCGCTTCCAGACTCAGGGCTCCAATATCTTACTGACCTCTTCAAAATACTCCTCCTCCTCTTGAAATCATTCCGCTTTTCTTTCTTGGTAATAGTTTTTTCTCATAATCTTAGACACATTTAGAACTATACTATATTTATGAGCGTATTTATTTTAACTCCTAACAGTTACTGTTATAATTAGGCTGAGATAAACTACTCTTAATATTAATATATAAGTAATGTTTTGCATCATGGGTGAGAATGAAACAGTTTATTAAAGTATGCTCTATTTTATTTCCTTTGAAAGTAACAAACTGAATACCATATTTGTGCAGCTAAGGTAGTATTAGGTACTAAGTGATGCTAAGGTAGTATTAGCCTTCAATTACAAACTAAGGCATTGACTCATGTATTTTGTGAACTTAACTTAGATGTGGGAAAAAAATCAATGTAAAGCTGTGGCTTAATTTCAAAATAGGTACATTACTATCAAACAGATTAATTCATAGTTCATGATTTGCTTAAAACTAAGAAACTCCTCCCATCATATTTTGGGCTAAGGTGAAAAAAATTCTTAAAACTTTAAAAAGTAGCAATAAGTCACAAAGGCAGTTACTTTTCAAAAGGTTGCCAAAAACTGGAGCTAGTCTAAAAAATTCAATAGGAACGGCCTAGAATCTCCAACACTGGCATAACTTAGTTTTATCTGTGTTAGTTTAATCTCTTCTTCTAGTGAAACCCGACACAAAGCTCAGAATGTCTGCCACATGCAGCCTCCTAGGCATCTCATGCTTGTATGACATCTCTATTAAAATTATAAATTCTCTGGGGATAGTATCCCCTTAGGTAAGTTATTGAAAGACATTTGCAAGTTTGATCTCAGCTGTCACTCAAAAGGAGCAAGAAGATTTCCAAAATTAAAAATTAGAACCCAATTAATCTTCAGCATAACGTCAACATGTTTCATATTTCCTTGAGTGAGCCAAGAAATTTTGGAAGGTGACATCATGTCTGCGAAAATGTCACACCCGGCAGGAAAGATTCTTTGACTAATTAGAGTCGTCCTTTGAGGTGATACTGTGCAGAAAAAGTGTTGAAAACGTATAGTTGTCCAAAAAGGGGTAGAGGAGTCCCCTTTTCTTCCACATCGCACAGGATTTGAGAGCCATGGCTCAAGAACTCACAATTTTGTGGAACCACTGTTTGGAGGCCACGGGACACAGAGACTACAGGAATGGCGATCTGTCTGGTTTCCAGTGCATCATATCAAAGAGAGCAGAATGCGGCGAGAGATGAACTACAGACCTAGGGCGGCGACAATTGAGTGGAGCAAATGGTTGGTATCGTTGTCGGAAAGACCAAAAGGGTTTTCGGTCCATTCGGTCACGGAGGTCTGCACAAACCACCACTTCCTTTCACACTAATTGTTTCTGGGAGAAGACTGCAAAGAATCATAGCTTCCATGAAGCTAAAAAGTCAGGTTTCTTGTATCCCAATACAATATTATTATATATTGCAGATTATTTAAAAAATTATCAGTTTTTGGCTGCAAAATCTTATGTTTATCAGAAAGACATTTAACAGCATAAATATTTTGTTAAAGACTTTGCTTTATGTTCATCTCATTGCTAAAATAAACATGAAATAAAGATGAGAGTTAATATCAGAAATCTTTTTTTCTCTTAGAACCAATTTGTTCTTAGAGGAAGACTGCCAAAAAACTATGTTGCAATCCCTAGGTCCATCTCATTCTTTTCAACAAGCCATTAAAAAAAAAATAGGATGTGTTTGTGTTTTGAAAAGCTTCAATAATGCAGCAAATATGTGATATGTTTCCTTCCTCAGTTATCTCATCCTTTTATAATATAAACTGAGATTTCTCCGTGGGTCCCTTTCAGATTTATTTCCACTCGTGCACAGACCACTCCCCACAAGCTGGGCATAACTTTCCACCTTCCTGCCAGCATCCAGGCCTGGCTGCCTCACCCACCTCCACACTCCGAGGACTCTCAGCCAGCTTACCACATTCCTCCTCAAGCCTGCTGCCCTCTCCCAGCTGCTTCTCACATCTTCTTTCCCAAGCCCACGCTCCACACCCCATCAACCTCAATTCCGATTTCATGGGGTGTCTTTCTCATACACACTCATCTTTCTTCTTCTCGTTTTCATACCACTCCCTGCGTCAATTTTTCTAGTTCCTGTTATCTCTCATCTTGATTCTGAGAGGATTTTTCTAGATTTTTCTGGCTAACTCCATTCTACTCCTATTCTCTGTTCCTTTTTCCTTTTTTTTTTTTCCTTTTTGGCATGCAGAAGTCCCTGGCCCAGAAGCAACCTGTGCCACAGCACTGACAATGCCAGATCCCAAACCCACAGAACCACCAGGGAACTCTCATTCCATGCCTAATCTAATCAGTCCCACACATCGCTTCCCATTCATTTTCAAAATACAGAATTGCTGTCCACTTATCTCCTCGGAAGCACCCCCTGGCGACCCATGGGCTAACAGTCACAACCCAAGGTCACTTCCACAGCTTCTCAGGACCTGCCTGCGTAATGCAGCTTTGTAGGTTATGTCCCACGACGTCCCTGCCTGTATTTGAAACCACAGCTTCTCCTATTCCGTGCTCCCGCCTCCATGTGCTGACTCTGCCATCATACCCGCTTAAATCTGTGTCCCCGTTGTCTTCAAATAGTCCAGGTCTCCCTGCCTGCAGGCCCTGTGCACACGCCATCCTTTCCTTTAACCATCGTTCTTGCCTGGCTCTCTGTTCTGAACTGCAAGAGCAACTGAATGGTCCTATTCGGTCACTTCACACTTTCCCTCTTGTGCCTCAGGCCATTTGCTGGATGAATTTTACCCTCCTCCCACCAAAATCTAAATTTCTTGAAGACAATATGAGAAAAAGAATGCGTACGTGTATATATATATATATACACACACACATATATATATATATATACATATATATATACACACACATACGTATCCATATATATATATACATATATATATGACGGGGTCACTGCTGTACAGAAGAAATTGGCACAACATTGTAAATCAACTGCACTTTAATAAAATCATCAGGTAACTTTTTAAAAATAAAAAAAACTTCTTGAAAGGCAGAATCTTATTAATTTCTATACCCCATTTGTCTTAGAAACTTAAGGTTTATTTAAGATTGTTTAAATATTGCATATCATATATAGTCCATCAGTTTTAGCTCTAACAAGGAATTATAAATTAAGCATTATTTTTCATCAAGAAAGAAGTGGATTCTTCCATATTTGTCTTGTCAGAAAGATGTCCGTTGAAATAGAAACACCTGTAGTGCTTTCATTGATCCAGTACAGCTGTGACAAGTAGAAACCCCACTGGCACTTTGACAGAAAACTCAGGGCACTTGGGTCTACCGAGACCTCGCTTTACTTCCCACGCCAGAACATTGAGTGTTTTACAAAGCATGACCTTAAAATTACGAGATTGATTCCACAAGCCAACTAGGAAAATTGGAATCATTATTTAATGGGCATATATCAAGTGATACCAAAACATCATAACCACTGTGATTAAGGGCATTATGTGGAGGATGAAAATATATCGAATAGAAACACTTAGCCGTATGGGAAGGAAATGAGGTACTAATATATATGGGTTCAAATAAATCCTGTCGTAATAGAATTGAAGTGAGTTCTAACAGTGATTACCAGCCTCCACTCAGCTTTGACACCGTGCTTCCCCCACCTGAGGAACAGTCATTCAACCTCTCCTGGCATATTTTTAACAGATGCTAACAACCCTCACGGCAATCCTGTCCATTACGTATTCAATTCACACAGTTGTAAGTGCCATTTTTACAAATTTGAAAACTGGTCAAACTTTTGTCCCCAGTTCTGTATCTCTAGAGAAAAGTCTGTTTCTGTAGGTCCACTAAATGCTTCCAGCACAATGAAGCATTGATTGTTATGCAAGTGAGAAACACCCTTCTTTCGTCAACAGTTACTAGATGACATCATTTCCACGTTACAGGGCATCCGGGATCCCCTCACACACTCTGTTGTGTTCATTCACTTCGCACTTGTTTATTGAGGAGTTGTCCGTGCGAGCATTAGGCTCTGAGCTGAGAAGGATACACAGACAAACAAGGTGATTTTGCTTGCAAAGTAGCCTTCCTTATTTCTATGCCATTATTCCACTATATTTGCACTGGGAATCTCAGATCATTTGTTTTTATCTGGACGTCTGCAGGTGTGACTGCCAGCCTTGAATTATGTGGGTCTGAGACTTCTCCAAAAACGTGCCCTTGGCCAGAAGCTCCAAGAAAAACTAATACTCTACGTAAAATCCCAGTGAAAGTTTTTAAGCATGTCCTATACACTCAAACAAAGACTACAGGGCTTGGCGTATGCGTGTGGCCTGTACAGAAAGCAAACACACAAAGGCTATCTTTTAATATTTGTCCTACACATGATAAGGTAAAGAAAAAAACCTGTGCCATGTGTTCATTCCTGACTTCGATTTGGCCACCTGTACTGCGCGAGTGAGCCCAACAGTTGGCAGAAAGAGTCAATCTGAGCATAAGAAAACATCCAAGTATGGCTAGATTTTGCAGAGGAAGGGACTTTTTCCAAGGATCACAGAATATGATATGTGTACCCACTCCCGGGGATGGAAATGAGTTATATATTCTAGCTTTCACTATTTTTTTAAGCCAAAGGAGAGATGTGATGAGTCCAACTCATAAAAATTCAGAATACACACATATTCTCTAACAGACGCGGTGGCCTGCTCTTTCAAACAGCTGAATTAGAGGAACTTGGAAGACCAAACCCAGTGCCCTGACTGCCTCTCTGAAGCCAGCCGTATAAATGATTTTAATTACGCCGGCGTAAGTGGAACCATAGAACAACGATTTGGAGCTTATCACACCTTCAGCTGCCACTGCTAGCTTCCTGGACACAGGTCAATGGTAAGGTCTTGAACCTGAAACTTGCATCAGCCTGACAGCTCAGCCTCCACTGGGACCCTAGCCTGAAACAGCCAATCACTGTCCAGGGATAGCCTCTGTCTCTCTGCCACCCCCAGTGCCAGGCATGCCCTCCGCATTCTCCCCACTACGATGTGGAAAGGAGGGGGCTGCCAAACTCCTAAAACAGTCCTCGCGCTTTATTACCCCAGCCAGCGCCCCTTGCGTTTTACGGGGTCAAATGTGCGAAACAGTCATGTCTTGGGGTGGAATTTCAGGCATGGTTGACAGAGGAGACTTGGGTCTGGGTCCCCTTCACGTCCCAGCCCACGGGCAGCTCTCTGCTGCCTACAGGTAAAGGTAAGGACGGCTGAAGATGCTCGTTCTCTGTGAGTCATAGGACGAAAACCGTTATTCTAGATGCTAAGGTTTTAAGGATAGAGGAGTGGACGCGGATAAAATCACCCCATAGCGCATCACTAAAACGGCCCCTCTCCTCCCACGAAAATGTGCTGGCCTTGTCCTCTTGGCTGACAGTACCACCCCCTCCCCACCCCATCGCCAAACGGCCAGATCCTCAGCAGAGCTGGGTGTCCAGCCCTGTGACGGTGCTGTGGCCTCTAACTTGAAAAGACGCCATAGATGAGTGTGGCCTACACACAGGAAGCTCTGCCCTGCTGCTGGCACAGTGCGAGGTAGACCGTGGGTGCCTTGCTTGACCCGTGATGGAGGCCGGGTTGCCCCAGCAGCCAAATACCCTGGTCCCTGTTAAACTCTCTTGTGGGTTAAATGGACCCTCCCGTCTGACTCGGGGCAGCATCCCCCCCAGCCGCCCACTATCACACAATTGACCACACTGCTCGATGTTTAAAATCACCACACACAGGGAAGAAATATACTGACTCCAGAGTTTCTGAAACAAGAGGCTAAGGGCAGCATTGCAGGGGAGGTTCTACCATTTTGAAGACTTAAGACAAAGCTAAGAACAGGAAAAAGATGAAGATAGAGACAACAAAATTAGTATGATCTCAAGATTGGAAATCAAGCTGTATATTAATAAAAGCAAGAGATCCATTCAGAGAATAAAATGATTTCCAGAGAACTCGGCTGTTGGCATTTCAGATTCTTTTCCATTATAGGCTATTATAAGATACTGAGTACGGTTCCCTGAGCTATACAGTAGGTCCTTGTTTACCTAACTTATGCATAGTAAGCATATATGTTCATTCCAAACTCCTCATTTGTTTCTCTGCCATCACAAGGCTTCCCTGGATCATCTACAGAAATAACACATTGTACGAGAGAACACTTCTGCCCCGGCCTCCCTTCTTTTGCTTCACAGCCTCTAATGTCCGGGGACCTGTGTGCGTCCGTCTCTCCCCCCACTGAACTTGGGAACAGGGACCATGACTTCATCCACTTGCTTTACCGCTAAGGTCCCTGACAGCGTCCAGAGCCTGCTGGGCCTTCAGGAACAGCTGGGGAGGGGGACAATGAAGGAGACGGACGTCCCCATGTGCCCGACTCAGCATCATTGCCTTTTTTAACCCCGATCAGGATCTCGTAAGTAGCACTAGCTCCACGCTCAGAAAGGTTCGGAAAATGTGCCCAAGAAATAGACAACCGAACGGTGGAACAGGGCTGCAAAGGCAGGCTGGCCAGCCTACAGTCTGGGCTCTGGGCCACTCAATGCGGCGAAGGCAGAGAGGAGAAACACCGCCTGACATTCAGGCAAATTCAGACGTCTCCTGGTCAAATCGAAATGCCCTCGGTGCACAAGAGGTAGGTATAGACCCTCTAAAGGAAGGCTCAAAGCCATTTGAAATTGCCCATTGTCTCTGAACACGCACGGAATCTAATTTGGTTTATTGGCTCCCAAGTCAGAAATACGGCTTGAAATTAGGGAGTCTTCTGAGCTCACTCCTTTTGCAAGAGAAAAAATAAAACAGAGCGCAAAAGAGAATGAAGGGGGGGGGCCCACTTCCCCCTCCCAGATACACTGAAACAGAACTGTCAAATGCAGGAAAATCTTGTAAAGAGTTCCTCCGATGTAGGCCATTAAATAGAACTGTAATAAACTCTGACCCATAAAGAGTCATGTAAACATTATAACCTGTTTTTACTAGCCCTTTAAGCATGGGGAGCAATTGATCTAAAACAGCTTGGGTCTCCCAAGTTCCTGAAGTCTCCACCAGAATCCAGCCTCCACCATGGGTGTTCAAATGCCTCCGGCACTGAAAGCCAAAAATAGGGCCAAGCTAGAAAATTGCAGCTATTTAGCTATCTGCCCTGGGCAGATGTTTGCCAGTTCCAAGAGCAAAACATCCACAAGGAAAGTTCCGGAAGAAAAGCTACTTTGCAGCACCTATTGCCAGGGGCCCTGGCATCCCTCACCGAAATCAACATCCACGTGGACCTCAGCTGCCAGGTTTAGCTGTCCCTAAAAATCATACCAAGAAAGGTTTTCCTGCAGTAAAAGCAGTCACATGACCGCCGCAGGACAGACCAGCTCTGACTACCGCCCTGAGGCTAAAAAGCTTTACTGGGTGAAACACAAATGTGGAAACATTCAAGGGAGATTTTTACAGGTGTCAACATGAACGTTCATTCCATTACCCATTCGTGGAATGCTAGTTAAGCCTGCCTTGAGACTTTTCTTCTTCCGTTTTCCTAGAATCCAAAAGAAATCAGGGAGAACTAGGGGGAAATTAGGCAGGACATCTCGCTAGCTGCCTGTCAGAGGCCACGCTTTCCTATCTTGTTTGTAATTGTCCTTCCGAGGCATTTACTGTCTGTGAGCTGGTCTCTGTTTAAAAGCGGTCAGGTGGCTGAGAAGAGGAGAGCGTAGTTTAGTTCTAGAATGGGGGTATTGGCCAGTTGATGGGGACTCCTCCGGCTTTGCCTGGCATGGTGACCTGGTTGGTACTCACCTGTCTTGCTGGTAGCATCAGGTCATGGATGGAGCGTGAGAGTCAGATCATTCCAGGTCAGCAAACATTCCTTTAGTGACAGCCTATAAAGAATTGGGGATGGGGCTGGATGCTGATATGTGGCATAGGCCCTGCTCTGAAGGAGCTCCTAAACCTATGGGTGTTCTAGGGAACCCCTGGGGTCTGCCCGCTGCTCGGATGCTCTGGGTGTGCTGGACAAAGGCAGAGGCTCGTGTTCCTGATATGGGAAGCAGGTGTATCATGCTAAGTGCTCAGAGCAAATTGCCCTTGAGCAGAAAAAGGAAGGAGAAATTAGAACCAAGATAAATTTATTTATAACTTTGTAATTTGTGAGAATTTTCTGAAATGCTGAGACATCAATGTTTTGTTTTATGCATGCATTTTACCTAAATGCATGTATGAATAAATTTCTTAATTGGGGCAGTAACTTTCCCTAAGCAGGATTCATGTTCCAGAGTTAACAGAAAAAAAAAAAAAAGAAGAAACTTGAATGAATGTACTGTGAGATTTAGTAACCTGCCTTACTGGATTTAAAGGGAAAACATTTCTTTCCATCTTGTGGAATATCAGAAGCACCCCCGGGGCTGAACCAGAAACAGAGAGAAAGAACCACCACAGCTTAAACATGTAGTCACTGGCGATGAAGCAAACAGATCTATGCATCTGATCTTCAAAATAACCAGGAGAAATGAGCCAATTCAAATGTTGTCTCTAGATGGGAGCGCCCGTCGTGGAAGCAAGACTAGGAACGATGAAGTTATGAGTTCGATCCCTGGCCTCGCTCAGTGGGTTAAGGATCTGGTGTTGCTGTGAGCTGTGGTGTAGGCTGCAGATGCGGCTTGGATCCTGTGTTGCTGTGGCTGTGGCGCAGGCCAGCAGCTGTAGCTCCGATTCGACCGCTAGCCTGGGAACCTCCATATGGCATGGGTGTGGCCCTACAAATAAAAAAAATAACAAAATAAAATGTTGTCTCTGGAGTTCCTATTGCGGCTCAGTGCGTTAAGAACTCCAACATAGTCTCTATGCAGAAGCAGATTTGATCCCTGGCCCCACTCAGTGGGTTAAGGATCCAGCACTGACTTGAACTGCAGCATAGCTTACGCTCTCGGCTCAGATCCCGCGTTGCTGCGGCCGTGGTGTAGGCAGGCAGCTGCAGCTCCAATTGGACCCCTAGCCCAGGAACTTCCATATGCCGCACGTGCGGCCATAAAAAAACAAAAAAAAAAATGTTATCTCCATCTTTTAGATCTGCTAAAAGTGACAGGAAGATTTTGGCTTTTTACCAAGACCACAGAGTAATGGCAGCTTCTTGAACTCCCTGTTCTTTCCACTCTGGTGTTTGGATGCAGACACCCTGTCCTCCCTTCTCTTTTCTGACCATCCTTCTAGAACAGCAGCAAGTTAAGCTGGTACCAGAGAAAAAAGATCCACCTAAAACTATGCCACATCTCAAAACCCAGGCGGCCAGTACAGCTGCACCTCCTGCCCATAATGCCCCTGTGACTGACTTCTCAAAATAAAGAAACGGCGAGTATGTATCCTCACATTTGGATTCTGATGCCTGCTCAATGGAAGCCAAAACTTAGGAGCGTGAATTATTAAGGTCAAATGAAAATGATTTCTCTAACTGCCCTATTCTGGCTGCAACAGGCCAAGCACAATGCAAAACAGTTTCCATGAATCTCACTGAAACCTCATAACACACACATAAAATTAGTGCTATGATTATACCCATTCCACAGCTAAAGGAACTCAGGCACAAAGAGGTTAAGTCACTTGCTTAGGGTCACACTCACCAGTAAGCGGGAAAAACAGCAGGGTGTGTACCGCCAGTGCTTAATCACTCTGCTGTGTGAAGAACAATTGCTACAGACTGAAAGTTTCTTACTGCAGAGTCTCCTCTTGAGGCGATGGTATGGGGGGGTGGGCCTTTAGGGGTGATAGGTCATGGGGGGACCAGCGCCCTTATAAAAGGCCACCCCAGAGGGCTCTCCTGCTTCTGCCAGATGAGGACAGAGGGTGAAAGCCAGCCGTCTGCGAGCCAGGAAGAGCCTCCAGCAGACACCAGGTCTGCTGCATCCTTGATCTTGGACTTCCGGCCTCCAGAACCACGAGGAATAAATTTCTACTATTCATAAGCCACCCAGTCTATGGCATTTCTTTTACAGCAACCCCAAGGAACTAAGACAGAAACATACTCAAAGATTATAGCCAATAAATATTATGGTATATAGCAACATATTTACTCATATAAACAGTCTGAGACATAAACCTAAGAACACTTGGGAGAGTCAGGATTTAAATGATGTAATGAGCCCTCATCTCTCCACCTTGGGAAAGTGGATCAGGGCATTTGGGGGCAGAGAAGGTCTCTATGGCAACTGAGTACCACCACCTAAGTTTTAGCTGAGAGTGCGGGGTGGAAAGAAGAGGCAGGAAAGCGAAAGGGAGCAGGGAAGGCGGAGCAGAGGGGCGGAGAGAAACCACTGTTGCCACGGCAAGGGCCCGACCTCCCTCCACAACAGGCCCACAGCTCCTGCAGGAGTCACGTCCTCTAAGCGATGGTTCCTGGGCAGGATCTGGTGCAGCGCGAGCACGCCAGCTTACACCTGCGCGGGTGTAAACTTTGACCAAAGGGAGTTGGAAGTCTCCCCTTTTCTCTACGGGGTTTTCTCCGTAGCAAAGAAACATGATGCTTCTCAGCACATATCCACCCTAGTGTCTACACAGCACCCTGAAAGAGTCTAAAAAAGGGTGTTACTTGTCTAATGGGCACCGCTTAGAGAGACCTATCATTATTCCTACCAGATAGAAAGAGGTGATTAAGACGCCTGGCAACAGACACCCTTCGTGTTTGTGGCCCCCACCTCCCCCCCGTGGAGGAACATTATGAATTACCGACTGGGGTTCTCCCTTCCTCAACTCACACATACGCCGTATCTTAAAATGAAATAAACTTCCAGCCTCACAGTTGTATTTCTTGGTATTTGTTCATACAAAAGTGATCATTAGCCTTTCAAAATAATCAGAGGCAGTGAAATGGATAAGCTCATTCATCAAACTGAGCAGAGGCAATGTGAACAGCGCACAGCGGTGAGTATGGGTGTGAGCGTGTGTAATGAAAATCAGGCTGGGGTTCTAAAATCTGCCAGAAGCTGGAAGTTGCTTAATGACAGTTATTTTTTCTGGTCTTCGCGGTGGACACTGAATGGATAGATGCTTGAATTCTCCTTGCCTTTGACCTAAGAGGAGGCAATGGGCAAGCAGAGGCAAAGTGGAAGAATCGAGAAGATGGATCTGTATGACTGATCGAGGGCAATGTGGCAGATGGATGTTTTGACCAGTGACCACATCTGTTGCCATTTAAGAGCCTTCAACAAATCGTCCATCAGACATCTCAGAGGACAGGCTTGAAATAAGATGTGAAAACATGTTTCCACACTTTGTGTTTCATCGTGCATCCAGTCCGGCTTCTCGAGCTCGCTGGATCGACAGCTGGCTAGAAAGAAGAATCGGAGTCTTTCCCGAGAGTTGGCCCTGAGGAGCAGGTGCGCCTCCATTAGTGAGGACAGACAGTGGTGGTTCAGTGAATTCCACCACCAGCTGGAAATGGGTGGTTGCCACGGGCTCCCAGCAAAGTGGGGAGGAGCACATTTCTCTTTTTCCTCTGGAACACGTGCATTAGCAGATGGAAGGGGGCAACGTAGCAATGGTCCTGGAAGAGCGATGCAGGAAGAGCTGATGACCATCTCACCTGCCCTCTCCCTGTTTGGGGGCTTAAAGGAACCTAGAGATGGTGGCCCGCTCCGTCCTGCCGCAAAAAGTGCCCGAGGCACGGCTGACATGGACTTGGTGTTCACCAGGCGGCCGCCAGGGCTCTGAGAGCTTTACATGGATTAACAGAAAGGCACTGCCTGGTTCCCCTCTAAACAGATCCAGGAATGTAAAAAAGAAATCTCAAGGTAACGTCCAAATTACCACTCCCAATTCCCCGTGTAGACAGAGAACCCCTTGTGTGAGGGTGTGCGGGCTATAACCATCGCTTCAGCTGGTTTCAAGAAAAAGCTTAGGAGTTCATTTCTAATTAGCGATTCTTAGAATTGAGATGTCCGTCCCGGCTTCATGCGCTGAATAAAATCATAAAAAGTTTCACCGCTTTACTGTAAAGAAAATGACCTCAATCCTCAAAATAGCTACAGAGTAAAATAAATAAGACTGGTGATGGGACACATAAATTGCACCTGGGAGCAAAAGGCCCAGAGTCGGCGGGGGGGGGGAGTCTAGCCGGCCTGAGGCTGGGCTCCCGGACTGGAGGGTGTCTCTGGAAGAGATGGGAAAGGAGACAGGAGGGGCAGAGGGGGTCCCCGTTAATTATGCAGGAACCAGAAGTCTCTGGGATCAGCATCTGGCTTTGAATTAACAGGCGGTGACTCTTGAAAGTTGTTCAACACAGGCCCTAATCTGCCGCTGGGGCCCAGGAAGCCTTCCTGATTTAAGGGCAGTTGTTGCGCCGCGTGGCTGGACTTTTGGGAGCAAACCCAGGGCCTGGACAAACCCAGGCTGAACTTTCATCCTGTAGGTTGCAACCCCAGAACCCAGGGGGACGGGTCCCTCTCACTGCTCTTCCCTGGGGAAAAAGGGATCAGCCGCTGACACCCCAGGAGAGGTGATGGATGGGGGTGGAAGGGCCCGGATGTCGGGTGGGCGGGAGCAGCCGAGCCGCCAGCTGCAGGATGAATCGGGAGAGACGATCGCCTGTGGACAGTGCCACCCCGACGGGTGGCAATGAAACGTCTCCGAAGGGCGTCCTGGAGAGGCAGAGCTCCCACACGACAAACCGGAGGATGCCGACGAGTGCTTGCTCCAGCGGTATGTCTGGTTAATCCTCTGGCTATTTGATAGTCCGGTCCAACCAACATGTCCCCGGGCTTGTGCAAAAGCTCTAGCCCACAGTCGAGGCAGTAAGGATTAGGAGACTTTATTAACTGCATTTACAGTTACTGATTAATACCACATAAAAAGCAAATCTTAGAAAAGCAGCATCCAAGCCTTCCAGTCAAATAAGAACATTAATACTTATTCCACATCTTTTCAAATATTTCACTTCTACTCTACGGCTTTTCAAGCTATATAATTCAGCAGTAAAACACAATTGGCTTACAGAACAGTTTCCATATAGCTATGTCTCATACTGTACCCAAGTGATCATGATAAAATAGATGATATTTTAAGCTTTTATTATACACTTGAATTAAGTTTTGCTTGGCTGTCGTATAAAAGGTATTTGAAGTATTCACTGCATTTATCATGCATTTTTTTCGCATTAAATATTATTTCATGAGAAATAATCTCACATTAGGTCAAACCAATGGGTCTGTCTCAACTGGTGTTCTATTTGGACACACACTGAAATATTTATACAACCTGATAGGAAAGGATAATATAATAGGTCTTCAAAAACTACACTATGTCAGAGATTCCATCTCTTTCTAACACCCTGGGTGGGCTGGCATGAACTACAAATTGAGCTATTAAATCCTGAAAGTTTTGAAGAAAATCCGGAATGAATTCTAGGTATTCAGACTAGCTTCAAATTACCTTTAAAAATGAGACTGAAACATTTAGATAAGTTAAATATCATTTAGCTGATGAACTGGTGTTATGTAAAGATATCAAAAAAAAAAAAATCTGAGACCACAGGACTTATTTCCACTCAATACCATTCACTTGCTAACTTTAGTGAAAAGGATATACACCAAAGAATATTGACCAAGATATTACCCTAACACAATCTATTATATAAAACGATATAGTAATTCTTAGCGCTGTCAGATAAGACTCTTATGCCTTATGGACCAGAAGAACTTTTAAAATGTTAATAGTAGTGGAAAAAGAAAAGTGATGGAAAAATAGACTTATTTTTCCAAGAATTTCCTTTCCATTTGGGGAGATATGAAAGAGGGGGGAAAAATGTTTGTTTTAGGGCTTAAAAAATTCTCAGTTTATGAAAGTAGCATAATCATATGACTATTAAAGAAAATTTATAATCTGCTCATAATACCTTCTTGACTGTGCTTTCGCCTCTGGGAGCTGGAGTGTCCCCTGCTCTTTGGTCTAGTCTGGTGATGACTCAGGAATTGTGATTTTAAGAGGCAAAGGAATGGCCCATCACCCAACCCACGTATGGAGGACAGGAGGGCCTTGGGCAATTTCTAATGGAGAGAAAACCCACCCTTGAACACCCAGGACCTGTCCCCTTCCTGCTAAATGCTGAGGATAAACTGTAGTCAACGCATCTATCTAGAAGGCTCCAGAAGACACACTGGCCAGCAGTAGTGACCCTTGCAGAATAAGAATGCTTTTAGAACTGTACTCAAAGGTGACACAGGCCCAGAACCGTACAGTCAGTGGGGCTCCAGAGTGTCTTCCGGGATGGCAGTTCCCGTTTCCATGATGTCAACGGCACCCGACAGAAGGGGGCGCCACACACCCTACACAACCACTCTCAGCCCCACCCCCAGAAACCTCCAGGGGCGGTGGGGGCAGACTCGAGATGCCTGGAGGAGCAGGCCTGAGGTATCTCAGATCCAACCACAAGGCGATTTTATATTTTTTCACATATGGCCTTGAAGGCAGGCATCTGGGGGTGCATCTCAGCCCCAGCAGGTGCGAGCTGTGTGGGTTCAAGGTGCCATTTCTACACAAGCTGCAAACTGCCCTCTATCTCAGGACAAAGAAGCGAGTGAGAGTGGCCAAGGACAGGGATCCGGGCTGCCCACCAACTCCCCAGGAGGCGAGGGCTTTCCTGGGCGAGGCACAGAGCTTAGCCTCGGAAGAGAAGGGAGAAGGTCCAGGGTGAGCCCGTCTCTGATGATCACCGGCCTCTGCCTCATGCAGGGAGGAGCAAACCTCATTTTATTCTTGCAAAGGCTGTTAGAGCTTTCTCCTTGGCAAACCTGCAAAGAAGAATATCAGCCCAAAGAGTTCACACATGAAGTCATAGATAAAACAAAAAGCCTGGGACCTAATGCCTCAGCCAATGGACACACATGTAGAAAGCAAGCCTGGGTTTGCAGTGAAATTCCTAGATGGTGTTCACACATGGACTTCCATAGTGTCGTACACAGCAAACATGCTTAGTAAGAAGTCATCGTCAGGGCTGTTGTTAGCACAGGGGTTTTAGGAGCAGAGGCTGTCCTGTTCATCCTTCAAGCCACATTATGAAGGAACTGGTCTACCTCTTAATCGTCAGATTAAACTGGCTGCACAGGATAAATATCTAGACAGGTAGCAATCGGCAAACCTACGGAAATTGCTACACAAGGAATGGTCATCAGGACAGGACACATTAAGAAAAAACATGCATGTGAAATTGGAGGCTGAGAATGGTCTCTTCTGTATAAACACAAGCTTTTTGGGGATATGATACACAAATACATCCTGATTGAGACAATCTCCGTATATCCATAGGTAACTTTAAGTTGAATAGCAGAGTCTTTTTTTTTTTTTTTTTTTTTTTTGCTTTTTAGAGCCGAACCCACGCCATATGGAAGTTCCCAGGCTAGGGGTCCAATCAGAGCTGGACCGCAGCCACCGGCCTACGCCACAGCCACGCCAACTCAGGATCCAAGCCATGTCTGTGACCTACGCCACAGCTCACTGCAATTCTGGGTCCTTAACCTACTGAGTGAGGCCAAGGATCGAACCCACAACCTCATGGTTACTAGTCGGATTAGTTTCTGCTGCGCCACAATGGGAACTCCAGCAGCGGCCTTTTTTAAAGCTAAGCACAGATTCGCTTCGAGTCCTCAGCTGAAAAATCTATGCAAATAGTTTCAAGGCCAAGCGCAAGAGAGGAAGTCTATGTGCCAAAGATGAGAGAGATTCAACAAGATAGCCAGCCGTCAGTTTATCCATAACACCCTGGCGTTAGAGCCTGGCTCTGCCTTCATGCTTCCTACATGTTTTATTCATTAAAGCATTGGGATATTACCCTCCTTCAACAACTGAACTATACTTGCCAAATCATTTTTAATTTGTGGATGACTATAATACTCCAATTTGTAGATTCAGGGTTTGCTTGTATTTCTACAACCGCTTCAGAAAGATGCATGTTGAAATGTTTTTATATTTGACTATCCTATAAAGCTTCAAGTATTTTTGCTACAGGCAGCAGGACTAACCAAACTTAAATTTAAAATAAAATTTTTAAAAAGAATAGAATGTGTACATGTATGTGTAACTGGGTCACCATGCTGTACAGTAGAAAAAAAAATTGCATTGGGGAAATAACTATTAAAAAATAATAATTAACAAAAAAAGCACAAATCATATAATTAAAAAAAAAAGCCACCTAGAGCACTGGAAACTAAAAAAATTAAAATAAACCCAATATGGCTGTCAATATTGATGGATTTTTGAGTGGTTCAACAATATATTAATCTTGTCAAAAATATATGAATCTTGGCAAAGAAAAATAACTTTTCTGAATGTATTTTTAGTGCCTGGTTGACAATCAGCTCTCTGAAATCTTGTTATGATTTGTCATCAGATCTCAGATTTCGAAATAGGTGCATTTCCGACTCCTTTCTCTTTTGAAGTGGTTTTCTCGTAGCACATTCCTTGGCTTTGACATAAGAGGACTTTGGGGCCAGAAGAAATACCCTCCTGATGGTGGTGTGTCCAACACCGTCCTGCCTGAATGGAAATTTCGACTATTTGAGCCGAAGGTCCCCAAGTTTCCTGCAGGGTGTTTGAACAGAAGATCATTAAACCATAAACAAACCTCAACAAAAATGACGTATTTTTTTTGGTTGTTTCCCTATGTGGCTATTTGACAGAACTCTTTTCCAGTATAAATACCTGAGTCACATCCATCCTGTAGGTATGTCACACGCCCTTTTGCTCGGCCACCTCTGCCTTGAGAAACCAGAATGAGAGTTCCTGTGGTGGCTCAGTGGGTTAAGAACCTGACATAGTCTCCGCGAGGATGCACGTTCGATCCCTGGCCCCCCCCCCAGTGGGTTAAGGATCTGGCGTTGCCGCAAGGTGTGGTATAGCTCACAGATGTGGCTCAGATCTGGTGTTGCTGTGGCTGTGGTATAGGCCTCAGCTGCAGCTCTGATTCAACCCCTAGTCCAGGAATCTCCATATGCTGCAAGTGTGGTGTAAAAAGAGAAAAAGAAAAAAGGAAAGGAAACCAGAATGCCCACGGTCAGAGTGCATCTGGCCTCAGAATGGATGGACACACGGCAGAGGTTCGGGGGTAACCCTTTGACGAGCTCCGCACAGTCATTCTCAAGTCCACTGCCTGAGGAGGAGCCCTGAGCTTGCCCACCGTGCAGCTGAGTGGCCATGCCAGGGGTCAGGCAGCATCAGCTTCTCCAGCCAAAAACATGTGGTGATGTATGACTGTGTTGCCTGGCCAACCACCAGGAATCCAGTCATCTCAACTCACCCAGGCCGCGCTCTGAAGAGCTAATCGCTGCCTTTTAACGGCATCCTCATTGGGGGAGCATCACACATTCTCAGGCTGTACCTCACCAAGGACGTCGGTTGAAGTGACCCACTGTCCTGTGATGTCCATGAATTGCGGCTTCCTTCCTATGCCTCTCCGTGTGATTTTACTATAACCCATGATGGGATTACTGCTGAAAACACAGCAACGTCATTCCACGTTTGGGCTCTCTATGTATGCATAGCAAGGGCACTTGAGCAATTGGCACGTGCTTGGGAAACCAAATGAAAAGCTGGTGTTATCAAAGCATTCCACAGGAAGAGGCTTCTCCGGGGTTTTCTTGCAGATGTCCTCTGGGAGGGGACAAAGAACTACTGTCCTCTGCCAAGCTACGAACCGCAAAACCTCTCCTTTGTCGTCCTACACAACAGTAACAAAATGGCATCTTACGCTTGACTAATTGGCTTTTCACAGTCCACTTCGATGTTTTAGCACTTCCTTGATTCTAAATATAATTTTTAGTCATAGGAATAAACGTATTAAGCTAAATGTAAATAGCAGACAGAAAAACGTAAGTCAACCCCAGAATCTCCAGAATGGGTCAACCCCGCTGACACCTTGACTTAAGCCTCGTGAAACTGGCTGTGGACTTTTGGCCTCCAGAACCACAAGAGGATAAATCTGTGTTAAGTGACTATGTCTGTGGCAATTTGTTACGTCAACGAAAGGAAACTAACCTACTCCCTTTCCAGTAAATTCAAGAGAGTTCACTCTAATTTGCCACCTTGTCAACACCTGATATTTTGTCTTTTCCTTTTAGCCTTTCTTGTGGGTGTTTCATGGCAGGCTGAATATGCATTTTCCTGATTAAGAATGAAATTTAGCAATTACATGTTTAATGGCCAAATAGATTTCCTCCTTTTGGAAGTGATCTTTTGTGGTTTTATCCCATTTTTTCCATTGAGGTATCCTTTTCTCGTTGATTTGTAAGTATGATTTGCCATTTCTACACATTAACCAGCCTTGGGTGTATAAATATGGACATGGATTTGGATTCGGATATTAATATGAATACATACTCATCTCCCGTTACAGAGCTCATCTTTTTAGGCTCATATATTTTTAAGAACAGATTTCAACTTTGACACAGTTCTTTTTATCAACCTGTTCCTTAAGAATTGAGAAGTTAATCTCATTCCTTGAGGCCATGAAGATATGCTTTTATATTATACTCTGAAAGTTTTGTAATTGTATTACATTTATGCTTTCTATACAGTTGGAATTGCATATGGCTATGTTGTGAGAGGCATCAAGTTTGTCTTTCGTTACACAAACACCCGATTTTCTTATCACCTTCTGTTGAAACTCCAGCTGCTGTCTACTTCTGCAGCCCTCTGTGTATGTACGTCTTTTCCACTGAACTATTTATATATCCCTGCCCCTATGTCACACTGCCTTTATCACTGTAGTCTTATAATAATTCTTGATATTTGTTAGACTCCTCCTACTTGGTTCTTATGTTTCTTGAGTCTCTTAGCTGTTCTTAGCCTTTTGCAATTTTCTGTAAACTTTAGACTTAGCTTATTAAGTTCCACCCAAAACCTATTTAGATTTTCATTGGATTATAGTGACTGTGTAATTGAATTCAGGAAGTTTGATATCTTTAAAACACTGAGCCTATTCAACTTATATAGACATGGACTATATTTCCATGTACTTGAGCCACTGTTAATGTCTGTCAATGAGACTTTTTTTTTTTTTTTTTTCCCGGACATGTCTGTGGCATGTGGAAATTCCCAGGCCAGGGACAGAACCTGTGCCACAGCAATGACAGTGCTGGATCCTTAACCCACTGTGCCACAGGAGGACGCCTATAATGTATTTTATAAATAACTGTATTTGAGGGAATTTCAATTCTATTGTTGGCTTTATTCCTACATGATGTATATTTGTGATGCTATGGTAAACAGTGACTTTGTTTAAAAAATCAGTACGTCATTAAAACTTTAGGTATTTTAATAAAATTCTATAATTAATTGTATGCTTAATTCTAAACAATAAATGCCTACCATCATGCTTGAAGTGGGTTCCAGAACGGCAGCCGCATCAAATATAAAGTCAAATTACTGTACTGTTAATCAAATGACTGATGAAGGCTGCAAAACCAGCAGCTCTGAAGGTCAGGGGCCCAAGGACTGAAAGCCAATTGCTTGTTGCATCTTATCCAAATTTTCTTTAGCACTGGGACTCATTGTATCGTCAAACCACTGCAAAAGTTTTTACAAACCAAGTAATAAAGAGACACCAGTTCACATTAACTCAAAATAAACTCCTGCTTTTGAATTCCAATTTTCACACACAGTTGAAGAAATGTACGTTTCATAAATAACTAGATTCCATTTTTCACCTGACAATGATAAATAGTAGCAAGAGTGAAGAAAAACAAACCCCTCTCATACACTGCTGGAGTTCTGCAAATTGGTATCAGCTTTTTTTAAGAGCAATTTAGCAATTTGTATCAAAATGTAATATGCTTGTACCTGCTGTCCCAGCAATTCTATTAGAAATTTCTACCATGGCTATACTCCCACGTATGCACAGAGTGTGGATGAGGGTGTTCAAAGCAGCTAATAGTCCATCCACCTAAATGACCATCACCCAAGAGATTCACACCACCGTAGGTCCATGTGAGGCATGCGTCCGGAGTGGAGGGCAAGGCAGGCACAAAGAGCGATGGCTCCAGTGTGCTCCTGTGAGGTTGGTTCCAAAGATTAGATAATAGGGTTCGCCAAAGCAGCCGGTACTGCATCCCTTCTGTTATTAGAGCCTTCAACGGCTCCTGTCATGGACCCAATTAAGTACGAACTGCTCACCCTCGCATTTCAGGGCCTCCGCCATATGACGCCACCTCCCTTTCCAGCCGCATTTCACACGTCTCCGCTCCAAGTACCGACATGGTTGCTTGTTGCTCATCAAAACTGGTCTGTGCATGTGGCCCAATGTCTCTGCCTCATGCTGTTGCCTCAGGTGGTGTGTCCTCCTCCACAATGTCCCCTTAAAAAAAGCCCACTGTCTGGAGTTCCCGTCGTGGCGCAGTGGTTAACGAATCCGACTAGGAACCATGAGGTTGCGGGTTCGGTCCCTGCCCTTGCCCAGAGGGTTAAGGATCCAGCGTTGTTGTGAGCTGTGGTGTAGGTCGCAGACGCGGCTCGGATCCCGCATTGCTGTGGCTCTGGCGTAGGCCGGTGGCTACAGCTCCGATTCAACCCCTAGCCTGGGAACCTCCATATGCCGCAGGAGCAGCCCAAGAAATAGCAACCACCACCAAAAAAAAAAAAAAAAAAAAAAAGCCCACTGTCTTTTCAAGTCCAATCTGAAATCCTGCAAGGCTCACGGGAATCATCCCACAGCTGACCCAAAGGGATGCGTTCACTTTTCCCTCTGACCCCCTTTAAATATTCATACTGCATCTCTTATATCCCCTGCAACACCTGATGTCACGATGTAAGTATCTTCCCTTCTTCCCATTAGGCTACATGTTTTCCTTGAAATAAAGGCTTAATTCACTTATTTCATTACTCCTTTTAAAAAGAATACAGTAAAAGCATTTTAGAATTTTCCTGAGTTTAGTTTTGTCACATGCCAGATGTTTGGAAACTTAGTATTATTATTAATGTTCTTTTCAAAACACTAATTACACGTTTTATTTCCTTTGTTACCCAAGAGTTTTAACAAATTTTATTGGAGCACAGTTGACTTACAAAGTTGGGTTAGTTTCAGGGGTACAACACAGTAAATCAGTTGTGCAGGTACCTATCTAATCCTTTGTAGAATCTTTTCCCATATAGGTTATTACACAGTATTGAATAGTTGACCCTGTGCTACACAGTAGGTCCTTGTTAACCTATCCATTTTATATATACTAGTATTTATAGGTCAATCTCGGTCTCCTAATTTATCCCTTCCCCTACCCACATTTCCCCTTTGGTAACCATAAATCTGGTTTCAAAATCTTTTTTTTTTTTTTTTTTTAAGGGCCATACCCATAGCACATGGAAGTTCCCAGGTTTGTGGTGGAAACAGAACTACAGCAGCTGGCCTACACCAAAGCCACAACCACAAGGGATCCGAGCTGCATCTGCGACCTACACCACAGCTCACAGCAACCCCGGATCCTCAACCCACCGAGCGAGGCCAGGGATTGAACCTGCAACCTCATGGCTCCTGGTCAGATTCGTTTCCGCAGCACCACGATGGGAACTCCCTGATACTGTTACCTTCTTAATGGCAGAGATTTGGTTATATTTTTCATACACCCTAGCACACTTAGCACTGCTGTATATATTTTAGATATTTTTCATTATTTTGTCTGAGTAAAGTGAACTCATTTGCCTGCTATCCTAGGTCAGCTCCTCATCATTCTTAATTGGCTTCCCGACACCTTCCAACCCCTTCTCTGTCTGCTACAAAGTAACCTTTCCAAGTGCAGGTCTGATGGTGCCGACCATGACTTAGAAGGTTCCCCTTGCCTACAGAACAGATGCAAACACCTGCGTGTGGCACAGAAAACCCTCTGTGTTTCGGCTACTGGGGTCTATTTCAGCAGCCCTGCCTCCAACCCTATTCTCATGACAGGGGGTGAGTTTCCAGGTGCAGATTCCAGGCCAGGCGTCTCTCCGCCTGTCCTCCATCCCGTTGCTCACACTGCTCCTTTGCCCAGCCCCATCCACTGCAGCCCCTGCTGACCCATCTTCCCCGCCCAGGGAGAGTCCCTGCTCATGACAAAGCACTCCCTTCCTTGGACACCCCTGCATCCTTCCATCACAGCTCCTGGAATCCTATTCCCTACTCACTGCCCAGGTGCCTGGACCCAACTACTGTAAGATAAGCCCCTCGAGAAAAGGCTCCATGTTTTACAAAGCTTTGCATCCTCATGCACAAGCCTAACAAAAAGCATCTTATTCAATGACTGCATGACAAAATGAACCCAAACCAGAAAGTAAGTCTGTCGGTTATCAATGAGGACCGTAAGAAACCAATGCATAAAATGCCCCCCAACCAGAAAAATCTATCAATTCTGCAGTGCCTGGGTATCTGACATCACTGAGAGATCTGCTCAATTTTTTGATTGCTCTTTGTCAGTTTCATATTAAAATTTCTAAACTGCCTTACGTATTTCCCTGGGTTGGCCAACAGGATATTCAGGAAAGAGTTCCACCCTCTGCTGGAGTTGTCAGGATGAAAATAAACCTCAGAATGAGTTTTAACTAATTTATGCCCAGAGACACCATTAAAGAATGGCCCTCTACTGGGAAGCCCCAGAAAGCCTGCCTTTACCCTTTACTTCCTGCTTTGCCAGCAGCTGTTACCTCCCATCCCGTTAGGGCATCCACTGAAGGCATCACTCCACTGGGCTCTCCCGCCCCTTCTTCGCCCTCACCTCCCCCCTGCATATGCATCTGATGACTCGGGGGAGTTGTTAGGACATAGCAGAAATGCACACGCATGAAATCACATGCCTAGTCAGACAGGCCTTTATTAACAGATACTGTCCTGAGACCACTACTTTTCTGTCCCTGGAAAGAAAACACAAGGGCTAAGAGCTTATCCCTTGTGTAGCAATGACTTTGTAAAGGAATTTCTGCATCTGAGCTCTGGTCCTGGGTCTTAAACTTGCCAACAGCCTGACCACCAGAGACTCATCTCCACTGGAAAAAAAGGGTTCAATCGAGTACCATCAATGGAGATGTTCCGTTGACAGTGTGTGGTTTAATCCTAAGAAGCCGGAAGTTGAGAAACAGAAGAACAAGGCTCAAACTCTACCAGCCCAAGGTGAAAGGATGTTAAAGCTGAAATAAGAGAGGCGTGATATTTAAAAAATTTTTAAAATAGTATGGGAAGGCGAACAGATTGGAGAAAATCAAGAATCTGTAAAGGAAAACAGGACGGAGAAAAATACTTGATGTCAAGGTATAGATAAAATGTAGCGGGTTTAACAAAATGATCTGCTTGCTACTGAAAGGAAATATCAGTTCTGAGGAAGGACTCTCTCCAGCAGAAGACTGCAGCAACGTGGAGGGTGGGAGACGTCTCGACAGCCCCTGGTGTCTGAGCGGCAGTACCAGCAGTTATTGGCCATATTCTCAGTGGCAGGTGCAAGGCAAAGCACTGTACATGCAGCAACTCAGACGAGGTCCATATAGGCCACTTGGGCAGGCATGAAGGTCACAGGTGCTGCTTCAAGGTCCCAATATCATTGGTCCGAGAAAGCCACCTGGCCAAGCACAGAGTCGGAGTAGGGGACAAGGTTACCTTCATATAGGCTACCTAAGGACAGAGGGTGGGTGAAGATGCGCCCCTAATGCAATCAGCCTAGCAGCAGAGATGGAGACGGCCACTTGTGAAAGGTCACTCACTGCTAAGGGCCTGGATTCTAACCAGGCCCGAAATCAGTGACTGCCTCTCCAGGGCCCCAACACACAGGGGCCATGATGGGTCGGATGGTGAGAGCCAGTCCATGGGCAAGCGGCATGGCAAAGAAAGTTCAGAGACAGGGATTTGAGAGATGGAGTAGAAAGTCCCAGTGCTTTAAAAAAGGAAGAGTTCCCTGGTGGTGCAGCAGGTCGAGGCTCTGTCACTGCTGTGGTCTGGGTTCAATCCCCAGCCCATGTTCTTCCATGTGCCATGGGTGTGGTGGCCAAAAAAATTTAACTTCAATGAATTTTATTTACAGTTGTGCAATCACCACAACATAACTTTAGAACATTTCTAGGGATAGGCTGGGGGCTTGGGATGAAAATGTTTTGGAAAAACTTTAAAATGAAAAAGAAATAACCAAATGTACAACTGAAGGGATAAAGTCCTTCTGAAACTTGTGACTGAGTTTATGAGGATAAAGCCATCCGGCTGGGAGGCCCAGTCATTTTACAGAAGGAGTAAGAGGAATGAGATCCGGAGAAAGGGTCAAAATATGAGTTGACAGCATTTACTCCTCAAATGTTAGTAATCTTTTGTGTCTGGATATTTTTATTTTTTCCAGCTTTAAGGTATAATTGACAAGTAAAAATGTAAGATTTTGTCTTTGTCTTTCTAGGGCTGCACCCACAGCATAGGGAGGTTCCCAGGCTAGGGGTCCAATCAGAGCTGTAGCTGCCGGCCTACCTCAGAGCCACAGCACCACAGGATCCGAGCCGCATCTGTGACCTACGGCACAGATCACGCAATGCTGGATCCCCAACCCACTGCGTGAGGCCAGGGATCTAACCCGCATCCTCATGGATGCTAGTTGGGCTCGTTAACGGCAATCCACGACGGGAACGCCAAAGCTGTAAGATATTTAAAGCATACAATGTGATGACCTGATCTAAGTATTTACTGTGAAGGAACACCCCCCCGACATGACTGACTGACCGTGGGATTTTACTCTTATTAGGTGGGAAAGTCTCAAAAGTGTGCACCTCGTAAACAGCTTTCCTGAAACAAAAGATAGACCTGAGATTTGCTAACAAAATTCACCAAATTAAAAGGCCCTTTGGAAACCTGGAGAACGATTCATGAGCCAACCATTTTTCTTGAATGAACTGGACCTTCTGAGTCACTTTCTGTTTCTAGGATTTTACATGCCTTTGAAAGAAACAAGATAGCTAAGATAAACAAACACATTCGGAGACTACCTTCTTAAAAGTAATCCAGATTGTCCATTAGAGTGGTGTCCGGGCTGAATAAAATTAAAAGCAAACAAAGAGATCTTAGTGCTAATTCATCTGAGAGAGATCCTTCAGGAAGAAACCTACATGAGGTTACTGCCACCCACGTTCAGACGAGACACAGAATAAAGCAGACAGGTAACATTTTTCATAGCTGATGAGTGACTCCGAATTAAATTTTATCCTGTGGCTAACTTCACGTCTCAGCCAACACAACCGGTTTCATCAGGGCTTATGACATCAAGGTGACTTTCAGAGGCAGTGGTGTCATGGTCACTTGTCACTTTCACCTGTTGGCCCTACTGGGCAGACTTTTTGCCTTCAAAATCTGACGTTTCCTCACTGGGTAAGTTCAAGGCCATGCGGGAAAGTGGGACTTTTCCTTAGGGGTCACTGCTCAGGCTGGATGGGAAGGTCTGTGGAGGAGACGGTAGGAGATCCAGGGTGTCTCGTTGCCATGGGCAGTGTTCCCGACTAACTGGTCCACACTTACCTGTGCGATGTTTTCATTCATAATTGTGGTAGGAATAGCAACAGTTGAGCACACCTCGGTGTGCTGAATTTGACATTTTGCCCACATTCTCTGGTTTAATCCTCCCCACCACCTTTCTGGAAGCCATCATCGTAGGTACTGTTTAAGCATGCAACTTGAACTTGGAAGAAGTTGAATGGCTCTAAGTCACAGCTTGCCTGCGATTCCTAGCCATGGTGCTCACCTGTGTGTGGAACTGCCCCCCTTTTTCCATTTTTAAAGCTTTATTGAAGTATCATTGATTGACAACGCTGCGCTCTCTCCTGCTGTACACCAAAGTGAGTCGTACATGTACACAGCCATTCTTTCAGATTCCTTTCCCACACGGATTATTAGACAACACTGGCTAGTGTTCTCTGTGCCATACAGCAGGTCACACCCACACTGAGGTTTATGCAATGACTGGCCAAGGGGGACCTGCTGTACGGCCCCTTTTCTTATACCTCAGCTTGGCAAGACAGAGCCCTGTGTGAAGAAGGTTCAAATCCTATGGATTTTCCCATGGTTCTATATTCACCCTGACAACTTTGTCTTTTTAGGGCTGCACCGGCATTATGTGGAAGTTCCCAGGCTAGGGGTCTAATCAGGACTGCAGCTGCCGGCCTACACCCCAGCTCATAGATCCTTAACCCACTGAGCAAGCCAGACTGAACCCACATCTTCAGGGATACTAGTCGGGCTCGTTACTGCTGAGCCCCAACAGGAACTCCACCCTGACCTTTACAAACTCCTTGTGTCATAGGGTCTAGAAGACCAGGGACCTAGTTTGTGTGTTGGGGTGGGGGGACATCCTTGGAACGCAGAAGTTCCCAGGCCAGGGATAGAACCCGCGCCACAGCAGTGACAATGCCAGATCCCACTGAACCACAGGCGAACTCTGATGGTGTGATCTTAAGGTCACTCACCCTTGCCTGGCTGGTGTTTCCACTTCTTAGGATATTTTACAGGAACCAATGAGGATAAAGTATGCGAAAGAAATCTGCAAACTCTACAGCAACGCACATAGGCAACTGTGATTTCTGCCTTGATAAATCTCCCACTTGGACCCTGGAACAGCTGTGTCATGTTGTGTTTCCAAAAAGGATGCAGAGCTGGGCAGCCAGGCCAATATTATTCCACCTTGAACTGGATGCCTCCCGCTGACCCTCTGCTCTTTTCCCAGGCACGCTGACGATTTATCTTCTCAAAGCAAAACAGCGTGTTCCGACTGCCTCACTCCTTCCCTGCACTTGTTACTCTGCGCTTTGCCTCTTGTGTTTTTTCTGCAGGATGTGAGGGGTGGAAACCAAATGCAAACACCACCACCAATGAACACAGGTTTACATCTCCTGCAAGGGACTGTTTCTCCCCTCCTCCCCCCACCCCCAACGCCCCAGAGCTCGCCGGATGCAATTCTCCTTTAAGTGTTTCTAAGTCTTGTACAAATACTCAGTGAGGTGATGCAGAAATTCTGAACTTAGGAGCAAGCTGTGACTGTTCAAATGATTGAGTTTGTTTTCTGTTTTCTTAAAGATGAGCCATGGCCAAGGATGTCATGGGGGGTGGTACAGAGTCTGTTTACCTGAAGCGGCCTTGTTTGGGTAGCCTTCCCTTCAAACCAGGGCATCAGCCTCCCCTGCCGCTCCTGAGGGACAGCGTGACAGGCTCAGCATCTGTGCTGGTTCACCCAGCACCGTCCCACCTTGAGCATCGCAAGTCTCACCTCCCAGCAAACCCCCAGCCCTGAGCACCCTGGCCGGCCAGCGACCCCGGCTTCCTGCTCCAGCACTGGCCCTTTGCCCCTCTGTACGTCACAAGCCCCAAAGCACAGTGGGTAATTTCCACCTATCAGTTACACACATGAAGTCCTAACTGCATTCAAAAATAGATCCACCCCTCCCCTGCCCCCCCCCATAGACCATGAGGGAGGAGAGAGAGAAGAGGGCAGATGTGTACAACTGAGCCACCTCGCTGTGCTGCAGAAACCAGCACATTGTGAACTGATACCTAGTATAAAAAAAAAGTTTTTGCTCTTTTCACACAACAGCCGTTCCCCTGACGCTGGAGCAGAGCTCAGAGCTGGCATGGGCAGAACAAGCCCCCGCACTGTGGCCGGTGCCTCCCAGTCACCCTGGGTCCTCGCAGCATAGTTGGTCGTCGAACCTCTTGATAAAGGATGGTTTTCATGTGGGGAGCTCTCGGGGAATAAAGCAAAAATGTTTGTCATCCACAAACTCCATCTGCAAGACGTGTGTGGGAGTGATAATTGGCTGACACCCAGGGAAGGGGGAAAAAGCAGCCTTTCGGGGAGGATGAGGTGTCGCGCGGAAGGCGAGCCATCGGCCCACAGAGGACAGAGCCCAGCAAGCTCCCGGACCTCGGGCCCCCCGGGCTGCGGGGACTCGCCTGCTGCCAGCCCAGGCAGGTTCCAGCAGGTTCCCGGGCCCCACCGGCCACCGGCCAGCTCCGGGCCTGCTCGTCCTCACTTTGGCAGCTGGAGGCAGCCCGAGGGGAAGGCCGTTTCTGCTTCCCAGTGGGCCGCGGTGCGGGCGAGGCCAGCGCCTTTACCCCGGAGCAGGCCCTTTGACAGCCCGGCTTTGATGCTCCGGGGCCGCGCGGCCGGCAGCAAGACGGGCCCGGGGAGCCTCATAAAAGCGCCACCACACACGTTTGATCCTCTCCCCCGCGTGTCTCCACGTCCGAGGGCTCTCCGCAGTGGGAGAACTTGGGGATCGTAAACAAAGCGGCATTGATTCGCGCCGTCTGAGCCCACGGCTCCTCTTTTTAATCCCTCCTCCAGGAAAATCTCCAGGAGGCTTCAAAACCAGCCCAGCAGTTTCCCAGCTTTTTACATGACACCCCAGACGATCAAAGTCCACGGCAAAAATCACATGCCGATATTTTCAAATGGTGAAAGGTGGGTGCAGGCCTGTGTGTGTGTGTGTGTGTGTGTGTGTGTGTGTGTGTGTAAGCTGCATGGGTTATTCACAAAAATCAGCGGAGGTGGCTCAAGATCAGACGTCGCGGATGAAGAGCGCCTTACCTCCTGATGATGCAGAAAGCGAAATCGGAAAGCAACATGTGTATTTTTTTCTTTTTTAGAGCCACCTTCATAGCTTACAGAAGTTCCCAGGCTAGGGGTCGAATCAGAGCAGCAACTGCTGGCCTACACCACAGTCATAGCAATGCCAGATCCCAGCCGCATCTGCTACCTACTACCTACACCGCAGCTCAGGGCAACACTGAGTAAGGCCAAGAATGGAACCTGCAACTTCATGGATACTAGTCGGGTTCCTTACCCTGCTGCCACAGTGGGAATGTCAACATTTTTCTACTGACGGAAAAAAATTTTTACGTCCGCATCTGCAGCACATGGAAGTTCCCGGGCTAGGGGTTGAATTGGAGCTGCAGCTGCAGGCCTATGCCACAGCCAAGGCAACACTGGCTCCGAATCACATCTGTGACCTACACCACAGCTCACAGCAACCCACTGAGGCCAGGGATCCAACCAGCGTTCTCATGGAAACTAATCAGGTTCTTCACCTGCTAACCCACAATGGGAACTCCCAGGAGGGCAATTTAAACAAGTGGCACAGGAGTTTAGAGAAAAGGAATCATAATACTAAAGGGAGAAGAAAAATGGGGGCATTTAATTTGAGCTCACCCTTGCCAGGTTATACTTTGCAAAGAGAGAACATTATCGGGAAGGGGGTGGGGTCACCCTTGGGCCCCAAGGAGGCACTGGGTCAAGGCTTCAACCACAGCCAGCAAGCCAGATCCTAGCAGCATCCTGGATCTTCAGAGAATAGAAAAGAGCTGCAAGGGAGCTCCCATCGTGGCTCAGTGGGTTAAGAACCCAACTAGTATCCATGAGGATGTGGGCTCAATCCCTGGCCTCGCTCAGGGAGTTAAGGATCTGGTGCTGCCATGAGCTGTGGTGTAGGTCGAAGATGTGGCTTGGATTTGGCTTTGCTGTGGCTGTGGTGTAGGCCGGCAGCTCCAGCTCTGATTTGATCCCTAGTCTAGCCTGGGAACTTCCATATACTGCAGGTGTGGCCTTAAAAATATATAAAAAAAAAAAAAGCTGCAACAAGAAGGGGAAATACGGTCTGTGTAGCTCAGGGAAGGTTCTGGAGCTCCCTGGAGCATGTGGCCTGCTGCTGACCAAGGCTCAGCACTGTCTTCTCTTGGCCTGAGCTATGTTCTTACCCCCGGACACAGGTCTCTCCTGCCTGGCACGCTTGGTTTTTGGGATGGCTTCCATCAGGGGCTGTTCTCCACTCAGGCTGCTTTCAACAAGTACCACTGTCTTTGGGGCGGCTTCCTTAAACAACAAACATTTGTCTCCCACGGTTCTGGAGGCTGGGTAACACCCCCCCACCCCGTTTCCCACTCTGGGAAGCTTGTTTGTGCTCTTACATCCTTCAGCCAATCAGGGGACTCCCACGCACATGATGGAAGGTAAGTGGACTTGAAGTCCACTGATTATTGACTGCAGATGTTAACCACGTCGAGAACATACCTTCCCAGCAACAGCTAGAGCAGTTCGTGTTCAAGTGCTTGGGCTCCCTGCCCAGCCGAATCAGTGTGCACAGCTGATTATCACAGAACAACGGGTAACTCCTTGCTGAGGGGGGATGTTCTGTGCACTGTCCAAGTTCAGCAGAATTCCCGACTTCTCGTTACTGGCATCACTGGGGTCCTGACAGAACCACTTTTCCAGGACATGACGTTAAGACCTGCGTTTCCTGCATCTCCCCACAAACGGCTGTGTGTTCTCGCCAGCTGGATGCAGAGAGACCACATTGCAATGCCTGCATCCTCTGAGTTGGATATTTTCACTCAGATGCTGTTTTAACACGCCAACAGTTAAGGAGTTTAATATTCTCATGGGTCTTCAGTGGGCGAAACAACTAGACCTTTGGGTGGGAGCAGTCCTAGGCTAATACGTCGAAAGTAATGCGTTCTCCGTCCTGGTGCTGTCTCGTACCCTTCCTGGAGGAAATGCCTTTTCTCCTGAAACACAGACTTCAGAGTGAAATAATACAACCAGAGATGACAGTTAAGGCTGTTCAGGCTGGGCACTAGGCTTGAAAGAGGGTCTCTTTACCAAAAATTCTGAAAGCGCTTAATGTCACCATTTTTTTGTTGTTGAACAGAATATTTTTACTTACTGAATACGTAAAAATAGCTTTGACCTTGAGATGAAGGCAATTTGACAAACATTCACTCATCTAAATTATAGATCTTTTTCCTTTTTCAGTGCCTTGCTATCAACAGATTTTTATAGGTACCCTTGTTTTATATATATACACACACACACACACACACAAAACCATGTCCTGTGCTCCTCCAACCATCTGGTATGAAAAAAAACACGTGGATGAGAAACTGCCATTTGAAGCACTGCCCGCGTTATATACAAGCAGGATTGTCGCCTGCACTGTTAATTTCCTTCTGTGCTGGTGTCATTCCAGTTATTTTCTTCATTATATATAACTGCATAGGACCTTCCAAGAAGCCCGCATACATTAAAAAGGAAAAAAAAAAGTAGAGTTGTTTAATGGTACTCTAACCACAAAGTTCTGAGTTGCAAAATAAACACCGCAAAAGGCTAATAAACCATCGTTTGCAAATGACACATACATATTTGTTTAGTTGCTTCAACAAAGCGAGGGAGAACATCCAATTTGGAATTCTGACCCATTAAGCATCATGGCAGGATACGGAAATCTCTCCTTGGCATTCTTTTTTGCCATTAAAAGAAAAAAGAACTATTTTATTGGGCTCTTAAATGGGAAGCGTCTTCTGTCTGATTTACAGCGTGGTCAGCTGAGAACCAGACGCCAAATGTGTTTATGACAAAATACCCCAGATACTGGCATTGCTGGCCCAATAAAGTGTTCCTTTTGCTAATGAAGTTTTAAGGCGCCAGTGTAGACCCAAGCAAAAGACGACTGGGGATTCATTTCGGAAGGAAGGATTCTTTGTTTTCTCCGAACCCACCTAGTTGTTCACATGAGGCTACTTCCCAAGCACAGGAGTGATGACAACTTCTATCCTCTTCTGTGTGTTTAAAGAGAAATGGATCTAACTGGTGAGAGAAGGGATGGCCAATATGTTGAAGGATTTTTTTTTTTTTTTTGGCATCCTTCATCTTAATCCTCTCTGTGTGGCCCTTTCATCCTGACTTAAGACATAAATGAAAGTGATTTATGTATCTTTAGGCAGCGAGTCAAACATATATACATGCTCTGCATCAGTTAACTAGTATCGACCCTCCTAGGTTAGAGGTTAATCTTACACACCCAATAAAAGACACAGAATAAAATGAAACCAATATTCTTCATAGGAACATGTCACAAGGTAGTAATTCTATTCACCTTGAGGCTTGGAGTTTCACAGCCCTGGATTATTTGACGAAGTCAGTAAAGTGTGGCCCCACCATACTCAGAATTTGCATTCTAACAAACTAGACTTTCCATTCAGTTTAAGTGAAAACACTTAACCGTATGCACCCACCCCCCCCCACCCCAAAATACTAGGGGTTTGGCTCCTTTTGCAAGAAGGTAAGCACTTTCCCCTTAGGAAAGCAAATAACCTTTTGTTATATGTTTGTAAATTCATCACAGCTTGATGGTGAAAGGGGAACAGACTAGATTCATTGCTTCCCACAGTCCTTTCCACTCAAATCTCCCAAGAACCAGGCAGAGTCAATATACTTATTTCCATTGACGGGAGAGAAACTGAGGCTTGTCTAAGAATGGACCATTTAACAAGAAGAGAGGTTTGAAAACATGATCAAACTTATGACCTTGCCAGGCATGAAGCATACTCGACAGCTCATTAAGATGTGGACACTTTTACCCTCTCAGCCTGAATATTCTCCCAATTCTGCATCAGAGAACACTGAAGGTCCCTCTGCCTAACACCAATTACAAGAGCAAACGTTCACTGCTAAATGTCTCAAAGCGAGACAACAATAGCTTGGAAAGAGACGGAGAATAGACCACGTCATCTCAAGTGCTTTTCCCCAAGATGACTGAGAAATGGGAACCCATTTCTAGACCTAATCTGGCATGTCTTCTTAGGCAGACACCCCGCTCTGAGTGGTTCCACAGAATAGTGTGTTTACCTGGACATGGGTTTATTGAGATGAGTCCCTGAATTACACACAGCCTACAGACCAAAGCAAATCAAAAAATTGCCGCCCTACACATTCAGCCATGACCCCACTTTATCATGCACACACATGGGTTAAAGCAACAATTTCAACCCTTTCTGGTGTTAAAGCCTTAAATTACATATTGTGAGTACTGGAAACTTCTGGGTACTGCCCCTTGCTGGGTTTCTACCACTAAACCAGCTCCTGGCATCTGCAAATTCAGTAAGTTTTTACCGAATGAATGCATGAACAGTGGATTATGATGTGAATGAATCTGTTTTATGTCAGGGAAATTCAAGGTGCTTCTGATCATGAAGCATCTTGTTTAAAAGAATTGATGGTTTGAAAGTATCAGACCAGTGTACTTAAGATTTATCGCTGGCTAGAAGAAAGCCTAAAACAAATGAGACTTATTGCATCAAAGGGCAAATGGAAATATGTGGAAAGGATTCTTCATATAGCATGAGTGAGCCCAAGCGGGTTGCACCATAGACCCAGACCTACCTTGTAAATGAAGAGTTGGCTATAGTAAAAAGCAAAGATAAGAAAAGCCTTGTAGTCCTGCCAATTCCCCCACTGTTGCTTAGCCATCACCTACTGTGTCATACATAATTGGCTTAAGAGCCAGGGAAGGGGAGGCTCTAATTATGGAGAAGGTAATGGTGCAAAAAATAATTACTCCAGAGCCGTTTGTATTGTGTGGTTTCCATTTTATGGTTTTAATAAAGAGAATGTGACAGTCGTCACAGCCGTATCCAAATTCCTTCACGACGACAGAAACGTAATGCAACTTGACATGCAAGAATTTCGTTCAGCAAGCCCACGTGCAAGTGCTCCTGCCAAAGTCCTGGCCCCTCTCCTTTCTGCCATGCTCGTCGTCTTTTTGAAAACTATGTCAACCCTCTCATTGCATCCGTGCTTCTTTAAGTGCACAGTCCTCTGACTTGCTTCGTTTCCTCCCAATACTTGATTACTTCCAAAATACTACCCAGCCAATTTTCTCTATTTATCATATTCCAACTATTTCATATTTCCTGTGTGTCTTGCCAGCAACCTAGTGGGTGCGTATCCTAAGCCTGCACCCCTTTACCAAAATTCCGACAAGTTCTACTCCTTTCATAAAGTGATAAGTGATGATGAAGTCATTAATTCTGAAACCATCTTCTGTTTTTTTTCCCATTCCCTCTTAATGGCTCTGCCTCGGAGCTCAAATTTCCCAAGTTGTCTTGTAAGTATTCATTTTCCCAAGATCGCCTTATTGTGTGGGAGATCATTACGGAAACAACAGTAAACCTTCCCTTTGGCTCTGCGCTCGCGCTCAAGACTGAGCAAGAAGTAGGATTAAACAAAAGCAGGAGATACTCAATTTATCAGGAACTTCCTGGCAAAGGAGACTAGCAAGCGCGTAGAATTCCTCCCTGAGGACCTCTAGAGTTGGAAAAACACCCCAAATGTACTTGGAGTAATTTATGTGGACCTAGGGACGTCACTCCATTCTCACATCCTTCCAATGAAGAATTGCTCAACACAAGGCATTCTTACTACACAACATCCACTGTTGACGCAGGCATCCATCACACTGTACCGTGTAAAGTTCAGTCTGCCCAGAAATTGAATGGGAGATACAGAACCTCATGGTTCCTCAAAGCTGATGTCTCCATATGATACATAGTTTATGAAGTATCAATTTCGCAACTCTGGATGTGAGTACTTCTCTTCTGCTTCTTTGTTCCCCAGATTCACCAAGAAACCAGTTCCCCCTGCTTGAAAGACGTCCTGATGGCTGAAGCTTCCACAGCCAAGTGACGCCCCGATTTAGGAAATAAGAATATAAGCAATTTAATGTGAAATTAGAAAGCATTTTTGTCATTTAAAACCATGCGCTCTGAATCTTGAGGTCTCAATTAAGTTTGAAAGCTAGTACGCCAAAATGAGGAAACACACACTTTAAGAAGCGCCAAATGCAAGCTTTGGGAAGCCTAATATACTTGACTTATTTAATTGCAAGACACGGCAGCTGCCTAGATCGTAAAAGCCATGGAAGGTCAGGAAATGACACTCAATTTACTGTCCAGGAATGTATTAGGGATAAACACAAGGCATGCTCGTGGAAAAGTGTGAACAGTCAAAAGTATGGAATTGAAGGCAGCAGAGGTCATGAAAATTCACAGTGTAACAAGACACAGAACCCCTCTGAAAAATGTGCCTCAGTTTAAGGAGACATCCTCCGCGCTCCTGCAGTCCAGCTTCCTGCTCATGTGCAGATCAACCAAAACAAAAACCAAGCCAAGGAGGAAGTCCCAGCCCCACCCCTTTCCCCCTTCTCAGCGACACCTGGCTAATCCCATAGCAGCGTTAGTGTGGACTCATGCATCCTTGGAACCCTAACCAAAAACTCCTTCCATGGCCCTCCGATGCCTCTTAGAAGTAAGAACAGTCTCCTTGAGAGGGAGTAAAAGATGGCCATGGCTTGTTTAAAATATGAAGTATGTAATATGGAATCGAGCTCTTACAACTCTGAAAATCCATCTCCAAGCATACACCTAGGTCACATTAAAAGAACTGAGAAGCACAGACCCTTTCACTGGTTTCCTGCAGAGGAACAAAGCATTGGGCTTTATTTGTAAACTCTGAATTTCCTCCGTAAGCATGAGCTTTTTTCCCCCCTCAGTATTGCTAGTCAAGAAAAATATGGCTCTAATCCTTTAGCTGTGAATTAACCTGGTATGGGAACTCACTTGTTTTTTATGGTTGGGGGAGGGGGGAGTTGAGAGGGGAGGAAAAAAAAAAAAAAGCCAGCTAAGTTTTTATTGTCTTCATCATTCTAAAATGCCAGACAAGACACAATGTAATTCTGCAGAATCTAGTCTCATCCTGTGACAGATACTTAAATGCTCAGGTCAGAGACACTGGAAAGCTATTCTTCATTGCTTGTTTCAGTGATTCCCATTTTGGGTTGCAAATCTGAACCCCCTTCATATAGCATATACGTGGGTAATTATCATGCCTTGGTCTGCAGCCTCAACCTAATTTTGTCATTTTCGGCAGAAGCTACCCAATGCAGAACTAAGGAGGGTGGTGGGGAAGGGAAGAAAGTATGTTTCAATCTTCCCAAAGGAGAGCAGGGATTCCAGGGGAAAGTCAAGTTCCTTCAGGTCAAGTGCACGTAACAGCAACATTTATCCTCTTTAGCCTGTAAGACTTCCTACCAGTAACCAGCAGTGGAAACATCACTGCCATTAAGACCTAGAAGAGTCCCCATCACCCCACAGTTCTTTCGTATCCCTTTGTGACTTACCCCTCTCCCCAGCCTCAGCTCTGGGCAAACACTGGTCTGTTTCCTGTCCCCATAGATGTGCCTTTTCCAGAACGTCACATCCATGAAGTCCCGCCGTACTTAGCCTGGTAAGCATGTGTGGTATCAGAAGAAACGGGAACCTTGGACAAAACTCTGGGAACCACGATTGTCAAAGGAAGGAGGCTCTGCAATGGAAACTCAACCGTAGCGGACAGACAGGCGGAGTGCAGACAGGGAGAACATGTTATCATTTAAATGAAGGGAAGTGGATATTTCAAGAAGAATGGAAGGAACAGATTGTGACAGAGACAGAAAAAAAGATAGAGTGTGGAGAGGGGAGGAGCAAGGCTCCCTGTCCCAATTCGGGCGAATCTCTCAAGAGTTGTTTCCCTCTTTTCTCTGACCCCTCATGGTGTGTTCCCTGTTTTGATTATGGTCTCTCGGTATCTGAGACGGTTTGGATTCCTCTCGATCCCCGTGCACTGACACTTTAGGAGCGACGTGAATGGGAGGCTGCATGACTCATGTGCTCAGTTATAGACTGTGGAGCCCTGGATGGCGACGTTTAAGTTCATCTTTGCATCCGGGATGGTGCCTAGCACAATGCCCAGGGGATGCTTAGCAATTATCTGCCGCCTGTCTGAGGAAATGAATTGATCAACTGAAAACACAGACAGAAAGTCTCTTTTAAGAAGGCAAATCTGTACCAGATTTTCAAAGGGTCCCTTTCATTATAAATTCATTTAGAACACTAGATAAAGAAGTTGTGATATATATCTATATGTATATATACACACACGTGTGTGTACGTATACATAATGGAATATTACTTAGCCATAAAAATGAGGAAATCCTACCATTTGCATACAACAGATATGCACTTGAAGGTATTATGCTAAGTGAAGTGAATCAGGAAGAGAAAGACAAATACTGTTCATCTCACTTATATGCGGAATTAAAAACAACACAGAACTCACAGAAAAAGAGCAGACTTGTGGTTGTCAGAGACAGCGTGTAGGGGGCAGGGGGAATTGGAGGTCAAAAGGCACTCATTTCCTGTCCTAAGATAAATAAGCATTAAGGATGCGGTGTCTGGCTAACACTGCCAAGGGGTGCATTGGAGAGTTGCTGCGAGAGTAAACCCTTAACACTTCTCATCACAAGGAGAACTTTCTTTTTCTTTTGACTGTGTCTGCATGAAATGATGGATGTTAGCTGAACATACTGCAGTGATCATTTCATAATATACATAAATCAAACTCTCATGCTACACAACACACCTTAAACTTATACAGTGATACAGGCAAACATTTCTCAATAAAACTAGGAGGGGGTTTCTTAAGTCTTCCACTTGTATAATCTTTTCCCTTCTTGGTCATCTTCCATCTCATGTAAACAAACAAATGCCAAATTAGGACACAGTAGAAAGGAATAAATACCAGACACGGAGAAATACACCTCTGAGAAAACAGAATCATTATGGTTTGTGGACTATGAAATTATGTGACACCATGAGGCATATGCCACAGAGCTTCACGCAGTGGCCCTTCAGTAAGCATCATTACCTTCCCGAACTCAGTGAATGGAGCCGACTGCAGATGGCTGTTTGTTTTGATGTTCTCCAATTACACTGTACTACTGATGCTTTCATAAAAACGACACTACTGACTTACCATCGGTTAGCTGTGCACTAGGGGGTTCAAGCTGTAGATGGCTGCATGTCAGGTGATCCGACAGATGCGTCTACAAGCCAAGGAACACCCCAATGGATAGCAGCCACTGGAAGCTGACAGAAACAAGGAAGAATCCTCCGTGAAAACCTTCAAAGGGAACAGACCCCTCTTGACACCCTGGTTTCAGACTCTCAGCATCCAGAACAGTGAGAAGATACGTGTGTGTTGGTGGGCTAAGCCACCAGGTGTGTGGTATTTTGCGAGGGCAAGACCTCGGAAACTAAGAGAATTCACCTTGAAAAAGTACCAAAAGCACAAAAATCAAAAAGTTACTTGTGAATGCACCCTTGAAGTAACAATTACAGCAATAATATCAATTGCGTAAAGACAAGTGCCTCCCCTTTCAGACAAGAAACACATCCCAGGAAAAAGATGGCACGTATGTTGGCAGAAGGCAACAAACAGGCTTCCTAATATGTAGGAGAAGCAGCGATTGATGTCACGACACCCCTTATCGCTGAGGTCAACAAAGTCTGTGTTTTTTACCTCATAACAATTTTTTTTTTTTTTAATGGCCACACCTGTGGCATACGGAGATTCCCAGGCTAGGGGTCTAACTGGACTGCAGCTGCCAGCCTACACCACAGCTCACAGCAACCCACTGGATCCTTAACCCACTGAGCAAGGCCAGGGGGTCGAACCATCATCCTCATGGAGACTATGCTGGAGCCTTAACCTGCTGAGCCACAGCAAGAACTCCCAATGACTTTTTTCAATGTAGCTATTTCAAAGGTCAAATGAGAAACTGTTTTGCGGAAGTGGCCAGTGATCTGTAAAGTGCTATGCAGATATAAACTGTTGTTATAAATACCCATGAGGGTGGATTTTGTGAACATTGGAATGTTCGAGAGACTAATTCCAGGGAAGCTGCTGGGAAATAATAGCTCTTTCACTCTTGTGAAATAAATTGCTCAGCCTGGATCAAAGTACAAATGGATACCAGTGATCAAAATACAGGAAAATAGTAAATCAACTTCCCTCTACAGGCAATAATAGATTCCACAAATAAAATCTATGTGACGGAGCAAACATGTGACACTATTAAGATCAGGCAAAGGGAACGATGAGCTAAAATTGTTTTAAAGACATTGTTTTCTTAATTTTACGAGCAATGCATATTCCTTGCAGATGACCAGAAATACACAAAAGCATGAAGTAAAAAATAATCAACCAGGGAATTCCCGTCGTGGCGCAGCAGAAATGAATCCGACTAGGAACCATGAAGTTGCCGGTTTGATTCCTAGCCTTGCTCAGTGGGTTAAGGATCCGGCGTTGTTGTGAGCTGTACTGTAGGTCACAGATGCAGTTCGGATCTGGCGTAGGCTGACGGCTACAGCTCTGATTAGACCCCTAGCCTGGGAACCTCCATATGCCGTGGGTGTGGCCCTAAAGACAGAGACAAAAAAATCATCCACCATAATCCCCACCCCTCTGCCAGATAACCGCCATTAGCATTTGGATGCATCTCCTCCCAGGGTCTACATATTTTAATAAGTATAATTGACCTACATCATTTTAACTCCAGCTACACGACCAAGTGCCGTTTCTGTACACCAATCGCGGTAAGTCTAGTGAGCATGTCACCAAAGGTATAACTGACCATCTCCCACGTGGCACATCTTATCCCCATGACTCGTTTGTTTTGTAACTTTAAGTTTGTGCCGCTTTACCTCCCTAATTCTCTCATCCCTTCACTTCCCTCCCCGCTCCGGATGCCATCTATTTGTCCTCTGTATCCATCACGCCTGTTTGTTATGTTTGTGCATTTGTTTTTAGATTCCACATAGGAATGAACTCAAACCGTATTTATCTTTCTCGGACTTATTTTCACTAAGCATAATATCCTCCAGGTACATCCATGGTGTCACCGCAAAATTTCATGTTTTATGGCTGAGAAATATTTCATTGTATGTGACATCTTTATTCATTCATCTATTGATGGGCACTTGTTTTTTTGTAACCTTTCTGCTGGTGTCTTATTTAAGCATTTAGTCCAATTAAAGTAACGACTGATAAGTCTGTACTTACTGCCATTCTGATAAATGTCTAGGGGTTGTTCTGAAAGTTCCGTTCCTTTCTTTTGCTCTCCCCTGTTGACTCGACTATCTGTAGTGTTATTTGGAATCCTCTTTCTTGCTGTATGGGTTATAAATCTTTGCTTTGTAGTTACCATGATGTTTACCTATAGCAACCTACATATATACACGTATACATAAAATCTGTGATTAAGTCGTCCAATTCTGAGGCATGTGAACAGCGTTCCCGCATTCAATATTTTGGACATTTCACATCTTGTTTGGTGTCATCTCTTACCTACATCGCGTGGATATAATTTCTTTCTTTTACCCTTCCCACTAGCCCTGTGTGTACTTGAGCCATACCTTTACTGTACATTTGCCTTTACCAATGAGATTTTCTTTGCCAATTTCCATTTTTCTAGTCATGGCCTTTTGCACTTAGAGAAGGCTGTGTAACATTTCTCATAAATCTGTTTAGTGGTGCTGAACTCTCGGCTCTTGTTTATCTGTAAAACTGTCTCACCTTCAAATATGAATGGGTGCCTCGCAGGGTAGAGTATTTTCTTGGGTGTACATTTCTCCCATTCATCACGGCCGGCACATCATGGCACACCCTATGACTTGCGACAGTTCTGCTGGTCTTTTACCTGTTTTGACCTTTTGTTAAACTCCTCCCTGGGTTCATCCACCCTTGAGCCTGCGGGGCATCCTCCATTTCACTACCTTCACCTCTTCACTGGGTAGATGGTTTATCTCCATTGAGCTTAGTTCCAAGATTCTCACTTGGAGCATATTCCTGTGGTCTGGTTCTGGTTTTACTTGTTAGGTGGGCTGGCTACGTGGCCTTTGGTGGAAGACATCCTAGGGGCCCAGCAGCACACTGTCCACCAGACACTTATGCTCCAGGGGTACCTCCCTGCCTCCCACGTGGGCTGTGTGTTCCTTTGCTCGAGGCCAGGCTGGTTCTATCCACGGCAGAGTCTGCTGGCCAATGGTAGCTGGGGAACCAGGGCTGGGACCTCCTGCCTGCTGGTAGGCAAGACCCAGTCTTTCAGGTTTCCTGGACCAGGTCCCAAGGCTGCTGGTAGAGACAACTGGCTGCTGGCCTGGAAGGTCCCAGGGCTGGTGCCAAGTGCCTGGCGGGCAGGGCCAGGACCTGGCACTAGGAGGATAGAGGGAGGACTCCAGAATTGCACCTGCCAACACCAGTGTCCCTGTGTATGATGAGCTCCCCTAAATAGCTGTCACTAGCGTCTGTGTCCCCAGGAGGAGCCCCAGTTGCCTCCTACTCTCCAGGAGGCTCTCTAAGATGAGCAAGCGCATCTGACTCAGGCTCTTTGCGAATGACCACTCCCGCCCTGTGTCTAGACTTTGGCTTACGCCCTTTAAGCGTCTATTCCCACAGCCTTCTGGCTCTCCCAAAGGCAACCCCCACTAGCCTGCAAAGCCAGACCTTCTGAGGTGCTCAGACCCCTCCCTCAAAAAGCATCCCTGCCATTGTGATTCTCGCCATTTGTGGGTCTTATCTATGCCATCTCTCTGCCCTGCCTGCTTTGTTGTGGTTCTTTACATCTTTGGTTGTAGGTCTTTTCTGCTCGTCTTCAGGTCATTGCCCTCAATGGTTACTTGCTAAGTCATTGTAATTTTTGTGCACCAGGTGAGCTCAGGGTCTTCCCACTTTGTCATCTTGGTCACTGCCCTTATACGTCTTTTTTTACCCGACAGTACTCATTATTTCATACATTTTAGCTGCTTAATAATATTTTTACATTATGTTTAGAAATATGGTTAAGAACTGGGCTTTGACTATTCACAATAGCCAAGACATGGAAACAGCCTAAATGTCCATCAACAGATAAATGGATTCAGATGTGGTGTATACACACAATGGAATATTACTCAGCCATAAAAAAGAGCAAAATAATGCTATTTGTAGCAACATGGATGGAACTAGAGACTCTCCTAAGTGAAGTCAGTCAGAAAGACAATACCACTGGAATCTAACATATAGCACAAATAAACCTTTCCACAGAAAAGAAACTCATGGACTTGGAGAACAGACTTGTAGTTACCAAGGGGGAGGGAGTGGGATAGACTGGGAATCTGGAGTTGATGCAAACTATTGCATTTTTAATGGATAAGCAATGAGATCCTGCTGTATAGCACTGGGAACTATATCTAGTCACTTGTGATGGCGCATGAGGGAGGATAATGTGAGAAAATAAATGTATATATGTATGTGTGACTGGGTCACTTTGCTGTACAGTAGAAAATAGACTGAACACTGTAAACCCACTATAATGGAAAATATAAAAATCATCGTGGCGCAGCGGTTAACGAATCCGATTAGGAACCATGAGGTTGCGGGTTCGGTCCCTGCCCCTGCTCAGTGGGTTAACGATCCGGCGTTGCCGTGAGCTGTGATGTAGGTTGCAGATGCGGCTCGGATCCCGCGTTGCTGTGGCTCTGGCGTAGGCCAGCGGCTACAGCTCCGATTAGACCCCTAGCCTGGGAACCTCCATATGCCACGGAAGTGGCCCCAAAAAAATAGCAAAAAGACAAAAAAAAAATCATTTAAAAAAAAGAACTGGGCTTTGGTATCCCAAAATACCAACACTCCTACTTCCAAGGACACAATTTCCTGAAGATTACTTGCATACCTTGCACATTATCTTATTAAATCAGTTTACCATTTCTTTAAAAATTTTAACTAGATCATCAATGGAAATTGGGACTGGAGATCTCTCGAGAGGAAATTTAACTGAATTTGTAATACATATTTCAAAGAATTCATGTGACTCAAAATTTTCATTATAGCGAATACTGGAGTCAACCCACCTGGATTCTGAGTGAGTGCTAAAACCCAAATAAATTAGTGGTATTCATAGGGTCCAAAGAGGCTTGCTAACTAGCCTCAGTCTCAGACTCCCCCTCAAAAACCATCCTGTTCACTCAGAGCCTGTCTTGTCACGTCAGTCCACCTGACACTAACAAAGCCCCCTCACTCCTCAACAAAAGGCAGGAGTAGCAGATGAAACCTTTCCCTGCCCTGCAATCCCTCCAATCCGCCTGCCCACAGAACTTCTTCAGACTGGGGGCAGTCACATCTTATGGAGCAAATTTTCTGTTGAAGGTCAGCAAGAGCTTCCACCTGAACTCCAGAGACCACGTCCCACTCTTCTCGCATCTCCCGTCTGGGAGGCGCGGCCTTTCCAACAATGACCTTTTTTCCTCTTTTTACAGCTGCACCTGCAGCACATGGACGTTCCCAGGCTAGGGGTCCAATCAGAGCTGCCAGCCTATGCCACAGTCACATGGGACCCGAGCCACCTCTGCGACCTACATTTACGGCTTGCAGCAATGCCAGATCCTTAATCCACTGAGCGAGGCCAGGAATGGAACTTGCATCTACGAGGAGACTATGACGGGGTTCCCAACCCGCTAAGCCACAATGGGAACTACAATCACTCCTCCGTTACTTCCAGTTTTTCCACCTGCTGCCCTAACGGTCTTTTACCAGGTCCTTGCCTGGCTTCTCTTCCTCAGTTCCTCCAGCATCTGTCTTCAGCCCTTTTCTTGTACACTCAGTGGCTCTGAGTCGCTGCTTCCATACTCTTAACCCCTACCTTTAACTAAAGAGCCATGCGCACAGCCGAGCCAGAGAGTATTTTCAAAAGGATGTTTACTGTCTACAAAGAGAGGACTCTTCCTGATCTGCCCGGAAGTTTGGTCAGCTCTGTCAGGTGACCACTGTGTCCATCCCAGAATTTCAGGCAAAGCACGTGTCAGTGTGTAAGCCCCATAAACATCTCGATGATGTATTTTGGTCCAAGCAGGCTTGCTAATAACGTCCCCCCCTTTCTGGGAGGATTTCTCATATCTGCTTTAATCATCACTACCTACGCTATAGGAAGGTAAAAACACAATGAGGTTGTGGTGGAGACACTTGGGCTGTAGTCAGGGATACGCGTGGCCCGCACTACCTACAGGTCAAATTGCTGACCATTGCTGAAGGACAGAAGTGAGACTCAGCTCACAGGTATCCAAACGCCACCCACACTGAGGTCAGAAGTCAGGGTCACCCGGTGTCCCTTCCTCTCCCCTCGCAAACACCGACGCCTCCGGTTTGGTTTTCAATCCCTCCCGGCCTGGAAGCACTGGACGCCTGCTCATAGATAAATCCTGTCTTGGCACTGCCTTCCGCATTAGGGGCCACTGTTCCTTCTTGTTGTAGGAAGAACTGTGCCGCCTGCCCCCACCGCCACCACAAGTGAGATTGAAGTTCTAATCTCATACCTGTGAACGTGGCCGTATTTGCAAACAGGTCACTGCAGAGGGGATCCTGTTAAGAAGCGGCTGTCAGCGTGGGCTTGAATCCCAGCGACTGCAGCTCCTACGAGAGGAGACACCCATGGGAACACAGTGGCAGAGACTGGAGTTTGATGCTGAGAGCCAAGGAACGCATGGGGCTCCCCAGCAGCAGGGGAAGCAAGGCAGGATCCTCTCCTGGTGGTTTTGGAGGGAACTCGGCTGTTGCCGTCTTAAGCTGCCTAGTTCATACTTTGTTGAGGCTGCCCTGGGAAACTGATCCAGTTCCAAACAGTACTGCTGTTTGGCCTGTAGCATAAATTGATGCTTAGCAACTACTTATCATACAAAAGACTAAGGCTGGGTGGCTTCCAGGCTCCCATCCACCTCCTCGTCATCCTTTGTATGGAAATGACACTAATCGCATCTTATCTTTCTCTTGCTCAAAATCCTTGCCGAATATCACCTAAAAACAGAGTCAAAATCTCAGGCAGATGTCTTCTAAGGACTTACCTTAGCTCTCCAACTGCACCTCTTCCTACACGGCCTCAGACCTCCCCTGAAAACTGGAGTCTCCCCCACCCTTTCCCCACCTCTGTCCCTCAGAGAACAGCCCTCCTCCCACCTCCACCACTCAGAGGCAAGTCACATGCCACTGCTGGAGTAATCGCCTCTCCCAAATAAGCAGCTTCCTAAGACCTTATGTGTACATACTGTATCTCTAACAATACGTTCCTTGTTAGAGTAAAATTATAAACATTTTTCCATGTCCTCAATTGCATTCTAAAGTCTGTAAGGTTTTTATGTTTGCATATTCTTTCTTCTCTTGCATGGAGACTGGCATATCCTGTAATACTGGCTGGATTGAATTGGAAAAAAATGTGGGTTGTCTCAATGAAATTCAATAACTCACATGGTAATGAAATAGCATCTACCCTCTTTACCAAAAGGCGCCCATGGACATTTGTCCACTCAGGTCAGGTCTTTAACTGGTAAGGAAAGCAGCAGCAGATGATGCATCACAGAGAAACAACACACTCGTAACTGTCTCTGGTAACACGATCGCGCTGTGCATGTGGGTGTGTATTTGCACACGCTAGTCATTTTTAACAAGGAGGAAAGGGGAATACGTGAGTATGTGCACATATGCGCATTTGTGTTTACACATAAGAGGAAATCAAGTATCAACTCACCAAACACCTGAGATATATAGTCCTTTTTTAAGTAAATTATCAAAACTATCCTCCAAAAGTAGAAAACGGGATCTCCCGTAACCTAATCTCTACAGAAACTTTGGAATTCTTTTGTGTCATGCCATGTCACACGAGTGACACAATCTGATCCCTATTTTTATGACTTATGGTAACAATTCAATAAGGCTGGATCCTGACTGACTAGTGGAATGGCCTTTTATAGAATTCCTTCTTTTCTCTAAGCACTTCAAGCAGTCTGTTACTGTATGGAGCTGATTAACTGGACTTAACAAGTAGAACTTGGAAAGGAAAAGTCTATTGCTTCTGGCTCCAGGAATTTATCCTGGCTCAGTTAATTGATGCTGTTTCAAACGCTCCAAGTAAAAAGGTTTTCAGTAAGAACTATTTTACTATCTTTATGGAAATAATGAAAATTTCAAATAACTCTTTGCAAAATCTACACAATTACTAGGTAGGATGGAGGGGGGGAAATGTCTACAAATGTGCTTTCTAAAAATAAAATCTTGAGGTAAGTGCATTTATTATGAAAGCCAGTGTCCAATATGAAGCAAGTGACATCATTTGCAAAAATAAAAATGAAATTTTCAAAAAAGACATATATAAAGCATGCAAATTCTGGAAATATGAAATGGTATTTGATAAGACAACCCAGGGTAAAGTGTTCTTTTTATAAAACCATAGACTAAGTTACAACTAATTCAGAATCGAGGCTTTTAATTGTTAGGCTTTGGGTTTTTTTTTTTTTTTTTGGCCTTTTTAGGGCCACACCCACAGCATATGGAGGTTCCCAGGCCAGGGGTCAAATCAGAGCTCTAACAGCCGACCTGCACCACAGCTCATGGCAATGCCAGATCCTTAGCCCACTGAGCAGAGCCAGGGATCCAAGCTGCATCTTCATGGATGCTAGTCAGAGTCACCTCTGCTGAGCCACAACAGGGACTCCTTAACTGTTTGTTTCTACCCACTGAGTTATTTGACCTGAAATTTTTGTAGTTTCTCCTTTCAACATCTACATGTATTAGTTTAGAATCGCGCTCCACTTCCGCCTAACACTTATTTCCAAGGAAATTAAAAATTTAAGAACATGCCATGTCACTATTCTCACCAACTCTCTCAGTAAAATACATAATATTTGGAACCAGCCTTTAATGTTGACTCTTTCTCCACTACAGTTTTGCTTTGGAAAAAAAACACATGAAATGTCTTGTTGTTCTTATTATTTTTGGCTTTTTGCTATTTCTTGGGCCGCTCCCGCGGCATATGGAGGTTCCCAGGCTAGGGGTCTAATCGGAGCTGTAGCCACCGGCCTACGCCAGAGCCACAGCAACGCGGGATCCGAGCCGCGTCTGCAACCTACACCACAGCTCACGGCAACGCCGGATCGTTAACCCACTGAGCAAGGGCAGGGACCGAACCCGAAACCTCATGGTTCCTAGTCAGGTTCGTTAACCACTGCGCCACGACGGGAACTCCAAATGTCTTGTTCTTAAATCCTGTTAAATATTCTCGTGTTACCCAGAGATTAATCACATCAGCATCAGGCTGGGGCGTCCTCCCTCCCTCCCCCAGGCTAGAAAACCAACCCTGGTTCTTCTCCAGATGGAGGCATACCTGTCTTGGAGATTTCCTACAGATGCGAGGTGGACTTGGTATTTGTTAATCATTATAAAACTCGTGCTTCAGTTGTACGGTCTTCGCAGAAAAGTCTTCTTGATTCCACTTTATATGCTTAAGAATCATACACTGTCATAGCTTTTAGAAAGAAATTTCCTCAGAGATCAAGTTTAACCATTTTGTCCCTTCTGGGATTGTCAGCTTCAGTTTTCACCAATATCATCGGTTTTATAAATCATAAGGATGCTGCTCTTCATAGGAAGGTAGAGAAACAGGAACACATTAGGGAGATTCGAAATAGACCCATGACCAGCCAAGAAGATAAACTGAAATGCCCTAAAGACTGGTCTACCTGCTGAGGTAGTTTTCAGAGATACTGAAACACTTGGTTCCATCTTCTGCTGTAATGGAACTGGCATCACAGAACACCGTGACTATGCCGGGTCAGGCTCTACCTGTTATCCACCAAGAGCTCCTGTCCTGAAGAACATGCGAGAAATAAAGCAGAAAGCAGGCATTCACCTGTCCTTGAGAAGCTTACATCTAACAAAAGGATTAAAGTAGAAAGAGAGATACAGAGTGTTAGAATCAGAATCATGTTTTAAAGGAAATTATTTTTCACAAGTTTTACTGTAAATATGTTCTATGAATTGTAGTAACCTGGAAAGATGATTAGTGAGCTGACAGATAAGCAAAATTTAAAGGTACGGAAGACCAATTCTGTTACTCTATATGTATGATAAATACTACAATATAAGCTGTATCAATTTTTTTTCCTGTAGAAAAATCTACTTGACAGCATTACCTGGATTTGACTCCCTCCTAATATGAAATAAGTCGGTAAAAGTCAAACATTCTGTAAAAGAAATAGTTAATACACTGCTGAGTGCCCATTAATTGATAGGCACTCTTAGCATTCAACCTAAGGATTACCTTGAAAACAATGGATCTATCATCATGAATGAATATACCAGTTCAAGTCTACACAGAAACTAGAAGCCCCTAATTTTCTGACTGACTTACTTTGTATCATGTAAACCAAGTATCTGGAATGACTACTTCCTAGTTTTAGTTTGACTTCCCTACTGAGACATTTTGTGTGTCTATACTTTAGTTTATGATTCTGCCCATGGCATGATATTTTCAGTCATCCTTTATTAGATTCAAACAGCAATTCTTGATCCTTTGATATGTTGGGACAAAAAAACAAAATCAAGGCCCAGTTCCTTCAGCTGTGCCTAAATGCAAAAATCTCTACTCATCTCTTCTACTTTTTCCTTTCAATGAGAATAAAATATATCCTTTTAAAGAAATAAAAAAAAATTCTTTGAAAATGAAAATAAATCAAAATGAAAAAAAATGGAAAGCATACAAATTATTGCAAGTTAGAAGTAAATAAACTGCTTTGCAAATACTGAAATTTAAAATGAACAAAATGCAACTGGTATTTCTGAAATGAACATATGGTGTCTTACCCTTTAATAAGTTGGTGTTAGTATCAACAGCAAAAAAGGGAGTGGATGCTTACTCAAAACCGAAGCCCAGCTACAGACTAGACAAAATAGACTGGAGCAATGCAGAAAAAGGCTCAGGATTTGCTGCTGCTGCTGTTGTTCAAACAGAGAAATAGCTAAGTGTCAGTTTAAGAACCTGTAAACTCATACAAGAAGTATTATTGGCATAGATATAATATAACCAAGGTAAATAATAAAGTTACAGTTGTTTCCCTTTGAAGATATCCTTTACACAAAAATATCATTAAATGGGTTCCAGGAAACAACAGAGTTTAACAGAGAAACCTCAAGATTCCACAGTCTCTCTTGTATTTAAGGTCTATTCGCAGGCACAACAGGGAGTTCATCAACCACCTCACACAGAAGACGGAGGACACGCGGACCGATGCACCTCAGCCCTACGGGTGTCCCAGGGAAATTCAGGAATCACGACACTGTATCTGTAAGTGCGCCTCCACGACAAGAATGTTCAACTGGTGATACGTGCATCTAGATAGGTCCCTCTCTAAAAATAGAGTATTAATCATGTACAAACGCCACCAAGAAACTGGTAGGCAATGGGCATAGAACCAGAAATAGCTATTAGTGTGCGTGCACACACAAGTGAGACTTTTTAAAACTCATTTTCTAAGCTTGAATTATTTTCGTTTCAGTTTTTAAAACTACTTTGAGATATAATTGACATATAAAAACCTGTACACATTTAACGTGTCTAACTCGAGTCTGGAGACAAACCTCGGTGAAACCATTGCCAGAATCTCTATCAAATAGATTCATCGCCTCAGAAAGTTGCTTCCTACCCTTTGTCATGATGGGAACACTTAATTTACCCTCCCAGCACAATTTTAAGTACACACTACACCACTGCCTGCTACAGAGACCTGCTAGAGAGTCCCGTGCCCAGGACTTGGCTGTCTTGCAGAGCTGACTCTTTCCTGCCTTTGACTCACAGCTCCCCGTGTCCTGTCCCCTCAGCCTCCGGTAACCACTCTTTCAGGGGCTTCTACCTGCTACATCATAGCACTTGTCCTTCTGGGTCTGGGGCCTTCCACTGAGCGTACTGTCTCCCAAGGTTTGGAAGTGATATTCCCACACTCAACTCTGGTCAGCAGTAAAGAGTCAGACACTGTTACTCCAACAAAGTAATGAGTTCCCCTATTATTCTACGAACGTCACAGTTTAAACGGCTGTTCATTTTCTCCAGGAAAAACTATAGCGAATTCATTTCCCTTTGTACTAACCCAAGACAAACTTAGCTGAAATTGCAGTGAAGACAGCACATGGTCAGTAGATATACAAATTGCTTAATTAAGTCTTGTTTACATGGAAAGATTTGAAGAATCTCGTGTGCACTTAGGATTCTGAGAACCCGTGTCAGACCATTTGTCTTAGGATAGAGGAAAAATCCTGCTGTGAATGTTGGGTCTCATATTTATTGGCTCTAAGTCCTTAAACCATGTAAACCCTTTACAGGAACCTCAGGCTCTATGTTGGTAAAAGTTCAGTAAAGATATCATCATGCCAGCAACATAGGGTTTTTACAAGGATCAATTTTTAAAGTGTTTTCTGATAATATACATACATATATATACCCACACAGACACCAGATACATATTAGTATTAAAAGTTTAACTACTTTATTTTTTCATTTTATCTTTTTGCTATTTCTTGGGCTGCTCCCGCGGCATATGGAGGTCAAATCGGAGCTGTAGCCACCGGCCTACGCCAGAGCCACAGCAACGCGGGATCCGAGCCGCGTCTGCAGCCTACACCACAGCTCACGGCAACGCTGGATCGTCAACCCACTGAGCAAGGGCAGGGATCGAACCTCCAACCTCATGGTTCCTAGTCGGATTCGTTAACCCCTGCGCCACGATGGGAACTCCTAACTACTTTAATATCTCTGGCATATTATGTAGAAATCATAAATGACTGGATCATTTAAAAGCAATGGTGAAAGGAATTTGTGAGGTTTTGTATCCCCAGCACGGAGCCCTGCGAAAGAGTAACAGTGCACTAAGAATGCGTACAACTGTGCAACGGCATCATAGAAAAAACAGCCAGAAGACGCCCACTTTCAAGAATCCAGAATCATTAGAAGCAGACTTAACTCTTCCATCATTGCATTTTATCAATAAAAATGAGCTAACAAGGGCAAAAATGTCCTAGCACTACAAACCACTGTTACTGGTAATTAGGGTATTAAAAAGCAGCAGTAACAGAGGCATTAATGAGGTAGGGGTGAGAAAGAAAAACAGATGTTCATATTCAAATGTATAAACAAATACTAACAATTACATCTAAATTCTGATCCACATTCAGAGTTATGAATTTATATCATAAACAAAAGACTGATTATATATATGAAGAAAAATTAATTAGAAGACTAACAGGAAAATGTACTTTCAAAACCCTAAAAGGATTTGAGCATAAATACAGCAAGACTGCACAAGGATTTGAGCACACGCTACGTACAACTCTTCTAAATACCAGAAGATCAAAACTTACGTGAGAGATAATATCCAATTCTGACAATAAGGAAAGGAAATGGCCCTCTCATATCTTTATTATGGATAAGTGAATGGTTAGATCTTTTTAAAAAATCCTAGAAATATCTTAAAAAATACGCATAGTCTTTGACTTGGTGGTCTCCCTTTGGACAGCTAGCCTTCAGAGGAAAACACAAGATGCATGTGCAGGGATGTTTATGGCAGTTTTACAGTATAAAAATAACAGTAACGATTACAACAAATCTGGGAGAATCTGAAAATCATCAGGGAAATAGATAAAAAGCCTGAACATTAAAAATGAGTTAGCTCTTGGAGTTCCCGTCATGGCACAGCGGAAACCAATCCGACCAGGAACCACGACATTCTGGCTTCAATCCCTGGACTCGCTCAGTGGGTTGAGGATCTGGCGTTACCGTGAGCTGTGGTGTAGGTCTCAGACGTAGCTTGGATCCTGCAGTACTGTGGCTCTGAGGTAGGCTAGCAGCTACAGCTCCGATTAGACCCCTAGCCCGGGAACCTCCACATGCTGCGGGTGGAGCCAGAAAAAGACAAAAGACCAAAAAAGTTACCTCTATATATGCCTACCTCGAAGGAAGTCTATGATATATTGCTAAATGGAAAAAAAAAGAAGCTGGCGAGATTCAGGGAGTTGTTTGAGCATCTGGTTATTCATGTTCACTTTATAAAGCTTTATAAGCAATAGCTGCTTAATTTTTTAAGTGGATAAAAAACAGCAGCTTTGAGAAATAGTAAAGAAGGTACTATGATGACTTCAAGTTTGCATTTACATAGTTTAAATAGGTAGATTTTTTTTTATTTTTTGTCTTCTTAGGGCCACACTTGAGGCATAAGGAGGTTCCCAGGCTCAGGGTCAAATAGCATCTGAAGCTGCCCGCCTACACCACAGCCACATCAGATCTGAGCTACGTCTGCATCCTACACCACAGCTCATGGCAACGCCAGATCCTTTACCCACTGAGCAAGGCCAGGGATCGAACATGTGTCTTCACAGATACTAGTCATATTTGTTTCTGCTGAGCCATGATGGGAACTCTGTTAAGAGATTTTAAATAGCTAATTCTAAGACCAGTTAGAAAGAGCATTCAATAGGCATTTGACATTGCTGAAACACATAGAAATGTCATGGGCAGTTGAGGGGTGGTTAAAATTGAACTGGAAAGGATTTAGGTAGAATGACTGAATTTGGTCACACCCCTTCAAGAATATTCTAGACCAAATAAAGCCAGAGGTAGAGGCTGGGAATAGCTGAATGAGGCAAAAAGAATCTGGATCACAAGATTCCTTCCTTCCAATTTGTTCTGTCCAACTGATCAGCTCTGATCCAGATGACACTAGTTCCCACACAGTTTTTATACATGTAGCCAAAGAGTGTTCAAATAACCTAGAGAAACATGCTTCTTCTCAAAGTGGTGTTTTTGAGTTTGGGGGGATATATATCCAGGAGCGGAACTGCAGGCTCATATGGTAGTTCTATTTTTTGGCATGTGCCCCCAATGTTCACAGCAGCATTGTTCACAAATACCAAGATATGGAAGCAACCTAAGTCTCCATCAAGAGGCAAATGGAAAAAGAGGTTGCGGTGTGTATATACACAATGCAATACTACTCAGCTATTAAAAAGAATGAAATTTTGCCATTTGCCACAACATGGATGGACTTGGAGGGCATTGTGCTAAGCGAAGTCAGCCAGCCAGAGAAGGGAATGTACAGTATGTTATCGCTTATGTGGAGTCTAACAAATGCAACAAACTAGGGAACATAACAAAAAAACAGACTCACAGAACCAGGTAATGATTACCGCGGGGAGAAGCAGTACATGGGTAGGGATTAAGTACAAACTGTTTGGTATAAATAAGCTAAAGGAATGCATTATAGCACAACATGGGGACTATAGACAACATTTTATAATAACTAAATATTACCTTTGAAAAATTGTGAGTCACTAGACTACACCTGTAACACATACTGTCTATTGACTATAATTCAATAAATACTATTAATCTAGAATCTAAAGACATTAACATCTGTCAAATAGTGTACTGATATAATCGTAATCTAGGAATATTCCAGCTATGTTGAAAAGATGATTTACTAACAAAAGAAAATGTTAACAGTCGATCTTAAAAATACAGAACACCCTCAGAACGCAGACGGCACGGCTGTGGGATCACAATGAACTCTTAAGCTAATTTGTGTGTGATCTTTGTCTCCAGTAAGAGGATCTGCCTTTGTGAGGTTCCAATTTCCAAAATTACCCCCATGCAGACCTGAACATCATCCAGGCAACTGCCTAGCACTTTCTCAACTGCTTTCACAGAAACAGATGGTAATAATAAATTTGCATATCAAACACTTACAGAAAACTATAAGTCAGATATGAAAATTAAGATCTAAGCAAAATAAATTAAAAATCATTAATGGGTTCCCAAGTACAAAAAAAAAATGATTGGAGAAATTCTTTAAATGACAAGAGTTCTAAGTTTTGTGAAGGCACAAATTAAGCAAGAATGTCTTATGTTTAAACTTCAGTCAAAGCTTACTAACTATGAGTGAGAACTCGACGTTCAGGTCCCCAAGGTGGCATGTTTGTAGATGACAGCTATGTGGGACTCAGGCTTGACATCTTGGTGGCATCCGCACCTTAATGTAGCTAATCAAACAACAGTTATCAAAGGAAGGGTTTCTCATTAATAAATGATGCAATTGTTTCCTACATATTTCAGTATCTAAGAATCTAAAAGCCCACCATGTTGGTTAGATGGTGACTTAATTTTATTATAGTTGATTATCAATGTTCTGTCATTTTCTACTATACAGCAAAGTGAGCCAGTTATACATATCTATGTGTGTGTATATATGTGTATATACTTTTTCCTCATAATATCTTCTATCATGTTCCATCACAGGAGATTGGATATAGTTCCCTGTGCTATACAGCAGGATCTCATTGCTTTTCCATTCTAAATTGCATCTACTAACCCTAAGCTCCCAGTCCATCCCACCCCCTCCCCCTCAGCAACCACAAGTCTGTTTTGTATGTCCATGAGTTTCTGTTCTGTAGCTAGGTTCATTTGTGCCATATATTTTTTTTTTGTCTTTTGTCTTTTTTGTTGTTGTTGTTGTTGCTATTTCTTGGGCCGCTCCCGTGGCATATGGAGGTTCCCAGGCTAGGGGTTGAATCGGAGCTGTAGCCACCGGCCTACACCAGAGCCACAGCAACGCGGGATCCGAGCCGCGTCTGCAACCTACACCACAGCTCACGGCAACGCCGGATCGTTAACTCACTGAGCAAGGGCAGGGACCAAACCGGCAACCTCACGGTTCCTAGTCGGATTCATTCACCACTGCGCCATGACGGGAACTCCCATTTGTGCCATATTTTAGATTCCACATATAAGATATATTATATGGCATTTGTCTCTTTCTTACTTTACTTAGTAAATGAATTTCCAGTTCCATCCATGTTGCTATAAATGGCATTGTTTTGTTTTTTATGGCTGAGTAGTATTCCATTGTGTATATGTACATCATCTAAATCCATTCATCTGTCAATGGACATTGAAGTTGTTTCCATGTCTTGGTTGTTGTGAACAATGCTGCAATGAACATTAAGAGTGCATGTATCTTTTCGAATCAAAGTATTGTCTAGATTTATGCCCAGGAGTGGGACTGCCGGGTCATATGGTAGTTCTATATTTAGTTTTCTGAGGTGCCTCCATACTGTTTTCCACAGTGGCTGTACTAATTTGCATTCCTACCACCAGTGTAGAAGGGGTTCTTTTTTCCACACCCTCTCCAGCATTTGCAGACTTCCTTAATGACAGCCAGTCTGTCACTTCTTTACCAACACTGAATCACAAATGTCAAGTGTTTCACTCTTTCAGAGTATGAGGATATCAGTTGTTCCCTATTACACACATGTATAAGCCACTTTTACAGCTAATATCACATAAGTGGTCAATACCTCACTTAAATTGTACATGTATACTCATGTATACTCAGAACAAATATGATGTCCGTTCCAACTTCCGAGTAAGCCTGCAAGTCACAGAACTTAATGTTTTGGTTACTAGAAAGACACTAGCCTAGATCCTCTCAACACCTGCACAAATGTTGCCAGTGCGATTTTCACTAGTACTGTGGGTGCAGGAGACATGCTACCTACTACGCAGAGGAAATGCATGAAGGTCCTCATGATTTTGTGCCAGTTGCTTCTAAAAACCTAGTAAACAAAACTGTTTCGTCAAGTTTATTTTCATGCTTACTTGGTACCATCTACAATGTGGTTGATATATTAAATAACGTCCCATTTGAAAGATTCACCTTCACAATAAACACGGGAAGATGACAGAGCGTTTAGGCAGATTGACCACAAAATACAAGTAGGCTAGAGAAGACGCTCTTTGGACATCCGGGAATCTCCACGTTTCACAGCCAAGATCATCATCAAAAGGTCTGGAAGGAGAAATCCAAAGTTATTGCTTCCTGTTGACTTTGCTTCTGAAATGAGAACAGAGACCAACAAGAGGTGACCACTGTTCCAAAGGAGCCGTGTATCTAGGGGCTCTGGACTGATCTCGCCTATCACCTCACCCCGCAGAAGCCTGCAGGCGGTCACCATCTACGCATCCCCCACCACACTAAGGGCCTTCACAGGCAGGCGTCCAGAGAGCAGAGTCCGCGTCCGCCCTCGCTCCGCCTTAACTCTAGTCATCTCTCCGCATCTGACTTCTTGGACCCCTTTCCTCAGGTAACTCCTGGGACAGCAGCCTACAGAGCTGCAGGTCTTTCCATTCTGACCACTTCTCCTTAGTCCTCTGTCGTCGTCCCTCTGCTTGGACTTTACAGGTCACTGATGCCCTCAAGCTCTGTTCTTAGGTCTCTTCCTTTCTCAGGGCACATGGGCTCCTTGGAGGACTTTTACCTGCACCCTCCTCAACACAGGTGACTCGAATCTTTATCTCCATCTAGACCTCTTTCCTAGCCTCGAATCCCCATACATCCAACTGCTGATGCAAAGAGCCAGCTGGAGTCCCATGAGAACTTCAACCAACAGCCCTAAAGCCAACACCAATTTCCTTCCCTCTCTCCCTCCCCATCTACCCACACTTCTGTATCTTCTTGTTCTGGTTAATGGAAACTCGACCAGAGAAACATACTCAGTGACTGAAGAGCTTCAAGTCATGAAAACAAAGCATTTTTTTTACTCATATTTGAATTCCCAGCATGATGTGACAAAAAATTGATGATCAATACTCTGAATAGACAGTAAGTGAACTTTATAATGAAAACTTTTGAAGCACAGACAACATCCAATAGAACAAGAATGTGGAACATTGGAACAACAAAAAAAAACTGTTTAAAAACTGGAAGAAAAGACTTGTGACTTCGTAATATTAAGCAGGTAGGGAACGTCTCTAAGACCTGGTAGCAGCGGGCAATAATATTTGTGTAATGACTTCATAAATTACTCACTTTTCACAAAGTGTATTTTATATTTTAACCCAGTCATCAGATGACTAACATTGAAGGCTTTCTGCCATTTGTTAATTAGTTACTTCCAAGCAATAAAAAAGGGTAAGACGGTCTTGGGTGGTCCGAAGAGCATGGACTTTAGAATCAGTAAGCCTAGGACACACATCCTGGTTCTGACTGCTGTCTGTGGGACCTTGGGCAGGCTTCTTACCTTCCAGAGCCATCGTTTCTTCATCGGTAAGTGGGCTTAAGTATCCTCATCTGGCACGGCTTCCTTTCATCTCAGAAAATTTCAGAATTATGCCTGGGAACTGACACACTGAACACAACACAGAGCCATGCATCAAAAACAGCTTGCAGGCCAGAAAACCTTAGAACAGGAGCATTTCAAAACCTCCTGCAAGGGTGCTCTGAAGTGCCGTCAGGATCTCTAAGAGCTGACATTCTAATCAAGTTCTGTGAATGAGTCCGACGCACACACGCCAAACATGTGAGGACCCCGCCTTGGGTGAGAGCAGTCACACATCCTTTGGTGTCTTCTGCATTATTTAAAGCTCTTTCAAACACATCCACCTTTCCCAGTTCTCACAGGACAGGGAGTCGCCCGTCCATTCACTTACCAAACCGGCAGCGACCGAGGGTCGGGCGTTGTGTGGGCTGCTGGGGGCAGGGGGTGCGGGCTGCTGGGGGTGGGGGTGCCGGATGGAAAACAAGACCAGACCCCCCCCAGCCACGCGCTGCTCAATTCGCCCAAATCCTGACCTGAATGTCTCTAAAAGTTACGCCGCATGATGTTTCAGAGGCAGAGACACACATGTCACTACGAGATTCTCAGCCTGCTCGTCTCGGCAAAGCAGCCGGCACGGAGAGGTCAGCGTACTTCTTAAAGCAGCCTCATCAACCGCGACCAGAAATAGTGAAAAGCTGGATTTGCTTTATGATGAGCATTCTAACCATCTGTGAAACTATTCTTACCTAATCCTGGCCTCGATGTGTGCAGACGACAGGGCAGTAAGTTGCCAGAGAGCTGCCATATGACGGGCTGACCTTGCAGCAGTTCAAGCTAGGAGTGCAAAAGCAGAAAACATCTCCACCGCAAGGTTGCCCTGAGACAGAGGTTGCCCAAACCGGGGCAGGGCCAAGGTCTAGGGATAGGCGAGGGGCAGGTGGGCTGGCTTCGCGCTGAACAGCTGGACAGCATCCTCAAGCATTCACGCTTACTGGTGGGAGACTTGCCCTTCTTGAGAAATCTCATAGGACGAACATATTAGGCTTACAACTGGAGCCAGAACTTCTACGTTTAGGAGCTACATTTTTAAACATATGCTCAAAAAAATATTTACCTATTGTATTCTGAACTGTTAAGAAATCAGAAACTCAAAAGTAACGCTAGATAGGGATTTAAGCAAGTACAGGCTGGCTATCAACTTGAAAGGATGAAGCCGTCAAAAAACATAGGATTTTGAGTTGTAACATTCTGGCTCCCTAAGAATAAATGGAAAAAAGTATATAGGTTGTTTGGTCTGGATTTATGAACACACACAACAGTTACCTGGTGCAGATACGTGGAAGTTCACACAAATTAACACCCTCATACTAACGCTGAACAACTTGCTCCACCCTCTACTCCCCTCCGCTCTCAATATGCATCTACAGTTAAGAAGGAACAGGAGCTGCCGTCGTGGCTCAGTGGTTCATGAATCCAACTAGGAACCACGAGGTTGAGAGTCCGATCCCTGGCCTCGCTCAGTGGGTTAAGGATCCGGCGTTGCTGTGAGCTGTGGTGTTGGTTGCAGACAGGGCTTGGATCCTGTGTTACTGTGGCTCTGGCGTAGGCTGGTGGCTACAGCTCCGATTCGACCCCTAGCCTGGGAACCTCCATATGCCGCAAGTGCAGCCCTAGAAAAGACTGATACAAAGAACAGAAAAATAGGTGTTTGTAAAAAGAACGGAATTTCCTCTGCAGAGCCACACCTCCTCCGGCCGCCCCAGACGCTCAGGGACTAAGGTGCACAGAGCACCAGGCCTTCTCGAAGAGCAGCTGCCAGGACAAATCAATGAGGAGGAATTTTCACCTGTATCTGGGCAGTGAGGACCCACCGTAACGATGGCATTTCTTTAAAAAGTAGGAATTTCTGTCGGAAGCCTAGCAGTACAACACGTACATTGCAGACACACCTGCAGGTCACAGACTGTTTACATTGTTGGAAAATCGTATTTAAGTGATGTGGGGACCAAACAGTCCTCGTAGCCTGGGCATATTTGTTCGCGTATAGGACCCTCCTCTTTAAACTTCCAGCTATGTCTGGACTTTGGTCAGGACATAACTTAGCTAAAGACTCGCTCGCCCTCCATGTCAAGTCACTCTTCCTGCTCTCGCATGTGCGGTCTTCATGGGGAGAGTAGTTGGCTTTCTGAAGGTCTATTAGCTACAGCCTCTCACATGAAGCCAACATGGGATATTAGGCCACCAGAAAAATGCAACACAAGGACCTCTCTGTTCAGTCCTGAGCCTTGCCTCCAGTTGCAGGGCTGGCCGCTATACTTCTGTACACAGTATCATTATACTACCCCTTAGAGTTTCTGTTAGCATATTATGCCATGTCTAATACATTGCACCCTTAATGCTGTCCTTATTTCAAGAGTCTGAACATAAGGCATGCCAGCATTGTTTGATAGTGAAATTTTAAGTGTTAATAAAATAGCATACCCATTGAAAAAAAAAAAGTAACGTAAGATCCCAGATGCATAAAGCAGGTGCCTCTGGGAGCTCTCTGGTGGTGGCGGGTTGAGCTTGCACATGGGGTCTATGCAGTGCACTTGCACATGGGGTCTACTGAGCCCCTCGCGTCCTGAGGGAGGCAGACAGGCTGCCCTCCCAGCTGGTGGCCATCTGCCCAAGTGACAACTGCCAGATGGGGAGAAACGACTGAAACGGGGATCAAACATTAAATGAGGATTTCTTGGAAAGCAGCATTGATATCGATTATTCATATGACGTTCTAATGTCTTGGGCGTTTTCATTTGCAACATTTGGGTAGGAACAAAGATGATAAATTCCTGGATGAGTATGCCTAGTGTGTGTTCGACATGAAACGCATTGTACTTCCTGCAGAAAACACACTGAATTGATTTATCAATGCACTTGTTCCATTCAAGCTTCCAACTCAGATCAAAGACACAGAGGTGTTTTGTTTCTTTTAAATCTCCTCCATCGCACACGGTAGGGAGCATTCTGACTCTCCCCTGATCACATCACCAGTTCCTGTCTGTGGTTCGATTCCCCAAAGTCGTTCCTGAGTGAACCTCTCACCCGTGGGTTTTCTGACTTTGGGGCTTGAAGCAAAGGAAAGGATGAAAAGTGACAAGAGCAGGGAAAACATGCGATGTTGCCCGCCTTCCTTGCAACGTCAACGTAAACCTAAAACTGCGTCAAGAAAGTTTTTAAGAAAACAGCAAGAGCTGCCTGCCTCTCACCAATTTTCAAGTAATGACTGGGAAGAAAAGCAGGTGATAGATGGGATTAGAATAAATAAAAAGAGCCTCTTTGCTACCTTTTCCTTATTCCACTTTGAATTATAAGAAAAAAAATTATCCTGCATCATTTTTTTTTTGTCTTTTTGCTATTTCTTGGGCCGCTCCCGCGGCATATGGAGGTTCCCAGGCTAGGGGTTGAATCGGAGCTGTAGCCACCGGCCTACGCCAGAGCCACAGCAACGTGGGATCCGAGCCGCGTCTGCAACCTACACCACAGCTCACGGCAACGCCGGATCCTCAACCCACTGAGCAAGGGCAGGGACCGAACCCGCAACCTCATGGTTCCTAGTCGGATTGGTTAACACTGCGCCACGACAGGAACTCCCATTTTTTTAAGTTTTTATTTTTTTCTTTTTGCAATGCCAGATCCCAGCCGCATCTGCGACCTACGCTGCAGGATGTGGCAATGCCAGATCCTTAATGATCAAGGCCAGGGACTGAACCCGCATCCTTACAGAGGCTACATCAGGTTCTTAACCTGCTGAGCCATAGTGGGAACTCCACAATTTTCTTTGTTGTAAGTTTTGAAGTTTAGGACATAGTTCCAAACTCAACATATAACTAAAAATAATTGAAGTAATAAATAGTTGAGACTATTCTATTTTTTTGGCTGACCTCACAGCATGCTTAAGTCCCTGGTGCCAGGGATCAAATCCACCACAGCTGTAACCAGAGCAATGACAACAGGGGATCCTTAACTGGCTGAGCCACAAGGGAACTCCTATGTTTACTATTTTTAACAAAGAAAAACAGTAAATAAAACATTTTCAGGAAAGCAAATATTTTTCATTAAAAAGGTAATTTCTGCATAACAAAATCTGTTTTTTTTTAACTACCATCCATCTTCCTAATCAAATCTGGATCAAATACATTACATGAGTGTGGACTTAAAGGAATTAATTAACTACCATGGCGGCTCAAGCCTTCTTTGATTATCAGAAGATGAGCAGGGGAGTAGCTTCTTACCAGCCCCAAGCAGATGAGAGTCACAGTCGAAAGGTCATCTCAAGGGCAAGTGCATCGGAACAACTTCTTGTTTCCAGTGGCTGCCTCGACTGTGATGCCAGCTCATACAGGGGCTCTTGCAGAGGTTTTGTTTACTCCCTTTTGAGTCCATTTCTTCCATTTTGGCAGGCGATTGGGTCTATCCAAGCACAGGCTTTATCTAAGCTGGCAGTGGGGAGGTGAAAATCCCTAATGAAAACTGACACATGCAAATCCTCCAATTTGACATTTTCTGAAGTGTTTGATTTGGTTTCAACGTAACAGCTCAAAGAAGCTGTGAGTTATTTTCATATATTTACATTTTTATCATCGATGCCTCTAGGACTCATGTTTTTCATTTGTTTTATAGCATCTTGTCTTTTTTAGTGTTTTTATTATGGAAATGCACAGCAACAATATCCCACAATGATAAAAGCCATCGGTTTTCATGGAGTTTGGTGGTGGTGGTGGAGAACCCCATCCGAGCATTAACGTCCTCTGAGCGTTAAATTCTAAAGTTAAAGAAGGTTCACTTTAGGCTCAATGTTCAATTGTCAGATTTACTTCTAATATGTGAACAATGGTTACTAGGGAGTTCCCATCGTGGTGCAGTGGTAACAAACCCTGCCAGTATCCGTGAAGACGCAGGTTCAATCCCTGGCTGCCTCAGTGGGTTAAGGAGCTGGCCTTGCTGTGAACTGTGGTGTAGGTCGCAGATGCAGCTTCAATTCAATCCCTAGCCTGGGAACCTCCGTGTGTCACGGATGTGGCCCAAAAAGACAAAGAAAAAGACTTGAAAATCTCTTACAATTACTCCTGAAATACAGTTACTCATTTTCTACAATATGTAATGACTCTAGAGTAAAAGTACATACAGGGGCCTATGTGTTATTGCAAAGTTAAGAAGTAAAAACAAACATAGGTTTAAGGGTAATTTTATAAATGGCTATTTTGTATTGCTTTCCTATAGACCCATCGGAGAGCACCAATATTAATCATAGTCTACAACCACAGACATGAATTTTAAACTGTTCTACGGCAAGAGGAAAAGGATGACATCCCCATGGAATGCCTAAGTGGCTAAATTAAAACAACAACAACAAAAAAACACCACAGCAACTGGTCTGATAGTTTCAAAGCCCTCAAAACACACTTCCCAAGAGGTTAACCAAACATCGCTGGAAGTTGATACACCTGTTTTTTTCTGCTCCTGGATATATTCCTGGGCCGTCCCATCTTCCTTCCTACCTTCAGGGGAGAGAGACACATTTTCACTCACACACACACCCCCCCAGGGCTCACTCAGAAAGTACACATTCGGTTGCACTTCCTTGAGTCAGCACATGGATTTGACAGACACTGTCAGCTTCTGTGTCAACATCAGCTCGTCTTACCTCGCTTTTGGATCATCTGGGTGACTGCTGTTTCACCAGTTTCCTCATGGCATGTCATATTTTCTCAAGTGCTGTGCTTTGGAGAAATATTTCCTGTTTTGTAGCCAAAAATTCTAACAGTCAGAAAATACTGTCAAGTTTGTGGTGAATCTTCTGATGCCGGGACTAGCTTTTATTTCGTACTGCAGCTGCTACAAATCCCTCATGGCTCTAGATAAGGCAGTGCCTTCCCCTTTTTTTGGACTATTCCTCCCAGGTTTTGCAAAGATAGCTATGGTTTCAAAGCTGTCCCATTTCTGAATTCCTTTGATAGTTCTGAAGAGTCTTGGGTTTCAGGGGAAAAAATGATTTAGAATCTTCATTCTACTATTCACTTAACTAGATGATTTGAACCAAGATGCCTCTCTTTTCCAGTCTCAGTTTCCTTATCTGAGAAATGGCGACTAAATGAGCTAATTCATGTCAAGTGCCCAGAACACCATCCGGCTCATTAAATCCTCCTTAACAATAGTATTAATATCAACAGACCCTAAACCATGCCATCAAGGTTTCTCCAGCAGCTGTGTCTTGCCTAAACGTCTTATCAACCGAAACAGGTATGCAGGTAAGGCAAAGACACATGAGGCTGTCTGACTAGTTTCTCTCCTCCATGTCTACGGAATAATTTGGGAGTGAAGCTGACAGTGACAATACCAGACATCTTAACCAGTGCTGGTGCCAAGGTTAGGGTACTCTTCATCCTCTGTTAAAATACCACAAACAGCCGTCAGTGCCCAAATGTCTTCAGCAAATAAGCATATTCAAAATAGGAAAGCTGGTTGGTTGATCCATGTTCATCCATAGGCAGGTAATGCTCCCGCTGTCATTAACACTTTGCAAGGAAAGCTCCCTTCTAAACGTCTCAAGTTCCCATCCCGCCCTCAGACTAGCAGGTTAGCACAGAAAACCTGTCAGGGCATCCTAGACGCCTCCTCTCAACCATCATCGCATTTGGGATGCCACGTCTGAGAACAAATTCCAGGTAAAGAGCTCATCTTTAATGACATCATAGCTCAGTTATAAACCACAGAAGCAAAGTCTATCAATGCAAATGCTGGTCATGCAAAGTGCTCATGAGAACACACCTGCCAGATCAGTAAAAGAGAGTTAACTATGTAATGCTTAAAAGTCTATACCAAAATAGCATAATCCAGATCAACAACCCAGAAAGTATATTTGCAATATTCGAATATACAAAAAGCTCTTCTAAGTCAGTTAGGGAAAAAAAAAAATTCTATAGGAAAAAAAGGTCAGAAAACTTTGTAAAAGCTATTCTGCTACAAAAAAAAAAATAGACAAATAGGCTAACAGGTACATCAAAAAGATTATAAAAAGCCCCAATATTAAGTCAAAATAGGCGGAGTAGTGTTTATTTACCTAACAGATATAGTTAAAAGTACTGACCAGTATTATTAAGAGTATGAGGAAAAAGACACCTAATTAGGAGTTTAAATTGTACAACCTTTTGAGCAATCATAGCATTTAGATGTTTTTAATATGTAAACTTTTAACTTAAAAATTAGAAAGTTTCTTAAGAATGCTCAGAGTATTCCTTATAACTCTAAAAAACTGAATATAAAGGTCCATCATTAAGCAGTTGGTTTAAAAATGTATGCCTATTAAAATTGGTCCTGTAATACCTATTATTTAAAATATAAAATAATTTATTTAAACTATCACATTGTTAATAGAGAATGAAATTACAAGATCATTAGGAATTCAATGTTGCCACTCGTGTAAAATTATAAATAGCTAAAAAGCTTATTTAGAATAATGAGTGCCAAAGATGTGATTATTTTAGGGTCATGAAATTTCAAATGCTTATTTTAAAAATATTCTACATTGTATTTTGCTATGAATTTGCACTACTGAGATGAACACAGGTATGTCTAGTTTTACTCTGACACAACGTTGGACTTCCTCACATGGAACGAGTGTAACCCTCTGAAAGTTTGCCAGCTCTTTGCAGCTAGAAGGCAACTTGCAGAGAAAACACAGCCCTTGCATCACATGTTTGCAGGCTGAATGTCTCTCAGGTTGCAGTCTGAGTTTAAATAGGGTGAGCCGAAGAACAGGTGGAGAGACAAGAAATGGGAGGAGTCACTCTGCAAGACCAGCGGTCTCAGCTTAGGGTCCTTACTGCTCTCGGATTGACCGTGTCTGAAACCAGGCTCTGGATCCACAGCCTCCCCACCTGCCACCCTCACTTGGTAACCTGTTTCTTTATACCTGAGGCCTCACGCTGAAAGCCCAACGGCCCCCTCATCCTTCCCTTCCCTGGCACACCCAGCCCTGCCCATCCAACGGAGGATGACCTCAGTTCAGTTCTGTCCACCTCTTTCCATTCCTTCTCTTATCTCGCTTTTACCTGAAACTACAGTGACCTCGGCATCAAAAACCAGGCTCCCCTCTTCACTGCCTCTAATCTAGGCTCATAATAGCAATTTGCTAAGCCTTTATTTTATTTTAGCTTTAGGGCCACACCTAAAGTGTGGCACGTGGAAGTTCCCAGGCTAGGGGGCGAATCAGAGCTGCAGCTGCCGGCCTACACCACAGTCACGGCAACGCTGGATCCAAGCCGCGTCTGTGACTTATACCACAGCTCACGGCAACGCCAGATCCTTAACCCACTGAGCAAGGCCAGGGATCGAACCCACAACCTCATGAGTATTAGTCATGAGTTTGTTTCTGCTGAGCCACATGGTGGGAACTCCCGATTTTTTTTTTTTTTTTTTTGGCAGTACCTGTGGCATGTGCAAGTTCCCAAGCCAGGGATCTAATCTGTGCCATGGTGTCTACCCGAGCCACAGCAGGGATCACACCAGACCCTTAACCTGCTGAGCCACCAGGGAACTCTGCTAACCTTTTTTGAAATGTGCCTTGGAACTCATCAATCTCAAAATCAAACCCTATCCATGGCTTCCCTTTTAGAATTCCACGTAAGATATTTTGCAGAGTTAGGACCCACTGAATTTGTCCCTAGCCTGTTCTTAGCTCCACACGTCTTATACCCTTCACTGTAGATGTAGCTTGGCAGTTACTGCAGAGGTTAAGTTCTCACCAGTTACTGCAGGGGTTCTGTCTGGAAAGCCGCAGCCCTCTGCCCGCTTTTTCCAGCTAACTCCAACTGCAGGTGCAGGCCTGCATTTCAATGCCATTTCTCTGTGAGGTCTTCCTGGATCTTCCCATATAAGCCAGTTTACCTACATGCTGCCGTTTTCTTTTTTTGATATGCTCTTTCCTGAAATTTCTGTTTTCACATTTGCCTATGAAGCTACATATTCACACTTGGCTCCTCTACTTATGAACGTGAAGGTGGGGAGTCAGCTGTGTTCTGTCCCAGCAGAGACCTGAAACCCCTTCGCCATGCCTGGTAGTCAGCATTGGCTGAGCAGAGGGGGATCCCGAGAAACCAACGCCTGCATGAAGGCACCCCACTTAAGGCACAGACACAAACACCAGGCTCTCCCTGCCCCGGGCAGACCAGATAAGACCTCACTGGAAACAAAACTGAAGCTGCAAGTCGGAAGCTTTAGTTGAGTAGATGCGACGCACACAGTGCCTGATAACAGCACCTCCCCAACCTCATTCTGTAGAAAAGCCGAAGAATGGGGTTCGAAGCAAAAGAGATCGAGGGGCAGGAAATCTCCCCTATTGCTCTGGAAAGATGCAAAGAGGAGAAAGGGCTCTGTTGGGGAACTCCCCTGCCCTCATGTAATCAAGATCCAGGACTAACTGCGGCATGCCCATGAGATCGTATTGTCAGTTAACGTGAGGTACCTGGATGTCCTATTTTAGAGTCTACATGGTGCTTTCACGCCATGTTCTCAAAGCGAAATGCGTCCCGGGCCTAAGAGGCGCATCCTCAGGTTACTACGGAAGCCGGTTAGAGATGGTCCTCCATCAGAAAGTTGAAGAAATAAACAAGAGTTCCCGTTACGGTGCAGCAGGAATAAATCTGACGAGGAACCAGGAGGTTGTGGGTTCAATCCCAGGCCTTGCTCCGTGGGTTAAGGATCTGGGGTTGCTGTGAGCTGTGGTGTAGGTCGCAGACGCAACTTGGATCCAGCATTGCTGTGGCATAGACCGGCAGCTACAGCTCCAATTAGACCCCTAGCCTGGGAACCTCCACATGCTGTGGGTGTGGCCCTAAAAAGGAAAGACATACATAAAAAAGGAGTCCAGATACTCTGGGTAGACCCTAATAAAAAGGCCTGAAGTTAGAGAGCTGTTTTCATTGACACCACTTGGCATTTAGTCATCTCTCTGCACAGTTAAGCCAGGCAGCGTTTGCTTCAAGACAGCACCTGTTCGAAAGCACTGACCTGCCTCAGAAGATACCACGTGAGAACCTGCTGAGACGGGAGACTGGACATTGCTTCCTCCCCTGCCACCACCTTCTCCATTGAGAGCCTCTATTTGCATCTTCCCAATTTAAAGCCTAAGTGCTTTAGTTACTGGTGTGATCCTCTAGTAGCGGACTCAACTCCAAGAATTAAAAGGAAAAACAAAAACATGGGTGTATGAACATTTCGGGTAACCTGGGTATTCTCTGTGATGCAGCTACTACAGCATCAGACTCCCCACCCACAAGTTGTCTCATCCTGCCAACAAGCCTGGCTCTGACAGGCCAGGAGGCTGACCTGGGCGTGTTTTGTAGGAATCAAGTTGGCAAAGGCAATTGGGCAGTTGCTCTTTCCTACACGATTGTAGCTGCGACTGCGAACCTCATCCTTTGTCCCAACTTCAAGTTCACAATTACAAGTATGCCCATGTTACTTTTCAGTGACTGCTTTTCACTCAAAATCATTCCCACCAGGCACTATTGCTGATGTAACTATGGAAATTGCTTTAATATTTTTCCCAGATTTGACTTTATTCCCTTATACTCATTATTTTGCAATGCCGAAATGTTAGGATGCAGGTTTAACCTTACTGCTTAAAAGTAATTCCGATGTCCCAAACACATGTGTGCGTATTATATTCTTGTAAAAACTTCGATGAAATACATTTCTGGACTCTGCTATACAATACGTATAGTTTACTTCAATTTGCCCTAAGATTAGAAGAGAATGTAGACAAGGAAGGAACAACTGAGGAATAAAAGGTACCTGTTTAACCTGTTTTGCTTTTCAAAAACTGGGATGCATCTCTAACTTCATGTTCTTTGGGAAGGGCAGAGAAGGAGACATTGAGAGGGGTATGTACTGCATATTCTTCATGGGCCAGTGTCTACTCTTGGAAATCACATCTACTGTCTTCAAGTATTCCAGTACCACAGCAAGGTGAGATGACAATGCAACCAAGCTCGAGGAAGGTAGAATTCTAAGGCATGCCAGCCTAGTAGGCAGCACACCTGTGCACCCTCTTTCAATGGGGGTGTCCACTGAGAGCGACACAGAGCTTTACGACCCAAGACTTTTGCATAAAAACAGATTCACCACCATTCTCTAGTCTTTGAACTCTCTTAAAGTAAAATTACAAAATGCATCCACATAAAAAAAAAAAAAATCCAGCAGCTGGAATGATAACTCAGCCTGCTTTAAAGAGAAAGGAAAAGAAAATAGGCACCCTGTAACCCAGAAGAGTTAAGTTCAAGGTCTGACAGTTTCAGTGGGGGTTAGAAGGGACATCTGTGTTCCACGTACATTTGCTGCCCTTCTGAACCTTCCATCAACACGATTTTCTCATCCTCCCATTATTTCTGTCCACCAATTAATCAACAGCTGTTGAAACATTACAAGCATGCTTGTAATTTGGGGTAAAATTAATGATTGCTTATCTATTAAAATGCTGAGGGAGGCTTTGTTTTCCAGCCCTGGTGTGAACTTGCTGATTTATCCTTCCAGTCCATTACCCTCCTGAACTCCCTTGCCTCCTGGCTGTTGGCGAAGAGCATCCCACACCCCATGCTTCTCCTAAGTGAGCGGGTGACACACATGAGAGACTGGGAATGCTCATCTGGTCATGTGGGTCAGTGGATCACAGCAATGCGTTAGCAGAGTCAAAGAAAAGCATACTTAGCAAGACTCTGCTCTCCAGCATCTTAATTATCTGAGTAACTTTTTAGAAATAATGGTTGTATCAGAACACCGTATCATGGACACTATGAAATCAATGACTTGGAGGAGTGAATAAATAATGTCGTTTACAGAAATATAAAACAAAGATGATGAAACCACCTTGAACGGGTTCATTCTTCCCTGGCTGGCATCTGCAAGATGTTTCACTCTCTGGACCTGTTAACCTCGAACCTGGACCCTCCCAAATGTCCAGCAGAACCCCTGTTCAGTGACGTGGACATCCCATCAGCGGTAGTGGTCTAAGTTCATTCATATCAAGCATTGGAATTCTGCTTTGATACCCCAAAGTCTTGACCCAATTCACTCCCATCTACCAGGTGGAAAAGAGAAAACCTATCCTCTGCTCCTACCGGCTCATTTTAGGAAATGTGCTGAACTATTATAGGCAATTACTAGTGTTTTGTTTTTTTTTTTTTTAAAAAAAAAAAAACCTTTTCAGTCATGCCAAGTAATTGTCATCAAGGAATAACATGATCCTCTGAACTTCAATTGAGAAAAGCAGAGACAGATGTGGATCACCACTTCTGTCTACACTGCTTTCCATGCACTACTGCACGACTCTTACCTGGTACTAAATCAAGTGACAGTAAATATTCAGTTATCACATGCCCTCTCTAATAGCTCACACACATGCACACTGCAAACCACTAAAGCAGACAATGACCCATGAGGCAACGCTCAGGGAAACTACTGTTCAAACCAATGTCAGTTCTGCTGCCCACCCAAACCATAAGGCCATTTTACCATTTCTTTCTTGCAGGTAATTTTACATAAGAAGGAGAAACGTACCAGCATCAATTTGTTTGCAAAAATAGAAAACAGCCTTTGCTATGAGGATATGAAACACATAATTTAGGGTGAATAAAAACTTTCATTATATAATGTCTGCAGATTTTCACTATCTGTATGAAATGCTTGAGTTATCAGTCTGACTTCTCTCCATTTTCCTTTCCACATATGGGAACAAAATAATTCTCTCTTCGAAAAGCAAGTCCTATTTTTCTATAAAATACATCTAATATATTAGGAATAATGGTGTGCTACTTCAAACGAATTACAAACTAATGCTAGTGTTCTTACCAAGGGTACACCAAGTAATAACTCCCTGCAGACCAATTTGCATACAAAATGTAACATTTAAAGCCAAGTTGCAATTAGTACTTTATTATGGAACCCTCTGATTGTAATACACTGCAAACTACTTATACCTGCTACAAGGATTTTCATTTATAAAAATTACACTATTAGAGATGTCATTACAACAAACAAACCTGCATTCAATTACAAACAGACTCAAAGACCAAGAGTCATTGTTTATACTTGTAAAGAGTAAGAAAATATCCGGCACGGCAAACCCAACGAGACGGATTCGGCTGAGCAATTGCATATTTAAATTACAATATGCACACATACCCATATAAATAAAATCCTACACCAAAAAAGCACAGAAATAATTTTGAGTAATCACCATAAAAAAAATAGAAGAATATCATTTGCCTTTCAAAGTATAGCATTTACCAATTGCTAATACTGGATATGTTGAATCTCTTCACATTTACAAAGCTAGATTATAAATAATGCCACAAGTATTTCCACATACTTCATTGCTTAAAAATTAAAGTTATATAGTATCTGATTTTTCTCACTATTCACTCAAAATTCATACTTTCTCAGCTATTCTCCATTTTCAGTGGTGGACTCTTGGTCCTCATTCCAGTTAAAGAAAACTAGATTCTCAAGTGTTCTAATTGTCTTCTTATGAAAGACTACATGTGGGTGTTAGAAGCATCCATTTGCTGCCTGAAACGGCAAGTATGCCCTTCAGATTAATTTCAGGTTAATTATTTTTTTACATTTCGCCTCCATATAAAAAATAAACTGAAGTTGAATGCATTTACTTTCATGGTTAAGTTTATATAATAAAGTGACAGAGCAGCTTGATTTATTAAGATATTCCAAACACCGAGAAAGCCGCGGAGATGGTCACATAAACTGATGCACGTGCCCCTCCCGGGCACGGACACCCACGCGCGCCCCTCCCGGGCACGGGCACACACACGTGCTCACGCCTTTCATTTGAATCTTAAAGACATTGCACATGCAAACCGAAACGCCACTTAACAATGATCTCCGAGCCTTTAAAGCATCTGTGAACCAAAGTTCCATTCTTCTTTTTCCTCATTTCAGTTTGCCCTTTTGTACACTCAAGAATGATATAGTCGCCTCATCTTCCTCATTCTTCCCCAGCATATTCTTCTCCCCATTTCAAATACTATTAGTCTAAGTACGTGAGTAAGCGGTGGGGGGTGGGAGAGAAGCTATCCTACAATGGGCAAATTCTAGAAAAGCCAGAGCCAAGTTCTGTTCTGAGATAAGCACTGAGATTTACAGCTGCCATCCACCAGAGAAATGGAGGCTACGCCAGTGAGAAAATGTTCCCTCGTATTTTTATCGTGAGCATAACACTACAGAAATGAGAGCTTCCTGCAGAGAAGGGTTAACACGACTTGAAAGCCTGTCCTCTGCTTCCCCGCCGATTAGGGTCATGACCTTAGACAGGTCACCGAACAGCTTTGTGACTCAACTTCTCAGATGCTCAACTGGCAGAAACCCCATCTGACATCTTTTTAGGAGCAAGCACAATGAATATTACAGAGATAATGTTGGTAAAGACGTGTTGAATTCCAGAGCCAAAGAATGACGTTTCCATCCAATGGTCACTTACACTTACTAGGACGCGATGGAGGGATGCCAGCCTATCTATCACGACTTGGGAAGTACAGAGCGTTTAACTTCCCAGGCTAAAAGAAACCTTGGCATTGTCATTAATCCAAGTTCTGTGGTGCAGTATTTATATTTAATAAGACACTCCCTTACTGTTCAAAGTCATATTCCAAGACTGAATCTAACAGCCTCCAAATGAGTAGCCACTAGTTCATGAGAGGTCAATTCTATATGAATAAAATACTGTTAAAGTTATTTAAAATATTTTATGGAGCTCTCATGTTCAAAATGAAAATAAATTCAAGATTTTTCATTAGGGATACAGCTCTTTTCCTATTTTGTGCACATTCATATCACTAGAACAGCATGAGAAAAGTGGAAGCATTCAGCTTACTGTAAGATGATTTTAGGTGTGGGCTGAAAAACTGGTGGCCAAGTTACCTTGAAACTCACCCCCTCCCCCCACTTCGCAATTTCTTGGGACACCTGGAGTTAAATCCCAAGAGGGACTTAAAAAGATGCTCTCTTCACTCAAGCTACACTTTCTTTTACATCCTGGAAGTATGATGGAAGATTTGAATATTTGATTTTGACATCTAACACAGGGATAACAGTTAAAACATACATGGATTTTTAATTGCGAAGAGTGAGAAGTTACAGGCAACTGGAACCATGGAGGCAAATATATGGAAATGACCTGAGGTTGCAGGACTCCTCGGGGAGGAGATGACCTCCTGGGCTGGGATGTACTGAGCACGGCACGTTAGCAAACACTCTCTCCAAACCAGCTAGACCAGCCGGCCACAAGGTCGCTGCACTGGGCTGCATTTCTCTGATGATTACCTAAGGATGCTTTATCAAGCATATTCGCTATTGCCTTGTATTGAGCTCACTAAGCAACTAAAATCTGCACAGCATTCTTTCGGGGAATTTTATCAAGCTTGGTCACACTTCTATTCCTGTACATCATTTTTTTTTTCAACCTAATGCAGAACGTCATGTTTCTTTGTTATGGTGATTATTTTAATTTATCAAATCCTGTCTTTGCCATTCTCTTTAACAACCGCTCCTCCAAGCTTTGGGTAAGGACAGTTTATAATGATACGGAACACCTTGAGAGGATCAAAGGCCAAGCCCTGGGGGCACAGCCTGAGCCCTCCTGCCAGACCCACGGTGCTCCATCGACACTTAAGGACTGATGTGACGAGCTCTTCATCCGCACACCTCTCTGGTTCTTCCGTGTGTCTCTCCATCTTCCACACAAGGTTCATGAGATGCTTTTGAAGTACACCGCTGAAATTTAAGGTCACGTTCACCTACTAAAATACCGAAGCCTATTTCTGGGCAGGACGTTGTTCTCTGTGTGGCAGCCATATTCCTACGTTTTCCTGCTGAGTCATTTATCCTTTCAACCACCATTTACTAAGAACACTAACTCTTCTGAGTTGGCGAGAACCCATTTCAGAGCAGCCTGTGCTGGACTACAGCCACCTTACACCAGCGCGCCAGAACCAGCTGAGACCCTCTCCCCTCTGCAGCCAATGATCATCCCGGGTGGGTGACATCAGCCTCCTGGGAATGTCTGCTGCGTGGCCATCAGCACATGCTACCTCCTAGGGATTGCCGAGAAAACTTGCTAAATGTTTACCAGCGTAAAACTAAGAACGGTTCCAATAATTCTCCAAAATCTTGAGCAGCTTTATACCAATTCAAATAGTGTCCCATGCAGATAAAAATAGGTTTGGGATTTGAAGGAAAAAAGAATCCTGTTAATACCAGGGGCATCTGAGGTGATCTCAGGACACCTTTGAGATGACTTGCAGCTCACAGGCGTGAAAACCACAGGGGAGAGAAAAGCCAGAGGTGCAGGTTTGGGAACCATCAGTTGGTTGGTACCAATGCTGTCCCGGATAGGACGAGACTTTGCAAAGGAGTGTGTGTGCAACACAAGAGCAAAAGTCCAAGTACCGCATTTTGTAGAGCACCTTCTTTTAAAGGGAGTGTGATACCCAGAACCCTTCAACAAGTCCAAGATGCAAAAACCACACGTACATATCAAGCCACTGTCGCCTGAATAAGCATCACTAGAGAACAGGAAGGGCATTCAGTGCTGAAATTGGGCATCCCTCTGCCTGGGAACCACTCTGTGCCTTTAATCCATGATGGATCTACACATGCAACTTTGTTTTCCAGAATGAAAGAAGAACCCTCAAATGGAATGGAGACTTAAAGCATTATTGCAGTTTTAGCCTGAAGGATACATTCTATATAAACATGGATCGAGTATAATTATCCTCATTTTGGAATCATTTGAATGTTTCTCTAATATTGGGAATCTGAAAACAAACATGCTTTGTCTTTTACCCCCTTTGGCTTAGCCATTATTTATTTATCATCACTAATAAACTTGCTGTTTTCATTTCAAAATAGGACTATTGGAAGAAAAGCAAAGATAACACAAGTAATTCTTCCCAACATGCTTTGTTGGAACTGTTGAAATCACCCGGAACCACCACTCTGTTTAAAGGACGTAGCCTCGCCTTTTGGAATTATAGATGCTCTTGCAACCTTAATGGCATTTGTAAATCAAGAAAAATTTTACAGTAGTAACAGGTTGAAAATATGCGAGATCTATAAAATGGTGACTTGGAAGACACAGACTGCTCCCTTTCTTCCAGATAGTTATACTTTTTCACCCAAAGCTATAAATCTTGGGCTAACGAATGAACTATAATAAAACTTTATTCCAAGTGATTCTGCAGTTTTCATTCTCTCAAATCCAGCACCCCCATTCTGGACTGATGTCAGGGGGAAGTCTCACATAGCAGGTTATTAAGCCAATTCTCTTTCTGCTTTTACGTATTTTCCAACTGTTCTGCAGTGTGCATATTAGGTTACAATTTTTAAAATAAACCTTATCTTTAAAAAGGAGAATACTTCTTGCACAAGCTGAGATTCTAACTCCAAACCACATTTACATCAGTTTGCTTCGTTTTAGCAAAAATATAGCTAAGGAAAAAAAAAAATGTATGTGTATATATAAGTTCTACTTTGAGGCTGAGTTTATTTTGTAAAGTACATCAACTTGGAAGATGTTTACTTTAAAATAATTACAATTTCATAGCGAATGTTGACAATTTTAAGAAATAGAATGGTTAAGGGCCAAATATAAAATGTCATAAATATGAAACTTCTTAAATAGGGATGTCTTCATCAGGAATGGAGAAAATCATAAAACCCCTAAGAGCTCATAAGATCTCTACACAAGAGGACTTGCCACCCAAAGTCTCAGTTTACCCCGCACCTAAGAGCAACCTAAGAAGAGCTTTAAATCAAGATGTCAATTTGCGTGCAAGTGTGTAGGTTTGGTTTGCATTACATTCAATATATTGAACAAGATTATTTTTCTCTTCCATGATTGATCTCTTCTTTGGCTTGGTTCAAAATATGTAACTCGCTTCTGCCAACCAAATCATTCTTCCAGCAACAGATGTTATGTCATAAAGAGAGACTTACGCATGCTAGTATAAATAACAAAGGTGTTAGCTGGAATTAAAGGGAGACATTTCCTGTTTATATATAACTCTCTTCAGTGATTACTGAAGGAGGGTAAAAATCCGCTATAAATAAATTTTATATAAACAACATGTTTAAGAAACATTGCAAAGTTTGACTAAGAAAATGTATCCTCAAATTAATGGCTGTTTTGTTCACCCCACATAGAGTTTACATGAGTCTTATACATACACAGATTCTAAGATCTTCATTAATCATCAGCTCTGAATTAATCCCCATTTGAAGAGAGCACATGTGCTTCTGGGTGTGATTTTTTTTATACACACCAAGGTGCCTTAACACCCTCCCATGTTTTAGAATCCGTCACTGCTTCCAAATCTCCCCCCTGAAGGAACAAATCCCAGTGGCGGGAGACTGTCCTGCCCTCGCCCCCCTGTCAGCCCCCGTCTGCTATCCAGGAAGGCCTCTGTTGCCCTGCTGATGCGGTGTTCACTCAGCAGCTGCTTTCTGACTCTTCTAGAGGGTTTCAGGAAACCCGAGCTGCCAACAGCTGTGGGGCCACCAGTTCCAGAACAATGATTCTCCTCTCAATCTGGTGCGGGGGGGTGGTAAGGGGGAAGGTGTCCTTATAGGAATTCTGGGCACAACACAGAAAAACCTTCTAGCCCACTCTTCACAGGTCTTTTTCCCAACTTTTTTTTCCCCCCAGTTTTTGGAAAGTAGCACACAAGTGGTTAAAAAAAGAACCAAGAGCTCTACAAACAGAAGGATTCAAACCTTAGCTCTTTCACGTGTGTGTGCACGTATAAGGGAGACGGAAAGAGACACCTTGGGCAGGTCACTTGGTTTGCTTGTGCTTCAATTCCCCCTCTTATAACTTAGTTATGATGACAGCCCACCCTATGCGGTAGGAACTAGGAGTACTTAATGCATGAAAACTCAAAGGACTTGGGGAAAAGTCTAGCACAGAGTATTTATTTTTGCCTTAATAAACAGACTTCTACAGAACTCACATGTGTTCCTTAATTTTCAAACACATGAAGGCAATGTTTTTCCTATTTCAGAAAGATCTGAGCATAAGAGTAACCCAAGTGTCAGCCCCAAAGTAACAAGCCCACAATTTTCTATGTAGAGAGCAAGTTTTCTACAGCCCTTGTTAAACAAAACTCAATAAACGCTCAGAACGACTCCCAAGCTACTGACTGAAATATTCAGCAGGGTCATTGGTTCTGCACTTTTATTCTACTTTGCTCCAAAATGGATTTCAGGAGGCTGGTACAAACTGCTCACAGTAGTAGAGAGACAAAGAAGAGGACACATTTGCCATCGCCCATCTCTCACTGACTCCCTGAGACCCCACCCCCCACCCCCGGGCCCCAGGACTACCCCTGGGCTGTGAACCCCTTTGGCGTCTTAGCTCATTGCCAAGAAAGAAAGGAGAAAATGAATGAGAAGTGTCATTAATGCGATTTCCTTTAGTTGCGGGAATAATGTAACAGCTCTCGAGGACCGATTCCCTACACGAGTATGGATAAGGAGGGCGTTCATTAACAGCTGGGACATAAAGGAGAAAAGCTGGTGACACACCTAGGTAATAGCCACCAATTCTGAGCAAGCACAATTCAGAGGAATGCATGTGGATATACGTGCAGATAAACACGTGGCTATATGTTTATAATCTACTTACATTCCTCTGGATACATTTCTATGTATGTGACTCAGAAGGGGGCATGATTGGAGAAAATCTTTGCATAGGAAACGAGGATGTAAAGAAACTAAAAGCCATCTCTTTGGAGAGAGGACTGTGAGGGTCCAGAAAGCATGAAGGCGAGAAAGCATGAGAACTACGAGAGACGGCATTTCTTCTCTCTTGCCCATGACTGTTTAAACCAACGCGTGAAGGTGGAGGGTAAACTGACAACTCAGTATGAAGAAGTCACTGGCTGTGGAGAAGGGCAGCAATCAAGTCAGGAGCTGAGTTCTCTGAGATTGGAGGCACTTGCTCCAAAGCTGGGTGGTCAAATGTTGGTCATCGATAGAAAAGAAATTCATAAAAATATAACGTGGTCCCTCAGAGGCTTCCAGTCACTCAGTGTGATAAGGGTCTGGGGCCGAAAAATTCTTCATTGGCTGCAAAGTTGAAATTGATGACTTTTGGGCTTCCTTAAAAACGCTCGAATACTGATAACACATTTTTTTTTTCCCTTTGTACCACCCAAAGTTTAAAATCAAAACTGGCCAGAGAAAAAAATAAGACATTGATTAAAAACAAATGAGTTTTTCATGGGCTCCACAACGCTGTAATAAACATGAGCACAGGTGGAACGATGGATCCACTGTGTTGAGTGAAATTTAGATAAAAATAGAGGAATTATCTTTTAAGAAAAATGAACGTAATTACTTCCACAGTTTGGTATGTTTATGATACTGTAATTTGGTATATCTATGTACTACTATTGATGCATCACCTAAAAATAGCAAATACTGTCAAGACTGAAATATTGTAGCAGAGAGAACCGCTTCTCCAGAAGCTATGGAAACCTCACAGTACCTAGTGTGCTTACCGACTCAGCAAGAACCCAGGGAGTATCTGCTGGGGATTTAAGCATTGTTAACAGGGCAGCTGCAGATAGAATGTTAAACACGAACAGGAATACAGCGAATACACATAACGGCAGTACCTGTTTTTCCCTGATCCCGATTATACAGGCTGGGAAATTTTAACTTAAAACAGCAAGTGTTTCCTCATCCAGAGCATGATTGTTTCTATTGTCATGTTGGAGGGTTCATTCATTTATTCTTAACAAAGGGATCCCTGGACTGACCGCACTGATACAATGTTAGCAAAGAGAGAACAGGAGATGTAAATACAACAATACAGAATTTCAAGGATCAAAGTGCAGAGCTGTAATGGTGACCCACTTCTTTGATGTGTGTTGTTAACCACAACTCGGCCAATTCAATGTGCAGGTAACTCATCAATACAGGAAGAATGTTAGCACATTAGGAGTCTCACTTTTGTGTACGTTTTTAAAGCTATGGTATTTCACCTAACTGGAAAGTTACCGTTGGATCGGCTAAATATTTCAGCCTCGATTTCCAAGCGTCGTATATCACAGCCTCCTGTTCAAGCAGCCCCCGCCCAGCATGCCCCACCCTGTTTATTATGTGGTTGTTCTTCACACTCTGCTTCCAGCTTCACCTTTCTAGGCTCTCGGTCCCTCCTTAATTCCCATAACTTTGTAGGCAGCAGTATTTATCACATTAAGAGCTGTAGCATTTAGACAACTAGTTCCACTCCTTCTATGTACCATGAAGAGGCCAATGAAATTGAGTATTTTGAACTGTAGTAATCATGAAAGAGTACATTAAAAATGATCAATTGTTCAAATGATTGCTAAGGATAAAATAAAAATTCAGTTTAGTGTCAGGAGATGCTGCTAGTTATTCTAATTCTTAATTTTTATGGAATCATACTGAATAAAAAGCCTTCCTTTGCAAGGGTTGGTGTTATCCTATTACTTCAGCTTGCCCCCCCATCACATTTAATTCGTCTTCACCAGCAATGCCATCACATTCTATTCATCCTATTCTAGGAACGGTGCTGATAAAACCTTGGGGTTTAATTTTTTTATTATAGTTGATTTACAATATTCTGTCAATTTCTGCCAAACAGCAAGGTGACCCAGTTATACATGTATATACATTTTTTTTCACATTATCCTCCATTGTGTTCCATCACAAGTGATTAGATATGTGATACACACAGGATCTCATTGCTTACCCACTCCAAAGGCTACAGTTTTTACACCAGGTTCAGCACACTTGGCAAACCATGGCCTGTGGGCCAACTCTAACCCTCCCTCCACCTGTTTCTCTGTTTGACCTGCAAACTAAGAACCATTTATACAGATGGACATTTGCTGTTGATCTGAGGAGAAGGAACACTAATTCCAATTAAGAAAAATATGCCCTCAAAAATAATTCTGTTCTTATAATTAGACCTGTATTACAAAACACTGTACTCAATTATATTTTGAATTTCATTAAAAAAAAACCTCGTGCAAATGTGTTTTCTTTCATGTCATCTAAGTACCTAGAGCACAGTCTTGTCGTCCATGGTCAAGCCCTACCTATTTCCTGTCTGGCCCCCTGCAGAAAGTCCTTGTGGACCCTGATGAAGATAATCAGGATTGAAGAGGCAAAGCCAGTCTCCTCCAAAAGACCCCATCAAATAGACTGAGAAGACAACTTGATTGCTCCTCACAGCTGCCCCCTGGAAAACCTGCTCTGCTGGTCTTTTCATCCTCTCCTTTAAAAAAAAAAAAAAAAAAAAAAAATCAGGCTGATCTATTATTTCCTGCCCTTCAACTAACAAAGCTATTTGTTCATGGTCTCATCACAGTAACTCTTATGTACCCTCAATTAAAATCTTTCATTCCCTAGATTCAAAGACTTCAACATTCACTAAGTTTGAGGCTCCTTTGCCTTAACCATCCCCGCTTCAGGGGCCATGGTTAGCTCGCCTCTGCTCACTCAGCCCCACTGTACCCCCAACACACCCCCAATTGCTAGCTCGTTCCCAAGATGGAGGTGGGGCTGGGAAAAGAATGCGTTCAAACTTTGCAACTATGCAGCTGGGGACCTTAACATCCTGGCCCCTTATCTCTATTTCTTTCTATTTTCCAAACTCCGGTGTCAGGCCAGGTGAGTTCCTTGATGGAAGTCCTTCAAAGCCGACCTCACTGCTCCATCGGGAAGCTCCTGCATCCCTCTCTTCATCTGCAAGGTGATTTCAGAGTCTCTGAGCTCCCACTCCTTCTGGATGTGCTGCTTCCTCCATGCTCTGTGGTCCACTTACCTGTTATACAACTGTCATACATGTTCAGTGAACAGCCTTGCTTCTTTAACCAAAAAAAAAGCAGCTCTGAGAGATCATGGGCTTGTCTAATATGTGTCTTCACCACTGTGCCTGGTATGACTTAAACATCAAGTAGTGACCAGATTGACTGATTCATTTTTAGCTCTACTTAGATGTCAGTGACACACATTGCTTAGTACATGGGAGTGGCTAGTAATCTGCCTCTAGGTCATGGCCACTGGCCATGCAAATAGATTATAAATTATTAGTTTCAATGTGACATTATCTCCCCAATTATAAGAACACTTAAAGTAAGATTAAAGAATACAAATACATTTTGAAGCTAAGATAACAATGATGAGAAATTAGGATACAGAATTCCTGATAGAATCATAAGTGACATGAAAAATGGACTTGACCTTAAGATAAACATTTTTCCAATGTAGTGACTAGATAACGGGCAATTAGATCGATTAGACCTATATGTATACACAAAACTATTTATCGACCTCAGTTATAGAAATCAATTTTAAATGGTTTTAAATTATTCCTTTATCCTACTTACAGTGACAAGTCATACAACTTTCCTGTGAGCTACCAAGCGTCTATGATCACCTCCAAGTCATTCCTTATGTTTGTTATTTTTATGTTGTCCCTGAGCCTTATTCTTATTCTTGCTCAACTACTTGGAGAATTCTAATCTATATTGTCACTGAAAAGAAAGCTTTGCTGATTTCCCAGTAATTTGCCTCTAAGTTATTTCTCTAGGTTAGTTATGCAGAAAATTGTATACACCTTTTCAATTAAGTTTATACCTTGGATTAAAGTTATAAAAGTCAGCTGAAATAAAGAAAAAAAAAACTTTCCCACATGAAGCGAATCTTAGAAAATATAATTTAGGGTTAGTAGATGCAACCCATAGCATGTGGGGTGGATGAGCAGTGAGATTCTGCTGTGTACACAGGGAACTCATCTAAGCACTGTGATGGAACACGATGGAGGCTGATGCGAGAAAAACAGTCTACGTGTGACTGGGTTACTTTGCTGTATGGCAGAAATTGACAGAACATTGTAAATCTAGTATAAGTTTTTTTAAAATATAGCTATACTGATTTGAGTCCTTTACTGTTCTTATTTCTGAATTATTTCCATTCTAGCCTGCAACAACACGTAGGAAATAACCTGCATATAATTAACTCCGCTGCTCCTTTTTCACTCATGATGGTGTAATTTTTATCAAGTTTTTGGTAGAGGCAGAGGGAACATACCAGTAGATGCCCTGTGATACAGAAGAAATGGGTCACAGCACATAGAAACATTAAAAAAAGAACATAAATCTGTAAAGTGCTATTTTGAAAGAGTACCATTCAGGTACCAAGGAACAAGGGAAGGTCACCTTCTCCCCACTGTTCTTCCTAAACATCTAAATGCCTCCAGCTGGACTGGCCACCTCTCATGTCTACTGTTGCATAGTCAGTGCCACAGACAGGATTTGGGTTTACTAGTTAATATTATAAAGAGAGAAACGTATTTCTAATACAGAGATAAAGTGAATGAAGGTTTGAATTTGGTTATGTAAAAAGCGTGTCTGGAGAACAAGTACTGTTCAATCCTTGTTGGCTTTTCTCCTACCACACTGTGTGCCCACCTATATGGTCCGCATATAGATTCCAGACCGAGCACTACCAGAGGAGGAGCCTACAAAGTAAAGAGGAACCTACAATTACAGCAGAAGTGTTGGCACTGGACGTGGCAAACTCTCAAATTCTCCTGAGATTCTGGGAAGGAGTTGTGTCTGGCGTCAGGATCAGTGAAATCAACTTTCAAACCAAGAAAGTGAAATTAACCATCACAGAAAGAATGCTTTTTTTGTCAGAAAAGAATCTTTTTTTAAAAAAAGACACAATAGGAAATGAAGATGTAGTCACCCTAATCCCTCAGCCCTAAGAAGGCAGTTGTTCAGACTTAGTCTCCTGATATTTTGCTGTTGGGTCACAAAACTGTCAGGAGAGGGATATATGAATAAAACCTGAAATATTAAGTACTGAGACTTTCTTCCTTCTGGTATATATCTCCACCCCTATAAAACACATGCACTCTCAAAGACTGTAGAGAGAAGGTAGAACGGTACACTTATCTACCTATAGCAGAAAATCTAGAACTACCCATCAAAATTATGCATAGTTATTTCATTCAATTGGCACACTTTCAGACTCTGGCCTATAGTTACACTTGCATACAAGTAAAATTCGGAACATACAAGCCTATGGAATTAGTTAAACTAGGTAAAACCACACAAGTAAAATTCAAATTTTAGGAGTTCCCATGTGGCTCAGTGGGTTAAGAATTTGACTAGTATCCATGAGGATGCAGGTTCAATCCTTGGCCTCACTCAGTGGGTTAAGGATCTGGCATTGCTGAAAGCTGCAGCATAGGTCACAGATGTGGCTTGGATCTGGCATTGCTGTGGCTCTGCTGTAGGCCAGCAGCTGTAGTTCTGATTCAACCCCTAGCCTGGGAACTTCCATATGCCACAGGCCCAACCTTTTAACAAAAAAAAAAAAAAAAAAAAAAAAAAAAAAAAAAAAAAAGATAAAATGAAATTCAGCTTTTAAAAAGGAGGTTTTTTCCACTTCCAAACACGATGAAGTAAAATGAATGTGATTAGGGGAAAAATATACGTACATGAGACAAAAGTTGGCAAGATACTGGACATCAAAGAATGATCATCCCTGAGAGAGGAGGAGGAAATAAGTTTTGCAGTTGTTTCCACTGGCTGGCTTGACCAGTGCCTAAAAACAAGGAAACCACTTGTGAGTGGGTGAAGAGCCACTCCAAGGGATTTTTAGTGACAGTGCCAGGCACAGTCACAGGATCAGGAACAATGTCTATTCCCACCAGTGAGATGCTGAGTCACACACAGGGAAGAGCATTTCTCAGTAATGGGCAATAACTAGCCCTGTACGTTGCTCTGGATGTGCATCCTCAAAACAATAACCATCACCCAGACTGAGACAACATTCACACTGTCTGGCAGCCAAATCGCCATAAAGCAACAAACAGGAAAAATGACCCATAATGAGGAGAGAATATAAAAAAATGCACCTGGAATTGACACCAATGTTAGAATTAGAGAAGGGCATTAAACCAGGTAGGTGTTAAGAGTAAGAGTAGTCCAGGTCTTTAAGAGATCCAACATAAACTTCTAGAGAAAATGATAATGCCTGAGATTAAAACAACAAAAACAGTTAACAGCTGTTTGCATATTGCAGAAGGTGTGTAAATTTAAATATAGAGCAACAGAACCATCTAAAATGAAACAAAGGAGACTAATAACAAAAGAGCATCCATGAGCTGTAAAACAGCTTTGAGTAGCCTAATGTATATGTATTTGGAGTCCCTAAAAAAGAAAAGGTTGGGAGAGGTGAAAGGCAGAAAAGTTACTAGAAGAAATTTTCTAGGTTTGATGAAATTAACCTGCATATCCAAGGAATCCAGCTAATCCTAAGCAAAGAAATATGAAGACAACACCAACACACATTATAATCAAACCCTAAATGTCTACGCATACAATAACAGAGCTTCAAAATATATCAAGCAAAAACTCCTATAAATGTAACTGGTGATAAAACCTCTCACTATAATTGAGAACCTACTACCCTCTCTCAGAAATGGACAGAACAAGTATACATAAAGGATATTAAAGACTTACACAGTATCACCAGTCAACTTGATCTTATTGACATTTGTAGAACACTCCACCTACACCAGGATATGCATTCTTTTAAGTTAGCAGACAATGTTTATCAAGATATATCACTTTCTGGGCTATTAACATGTCTCAAGGCACTTTAAAAGATTTAAGTCATGAGATGATACTTTTTGAGTACATTGGAATTAAATTAAAAGTCAATAGTAGAAAAATATCTGGAGAATCTCAATATTTGGAATCACTTTTAAATAACCCATGAATCAAAGAAAATACCAAAAGCAAATTTAGAACTGAAGGAAAATTATGATAAAATATCAGAATCTGAAATGTCACCAACATACTGAGAGGAAAATTCTAAACAAAAAATATCTTTAAAGGAAATGGGACCATCTCAAATCCAGAGTCTAAATCTTTACCTTATAAAAAATTGAAAAGTGCTAAGACAGATGTAGTACTCAAAATAAGAAACAAAAGATCAAAAGATCAAAGTGGAAATTACTGAAATAGAAGACAAAACCAATAAAGTAAACCAATGCAACTATAAGCTATTGGAGAAAAACCAATGTTTGACAAGCCGCTAGTGATGGTGATCAGGAAAAAAAGGCAAATTACCAATATGAGTATGGCCGAGGAGAGTTATCAGTATTACTTCTGCATTTATTAATATTATATACAAACTTATGCCAGTAAACTGAACAATCTAGATGAAATGGCTATTTTCCTTGAAAGACACAAACTAGCACTCACACTCAAAACTGGAAAATCCCGTATTAAAGAAATTAAATATGTAATCAAATGTCTTCCCACCCAGAAAACTCCAGATCCAAGGGGCTTTCGCTAGTGAATTCTACCAACTGCTTGAGGAAATAACTCTAGTTTGATGCAAAATGTTCCCGAGGGTTGAAGAGTATACAGTACTTCCCAAGTAACTCCTTGAGTCTGGATTTACTTTGAAAAGAAAAAGCTAAAGATATTCCAAGAAGACAATAGACCAACACATCTCATGAACATAGATGCCTAAATTCTAGACAAACTTTAACAAGCAGACTCCACCAAAACATTTACAAAGATGACATCCCTTGACCACGTCAGGCAGAATTCCGAGACTCTCCCTGAGATTCCCATTCGCAGGGTTTACGCCCTGAATGACTTCTCCTCCTTGAGCAGGCCAAGGTGTGCGGATATAATTACAGCTTCCTAAATATGCACCAACCATTGAATTTAGCTATTTAACTCCTAGGTATTTACTTATGGGAAATGGATCCATTTATCCTCAGGAGAAAGGTACACGAATGTCCGCAGTGGCTGTCTTTGTAATTGCTGCAAACTGGAACCAATCTAAACATCCATCAGCAGGTGAAAGGGTTCGCAAATTGTGGCCCATCTCAAACGATGCTATACCACACGGTAAAAAGGTTCAACATGGATGAACCTTGCAAACGTTACGCTAGTGCAAGAAGCTAGTCACAAAAGGCCAAACTGTATGATTGCAATTATATGAAATGTCTGGGAAAGGCAAATCCATAGACACAGATTAGTGGTTGGTTGCTCAAGTCCTAGGGTGAGAGGGTGCAAAGTGACTGGAAACGAGCATGGAGTTTATTTTTGGAGGATTGGGGGGGACAAAAAAAAAAGATCTAATGTTAGATCATGGTGGTGATTGGACATGTTTGCAAAAGTACTGAGAATCATTGAATTGTACCCTTTAAAGTTACAATTACATGGTAAGACGTATGAATGGTAATCTTAATAAGACAAATATTGCTTTCATTAATTTTCACTGACTACCTGAGAGATTTATTTGTATTTTTCCATAGCCACTCATTGAGCAAAACAGATATATAGTCCTTATTTGACAGAAATAATGCATTACTGCTTCCACATCTACTAGCAAGTGAGTTGAGAAGAGAACCATGTGAAAAGCCCAAGGCGATGTGCTTCTAGCTGGGCAGGACCGCAGAAACCCCAGCCACACTCAAGGTGCAGCTTCGTATGTGGTTCCACCATTGCTTCAAAGCCAGGCCACATCGAGATGTGCTTTTTCACAAATAGTACCCGACCAGCTGACGGACTCAAATTCTTCCCACACGGACTCCTGGTGACAGGTGTAAAATAATCAAATATCCAATGATGCTTGGAGTGTACGAGAGGTCATTCTAGGGTTCATTTAAGTATATTTGAATTGCTCAATTAATGAGGCCAACTTAATACCACGTGCCCCACCAATTAAATGTTCATTCCAGTTTGCTGGACTGTGTTATGGAACAGAAAATCTGAAACCCTAATCCAGATGGGTGGTCTGGAGAGAGGACCAGCTGCACAGAGAAAATGACAGGACAAAAAGAAACAAAGTCTAAGGTAGAGAAGCCTGTGATGGCAAAAGTTACAGAATTAGGTCAATAAAATGTCAGCGTTTTCAGTCCAGAAAAAGTACAAATGAGGAGCTTAGAAATAACTTGATTAAATTAGATGACTACAGGATAAGACCACACACAGCAAGTAAAAAATAAACTCAGATCTAATTATTGTTCTTCCAATTTATTTAGAGAATCATTATAATTGGAAACAAAAATTCCGTGCTGACAGAGGTGACAGGATTCCTCAGGAATTGCCATCCTAATGCAAAACCACAGAGTTAAACAGAGCTTCTATTTAACATCATACTCCACGGCCATTACGGAGGCAAAAACTCAAGACTGGAGGGAACTTAAGAACAAAGCAAGAAGAAGTAGTTAAATGAAGCTGGTCACTTTACCTGCGGTGAAAAGAAAATAAAAATCCGACTATTTGCCCCAGAGCTAAGTGCCATCTAAGCCATTCACAAATGGTGCTGCTACTACTGTTCTGAGTGTTTTCTTCTTCATTTAGGCACCCAGTAAAAACTGACGTTTTACTGTTTAAGATGGGGGGAAAACATTCTGAACATTTTAAAATACTTGGATTCTGTCTACTTCCGAATCAACTTCCTTTGCTTTCTTTATACAAATATCAGAATCAAGAAATATGTTTATATATAGGAAAGAAGAAAGGAAAAGTTTAGAATTTCCTCCTTGGATATAAACAAAAAGAAAATCCCCCTCGCTGGCGGACAGAGCCAAGGGGAACAATAAATGGATTGTTGTATTTGGGGAAAAAAGCAATGCTCCTGAACTTGAACAAACCTGCAGCAGTAGACTCCCATGAATCCATTGTCATCTGAATGTGGACCTTGACCAAGGGCTTGCTCTGACCTCGAGTATGTAGATAATTACCAGGTTCAAGGAAATAAAATCATGTTTAAAAATCACACTATGTGATGTAATCAAGGCCACCCAGAGCCCAGGGCTCCTGGGTTTTAAAGTGTTCCACCGAAGTCGTTTCCCAAACCCTCTCCTCCTCTATGTCTCGATTAAGGCTCTACATAGGACACAGAGCTGAAGACAACTGATGAACAGTAATGAGAAGATCCCTTAGAAATAAAAGGTCATTCTGAAGGAGAGCACGGGATCCTGTTAGGGTCAGGGTGCAAACCACCCTTCCATCCCTCCTGCAGCCACCTTGGACTTGCCTTGCTCTTCGACTCATCCTCCCAGCCTCCCCAAGGCCACACTCCCTAGGACCCTGCATCTCCGCCTCCTCCATCGTTGTCTCGCATCACTCCGTCCTGGTCCAGAGCTAGGTCTGTGGTAGGACACACGGGGCTGGCAGACGGTCCTCCTCTCCTGTCCCCACGTCGCATTGATTTACCACTCCAACAACCCACCGATTTCCTCAGCAGACACAGCATCATCGAGAATTCTGAAAGCCCTAAGCTTTCACCCTGCTTTCAAAGTCAAAGCCAATACTTGACCATTTCATGGATTCCAGCAAAGAAGAGATTTCTGAGTCTGAGTAGATCAGGGTTATTCGCAGTGGTCACTGTAGCAAGGAGGTGGCATTTGTGCTGTTTCCTCAAGCCCAATGCCCAGAGGAAATGGAAAGAGGGCAGTCGACCCTGCCTGGACAGTGGGTTGTGTTTACAGGAGAGGGACTCTGGGTTTAGAGACCTGCATCTTTTCTAACAGTTGAGTACCAAGGAGCACGACAGATGATGCTTCATTGCACTGGGCACCGAATTTGCCTGCCCTCTTTTACAACTGTACAAACATCCTTGAACAGAGTTCAGAACAGTTGGCAGTCAAGGTCTCTCTTCCAAAGACATGCCGAGAAACAAGAACCCCGCAGAGAACTGTCTCCCAGTGTGTCAGCATGAGGGGTGAAAGGAGACCTGGGCAGGAGTCCACCTGCCTCGTGCATCGTGGGTGCCTGGTTGATAACCAGGAGGGAAGTAAAACAAAACAAAAACCTGCAGCAATTTCCCAGGGACCACATCCTGGTGTAGGGGGCAGGAAGGGAGGATGGACACTGTCTTGACATGGGTCTACACGGGAGGTCAGGACCAGCAGCCGCTGGCAGTCCAAGCTAAACACAGACCTCAGCATTACAGCTATGGGACAACCGACCATTAAAATGTCCGTTGAGAAAACCAAGCCATGAAACTTTCTCTTCTCCATGGGCTCACAAATGCACACAGTAGGTCTGTTTCCTCCCACTTCTTTGTCTTCAGACCTTTGGGAGCTTTGCCCCTGTGGCCCCAACTCATAACCCAGTCTCACCAAAACCTCTGCTTTAGAACTAGCACCTCTGGGGTCACACATGCCTCCCGTAAGCATTCAGAGAAGAGGGAGGTGGAGCCCTTGAGCCCATTAGCGTGGATGCAGCTGGGGGAAAGGTGTTCTCAGGGCTTCCCTGAACACCGGATCCTCTTTGCTCAGAAGCTGTTGCAGCTGCTCCCGAGGCTGCTGCTGCTGCTAAGACCGTGTGATGACTCAGAACATGCCCAAATCTTCAGAACCCGAGGACAGCCCAGGAACACGACCACCACGGAAGCCACTTCTAGAGGAAAACATTTTCTAAGCAACATTCCTGAGAAGTTTTAGAATATAGCCATTCACTTGTTAGAGAGTCTTTATGTATTAATTAGGTAAAGACATTTACAAGTTGGCTACCATGGCCACTTTGTGTATAAAGTTGTGAATAAACACATCCAATCATACAACCATCTTCACTGTGAAGAAAATAAAGCTGAGATGAAGATGGCTACAAGAGGAAAAGTGTGTATGATATTTAATTTTCAATTACTGATCCATGTTCAGTGACTTCCACGGAATTTGCTGTTAAAAATGCAGGGTGGGGAGGACATTGTTTATTCTAAGCGGGAGCCCTGAAAAAACGTCTTTAAGTGCCTGTCTATTCTACACCTGGCTGCAAACATTGTCTAGGCCACAAGAAGTGCCAGGTAAACGTACGTGGTGATGAGGGGTGACCAGGAATTAACAGAACTGGAAAGTGAGGAGCAGCAGAAACGGCGTCTAGGCTGAGAAGCCCTTTATCCTGTGAGGCCAGAATTTGCAAAACGAACAGAAGCCCCGCTGAGCTAGACCAGGGTTCACGTGCGACAAGTCAGAAGGGAGCCTGCCTGGCGCACAGGACCCGTCTAGCAAGCACTCTGTGACAGTCTGCTCTCTGGTTCTACCTACTTGTGACACCACGGAGCTAAACAAGCCCGAAAACTTCCCACTCCATCATCGTTCCTCCACTGCTCCTGGGTCGTGGTTTCATTCCCTGGGTGTGACTAACGGAGAACATTCTTCCTGGTTGCAGTGTTTCTCTCCTGGGGGGATTCTGAGTGAACACAGCAGTTGTTTCCTGGCCTGTGTCAGACTGTGCCTGGGGATAAAACCATCACAGACCTTATGCTTCAGAATCGAGTTCCTATTTACTTGCCCGTGAATAAGTAGTTGCAAATGATTACATCTGCAAGGGAATCTGCCACATCCTACCTTGTCCAGGAATCAGATGTGAACCGTTAGAAGCCAGAGAAAGAGGGAGTGAGTAGTGTTTGTCTTAGAGAATAAAAGCCAAAACTACGGAGCATGGAAAACTCGATCAAGGGTGCTTAAATTGTCTTAAGACCTTACTGACAAATACCAGTAAAACTAGGTTTTTGGGGAATCCTATATACTTCCCGATTTATTTTTTTCTCTTTTTAGGGGTGCAAAAGAGCCTATGTAGGTTCCCAGGCTAGGCGTCGAATCAGAGCTGTAGCTGCTGGCCTACACAACAGCCACAGCAATGCAGAATCCAAGCTGCATCTACAACCTAAACTACACCACAGCTCATGGCAACACAGGATCCTTAAACTATTGAGCAAGGCCAGGGACCAAACCTGCATCCTCATGGATGCTAGACTTCTTTCTGCTGAGCCACGACAGAAACGCCATACAACCCGATCTATTGATTTGGGTTGTATAATTGATTTCTTCATAGGTTATCTTTTAAGTCCTAAAGAATTTCGTCGAACATTGTGCTGGTGGGACTACATGCAAAGATAACAGTGGTTAAAGAAAAGATTGGTTGTTTTGCTGAGATACACGGGAAGTGCTGCAGAGACCATTCCTCTCTGAGGAAAGCCGCCTTCTGGTCAAATTCAACCTGGAGCAAGCGCTCATCTCTGCTCCCTCCCCCATCACAGGGGGCAGGTGCGAGGGTGCCTGGAGCAGAAGCAACCTCTTGAGAGGTCTTCGTCTGAGCGTCTTGGGGGAAAGCAAATTAAAATCATGTCAGTGGGAGTTCCCGTCATGGCACAGCAGTTAACAAACCCGACAAGTATGAGTGAGGACATGGGTTCCATCCCTGGCCTCGCTCCGTGGGTTAAGGATCTGGCATTGCCATGAGCTGTGGTGTAGGTTGCAGACACGGCTCGGATCTGGCGTTGCTGTGGCGAAGACCAGCAGCTACAGCTCTGATCCGACCCCTAGCCTGGGAACTTCCATATGCCACAGCTGCAGTGCCAAAAAGACAGAAATAAGTATCAATGAAGTCCCAGAGTTCTGACCAAGAGCAAGCTCACTAGATGCCTTTCACTGGTATAAAAAGGGGGTCATCCTGAGGGCTGGAGCAGACCCCCCAGAGAGGCGGTCATCTCAGGAAGGGCCGAGTGCTTCACCGAGCCAGCTGGCCAAAGGAGAGGAGTCGCTGGGGAGGCCGGCTGGCAGCTGCAGGACGCAGGGCACGGCAGCCACACCGAGGTGGCTTCGTAGCTGTGCTTAAGGACAGCCTCCCTCCCATGTGTCACCTCCCCGGCCCAGAAAATGGGTTATTATCCGATAATCCCCTTGTCGTCTTCCAAGTCCCAAGTTCCAGAGGCCCTCGGTTATTAAACACCATCACTGAGAGGCGGTCCGGCACAAAGCCAGGCGCTACTGGGTCGCATTCTCTCAAGGTCGACTCTGCGGAGCTCTCGCCTCGGAGCAGGCTGACCTCGTTATTCGTAATCACGAGCAAGCAATCTCAGGGCTGAGGATTTTTGTGCATATGCCCATACATCCCGACTTGTGTGTCCAATTCTAAACTTTGGTGAACCAGGAAACCGAACTATGAATAGAGCAGGCTTGAGTCTTTCTGCAGAAGGTGTGCCACAGAGAACAGACACGCACAAGATCCTTTATCTTCTACAGGCAGATTCTGGTGCTTACATAACTGTACCCTTAACCCCCTCCCCGCATCCCCTGGGGCTAGATGCTCTGGCAAGAAGCTTAATCCCAGTGACCGCCGGAATTCCTCTCTGCTGTGCCTGGATTCCAGAGCCCTCTGCATCTGTGAGGACCTGGCGGCCAGTTGCGAAAGGTTATCAGTCCACTCTTGTTATCACTGAGTCACCAAGAGTCTCCCTCTGCCTGGCCCTTCAGAGCTGGCAGCTCGACCACTTTCCCAGCCATGCCTGAGGCTCTGGAAGTCTTTGCAAAGCCTGGGAGGCTGTGCAGGGGCTGGCCTGCCAATGCAGGAATCAGCCCGCATGGCGCCCTGCGGCCCTGCCCCCCCCCCCCCCCCCCCCCCGCCAGGAGACCTCCAGCCTGAGGGGGACATCTTCCCTCTGCCGGTCCTCAGAGGCATTTATCCCCAAGGCCCTCACTTTAACAAAGCTGTTACCAAAGACAGGAAAGGTGGTTGTACTCAAGTATTTGCCAGGAGGTCTGAAATCTGAAGCAAGAACACAACCTGCCTCCTCAAAAGGAGCCTAACTACCCTTTGGGCTTAGGGGAGGGAGCAGGTATCTACCGAGAAAAGGGACAAATGAGTTCAATAAAGTACCCCCCCATTAGGTCCTGCTCTGCCCAATTATGTGGCCCTGGGGAGACATGGATCTTACCCGCTTCCCCATCTTCCCATTTGTTCGAAGTGGGAATTTCAATCCCTGCCCGCCCCCACCCCCGGTGGGACACCACGTCCTCTGCTTGTCGGGTTTATCGCTCCGACTTTGTTTACCGTCTACGTCATCCCGAGAGCAAGAACGCAGACACTGTGCGTTGAGCCGGGGAAGGTCTGCCGGCGTTATGTTACCACCACTGTTCTAATCCTTCAGGCGACCCTGAACTTGAACTCTGAGCTCGGCCTGGAAACATCTGTCTCCTTCCCCAGCAGGACAGCTGCGCGCCTGCCCTCAGGGCACTGACAGTCCTCCCGTTGCCCAAGCCAACCCTCCTCCAACACATTTGTGAAGAGGGAAGAAGGGTTAGGAGTGGTCGCTCCGATCTCTTCGTAGAAAGAGGTCTTAGTATCTCAGGAGTAAAAATGAGAAGTGAATTTGAGGCATGACTTCCATACATGAGATTGTTCCAAGTTTTACCACAATGTCAGTCAATAGAAGACTACTGGAGAGTGTGTGTTAGAAAAGTAGAAACATTTTAAAACCGATGTATTCATAGTAAAAGTTTAAAAATGTGGAAGCTTGTTTATGAATAAATGTATAAAGTTGACATTCTCACAACTTAATGGGCTCGGTGTCTTCGGAGAACTATAGGACAGTGCTAACACAGGCTGCGGGACCAAACTTAACAAGCCAACGTGGTTGGGGTGAGAGACTTCTGAAAGCAATTAAGAGAGGAAATTGGGAGATCAAAGATTGGAGGGAAAAAGTGCAATGATGGCAGGAATGCAAAGTGGCCTGACACACCCGAGAGGGCGAGACATCGGGTCAGGGTAGAACAGAAAGCTTGAGGTCGGACAAGTACTGCTCAGGGAGTTGGTGTTCCACGGGCCAGCTGCAACAGCAAACACATCGGAAATAAGGCAGGACCTTGGAGGTCCCGTCGTGGCTCAGTGATTAACGAATCCGACTAGGAACCATGGGGTTGCAGGTTCGATCCCTGACCTCACTCAGTGGGTTAAGGACCCAGCGTTGCGGTAAGCTGTGGTGTAGGTCACAGACAAGGCTTGGATCTGGTGTAGCTGTGGCTGTGGTGTGGGTTGGCAGCTATAGCTCCAATTGGACCCCTGGCCTGGGAACCTCCATATGCCGCGGGTGTGGCCCTAGAAAAGATAAAAAAAAAAAAACACAACAGGACCAAAGAACCAGCAGTCATGTTAATTCAAGTAAGTAGAGGGATGGAATCAAAAAGATGACTATGCCTACAGGTGGAAGAAGAAAAACGAAAGCACACAGCAGCAGCTCACAAATTAAAACCAGGTGACAGATTCTTTGTTAGTTCAGATAGATTTAGTGTTGTCTGGGTTGTAAGTCTGTATGTAGCCCGGTCACAAAATAAAAGTGTGACCTTTAAAGAGATTAAAACAAGATATAGCCTGTGCTTGTTTGTGTTGAAGTTCTTCTATAATTTTGTCTGAAATACCTCCAAATCTAAAATTTTTGCTTGGGAAGGATAAGATCACACAAAAAAGCACTTGGTATTTCCAAGAAAAAAAAAAAGATATAAATAATTAGGGTAATAGTATGTAAATTTATAGTAGAATTAACTCCAAATTAGCCTAAACATTTAAAAATGTTTTCGCTTACAATTCTAAAGGATTTCAGGACGCTCTAAGATATCTTTTAAAATAACCAGTGCATGTAGCATAGGTTCTAAGATTTGAATTTTTAAATATTTGATTACCATCTCTCCAAAAATGAAATGTATTTTTCCATTTCTCTATGAAGTGGTAGTCTTTATTCTGCTTTCCAGACCATACTGGAAGAGATCTAAAAGAAGTTAGAGCCAGAAACCTATATTACTTTTAGTTTTTGTTAAGAAACTCTTGTAATTCATTAGGTAGCCACCAAACTGGAACATATACTTTCATCAAAAGAAACTTCACCCATGGAAGGCAGCATTCTTTCCTCGAAGAAACAGGATTAGAAAGAGACCCATTTGCCAGCATTTCCCATAAATACAACACCAGCAATCCCTTCATCTTTCTTCAATCCGTATGAATATTCAGCAGAAAAAAAGGAAATGCCAGGGGCCCTGGTGGGTGTTTTTTTTAGGGTGAGACAATCAATAAAGCAGTAGTTTTCAGCTCCATTTTACTGCCTGTTGCGTCTTGTTCAAGAAGAATTTGCATAAATCTAATACCTGTATTGAGCAACCTTTATGTTACCATTTAACCCTTCCTTCGAGGAAGAACAGCTTTGGGGACTCATGGGTATTGAAAGATGCCATCTAACAGCAAATCAATAAGGTAGTGACTGCTGGCCTGTGTGAATGAAGTGAGGGATTCTGAAACACAGCATCATTATGTCATTACATGTGTGTGATATTTTTGGGTATTTTGCAAGATAATTCCTACATATATGCTAAGAAACAGATGGTAAACATAGGGTCCAATTTTCATTTCTCAAGCAGTCATGTTACTGATTTGAAACTTTCAAACTGAGCTGTGTTCGGAATTATCATCTTAAACTTGATCGGAGTTAAAAGCATATGTCTGAAACTTTTAAACATACATCAAATGATTTAAAGAATTAACTCCCCCTAGAAAATGAGCCTCGCTATTAGATATGTGCCTTGAAGCTATGTATGGGCCCAAATACTGATTTAATCTAATGAAGACAAGTTATAAAAATAACCACAGCAAAGGTGGTTGCTCTGCCTCCATTTATGTGTTTCAACACAGAGGAGACCTCTGTAGGGCTGCCTATGTGCTTCCTAAGGCACCGTCTATAGATAAACAGGAGACTTTGTTCCCTGGGTCTTTTCATTCAGAGCCTTTCGCGAGCTGTGAATTCCCTCTAAAAGCACCTATCAGCATGAATAAACTGATAAAAGCGGACGTGTGAAATGCCTTTCACTTAACTAACAGGCATGACTCCAAATTCTAGAACCCCCAGTGCTTTCATCTGAAACCCTAACCCACGACGATAGTAAACATGATGTGACAGAAGGTCCTGCACTCTTGTTACACGATCTTTGGGCCACTGTCAAGTGATTGTTAAGGACAAGCTTTGGCAGACGTGATCCATTCCTGTATAGTCTTCCGAGCATCTTCCGTGAGTGTGGCATTCCATTTTATAAAAAAAAAAATTAATAAATCCAGTCAGCCTTCCCAGAACATTTATTCATTTGTTCATTCAGGAGCTGCCACCCTGGGGAATGAGAGGGGGACAAGTTACGCCCCCTGCTTTCAAGGCCTGGTAAAGACATCAGGCCTGGGAGTTCCCGCTGTGGCAACCAGCTGGACTCGTATCCACGAGGATGCGGGTTCAATTCCTGGCCTCGCTCAGTGGGGTAAGGATCCGGCATTACTGTGAGCTATGGTTGTAGGTCGCAGATGCAGTGTGGATCCTGCGTTGCTGTGGCTGTGACGCAGGCCGGCAGCTGCAGCGCTGATTCGACTCCCAGCCTGACAACTCCCATATGCGGTATGTACAGCCCTAAAAGGGGGGGGGGGGAGGGGGGGCGGTAAGACAAGGAGAAACAGAACTGTATGGAGATGCTAGCAGGGTCACAGTAGTGAGTTCTCAATTACCGATGGGTCAAGAGAATAAAAGCATTAGTAAAATATAGAATTTGAGAATAAAAAAGCTTATTGAAAAGAATTTACCTAGAACCCTGCAGAGAAAATATGCATTTTTTCCTCAAGCACACATGGGAATGTTTTCATTTTCGAACTAGTTCGTAAGTCTCAATTTCGGAGAATTATGTCACAAAGAAAAATAACACTAACACAAAGGTAAATTTAAAAATCCCCATATATTTGGGAAATCAGACATTTCTACATCACTTATAAAAACAGAAGTAAAATAATAAAGCAAATACATATGAGCACTTGTAACATTCAATGTAACATTTCAATTATTAGATCCCTCAGTTTACAAGAAAACTAGAGTATCTTAACAAATGTGTGATATGGAAAGAAGAGAGCCAAAAATTGGTGTCCCAAGAAAACTAGTAAAACAGATAATCCTCTAGTGAGAATGGCAACTGCAAACAGAAAGAACACAGAAGTCATCCTTAGCGTTCATGAAAAGGGAGCGATTACCACAGATGAAGAGACTAGGATGATGAGACTTACAGACAGATCTGCACCAACAAATCAGAAGACTAAATGGACAAGTTATTCCATACATATTTTCAAAATGGATTCAAGGAGAAACAAAGCCTATTTCTACCTTATTTTTAAAACTGTTCCATAAGCAGTTTAAAACCTTTCCACAAGAAAAAGCATTTGGCCTAAATCGTTTCATAGAACTTTTCCATATTGTTCTACTTTTATATAAATCCTTCCAGAAAATAGAAGGCACTCTCCAACCCATATCCTTAAGTTTGCATCTGCGGCTTTGACCTTGGAGCAAACAAGGACAGGGCATGGTGGAAGTTCAGAGCAATCTCACTGAGGAAGGCAGAAGCAAAATTCCTAAATAATGTATGAGCAAACCAAACTGAGCTATGAAATTAGAAGGAAAAAAAAAAAAAAAGACAGCCAAATTGGGTTTATACTAGGAAAGCAGGGAGGGAGGTCTTAAATAAAGATGTTTTTAATGATTCATGTTAAAAGATCAAACACACTTTGATGCTCATATGGTTTAAGCATCTCAATAGATGAAGAAAATGTATTTGATAAAAAAAATCCATCCTTGACACAAAATAGTTATCAAACAAGAAATAAGAGCTCCCACAAGATAAAGGCATCCACCAAAATACCTAGAGCAAATATAATTCCCAATGATAATCATTTTGAAGCATTCCCTTTAAAGTTGGGTTTCAAATGACATTAAGACTTGCGTAAATTAGAACTCACAAGAATAGGAAGACATAAACCGAGAGATGATATTTGCAATACACAAAACCAAAAATACAGATTAGTTTCTGTAACGCAGAAGAGAATCCAAGATATCACTAAGAAAAATAAACAATTGTATGGAAATCCAATAGCAATGGACACGAACAGCCATCCATACAAATGACCCAAAACCATAAGAATTCTCCACTACCTTGGTAATCACTGAAACGTAAAGATGACAGGATACTGTCTTACACCCCTTAGATAGCAAAAATCATGACGTCTGACAGTCTTAAGTCTAAGAGCACAGGCATCGATGGCAATACTAACAGTGTTGAAAGCAGGATTTAGCATCACTTTTAAATGTTAAGCTTTTAACATTTACCTACCCTGCAGCCCAGGCAATTTTTCAGAGAGAGAACCCCTTGCAGTGCATTCGAGACAGGTGCTGCGACAGCAAAGAGAAGGTCAAACAACCCAAATGTCTTTCAGCACCTCAATGGATAAGCTGAAGTGTGTCCACATGCTATGAAGTATTACATAATGAAAAGAAACTCATTTAACAAAATTTTTCTCCTCCTGAAAGTGCTAGCTTTGACCCATCAGTGCAGAACAGATGCTCAGCAGGTGAGCGTGGACCATGGGCGGCACCGTGGGATGATCTGGGAACTCATTAAAAAACGTGAAACCCCTGGCTCCATCTCAGATGTACCGGGTCACAGACTACATGTTAACAAGACTGCACTCATGCTAAAACTTGAGGAAGCACTGCCCTCCAGGAGCTGTATTCATTATCTGCTGGATCATCTGCTACTTAGATCCTCTATGACGTCCAAATATTGCTTTCGGCCACTCTAGCATTCAAATACACGTAAATGGGTTTCCACTCTGTCAGGCATCCGACTAACGGCTAAAGATACAAACAAAATACTCTGGAGCTTTAGCGTTGAAGAGCTCAGACTTATACACACATACACACGCGCACTTGCAAGAAGAGTGACATAACCTGGTGTGACCAAATTGGTTTCAATTACACTTTTCATAACATATGGTATTTTACATCCTGTTCATATAATTATGTGCACACACCCACTTTATTCTCCTCTTATGTTCTGACGATGAATACTGACACTCCCTTCCAGTAATACAAAACACATTTACTCAGTTTGTGTCACACCGTCAAAAACCGAAGAGCTTCGGTGAGAACTTCGCTTACCTTTTGCACCTAAGCTTGGAATAGAGCACAATTTTTCACTGGATCCTCTGGCTGGCCCTGATCCATTCAACCTTTGAGTGGGTTCCAGGACGACTAGCTCAGGCACTAATTCAGGCAGTTTTTGAAAGGGGCCAGTAATACTCCTAGCATAAATTCTACTATGCGATATGATGTCTCTTTCCATCCCGAAGCAAAATGCATAATGTGCTCTACTTGCATATATGTTACTCTTGTAAGTGTCCGTGATGTTTTCATTTTTCATAGAAGCATGCTGGCTCTAGGTTACAAATCCCCACCCACACAGGTGTGTTACCTTAGACTCAGGTCCCGTGACTACTGTTACCACCTCTGCCTTGGACAGCAAATGGCTCTCAGGGAGCTTTTGAACCAAGAAATGCAAATACACCTCCTTTTACACAGAGTTGAATTCCTAGAAAATCCACTATTCAAGCCACACGAAAAACACAAGCTATACAACAATTCTAGGTTCAGGTCATTTTAAGCAGGTGTTCTTCAACCTGGAAGATTATCTGGTACCAAAGAAATCTATACAAGACCAGGTAATTCTAGGGTGTGTGATATGGACCTGACCTTTGCAAGACGTCCAATATCCTTGGCTTCTATTCAACCCTTATCATGGTTCCCAGTTCACGGTGACAAGAGAAACTGCCCCACATCAAGTTCCTTGGAAGAGAAACCCTCCAGGAGGCAGTACCGCCCCACTGAGAACACAGCTCTCAAGAGCCTTCCTGCCTGAGTCCCCACCTTTGACCCCACACAGCCTTTGGAAAGAAACCTGTCACGTCATAAGTGGATATTTACTTTCATCGCTTCGGTATCGCCTCTTCTCTGTCACACCAGTGTGTTCCTTCTACCAGGTAGCAAGGGCAATGATTAATATTGAGAATTCTTACAAGCCAATTTCAGTCTTGGTGGTGTAAATCCACCGTGGTGGGGATATTTAAACAACTGAAACTGGCAAGTGCTACAAAAGTCAGGGCTTGTTTTGCTGGAGGTGGGGGGAGGGCCCGTGGGTAAATGTTTAACAGCATACTGCTGATTTTACACGAAGGACCTCTGCCAACTTCCTCTTATTCTCAGTTTTACATATTCAGGTTCAAGTTCCTTTACTGCAGTGCGTACTTACTCCTTCGACGGACCATGTTGGGTGGGATTATTCCTGAAGGAGCCGTGCTCGTTTCAATACAGTAGGTCAGAAAGAACTAGACGCCCACTTACTTGGCTTTCATGACTGAAAAACGTACCCTTAATTTCAAGGTATGAAAATGGCCTGTTGCTCACTTTTTCAAGGCACTGATTAAGATCTCCTTGTAGCAAAACATACACACAACTCCCATCATATGCAGAAAAGAGCTTCTTTCCCGCGTTTTGATGAAGGTGTAACTTAAGGCATGGGCAGGGGTGACGGGGGGGGGAGAGGCTGGAAAAGTTTCCTCCTCTGCCGTCAAGGCTGCAGCTTGCTCAGGGTTCAAGCTTCAAGTGGTTGCCAGGGCAAGGTCACATGTCAATGGAACTGCTCAGAGCGACAAGGGGACTTTGAGCCCACAGGGCTAGTGTGACCAAGGCTCTAAGTTGGGCTCAGAGACTACTGGGCCTGAGCCCAGGAACTGGCACCCTGAGCAAGCAGAGGCCTGGACACACCTGCCTCTTATCTTGACCCCCGGGACTGCCACAGGTGGGGGTGGTCCTGAGGCTCCTCCCAGGGGTGGGGAGGCAGTAAAATGGGCAAGTGAAAGGGACCACAAGGGGGAAGACAGGGTGGCTACTCACAGGGACCAGGTCTGCCAGAGGGTCTGCAGGCAGCTGGTTGAAGATGATTTGGGGAGCAGCCAGAAATAAGAATTACTTGAAAACAAAAAACCTTGGAAGTCTGTTGTGGCTCAGTGGGTTAAGGACCTGGCATTGTCACCGCAAAGGCGCAAATGGCTGCTGTGGTGCAGATTCCAGCCCTTGCCCGAGAACTTCCACATGCCATGGGTGTGGCCAAAGAAAACAGAAAAACTAAGCCACAGGGAAGCTGTTAATTCCGCAAGAGATGTGGGTTCCACTTCAACTAGAAACACCGTTACTGGGACTAGCTTGATATGCAAATGATAACTGAGTTACCATTGAGCTAGTGCTTCTTAACTTCAGTGTAGGGAACTGTTTCCCTCGGCACTTAATTCAAACGTAGATTATGGAGCCCTAACCCCAAGATCGTCCTGCTTAGGGCTGGGTGGGGGTCTGAAGCCACACTTTAAACCACCCCTCCTCTAAAGCATCAGGCACACTGGACTAACCCCTTTTATTTCTGAGCCAAAAGAAAAAAAAAGTTGCTTGTATTCTTGAAGAAATTCACCTTCACACGATCTAATCATGTCCATACCTTAATTCTGACACAAAAAGATTTTACACACTTCCCAAATAATTAAGAACATCCTTTGATTACATCAGATTCTAAGAGTTTAGGAGTTTCCTTAGGGTGCAGCAGGTTAAGGATCTGGCATTGGGGCAGGGGCTAGGGTTGCTGCTACAGCATAGGTTCAATCCCCAGCCCACGATCTTCCGTGAGCCTCAGGCATGACCCCAAAAAAGGTTTAAAACTTTGCAGAGAGAAATATTACCCCATAGGAGGCGGGATCAGCACATGGTCAATTAACAAGTTACACAAATTATTTCCACTTGTCCTCAGTGGAGCAGCAAAGCCGTTATAGCCAGGTGAGCTAACGAGAGTATAATGAACTAAATACTTTGCTTTTTTGAAGGGCGTATTCAGGTAGAGCCAGATGTGACCCAGCTGATGTAAACATGTGTCCCCACGGTGTTCCTTCCTCTGCACCACAAACCCGCAAACCTGACCTTCAAATTCTGTCTGCATGACAGTGACATAATCCAAGGACAATGTCAGAAATGTTTTGTTTCCTTTTAACCTGAAACAATAGCTTTTATCTAGTTATTTGTTCACTCACCTGCTGAACAGATCAGCTCTGGCATTGTTTAAAGTAACAGCAGATTTGGAGTAGAAAAGCATTGTCTTTAGGGAACTTGCAACAGAACCAACCCACCAGTGTCACGTGAAAATTGATTGGCCTTCAATCTCAAGCTCTTGAGGTCTTGATTCTTAATTCCACTCTTTAATACCTTACAGCTAGTTATGGCCAGAAGAGCATGAAATTTGTGTTTCCCTAATTTTGAGGCACATCATGACGGTTTTTTTTTTGCTACGGCTCCACCCACAGGATATGGAAGTTCCTGGGCCAGGGACTCAATCTGAGCAGATCTCAGCTGCAACAACGTGGGATCCTTTAGCCCACTGTGCCAGGCCGGGGATCAAAGCTGCACCTCCACAGCAACCCAAGCTGCTACAAATTCTTAACCCACAGCACAACACGAACTCTCCACGTGGATTTTTTTTTTTTAAATGAGCTATGTCCTTGATCAAATGGATAGTCAGACAAAAGGAATAGGATGTGATTCATGGCAGGGCCGCTCCAGAGGGCAGTGGGTCCTTTTCCCGAATGAAAGGTCAGGTTACTCGGTCACCGTGATGTTTACCAAAGGTATGACTAATTCCAATATTCATATTCTACTGCCTTGCACCCTAGTGTCAAAACTGCATTTCATAGCTTCACTAGACTCACACTCTGTCTACCCCCAAATGAAGCACATACAAGCTGTCTGACATCGGCACTCTCCCACTGAGCACTGCAACAGCCCGTCCGTTTCTATGGTTATTGACTAGCCTCCCAGACAGTGTTAACAAGTAGATTTATTCATCTAAACACTGGGTAGATTATGAAAGTTAAAGGTAGTATCACAATTACACAGTGAACCCACCAGGTATGATTTGGGGACAGGTAAATTTGGGGAAACCAGAGCAGGAGAATAGTGTTACGTAGTTAACACCACGTTCAACCAAAACCCCATAATCGCTGACCATGGCATGCGATGGGGGTGACGGGCTGGGAAGCAGAACTGAAGCTTCCTCCGCATTCCCTGTGAGGCCACTGCTCCAAAAACAACTAGCCCTGGGCTACTTCATGTGACGGACTTGCCAGACGGGAAGACCCAATTCTTTCCACTCAACTAAAGTATGTTAAATTACAGTACAAATAATAGTACCATCCTAGAGAAGTCTTTTTCCTTTAAATCTTGTTCCAAATAGCCAATATATTTCTTTATTTGAAGGTTGGTCGTTAAAACATCAAATTTAGATAGTCTTATGGTATTATTACAAAATTATAGAAGCCAGTGTTTTACTAAGCTGCTGATTGTAACTGGAAATTTTAACTGTTTCCCAAAGTCATAGTGACAGAAGGTTGATCTGAAACAGGGGCCCTCTAATACTGTCATCTTTTCATTTCCTGCCACTGTTGGCTTTAACTCAATGCATTTTATTGCATTTATAGTTGTACAATGATTGTCACAACCCAATTTAATAGCGTCTCCATCCCAAACCCCCAGCCCATCCCCCCACCCTTGGACCTGTCTCCTTTGGAAACCCTACATTTTTCAAAGTCTGAGTCAGTACCTGTTCTGCAACGAAGTTCATTGTGTCATATATATATTCCACATGTAAATGAAAACATGATGTTGGTGTCTAACTTCGCTTAGCATAGTAATTTTTAGGTCTATCCAAGTTGCTGCAAATGCCATTATTTTTTTCCCTTTTAATGACTGAGTGATATTCCATTGCGTATATGTACCATATCTTTATCTACTCTGTCAATGGACATTTTAGGTTGTTTCCATGTCTTGGCTACTGCATCTAGTGCTGCAATGAACACTGGAGTACATTTATCTTTTTGAGTCATGGTTTTCTCTGGATAGATGTGCCCAGGGATTGCTGAATCAAATGGTAATTCTTAGTTTTCTGAGGAATCTCCATACTGTTTTCCACAGTGATTACACCAATTCACCTTTCCATCAACAAGGTAATAGGTTTCCTTTTCCTCCACACCCTCTCCAGCACTGACTGTTTGTAGGCTTTGTGATGATGGCCATTCTGGCTGGTATAAGGTGGTACCTCATATTAGAGAAATCTGATGAACATCTTTCCATGTGTTTAGCCACGTGTATGTCTTCTTTTGGAGAATTGTCTGTTTAGATTTGCACAGTTTGATGGGGTTGTTTGTCTTTTTGGTATTGAGCTGAAGGAGGTGTTTATAAATTTTGAACATTAATCCCTTGTCAGTCACTTCATTTGCAAATACTTTCTCCCCTTCTGTGGGGGTTGTCTTTATTTTGTTTAGGGTTTCCTTTGCTGTGCAGAAACTTTTAAGTTTAATTTGGTCCATTTGCTTATTTTTGTTTTTATTGCCATTACTCTAGGAGGTGGATCTGAGAAGATATTGCTATGGTTATGTCAGCCTATGTTTTCCCCTAAGAGTTTCTAGTATCTGGTCTTATATCTAGGTCTTTAATCCATTTTGAATTTATTTTTGTGCATGGTGTTGCAAATGTTCTAATTTCATTCTTTTACATGTAGCTGTCCAGTTTTCCCAGCACCACTTATTGAAGGGTCTCTTCATTGTACATTTTTCTAGGCAACATCTTTCTACCCCCCAACACAAGCACTCCTAGACAACACCTTTAATTTACGGTTTTCAAAGAATACAGACGTAAATTTTACCAATATCAAAATTTTTCTTTGCAAAAATTTGTAAATATAAATGGCACATCATAAGGAGTTTTTATTGATATTTTCATACTTATTTTTCCTTTTACCATATCCCACAGCCTAGCGCAAAATGTAACTACAGCGGAAAAGTAAAAAGAATTAGCAAATTAAGAGGGATCTACAGGTTTCATATTAACAGAACAGTAAAACATTTTCTTGGCATGTAGTATAGTGACTCCATTCAGTTTTCTCATTCAGGAGGGAAAGGAATAGCATCTTCTCAGAGGTGGAGTATGACGACAATTTGCACAAAACCAACCATGAGGTTTTTCTCTTGGTGTCAATCATTCATTATTTCGCTAAAATATTGATAAGCAGTGGTCTGACATTTTGCTTAAATTAAAAAACTTTGAAGAAACACTCAGTTATAATCCACCAGAAATATCCAAAGATGTAGGACCAAGGTCCCAGCTCCCCAGAGGCTCACCACCTGGTGGAGGTGGAGGGATGCACACACTACTGACCGTGACACAGGCAGACAACAGAAGGGGCTTCCACAGCAACAGTATTTCCAGAAATAAGTTTGCCTTCTGGCATCAGGAGCCACTGCACTTGAATAAGTCATAGGAGGAAAAGGTTTTCACCAGGCAATGGTACATAAAGAGGACTTTGGAGTCAAAGGGAACAAGATGAGAAAAGGCATGGAGGTCCAGCAAAATGGGCTGATTTGGATAAATTGGGATGTAAAGAATATAAATGAGATGGATCTGAGAATCAGGGATGGCAACAGGAGATAAAGATCCTTACACTTGCTTCTAGGAGTCTAAAATCATCTATGGGCCAATGATGAATTTTATGGGGGGAAAAGCAATGAATATGGTTTCCTGGGATGAAGCAGAGGTTGGACTTAAAAGGATGAGGTGCAGGATGGGAGGGTGGTCAGGGATGTTAGAAGAATTAAGGACAGGCAGAGATCAGGGTGACAGCAGGGCATCTGCAGAAGGTGATACTTGATAAAAAGGGAAAAAAGGACAGAACTTGCACTTTCCAACCTGTCATGCCAAAGTAGTGCCCTGTTTTTCTCCTTGCTGAAATAATGGCCTCAGATAGATCTTGTCATATTTGTGTCACAATGACTTCACTAAATTAATACCTATGCAAGGAAAACTAACTTTGCTTAAAAGAACAGGATGGACTGAAGTAAGGGTTCACCAAAGGTGACGGAACCAAAACAGATGATGAGTCTTCCTTTTCTTGTTACCGCTCTTTCGCATCTCCCTTACACAAAACACGTCTTCCATTCCTCTTTGAGTGCAGACCCAAGCCCTTGACGTGGTTGGTCTACAGGATGCTGGAAGGCTTGCCCTCATTTCTCAAGCTTTGTCACCTTGCCCCTTGCTCTCATCTCCAGCATCACTGGTTTATCCTCAGTCTTTCAAAATAGCTGATTCCTCCTCCATGAGCTTACCAGCATCGTCTATACCAAACACTTTGCTTTGTTATTTGCAAACATGAACTCACCCCTCAGCTCCTGTTCAGATGACTTGTGCAGAGCATTCAGCATTCATCCTGGCTGCCCCACCTCCTTGTCAGGGTCTTTGGAAATAATCTCATAGTACTACATTCTCTCCTTGGAAGCAACTCTTGCGTATTGTGACTGCACATTCGCTGGTGATGTTATTTAGGCTAAACCCCATGGAAAGAGGGCTTTATCTAGTTAGCACTCTATCCCCAGTATATAACAAGTTATATGTTCAATAAACCTTTTGAATTAAGAGTAATGAATGGGTAAAAAAAAAAAAATAAAGTATCGAGGAAGGTCTCCCATTCCCATCCATTTCACCTTGCCTTTGGGGAATTCTCCCATACCCAACATCCCTCTACCATGTTAAACTAAGAAGCACTGACTCCTGGTCCTGACCAAGGCTGGGCTGTGTTACAAGAGACACTGAGAGCTGTCACTGGTCGCTGTCTTTGCCATCCAGAAGAAACAGTGCCAGCTTCAGGATGCCAGTTTTTTTTTTTTTTGGATTCTGGACTTCCCTCAGAGGAAGGAGGAAAGGCATTTGCTGGTTCATCCTACCATGGTAGAAAGTTTATTTATTAGAGACCACGTCTACCCAACAGCACTTAGACCTCTCTCCGTCTAACCTAACACAGGCTCTGCGAGAATCCGTTGCTCTTTCCTACTGCACTTGGCTCCTGCCATTGACCACACAGCTTTTCAAAAACTCTGACATTCTGGTTTCCAAAATTCACTTGGAACTCCATCAGAGCCCTCCCTTCCAGCAGTTCCAACCCTCAGTTTGAGAATTAAGGCATGAAACACATGGAAATACAATGTTCCAATCCATCTAATTAATGCATTAAGTCCCTCATTTGCATAGTACAAATTTCCCTTTATGCTTTCAGTTGCTTGGCAATTACTTGCCTCAAGAAAATATATTAGCAGTTAAAATGCGGCTTAATAATAAGAGAAACACAGACATCAGCCCTATTTCAAAAAGCATACTTCAGAAAGGAAAGGGGGAAAAAAAAAATCCATGTAGGATTTCAAATCCTATAAAGTAGCTGAATCACCCAATTTTGAAAAAATAATTTAACCACAGGAAGTAAAGTAACATCCATTACTCTGGCAGGCTAGAGGAGCCTCCATTCAAGTCTGCACAGCAGATGCTACCCACAAAGCTATGTAGCATCTCCCCAAACATATCTTCATTGTAAAGGGCACAGAGACTGGAAGCCCCTTCCGACTTTACCAGGAAAGAGGACAAAGTAGATTTAACTCCAAAATTACACCAGCCTAGGAGCGGCGCTCCCATTAGAACTGAAATTCTCCCAAATAGGGGTAAGATCTTGAACCAAACTTAACATGAACAAAGCACTATAAACCATCCTGAATCACTGGAAAGAGGCAGATGGAGGGGCAACTTTGATCCTAAATTAATCCCAGCTTGCGTTGGAAAGCCATGTGCTCCGCAGGCGGCCAGGGAGGGGCATGGCTCCGTGGGCTCCACTGCACTGCGCATGCTCCTCCGGACAGCCTGCGTTTGAACAGGAGAGCGGGTGTCCTCTGCTTGGAGCGCCTCTTTCTTGGTGTGTGCAAATGACGTCCCACCAGGAGTCGAGGCCGAAGGGGCAGCGTGACCTTCACTAATTTAGATTTAAAATCAAAACATACGCGAAGCAAGCAATGCGATCTTGCTGTGTAGCACTGGAAACTATACCTTGTCACTTATGATGGAGCATGATAATGCGAGAAAAAAACCAAACATGTATGTGTAACTGGGTCACCATGCTGTACAGCAGAAAATTGACACAACACTGTAAACCAGCTATAATGAAAAAAAAAAAAAATACACGAAGCAGCATTAAGATGCACATGAGGTTGGCCATAAGAAAGCAGGTACTCTCCAGCTCAGAAAACCCTGCAGAGAACATTTCAAAATGCAGGCCTGCAAAGGATGACCAATATGTTGAAAAGCCCCCTCCACCAATTTTGGTCTTTCACATATGATCAAAATTCAGAAAAACCTTGACAATGTTTTATAACGACATAACACGATTTTAAGTAGCACATTAACACACATAGAAAACTTTATATAATTCCTACTGATACTTAGAACTGGCAAGTGGCCTTTTGACTACCCTTGTGCCTCAGAGGAGGGCAGTTTCCGAGAACTGAAAGATGAATTGTCCAAGATATCGAAAAGTCTCAGTCATGACAAAAAGGGGATTTTATGCTTCCAAAAGCAAGCTGAAGGAGGAGAAAAAAGTTAACATGTGAACTCAAGTTGTACAGAGTGTACACGGGGTATGCGCTTTCAAACTCAGGACCTGATGTGCAGCATGTGAAAGTCAGTGCAGAATGGTCCATTCTCCTACTAAATTAGAATGGACATTTTCTCAGAATGCCATTTTTAGCACATATATACAGATAATAAAGTGAACATGAGATGGGAGAAAAAGGTACAATGCCCCAATAACTATATGAAATGAAGCTTAACAAACATACATTCGACTGGAGGAATATTAGGTGTGCTTTCCTAACCAGACACCCTAGTTTGAAAACATCAGACTCAGAGCCAAATATTCAAAGGGAGCCTCCTAAAAATTGTTTTTAGTGCTATGAGCAGGGTAACCTATGATAGCCACATTTCTTGGGACTGTTGTTAGGGAAAGCTCTCAACTTCGAAGATCAGACGCGGAGCTGTTTGAGGAGATGTTTCTACACAGGTCTGCAGGTTTCCTAGACTGTGATTTCAGAACCCTCTTCGACTTCATTCTGGTTCTTCCCATCTTGATCGTCACTAAACCTCCTAAGGGAGGCTCCCCACTGCCTCCTGATTTTCTTCTAAAAATCCTTCGAAACACCAGAACTGTCATTCTTACTTCCCATCTCTATGCAGTTATCCAACAAGTCTTGCATTTTTTCATTTTTTAGCCAGATCCCTTCCAACACCTGACGGGGAAATTCAACATCCTCATGCAGGCACAGGGCCTTATACATGTGGCCCAAGCTGACCGCCTCCCCCACAGACCTCTGCAGCCAAAGGGCTCTACCTTCCTGAGTGTCTCATTTTCATCCTCCTATCACCCCTGTTCTCACTGCCTGCCCTTCCCAGTTTCACACGTCTGAACTGAACCCTGAAAGCCAAAAGCAATGTAACACCAAACTTTTCTGAGCCTGTCCTTCCTGTCTCCTGCCTGCTCTGAATTTTCCTGGAAGGTTTAAGTAGCCCTTCACAGGCATCATATGCACAAGGGCATGGATTGAGTCTCACCTCCCCCCGTGAGACAGACTTGGAAGGTGGCCCACCCTGGGCACATCCGGGGTATCCTGTAAGAACTTAACAACGAGCTCTTGGGGCCCAGGGGGTCCTGCTTGGCAGGGTTTGCCAGTCACTGTGGTATACATACTTCCTGGTCATCATCCATGTTAAGCAGCCTCCCTGAAGGCGTAGTGGGGGAGAGAGGAGCAAAAGCGTGTTCTGCAGGATTTTCAACTTAAACAGCAGAGGTCCTAATAAACGCATCACTATATATAGACAAGCAACAGGGACCTACTGTACCGCACAGGGCAATCTAGCCAATGCCCTGTAATAACCCATATGGGAACAAAAATCTGAAAAGCAATGGATGTGTATGTGGATAACTGAGTCACTTTGCTGTACATCTGAAACATTGTAAGTCAGCTATACGCCAATAAAAAAAGATGACAGAATGAAATTAGGATGTGATGAATTAAGCCTTTGCATCTTCTACAAATACGATTTATATAAGATTCTCATTTAAATTTTTAGCTGAAGTATAGTTATTTGCAATGCTATTAGTTTCAGGTAAAGCGAGTCAGTTATACCTACATTCTTTTTCCGATTCCTTTCCATTGTAGATTATTCCCAGATATTGAATGCAGTTCCTTATGCTATACAGTTTAACAGCGGTTATGATTACCTGCAACATTCCTGGAAATTTAAAAGTCTGTTATGAGCTAGTACAGAAACGCTCCAGCAGAGAAACCCCTTTCCTACCCCTGAGCAGTGTTGTGAGACCTTGAAGAAATTACTTGGGGAGCTTTAGTTTGCTCATCTGAAATACAGCAACACAATATTAAGTTATTGAAAGGATAAAACATTTACAGCCACGCCTCATAGCTGGTTAGATCTCACAAAAAGGGTGGTGTTCCCTGCAGTATCAGTTCCATCTTATAAACCTCACAGCTCTTAGCACTGTCTTAAGTCTTTGCAGATACATCCCGTTGTACAAGTTATAAATTTTTATTCCTAGACATCTCTTTGTATGTAGACTTTGGGCATGTTAGCTAGGAAAGACTGCCTCTGAGCAAAGGGGCTGTCTTTTTTGTCTCGGGGCAGATCAGTGTCCTCAATAAGGACCCATATCTGGAATATGGCTATTATTAGCCCCAGTGGAATTTGTGGAAATCAACCCAATATTCCCCGAAGAGTTTCATTTTTTTTTTCCCTCTGACAGGTGGTGTTTTAGTGCACTTTCACTGTCACCAATAAATACCATCAGTTTTACCATTAGTCTAACTATGTCTATTTTTAAAAATAACTTTTAATCCGCAGGATGCTTCATGTCCCAGTGATCAACAGACATGCTAGAGAGAAGGGCATGTTTATAAAGCAGAAGCCTGCATCAGTGAGAACCAACCCAACACGGTTTCTCTTCTCACCGAGCACAATTTGAGGGCAACAGTAAAATTTGAACAAGCTATTGTTTTGCAAAGAAGTTGCTTGTTTTCAGCCAAGAGCTTCTTGCTTGAAGGGCACAGGGACGTAGAAGGAGCAGCGGTCTTTGCCTTGCCAGGTCACTCCCATTCCATAGCTCACCATTCTGTCCATTTTATCCTCTTTATGTGGTTTGTATGCATGCTTTTCCAGGGGCTTGCACACAGCTCCCGGGGTTATTCCATCTCCTCCTCCAGGTCTCCAATTTCTCTTCTGCTGACTTTCTTCTGTTAGCCCACAAACCAGATGTGTCCCTTAAACCCAGCCCTGCGCAGCACGCACGCAATCCCATTGGTCCTTATGATGCTGCTGCTCTTTTCACCCAACTTTTTAAGAGACTTATCCAGGCTCCTTACCTCCAATTCCTTGTTACCTCTGCACTGCGTGAAATCAGTATTTCACAGCCTCTATTCTACCAGTAAAACAAACCAATGCCTCCCCCCATCACAACACGCCACCCCCCTCCCCCCCATTCTCACCCAGGACAACCTCTGCGGTCCTTAACACCCCCAGCCCTGCCCTCTTTTCATTCCTTTAAGATTTTTAGTGTATGACTCAACTATTACCAGGCTGCAAACAGCACCTCTGTCCATGTCTCAAGTCCTCATCTCCCCACACTCACATTTCCAGCTGTGGGTTGGACTTTTCCAAATGAATCCTAAAGACGTGCTCAAACTAGAGCACAGCTGCCTCCTCTCAAAAAAAAAAAAAAAAAAAGTTTAAATGGTTCTGCTCATTAGTCAATGGCATCATCAACCATCCAGGAAGTTACTGTTGAAACTTGACAATCATCTTTGATGTATCCCCTTAGTTCCACACCCACGTCCAACCATACGTGGAAATCCTGGCAATTCCCTCTCAGGAAGCACACCCGCTGCCTCCTCATTGATACGCTCTCCTAAGGCTCTTCGCCGCGTCCCAACATGCTCTTCTGGATTGTAGATCTCGCCCATTCTCTTCCCTAATCTATCCTACCCCTTGCTTTCCAAACCACGTTTCTCAACAGGAATCTGCTATTATTCGACACTCACAGTTCCAATGACTCCCTTCCAGGTTGAGAGTAAAGTACAAAGACCCAGCCCAGCATTCAAATATTTATTTGGCCTCCGCCTATCTTTGGAGCATGGTTCTGCATTATATTCCACTCCCCAGAACCACCCTGCTGGCCCTAATGCTCCACTCCCTGCCCCCCAAAAGACCTAGTTCTTCTGTCACCCTAGCCTAAGCTGTCCCCTTTCTCCACAAAGCTCTTCCCCCTTCTTCCTCCTCCCATGGTTCACCTACTAGGGACTCAGGTCAAACTCAGCTTTTCCAGAAGCCCTTCCAAATCCCCCAGTTGGAGCCCATCTTTTCTTCTTCCCCTGTTAATGCTCAAGCTCCCCCCCCGCCCCGCCACACACACAGCATTTTGAACTAAAATCTCTATGCAGCTATAGCAGGTCTTTAAAAATTATACCCATACTCCTTAAAAGTGGCAACGTCTGTTTTACGATTTTAATCATTCACGACAGCAAAAGTATTTTTTGTGAGGTGAGTTACTTAAGAAATTGATCAAGAGCCTTGTAAAATGCTCACTTGTGCTGTGCCAATCCAGATTCACTCATTCTTATCACACTCCCAGCCATTCAAAGCAATAAAACATGGAATCTTTGGACTTTTCTTGGCAGCTTTAGCTCCTTTGACAGTGTCTGTTTCCTGGTGACGTGTTTATTTTGTGGTCTGTTTTATGATAAATTAAACTTCAGAACTCAGCCATCCCCGTGCCTGTGACATTTCCTGGAAAAGCTCATAAAGCTTACAGACCCTTCCCCTCAGGCAAAGCACAGAAGTAAATAGAAACATTTATATCCAGCTTCAGCAGGTTCACGCCCCCTCCCCCTTGAAACCTACGGACAGGACATCTAGGAGGTCACTGAACATCACCTAAGACTCCTTGAACTGGGGGACCTCTACCATCATCAGAGGTGCAACGGCCAACAAAAATTCTAAAGCCACTTAAAATTCATGACTAGACAAAATTATGCAGTCAGCATGATGTAGAGATCTCTTGAAATATCAGGAGCTTCATCTCACCTTTGAAGTTTTAGAAAATTCAGAAAAATTCTCTTCAACTTTCTTACAGATCATAACATTTTGTAACTAGGATGCTACTTTGGTTTCTAAAGTATTTTCTGAACTACTTGTACATAATTGTTATTAGTTACTAACTCTAATATTAAAAAGACTCCGTAAATACATCTAAAACTCTTTAGAATTAAAACATTTGAATGGTGTTGCAGACGTTTAGAATAGCCTTTTGAATCCCAGGCATATTCTTAAAAGCAGTTCATGACAACAGCAATAAGAACTATTTAAAAATGCTACTCCATGATGATTTAGTTATAATCTTGCCAAATTATCAAGTAAAAATTCTATTTAAGAAACTAGTTATTATACTATCAAACAAAAGCCTGAGAAATTTACTGGAATCTTTTTTTCTTGTTTGTAAAATCTGTTCCTCAGTTTATTGCAAAACCTCAAGAAGGGTGTTTTTTGGTTTCTCTTATGCACTCATTCTTTCCATGTCATCACACTTTCGACGTTTATAGGACACTTACTGTGCATTGAAAAGGTGCTTGGTTCTCAGAATACAAGGTTGAGAAAGATAGGTTGACTCCCATTTTCCTGAAGTTGACTGTCTAGCAGGTAACAGACAGTTATTTTAAATGTACAGTAGATGCCAAAGGCAGGCTTCTGAGCCAGACTGCGATGGTAAGGCAGGCCTCTTACAGGAGGTGGTACCCAGAGGGGAAGGAATCAGGGTAGGTGGGTGATGGAGAGGAATAGACTCTCTAACAGCTCAGCCACGGGAGCAGGCTGACATGATGGAAGGAAGAGTCAACATGCCTGCATCCACGTCAGAAGGGACTGGGGGGGGGGGGCGGGGGGAGGCTGAGAAGAGGCAGAAATCAGATTATGAGCATCTCTCAGGCCACATTTAATAGCTTAGACATTTTCCCAGAGGCACGAGGGAACCCCTGCAGTATAGTAAGCCAAGAGGCCACAAGAGTTGATTTGTCATTGTACAAAAAAATCACCCCAACTTCAGTGAAGAAAGGGGATTGGAGGAGATGGGCTGACAAGTCAGCCCATCACCCGAGTAACCTCAGGGAGACACTGATGGCCGAGTTCGTGTTGCTGGTCAGCCTGGCCTTAGAGTTGAGGACAGGGACAGGTCTAAGCGTGGTACGCTGTGGGCCCAGTGCCTCTCCAAGCTGGTCAATACAGCCCACTAGAGGTTCTAGAGAGACGCCTGCCCCTATGCTCTGCCTCCTGAATTAGCTATTAGTGACTGACCTACCGCTAAGTTTCCATTTTGGGGAATCACCAATCCATCTTAGTCTTCTCTTGGCCATATGCCACCTTTGGAACCCAATGGGCCACCTCACAAGGGGAGATGCCACATGTCAGCCTGCAAACGAATTCATCTAGGACCTCTCCCCAGTAGAAACCCCTCTTACAGCATTCCGTAGTAGGCTGATCCCAAATATGTCTTCTACAGTAAAGACCTTCTCGATCATTCTAACGCTTTTTCATGCCCATGGAACTTTGCACTTTATAATTTTCCAGACTGTAGTAGAGTTTGAGCTTTTTGTTTCATCGAAAAATGACACAAATGTAATATACACTTTTTGGTGAGTTTGGACATATACACACCTGTGTTACCATCACCATTACGAAAGTACTAAGCCAATTACCAACAAAAGCTTCCTCGTGTTCTTTGGTGGGGTTTGTTGTATTTTGTGGTAAGCACACTTAAGATCTTCAGCATCTCTTAAGTTGCACAAAACTGTATTGTTACAGTTAATCAATCTAGTTCTTTACATCTTGAAACTTCTATCTTTTTTTGCCTCGAAGAGCCAATACCTAGTCAACTGACCCACTAAAGATATGGGGGGGGGTGGCCTCAGAAACACACCAAAGCCACTTTTAAAACAGCCTATATTTCTTCTGTTAAATACCGGTAAATAGCTATGAGTTGATTATGATGTTTTGATCTGATCCATTCTTTACATTGGTCATTTGACTTCGAGCTTCTTTAGTACATATTATTTGAATTCAATAAGATACCAAAAAATAAAGCCATGTAGCCTAGATTTTTGTACACAAAGGTGAAATCCAGGATGAATGTTGAGCTCAGAGGATCCGAGATTATCGAACCTATCACATTGGCTCACGTGAAAGGAGAGCACCGAGTTTCTAGATTCCGCCCCCCCATTGGGATTCTAAAGCATCGGAATAAAGCAAACTGTTCTCCATGGGAAAACAGAGGCGGGCAGGTAATGGGGCTCCTGCAAATAACCCACTGGAGGCAGAGAAGAAAGGGCCTTAAGGAAGCCAAGCATCATAACAGTGACGGGTGTAATGTTTACCACATGCCCCGTGTGTGTCCTAGTTACGCAAGCGCAGCTCGTCCCCACAGCCCATTTGCAAGTGGACCTGACAGCCCGGCCCGCAGAAACCAAAGACTGCTCTACCATAAATTCTGCCGTGCTCGACGGAACGAATATCTGTCAGGCCTTTTTAAACTTCTCTTCCTTTAAGAGAGCAGCATCTGGCTCTAAACTGCACATTTAATTGGAAAATCCTTTAATAATAGCATTAATTTTCATTTTGCATTCTGGCCGGCTGTGACAGGGAACAAGGCCTGCATGTGGGAGGAGGGGCGGGGTGCAGGGTGGTGCGCGGGGGTGGGGGGGGGGGCAGGTGAGGGGTCAGCAAGCATCCTTTGCCAGCACCTCAGCCCAAAGATAAAATCAGGCACTGGAGGTGCATATGATGAAGGAATAGGCAGGTTTTTTTTTAATTGATAAGCTCTTTTAAACAGGACAATGCACTTCAGGCTTATCACAAACCACCTGGGCCCTGGAGAAGGCTTGGCAATGGTGACAAAGGCCAAGGGATCCCTGTCCTTGGACTGTCAGGGTTCTGACAGGTTTTTTCCTTATTAGGGCCACACCTGTGGCATACGGAGGTTCCCAGGCGAGGGGTCCAATTGGAGCTACGGCAGCCGGCCTACACCACAGCCACACAGCTTCCAAGCTGCGTCTGTGACCTACACCACAGCTCACACAACGCAGGATCCTTAACCCACCGAGCGAGGCCAGGGATCAACCCCACATCCTCATGGATATAATTGGGTTCTCAACCCACTGAGCCACCACGGGAACTCCAGCGACTACAACTTTGACCAATCTTACTTTGGGTTCTCACTTAACCTCATTTGGGTCCTCCTCTTTCTAAAGCGTGTGCTCCTTTTGATGGAAAAGCTAAAAGGAGTAATGGATGCCCCAGGCCACACCCCCACCCCCACCCCATGGGGCCCTTTGCAAGCTCCTCCCTAAAGCTTGCAGACTGGCCCCAGGCAGGTGAGGGATGGAGCCAGAAAGAGCTGCTGTCCTGGTTTAGGCTCAGCAAAGCACCCCAGGGATCTGTGCCTGGCAGGCCAGCAAGGTGGGGGCACAAACTGGCAGCATGGGGTGGGGGGGGGACAGGAAGGAAAGGGATGTAGCAAAGTGCCCCTTCCAGCACAGAAAAAGGACGAGCCTCTTTTGTTGGGCTTTCCAGTGCCAGGGACCTTGCACAAGATGAAAGGCCAAGCTGCCCCTCCCTCGAGGGCTGCCGGCTGCCCTTTTGTTTGGGGAAGGGCACACCCTGGGGTGGGGATTCCTAACCCGTTGCCATGACTAACCCGTCACACTAAGTTACAGGCCTGTCCTCTCTCTGCCTCCTCCTCCTCTTGAGCTGGCTTCAAATGGCCTAGATTTTCACTTCTTCAGGGGAAAGGGAACTTCACTTCTTAGGGTTTCTAAGCAGATGATCTCATTTTAAAGTCCTGGTCCCTCAGTGGCAGAGCAAATCTACATGAGAGATTTTTTATTTTTGTTATGTCAGATGTTCCTTGTTGTTTTATTTAAAGCTGGGTTTGGTGCATTAGCAATGCATAACAATAACTGCTTAACAAACACTGCAAAATGGGAACTCAAGTAGGGGGCCCCCCCGGGGTTTAAACAAAAAAAGGAAGAAACAACAGACAATTCTCTTGGACTCAAATTTTCCTCTTCTTTCACACAAATTTTCTAGTACGTAACCCCCCCCCCCCCGCCCCGCCCAAAGTAGGCTTTTGAAAAGAGGTCTGTGGTCTGACCCCCTCTTCAAATTTAAGTTTTATTACTAACTAATCATACTGCTCAAAAACCTCATTAACTTTTGGGGGGCAAAAAATAAAAATCAGACAGAATGACCAGGCTTGGCCTTTTGGCTCAGCCTTCAAAAAGCTTTAAAGTTCCTTAAGTGACAGGGTGATGACATTGGAATTGAGGCCACGTCAACCAGCCCACCCCCCAGCTCCAGTCACTGTTCCTCAAAGGCTACAAACTGAGCCCCTTGGACCTTGGATTCTCCCCCCAGGTCTTCACAATGTCTAGAACCACCGTCCCTGGAACATCAGAGGGGCTCAGCAAATACTTGAAGGAGAGCAGGGGAGCTGTTTGCACAGAGGGATGAAAGCCCCAGGACAAACATGATCCAGCTTCCAGGAAGAGCTGAGGAAAAAACACTTAGGTTAATCTTGCTAAAAATTAAAACCCTAGCACGTTTTTCCGCTCCTATTAGATTCCTTTTCTTCCAGCCCTTCAAGTTGGTAGTGTGAGCTAAGCTTATTTTAGGGCTGCACAAGGCCATATTCTAGAAAAAACAAAACCATCGTTTCCAAAATTACCAAACACTCAAGTAGACAAAACATCCTTTTAACAATGCACCAAGAGAGAAAGATTTGAAATTAGGAAGAGATTCTCCTGTCTGGCTGGAGGGAGGCTTGGGAGAGAGGGTTCTAGAGATCCTGGATTCTTGTCCATTCTTGTTCGAGGCAGAAATGTGGAGCCGGGAGAGCCCAGGGGCAGCAGGGAGGGGCGGGTTAGCTAGAGGAGAGTGCGTGGGCTGCCCACAGAAAACGCCCCTGTACCAAGTATGGAGATGTGGGAGCCCCGTGTCCTGTGGGTACGTGGATGCAGTGACCTCGGGACTGCTGATGGAAACGGACTTAAACGTGGTCCAAAGCTAGGGACGGGATAGGCACAGGTAGGTGGAGAAGTCCCAGTAAGGGACCATAGTCAAGAGGGAAACCTAGGGGACTTTGGGACATCACTGTGAGTTAATGATTGCTAAAGAAAGCCATCGCAACGTGGCTGGCTTGCTTGACTAGTGGAGGCGCCAGACCTTGGGTGGGGGGTGGATGAGGGCTGCATTCAGATTCAGACCAAGGGCAGGAGTTTGAGGACCGCCCTTCCGCTGATTTGAATACACACCTTACCAGAGACCAAGGAGAGGCTACTACTCCCAGAAAGGAGGAGGCAGGCTTTTCCGACCCCCACTCCCCTTGGACAATAACACTGGAGCCCACAGGATCCTCGGGGCAGAGCTTCCGTGCCCGCCTGCTTGCGTCTCTCATAAGCATCCTATCCTAATAAGCCTATTTCTTGCCAATCACTGTCTCACCAAATTCTTTGTATGGAGGCGTGAGGAACCTGAACCTCAGAGTCCAGACACTGGGTGGGTGAGCGATGCTAATTTAAAACCATGGTTTCAAGTCTTAATCTGGGTTTAAGCCGTTAAAGCCCCAGAACGTGGGTTCCAGTCCCAGGCTGCGTTCGGGCTGGGTTCAGGCCATCAGTGGTCCCAGTTCCGCCCCCACTTCCAACACCTTGACACCCCCACCCCCCGCCGCCAAAATCCTTTAACACAGATCTGGAAAGCAGGGAGGGGGGCGTCAAACCCTCGAGTTGGCACATCCTGCCAGCTCTGCTAGAGGCAGCCCTAAAGCCTGCGTATAGTGTTCTTTCTCACCCAAGCTGAGCTTGGGAACAGAGAGTCGCTCTGAGTGGACAAGCGGTTTCTCTGACAGCAAGTGCAGATGGACTTTAAGTGGATTTATCAAAGGAACCGCCTACTTGGAAGAACCATCCAGCTCCTTTAGGCTCAGATGCCTGCCTCGCTGTACAGCCTTCAACCACCAGCACAGCCCCGCCACGCCCAGCATCACCGCAACTAGTCACCTCCCACAGAGCCACTGCCAAGTGCCGGGGTTGCCCCTCCTGACTCGTACTGGGACACCTGCACCGTTGGCCCCCACCTGCGTGTTGACCTGGCGTCTTCAGCCTTGTCTTCAGCCCTGCTGCCCTCAGCACTTGGTTTTCTTGCTGGGTCTCCCCGTCCCTCCCTTTGCATCTGCCCCGATCCGCGCACGCCCTCTTCTCATCCTGGGATTTCTGTCTCACTGGTCTCGCTGCCCCTGGCCTCTGCTCATGACTCCACGTCCCCCATTGGAGCAGAGCTGCTGCGTGACACAGGTTACAGGTGTACAGTATAGTGATTCAGTTTTCCAGGGTCATAGGCCATTTATAGTCATCATAGCCTACGGGCTATATTCCCCATGGTGTACAATACAGCCTTGTAGCTCATCTTATGCCTAATAGTTTGCATCTCATTCCCCTCCTCCTATGCCTCCCCTTCCCTCTCCTCACAGGCAACGCCCCATTTTCTATTATCTGCGAGTCTTTTTTGTTATAGTCATTGTTGTACGTTTTAGATTTCATATACAGTGATATTGGACAGCGTTTGTATTTGTCTGCCTTATTTCACTGAGCATAATGCCCTCCAAGCCCACCCATGTTGCTACAAATGGAAAATTCGATTCCTTTTTATAGCAGGGTAGTCGTTCATGAATCTATTCTTTGCAGTCTAAAACCTTGCGTCTCTTCCAGCCCTCCATTCAGAATGCTAATGGCACGAACTTCACTAAGGAAGCAGTCCCTCATCCAGTCCTGCAGGCAACAGGTGATGGCTGAACAGCTACTAGGTTCTAGGTGCCACAACTCTAAGGAAAAGCGACAAGCTGCTTCAGCTATTCCAGCCATGTCACCTCTGAGATGGCAGCACACCCAGCCCAGGACTCTTTCAGAGCCATTGTGCATCTTGCCCATCTGTCTCCCACCTCGCCTGGGATGCTTTTGGATTCCTCAGCATCCTGGGAGCACCAGGACAATAGGGACGAAGCCGCAGGACACGCAGAAGTAGCTGAGATGTCCTCACACAGCCAGAGGGGCCAGCAGCCTCACAGCAGACCCATGCTTCCAGGACCAGGAGGAGTGGGGGGTACTCCAACTGGGGCTTTTCACCCCTTTTCTTAGCGGGCTTCATGCTCATGTCAATGAGACCACGTCACCCATGCACCAGAATATAAGCCTCTGCCACCAGGGCCTGGAAGTTCCCTTGGACTCATTCTCAGCTCTCCACCCAGTCCCTGAACCAGCACCTGTCATGCAGCGAGTTCAACAGGTGTTCATGGAACAGGTGAGGGAAGGGGTGAATAAGCCACTGCCATTCTCAAACGGTGCCACTGCAAACATGCCCAATTGTGGGGAAAGTTCTCCAAGTTCCTGACAACAGGAACAAAGTGTACACGTTGTGTGTTCTACTGTATCAGATGTTACACATATTTTCCCACAGCTACGTATGGAAGTAAATTGATTGCATTCTCTTTTGTGGGGGTGGCGAGCAGGTCAGGGTCACCCAAAGACTGGTCATTCCCTCAAAGGATTTTATGTGGTTGATTGAATACAATCCTCACAACCCTTTGGTATCGACGCTGCACCTATTTTACGGAAGAGCACACTGAGGCACAGAGTAAGGCACCAAGCTCCGGGAGAGTTACTTAGTGGGAAGAGCTAGCATTCAAGCTGCAGTCCGCCCTGCTGGACAAGTGGTTCCCATTAGAACCATGAGTCACCTGGGTGGTTCTTTCAGTCCGCAAACTGAGCACCTACGCTTCATCAGCTGAACAGAATCATGAGCACGGAGCCACAAGTGCCCAGGTCCAAGGCCTATCGCCAACCACCTGGGAGGTCAGAGGTGGCTTTGCAGGGAGAGCTGTGATTAAGCATCTTGGGGGGATGTGTAACATGCCATGCAGGTGACAGGGAGAGACATCCCAGGCTATAGGACAGCATCTGTCAAGGCCGATGGCCCCGAGAACATGGCCATGGCTAAGTTTTAGGAAATGTACTACTAGTTCAGCCTATCTTGAGTTTAAGAGGCCCCATGAGAAGGGATTTGACCAGAATTCAATGCCGTGGTTACAGAGGGCACTGTCGAATGCCACGACGGGAGGGATGTCACCTTGACGTATTTTAGCAGGAGAGGATGGCCAGAGAGGTCTTCCTGCAAGGCCGTAGATGGAGAACAGGCCTGCAGGAACCAGTGACTGGGGAGGACACACGTGGGGCCCTCTGGCATCCGTGGAGGGTAAGACTGGGAAGAGAGGCCCTAGGAAAAGGCTGACGATGAATTATCTGACCCAGTGACTCAACGCCTGGCCGGAAAGGAGGAGCGAGGGACACACAAGACGTCTGGCTTGAATTCGGAGTGAGGGTTCCTTCCAGGGGCCAGGAATCACCTTCCAGGGCTGAAGTTAAGCCTGCCAGCTCTGAAAGGTCCCTGCCTAGGCGGCAGTGGCCTTAAGGCAGTCATGGCGACTCCACCTGGAGGATACGGGTGACTTTGGGTTCCAAGTAAGGACTGCAGTCATCAGGATACACGTGGCCAGTTGTGCCTACAGCCTAAGACTCAAGCTGTGACGGAGCATCACGTGAAGCTCAGGGTCCTTCCCACCGTGGGTCCCTGTGTAACTGAACCGGTCACATCGTCACAAAACCCACCCTTGGTGGGAAGAAGAGGTGGAGCCCAAATGTGGCAATTCTGGGCACTAAAGGCCAGAACAGCTCTGGGGAGGGGGCAGCGGGAGCACAGTGGACTCAGGTGCAGTCAGTCAATGCCTACGAGCCACAAGCTGGCAGAAATCACCACGGTCTCAAGTATGGATATTTTTCCCAGGAGATGTTTCAACAAAGCCTGCACTAGACTAGGGAGTTGATCAAATTCCTGGTCAGAACAGTCATTAGACCCATTATCTGAGCCTCCTCCCAGGAGAGCCCGTGACCTCTCCCACAACAGTAGGCAGAATACGGAAAAAATGAAAAGCCCGATTCTATCCACATGGTTGCCTGGATCCCCCGCCCCGAGGGCCCAGGCGGTGCCCAGCTCCCACACAGGCTCTGGAGAACTTGCCTCCGTCTGCGATCCGGCCCTCAGCTTTACAAGCAGCTACTTGGGGGCAGAAACACGTTTTCCATGCTCATTAGACTAGAGCATAAAGCAAGAAGGTCAATTTCATAATTTCAGAGAAATAAGGCGGCCTCGCAGACTCAGCAGGACTGGCACACTCTGTCCCTTGAGGTTACACAGTAGCAGAAACCAGCTTCTCATCAGGAGCCTTTCCATCGAGATTCCAAGGAGAATTTTTATATGGGGCCCCGGTAGGGCTGTGTGTTCGGCCCTCTAATGAGTCAACCAACTCACTCATTAACTGAAAGAAGTTGCTACAACAGCCAAAATTCTTGAAATCAGTAGGCCTGTGGGGGAGGCCAGACCATGATCAGAATGCTCTATCAAACACAGACACGAACCCGCTGCTTAGAAGAACTGGGGGTTTAATGGCATCAGGCAAAGAACCACCAGGCTAACCTCTCCCAGGAGGGGCCTTTTGCCGTCAGGACCTTGACCCGGGAGGCATCTTGGACGAGCTCACTCCCATCAGCATCACAGCCGGACCCTCACCAGCAGACCTGGGTGTTCCAAGACTCTTCCACCAGTGCCACCCTCGGCAAGGGACGCTAGCAACAGACCCATGTAAGGTACACTCCATCAGACTCAACTGTCCGATAGAAAGACATTCCTCCAGACACCGAGACAAATTTAACCCTGTTCTGCAGGCTCAGAGGGCCCATCGATTCCTTTAAATGGTCACTTTGCATATCTAGACGAGATGGGTCTTGCTATTGCAGGTGCACATTCAGAGGACATGTTTATTTCCTTTCTCTCTTTGTGCTTCTCCTGGTGGCTGTGGGGTCCTCGCCATGAGGCAGCAGCATCTGGGAACTCATTGCAAACGCAGAGTCTCGGCCCCAAGCCCTTGCACCGAACCACAAACTGACAGGACCCGGTGGTCTGTTGTGACAAGACAGACTCCACATGGATTTGGGGACACCCTCTAGTACTAGTGCTCTCACCTATTTTACTAAAACACTAAGATTTAAGAACAATAAAGGCAGCTGTTTGGCTTTTAGATGAAGTTGTCATCTTTAAGCATACTCAGTTATAGGTGGTTAAGATGACCTAACCAAGAGAAGCTGCTTGTTTTCACTTCGAGCATCCCTAACCCACATTATCTCAAGCAAAGTTAACATTCTAGAGAAGTCACCTGGCACTCGTCAGAAAGGCTCAGATAATTTTCCATCGATGGGATTAAGAGAGACCTGACTAGGCTGACCAAACAAAATAATTCAAAGTCCTCCAAGGCCACTTTTCAGCACCCCTTCTCGCAAGCCTCAAACACGCTGAAGTGCGTAGTTTTAGAGAAAGGTCAAGCTGTAAGTACGTGCGCTGAGGTCCCCACTGTCGGTATCCGAGTTGTGACCTCACAAAACAGGAGGACAGAGGTCCTCAGAACCCAAGAAATGCAAGTGACATAAAGAGGAGTAATTTAATATCATGTTAACTCATTCTATACGATACAAGGTAATGCTGCATCGTGGCCAAGACACGGTGTAAAGTATTCCCATATGATTTTAGGGCCATTAATATGAGAATTCCATATTTCATAACATCAGCAAACCAGATGGGCCGCATCCACTTCAAGTACAGAGCAGTGAAAAGAACAAATGTCTTGTGAAGAGTGGAAATGAGAACAGCGTGTGCGAGGTTAGACAGTGGGCATAAGACGCGCGGCTGGGCACGAAGCCATCATCTCTGCAGCGCCGTTTCTCTGTTTAGTTTACAAGCACGTCAGCGTGTGCGAGCCAGGCCCGTGGCACAAAGGAAACCCTGGTGTCTGGGACGGGTGGGCAAAGTGGCCGCAGACCTCTCCAACTCCCGACAGACTTGGCAGCGAAACTTCGCCAAGACAGCGTTTCTGGCCAGGGTGTACCCGAGGTGTGCCTGTAGCGCATTTAGGCCCACTGCGAGCTTGGAGGAATCGGGTTTTCTCTTCAACCATACCTTAAAGGGATTATAAGACAGGAATTTATTTAGAAACAAAGTGAAAGCAAGCTATGAAATATAAAATCGCCACCACGATGGAGCAATACATACATGCTCTATAATTTAAAATCTAGGTTGATCTCATGTTCTGGATATTTACTATTTAGGTAAATGATATGGTTGATGCTGTAGTCAAGTTAAAACTTTCTTCTCCACTACCCCGAGTTTCTGAAATAACCAATACGAAGAATCCCTAAGTCGTCAGACTAACATTGTAAAAGTAGAAGATTCTAGACTGTTGGTGGTCTTACAAATTAAGGAGTGGTGGCTGCTCGGGGAGGGCAGGGACCCTCAGAGCTAGAGGAGTCAGGTTCCTTTCCCTAGGAAGCCCATGCTGTCCCTTCAAAGTGGGCCCTGGGGCAGAGCTCATCTTAGAAAGTTGGCAACCGACTCCCTGCAGAAAGGCCTTCTGGAAAAGTTCCATGGAGGTCAGGCCAGGCGAACGCTTTAGGCATTGAGGCAAGGTTGCAGGCTGAACTAGCAGCTCAGCCCATCCTTTCTGCCACAGTCCTGCAGGTCAATTCCTGTTTATACCAGTTGAGGGGCTGGGCATCCTCAAGTACGCCATCCAACTTTGAAGGCCCTCGCCCAGTGCCCCTGTGCTGGGGGTCCAAGATTCGGCCGTGCCAGGTTCCTGGGCATTTGGCCCCACCCCCTCCGGTGTTACAGACCCTCCAGTATTTGGAAAACCCCACCTCGTGGTGTATAGGCTGCTTGTGGCTTCATGACCGTGTCATGACAAAATGCTGCCATCACTCAAAAGCATTTCCGTGTTTGGAATTTCTTTTCAGTCATTTCCTAAGCTTTTCTTTGGAATACTGTCAGTGGCGGACAGTCTTCGCACTTTGTGTTTTGTTTCTGGAAGAACAAAAGGACAATGGCTACTCAGGGCCAAGTTTGGTGAATACAGGCGAGTAATCAAGCCGTGTGACACTATTTGGTTGAAATAAGTGCTGTATTCAAAGAAGTAGATGGATTATTATTTGGTTCCTAAACCAACTCTGAAAGCCTTTCCAAGAGAAGGTTTGAGTAACATCGTTAAACAAATTCTAAATCTTAGGAAGGTATTTTGAAGGACAGTCCTTGTTTGCATGGATGAGTTTTGAAGTTGTGCTGAAAACACCAGACCCTATCCACCTTGCAAAGACATGACGTATAGCATCTATTTTCAACCCGTTTGTTTGTATTCTCATCTCCCTACGAGAAGTTCCATGTACCTACCGGCTTAGCAAAATAATGTTGACACCTTGAAACATTAAAATAGGATTCAATATTGAACCAAGTAGTGGCTCCATGCCAAAAACATCAGAAATATTGCTCTTACCAAGTCCTATAAACCCAAGATTTATGACAAGCCCAGGTAATGCTTTCTGAATCTGCGCCTGGATACATCCAAGTGCACACACGTGACAAATCAATGATATTTACAAAGGTCTCTCCATCGGTTATTTGTTAAGCTACACTGCATGCTGAGGTTGGCGAAATGAACCATCAACCTGTTGCTTGGGTAACAGACTAGCCAGCCTGCTGTTCCACGGCTTCCCCAGACCTGAGACCAGAGCCCGGGGAGCAGCTGAAGCGGCCCCAGAGTCCACCGTTTCCAAATTCTCCACTGCATTCCCCCGCCTGAGGCTTTCCCAGAGACACTCCTGAGGAGTGGCTGAAGAAGAAACGAGTGGACAGACACAGGCATCAACGGCAACATGACCAAACACATTCCATCATCGGACTCAGCAGCGGTGCCAAGAGAAGCCGCTCAGTGAATACAGCGATAACCTCTTTTCTAAGGACTTCCATAGGATCCGCTTTCTCAAAGTGCCTAAGCTATTATTTCATACGCAACGATGCCTTCTTCAGGTTTTGTTATCTGGATTTACTTTCTCTTTTAGGTTTCCATGTTGATTTTGCATATATTGCAACCATTTAGTTTTTAGTGTACTTTCTCCTTTGACAGTAATGATGCCCCCTTCTATTTGTGGAAGAAAATTATGTAAGATTACATAACTTTATTAAAAATACATAATTATACTCAAATGCTGACACTAGAGCTACCTCTTGTCCCTCATCAGCAAGTGAGAGCCATTTTTGTTGATTCATAAGTGAAGGCAAAACAATTCCCCGATGCTGCTCTGAAAAGAAAATGAAAGGAAAAATGTCTACCTTTCCAATTAGTAAAAGCAACTCCCATCTCCACCCTCACCCCCCAAAGTTCTACAGTTGGACACCTCCTTATTCTTTTGTACGGTGGATTCGAAAGGAGAATTTTAGGTTCATGTTCTTTTGCTCCTAAGGTTATTCTTTCAGTTCCTCAACAGAATTACAGCGAGAACATCTTTTAGTTTTTTCCTGCACATACAACATTCAAGTGTCTTTTCATAAACTGTAAATTAATCCTCACACATTTAAGATTCAGTCACATAGCATTATAGTACTGAATTGAGAGTTGTCACCCTATCTTTATTCCCTACTTGGCCATTCGCTCAACTTTTAATAATTATTTCCCAACGATATTGGTTCTAAACCTATAGACCAATACAGAATTAAGGAAAAAAACCACCCAAGAATGGGTTTATATCCTTAAGGAGAATATTACCCCTTCTCGGGCCGACTGAAAGTACCATGCATTTGCAGTAAAGATAACACATTCAGTTTTAAGATACTTGAAACATTTTAAAACAGGCAAATGTAGAAGACCTGCTGAGATTTAACTCAGACATGAACTGCTGAATGATGCCAAGAGGTAGAGGCAATTTTTAAGTGGCTGATACATACATCTGCCATCTTTTGAGATCTTGATTCTACGTAAAATGGAATACGTATTTTTAGGTTAGAGGTTTTAAGACTTTTTCCAGATACTTTTAATTTTAGTTAGTGGGATAAAATACTAAAAAGAATGGTAAGGAGGAAATAAAAGTATTGGAAGGGCAAAAGGAATTAAAATTAGGGTGGCTCAAGCTGGCCATTGGTGGCATCAAACTTGAGGAGCAAAAGCATGCAAGTTACAGTGCCATTTTCAGCCCTGTGCATCGAAGGCTTAAGAAGCCCTCTGGGTTTTTAGGGTTAGATCTTCACCAGGGATCTGACCTTCTCCCATCACAATAGCCTGGATGAGTGTCAGGTTACAGTGGTCACCTGAGGAATCACACCCAGAATAGGCATCGGTTTTGTTCTGTTTAGGGCCACACCCGAGGCATATGGAAGTCCCCGGGCTAGGGTTCGAATCTGAGCTACAGCTACGGGCCTATGCCATAGCCACAAGGGATCCAAGCTGCACATGAGACCTACATCACAGCTCACGGCAACACTGGATGCCCAGCCCACTGAGCGAGGCCAGGGATTGAACCCATTATCCGCAAGGATACTAGCTGGATTCATTTCTACTGCACCACAAAGGAACTCCCACAGGCATCTTTTTGATGGGAATGAGAAAGATGCTGAGAAATAGGAACTATTTTGAACTCAGGTTCAGAGAGGGGAGAAGGAGGGTGCTGGGCAAAGAGGGCACAGCTGCTCAGGGCTTAGAAATTTCATGTGATCACTATCTTTCCCAGGGCTGATCCAAGAACAGCCGTGAGGCAGCACAGGCAATGAGCCCGGGGAAGATGAGAGGTGAGCAATACTCAGGTGCTCCAACCAGGTTTGGGCTTTTTTCCACTGCTATTTTGCTATTTCCTGGTCCCTTCCTTTTCTTCTTTTCCTTAAGGTACTTTCAACAAACCGTAAGAGGGAATTTGTTCAATAGACACAGACTACGGTCTATAAAATAAACAAGGACCCACTGTACAGCACAGGAACTATATTCAATAGTTTACGATAACCTATAATGGAAAAGAATCTGAAAAATAGCTATGTATAACTGAATCACTTTGCTGTACACCTAAAACATTGTAAGTCAACTATGCTTCGATAAAAATAAATACACTTAACAGCAGCCAATCAGTGTACCAAATGAGAAGGAATCCATTCTGGAAAACAGGAGGCTTCTTAAAATTCCTCGGGGTAGGCCCAAACTTTACTGGAATAGCCAGCTGTACCAGGCAACTGGCACCTGCTTACTCACCTGGTCCTTGACTTGACAAGAGATTCCCAACCACAGCGGCTCCAGTCTCACCCATTCCCTCCCATCTGTCTGGTTCCAAGCAGTGGAAAGACTTGGGGGTGCAGGGTGGGGAGTGGGTTGAATTAAGCAACCGAGAATCCCAGCAAAAGGGAAGCTGAGCAAGACTGTCCCATGAGAGCAGCTGACGCTTGCTCAGAAGTGAGGAGGAAAACGGGCATCGGCTCCCGTCCATCTGGAATGCTCCCTTCATGAGCTCGCCTGTGTTCCAATTGCCTGAGCTGCATGGAGAACGCTGATCCAACATGCCTCCATCTCCATCACAGCAGGACACAGGATAAGATTCTGCACTGTCACATACAGCCTAGCATCACTTCGTTTCTGGGCTAAAATCTTCAAGGGCCACAAGAACAGCTCTTTAGTTTTTGGCAGTGCCTCATGCAGAAGTTCCCGGGCCAGAGATCAAACCTGCACCACTGAGGTAACCAGGTTCTTAACCTGCTGAGCCACAAGGGAACTCCCCTCTTTCACATCTTGAGTCAAGAGGCTCGCCGCTTTCCCCCAGAAGCAAGAAAGAGTCTAAGACAGGAGGCGCTTCAACTCTCCTGCTCAGTCCTTCTGTGTAAGCAGTTCCCGGCACAAGACATTGGAAAGGGTGAGACAGAGCATGCCGAGCTTTATGACTAGATGGGTATCTACTTTAGAGGCAAATAATAAACCTGTCCACTGTGCTTTGAGCATCCCCCTAAGTATCTGCAATGTCCACGTGAGATCATTTGCAGCATACGCGCTTCGGCAAAACCATGTCTACGGACCTCCAGTTTGGATCTCTACCTCCCAGTTCCCCCTTTCAGTTCTTTAAACCATATCCAAGCCACATGAAAGAGTGGATGCCCCCAGGCTTTACTTCCTTCCTTCAGCACCTTCACTAAATTACCATCAGAAACTAAAGAACCCCAGATTTCTTTCCTGTATCCTAGGCAAGATTCCAGCTTTGGCTCATACACGTCCGATACTTAAGCACCTCCATCCTTCGGATCATGCTCTGACCTCGCTTCTTTGAGGATTACTTGGGAGAGGTGATGCCCAGGGCTGACCTTTCACCCTGCATGACAAAGCCCTTCAGGAGTCTCAAGGAAGAGTCTCTCCTGCGTTTGTGGGGAGGAATCCTCCTTAATTGTGGTCTTTAAAACGTCTTCCTCAAGACTAATAGCTTTGTAAATTGAATTCTTTTTTCATTTATGCTTCCAATAAATACTGTTCTCATTATTTGAGAGTGCCTTTGAATAGTCCATGCCCAAAAAAGTAGTTCAAACTTGTTTACATAAAACGCTCCAATAGTATCATGACGGAGAAGACAGTGTCTGAAAACTTGTCTATTAATTCTCAGGTGACCTCTTCTATGAAAACTAGGATACACAGATACATTTTAACAGACTGACGCTGGGAAGCACGTACAAAGCTTTAGGATCACAGTAGGGCAAATAAATGTGCAGAGCTGAGTCCAGAACAAGGCAGTTTATCAGGCAAACAAGAGTTCTACTGAATACGCTTGCTCACACGGACTCCACCTCACTGGCTCAGCAGAGCAGGTATTCCCACCCCCCCGTCACCAATACACAATCCACAGGAGCTCAGGAGAAAGGGCTCTTAGAGCAAACCTACTGAAGGACAGGTCCCTCGTTTTCAGGCAGAAAAGCAGTTACCGACTTTGGAGGAACTAGGAGATGCAAGACATCGCAAGCATCCGAATTTCCATTTCTACATCTCTGGGCTGTGACCAGCTACATAAAGCCTCTGCCTGTAGTTCCTCAGTCTAGTGCGAAGTCAATGCCCCCAAATGGTGAAGGAAGATCTGAGAAGCTTGGAGAAAATAAATGAACTGCCTGCTTTTCATTACGCTCCAGTCTCAGGATGGGGAGACATCTGGTTTTCTGATTACACTTTCCCGTAGTAAAGAAAATTCTAGCCTAGCAGGTCAAACCAGCTGATGACTAGCCAGCTCCAATTACTGACCTGACCTGCTTCTAACCTCAAAGGGGAAAAAAGAAAACCCTTTTCACTCATCCTCAGAAACTGAAATATGGGCGTAGAACGTTGTTGGGTTTTTTCCTTGATTAATTAAAGTTGCTTATTCAAATTGTGCTTTAGTCTTTAATTATAAACAAAATAATGCCTGACTTCCTCTATAAAACACTCAAAGGCAAAGAGAAAGACTAGACTCTTTTCTTCTTGTAATAAAAAAACAACAAAAGCCCAGTAATTTCAATATGGCATTTGGAACTTGATTTGTTCTATTTAATGAAGGAAAGATAACAGTATTTCTCAAAGGAGACAGTGTCTCCGAAGATAAGGCCTTTTTGAGGTTTCTTTCAATAGGCACTCCAAAAGCCATTTCTAACTTCCAAATAAACTTCACCATGGCTTCCGATGAACTCTGCTGAACAGTGCCTGTGGCCTTGCTTACAAATTCTAAAATGTTAATCTGATCCAGTTTTAGCCTCCCTCAAACTTCTCCCCATCACTTCCCCATCTGTGGAAGAATCACACAGTAACAGTTTTTTGTCAAGCATTTCCAAGCAATAGGAAAAATACCTGCCTCCACATTGAGACCACACTATTTAAGCCGACGGCTCACAGAACACACACAAGCCTACTAATTTGTTCTTAGGTTACAATTCAAAATGTTTAAGATAAATGTAGCGGTGTTCGCTTGAACCAGATAGAATCACCAATACTCAACTTTTAGACCTATGAAAGTGATTTCAAATGGTTGGACCTCATTTTAAGGAGAGCGGAATCAAATGAAGCCATTGTAGTCGATGCATCTACAGGGTGATCTTTAGCCTATTACCATAGGTGACCCCTGGAGGTCATTACCTGGAAGGTGATGAATCGCCATGGTCCTTCTACTGTATCAGGATGCAAGCGCTGTCTCTCCAGTGCTCTCCCTAATACGTTACAAAACAAGCAACCTCATCCCTCCTTCTAGGCACAGCACATATATTCCTTGTGATTCACCCGTGAGGCAGAGAATACTCTGCCCATTCTAGAGATGAACAAGCTGAGGACAGATGGTCAATAAGGCAAGAGTGGTGAGTCACTCTTGGATCTGCTATGGAGTCTGTTCCTCAAGAATGAATTTATTTCCTTTGGAGTGTTTAAAAGGCGCCCAATAAGTGAATGCTCATTCTCTGGAAGCTTTTAATGACAGATTTGAAACAGTCCATAGATGCTTTATAGGCTTTTAATTAAATTAAGCCAGTAAAAATACCAGATGTGTACACTCATTTTATCATATCTGGATTGCTTCTCCCTTTTTCTTCTGTATTCTAATGTGTGTGTATTTCAGCTTAATTTCAAATATTTTTTGGCTGCCTATTATGTGCCCAGCACCTCAATGGCTACTGTTAAGCATGAACCATGACTGAGATAAGGAAAGCATTGAATTACCTAGAATCTAGGAAAGTCAGAAGAATATCGACAGAAATTTAATGAAGAGAATACCCAAAACATCCAGGATAGGTAACAAGGAACTACATTATAGAAGATCATGCAGAATTTTTTTTTGACAGCTGCACATTGAGCATATCAAACAAATCCATTTTTCTCATTTTCAGTAAAGATGCTCCAGCAGAAGCTCTGATCAGAGTATTCCCACAGACAACCAAACATTTATAATTAAAAGTTCTCCACACACCAAGCAGGAAGTTTCTCTCTGGGCTGGGCGCCTGCTTTTTCAGTCTGCTGTTGAAACAAGCACGAAGTTTTAAGAAAATGTCCTTTCCGTCTTGCCACCTGCAGCGCAATTCAGAGCTTGCCTCTGTCCCTCACATCCCTCCACAAAAAAACAAACTGTACCCCCCCCCTTTCTGGGCTGCTGGTCTCCAACTCTGAGCCACTTCTCCCACCCGAGGGTCATCTCATCGAAAAGGAACGTCCCTTTTGTTGTACGGAAGCGGAAACATTGTATGTTTCCAATCAAGCCTCCATCCTTTTATGCTCACAGTATTATGTCTAGCAGAGGTTGGTGGTTCAATCCAGTTTTAGTAACAATTATCTCAAGAATAGCAGCATCAACTGTAGGAGAAAAATAAATCAAAGGCGATAGTACAGCAGTGGTGGCCTTGCACACTCAGCAGATAAAGCTGGTGCTGAAGCAGGCGAGCTCGAGTAGCTCCGTTTTCAGGCGAGCCTCCGCAAGCAGTGTGCCACACTCGCCGTGCCCCACCCCCCACCCCCTGAGGGGGCCCCCCGCCGTCTCGCAGCACCCCCAGCTATGACCAGAACTGTCCTCTGGGAGATGACCAGTGACCTCTACATTGCCTCCTTCCATGGGCTCTCAACAAGCTGAATTCTATCACCTTCAGTGTGGGGGGGAAGGGGGCGTGCTGAAGGATACTCGACCTCCGATGCTGTATCCCGTTCAGGGCACAGCAAAGTGAATCAGCCATGCACACAAACGCATCCATTCTTTTGTTTCCCTCTAGGCCATCACAAGCCACGGAGCAGCTTTTCCTGTTGGATGTTGATGAGAGTACCATCCCTGAAACTGTCCGAGCTGGACTCCAACATTCAGGCTGCTCCAACGGGATACCATGGACGGAGGCATCTGTTTACAAGCCACCTGTGGTTCTGGAGACTGGAAGTCTGGGACCAAGACACTGACAGATTCAGTGTCTGAGAAGGACCTACTTCCTGGTCCAGAGATGGCCGTCTTCCTGAGAGCAGAGGGGGCGAGAGAGCCCTCTGGGGTCTTTTAGAGGAACAGTAAGCCCATTCATAGGGGCTCTGCCCTCATGACCTGATCACTTCCCCAGAGCCTTGAAGTCTCACCACATCGAGGATTAAGTTCTCAACATAGGAGTTTTGTGGGAACATAAACATTTCAGTCAACAGGGCTGACAATACCGGTTTCTCTCCCACGTCTTTCAGTCCTTCGTTTCCTTCATAGACCCATCCAGGTCTGCCCTGCTTCTTGAGCCTGCGTTCCCATCACTGCACACCTTTCCTTCTAGACGTACAGTTACCATGAACGCTCCCAAAAGGCCAAGTTTCCCACAGATAGAGGCACTGAGTCCACACCTAAATCCACTGTCCTTCCTCTGCCCTAACCTGTTCCCTGTAATGACCCCAAACCCACTCAGCACCTAAAGCCAGCAACTTCCGGGATGTTTGACTCCTCTGCTCACTCACCACAGTACATTTGTTGCACAGGCCTGCTATTTCGCTTCCTAAATATCAAAGATGCCTTATTACCTCTTACCTGCTCTGGATAGTCGATTCCAGTGATTATCGTTCCAGGCCGTGTTCCAACATAACTGTCAAAAGGTGCCAAAACCACATAACGATGATGGTGCCACCCTGCTTGTAACTCAACAGCTCTCCACTGGTGGACAAGATGGTCCGACCTCTTCCCCAGGAATACCAAGTCTCCTAACACCAGCCCTTCACCATCTGGCCCCTCCCTTGGATTCCAAGCTTTGTTTCCATCAATCACTTGGATCAGAGGCAAAGCACTAATCCTAGAGTTATCTTGCTTCTGGGATTTTGCCTATGAAGTTTCCTCCATGAGAAAACCCAGCTCCCTTCATCTGGCAAGTGAACTACTCAGCATCTAAGCCAAGACAGTGCTTTGTCTAGGAAGCCTTACACATAACCGTGCCTGCACCCACCATTGCCAAGGTCAAATGCCACCTCCTTGGAGCTGCAAGACTATGTCATACACAACAGCTCCATCTGGGTACTTCCCGAGTTGTAGCTCCTCATGCCTTGCTCTTTCTAGGCCAGGATTCCTCAACCTTGCCCCTGTTGTCATGGTGTTTCCAGGTAGTCCTTGGTTGTGGGAGGCTGTCCTGCACATCGTAAGACCTTTCACAGCATCCCTGATCTCCACTCATAGATACCTACCCTCCTCATGAGCCAAAAATGTCTACAGACGTTGCCAAATGCCCCCTGCCCTGGATCACCCCCGGCTGAGAACCCCCACTCAAGGCTGCAGGTTTTACTTTAGGCAAAGCTCTTGGCACCCCCAGTTATCAAGCACACCATGTGTTAATGCAAGTGTTATCAATACATGTTTATTAAGTGATGCTTATTGAATAGATGCTCTAAGCCTTATGCATCAGCTATTTGAAAATAAATCCTGAAATGATACTAAGTGAACCATGCCTAGGTCATCCTTTGGGGATGGCATTATAGACTCGTGAAAGCAAGTAATTGTTAACTCTGTTGATTTCCCAAAGAGGACTCAGTTTCTGCTCTAGAGATAACACATTTCATAACACCATCATTGTATGTGAGTTATTTTACTGGGGAAACAGGCAATTAGCATCAGACTGTTTCAGTGTGTTGTTCCCATTTCTTTACATAAAAAAAGAACACCTTGAGCCGTGTATCACATTTCAATTGATATTTTCCCCAGTATTAAGTTACATCAAATCTGGCTCAAGCGAGGAACTCTAGAGATAATGTAACACACTTGAAATACATTGAATTATATTACAACCAATCATTGGCAGTGACCCTTAAGCTTTTCAAGATCTGTGCCTGATTAAAACTTGCATTTTAAACCTTAAATGAGGCCCACCAATTTCAAATCTCTTTCCTCCTCTTCCAAACCACACAACCAATTACATATGCATTTTCCTTCAAAAGCCTCATCTCTCAAAAGGATCCTGCTTGCCTTTATCCAAGGATTATGATGAGAGGCAAAAAACATGAGCTTGATTCTCTTCTGAGAGAACTACTAAGTAATTAAAAGTTTCACAAGTGAAGAATCCATCCGTTCGTTTAGGACAAAGTTTGGCTTCGAGCAAAGAACCAAATTAAATTAAAACCTGAAAGTAATTGGTTGTAAGTGTCTTTATTGAAACTTACCCCTTTATTCTCTGTAATCAATGATAACGTTCCTTTATGTTCTCCAAAATGCATTAACCAACTAAACCCAGCCCGCCTCACTTTTTCCAGCTGCTCAACTGAAGATTTTATGAAATACAAAGTTCTTCGTGGTCTGGTGGGACACCGTAACAAGAAGCCCTTCAATTTTGAGATTAAATTACGTACTTCTTCGAAGAGACCCAAGTAGTTACTGGGGCTGACAGTGCTCTCGGTTGTCAAACGCCAGGATGAGAGAGATGCCTCAACTTGAGGCTATCACATAATTTAGTGTTTGTTTTTGGAGCGTAATGGCAAGTGTCTTAAGTGATGTCCTTTATTCAGAAAGTAGGAATCTTAAAGACTGAACGATACCCAGATTGTAGTGTACCTCCAAAATAGGTACACGACACTCAAATACCGACGCACAATGTAACACACATTATCAAATTAACAAAGGTAGGACACACATCACGTAGAAGCAAGCATCTGAGGAAATCTGCCAACGTGAACTGCTTAATGAGGTAACCTGACAAAGGGTGACAAACACAAAGAAAATATCACTTCAACTCTACTGCAGAGGTAGCAGCAAGATCCACGAAACCTCAAGGTCAAATGCAAGTTACAAGGATAAAGATTCAGCTCAGATGTGGCCGCAGAGAGACCCGAGCGCTGCCACTGCTGCTCCTCCATCACACCTCAATAGTGTCGTGGTCCCGTGAGTGCCCATAGCATCTTCTGCCTTCAGAACACGGCCCTGTGCTTGGGACCAGAACCTTATTTCCCTCTGCGTTCTCCTCTCCCCTCAGAGGAAACCACCAGGTTGATTTCTGCCTAACCCCCCCGCCGCCCCCCCCCCCACCCCCTGCCACCTCGTTCAGCTGCTGGATTATTTCTATGTCCCTTGCTCGCCAGGCTCAGTGTCCCTTACTCCTTCTCCCTCTCTCAGGAACCCAGGACTCAGCTTACAGACACTGCCTTTTTGTAAACTCTTCCCAAGTGATCTCAGCCCCCTCAATACACCCGTAAGTCTGGATTTCTTTCCATAATCCCACAACTCTCGTCCAGCTACCTTTCATATTCTCTTGTAAGACAATTCGAAATTTCCCATGTCCATCAAACTCCTCCCATCGTCCTACCATCCAAAAGTAACTACTTCTCAATGCTTCCCTCCTCTCAAGGGATTAGCAGATACATCCTAAGAGACGCTCAAACAGATACATGGGGCCGGGTCCCCACAGCCTTCAGCAACCACGGCTGAACGGCATTGCTGCTCTGCTTAGGCGTGTCCAAGTGGTCCCTGCCACTGTTTAAGGCCGAACATCCAGGTGACCCAGTCTCCTTACCTCACTCCACTCAGCCTTTCGGTTTTGCTCCTCTCTGCCTGGAATCTTCTTCCCCTGGGCCTGGACATGGGATAGACCAACTTTTCTTTCAAGGGACACAGCTGCTATTTTCAGCCCTATAGTCTCTGCACACAATTACTCAGCTCTGTTCTTCCAGCAGGGAAGTGTCCCAGACAACATGCCAACAGATGTTCAAACGGTCTACATGCACAGGGCCCAAGGGAGCTTAGCCAGACGCCACAGTTCGCAGCCCCATCTTTGAGAGGGAGGCTTTTACGTATTGGGTCTCCCCCCGCCATTGGATCATGGGCTATAGGAAGGAAAGCACATTCTTTTGTCCACTACCGAGTCTGCAGTCGTCCGAGGACCAACTGCCACTGATCCCAGTGTTTACTGGATGAATAAACGCATTCGAGGCAACACTTTCTACCAACCTTCACATATCTTTCTCCGATGCAATAAATTCTCCTGATCCATCTCTCCACTCCGTGAGGTCTTCCCGTATGTTACTCCAACTAGACCCTGCTCACCTATTTGGCGAAGATGGGTTTGAATCAATCCCTTCTTTAGAGCCCAATGCACAACAGCACACTTAGCGAACACTCAATAGATTTGTATTGAATGAAGGAATCAATCAGGACAAGACTGAAGTAGGAGGAGACGGCAGAGCAGAGTGGGTGAGAGGAGTCTCCACGAAGAAGGGTCTCCTACAAGTTTAACTGCCAGCGATTTTCCCCAGTTACCGAAAATGGAGAGGATTCTGTTGTATGCTTTGCTGGTCAGACACCACCTGGAGGGTTTATGTTCCAACTCCGGCGCCCGTACTTTCAGAAAGTTTTCACAGTGCTTTGTGCTTTAAAAGAAATACAGTCAAGATAGTGAAAGGCAGGAAAGTCAACGTAGTGAAAGGAGAAAACTGTCCATGTTGAAACCGAGACTGCTTCGCCTAGGAAGGAAGGGATTTAAGGTACATGCTAGCCGTCTCCAAACACTTCCAGTTGGCAGATTTAAGGAGGATTGAATTCTCATCGTTGCTTCAGAAATCAAGCCACCTTGTGAACCTTAGAGTGAGGTTGATCTTAGTTCAATATAAGCAAGAATGTTCCAGGGATTAGAGCCATCATCTGAAGACACATCCTTCCCAACACCAGGAGAGCCCAACCACCCGTCAGGAAGAGGCTGGGAGGATGTGGGCATGGGGTCAAGCCTACGGCCCAGACAACTGAGGTTCCTTTCAATTCTGAGAAAGGACAGTTTAACAAAAAGTTACGAAAGGGAAACGCACCCAGAAGCAAAGGTGATGAACCAACATGGCAGCTGCAGTCTCCTCAGGTGGCTGGGGTCTCAAGACAGGACTCTGAACCAATGCAATCAACAGCCTGCCCAGAGGCGATAGTGTCAACTGGTCACCTTGAAGATAGAGCAAAAAATGGGGGGGGGCTCTCAGGCCAAATGAGGATCGGTGAAGAGTCACACAAAGGACTATTAAGTCTTCTAGATGTTCTACGTACAGATAAAGAAAAAGGGGATGGGAAGTGAAAGTTATCTACATGCCCACGTCACAGCTGAAGAAAAGACACCCTCAAGAGTTAGGTCCTTACGACTGGTCCACAAGGAAGCTACAGAAGCAAGTTATGTCCCTGGCGAGGCAGGGGCTCCCCAGACACCTAGCCCCATCCTAGCAGACAGGCCTGACAGCCCATTTCCATCGACTTTCCTCTTTCTCTGCATAGATATTTAAGCTTTTTGTCAGAAGCCTTGTTTTCACATCAAGGCATCAAAATGTCTCCATTCAATCATAGGCTCTTCCCACAGTCTTATTCTCTTGCCTTTCAGAGGAAAGGCTCCTGAATGACCTGCCTCCAGTCTTTCGTACTCTGTCCATGCTACTGACACTAGCCAAGCCTCTGAGAGCCAAACACCAGAGGCTTCACTCTTGCCGTCTGACACCCCGCGAACTTGACACGGCTCGCCTCTGCCTGCGTGCAAATCATCATTTCCTTTCTGCATGAGTGAGAATTCCTTCTTGAGCTGTGTGTCAGGCACGAAGCTTAGCATCTGAAGAGGACAAATGTGGTGTCTGTTCAGAGTTAACAGCTTTCTGGGTGATGGGTACACGTGTTGTGGATTGAGTTGCATCTAGCCCGTAGGTTAAGTTTGAACCCTTGGTACCTGTGAGGGTGCCCCAGCTGGAAATAGGATCCTCACAGGCGTAGTCAATACAAAAGCTACAATACGGTCAACGTTGGCGGGACGCGATTCAGTAACTGGTGTCCTTAGAAGCGGACCAAGACTTCAGCTGATGTTGAACAGAGACACAGGAGAGATACCACAGGGAGAGAAACACTCTGGAGAGGGAGGATGTAAAGACACACAAGGGGAATGTCGCATGACCACAGGTTGGAGTGATACTCCTCCAAGGATTCCTGGGCTGGCAACACCGGAAGCTCAAAGACAAGCACAGGACTAAGTCTCACTCTAGAGCCTTAGGAGAGCAGGACCCTGCCAGCCTCTTTAATTAGGGACTCTGAGAACAGATCTTCTGTTTCTGTATTTTAAGGAAGTCCTAGGAAACACACATGAAGCACTTGGGCAGTTGAGTGGTAAAGTGTGTCAGGTGCTGGGAGGAGAGTAATAAGGAGCCACAGGTGAAAACTAGCAGGAGTGAAAAATTTTGCCTGTAAGCAATGGAAGCCAAGCTCAGGTTGAAGAAAACACATCAGCAAAAGTTTATTATTTACAACCAGCAAGTCTAAAGGGCCCACGAGACCTAAGGGTTGTGATAACGCCTTCGGGAGTGTTTCGCCACTTCCTCTTCTCAGGCAAGCTCCCCCCACACAGAAAAGCAGCCCCAGGCTCACCCTCTGCATCCATGCTAACACTGAGATGCTCTGCTTGGCCGGCCAGGATCACTCATCTGACCTTAGAGCCAGAAAGTAGAGCTTTGCGATAGTCCCTGTTAAGGGCAGAGGGGCAGGCATTGAAAGGCAAAGTGTTCCAGGACTCGGAAAAACCAAAGAGGGGTGCAGGCAAGTCAACACTCCACGAGGAGTACCTAGTTTCCAGGGCAGGCTGGGGTTCCTCGGATTGGCCAGGCCAAGATAGAAGGAACCCGTTTCAGGCCTAAGGAATGAGGCCTGCAGGGGCCCGACACTCACCGGGCCTTCGCAGCTGCCTGTTGTTCTTCTAGATTCCCAGTAAGCAGAAGTTTTAACTCCCGTCCCCAGAAAATAAGACAACCTTGGTTTTCTTCCTTAGCATTCTCGTATCAGAGACCCGTAACCCACTCGTTTTCAAGAGATGGCTTTACTCACTTCTTAGAAACGAGGAGCAGAAGAAACCCCATCCATTTCCCACCAGCAGCCCACAAAACTCACCTCCAGTCCGGGTTTCTCACCACCAGCCTCCCAAAGCGTCAATCAAAACCACGGCCGTCGGCCTCCTCCCCGCCCCCACCCAGCACTCAGAAAGCCGTGTCCCTACGGTACCCCGGTTAACGCTCTTTCCAAAAGGAGGGTGCAACTTCTAATCTTTTCTGTGGCCCGAGTAACGTTTCTAAAACACGGCTTCCGTCCTCTCCCTCCCTGCGGGAGTTGTCCAGTGCTGCTGGAGAAAACCCAAGCCGAGAAGCAGGGCATCAAGAGACATGCCCACCCCAGCCTGGTTCGACCCTTAGCTGCCTCCCTCACCCCACCGTTCCTCGCTCTGGGCTTTCAACAGGGCCCTCGCTGGTATTTTCTGTTTTTTCCTCTAACAAGTTGCCCCAAGCCAAACGGAGGGTCTTAAAACAACATAAGCTTGAACAACTTACGGTTCTGGAGGTCCAGGAGCCGCCGCAAGCCCCACTGGGCTCAAGTCCAGGGGTCCCAGGGCTGCCGTCTCGTCTGGAGACTTCAGGAGAGACACTTTGCTGGTTTCTAGAAGCTCCCCACATGCCGAGGCTCGCAGCTGCTCCTCCAGCTCCCAAACCACAGCAAGACAACCGCCGTCTCTACCTCCGCCGCCGCTTCCCCCTTTTAAGGACGCTTGTGATCACCTTGAACTCACCTGGGTGGGCCGCCCGCCCCCCGCTCCCTATTGGTCAGCTAATTAGCACCACGAGTTCCACCTGCAGCCGCCCCGCGCCCACGCGCTGCCGCCTCATTGGCAAACTCACAGGTTTCTCAGGCGTGGCGGTAATCCTGCCCATGGCACAATCCGCATCTCCCTGGCTTTGGGCCACTCGTGCGTTTGTTCACCTCTGGGTTATTTTGCGGGCTGTTTCCCTGCCTGCAGCGCCACCTCTCTTACCTCCCCCGCCTCTCCCTCTGCTCTCCAGATTCCGCTTCCAACTTCCTCACCATCGTCGCTGGTGACCGCCCGCTCTGGACTCTGTCGGTTAAGTGGGCGGTCCATCCCCGGCTCCAACGAGTCCTGGGTGCGCCTGCATCCCGCAGCATCCACCAGGGCCGATGGACACCTCATCCCCTTATCTCTATGCCCAGAGTGACTGGGCCACGCCCTTGCCCGTTGGCCCGGAACTAGCCATGCAGAGTCCGACCAGGCTGGAGTGGATAAGGCACGGGATAACCTGGATTCCGAGGTCTGCCACAATCAACCCAAAGCTTCCTTTGGTTTTATGTGTTACTAAACCACTTCTCATTTTTCTCCGCTTCCTTCTTTACTTTTTACATAAGCATCTGTGTATACGCTAATGATTTCCTTCCTCGTATTTCAAGCGATTTCGCTTAAAAAAAAAGAACCCCAGTTCCCAGATTGTCTGTAGATTCCTGGCAGTAACCTAGAAAGCAACTAGACAGCTCCTTCATGTTGTCAATATTTATTTATGTCTAATTTTGTGGACTGAGTGATAGGTTCGAAGCCTGTAGGGCAGAGCTTTTGCATAGCACACTGGGTTTATAAGCTTACCAGCAGCAGTCTACAAACCACATCTACGATGACAGTACATCATTTGTACAAACCAACACATGCCTTTCTAATTTGCGCATTTGTGGCAAGTTTTGTTATTTACCAAAGATGGCTATCACCGAAGTCTACTTTTCTAGAATCTAGGTCATGCTATCAAGTTTCAGAATATTGTGTTAAACATATGACTCCATTTGGAATCTTTCTTTACTCTCCCCAGGATTGTAATAGTTCACAGAGCTCAATTTGTTAATAATGTATGAATTAATACAATTTTAAGGAACACAAATGATTAACATTAATGATACTGGTAATTTTATGTTCCTCAAAATGTAACTATTCTGCATGGCATCCCCTACAAAATCAAGCATATCGTGGGAAGTCATTACGAAGCTACACATCAACAAGTACAAAGTATTGAAATATAATTCAGGAATTAAATGCAATTATCAGTGTCAGCTACATTTAAAATGAACATATAACTGTATGTATACTGAAGAAAATCATGAATCACCAAATTATAATAGAATCACATGTGGAAAATTTTCCTTAGGGAAAAGAAAATTTCCTCCAGGGGTGAAGTTGTGGCATAGGACTGCAGGGTTGAGCTGGGCTATTACATTATGCAGTAATCAGAGAAGTGAAGAGAGCCAAGGCCATGTGAGAATTGCCTGCTATAAAATGGACACCACACTGTTGGTGGGAACGTAATTTGGTGCAGCCATTATGGAGAAAGGGATGGCGGTTCCTTAAAAAAGTAAAAACCAGAGTTCCCATTATGGCTCAGTGGAAACAAATCTGACGAGTATCCATGAGGACACAGGTTTGATCCCTGGCCTCACTCGGTGGGTTAAGGGTACGTATTGCCATGAGGTGTGGCGTAGGTCACAGATGAGGCTCGGATCTCGTGTTGCTGTGGCTATAATGTAGGCCAATGGCTAGAGCTCCGATTTGACCCTTAGCCTGAGAACCTCCATATGCCACAGGTGTGGTCCTTAAAAAAAAAAAAAAAAAAAGTAAAAACAGAGGTAAAATATGATACAAAGATCCCATTCCTAGGCATAGATCTGGAGAAAACTATAGTTCTAAAAGATACTTGCATCTTCAGTGTTCGTAGTAGCACTATTTCCAGCAGCCAAAGCATGCAAGCAATATAAATGTCCATAAATAGATGAATGAATAAAGAAGTTGTGGTATATATACGCAATGGACCATTACCAGAAAAAGAATGAAATAATGCCCTTTGCAGCAACATGGATGGACCTAGAGATTATCATACTAAGTCAGAGAAAGAAAAATATCATATGATATTGCTTATATGTGGAATCTTAAAAAAATGATACAAATGAATTTATTTACAAAACAGAAACAGATCTACAAACATAGAAAACAAACTTATGGTTTCCAAAGGAGAAAGGGGAGGGAGGGATAAATTGGGGTTTGGGATTAACGGGTACACAGTACTATGCATAAAATAGATAACCAACAGAGTCCTACCATATAGCACAGGGAACTATATTCAATATCTTATAGTAATTTATAATGGAAAAGAATCCGAAAACAAACATGTATATTCAGAATATATATAGAACTGAATCACTTTGCTGTACACCTGAAACTAACACAACCTTGTAAATCAACTATACTCCAGTTAAAAAAAATAGAAAAAGAAAATACACCAAAACTCAATAGGTTCATTGAAGACCGTGCCAACTGAGAAACTCTGATGAAATGCAATGAGATATTATTAGAGAGAAAAAAAAGAAGGTTGAAGAAGTCTTAGGAAACCCATAGTTTACACTTGTTATTTAATCTTTGCACAAATGTTTATTGATCCCCTTCTAATTGCCAACCACTGTGAAATCCGTCAGCTTGTTTGAGGATATGTCCTCATTACTGGATAAGGTCCATCTTCTTCTCTGATGCCTAAGATGTTGACCTCACAGGACAAACTTTGATGAGAGCCTTACATTATGTAACAATTTTTAAAAAGTGAATCACAAGACATTACACTTAACGCCATTAAACTTCATTTCTCTGTTTCTGGTCTACATACCTATTTGCTCATTCCCTTTAGTCTCCTGATACAGCCCTCCCCTGTCCTAACTACTCCCAGCTTTGTGCAATCCACAAATATCAGCACAGGCTTCTTTGGTTTGACTTAGGTCGTTAACAAGGACGTGAACTAGCATGGGGCTTCAAACGTGGGCTCTAATCAAGGATGAGAAACACACAGGTCCAAGGGCCTCCACTGATAAGCAAAGTCCTTGAAGACAAAGAGGTCTTCCCACTAATACAAACGAAAGAAAGGCCCAGAGAGGCAGTAAGCCCTGAGAGAGGGAAGGGAGGAAACTCCCAGCTGCAAGTACCCTTCCAGTTACAGAGGGGTCCTCACCAGTTGGTACCCTTGCCTTTGGGAGGTTCTGTTCTCTTCTTGTGGGATGACACCTAATAAACCCATATGTTTAAGGTTCAATAACATGTTCCTTGCTGCTGGCCTGACATGCCTACATTCAGGCACATCCCTTCCAATGTGGACGGAAAAGCTTGGGATTGTGTTCTTCAGCAGACCAAAGCTTTCTCACGAGCCCGCAGTTCAGACCTCTGCACAATCCATAAAACTTCCATCTCTCACCCTGGGACTCCCCAGTTTAACACTGAGTAAGGATGGGCCCCATAACTAAGATTTACTGTGGAGTCTAGACCTTGAGGAATTTCTGAATGCCCTTGTTTCTGAGCTGTAGATTTAATACTTGGTAACTGGCAAGCTCGTGGCAAGATCTCAAATGGACACTTGCTTTCTCGTGGCCTTTCTAAACCAGGAAGAGAGTTGTGGAGTCGCTCACCTCTAAACTATGACCAGCTTGCTCAAAGAGCAGGCACACAGAGCTCCAATACTTTAACGAGGTCCATATATATCCCATTGGCCCCAATGAGGAGCTTAAGGACTTTCTCTCAAGATCTGAAATTCATCATAGGCAAATTCAACGCATTAAAAATATCCTCTCCCTCCAGGCGAGACAACCACCTAAAGACCTCCAGTGAAGACTGCCATCTCCTTCAAGAACTGGTTTCAGTATTTAATAAACCTTACCATCGGCCAGCTCTTAAATCTGACTTAAATCCCGCTTCCTGGTGTTTAAGTTGGGGAATATCCTTCTATGAAGGAATCTGAAAGTTGGGGAATTACTCATCAGCTTAGGTATCACTGCCAAAGATTAACTACACGTGGAAATAACTGAAGCGTGATGCTTTTGAAAATAGAATCCCATTATTCACACCCTCTGCAGCCAAAAACAGAGCCACAAGATATTATTGTAACCTATTTGGAGACCCGATCTGGCTGTGGGATTCAGCCATGAGCCTGAGCCCCGGTCTCCACACTAACCTCCTTCCAGCCAGCACGATTCCGAGAAGCCATTTCTACACCATCATATAGAATTCTGGGTTCATTACTGTTCTCTTTGATCCCCTCAGTGTGGTAATGACATGCTTGCACATCTTTTCAGAGCCCAACAGAACACTAGGCAGGCTGGTTATTTACCACAGAGTCGCTGGAATTTCTCCTGGGGAGCTTTTGCAATCAGAGTTCAGCTTATCACTTTGCTTTCCCTTCATCTAAATGACCCTGTGCAAAGAACCTCATTCTGTTTGCTTTCAAGTCCCCCGGTGCGGACCGGGCTCGTACCAACCAGTTGCTGTTTGTCATGATGAGAAAATCCTTACCTGTGTTCCCCATGAAATTCTGAAAGCTCTAGCATCTACAAACCGACAATTCCATGTGAAAAAAATAATGCCTGCAATGGTGGGTCTACAGCCAGAATAACACAGGGCATTTTTACATATAGCCCTTCCTCCACTTACATTCCGATAAACTCATTGTGAGTTGAAAATATTGCAAGTCAAAAATGCATTTAATACTCCTAACCTAATGGACATCACAGCTTAGCCCAGCCTACCTTAGACGTCCTTAGTTGGCCAAAATCATCTACAAAAAGGCTGTTTCATAATAAAGTGTTGAATACCTCATGTAGTGTGCGGAATACTGTACTGAAGGTGAAAACCAAAATGGTCGTCTGGGTCCCAAAGGATTTTAAGTACATCAGTTGTGTGCCCTCGTGATTGCACGGCTTGCTGGGGGCTGTGGCTCTCTGCCGTGTTCACCATCACAAGACAACGTCTACCTACCCATCGCTAGCCTGAAAGAAGATCAAAATGCAAAATCTGAAGTACAGTTTCTACTGAAGGCATATCCCTTTCACCCCGCAGTAAAGTCAAAAAGTCATGTCAACCCTTGTTAAGTCAGGGACCCTCTGTGAAGCCTTTTAAGAGCGCCTTTACATATTTCCACGCAACACTGCAGAGAAGAAAATTTAACAAATCCTTTCAGTAGGTGCTAAATACCATCAACATGTGAATCATCTTTAAATCATTTCCCTAACAATAGCTACATTCTGAATGGTACAAATTACTTGGCTGAAAGAGACAAGGAGAGCGCCAGCATCCTGATAAGCTCTCAGACTCCAATGAGGTCCATGTGCCTGTCACTTCATATACCCTCAGCACTCAGCATGGAGAGGGTAGAGGGAGCCTTGAAAATGCTGTGGAAAATGACAGCCTTCAGCTGTCATGACTGCTTACTCAGCAGACTTACCCAAACTGGAGGGTGAGTGCTACCTGCCTCTGGAGGAGCACAGTGTTATTAAAGTGGTCTGCTCTGAATTCCCTGGTGGCTCAGGAGGTTAAGCATCCTGAGTTGTCATTGCTATGGTTCAGGTTGCTACTGTGGCACAGGTTTGATCCCTGGCCCAGGAACTTTTGTATGCTGTGGGAGCAGCCAAAAATTCAAATACATATAAGTAAACATTTTTAAAATAAAATAAAATGGTCTTCTCCCCACCTCCTGTTGCTCATCATCATTGCTCTGGTAGACACAATGATGCTCCCCAAAATTGTTCTCCTCCATAGAACTGGGGGATACGGCAGTTTCCATGGCAGACGGGACTTTGCGGTATAATTAAGGATCTCGAGATGGGGAAGTTAGCCTGGATTCCCCAGGTGGGCCCAACATCTTCACATCGGTTCTCCTAGGGAGAAGTGGGAGATCAAAGTCCAAGGAGATGTGAGTGGAGAAGCAGAGGTCAGGTGGATGAGAAAGGGCCTGGAGCCAATTGATTGGGGCAGACTGTGAAGCCAGAAAAAACCAGGAAACAGTTTCTCTCTCTGAGCGCCTAGAAAGAACACCACCCTTGATTTTAGCTTGGCAGGACTTCTTACTCCAGAATGATAAGACCTTAATTAAAGTGGTGTTTTTTTTCAGCCACTGCGTTTGCGGCAGTTTGTCACGGCAGCAATCTGAAACTCATACAGTGGCATGATGTTTACAGAATCAAACATAAACCAAAGATTTACACAGACAGGGACTGAAATAGTTCCTTTTTTAGAGAATTAAAGGTGATCACGTGGTCTAGCTTTTCTTTTCATGTTTTAATGAGCCTTCTGTTTACTTGGTGTTCTAAGATTTTAAGTTCATCAGCATTATTAAGATAACAATTTTCCCATCTTCCTGTACCTCCATAAATAGGAGGCACTAAAATGGGATTTTATTCAAGGGCATTTAATCAAATTTTCTCAGGGAACCATTAAGTTAAAACCTTCCACTTATCCAGTAACTTAAAACTAACTTAGGCCTCCTTGCCCCAAATAAAAGGAACAATGGCCAACTACAGACCCTGGGCCAAGTGCACTGCCTGCGTAAATGCAGCTTTATTAGAACTTAGCCACACGATTTGTTTATGTATGTGACTGTTTCATGGTACGACCACAGAATTGAGTACATGTGACAGTGACAGTAGGGTACACAGGCGCCTACATAACATTCTCAATTCTGTCCCACCACCTACAAAGCCTGAAATATTTACAAACTGGCCCTTTACAGAAAACACTGGCTGACCTCTGGATTAGAAGATTCATTCTGGAGTCAGACAGACCCAAGTTCTAATGGCACCTCAACCATTGCTGAGCTGTGTCATTTGGAGCAAAGTATTTAATTTCATTGACCCTCATATTTCCTTATTTGCAAATGGAGATTTCAATTCCTATGTTAGAAGAGATTGAATTTTTCTAATCCTTAAACCTGAGCAAGATTTTGTGTACTTTCTAAATCAGGAAAATTAATTCTTCAAGTCGACTGAGCTTTGGCCACACCTCTTTCTCATATGCTTTATTGCAATTTTATCATTTTCTGGGCACAACCTTGGCTATCCCCAGGGAATAGGGTTAATTGGGCTTGGAGTCAAAATACCTGATCTGAATTCCAGCTCTGTAACTTTCCACTCTAGTCATTTTAAGCAAGTTGCTATACATCCTTAACTTTCCATTTTCTTATCTGCAAAATGGAACTTCACATTCTTAAATTATGGAATTGCTATAAATATTAAACGAGTTAACATATGGAAACATACAAAAAGCATTATTTTGCATGTTTATTACTAAGATAATTAGATAGCGGAAATTAGATGAGGCAAAAAACACAAACGTACTCTATAAATGTTAAAGGCAATATAAACATTAGCCCTTTGTATGCAGCAGTATATGGAGTAAACTTGATCGAATTTTAATACGACTCAAAAAGTCATACTAAAAGCCACCTAATTGTTCTAGTTCATAGCAAAATTTTTCAAATGGACAAAAACTGGAAAGAACTCAAATATTCATCAACTGGCAACTGGCTGAATAACTGTGGTATAGTCATTCCATGGAATACAACTGAACACGATAAAGAATGTATTACCGATGCGTAATTGAACATGGATCAGTTTCACAGACATCATGCTTGAGTGACTGAAACTAATTACAAAAGGCGGTGTGATGATTAATTTTACCTGTCAACTTGGGTAGGCTATGGTCCCCAACCGTTTGCTCCAACAACAATCTAGATGTTTCCGTGACTGTATTTTTAACATGATAACGATGTCTTTGAATGAACAGATAACCTTCCATAATGTGGATGGATCTCACCCAACATGTGAAGGCACAAGAGCAAAGACTGATTGGGTCACCATGCTGTACAGTAGAAAAAAAAAATTGTATTGTGGAAATAACTATTAAATAATAATAATAATAATAATTTTTTTTAAAAAAAAGACTGAGGTTCCCTAATAAAGGAAAGATTTCCACCTCCAGATGACCTTTGGCCTCAAGATTCTAACATCAAACCAAAGAATCTGGGAAAGAATGGATGTGGGTACATGTATAACTGAATCACTGTATTGTCCAGCAGACGTTATTTCTACATTGTAAACAACTATACTTCAATAAAACTTTTAAAAATGAAAAAAAAAAAACTTCAACTTTTGCCCAAACTTGTGGCCTGTTGCCCTGCCTTGCCAATTTCAAACCTGCCGACCTCCAGAATCAAATGAGTCAATTCTTTTGTATTTTTGTTTTTTTTTTTTAGGGCCACACCTGTGTCATACGGAAGTTCCCAGTCTAGGGGTCAAATCAGAGTCATTTTAACAGGCCTATGCCGCAGCCACAGCCATGTTAGATCCAAGTCACATCTACAAACTACACCGCAGCTTGTGGCAACATGGGATCCTTAACCCACTGAGCAAGGCAAAGGATTGAACCCATATCTTCATGGATGCTAATCTGGTTCTTAACCCACTGAGCCACAATGGGAGCTCCCAATTCTCTTTAAAAATAAATCTCTTGATAGATAGATATTCTATTGCTCCTGTTTCTCTGGAGAACCCTAATACAGGCTGAATATCATAAAATTCCATTTCTATGAACTTATAGGAAAATTAAAACAGTAGAGACAGCAAGGATATCAGTGCATACGTGTAATGACCTGGAGCTGCAAGCATGGGAAACTCTTTAGGATAATGGAAATGTTCAATATATTTGCAGTGGTGGTAGTTACACAGTTGCATCAGTTACCAAAATTTATCAAACTGCATACATGTACTTAAAATGGGTGAATATTATTGTATTTAAAATATAGTTCAATAGAACTGCGAGGAAAAAGTCAGACTACAAGCCATATAATAGGCCATAATGTGACTTTCTCTTACATACCATGAGTAAACTCAATTAAAAATTATTCTGTGTATAACTTCAGTATTTTCATGAAGATGGAAAGACTGGAATTTACTGACTGTGGGTTGCTATCTAAGATATTGAAATGTTCAAGGTGAGCAAACACTGACTAATATATCTGTCAGGCAGGAGCATGGGTAATTCACATATTCATTATTATGAACAAGTTAATTAAAGTCATAATATTAATAAATTACATCCACTAAAGTCATTATTTTATTCACTTCTGATTTATGCACAGTCCCTCTCTTGAGTAAATGGGAATTTTTATGTGACAATAAAAACTTAATAACTAATATATCAGTCCACAGTAAACATCATCCAAAGGCAACCGCGATAAAATTAAGTCCCTGTAATATCAGGAAAGGACAACAATATCAAAAACAAAAGCGTTTATAGCTTCAGTTGATAATGCTGTAGCAGCAACATCATCAGTTCTGATGGGGCTCTTTTGATCTCTGGCTCTAAAAGCATTTTGCAGCAGTTCATGAGTTATCATCAAGAAATCATACGCCCAGGACAGAGCATTTGACAAATGTATGCAAACACCAAATAAAGAGCTAAAAGCCTTTGCTCCAAAGTTTCACCTCTGCTCTCGCAGCTGCCCTTCTGTCTCAACAATTTGACAATAAACAAATTGGTCTACCCTGGGTTGGCCACAAATTTCCTAGGTATGAGTCAGCCAGCAGAAGCACTAAGTGTAGCCAGGAAGCATGATTAACCTGTGATTGCAGACACCCAGGTCCTTCTGCTTCCAAGACAGCTAAGCCCATAGGTTACTGTCACTATGGAGATTTATTCAGAACATAAGAAAATATCAGAAAGGGAGAGCTCCATGTCTCAAAACGCCTAGTCCTGGACTTTACAACATAAAGTCCGTCTTGTAATTAGTGACATGGGACAATGGGGAAAACCCGGGTTTTGGAGACTCACTTGGATTTTAACACCAATTCTCACACTTTGGAGCTCTTAAGTTTTAGACAAACTATTGATCTCTTTGAAATTCAGTTTCTTAGTTTGTGAAATAAGAAAAATTATACCAACCATGTGTAACTGTTCAAAGGCTCAAATAATGTTTGGAAAGGCTCTACTCAGCCATTGGAAGAGCTCAATAAAAACGAGCGCTGATACGGTTATTATTCCTAATAAGCCAGCATTTGATTCCTGAGACAATTGCCATCTCCCTGAAAACCACGGTCCCAGAGTTACAGATTCTCATCGATTCCAAGTCAGGTCATATGAATGTCAAGGCCAACCTTAGGTGGAGATGTGCCAAGTATGGTCTCCCCTGCTGGGGGAATCTACAGGCATCTCCTGAAGTGGGGGGCTTTATTTTGAATAAAGGACCAAGCATCCTCTCAAAATTGGTCCCCCAACATGCCAGCCTGAACTTTCATTTTCAAAGATGCTTAATCAATAGATGCCAACTAAATCGTAATTGAACTTACTCCTGGTATAAGCAACTTGAAAGGTCTGACAGGTGTCCGGAAGTGCTGATCGATTTTTTAGGAGAAACATACATATATTAGGAGATTAACACATATTACACGCTACTATAAAATACGTATGTATTAGGAAGCCAACTTATTGTCTCTGATGATGGCTGATAACAATTTCAGTTCCTTAAAATGCAGCTGGTCAGGGTTTCTGTACCCTTCTCTTTTTGTGCAATTCTTTTTCTCTATTGGACATGTCATGACTCACCAACTGGTAACAGTTATGTCTTTATTTGTTACACTGAAGCCCACTTTTTGGAATTACCACCATATCGTTAGCACCACTGGAATCTCCAGCATCAACATGGATGACTGATTGGGCAACAGCCACCAGTGAGGTGCAAAAGCAAATCATAAAGGCTTCTTTATAAAGATACTAAAGATTCTTATATCTCAAAGCATGCATAATAGTGCACAGATAGAACACATATTAGCCCATATACATGTACCAACAGCTCTGTCGGGGTGAATGTATTCTCTTTCTTTGGGTTCTTAGCACTAGCAAAACACCTGGCACAAAATAAGTGCTCAATAAATACTTGAGGACAGAGTGAATAAGCCCCATTAAAAAAAAAAATGAAATAATGCCATTTGCAGAAATACGGATGGACCTAGAGATTATCATACTAAGTGAAGTACATCAGACAGAGAAAGACAAATATCATATGATATCATTTATACGGGGACTCTAAGAATATGACATAAATGAATTTATTTACAAAACAGAAATAGAGACATAGAAAACAAACTAATGGCTAACCAAAGGGGAAGGGGGGGGTAAATTAGGAGTTTAGGATTAACAGATACACACTAGTGTATCTTCCTGTAGATAAAATAGATAAACAATATGTATAGCACAGGGAACTATATTCACAATCTTGAAATAACCTATAATGGAAAAGAATCTGAAAAAGAATATACATATATATATATGTATGGGTGTATATATATATATATATATATACATACATACATGTATATATAAATGAATCACTCTGCTGTACATCTGAAATATCATAAATCAACTACATGTCAATAAAAAATTTTTTTTAAAGAATGCATAAGCCACATCTCACACAATATACTGAAAAATGACAGAGACAGAATAGGGTCTTTTTTTTCTATCAAAGGGAAAAGTTTTGAGAATGCACAGTGGAAGAACTCATCAGAAGGTGAGTACTAAGTTGCTGGATTCCTCTCTCCCACTAGTACAATTTCTCTGAAGAACCCCCAGGGGTCAGATAGAAGCACTAAAGCTGGTCTGTATCTGGGGTCACTAAATTAAGGAGCTCTAAGCACAAAGAAACAAGAAATGCCATTTGAGAAAAGAGCTGGGAATATGTGATAATAGCTGCTCTCTTTGGGACCATGGAAAACAATTGATTCAATCTTTGAAAGGACTGATATTTATGACTTCTTTTTAATAAAATTCTTCAGGGCAGTCTTCTATAAGTTATTCGTGCAGTGAAATTCCCTGCACCAAAATAAAATGACATTTAGACACAATCCTTTGATTTGAAACCGTCAGAACCACACCTTGTTAGAAAGGTTTTATGTTGCCCCAACATTTAGAACTTAGGCTTGGTCGGGGGGTGGATATAATTAGATGTGTCTAGATATTGCTGTGTTAATTCGCCACACATGCCTCAGCTACGATGTCTTAAACTTGATGTCACATAGACAAGTCTACTGAAGTTTGCCTCAACTGGATGGACCTAGAGATTATCATACTAAGTGAAGTACATCAGACAGAGAAAGACAAATATCATATGATATCATTGATATCTCGCTAGCATGGTGCATCTTTCATTTTGCATCATTGCTGCTTACTCCCCTGCTGCCAAATGAAATGATCCTGATGAATTCAAGATATGAATCTGAAGGCAAGTCAAATTCAAATGACTTTTGGCTGGGATCTTTGTTTTTTTTTATCACTGCAACTCAAAAGCTAAGCATAAGTTTAAGGGCCAATAAGACACAAAATTCTCCTTATTTTTCTCTCCTTACGCCCCACTTCTAATGATTGGTTTTACACAGCTGTCCAACCAAAACTTGAAGGCTAATCGCAAAAACATTTATAAACACCAAGAGGTTTAGCCTGCACGTAGAATATGAATTTGAAAATGTTTACCTATGCAAATATATGGGTGCCAGAACTTTATTCTTGGCATAGAAATGATGGGTTTTTCTCCCTGAGCATGTTGCTACAGAAAACTGATATCCTGGAGGGACTGTTTACTTGGAAGAGGCTGTGGGGATAAGAGTTTTACCAGCGCTTCATGATGTTGATGAAATGTTACTTTTATCTTAAAAGAAGCTGAGGATTTGACCTTAAATTTTTACCGAACTGTCCTTCTTTTCATAGTAATAGTAGAAACTATCATTCTGAAGTAAATTCAAAATGTAAAAACTATCATTTTGAAGGTGGACTGTTATTATAGCATGGGGTGCACTTCTTTCTCAATTCCGCTGACGTCAGGGAAAGCAAAATGGGATGGAATTGCATGCCCACTGGGGTCATTAAAAAAGAAAACTATGTAATTACAATATTTAGTCAATAAAGGAATTGGATAATATTTACACACTCATTTTTGAAAGAGTCATTTGAATTTTTACTTGAGCGAAACTGAGCCAAAGCCTAGAGCCCTGCTGGCCATAGGGAGACCGCAAGGTTGCCATGACAATGCAGTCCTGTGGGCTTCTCTCCCCACCAGGGTCTGTCCTGAGATTTCCAGCGCTGGGTTTCTCTGTCTTGATTGATCATTAAATAGCCGAGGTGTTTATGTTTTATTCTCAGACATCAATTTCATGCTCCCATTGAATGTTCTGGTTGCATATTTCATGTTTACCTGCTCATATGTGAAAATAAATACTTGAGATTCCATCTCCGAGCTACCTTTCAAGTTGGTTTCTGCTCTCCCTGGGAAACCTGCTCAACCAGTCTTACCAAGTTCTTAGAAGAATGTTTCATTCCACAAAGAAAGCATTGTTCTCCAGGACAAGATAGGCAATTATGAGATCATGCATAAGTTTGTCTTTCATTGTGAAATTACATAAAATAGAAATAAAGTGGAAGATTACTGATTACAGAAGTTCTCTGACTTACCAGGGAACTTGTAAGGCAAACAGAGGAAGTGCGCGTACCAAAAGGGCATTCCAAACATGCTCGGTTTGTAACCCAAGCTAATGAAACCAAGGAAACGTACAGTTAGGGCTGACTTCCAATACCAGCTCACACCCCAGGGCTGCTTCTGAATCCTTCCCCTCCGATGTCCCCGTGTCCATGGAAGGGAGAGGGCGACTTGGGCTGTGAGGTTCCTTACTTGCCTCATCGGTCACGACTTGAATGCACTTTGAGTGGCTTGGGTTGGTTGGTACGTTTAATTTCCTCTCTTTAACAACGGAGGTATGACCCTCACAGGAGACGCCGCGGCAACTGAAATTCCATTATCGCCAAATGCAGAGATGGCTCCCGTCTGAGTCCCAGATGCTCGGGTTCCATTCCTTTCCCACTGCTCTCACCACAAAGGGCCTGTTCGGAAGGCAATATCTTCATAAAGGGGTTTTTTTTTTCCCCCTAATATTAAGAACTTCTTTTATGATGCTAATAAAATTTTACATGTAAATGCTTTTTAACGTCATGGTTTATTGTTTCAAAATCAAGATCAAGAAAGCGACCTTCTGTAAAGTTGCTGCTGTGATTTACAAGAACAGACCTGCAGGCTTCTTTGTTCAGCCAAAGGGGTAGGATTCCACTGGGCCCAAGGAGAAAACAATATCACGTTCTCGTTACTGCCCAGTGTCTGTGGACAGTACGCAAACTGGTCACCTGATGTTCATGGTCATTTCGGTGGCTGGACAGTTCTCCAACCCATCACCTGACGTGCATGGTCATTCTCAGATAAGCAAAGTCCTCCAGTCATTTTTGCTATTAAAAATAACACAGTTTCAGTCATTTAAAAGTCTAAACCAACATAACTGTCAAAGTTTCAGACTTCGTTTGGAAGTAAATGGTCTCTCCCCTACTTCTGCCCCTGCTTTTGGGGGTGGGGGTGGGGGGGGCCGCTGCTGTGGAAAAAGGGTTGTCCTCTTCATTTCAATACCTTTGCCTTTTCTTGTCTGCCCTGGTCCCCACTAAGCTGCCTCTGGCTCTTCCTGGGCTAGAGTGGGCTCTGGGAGGAAGGGGAGGTGATTGCACAGAAAAGGTTCTAATCAGTCACCCACGGTCTCTGGACTTGGGTATCTTCAAAGCACTTTTTGTCTTGAATGCACTGTGAATGCTTTGGAGACACCACCCCAAAGGAAGATGTCTGCTTATGGAGACAACGTGAGGAAGTCAACGTTTCTTCTCTGGCTGTTCCTGAAGATGCCCCTCCGCACGCGCGAGACCCCTCCAAGCGCCTTCTGTGGGCGCTAAGTGCGCCCAGATGGGGTTGCTATGACAACGACTCTCCAGCCAGTCCCTCCCCCATGGCCTACCTGCGCTCTTCCCGTTTCCAGTAGCGCTATAGCCCTTCTCCAGGACCAGCCACAGAACGTACAGGGCCCAGCGCAAAACGGAAGTGGAGAACCTCAGAACGTCAAGACGGCGGCAGCCCGAAACCAAGCGTGGGCCCACGTGAGTCTGGGGGCCACTCTTCACTTTCCTCCAGCCCGGTGGCTGCAGCCTCTCACTGCCCCGACGTCTCCCGTCTTCAACAGCACCCCCCAGTGTTTCCCTCTGAGTCCCACTCAGCACGCAGACAGCCAGGCCATGGAGGAGGCAAAGGCCTTGGTCTCCTCGAAGGAGAACTTTGAATTCATCGGCCTCAAGCTTTGGGACCCTCCAGGTCAGCCTGACCCAGAGGGTGCCAAAACTCTCCTTTCTAAGTCGGCGCTTGAGTGAACATCTGGCGAAGTCCTTGACTAGCTGCACTGGATGTTCCTCTAGGAATCCTCTCCTTTCCCAGCCTTCAGGACACGCGCGTCAAGGTCACTGCCGAGCACACGGCCAAGCCTGAGCCATCAGCACATGCGTTCTCCTCAGCAGAGACGGGCAGGCGGTGAGAGTCACCAGCGGAAGGGCTGAGAAGGAGACTCTTGTCACGGCTGAGGATAACGAGGCAGGGTGTGAGAGCACGCGGAAGATGCTGGCCACCTCTCGCGACCGCAGAGGTGAAATCCAGGGATGCAAGCGGATGAAAGGACCTGAGGACGGCTTCTGAGCCCCTGCATCTCACGGAAACGGAGATGCGGAGTCGGATGCCCTAACGGACCAACGCCTTTTTTGTGAATTAGGTTTTCTGTAATTTACGCACAAAAGACCTCACTGTTACATTTGCCAACACGAACATTTTGTGGTTCATCGTTTCAGTTTTATTCCTTGGGAATAACTGCTATAAATACAAAATTTAAACAATATTAGAATGCATGTACCTGCACCATTATTCTTCCTATATACCCAAGTCAAAAGGAACTAACGTTAAGTATAAAACGATGCAATTGATAACACCAGGCCACATATGGAAAGTATGATATTTTGCAGGTCACGGTGGCAAGGTTTAAGGTCTTTGAACCCCCTCAGAGACATGCTGTAGAAAATAGCAGTGAATTAATGTGAAAAGTATTTATAATTCATTATTCGATGCTAGCAAGCAAAATAGAATGTCTTCACTTACATAATTTACAGAATGCTTTCATATAATGTTAATAATATGCATGGCTTCTTTTAAAGATGATTTTTAATGTTTTTAAAATTATTGCTCTGTCATAAATACCTGTCATTTCTGGAACAAGAAAAAGATAAATGAAGAAAAAGTTATTAGCAAAAACAACACTAAGAATATTGAAAAGCTTGACCTTTCATTTCCTCCCACCTGTGAAACTCACATCTTAAAGTGAAACTATAATATATCCTTTTTCCACATTTTCTATCCACCAAAGACACATATCACCTTTTCCTCATAAACAGGAACCCTTCCATGAATATCAGCAAAGTCGAGCTTTACAAAGATCATCTCAGAGCAAGAGGAAGGCTGTGCTGAGGAGAAACGTCGTCTGTTCTAGAAATCCTACCGCCCTAACTGTGCCTCACCACAGCTTCCCGTTTGATTTTCGTTATTTTTAAGACAAAAGTGCAGGAGACCACAGTGCTGGGGATAATGTCTTAAATGCGTGGCAGCTGTATCCATGAGCTGCATTCTCTTTGAAGTACAGAACTAATAGTTAAACTGTATACCTCAAAGACGGTCGCCGAAGGTGGCCAGAGCGCGCTCACTCTGCACATTTAAAACGTGAGCATTCCCAGAGGTGTGCACACGTGGGTGCCGTGAACACTTCCATCTGGGAACGTTTCCTCGTCCTCCTGCCAGCTACCCACACCGAGTCTTCTTTGAAGTCTAAAGCATCCCTGATGGGAGAGGGAGAGATACGATTCCAGGATAACGGACTAGGGCTCCTCCCCTAGATTGCTCTAGATACAAACAAACAAAAAACAAAAGAGCCTCAATCACAACGGTTTTGTCATTTAAGTGCAGCATCTTCCCCATGAAAACTCTGAAAGACTCTCTCTCTATGTCTGTACAGGTCCTCCTAACACAGGTAAAGGCATTTTCATGGCTAAGATGATGGTTTTTAAAAGGATTTCTTGAAGGAATAGAGGGGAGGGGAAGTAATGCTACAGGTGGAGAATAGTTTGGAGGGAGATATTTTAAAATGGGATAAATTTAATGACAGTGACAGGATGAATTATCAAGTGAAGTCCCATGAGCTCTGCCCCACACAGACACAAATGACAGAGAGATTAGCTCTGTAATACACAAGTCTGAGCTGACCACTCTCCTGCTGCAATCTCTCCACGAGCTTCCCATTGCCTGCAGAAGAGGCCCAGACCTTTGGTCTGTATACAAAATCTATTTAACCTCATGTGTCCAAATAGCTTGCAGATACTGTTTCCTTTAACTCAGGGATCAGCAAGTATTTGTTTAAGAGTGAATATTTTTGACTTTTGAACTGTACAGTTTCTATTGTAACTGCCCTGCCATTTCACATAAACGAATGGGCTTGGCTGCGTCCCAATAAAACTTTATTTGCAGCTTCTGAATTTTAATTTCATATAATTTACAAATGTCAAGAGCTATTCCTTTTCTTTTTTTTCACTGCACCATTTAAGTATTCACAAACCATTTTTAGGAGTTCCCGTTGTGGCTCAGCAGGTTAAGGACTGTCTCTGTGAGGGTGCGGGTTCCATCCCTGACCTCACTCAGTGGGTTAAGGATCCAGCGTTGCTGTTAAGGATCCAGTGTTGCTGTAAGCTGCAGCACGGTTCAGACCCAGTGTTGCTGTGGCTGTGGCGTAGGCCACAGCTGCAGCTCCGATTCGACCCCTGGCCCAGGAACTTCCATATACAGCCATGAAAAGAAAAAAAAAAAAATTGCTGTTCCCAGACCATATGAAAACAGGTAAGGGGCCAGACTTGACACGCAGGCCATGGTTCCCCAAGCCTACTGTAATTGTCTGGCCTTCCCTTATGTGCCAGACTCCTCTTTAGGACAGTTCTGGAAGCTTCCGTACCCAAGTACAGAGCTGCTGTGGCCATGTTAGAACATCTCTCTAATACCACTGGCTTCAATTTTTAAGTGCTTTCTACTCCCTCTCCTCCCACCCAGGCTCTGAGCTCTTTATAAACAGGAAAAGTCTTAAGCATTTCGGTCCCCCTCCAAGCCCTCCCCACGTGCCAAATGTGTAATGACACAAAGTCAGCGGTTTCTAATTTCCAGATTCCTTCTTTCTCTCCTACAAAATGTTTCTGGTGAGTCATCCCTCCGTGAATAAGAGGTATTAGGTTTGGCAGGGCTGGGAGATGAGAGCCTGTCAATGTCCAACCCCAGGTACCCTGCGTGTGACCACGGGTAGTAGGCCTGGGGCGAGGCAGACAGTCACCCGGCCCACAGACATTCTGCAGCTCCTGGCTGTTAGGATTCTGGCCCCAACAGGACAAAGACCCTCCTTTCCCTGAGGAATTTACAGACTGGTCAGGAAGAAAGATGTCAAAAGCTAATCTGATGAGAAATAAAGAGCTGCCAGCACGCTGAGCAGAGGGAGCCCAGGCCAAGGGTGGGGAGAGGTTTCCTGAGAAGCAATAGGCACACTATGACCTGAAGGAGGAGTCAGAGTTGGGCAGGTGAAAAGAGAAGGAAGGATGGCCACATAGAAGGAACAGCCTGCATGAAGGCTCAGAGGCAGGACAACCAGAGAGAGAGTTTCCCAACCGTCCTACTCCATTAACCACTGCATGAGGCTTTACAAGGGACTCTCAGGGAACCAGCTGCTGCCTGGCCCAATTCAGGCTCATCACCTGCAAACCGAGGGCAGTGAGTTAAAACACATCCTTCCGGAATATGTTCATTCCAGAGGCACACGTTCTTTTACGGCTCTGCGTCTTTGTCAATGAGACATCCTGTGGGTTTGGCGCCTGTGGGTTTTTCATTTGGGTTTCTCTTCTCCCCCCACTAGTTCCTCAGCCCTATAAGGGAAGACACGTTATTCTCTGCCGCATTTCTTTAATTCCACAACCTCTTAAGATGTTATGTATTCGAGGAATAGTTATGCAGCATCACCATGTTCTAGCTGCCGGGGATACGTCAGATTAAAACAGAGCGAGGTCCTGTGAATCCTGCAGGGGGCGGGGGGGGGGGGGCAAGGCAAGAAGAGGTGATGATATCCACAGAAAGAATGTATGAGTCAACTGTACGTGAGGCAGTTGCAAGGGCGGGTCCTGGAGGCTGTGGCGTTAAGGCTGCATTTAAAAGAGGGATTTCAGAGTGGACCCCATTGCAAAGGAGCCTTGAGCAGAGGTGCTGGAGGGGAGGGTTCGCCACGGGGAGACTTTCGGGAAGACAGAACGCCAATGCAAAAGGCCTCCGGCAGGAAAAGGCCACCATTCCAGGAGCCACGAGAAGGACCTGGCACTGAAGGAATGAGGGAAGGGATGCAAGAGGTGAACTCTGAGATACGGGGGGGGGGGGGGCTGTGGGGGCTGATGGTAGGGGGTCTCGGAAGACCCCATCACCAAGTGGCTTTTATTCCTGACTCAAGTGGGGAGCAATGCAAGGATGTGAACAGAGGGATAAGGTTGCCCCACCTGTGTTGCAAAGCGATGCTTTTGGCCATGGGATGGAGCCAAGATGGTCGGGGCCAGGACGGAAGCAGGAAGCCTGCGGAGGAACCTGTGGCAGAAACGCAGGTGGGCTGGGAGGGGCAGGAGAAGCCGTGGGTTCTGGGAGCTGCTGGAATGAAGTCCACAGTCTCCTCACCATCCGAACGTGGAGTCCAGGAAAGAAGAAGAGACCAAGGTGACACCAAATGTTTGGCCGGAGCATCTGGAAATCTGGGGTGGCCGTTGGTTGACCAGTGAGGGTGTCTGCCATGGAGCCCATGCAGGAAGCAGATCAGAAGGTGGGTAGGCTGAGAATTAAATTTCTCTTACACTTTTTTTTCCTCTTCTTTCTAGGGCCACACATGCTGCATATGGAAGTTTCCAGGCCAGGGGTCGCATTGGAGCTGCGGCTGCAGGCCTACGCCACAGCTCATGGCAACACCAGATCCTTCACCCGCTGAGCGAGGCCAGGGATCGAATCTGAATCCCCGTGGGTTCTAGGCAGGTTCGTAACCCACAGAGTCACAACAGGAGCTTCCCTTTTAGACTTTTAAGTGGAGAGACCACAGGCAGTTGAATCGGCAAGTCTGTGATTCCGAAGAGAGTAATGAGGAAGGGCAGCGGGTGTGGGCATCTTCTGCACAGGCACAGCCAGCAGGACAGGAGGCGGGGTGGGGACACCAAGGGGTGGATGGGGGCCAAGAAGAGGTCCGGGGACAGAGTACAGAGGCCCCTGATGTGAACATCTTGACTGAACTGATTCACTGGCTGAATCAGGTAAAAAAATAGCACAGTCACCAGAGTAATGCATTGGAATTATGTCTGAACCTCTTTCATATTACAACAAATGATATTGCCTATTGTTGACAATATGATTTGGCTCAGCCTATTTTGACCAAAACCCCCCTGCCAGAACAGCTAGCTTTCAGCAATAACCATGAAAAAAGTGACAATTACACACACACACGTATATTTCAATAAGAAAACAGTGCCAAAAGCCCTCTTAGTTACTCCAACTCTAATTTATTTATTTATTTATTTATTTATTTATTTATTTTTTGTCTTGTTGTTGTTGTTGTTGTTGTTGCTATTTCTTGGGCCACTCCCGAGGCATATGGAGGTTCCCAGGCTAGGGGTCGAATCGGAGCTGTAGCCACCGGCCTACGCCAGAGCCACAGCAACACGGGATCCGAGCCGCGTCTGCAACCTACACCACAGCTCACGGCAACGCCGGATCGTTAACCCACTGAGCAAGGGCAGGGACCGAACCTGCAACCTCATGGTTCCTAGTCGGACTCGTTAACCACTGCGCCACGACGGGAACTCCTCCAACTCTAATTTATAGTCTAGGTACAAAACAGGAACCAGATACACAGGGAAAAAAAACAAAAGCTGACTGATTCTAAAAGGAAACAGCAGCCAATGTGTCACCTCGCCGCCCGCGAGGGTGTCAGGGCCCCAGGAGCAGCATTGATGGCCGTGGGAGACCTTCCTGAAATTGACTTGATTTTGATGATGCCACAAGCTGAACAGAAAGATGAGGTCAAGGTTCCCAGCGCCTCACCCCCACTTCTGCCCTCACAGTCTCGCTGTAGATCAGGCAGGGATCCAAACAGCCCCATCCCCAGGGGCTGAGGGGAAAAAAAAACAATTTTGTGAAGCTATTTTTTGACATAGTGGGGGAAAACATTTCCCTGCTCAAACAGGTCAAGTCCAATAGCAGTGAAACAACACCAGTGCGGCCCACGGCCAAACCGAGCATTTCAACCCGTTATCGAGAGGGTGCATTCACCCGTGGGGGCCGCAGGGACCGAGGGCCCTTCCAAGATCAACTTTCTGTGGCTCATGAAAGACGTTGCCCCTTCCACCAATGCTCTGTGCGGGATCGGGTCTGGAGAGCTGGTCCCGCTGCAAGAAGAGGCGAAAGAGGAAGAGAAAGCAGGCGTGTGTGCCCGCTCCGTGCCCTTGAGGGAAATTGCACAGCCCTCCAGCGGAAATCTTGGAGCAGCCCTCAAAGATGCAAAAGCAACGCATCCTCCTAGAAGCCTAAACGTTTGGAACGCAGGTTGCCTTACTTCTCTCTCTCTCTTTTTGTTTTTTGGTTTTTGGTTTTGATTTCTGCTTTCTAAATCGCACACCTGCAATGGACGGGAGCTGAAGGCCCTTTCTTACTGACAAGGTAAGAGGACTGTTTTTGTAGGAGATGCAGTGTTGTTAGGATAAAATGTGAGAAGCTAACTCCTCCAGCTCTGTTTCTAGTTTTGACTGTTGTGACTGGGAAGCAGTGTCTGGGAGCCTATAAATACATGCCATAAAGGTGTCATTTCGACTAGACTCCATGGGATTCCTGCTATCTCTGGGGAGAATACTATTACCATCATTGCAGAACACATCAGCCAGTTGCGGTTTCTAAAATGAAATATATACACACACATACATATTTAAAATGTACATACACAATGGTTGGACATCCTCTGAATAGCAGCCATGCGTTCACCCTGCAAACAGTTGCTTAGACAGTTAATCGGGTTTGACCACTCTTAAACTACTTGACTAGTACCTTACCTGATGAATTTCAAAGTTCCACACTATACCATTAGGAAGAAAAAAAAAAAAAGGAACAGAATTTTCTGTGTGAACATAACCCATCGTCATCATTTTAAGAAGTGAAAATGACTAATGGGTGAGAGAGAAATGAATGACTTTTTTCTACGCTTAGGAAGTCACTTATGTGGGATATTAATTTTACTTTGGATTCAGGAAAAGAGGAGGAACAGCAGATTTCAGCCTGCTTCCTTAGTCAAACGCAATAGAATCGTCTCAATAAACATCTTCAGATCCACCGACAAGTAGCCCGTTTTCTTGAAAATTTCTTTTTTTGTATCAACCTCATAATCTTCCCTGCTTTATTTCTATTTTCGAAAGTACTATTTTACTGCATAGCTGAGATAACATCTCATCAAACAGGCTCTAACAAAACCAGAACAGGTCGGGGTTCTTTTTCAATCGGAGGCCTGGCCGATTAGGGGAGAGGGAATGGGAAAGCCCCGAAGAAGAAGGGTCCTCCTGGGGCATCCTAACCCTTGTCAGTGGCCGGAACGCCCCCCAGGAATGTTCCCGAATGTGGAGTCCAGTGTGGTGTGCAATGACTCCAGCAGGCACCATTTCCTCCAGGAGTCTGTTCCACAGACGCTTCTTCAGGGGCCAAAATCATTAGCACCTTATTATAGCATCATTATTGTTCTTCTTCAATACATGAATTTACAAGCAGCACAATCTTAAATTAAGCTCATGAATCCCCTTCGTGGTCTAGCCTGCAATCTAATTCTCCACCGTTTACTGTCTTGAATTTCTTTCACGTTGAGCAACTCACTGGGGCTATTTTTCAGAAATTTCATGCCGTGAGTGTGGTAGACAACGGCCGACGCTGGAAACAATGAGATTTAAAAGGCATAAACTACGCTGGGTACTTCTGTTTGTAGCTGTAATCTCTTTAGTGTAAAATACTCTGTTCCTGACTCTTTTCTATACCGGATTCAATAAATCTATTCAAAGCTATTTTCCAAAAGCCTGAAAAACAAACGTCAATGACTCCTTCTGTACCTGTGGGTTCTTCTTTACTTTTAGTAGCTGCTGCTTCATTTTAGAGCAAAGTGACATTTCCAGAGCCAAAGACACAGCCTTTACTTTTACGAGAATTTTCTTTTTTACAAATCTGCTACCACGATAATCCTCAAAGTCCAAAGGCAGCTAAATTATCTGTCCTCTTTTCTGGCCACGACAGCTTCAAAACTTGAACTTTGATTAAGATTAAACAGAACCCCAGCAAAAGATCTCCAGAGAAGCCTTGGGAAGGTAGGTTGATATTGGGTGTGACCAGCAGCGGTTCCCTCAAGTCTGAAGGGCAGGCCAACGTGCAGTGTAAATCTGCTAGGAAAAGCAGTAAGTGACGATTATAAAATGCTTGGTAAGCGCTTTTAATGCGACACTGAAACGCTCCATCCTAAAAGAGTCCTCCGGCCAGGCACGAGGGGACCCTGCGTGGGAAAGGCGCCGGCCTCGGGATGAATAATAACCACGATTAGCAAGACCTCCTGGCTCCTCTGAGAGAGGGGTGCTTTCTCTCTCGGTGGGAAAGTTATTCTTCAGTTCCTTGACTTTTGAGCAAGAACAGTGCTGCAGTGCCTTGCCCCCGACACCAGCTGAGGGAATCAGGGCCTTGGAAATTATCGGATTGAAGAAAGGAGGTTGTCTGTCTCTTTCCATCAGGACGGGACACTTGACCAGAATTCCCTCAGGTTCTCAAGCCATACTCCACACCTGTCTTCCTTGGGGCCTCTTCCTCTCTTTATTTCCTGCTAATTTGATAGTCACTCGTCTACTTCTCAGTTTCAGCCTCAACCCCTGCTCCTATACCTCATGAATAACTACCTTTAACCCCAGGTTGCCTCTCCAAATGGCAGCAGGCACACGTGCTCAGACCCACGAAGAGCACCCTTAAGCCCTGAGGTTCCAGCTTTCATCGGTAAAGTTATTTACTCATCCTCATCGATAAACGACCTCTTTTTCATTTTCCGCAGCCAACTTTTAGACTGATTTTTGCTTCACGTTCTAGATTTTTCCCCCATGGGTAAATTATTAAAAAGATATTGTTCCTACACTTTTCTAGCAATTTGTATTAAAACTAACACAAGTTTTCCCATAATAGGGTGTACATGTTACTGAAGATATTTTTTCATCAAATTTAAATAGCTTATCCACTCATCACCCTAATGGTGCTTGTATTTCATGTTCCCTGTTTTTTTAATTGCATAAAAACTTTCCATAAATCCCGTTTCTCTGGTACCGTTCATTTTATTCAACGTCCCCTTGTAGCTGGATCATCTGCAATTAAGATTCTCCTGTAGGGAGTTCCTATCATGGTTCAGTCGGTTAAGGACCCAACATTGTCTCTGGGGGGATGCAGTTCCATCCTGGGCCTTGCTCAGTGGGTTAAGGATCTGATGTTGCTGCTGCAAGCTGTGGCGTAGGTCACAGATGCGGCTGGGACCCAGCATGGCTGTGGCTGTGGTGCAGGCCTGTAGCTGTGGTTTCAACTCAACCCCTAGCCCAGGGACTTCCATATGCCACAGGTGTGGCCATGAAAAGATAAAAAGAAAAAAGAAAAATATTCGCCTGTAAGGATCAGAGAGGCAATGAGAGCAGGAACTGGAGGATGGGCTTGTGCTTCCCTGGGGGGACTGAATACTTCTGCCTTCTGGGGACATGTTTCTGATACGTACAGACCACAGAGATTTTGAGATGCTCCCTCTTGCAACTTACTCATTAATCCAACTAGTAGTTTTTGAGCCTCTTCTGTCACCCAGGCTTTCCCCTTGGTGCAAGGGGATATAACTGCAGAAATGGAGTCCTGTAAAAGCATCATTTACTTTCATCAGTGTTTCTCAGCCAATTATTCAACCTCCCCGAATTTCATTCTTTCCTTCTCTTTCCTTCTTTCTTTCTTTTTGTCTGTCTTTCTGTCTTTTGTCTTTCTTCCTCCCTTCCTTTCCTCCTTTACTTATTTTTGGCCATGCCTGCAGAATCCAGAAGTTTCCAGGCCAGGGAACTTACCTGCGCCACAGCTATAACCAGAGCCACAGCAGTGGCAATGCTGGGTCCTTAACCTGATGAGCCAGGAGGCAACTCCCTGCAATTCATTTTTCTGAAAGAAGTCTTCCTGTGAGATCTTGGATAAGTCATTAAAATGTCTGGGTTTCAGTTTTTCTGTCTATATGATCAAGCCGTTGGCTTGTGAGAAAGTCTTGAAATACGGACCACATAGATTTATTTGTCAGTTGCTTTTTTATACAGGGTTAATCCATCTGTTTCACTCTATTTAACATACAGTAGCTAAATTATCCATGTGCCCCACCAAAATGCACAACAATGGCTGCATCGGTCATTTTAATAGTTTTCTAGGTCCTCTGTGTTAACTCAGCTTCAGGAGAGCTGAGCTTTGCTGTCTGCTAGGTTCTCAACCCAGTTACATTTCCACATACCTTGGGGTGTTCTGAACACTCACCTAGTTTCTTACCTCTTACTCACACAATAACATGATGAACTATGTCACAATCACTATGTAAAAATGCAAGAGAGGAAGACCAGTGCTGATGGGGAAGGATTCGCAGAACAAGAATCCCCGTTCAAGCTGTGGCAGCCTCTTGGGACAGCAATTTGGCGGCGTGAACAGCAAGAGAAAATGTATGTGATCAAGGACCTCGGGCAATTGCCGCTCCAGGGAAACCCTCGCAGGTGAACAGGGAGGCAGGTCCGCACCAGTTTACTGTGTGTGGTTTGGAATAGAAAGGGGATATTCGCAATCATCAGTGGGGAGCCCAGACATTTGAAAGTGGCCGTGTGGATGACGCATGGTGCCCACACACAGTGTGTCACTGGATGGTGGTCAAAACCGATGAACAAGAGAGCTGCGTGTTTCATCTCAGCAAAAGATGTTGGTAAAGCCAGGCTGGCCCCGAAAATATGACACGGAAGCAAATGTCAAACAGAATGGTGTTCTGCTGATGGCTGTTGATGTGTAAGTAACAATGAAAGGATTCTCGTCATTTAGTTTCCAAAGAGGAAAGGGAAAGGGTGAGGTGGGGGCGGCGCTTGGGCGAAGGGGCTCTGGTGCTACCTGGGATGCGCTGTCTTTCTCTTTTAAAGAGAACTGTGGAGTTCATGCTTTTTTTCTACTGTTGTCCATCTTTTTTCCCAAAGAGCAGGAACGCATGCTTTTCTTGTGTGATTTTTAAAGAATGTCGATAGAAAAAAGACACAGGCAGCATATACCACAAAATGTTTAACAGCTGTAAATGTGAGTAGTGAGAATAGAGCTGTTATATTATTCTTTGTACTTTTCCGTATTTCAAAAATTTCCTCAAATAGGGGGAAACAATTCAACTCTAGAAGGAAGCTACCAATGATCTAGTTTCTTTGGGTTTCTTTGTCACACACACACACACACACACACACACACACACACACGCCACCACCATTCATTAGCGGTGAGATTTGGAGAGGATCTTAAGACCTCAGCGGCCCCTTGGGGGTGATGAATCCTTACCCCCACTCCCTGAAAGCCGAGGGCAGATGGGGTCTCTTGAGATGCTCAGGTTTTCAACTCTGTGATATCAGCTTTGCTTGCCTTTCCAGGGACAGAAGCCACAAATCTCCCTGATGCCGACTCATTCTGCAACCTGTCACCTGCATCAGAGAGCCGGGGATGCAAGTCTGGGCAGAACTGGCTGCTCAGAGCCCTGTGGGAGCTTCCTCCCAGAGAGAACGAGGAGGCTGGGGACCGAGAGAAGGGGACAGAGACAGAGGGGAGGGAAAGTCAGCACCAGGGAGAGGGAAAAAAGAGCCACCTGGAACAGCAGACATGCAGACATCAGGACGTGGAGAGGACAAGCCATGGAAAACATAGTTTTCTAGGCTGACACGTCAGCAAGCGTATCCTCTGGGTGTATGCATGGCTGTGACAGAGGCACCATTACTCATGCTTGAGTGAAAGAAATAAGACCCATCCAGTGCTTGGGCGCTATTCTCGCTGGCATTGATTCTCACAAAGGCCAGCACCTGCATGCTTTGTGCGTCTTGATGCAGTGACGTTACCCTCTCACCTGGGAAACCTAAACCACCAAATCCCCTGCATCCCACTTCACTTCCCTCCACCATTATGCTTCCATTTAAAAGGGCAAAAATGAACTGCTTGACCTGTGGTACCTTAAGGCACAATTTGAGTCTAATGGAATAAATTTGTTCATACAAGTCCTGAGAACAGCTCTGGATTTTTTTTTTTTTTTCTGCCCATTTCATAAAGTCGGGGGAAACTGTGGAATAACCACCTTCCATTGCACATTATTTATATCATCCTTTTGTATAAAAAAAAATGAAAATTTTCTCTTCCCCCCCCTTTTCTGGCCACACCCTCAGAAGATGGAAGTTCCCAGGCCAGGGATTGAATCCGAGCTGCAGCTGTGCCCTACAGCATAGCTCTGGCAATCTGGATCCTTAACCCACCACACCACAGTGGGAATTCTGAAAATTTTCAGTTTCATTTTCTTTAAAAACTGAAACATTAGTTGCACCCAAACAGGTGTGTGGGTTGCAATGGCAGTAAAATCAGTATTAATTTCTTTGTTTCTTTCTTTCTTTCTTTTTTTTTTTTTTTGTCTTTTTGCCATTTCTTGGGCCGCTCCCACAGCATATGGAGTTTCCCAGGCTAGGGGTCTAATCGGAGTTGTAGCACTTGGCCTACGTCAGAGCCACAGCAACATGGGATCCGAGCCGTGTCTGCAACCTACACCACAGCTCATGGCAGCGCTGGGTCGTTAACCCACTGAGCAAGGCCAGGGATCGAACCCACAACCTCACGCTTCTTCGTCGGATTCGTTAACCACTGCGCCACGATGGGAACTCCAAAATCAGTATTAATTTCTGATCAACTGGAAGGAACTATTAGACTAAACAGGTATTCGAAGAACGATTTCTTGGCCAAAGTTATGCCCAGCAGTGTGTGTATAAGATGTAACAGTAAGAACTAGACAGGAATTATTTCAACGAATCCCAGGTGACTGGCCTCAGGTGACTGGCCTCAAATGACTGCTATAAGTAGGATTTCACAACATGGGAGCTTAGCTCTGTGAATTGACTTTTCTTCACCGATTTAAAGATCCTTTCACCAGATGGAGGTTTCAACTACTTAGACATACCATTTTCATATGTATAATTTTCCCCTTAGTTCTCAAATTGCATCATAAAATGGGAAGAGTGATACAGACACTGTTTCTCTATTTGGAATTTAATATGTAAGATAGAGTTGTTGTTTTTTTTTTTTTCCTTTCCCTTTCTGGAAAAATGTGAATCCACATTGTTCCAACAGTTGGAAAGTTATCCATCTCATGCCAGACCTATAACGGAGCAATAAAATGTGCGGCAGTTGGGTGGAGTGCCCCGGATTCCAGAAGTCCGTGAAATTCAGAGGCCCCCAAGTTTAAAAAATAAAATGTCTGTTTATTTTGTCCTTAACACATTTCTAATTTGTTTTTGCAGATTGTTCTTTATTAACAAGGGAAAGCTATTTTTGTCTTGTTGCCAAGAGACTTCAGAAACCAACAGCCTGATCAAAATAATAACTTCCTGTAATGAACAGTCTTGCTGGTTCAAAGGTATTTAATTCTGTAATTTTTTTTCCTTAAAATATAAATTAAGGGCTTTTAAGCCTTAGTGACATGACAGTGCCGTTTCGGCATCTTATACTAAATCACCCTGCCCTATTTTCACTGCTCTATTAGGGAAGGTGAAGAACAATGCTTTTCTCTTTGAAACGCTATAGCACTTTTGAAAATACTGACAGACGTATGCATTAGTTCTAAATGCTATTTGCTAAAGGTTTCTTTAAAGATGATAGGCTAACAAAAAACATACCACCCAAAACAAAACAAAAACCAAAAACCCTAAAAAAATAACCGCAGAGACACCCTGACAGCACAGCATAACAGTCCATCATAAAATCAAGTTGGAAGCAAATTTCAGTTCTTTATTTTTCTGAAACTTCACATGCACGTGGCAGGAAATAAGCTGCCAGTGAGACAAGCTATAGCGTTATGAATTCTTCTCCCAGAAAAGAAACTATGAAATGCATTTTCTTGTTGTAAATTTTCTCCACTAAGAATGCTAGATCTTCTTTAAAAAGCTATACTAGGAGTTCCCATCGTGGCGCAGTGGTTAACGAATCCAACTAGGAACCATGAGGTGGCGGGTTCGGTCCCTGCCCTTGCTCAGTGGGTTACCGATCCGGCGTTGCCATGAGCTGTGGTGTAGGTTGCAGACACGGCTCGGATCCCGCGTTGCTGTGGCTCTGGCGTAGGCCGGTGGCTACAGCTCCGATTGGACCCCTAGCCTGGGAACCTCCATGTGCCGCAGGAGCGGCCCAAGAAATGGCAAAAAGACCAAAAAAAAAAAGTTTAAAAAAAAAAAAAAAGCTATACCAATTACCTTTTAAGATATAACCGTATAGGCTGACACTATTGTAAGAATAAATTATATTAAGATAAAGGTCAAATGATATTTGTTATAAAGTCTCCTCCTCTGCACTAAATTTGCACCTTCTTTTATCATACACGCTTCTAAATTTCTTTGAAATTTGGTCCCAGCTGAAAGGCCATGTTAGGAAAGAGGGGAGAAAGACAGAAAATTCGGCTGTCAAATGATACATTAAAAGGTAAGAAACTGAAGATAGGTGGTTGGGGAGGCTGAGTGATGCTGATGCAGAAATGTTACAACCTGCGATATGTTTAACCTGGAATTACGGTTTCTTTCCGGTGGAAAGTGAAACAAAGCGATACTTGTTTTTCCTTTGAACCATGCTTACTCCCTGCCTCACTTTGGTAATGAAGCAAAAAGAAAAGTTCACTCAGATTATTTTTAAAATTACAGAAAAGTGCTGCCATTAGTGCTTGACAAAGTCATTAAATTTCTTTTTTGATCCAAGAATCCCTTTCATTCTGAGGGTCTCTCTTCTATGAATTCAGAGAAAATAAATCCTTGAAAATTCCTACTCTATTTTGTTTCTTTTGTAAACTTATTTTATGAAAACACAACCTTGCCATCCAGAGCAAACGCTGTCCTAGCCGTAGGTCTGGGGAGTCAGAACTGATGAATTAATCTTCTCACCTCACTTTCTCTAAGAAATGAGTCCCAACTTGGAGGCCATACCCAAAGTCGGGGTGAATTGTTGCTCCTTTTAGAGTACGAGTAGCTCTGCCATGGCCCAGGTGGCTAAGAGCGGGTCTCAGCTGCTGTGGCTCCCACACAAGAGCAACGCAGGGACCACCCCCACGTCCCCACCCTGAAAAGGCTCACAAAGATGCTGAAGGCATCATGCTAGCCCGGAAACCAGAGGCACTATATCATATTTAAAAGCAAAAATACCGGCGTTCCGGGTGGCTCAGTGGGTTAAGGATCCAGCATGTTGTCATTGCAGTGGCTCTGGTCACTGCTGTGGCGCAGGTTCCATTCCTGGCCCAAGAATGTCCACATGTCACCTGGTGCAGCCAAAAATAAACTCAATAAATAAAAAATAGGGAAAGAAAGAAATAAATGCAAACATTTTAAAATAGGAAAGTCTTTCTTTTTCGAGAAAGTGTTAAAATAGGATGTAAAACTCATGGACGTGGAAAACAGACTTGTGGCTGCCAATGGGAGGGACTGGGGATCTGGGGTTGACAGATGCAAACCACTGCCTTTGGAATGGCTAAGCAATGAGATCCTGCTGTGTAGCACTGGGAACTCTATCTAGTCTCTTATGATGGAGCATGATAATGTGAGAAAAAAGAATGTATACATGTATGTGTGACTGGGTCACCTTGCTGTACTGTAGAAAATCAACAGAACACTGTAAACCAGCTATAATGGAAAAAAATAAAAATCGTTTTTAAAAAAGGGGAAAAAAACAGGCATGTAAGCCAAAAGTCATTCAAAATAAAGGAGGCATCCTAACCAACTGAGACTGGCTATCTTAAAAAATAGAAAAAAAACTAAGCTTCTCATCAGACACCAAGATGAACTAGAGATGGCTGCAAAGTTTAATGTCTGTGACATCACAACAAAAGCCTAAGAGAAGCTAGAAGGCATCATTCAATATTTTTCTGACTTTAATGTGGAGGGTAAAAAAAGCTTTCTGCACACCAAAGCAGTGGTGGAAATCGAAAACTTTTGATATTGTAAAGTAAGTTTCAGGGGAAAAAGAGCATCTGCAACATTAAAAGACCAGCAAACTAGACGCTGTAGTCACAGTAAATAGACATAAAATTTGTTAATGCTTGAATTTGTAAAGAACTCCTACACATAATTAAAAAGAGCAGGAAGACCTCCAGTGGGAAAATAGCCAAAATCACCAGCACGGAAATTACAAAGGAGGAAATGCAAAGAGAGGATACGTGTAGGTGAACAGAGGTTTGACTCCCTAATAATCAGGGAAATGCAAATTAACTGCAATGGCATTTTTCATAGCTCACGAACAGGCAGAGAGTTTGGATAGAGTCTAAGCAACACTGGTGAGACTCACTAGAAGACACGCGTTATGACAATATTGATCAAAATGCGTAACTGGCTTGTTACGGCCCTGACCAACCAATCAGATGAGATTCAGGGCACAGAGGTGGAGAAGGTTCTGGAGTTTCTCCTGAAGCTTGCGGAAGTCTGAGTGTTCCTGGGAAAGCGTGGGATGGCCAGGGGCCCTTCCAGCAACTATTTACTAACCCTGTGTTATGGCTGAAAATCAATTCAAGTATTACCTAAACAAATAAATTGCAGAAGTTCCCACTGTGGCTCAGCAGGTTCAGAACCCAACGAGTATCCCTGGCCTTGCTCAGTGGGTGAAGGACCTGGCCTCGCTGCCAGTTGTGGTGTAGGTCACAGACACAGCTAGGATCCAGCGTGGCTGTGGCTATGGCTGTGGCTGGCAGCTACAGCTCTGACTCAACCCCCAGTCTGGGAACTTTCACATGCCAGAAGAGTACGGCCCTAAAAAAGAAAGATAAATAAATAAATTGCAAAAATTAAAAAAACAAAACCAAGGATTTTTTGCTTTGACCTAGTGATTCTATTACTGTATATCTAATTTCTAAAAGTTGACAAAATGAAAGTGGGTTGATCACAGAATAACAATGACAGCTGACAATGGCTAAAGTTATGATGCGCCAACTATCCGCCAGGGCTCTGAATGATATCCATAGACGACTTCATTTAATATTAACAACAATCCTGAAACATAAGTTGTGTTATTATCCCCATTTCCTAGAGAAGGAAACCGAGGCACAGAAAACGGAAGCCGTCGTGCCAAGGTCCGACGGTCACCAAGGGCAAGAACCAGAATTCAAGGTTTTCCCCCAGGCCTGAACTTAAGCCATTCCCTCTGTACTTAAAGACGTGGTATAGTATGAATTGGCAAGCTTTATGGCGTCTTAAATTAAAAATAAGAATTAGTCTACCTAAACGATAGGTAAGGTGCTTAAATTTTCATTACCTGCTCACATATGCTATTACTCCCTCCTCACTATTTTTGCGCTATTTTCACATCCTGTCCAGCCAGCGATAAGCCATAAGATAACACTGTACTCCGGCTATAAATCGTGATGTGGTTGCGATTCAACTATCTGCCTGCATTAACTGCCTGCATTTCCCCTTGTTCCCAGGAAACAGTAAACAAGTTACTATTTGATGCATAATTAAAAGCATCAGAAACAACGGATTCATTAAAAGCAATAGCATAGTCACCAATAAACTTAGGAAAATGCCTGTTTTAGATGCGCCATTGTGTTTGAAGCTCCATTAGCAAAATCATTTCCTTTTGACTCAGCGTTTCTGCCTCACTCTTCCATCTCCAGCCGCGCGCAGGGCTGGTACTCTGGCCTTTGACCTGCTCACTCAGTGGATTGGGAACCCCAGCCGTATTTAGACTGTTTCCCTAAACCCCAGCAAGTCCCAGGTGGTCTCCCCAACATGACCAGTGACCTTCACATTCCTTAACTGGCCCTTTCAGGGTTCACTTTTGGTAACTTTCCGGTTCTTCATGAAACAGTTTCCCTCTGAATTCTGAGACAACCCTCTCCTGGCTCGCCGGGACGATTCCTTCTTGGTTTCCTTTGCCAGCTAATTGTCATCCCCACAGGCTTTGGGTCCTGAGGGCCAATACATGGTCCCCACATTTCTGTTCTCATTGCATCCTTCCTCCCAAGGCAACATCTTCTCCATCCATCCTTTCTCTCTCCTCCTATCTAGACACAGAATCCCAGGGTTTTCTCTCCGGTCCCGTCGTACCTCAGAGTCTTACTAGCCCACTCAGTGTCTCAAAGACACTTCAAACTGCCCAGGTTCCAAACCTCTCCTCCAGACCTGGTTCTCTCCCAGCGTGTCCCAGGTCAGGGCACGGCTGGCCACCAAAACTTTTACGCACCATCCCTCCAGGAGATCTCCTTTGCTGTCCATACGTCACCCTCTGCTGCCTGCTCCAGCCCAAGGGTCAGCATCTTTCCGGACAATTGTCGGTGCTCCCAGCTGCTGCTTCACCTGTTCACGTGGTGCTCACCCCCCGCCCCGAACACTTTCATGCCTTCCACCGATCTTAAAGATAAAAGCCTGGAGGTCTAGTCATGGGCTCCATGGAAACAAACCACCAACCTCATAGACTAGTATCTGTGAGGTTACAGGTTTGATCCCTGGCCTCGCTCAGTGGGGTAAGGATTCAGCATGGCCATGAACTGCAGTGTAGGTCACAGACACGGCTCGGATCCCGAGTTGCTGTGGCTGTGTCGTAGGCTGGTAGCTGCAGCTCTGATTCGACTCCTAGCCTGGGAACCTCTATATATATGCCATGGGTGCAGACCTTAAAAAAAAAATGGATAAAAACCCAAGGGGGCCCACATATCCCTACATGGTTTGGACTCTCATCCCATTTCCACTCCAGCCTGTCTGCCTGGCGTCCTCCAGCTCAACATCATTACCTCCTGAAAAACGTCACTGATCTCTGTCAGACACGGATAGACGCCCTCGAACGTCCCTCAAGAGCGCTTGTCAGAAGGTGTGACTACACATTAATGGGGATGTGCCCGATCTTCCTCCCCCTGAGGCCATGACCTCTATGTCATGATGGTCATTGCCGTGTCCCATGCCTGGCTAGCACAGTGCCTGGCATATGCAAGCCACTCGATAAGCGTTCATGGAAGGAATAACTTAATACTTAGGCAAGTTCCATGAGTTTAAGGCTTCCTTCCAAATGTTATTCCCTTCTCTGCCACTAAACACTTTGTCCAACCTGTATTGGTTTGCAAAGAGGATTGCAGTTCTCCAATAACTCAGTAGCAATGGCTGCCTTACTCTGCACCCTGAAGCCCACTTGGGTGGGGTCTCTGGCTTGCCATATCATCCACTGCTGGCTGGGGTCTGGCTCCAAACCCAATAGCATTTGGAACCCTCTTCCATGCCTGACTGACAATCCTGCTGCCCTTTGGCTCCCACTTGTTGGATCTTCCTGGCCATGAAACCCAAAGTAGAGTCTTCATTGGCTCCTTTGTCACAATGGACAACCTAGAGTGGCTCCTTACTCCCAGACCACATCCATTCATGACTTCCGGCCTTTCCTCTCAGCAGTACTTCCTCAACCTCCCCAAATTAGCTTAGGGTTAAACTGGTATGGATTTGGAGAGCTTGAGATATCCTCATCTTATTCAGTAATTTCCAAAAGAAACTCTTTGTGCAAAGTTAAGTTCAATCGATTTGGCGACTTCCTTCTTGGCATTAAGGAAAAATGCGAAAAAAAAAAGCACAGTTTCTGGGTTTCCACTGTCATACAGCAGAGTTCATGGTTTTGAGACAAGTGGGGTACACCCTCATGAAGGATGGTGCAATAATGTCCTCTTCCTTTTAAATCTCTAAAAAAAATTCTTCAGAGCATTATTTTACTGGAATTAGACATTTTTAAAAATTTTAAACCAAAGTTGTCTTTCATGATCAAAACCATGACACCAGTTTTTCTAAACGTTTGTTATTATGGAAATTTGCTACAAACCAGTCTCTTCAAATAAATCTTGGTCCTGTTTTATTCTTTGCCTCTGCCTGGCCGCAGCAACTAATAATTCTATGTCATGCAGCGATCCCCCAGGGGGGTGTGTTCGAGTGTGCGAAAAATGTGGTTCATCAAGAGCGTCCCATCTGGAATTCCCTATGGGAATTCTCCTCATGAGAATTACTTAGTCCATGAATATACCCACGAGGAAATGATACAAGAAATGCACGTCAATCTCATTCTGCAGATTTTACAAGAAGTGCTCTGGGCTGGTTATGTGTCTGTGGATAAAAAAACTCAATGACACAAACCTGGCTTTCTCACTTCCTTAAAGCCATGCGCTCTGTATTTGCTCCTGAGCAGAGCAGGAATTTGTGTTTAAACATCAAGTCCCAAAGCGACACTTCAGCTCATCTCAGGCTCTTCCCATCTACCCTTCACTCAGCACCACCCAGAAAACGGACCTGCCCCTCATCCTGTTGAAGAGTGAAGGCTGCCAAGCAGGTGGGCTGTCAGAGGGACTGCAGGCTCTCCACAGGGCAGTGCTGGGCCATGAAGACGACACACGAGAATCAAGAGGAGCCTTGTGGGCATCCCCTGCCAGAGGGGGGTGAAGATGAGCAGCTTGTTACTTGGGGAAGTGACAACGCTGAGGATGGGGATGGCGGAGGGTTTACTGAGCATCAGGCACCAAAGTGCTTCCAATGAACTCTAGTCACACCCACCCTGAGCACCGAGTACTATCATTAGCCTGTTTGACAAACAAGGGAGCAGGCACTAACTCACTGGGTCACCTGCTTGGGCTGGGAAAGGACAGAAGCAAGTTTGCCACCACCACCCCCCCCCCCCCCGCCCAAGAAAAGAACATTCCATTCTCACCTAGGTAGACCGTTCAAATCAAAACTACATCCAGTCTCTTGGGGTATGGGGTGATGGAAAATAGTATGACCCATAGGACTGGGTCACTGTGCTGTACAACAGAAATTAACACAACACTGTAGATCAACTATTCTCTAATAATTTTTTTTTAATTTTAAAGATGTTCTCTCTACTGTGACAAGGGACAGGTCACAGTAGGATCCCAATCAGGCATACAAACAGGTTCAAAACAGGCTTTGATTTTCCTAAAGGCCATAAAAGAGAAAATAAAAGCTAATGTACGATAAAAGAGAAAATAAAAGCTAATGTATGATAAAATTATATACGTTCGACTGTCGAAGTTCCTACTCTTAAAAAGATAAAATGCATGGCTCTGTATACATATCTCTGTACAAACATCACGTATTTATTCAGCAAGTATTTCCCAAGCACCAGCTACATGCCAGGCCGTGGTAGATGCTGGACTGGAAGAATAACATCCCTACTGCCCGCTCACAGGAGTTTGGTAATTCCCACTGCCTGTGCATGGCTTGGATGAATAAACCAGCAATCACAGCACTGCATTGTCTGCTGCTATGCTGGGTCCAGTGCTCCAGGCCAGCACAGAGAGCTCCCAGATCAGGCAAGGAGGGTCAAGGACACCTTTTCGAGGAGGGAGTGGATGGTCAGGGGGCTGACAATACCTGGGCTGAGTCCCGAGGATGGTTGGGAATAAACAAAGTTTTGGAGAAGATTGTTCCAGAAGGAGGAAGTGGTCTTTGATACAAAGAGTGTGTAGGGTCCCTCAGTGGTTCCTAGTGGTGGATGAATAGATGGAGAAAGGGCAGACCCATTGGGAGAGGAAGGTGGGGGGCACCCAAGGGGGTTGCAGAGCTGAGCGTTTTGGACATTCCTCAAGGTTACAGGGAGTCATGGAAGATTTTCTCTTTCAAGAAGTATAACATAATCTGTATCCATGAGGACACGAGTTTGATCCCTGGCCCTGCTCAATGGGTTGAGGATCTGGCATTGCCATGAGCTGTGGTGTAGGTTGCAGAAGTGGCGCTGATACCCTGTTGCTGTGGCTGTGGTGTAGGCAGGCAGCTACAACTCTGATTTGAGCCCTAGCCTGGGAACTTCCATATGTCATGGGTGCAGCCTTAAAAATATAATAATAATAATAATAATAATAACAATAACAATATAATAAGATCTGGTTTGTAGCAAAAGCATGCTGATGGTGGTAGGGTAAAAATGGAGCAGAGTTCCCTGTGGCATACTGCATTAAGAATCAGATTTCATTGGGAGTTCCCATCGTGGTGCAGTGGAAGCGAATCTGACTAGGAACCACGGGGTTGCGGGTTTGATCCCTGGCCTCGCTCAGTGGGTTAAGGACCTGGCACTGCTGTGAGCTGTGGTGTAGGTTGCAGATGCGGCTTGGATCTGGTGGTGTTGTGGCTCTGGCATAGGCCGGCAGCAACAGCTCCAATTGGACCCCTAGGCTCAAAACCTCCATATGCTGCAGGTGCAGCCCTAAAAGGATAAAAGACAAAAGACAAAAAAAAAACCCAGAATCTGATTGTAGCAGCTTGGCTCAGCCCAATCCCTGGGCCTCCAAATTGGGTGAAAGGATCCAGAATGGCTACAGTGGTGGCTTAGGTCACAGTTGTGGCTTGGATTCAATCCCTGCCCCAGGAACTTTCATATGCCACAGTGGGTATAGATATTAAAAAAAAGGGGGGGGGAAATGGAAAAGGAAGTTAAAAGGGTAAAGATTTATAGAATCTGAAGAGAAATTAAAGCCCTAAAATATATTAAAATACATATTTAAATTGTTTAAACAAAAAACAAAAATAAAATTTAAATTTAAAAAATAGAGCAAACAGACTGAAGAATGGGGCCTGTGACAAAACGATGAAGGTAAAGACTGCGTGCCTTCACTATTTTAATAAATATGCGCATAACAGAAAGGAAGATAACAGATACTATTTTTCCCATGCCCTGCATTAACATCACCTACCTTGATTATAACCCTTTGCAAATTCAAGTGTGTGAATTCCACAAGTGTCTTTGTGGTACCACCACCACCACCGCCCACCCCCCCACCCCCCCCACCCGCCGCCATCCCCAAATAAAGAGCTGACCTATGAAATGTTTTGATGGGGAAGAAAGTTCATTGTGTTTCTTTCGGGCCTTCCATACCCCAAACTAGTGGGCCCTACATTTTTGTTCTTAGCTGTTAAATTATCTTAATGGGAAAATGAACACATGCCACACAGAGGTGACACAGAGAAGAAGAGGAAATAAAATAATTCACTTTTTGCCCTGAGGTCCAGGGCTATTACAAGCTGTAAATCCTACCAGAGATAAACATGCAGGCTAGAACGGTTCTAAAAGATTGTTAAGTAGTTTCTGCACATGGAAAGCAAAGGAAAGCTTTTATGTGTCAGTAATCCTAGTACTCAATGCTCTCATGGCATGTCTTTCAGCAAAGAACAAGTATTCGCCCGTCTCTTAAGAGTTTGTAAATTTCTAGGCTTCTAATATATTCCTGAAACCTTCCAGTGTTCTCTAATCCCGTTCAGAGAGCAAACTCTGCAAACCACTCACTGATGACCAGCACCAGACGGTAAGGTCGCTGGCCAGGAATTTGTATGGGTGGCCATTTCAGAGACTCTGTGTTTTTCTGTCCTTTTTGCCAGAGACTTATTTGAATATCTTCCTACCAAAGAGGAAAAGAGAGAAACCTGAAATAATAGATTCACAGGGAACTGCTCTGTCAGCGGCCCAAGTCCTTCCTAGCCTTCCTATCAGCAGATGACAGCAAATGAGTTTGTTTTGCCCTCAAACAACCTGAAAGCTTGGCGCGCCCTCCTTGCTTTAGTGAGACGGTATATTTGCTTTGTGGGCAACTGGGTTTGGGGAGTAGATTTAATCTTCCTGCTTCCAGTAACTCTCCCTGGGATTCTCACCTTTTCCCCACTTCAGAAAATTCCCTTCGTACCCAGCAGCGAGAGTCTGAAAATGTCTGATTTACCCCCAAGTCGCAGGAGGGGCTATGTCACGTTGCCTTGAAGAGTCCCATCTTTCTCCCACATGATCTTAATCCGGAAAACTGTAAATTGTTTAGGCTAAGAACTTCAACATAAGCTGCCTCCAACATAAAAGCTGAGATGCGGCAAGTAAGAATTCAGCTTTTTTTTTTCTTTCTTTTTTTTTTTTTTTTGGTCTTTCCATTCAGAGACTTAAAACAACTTGAAAAAAATTTATTAAATGAAAGCAGTGTAATCACTTCAGACGACATAACATAATGGACATCAAAGATACACACAAATAAGATACGGATTGCTGTAGTTGAACAACATGAAAGCGTGCATGCTTGCATTTGGATTTTGTTTTACATGCGCAGGCTATATACAACAGATTTACTTATTTGAGTCAGATGTGGCTTTTGGCAAAGGACTCTTAACATTTTAGGTGGCCCATTTAAAAAGGAAAAAAAAAAAAAGAACTTTTGCTTTATAGACTGTAAGAGATTCAACTTAAATGAGGGTCAACTGCGTTGTTTTTCCTCTTGGAAAAATATTCCTCCAGCCCCTTGCAATGCCTGCAACCCCAATTTTTACCTAGATTTGCCACCTGCTTGCAGAGGAGGGGGGAAAGCCTGTAGATTCAGAAGCTTAAGGGGAGGAATAGCTCAGTGACTGTCTTTGCAAAGTGCAGTTGTATCCAGAAGGTTCTGCATCTGGGCATAGGAATGAGCTCACACTGTCCCCTGAAAGACTCTGCAACCCCTGGAGTTACAAGCTGCTCATCACTACCGGCCAGTCCCCAGAAGAATGAAGTGAAGGAACAGTATCTTGGAAATGTCCCAACATGCCAGCCTACCCTGCTGGAACGTGTATTACCTCGTTATCAAATTTCCAGGGGGCAGAACCCTTGAGACTTGCATTCCAAGGCAATGAGGCCGAACCAAAACTCTGTCACAGCCGATGGCTTCCACAATGCCTCCAGATCAAAGCCAGGGGAACCGGGCTGGGGGACCAGGTGTATGTGATCCCAGGCTCAGGGGTTGGGGGGAGCAGTATGGGGATTGGAGCCCACACCCTGCAGCAGGCTAGTGGGCTGGAGCAAAACAGGTGTGGGCTGCAGGTGGGATCAAAGGGTTGTTTGAATATTATTCTGACGAATCTAGTTGGCCCATTCGTGAGAGTCACACCGCAGTGCCCCAAAGCCATGACTTAATTATCATCCAGCAGGAATACCTTATTAGGGACGGAGAAGCCAAGCGGTGAGCTCCTAATTGCACCTTGCTGAACTTGAACATGAGGCCAGCATCTTTTCTCCCAGGCTGCATCTTTGAGATAACCCATCTGGGGTGACTCCATCTTCCAAACCAAAGCATTTCTTGTGGCGATTCAGAGACTTTCCCATCAGAAGGAATGTGACAGAAGCTGGGAGAGGACCAATTTGTTGAATGCTACCCCACTCTCCTGCTTGTGTACGAAAGAGAAAGGGCTACAGAAGCAAACAGTCGTTTTATGTTTCCATGAGAGGAGAGAAGACCCAAATGCCACAAAAGACCCTGGGGTTCCAAATATTTAGATGCTTTCCTTTCTCTCCCAAACAAAGCCAGAATGGTAAAGAGGGATGCAGAAATGAGAAACAGCCCCACCGGGACATGGGCGGCCTCTCTGTGGTTCAGCCACTGCTGTTTGGCACAGAGAGAGACAACTGTGGTCTAGTTCCTGTATTCTTGGAGGTGTCTGAGACCCAGAAAGGGAGGGCTGTGTCCTGAGGGCATGCAACATAATGGAGCTACCTCCCGGAGTTGAAATGTCCCCTGCCCTGAGCCAAGAGCATGTTCCAGAAAGCAGTGACGTTTCAGGAAGAAATCATTGTTTTGGTAAGGTGTTGCCAGCGTCCCGTCCTCAACTCGTTGCCAAACTGAACCGGGGCAAATAAAACAAGATAAGATGAACTTTGGACGCATCAGGGTGCTTCATTCCAACAGCTCGGCGGCTAATCTCTGATCAGATCTTTTACGCAGCATGTCAGGATTTCGGACTCAGCAAGGATGCACGAGGCAGGGGCCAGAACAGAGTCTGGGTATTTTATGCAAGCTCTGTGGTGTAGCTTCTGCGCCAGGTCCTTCGCCAGGGGCCCTGGACACGAGGAACCGGAGAAGCTCCGGGTGAGAAATGACCCACAGCCTGTTGCCACATTAAGTCACTGGAGATGAGCTGGGATGAAGAGAAAAGCAGATGTGCAGGGAGCGCCAGGAAGGAGGACAAGTTAACAGTTCCATGTGGGAGCCTCTTGAAAGATGTTCGGGAAAGAGAAAACCCCCTCAGGCGGGGGAAACAGAGCCCCTCGCATTTTTAAAGTCCCCTCTGCTTGGAATATGCTTCCCAGAGCCTTGCTGGCGGCTTTAGTCTTTCACATTCTGAGACCCCCGCTCCCCACGGACTCCGCTCCTCCATCATTCTCCAAACTCCCTCTGCTTTGTTTACTTCATGGCACTTACGGAGATGGGAATTTCGGAAGACTTGTAATTATCCTCTTTGCTGCCTGCTCGTTGTCACTCCTGCCGCGGGGTAGGTAGGCTCGGTCAGGCAGGGCTCTCGGCTTCTCGCCTTCACCCAGGTTTTTCCAGCCTCGGGGGAGGGCTGGCACATCACTGGGGTTCAATCAACACAGGGATAACTGATAGAGAAATCAGCTCGGCTTTACTAGCCTGTTTTTAACATGGGCCATTTGTGTGAATCACTGAGAAACATAAAGCAAAACTTTCTACCAGTGCAGCAGAAGAGGGCTTTAATTTTAGCACTTCAAACAAGCACGGTCTCAACTTTATACAGGAGTCCCAGCACCCTGTAGGTTTTGAGATTTCATGCCAAGCTAAAAGGCCCAAAATAAAGCGAGTGCCAGCCCCCTTCACCTTCCTCCACACGCTCTCTCGAAAAGCAGTATAACCTGGCAATTTCTTCGATCCAAATTGCTGTCTGAAGAGCTTCGTGATCAATATTTTATTTCTAGGATGTAATATTGTTTAGGGGGGAAGGTTTCTCTCCGCCCCCCCCAGAGACACAGAAAAGTTTATTGCCTTCTAAGGTGTGATTTTTATTGCAAATTCATCAGCTTAAGGCTAGAAATCCAAAGATTCAAGTTCTGCCTCTCTTATCAGCCTCCATCTAGTGCTGAGGAGTCAGTGTCTCTACGTGTCAATTTCCCTCCCTGCAAAATTAGGGTAATAATAGCTTCCCTCTGCATCTCAGTGAGATGTTGGGAGGATAAAAAGTAGCACCTTTTTAATTAGCGTAGAACATGCTGCGATTTTAAGGAAGGTGTGAGGTTCACACAGAACAGTACTTATCTCCACTTCCTGGAATACTTTAATGGAAAAAACTGTTAGAAACGCAGCTGCTAAGAGGAAACACAAGCCAGCGAATCCTCTGCGTGATTGATGGAGTTGGGGAGAATCAATGATAATAGCATACACATTGGGCTTGGCGGGGATTTTCCTCCTAAAGAAGTTAAGTATTTTATAAATATTATCTCTTTCATCCTTTTAAACTTCCTGTGATGTGGCATTTATGACTCTCAGCTTCCAGATGGACAGCTAACCCCAGAGAAATGTCCGCTCTTCCCAAACGCCCCTGACGGCTGGGCCTCTGTGCGCTCGGCGGGCTGGGCCCTGGTTGGCAGAGTCCCTCGTTCATTCGCTTACTCGCTCGAAAAGCGGAGACCCCCTTAGGTGCCAGGCCCTGCGCCGGGATGTGGGGAGGAGACAGGGAAGAAGGAAGCCCTTTGGAGGCGCCCGTCGCCCCCCAGGGAGGTCAGGAGGCTCACAGAGGCAGCCCTCAAAGATGAGGAAATTGTGAGAAACCATCCAGAGAAGGAGCGTGTGCTGATTTACCGAGAGGCACACATGCCTTTACTGATCTGAACGGATGTAGGACAAATACCGCTAAGTGAAACCCAGGTTCAACACGAAGGTTATGGGGAGTTCCCGCAGCACGTTAAAGACCCAGCGTTGCTGCAGCTGCGGGGTTGGTCACAGCTGCAGCTGGGATTCGATCCCTGGATCCCTGGCCCGGGGAACTTCCATATGCCAAGGGTGAGACTCCCCCCCCCAAAAAAAATAAGAGGTCATGCTCGATGTGGTTCTTCAGGTAGGTGAGTGTGGGCAGGCTCATGCATCAGAAAATAAATAAGGCAGATGTCCAGCTGTTAAGAAATGCCAGGGTGTAGAATGACACGTTGCTTTTCACTTCCTTTTTTATACCTTCATGCAGTTTCTGAATACATCTACAGCAAGCATGCATTGCATTTTCAGTGGAAACAGATTACTTTGCTTATTATAACATGTTGATTGACAAATACATCAAATAGTGTAAAATAGAAGTTGTTAAAATAGGAAATAAAAAGTTTCTTAATCTCAACTCTCAGAAATAACCACGATAATCAATGTGTTTTATAGAAATCCACATTTTTAATTCATAGATATATGTTTTTTAAAGAGGATTTTCAGTGGGATTGTTACAAAATTATACATGCCTTTCCCAGTGAATATTTGTTATTGCTGTTTGGTTGTTGGTTTTTTTTTTTTTTCATTTTTTAAATGGATAGGCTAAAATATATTTAACCAAATGTTTATTATTAGAGTAAGCTTTTTTGTTTGTTCGTTTTTTGCTTTTTAGGGCTGCACGCATAGCATATAGAGATTCCCAGGCAAGGGGTCGAATTGGAGCTGTAGCCGCTGGCCTACACCACAGCCACAGCAATGTGAGATCTGAGCCACATCTGTGACCTACACCACAGCTCATGGCAATGCTGGATCCTTAACCCACTGAGCAAGGCCAGGGATTGAACCCGCAACCTCGTGGTTCCTAGGCAGATTCGTCCCCCTGCGCCACGACAGGAACTCCTGGAGTTTAAGTTCTTTTTCTTGCTTCCTTCCTTCCATCTTTCCCTTCTTTCTTTCAACCAGTAGAAATTGATATTGCATATTCCTGGCATATATCTTTGGAAACTTTGGATTATTTCCTTAAAATAAATCCTACAGGTGGGATTAATAAATCAAATGTCTATTTGCCTATCACATATGTTGCAGATAATTCCTGAAACAGTATTAATGAAAGAAAAAAATCAAATAAGTGCAAGAATTAGTCTCAGATTTGGAAGGATAAATCATATGCTATTACTTTAAATAGAATACTACAAGAAAAAAGTCAGTGTCCCAAGAAATAAAGATATTATTTTTCAAATTTTTAATGCTCAAGAAACAGAGAAGAATATGAATCAAAGAAAGAAGTATATGAAAAAAGTTGATTTTTCCAAAACACTTAGAAAATATGAGATTATTTTTTGAGAAAAGATTAATAAACAAAAATAATAGATCCTGTACTTTAGCCGTACATCAAAGAGGTGTCCTAAAAAAAAGAGTGAAAAGGGTGATGAGGAAGGGGGGAGGAACAAGAGTTTGGAACTAGCAGATACACATTATTATTTGTAAAATACATAAACAACAAGTCCTACTATAGGACACAGGGGAACTATATTCACTGTCTTGAAGTAACTTCTAATGGAAAAGAATCCAAAGGGGGAAAAATATATATATACATATATTTTTAATATTCAGAAAATACATGAAGGTATAAAAATACACACACACACACACACACACACACACACGTATATATTCCCTGGTGGCTCATCAGATTAAGGATCCAGCATAGTCACTGCTATGGCATGGGTTCAATCTCTAGCCTAGGAACTTATGCATTCTGCGGATGCAGCCAAAAACGATATATATTTGTTTGAACTGAATTAAACTGCATCACTTCGCTATACACCTGAAACTAACATAACATTGTAAATCAACTTTACTGCAATTTTTAAAAAGATCAAAGGAGAAAAAAAAAGAGTGATGAGGGAAGAAAGTTATTTCCTTGAAATAGAAGAAAATTTCTCTGAACTTATAAGATCAGAGAGAAAGAAATTCCTGAATAAAATATAAAAACAAGCAGAGATGGAGTTCCCATTGTGGCTCAGCAGTTGACAAACCAGACTAGGATCCATGAGGATGCGGATTCGATCCCTGGCCTCGTTCAGTCGGTTAAGGATCTGGTGTTGCCATGAGCTGTGGTGTAGGTCAAAGACGTGGCTTGTATCCCACGTTACTATGGCTGTGGTGCAGGCCAGCAGCTACAGCTCCAATTTGACTCCTAGCCTGGGAACCTCCATATGCCGTGGGTGTGGCCCTAAAAAAACAAAAAACAAAACAAAACCAAAAAAAGTAGAGAAAAAAATGTTAAGCAATTTTCTCATAAATTAATTTATAAAATTCAATGCAAATATACTAATCACAATTTTTAAATCTTTTTATCATTTTCTTTTTAAAAATTTTGACAATGAATTCTAAAATTTATCTGGAAGAGTAATTTTGACGAAGACCACTGGAACAAAGGGTTTATTTAAAAATCTAATCAGGAGTTCCCGTCGTGGCGCAGTGGTTAACGAATCCGACTAGGAATCATGAGGTTGCGGGTTCGATCCCTGCCCTTGCTCAGTGGGTTAACGATCCGGCGTTGCCGTGAGCTGTGGTGTAGGTTGCAGACGCGGCTCGGATCCTGCGTTGCTGTGGCTCTGGCGTAGGCTGGCAGCTACAGCTCTGACTGGACCCCTAGCCTGGGAATCTCCATATGCCGTGGGAGCGGCCCAAGAAACAGCAAAAAGACCAAAAAAGATAAAAAAATAAAAAAATAAAATAAAAATCTAATCAAATATAAATTAATATAAGTGAAAATATGTTTTATGTATTATTTGTACAGGAATAAGAAATCAATGGAACAGAATAGATGAATGAGAAACAGACTTATGTATGCAAAGAATTTTATAACATGAAAACTTAAAAATTTAAAAAATTTTAAGTTGATTGCTTATAGGTTACATTGGGTAATTCAGTACTTATTTGGAAAAACTAAAGTTGGATTTCTACCTCCAACCATTCACAAAAACAAATTTCAAGTGGATTAAAAAAGTAATAAGTAAAAAAATAGAACCCATGTGTTAGTGAAAGATACAGGAGTCTCTCTTTAAAACATCAGTATATGGAGGGTTTCTTGTACAAAACACAAAATCCTAAAGCCAACAGAAAAAGGGATGGAACGCACAACTCAAGATTAAGTATTATTAATACATAATAAAGATAAAATCCATAACGCAGATTAAAGATGACCATGATTTGTTGCACTCCTTTCACTGGAAGGTAAGTTCTAAGATCCCGCTTCTTGAGTCTAGGTAGACTATTGCTACTTGGAAAGTAGAACACTCTAAATGATGCTAAGCCAGTTTCTGAGCCTAAGTCTTAGCACAGGTGCCAAGCCAGAGTGCTGTGAGAAATCCGAGCCATATAATGAAGCCACTTGTAGATGCCTTAGCCAACAGCCCTAGAAGAGTTTACAGCCAAGACCCAACACTAATAGCCAGACCTGGGAATATGCCATCCTGGATATCCATCCCAGTTGAGCATTCAGATTACTCCAATTCCAGCCATTGACCACTATGACCCCAAGAGAGAACTGCCCAACTGAGCCTAGGCAACTCACATAATTATAAGACAGAAAAATAACTTGTGTGCTTAAGTCATCACATTTTAGCATGATTTCTTAAAGCAGGAGTAGATAACTAGAACACAATTTGATATTACACATGGGGTGCCATAACAAATTCTAAAACATGTGACACTGGCTGTGGGGCCCAGTGGTGAACAGAAGGTGAAAGGAGTCTGAAGAGAGTTTTGGAGCAAGTAGCAGAGTTTTGAGGAGACTATTGGTGAGGGCTTGAGTGAGAGTGAAAAAAATTCTACTGGATGCTAGAGAAAAGGTGACTCTTATCCTACAGAAGTTGAAAGTTACTACAAAAAATAGAAAATACATGTAATAAACTGAAGGACTTGGCTAAGGACATTTCTAGTCAGAATGTTGAGTGTGCTGACTATATTTTTGATCATGCATTAAAAAGATACACAACTGAACTATATAAAAAAAGAACTGTTCAGTTTTTAAGTTGAATTTCAAAAAAGCAAAGGCAATACTTAATGAGATAGGAAACTAAACTGATTCTTCATGGAGGGACCCAGAGATTATCATACTAAGTGAAGTAAGTCACAGAGAGGAAGACAAATATGTAATATCATGTTTATATGGAATCTAAAAAAAATTATACAAATGAATCTATTTACAAAAAAGAAACAGACTCACATACATAGAAAACAAACTTATGCTTATCAAAGGGGAAAGGGGTGACAAGGGATAAATTAGGAGCTTGGGATTAATAGACACAAACCACTGCATATAAAATAAGTAAAGCAACAAGGATCTACTGTATAGCACAGGGGACTAAACTCAATACTTGTAATAACCTATAATGGAAACTAATCTGAAAAAGAATAAAGAAATAAATACACCTGGCTGCAGATTGGAAACTAACACAATAGTACTATAAACCAACTATAATTTAATAAAAAACAAAAGTTTAAGAAATAAAAAAAAGAAAAATATTTAAAAAATTCTTATTCCAAGTTGATCCAGACAGCAAAAGACTCCAAAAATAAAAAATGACTTCAGGACAAATACTAAATCCAGATCATAAAGCATGACCTCAGTGCAAAGACGTTAATAGTGAGCCTATACAATCTTTAGATGTGCCCCGAGAATGTTTTATGTGCGTGCCTATTAGATTCTTAAATAATCTTAAGGCCATTAGTCTGAAATCTTCTCTCCAAGATGACGGGTAAGAATTAAAACTCCTCAAAGCCTCTTTCAACTACACAAAAACTCTTCTGAGATCTTAAAGAGTATTGTGCAACAGGCTCCTGGCTATTGCCTCAAAAAAAAGAGCCCATATTCAAAAAATGTGAGTATGACTTTTGTCTAATGAAGTATACTATAATGTGATACACAAGGGATCTATGATGTTTTTTAAAAGAATTACATCAGCTTGGACTGAAAGAATCAGGGGGACTTTGGTTACCTCCTCTCCAAATGACAATGGGCAGAAAGAAGGAGATACTCAGATGTGAACAGTCTATATTTTATGGAAAAAGAAAGAGGACTTGAAGGAAGAAACAAGAAACCAGGGCCCAAAGCCAAGAACCATGGAGAATCATTCCCAGGGAGCAGAATAATTCAAAGAATTGGCAATATGTGCCCAGCTGGATTTCATAACTGCTGTGGACCAGTGATTGCCATGTGCCTCCCATTTTCCTCACTTCTGAATGGGAATGTCATTTGTGGTTTTTTTTATGCCTGTCCAACATTGTATGTCTAGTGTGTGTGTAGATAACTTGTCTCTTTTTTTTCATGACTCTTCAAATAGAGATGGTCCACACCCAAGGAGCCCTCATCCACAACTGAGCCTGATTTAGGTGCAAAACCCTGACCCTTGAACTTGAACTTGAAGCTATCATGGTATAAGTAAGACTTAAAGTGGGAGGAGGTGTTAGGAAGTGGTGGCAAGGGCAGGGGCAGCATACATTCTGCATGTGGGAAATATGTAAATATGTTAATAATTTGTGGTAAGAGTGGACTGTGGTGAATTAAAGAGGATCACATTTAAAAAAAAATATTCTTCCTGTCCCTTCCCTTGCATCTGGGTGGGCTCCCTGACTGCTTTGAACAATATACGGGAGCAGAATTGATTGGCGCTACTTTCCATGCCTAGGATTTAAGACTGGCCATTCTGCATCCTGTCTCCTGCAACACTTGCACTTAGAAATAAGCCATCAGGCTATGAGAGCCCAAACCACATGGTCAGGCTACATGGAGGCACCCTGGCTGTCAGTCCCAACTGAACCCCCGGCAGAGCTTCCAGGGACAGATAATACCACCTGCCACCCTGTGTAGGAGCCTCTGGGGTGACCAACCCAGTCAAGCCTTCGGATAACTCGGGTCCCAGTTGCTACTTGACTGTAACTACATGAAAAAATGAACACCTGGGCCCAGTCAACTCACAGAACTGTATGAGATGGCAATACCCTGTTGATTCAAGCCTCTAAGCTTCAGGGTAGTCTGTGACCCAACAATAGGGAGGGGAGTAAATGTCTGTGCATATGGTCAGTATTTGAAAAGGAAGACAGAATCAAGGAGAGAATTTTGCAAGTGAGAATCAAGTCAGCTTGTCTGAATGTTGAGCAGAAGAATGTGGAGGAGCCCAGGGGCGATGAAGTTGCCGGAAATGGCTCAAATCAGATCTCTCCCAGAAAAGAAGGGAAAGGAATCCAGAGCACGTGGTGGGACGCCAGCTACACTGCGACCATGACCCTGGTCCCAGAAGACTTACAGATGGATGGACCAGTCCGCAGAGGCACAGCAGATGCAGAAAACATCAGACGCTTAGTTTGTCCACTTTCTCCAATACAACTAAGTGCGTTTGAGTTTATCCCAGGCTTAGTTAATTTACTGAATGCTTAATGACCAAGAGAAGACCCTCTCGTAGATGTCCTTGGTTCCCCTCCCAGGTTGTAGATCTCTGCTGTCTTTGTATTTCTGCCTCCTTGCCTCCAAAATACTGTGTAGAACCACGATGCACCCCAGGAGTAATTCCTGAAGGGCAGGGGCCATCTCAATGGCAAGGAAAGAAGCTTGAGCTTTTCCTTGGGCAACAAAAAGGAACTGCCCGTCCAGATGCTGCTCTTCATGAGACGTGCCTAGAAGAGCCTGCCGCTCCAGTCTGGTTCTCCTGCATCAGGACCACAGGCACCTTCTCATTCTCCAGCTGGAAAACCCCACCCTCTTTCTGAAGAAGACCGTTCACAGGAGGCATTTCCAACAGCTGTTTTCAGCTCTCCTTCCTCTTATTCCTTAGTCGTCATTTGCAAGCTGCTCCCAGAAACCTCCAGATGAGCAATGCGGTTTGCCTTCTCCCATGTCCAAGGCGTCCTGTGTGGAAGAGGATCTGCCCACAAGTGAGGAGGACAGGGGTCCTCCTGTCCTGGACTGGTCTTCTCCACAGTGACAGGGAGCAGCCTCCTAATTCTACAGCAGCCTGTTTATTAAATACGTCTCAAAACATTCCACCACGGAGGCGCAGCGTCTAATTCCCCTGTAGGGAGAAAATGGGGTGTTTCTGCTACAATCGAGGCTCTGGCGTCAAGGCGTGATGAATTCCTCCTTGGTCTGAGGGACACTGACCTCCGCCCCATGCAGACTGCAAAGCCATGCCAGGCTCTGCAGCTGCTTGTTTGCTGCCTGTGGCGATGGCACCACCGCCATGACACTGTATTTATCCAACCTCTACTGAGAGTGGCTTGCCGGTTCCTGTCACCACATAATTACCACAAAGCCTGCATGCACTGTGACAAATGTGACTTCTCCCTGGCCACCCCATGGCCTGTTCAGGCAGTGACTATTTTTAGACAGAGGTTCTAGTGCCTGGTTTTATTCCCACAGCCGTCCTTTATTTTAACGCACCATTTGGCTCCAAGAACCCAGCCATGCCCATCACATTCCCACGAGGGTTCTGCAGAAAGGTAAACTTACTCCCGCTCCTGAATTAATGAACCCCTCTTGCTGTCAACTGTGGTTTAATGGATTTCACCATCCTGTGTATTTTCACACCCAGAACAGAAAGTCATACAGCGGTAACTTAATTCAGGAGTGACCTTTGAGTGCATTGCCTGGCCAAGTCGTAAATCTTGGACATTAGCAGGTTTCTTTCTTTGCCTGTGATTTCCATAGGCGGCTTCACCTTATGTGTGGCAGTGACTTAAAATGGTTGCAAAAATGTTATCTCTGTCTAAAATGGCTGATAGTCATTGCATTTTATCAGCCCTGGTGATAACTTATCCCATTCATTCCCCAAATTCAACGTTTCACTAGACAATCTTTCAAAAAGATAGTGTCCCTGTGGTACATAATATTTCAAGCTACTAGAAAAATAACTTCTGTTCTCTTCATCACTGCATTTTTCTTGGTGACTTTCTCTCTGAGCCTCAAAAATCACCAAATGTGGGGGCTTTTCTTTCCGTTTTTATTTTTCTTCCTAGGAAGTCTTTTCATGATCAGTTGTAACCCTCATCTTTAAAATTAAATGCAAATGAGTCAGGTGAGTTTGAGATGAAAAAAAAATCTCCAAAGTGGAGTTGGTTGATTAAGAACAGAGTTTCATGGGTCAGATATAAACTAATTTAAAACAGTAGATTCCAAAACTAGCCCCACTTTTGTCTACTTTCTCCCCAGATATGATTGATCAATCACTTTTTTTTGTCCTTTTTTTGGGGGGGGGGGCAGAGCCTGAGGCATGTAAAACTTTCTGGGCCAGGAATGAACCTGAGCAACATCAGTGACCTGAGCCGCTGCAGTGACAATGCCAGATCCTAAACCCACTGAGCCCCAAGAGAACTTTGATCAATTGCCCTGTGTTGAGTATTAGGTAAATGGGTGCACAAAAGCGAACATCTTAAAGACAGTTCCAACTAGTGGAAGAGACAATTGATTTTATAAAGAATTACAATACTTTGTTACACTGTAACCACGAGAAAATGTACCAAGTGTTTTGGAAGCACACAGGAGAGACAAGCAAGAAGGTACAGCAGAGTGTTGCTGTTTCTCTATCATCCATTCTCTTTCTGGAGCCAGCATCCTTCTTTGCCTAGACTGCTGTGCCAACATTCCTTCCAGCCAATATTTCTACCTCTCTGCCCCCATCTCCCTGCAGAGGTGAGCACCCGAACCTGGGCATATCCCATCATAATGCCCCATCTTCCCAACCACAGTGATTGGCCCAGGGTGAGCACATGACCCAAAGTAGACCAATCAGAAATGTTTCTTGAGATATTCTGCACGGATGCTAAGAGAAAAAAGCTCTAATGATAGCAAATTGATGCACATTTTTCTTAAGTTTGTTTGAATTGGCTTTTGTTCACTCTCAATTGAATGAGTCCTGACTAGCACAGAGGCATGGCAGGAAGAGAAAAAACTGTGATGGCAAGAACATGGCATACTCATGGTACAGCAAATACAGAAAGAGGACATTTGTACTTTCCCATTCCAGCCCACCATTTTGACCATAATATCTTCATATTTTGATCCTGCTATTTTAATCCTGTTCTTTGTTCTATATTCTGACAAAATGTGGACTCATATGTGTCAGATGAAATGGTAAGACATACACAAAAGAGATTATCAACACCATAGACCATCTGACCATTCTGGACAATCTTAGGATTATCTGAGAGAACTATATACTAGAGTCTTTTGAATTAAATGAAGATTCACAAAGTTTTTAATTTGATAATAAATAATATTGGAAAATATAGCAAACAAAATAAAAACTTTAATAAGGGCTAAACCTAAACACGGTAAAATTTTAATCTCTAAAATTCTACTGAGGAAAAAAAAAGACAAGAGAAGTGACAAGTACAACGCAAGTCTTATGATGCAAGAAAAATTAATCAGAAATTTTAGTTTTGTGAAAGACTGTTAAGTACTCTGATACAGAGAAGCCTGATGAATAAATCAAATATCAAGTATAAAATTAACAGGGAAGATAATCTTCCTAATGAGATTATTTCAAGTAAATAAAAAAATACAAAATAAACTATATAATTCAATCATGTTTCATAAACACTTAGACAAGCAATAATTTGATTTACTGTATCAGCTAGAGAAAACATTCTCTCAATAAAGATTCACTTTGAAGTTAATTCCATAGGATTAGCACCTATTGATTCCATATGTGCATCACTTTGGTTGAAGTGTACATTTCAAGGGAAGAAGTGTCAAAAATGAAGCTGTTGGAGTAGGAGGACGCCGATTATAAAGGATCAGGCAGGCAATACCAAAGGCTTTGGACTTTATCCTGAAGAGTACTGCGGATCTCTGAATCACTTTTAAAAGAGCAGCAATAATCTGATCAGCTCGACAGTCAACTCAAATCCCCCCAGTAGCTCCGTGGAGAATGAACTGCAGAGGAGTAAGATCGGAGGCCAGGAGGCAAATGAGGCTCTGATTCAGGAATCCAGGACGCACTTGGCATCTGGACTTGGGGAGGGGCCCGGGGAATGGAGGAAAGGCAAGAGATACAGGATGTGATGTTGGTGAGTTTGACGGGACCTGGTGACTGATGCGACGCGGGGAGGAGAAGAATGAAAAATGATGCCTGAGCTCCCCGCTGGTGCATTTGGACACTTTTGGCCGAGAAAAGGAACAAGAAAGAACTACTGGTTCCGGTGAGGAGGTGATGAGTTCCTCCCGGATGAGGGAAGATCTTCGCTCATCAGCGTGATTCCATTGCCCCAGCAGGTATGGGCTGCAGCAAGGTGGTCCGGAGGATCAGGACATAGTTGGTCCAGGAAGTCTTTTGAGAACATCAATTCATCCAGAAAGACTGGGAACGCAGAGAACAGACCCAAGAAGGAAAAGCTGGTTTTTGTCTGTTTTGTTCTGAACAGCTATATTGAGCTCTGTGTGCTTTACGTATTTTAAGAAAACTTTTGGAGCCTTCACGTTCTTTATTTTACTTTACTTTTTGCTATATGTATTTTGATTTGCTTAATCGTCACAACCTGCAAAGGAGATAAATACATCCTTATGACCTTTTTTTAATGAAAATATAGTTGGTTTATGATGTTGTGCCAGTTTCTTTCTTTAATTTTGTTTTGTGTTGTTTTGTAGGTACACATCCATAGCATATGGAGATTCCCAGGCTAGGGGTCAAATTGGAGCTGTAGCTGCTAGCCTGTGCCACAGCCACAGCAACACAAGACCCGAGCTGTGTCTGTGACCTACACCACAGCTGACAGCAACGCCAGATCCTTAACCTGCTGGGTGAGGCCAGGGATTGAACCTGCATCCTCATGGATATTAGTTCGATTCATTACTACTAAGCCACAACAGGAATTCCTGTTGTGCCAATTTCTGCTGTACAGGGAAGAAACCTAGTCATACATATATGTACATTCTTTTTTTTAATTAAGGTATAGTTGATTTATGATGTGCCAATTTCTGCTGTATAGCAAAGTCATTCACACACACATATATACATACACACACACATATATATAAATATATACATATATACACATTCTTTTTCTCATGTTATCTTCCATCATGTTCTATCCCAAGAGATTGGCTATAGTTCCCTGTGCTATACCATAGGACTTCATTGCTTATCCATTTTATATGTAATTTATGATTTTTTTATGGTTGAAAACACTGAGAACCAGATAGGTATTCTGCCCAAGGTAACATGTATCATAAATGGCATAGTAAAGAACCAAAACCACATGATCTGGACTCAGTCTTTGCTCGAAAAGGCAGATGGTACTGCCTCTTATTGTGCTGAACACCAGCACCAGTGGGGTCACAGGGGAGAAGCAACGATGGGTTTCAGGAAGGGTGTCACCAGGAACCCTGAGTGACAGAGAAGAACCTTGACTATCCAGGGCTAAGGACTGACCTCTCAGCTGGGATGGGTAGGCTGTCCTGTATTTTCTGCGCAGTGTTAGAGGCAAGAGCCTCGAGAAAGTGGAGAGAGCAGAGGAAGGCAAGTACGGAATTGAAGGTGACGAGCATAGAAAACCCTGTTCTTCCCTTCACAGCCAAGCTCCATGTGACCGGCGAAGGGGGAGCCTGAGAGGCATTCAGGTTGTGACAGGAGAGAAGGACACAGGAAAGCTTGGACAAGACAGCCGGTGCGGAAGGAGAACGCCTGGAGAAGGCGCGTCTACAAGGAACTTTAGTTCCACACTTGACGTCAGAGGTGAGACCATGTGCCACAAACGACACGGTGGATGCAGGGCTGGGGAATTTAAAGAGAGTACCAAAGGGCTGAACTATCTAGTGTGGGGATTAGGAGAAAGAGCTGCCCAGAAAAGTTTCCCCTAAAGTGATGGGTCCCTTTGATCCTGGAAGGGCAGTGGATATGTCATGGTTTGTGCAGGAGGGTCCCAATGGACACCTTTTGTCTTGGTGTCGCTGGTTCTCTTTCCAGAGAGTCCCCAAGGGGAGGCTGCTATGACCCTGATGTGAGGGGGTGTCTTAAGAAAGAGACTGATAAGAATGGTCATTCTCAGAAGTTAGCAAGGAGGACGTTCAGTCCTTCACAGTGTGATCACAGCGGGGACTCATGAGAGAAAGCTTGCGAATCTGCATAACGAGCTATTATTTAAACGTGGGTACCGTGTATCCTGTGACAGGACAGCCATCTATGCCCGGATTTGTGGGAAACAGAGCAGCACGCAGGCATACTCCAAACAAACGCATCCACGTCTTGGGCACGCCTTTTGTATTCTGACTGTATTACCTTTATGTCTGGAAGTACTTTTCAACCCTTAAATTTCCATGGTTGGTCATTTTAATTTTTCATTAGATTTGTAAAATTGCCTTAAGTCCTTTCCGGAACTGGAGATTTCATTCAGTTTTTCATTTATTCATTCTGTTTTTTTTTTCATTTTTTAAAAAATAGTAAATAAGACAGTACAAAATGTGGAGTTAGAGTTCTCTTGTGGCACATTGGATTAAGGATCTGGTGTTGTCAGTGCAGCAGCTTGGGTCACTGCTGTGGCACAGGTTCGATCCCCAGCCTAGGAACTTGCATATGCTTTGGGCTCACCCAAACAAAATATGTGGAGTCATGAAAAAAGTCAAATGAGATTTTTTCTTTTCTTCTTTCTTTCTTTTTATGGCTTCATCTGCGGCATATGGAAGTCCCAACCTAGGGGTCAAATCAGAGCCACAGCTGCAGGCCTATGCCACAGCCACGACAACACTGGATCTGAGCCACATCTTGCGGCAATGCCAGATCCCTAACCCTCTGAGCGAGACCAGAGATCAAACGCATCCTCACAGAGAGGTCGGGTCCATAACCCAGTGAGCCACAGCAGGAACTCCAGAGGAGACACTTTTTTTGCTTTAAGTTTCAGAAGCATGTGCTCTACTTTGTTAAAGAGAAGTCACCCTGCGAACTTAAAATGCGAGCTTCACGGCTCTGTAAAGTGACAGGGACCACAATTGTGATGTGATTCTGATGGCCCTTTGCTGAGCTGAAATGGTGAGCTGGGGCAGGTACTATCCATTCTCTCCAAGGCTCTCTTGCCCTTTCTTCCTCGGTTTGCAGAAATCCAAGTTGCACGGGTCAGACCCTGTCCTGTCCAGTTAAGATGTCATCTGAGCCTCTTCCTGGCAAGACAGTTCTCCTTGATGAAAGGAGGGCTCCTGTCCCACCCCAACAACTCCCCTCCCTCCCAGCAGCACTGTCTCCCACCTTTAGGGAGGGCCATGGAAATGCACACTGTTTGTAGCAACAGCCATTCTGAGACAATCAGGAGAAGATGGAAAGAGAGTGAACCCAGCGTCCTGAAACCTTCCTCGAGGTTTCTGACCTTGTCAAGTGAAGGAAAGGAAGCCCCCTTTGTCCACGCTTCTCAGAATCAGGTACTGTCACTTGTACCTGAAAGCCTCTTAACTCATGCACAAGTGTGCTCGATATAAAACGAAACCAAAAAAACCACTGTGCTGGCGTTGGCCTCAGAAGTCCTAGGAAATTCGTCTCACAGGCAGTTACCTTGGTGAGAAATAAAGGATGCCATCTCCTGGACCAAAGTCCCCTCAATGCCCCCATGCTGTCCTGGAGAGGCAAGGCATTTTTAGACAGCTAAAGTCAAAACACATTCTTAAAAGAGTTTGGGGTTTTTTTTTTGGGTCTTTTTAGGCTGCACCCGAGGCACATGGAGGTTCCCAGGGTAGGTGTCTAATAGGAGCTGCAACTGCCGGCCTACACTGCAGCCACAGCAACACCAGATCTGAGCCACAACTACGACCTACACCACAACCCACAGCAATGCCAGATCCTCAACCCACTGAGCAAGACCAGGGGTGGAACCTGCAACCTCACGGTTCCTAGTTGAATTTGTTTCCGCTGCACCATGACAGGACATCCCCAAAAGAATTATTTTAAATAAAATAATTATATGCATGACTTGCAGCAAGACGAAACCCTTAGGAGTAGGTTTATGGTTGTGTTGAATTTTCTTTTTGGCTTCCTCCATTTTTCATCTGTTGGACCCTCCACATATACTTCTTTCATAATCAGGAAGCAAAACAGATACTATTTATGAAATAAAAGTGTAGTCCCTTCATTACCATGTCAACACTTGGCATCAAAAAGACAAATACCATATGATATCACTTATATCTGGAATCTAATATATGGCACCAAAGAACCTATCTATAGAAAAGAAACAAACTCTTGGACATGGAGAACAGACTTGTGGTTGCCAAGCGGGGGAGTGAGGAGAGGGGGGATGGACGGGGACTTTGGGGTTAGTAGATGCAAACTATTGCACTTGGAATGGATAAGCAACGAGATCCTGCTGCATAGTGTAGGGAGCTATATCTGGTCATTGTGATGGAACATGAGGGAGGATAATGTGAGAAAAAGAATGCATGTGTGTGTGTATATGACTGGGTCACTTTGCTGTACAGCAGAAATTGACAGAACATTGTATATAAACTACGATAAGAAAAGAAAATCTTAAAAAAAAAAAGAAAAGAAAACCAATCAGGAACCCAAATCAGGGTGGAGCCAGCCGGCAAACCATTATGTGAGAGGACTTTTTCCCAGCCTCTGATTGTGATGGGAATGCAAGATAGTTTAGGTGACAGATACCTCTTTACCCAGCTCATTTTCCACAAGAGTGTGCAAGCAATGCTTCCCCCTGTTTTGCTGCTTAATTTCCATGTCTGGGATGATCTGTTTCAGTCTTCCTTTTTTCATATGCATCTTATTCTCATTAGTCAATGCTCTAAGTTCTATATAGTGCATATATTCCCAGTTGGAGCCTGGGAATATTAACATATTAAAAATGTAAAAATACTTCGCCACAGCCTTGTAAACTGTCATATCTATTAAACACCTATTAAGTTGTTGCAAATGAAAGGCTTTAACTTGTCACCAATATAAGTCATATTTCAGTTAGTTTTTTTCCCACCTGTTCCCAACTAGTCTACTAAAATACATTCCTTTAGAGATAGTAGCCTATATGCAATATCTTGTAATAACCTATAAGGGAAAAACACATGAAAAAAATAGATAGGCAGGTATGTATGTACAGAATCACTTTGCTGTATACCTGAAGCAAACTCAACATTGTAAATGAACTATCCTTCAATAAAAATATTTTTAAAATAAAATAAATAAAACAAAAATATATATTTACAACAACAACAACAAAGCGATAGCAGCCTATTTTTAGTCTCCTGGATTATGGCTTTAATGACCACTTAAAGGCTCATTAAGCGTCACTGAGAAATTTTGTTGTGAGTATAATTTTAGAAGCTGAATGTATGACTCAAAGAAGACCTAAGGGCCTTTCAGAATGCATTGCCCTTTAAGCAGCTTTTAAAAAACAGTAGCTTTCAGAACTTTGTGCAATATGTGTTTAGAAATGGTCTTTCCATAAAATCTCTAGGCTGAAAATAGAGTTCTCCAACGAATGTATAGGGAATCAATAAAATGCCACATTATTAATTCACCTTATAGTACTTGGATGCTTTTAACATTAAATGTTCATCTAGAGAAAAGAGAACATGGCAAAGGGGGGTAGCCTTTCATTTAAACTGGTGCTTGAGCTTTGCAATTACTTCAAATGTCATTGCTGATATTTGAAGAGCTTTCCAGCAGAATTTTTCTCAAGTTGAGTTTTTGACTGATATGATTAACCTTAGGCCCCATCTTGATGCCACGAGATTTTAGGAAAAATTAATTTTATCTTACAATGTGTGCCAGATTATCAGATGATGAGGAAACTAGAATCGAAAGATTATTCCGGGACAGAGATCATGATGTGTTAGTGATTAAATTTTAGATCACAGGCTTTTCTTCATCATTAAATTGGTTCATTTTTACAAAACTCTTCTTCAAAAAGTATTTGAAAGCAAATAAAAAATATGCATCAAGGATGAAAAACTTAGTAAGGAAAACAGGAAAAAAAAATCTGTTCTTACATATTATATTCATTAATTAAAGGATAAGGTAATATAACATAATATACGTAAGACATTTGTCCATAAAGCACTGTATATAATTTTTTGGCTAAAGAGTCTTTGGAAAATATTTATTTAATATTTTTAAAATGTCCTCTTCCAATTTCACATTAATATCAGTGGATGATTTCTTTCCTTTTAGTTGTTCATTATAACCTTGCAGGGCTTGAAAAGATCATTTTAAACATAGCTTTAATTTACTAAGCCCATTCTCACATAACGTTAACAACCGATTTAAGAAAAAAAAAATAGTACTTGAACTTTTCACCGAGTTTCAGAGTTCTACTATGTCTTATTTGAAAAGCTTTCTTTCAATTAGCCTAAAACACAAGGAAGTTCATGGTTGGTTTGTTACATCATTCTGTCCAAGGAACCCAAATACAGAACAAACGTGGGGAGTGTGACAACTAAACAGGACTATTGAGAAAAGAATAGTGTGAAAATTAACTGACTTTCTAGGCTAATAGCACCCTTCGAAATAGCGCAGCTACTAACACATCTCAGATCCGACTGTGGGTATTACACTCTCTCCCGCAGCTACACGATGCTTCTTCCTATTCCGGGGACAGAAACAATCTTGTAAGACACGACGATTAAAGTCCTGTAACAGGACTTGACAGTACTTAATACCTAGGTCTTCAGAAGGGCGTGTGTCAAAAATTTTGATCAGAATGCAATCTGCTCAGAGCTGTTAAAAGTATGGATAATTTCACTCAATTTTCCAGTAGGTTTCTGCCTTGAATAAGTAAATAATGGGTAATGGTTTGTGTCAAAGCCCTTGCAACACTCCATTAAACCTAGAGCATGACAATCTGATCAGATGTCTCTTTTATAGTCCGAAACTGACTTGTGACTTTGTGAGTCGCTCAGCTATGTCAGGTCACATCAGAAGTCTTGTCTCTTCATCCTCCCCAGATCCCTGATGGTTTTATATCTGACAACTTTCGAATCTCGGCATCGTGACCCTACTCTTCAACCGAAATTCGATATAGTCTGGAACTGCCATTGAAATAATACTACGTTACTACTTAAAGAGCCAACTGGATCCGCAAATAATACCGACATTAAGAGAATTTCAAAATTCTACATTCGTTTCTATCAATGTCTAGCCCAAATAAATCACAGCTATGCCTATATATATTGTATATATATACACAATAGACCTCTGTCTCTATCTATACATATATATATATGTAGGCATAACTGTGATTTATTCATCTACATATAAATAAATCTATATCCTTTTTAATATATATATATAGAGAGAGAGACCTATATATACATCCTGAGTCTCATCCAATAGAGCTGACACTAGATAGTTCAGACCAGGTAAACCAACCTAAACATTGCACCCAAAATTGGATTATGTTTTATGGATATCCTGCCTAAAATTCTGGAAGTTCACTGCTGAAATTAAACTTTACAGAAGTAAAGTTTTCTGTCCTCAATTACAATGCATTTTAGGATACACTGGTTGTAACACTTCATTTTTATCAATTAACAAAACGATTGGGGGAGGGATAAATTAGGAAGTTGGAATTAACAGATACACACCAGTACAGATAAAATACATAAATAACAAGGTTTTACTGTACTGCATAGGAAACTATATGCAATATCTTATAATGACCTATAAAGGAAAAGAACCTGAAAAAAGCTTTATATATATATATATATATATATATCACTTTGCTGAACCTAAGACAATAATGTAAATCAAGTCTACTCCAATAAACAAATTATGTGCACAAATGCTTGGCAATTCCTGGCCCAAGATGATGACTATAATACAACATTGTAAATCAACTCGACTCCAATACAATTAAATTTAAAAAAAAGTTAGAGGGGCAAGGCCAGCACAAGGGCTTACCACTCTAGGCTTACAGTAAAGATGACACAGTGAGTTGTAAGAATTACTTTCACCCATGACCTCTGTCGTGGATTCTGTCGATTGGCCCTTTTAAAAAAAATGAGATGTGTACTGTATTGTATCTGATTCAGGTATACAACCTAGTTTCGGGTGAATAACATAATTTCTATTCATTACAAATAAATCTGTTTGAATTATGTGCTCCAGGCAACTCCAGGGTAAAACCATGGTGAAGCAAGAAGGATCTCCTCAGATATATTTGCGGTGTGGAAAAAAACAAAAAACTGGAGTTCCCATTGTGGTGCAGCAGAAATGAGTCTGACTAGTATCTGTGAGGCTTCGGGTTCGATCCCTGGCCTCACTCAGTGGGTTGGGGATCCAGTGTTGCCACGAGTTGTGGTGTAGGTCGCAGACGCAGCTCAGATCCTGTGGTGTAGACCAACAGCTGTAGCTCCAATTAGACCCCTAGCCTGGAAACCTTCATATGCCACAGGCGTGGCCCTAAAAAGCAACAAACAAACAACCTGTTTATTTATTTATTTTGGTCTTTTTGCTATTTCTTGGGCCGCTCCCGCGGCATATGGAGATTCCCAGGCTAGGGGTCGAATCAGAGCTGTAGCCACCGGCCTACGCCAGAGCCACAGCAACGCGGGATCCGAGCCGCGTCTGCAAACTACACCACAGCTCACGGCAACGCCGGATCGTTAACCCACTGAGCAAGGGCAGGGACCGAACCCACAACCTCATGGTTCCTAGTCGGATTCGTTAACCACTGCACCATGACGGGAACTCCAAAACAACCTGTTTATTGAATTTCCTCAGATTTTAGAGATTTGTGTCTTAGTTACTTCCAGCGCAAACTTATTTGGGTTGCTGTCTGCAAGCCTTGTAATATCTAGGCACCCGTGTATGGCTTTGCACAAGCCTGGGAGTCAGAGCATGTGTCACCTGAGCGCTCTTTTGCACAGGTGAATCTGAGGTCCAGATACAGAGAGTAAATGGGGGCGTTTCAAGAAGGAGCCCTCAATCATGGTACCATCCCAGCGGTGCACACCAATCACCAAGGAACCAGGGACGGGTGAACCTGGAGAGGACCCAGTGGTCCTGCCTGTGTAAGGAGATCATCAGAAACCCATGCGGCGTAGCTTCTAGTTTCTCTTGAATACATCACTAAAGCAGTTATCTGGGGAGAACTTTAGTCGCCTAAATTGTCATCCTTGTGTTGCCACTTTGAGCTGCACTGTGCTTACCTGGCTCTCTGACTTTAATTTTCTCAACCTATTTTGCATGACAACCTTTCAATGATTTCCATAAACTCTCCTATAACCCCTAATTTTCCCATTCTAATTAAATTTTTCTAGTTCTTCCTGTCATTTTGTATGTGGCATCAATTCCCAGACTTCCTGCCATCCTCTGTTATTTTTTTCCCCTTCAACGTTTAATTGTTTGTGTTTAACTTTTTTTTTGAGGTATAACCTACATACAATGAAGTAAAAACATCTCAACTGTAGAATTCAATGAATATGCATACGTCATTAACGTTTTGTTTTTCAAGCCCACCAAAATAGACTCTTATCAAAAGTCTCAGTCTTCTACAGGCAGGAGCTACTGTAATCTAGTTATCATTTCCCTAATTGATGAAAAGACAGGCTGTGTCTTCTGTCTTCTCTTTCTTTTTATTTTTTTTTGCTCTTATTAAACACTGGCTTTTGTGGATGTTATTTTTCACATCATTTTTCTTCTTTTGATAATAGCACCCCTGCTCATTGTAAAACTTTTAATGTTTTAAAAATTTATGGTTTCGAAAAAGAAAATCTCTCCTAAGTTCTCTCTCCTGAAATGCTCTGAAAACCTTAGTGGGAAAAAAAAACATATGTTAGTTAATCTCTGTATGTTATTGAGTCTTCTCAATACTTCTACTGAGTCATTGTCACTCAAGCTTTTCAAGATACTTCACTGAATCATATAAGCCTGAATATCTTCTATTTGAAGAATGGAATTCAGAACATCCATGAACTTGGATAGGGAAATGAATAAGATTGTACTTCCCTTTCACTTCCTCCAATGATGAATGTTAGCCAAAAAACCAAACCAAACCAACCAACCAAACAAACAAACCCACAGGAGCACCAGCTATAGCTGATACTTTCTCACTAGTGAAATCACCTATATTTTCATACCAGATAACTCTAAATATACACTGTGCTCATCAAATAAACCCACCACTGGATCTTATTAGTCATTATTCCTAATGAAACACACAGACTGCTATGTCAAAAATGTGTGATTGTTTTTCATTATTTTCATAATTATTTTAAACTATGATTTGCTTCCTTTGAAATCCTATGAATTTTATTTTACGCATTTATGAATGTCGTTTTGAGGAGGGTTTGCCCAAAGGTGTCCACAGCACAAAAACCAGTTAAGAGCTCCTGTCCTGGATTTACTTTAGGGATTTAACATCTTGTTAAGAAAGCCCGTATGCATTCTCAAGCACCTTTCGTGGGTGATACGTGCACCCATAACTTGTACTGGAAGTTTTTGTAAATTCCCTAGAGATGTCTTTAATGATTTCTGATTTCCTACAGAATAGTCTACATATTATCTCACAGCCAATACAGTCCATTCCACTGGCTAAACCCTTGTTTCCCAAACTACATGTTCGTTTGAACCTCTTTGCTCATATCCCATCCTTTACCCAGAGTCTCATTTCCTGGCAGAGTCACTTGTGGTGATCAGAGGCGAGTTTTTCTTATCCTGAAATTATATAATCATCTTTTGCAACCTTATTCAATTTAAGGCCACACTAGCAATATCATTTTGAATGTTCTTCCTGCCCTCTAAATAAAACTATCCCTTCTGATTAACCTTGTTAGCCTGGTGGCTCAGTGGGTCAAAGATCTGGCATTGCCACTGCTGTGATTCTGGTTGCTGCTGTGACTCGGGTTCAGTCCCTGGCCCTGGGAACTTCCACCTGCCACAAGCAAGGCCAAAAAAAAAAAACCCCACAACAGTGTAAGTCTGTTTTATACAGAAGAAGCACCCCTAGTTGACAAATGATATAACTGACACCTGTCCTTGGAGGAAAAGTAAGGTGATTAAATAAGAGTAAGATGAAAAGGATCCATGCCTCTTATAAACACTTAAACTAAAACCATGCAAACATCATTGTTGCGAGTGAATGACGACAGAGGGCCGAGCTTCAGTCTCTGAAGATACGAGTCCTCTGGTTAGATTTCGACTTCATTTTTCTCGCTCAGAACGCCCTCTAACACATCTCTCCTGATCTCCAGGTCTTTGTTTCTTTCAAGTGAAGGGAGATCACGTTTTTCTTTAACTCTGTGAGAGCACCAGAGTGCAGAGCCTCTGCAAATTTTTATGACATTTCTTCTTCCGTTGCCTTGCTTATAATTAATTGGCAGCAATTACTGTGGTGAGCTTTGACTGAATCATTGCAAAGCATGCGACTGAGTTTTCACAGTAACATCGCTCTGCCTTGCTGCCCTTGATTTCCATCACTTGAAGTCCTACTCAATTATATTGTTTAATCACAAACCTAATACAATTAGCTTTACCACGTTTGGGTGGGGAGATACGGGGGGGGGGCAGTTTGCAAGCAATTGATTCTTGGTAGTGGCTGAACTGGGACAAGTGAAGTGTGCAGGAGACGGCAAGGGAGAGACTCACCACCCTTGAGCAGAAATTGGCACGTCAACAATGACTGTCAGTGGCTTTTACAGAAAAAAGGGACCTGTTGTTGAACTTGGCAAGAAAATTAGGTGGTGACTGTGACCACCATACAAAGTAGGTACAGCACTTTTATTCACTTTTTACGTTTCTAGGTTCTCTCTGCCTCAATCTTTTATATAATTTCTGTAAAATCATCTTAGAAAAATAAGGGATTTTAAGATCAAAACTTTCGGAGTTCCTGTCGTGGCGCAGTGAAAATGAATCCGACTAGGAACCATGAGGTTGCGGGTTCGGTCCCCGGCCTCGCTCAGTGGGTTAAGGATCCAGCATTGCCGTGAGCTGTGGTGTAGGTCGAAGACACGGCTCAGATCTGGTTTTGGTGTGGCTGTGGTATAGGCTGGCAGCTGTAGCTCCAATTAGACCTCTAGCCTGGGAACCTCCATATGCCATGGGTGCGGCCCTAAAAAGCAGAAATAAATAAATAAATAAAAAGGCTAAAAGTTTGAGAGTTCTTTTAAATAAAGGAACAAAAATAAGGCATTGGAATCAATGATTCAGTGTTAGACACTGAAGTCAGAACTCACCCCACTGCAAAAAGGTGATTAGGCACGTGGAGACAAAACCTTTAGACTTTCCTCACAACCCCCGGGCTCCACGGCCCCCCTCCAGTTTGGAGAGAAATTCACTTATAATTGACTAGCGTATGAAATAAATGGGCAGCAGAGTTGCATATATGCAAATGTGATAACTCCTCAACCCAAACAGCTATTAGAAAATAACTAAAACATATGCTTTGGAAGTTTGGGTTTGGCAGATGCAAACTAGTGTATATAGAATGAACAGACAACAAGGCTACTGTACAGCTCAGGGAAATACATTCACTATCCTGTGATAAACCATAATGGAAATAAGATGAAAAAGAACCTACATGTGTACATATATTGATACATACACACATGTGTGTATCCATCTATAGGTATATGCACGTGAGTGTGTATATATACTTACATATATATGTATAACAATCACTTTTCTGTGCAGTGGAAAATAACACAACATTGTAAATCAACTATAAATAAAATACTTTTCAATTTAGAAAAATAAAACTCGCTTTAAAACTTACTTTACAAAGAGAACATTTTCACTAACTTCTACATTGGTAAAGAGTAACTAGATCAGCCTTCTAGCAAGGGTTGCTATTCAGCATCAAATGTTACATTACAAAAACCTGAATGAAAAAAATTTTCCAAGACTCCAATCTACTCAATATACTCCAAAGGCAGTGGTGGGGGGGGGACTCTCTCTGAACTTAATGGGAGCAATTTTGTGTAGAACACAGCAGCATAGCGGAAGCAGGAGAATGCAATAATAGTTTCCAGCAGACTTTGAAAATGACTATCTTTTGGGGACATAGATTTTACAGGTAATCGGTAGCCCCTGGAAGCACCACCGCATTCGGATGCAACACTGCATTGTCACTGATTTCTCGGTTTGTGGCAGTGTTCTAAATGGTTAAAATGACTAGAAATATTCTCTTGGAAAAAGCCATCGCCCTCGTCCTCAAGCTGAAGATATGGACTAGTGTCTTATATGGTTCTAGCCATGGGTACAAAAAAAATCTTCTCTGCTATTATTTGCCAGGTGCTGCAGGCAGGCACCTGCCTAAGGTGGCTGAGTGGTTGGCGCACAGGAAATCAAGGGGTGACCAGCTCTGGGAAACCACCAAGGCAGTGCCCAGGATACTGAAGACCATGGGGGTTGCACATATTCATGCAGCTGACAGCTGGACCTTGTGTGTAATTCCTGGATGCAGCCTGCCCTCCGAAGTGGCCCTATTAGCCCCAAACTGTCTATGCTGGAGGAGGCTATGAGAGCATCCTCTCTCTAAAGTCCCAGAGCTCCTAAGGAAGTTCTATGACGGACTGAATTATGTCCCCTCCTTACACCTGTACATTGAAGCCCTAACCCCCACCATATTGATTATACGGGGAGATAATTAAGGTTAAATGAGTTAATAAATGTGAGGCTGTAATCCAAAAGGAATAGTGACTTTAAAGAAGAGAAAGGGACCCCATGAATGTCACACAGAGAGAAAAGGCTGTGGGAGGACCCACTGAGAAGACAACCATCTACAAGCCAAGGAGTGAAGTCGAAGCAGAAACCAGCCTTGCCAGCACCTTGATTTGGGGCTTTCTCCCTGCAGAACTGGGTGATGATAAACTCCCTGAGCCTGTTCCTCCCTCTAATCTTTTGTTTTCTCTCTTTGGGTCCTTAAAGAGATAAGCCCTTAACCAAAATATCGTCTTTCCACTTGTACCGGAAGACCATCAAGAAGAATTTGACTTCTCATCACCATGGAGACCCAACTCACAGAAACATAAATTCTGGTTTCCTCTGCCTGGACCGGGAAAGAAACCCATGCATCCTTCCTTCTGAGTCACGCTACTCCAAAACATGGGCCGAAGGCATTTGGCTCAAGCCACAAAGAGAAACCCAGGTTGAGCTGTTGTATCTTGTTGCAAGTACTTACATCTCGGCACAGGGAAGAAGCCTGTCTAGAATAAAGGAGTGGAAGTAGGTCTGGAACCAGATGGGACTGAACTACAGAACAATCAGATACAGCCCGACCTCACTGTGAAGTTGGTGCAATAATACCAATGTCACCAGCCTAATGAGATAACTGAATAACCTTAATGCATGTTCAGTTGTTTCCTATATTTATAATAATGACCCTGAAACTGCTGAAGAGATCAGATTGTCCCACATCTTCAAGACCGTGGTGGGAAAGCATGAAATACATTCAGAAAAAAAATACGCATTTCCTAAAAATAGTTAAAAGACCAAAGTGTTGATACATGAGCCCTTTTTTACTATTGGGAAAATTTCCTTCCTCGAACACCACAATTCTTCCACTACGCCAAATTAACCAAGTGTTGCTATCCTTCAAACAAAGCACTTCAGTTAAAAACACACTCAGAATTCAATGAATCACATCTCTCCCACTTGTTTATAAATTTAAATGGTATGTGTCCCTGGAACATGTTTTTCTGGCTCCATCAAAGTGAATGTTGTGATTTTTGACAAAGAGTTTCTCATGGAAATACCATGAGACCATTTCAGCTTTAAAATATCAGGGATTTAAAGCTGGAATAGACCTTATTTTTATTTTCTAAAAAACGAATCCAACTTTTGGAAGACCAAGGAAAGATGTGCTCCCTAAAGATAGGGAGTAGGCTGAAACCCAGGAAGAAATAAAATAGGAACTAGGGAACTATGGCATAGCAAGAATTTGCATTTATAGGAATGGGGTGGACCACTTACAGCTAGTGCGTCCTCTGCTCCCTGATCCCCGCCAATAAAGTAGCTCTAAAAAAGCAGCAAGCCGTGGTTTCTCTGTTCTGGTGATTTTCGTTCCTCAAAAGCATAAGGAAACCACAAAATTCGTGACCACCTCCCTAGGAAAACTAAGGGGGAAATAACATCCCAAGGTTGCATCCACTCACTGTGATGGTTTTGGTCTCTGCAACTGCTTGTTTGTTCACTGGATACCAAAAGGAATGGAACCAACCTTTTGGAGTCTGAAGCATCATTCTTGCCCAGCCTTGAGCCCAGACCAGCTCCAGTGGTCAGGCCCAGCTCATGCCTTACACGACAGAATCGAAACCTGAGGTTCCGTGGGCAAATTCCATCTTCCGTCGTGTCAACGGCCCCCTGCAAACGAAATGGCTCAGGGTAGAAAGGGAGTAAATAGTTCACCGTCGGAAAGATAGGGAGCAACGGTGGCCACATTGAAATTTTTGTGGCGGTCACCGAGACCACTTGCAGCACGAAAAAGAAATTCACGCCGTGTTTTCCTCCCGAGACAGAGAAATATTAACATATCAACCAGACCTTTCCGGGGAGGGCGTCTGTAACGGAAGAGTGAACCCAGCCCTCTTCCACATCGGAGGCTCTTTCCCAAAGCCCCGCATCTCAGGTTTGGGGTGCGGTGAGACCCCCAGTTGTCCTTCCGAACACATAGACCCACGTGTTCTCAGAGAAATTTGAACCCGTATGTTTCTCATTCACTGGAGCATCACTGTTAAGACTGCCCTCAAAGATTCTACCAGCTTTTCTCAGGAAACTTTTTGTATTTTAAACTCAAGAGTTATAGCTAACCAAAAATAAACCCAATGTAAACCTCCACCTGTGGGGCGTTAATTTGAACCAAAGACCACAAAACTACTTTTAAAGAGGACAACTGGTTTCTGGGACACGCAGGGCCAAGAGCTGTATTCTTTCCAGTACCTCTCTAACTGAGCTGGGTAAGCCACTAAAAGAAGCACTTTTTAATCAAATTGAAAGAATAAAGCTCTATGGCAAATCCAAAATAGCACTTTCTTAAATCCCTACTCCAAATAGAAGATGTTATCATTATTAAACTTGGTTTAAGAAAAAAAAAAAAAGCACATTTTTTTTTCAGGTAGTTAAGGAAATTGTCATGTAATTTAGTTAGCGTTTCAGGGTTAAGTATGTCTGTGATATAAATTGAAAATAAAGGATTTTTATCTGAATTAAATCCTTTTAAAACATTCACAAATTTAATAGTAACCTATGGTACCCAGGGGATTTCAAATCCTTACTTCTAATATCCACTGAATTTCAAAAGCAAATTCTAGACCAAATATTTGGAGTAACCTGAGTTTTGCCTACATACTATCTTCTTACTAGTTTAAAGGAGGTTTATAGAAATGGGACCCTTGAGAGAAATGATTTCTTCCCAACCATGAAACCAGGTGCACGAGAGGGTTCATTAACAATTAGCCCTAAACTGGGGCTTTCCTGGTGAGTCTGAAAGTTGTTAGTTTTCCTCCAGAAGTAAAAGGAAATAAGCATCAGTTAGTTGTATTATCCACACTGGCAAAATTCAATGGAAAGTAATAATGAAGGTCAAGAAATTTAAGTGTATGGAAAGTTGTTTGTGGGAGTATGTATATGTATATATATGTTGTGCATTAACACATATTTCGTGTATGTATAAAATCTGCATATATAGAGAGGAAGTTAAGTAAATATTAGATAGAAGCAATTATTTCCACAATAATAATAATTGTGACCCTGAGGGATCATTCTTTGTGATTTCAACCTGCACAAATGGACTCGAAGACCATGAGCTGCCAGTTGACATCAAAGGCGGGCGGCGGCGGGGGTGGGGGGGATTCACTTTGGGAGAGTCTATTTACGTCCTCTTTAGCCAATAATCCCCAGGCCTGAATTCACTTCCATTTTAGGAAAAACGAAGGGAGAAGAAAGACATAATCAAGAAATAAATTTTCCATGTTCACCTAATTCAGACTTCAAGTTCTCATGAACAGAACCCTCTGAACAGGAAAAGAAAGCATCCCACAAATTATAAATGTATTTACTGGGCTATAAAATGTAAAGGCTGAGATTTGTAAAAATTGCATGCATGATTTTCCTTCAACTAAAACGCAAGTGCCACCATGGTTTAAAACAAAGAAGACTACCTTGCTTTCTCTGGAGTCTTTTAACTCCAAGAAGACTGAGAATTTTCTGCTGTCGGCGCCATCACCCTTTGCTGTTGCAAAGCTCTTTTAAGTCCTCCTTCAGACCCATTCATTTCTGTCGCATCACTGATGCTTTACCCCTTCACACAATGTGGTTAGAGAAAGGTCAGAAGAAAGACAAAGGCAAGGTGATTACAGACAGGATTGTCTGCTGTCTCTAAGATTTGTTCACCCTCCCTGTTTTGTTTTGTTTTTTACTTAACTTCTCTGTGTGTTTCTATTGGTTCCATAATCCCAGTACCCGACAACTCTACCTCCTTGAATGAAAAACATTACAAGGATGACACACATCTGAACACATCATCCTGTGGTCTCATATGATGGAATCCAAGCAATCGAAATTACTGTCATAACAACACAATCATTTTCCTCAAGGAATGGGCTGACTCCATACTTCACAGAATCAGATAACATATATTTAATTGCAGGAATTCATTTCTCCCATTTTAGAGGAAGAATGTACACATTTAATTCTCTGGAAAATAAAAACGTGTATCTCATTTCTTTATGATACTCTTTCAAATTCTTCCTTAGATGAGAAGGATTAGGCAGCCTTAGTCACTGTAAACGTATGATGCGTGCATGTATATTTTTCAAAGTGCATTAACTCTGTTTTCTCAGTAAAACCATGGCTTAAGCAGCTCTTTAAGGCATTGACGCTGTTTTTTGGATAAGACTGTTGGAAAGGAAAGAGTCACGAGGATGTTTTAGTCTTCAGGGTGAGCCATTCTGTAATAGACTGTGGTCTGTAGGAAAGTCAAATAAAGTGCGAGTTGATGCTTTTACTGTCTCTTCTAAGGTGCCGGGTCCACAGGTTTCACTTAGAAAGATGCAACTACGTGATGCTAGAATAGATTCATGTTGTCCCTACACGTATGCTTTGCCCAAGAAAAAATTGTCTGAAAGTTCCTATATGGAGAAGAGAGAATGCAAGTAAGTATGAATTCTGGTTGGATTCCACCTTCCTCCCTCCCTAAGTAGACCCATCTCCACAGCTGAGGGGCCCTTAGATTTCCTCTGGGGACCTCAGCCTCCTTCCAGGTAAAAGAGAGGTGGGGTGACATCCAGCCAACTACTGAGGTCCCTGGGAAAAATTCCGTGTCGTGCCCAGCCATACCTGTTGGTGCCTGACTGCTCCCCCCACTTCCATAAGAAAGGTTAGGAAAGAACTGAGGTTACTACATCTAAAGGTGTAACCAGAGAGATTGCTACTGACAGCTAAAAATTACTTGCTATATGCTTTGAGGGAACACTGAGCCATTAAATGTTTCCAAATAGCAAGACAAGCACCAGACAGATGAGATATGCTCTTCAGACTTAAGACACCATACTGGTTAGGCAAGGCAAGACGAGAGCCCTCTACTTAGCTTAGAGAATAAAAATTTCCCTCCGTTTCCCTCATTTAAAATAAAGACCCTATTGGCAACTTTTCAGTGCTTTTTTTTCCTGCTCAAATTGATTGTGATAATAGGCTGCGGCGGGGAGAGAGGTGGTATTCTGTGATTGGGTCTGAGTGGTGACTTCTGCCCCCATTTGTGAAGAAAATGCATGGCAAGGAGGAAAGGACGGAGCGGCATCATGAAACATGAAAACAAAGCCTAGAAGCCTGCCGTCCTGAGAATCTGCTCCCCAGCACGGTGAGCACCACATCCTACTGTGTTAGGACTCCCAGAGCAGAGAGTCACAAACAATAGCAATAAAAATAGTCCCCTTTCCGGACCCCTAATGGGTGGTAATAGGAGGGAGAGAACAGCATTGATAATCCCATCCAGTTCCAGGACACAGACACTAAGCAAGCCAGTAAATGACTCCTATGGTATTGGATTGGGCAATCAGTGCAATAAATAAGGTCACAGGTATTTTCATTTGCTCATATTTTTATTGAAGTACAGTTGATTTACCATGTTTCAGGTCTCCAGCAAAGTAAAAGTAATTCTGTTTACTTATACATGTGTGTGTATGTACATGTGTATGTACACACATGCAATTTTTTGGATTATTTCCTTGACAAGTTAATGAATAAAGAAGATGTGGTATATACATGAGATGGAATATTATTCAGCCATAAAAAGGAAAGAAATAATACCATTTGCAACAATATGGACGGACCTAGAGATTATCGTACCAATTGAAGTCAATCAGACAAAGACAAATATCATATGATATCATTTATTTGTGGAATCTTTAAAAATGATACAATTGAACTTATTGACAAAACAGAAATAGAGTCATGGGCACAGAAAACAAACTTATGGTGATTAAAGGCCAAAGGGGGGAGGAATACATTTGGAATTTAGAATTAACAGATACCCACTACTGTATGTAAAACAAATAACAAGGACCCACTATATAGCACAGGGAATCATACTCAATATCTTGTGATAGCATATAATGGAAAAAAAGTATAGATTTTCAATACTTTCACACAATAGCAAGGAAAAGAAAAATATTTCAGTCCCCTTGCCTTTTACTTCCTCTGAATAACCACAATTCCTTCCAGGGGATGAAAATTCAGTTTCATTTTAAGAAACTGCTCAGCTACCTTTTACCAAGAGTAACTGTCATTTGCAACTTTAAAAAAATATCTGAAACCAAATGTGCCCCATGTCCTGTTTATGTATTCAGCTCAAATTACACTGTTTTGCATCCATCCATATGCAATATGATCGCGTTACTGAGTCACTGGATGTTCTGATCATCATATCATGAAAATGCAAACTCCCCCAGGTCAGGTCTGCCTCATTTCACCAGCTCCGCAGTGCGAGGCATTCTATAGAGGTTTACCAAGTGCTTGGAATTTGTTAATTGACTGATCATTCTGCAACTTCAGAAAAATACTAAAATAGATCAAAGAGAGGGAAAGGAGCAGACGGGAGGCCAAGAAAAGAATGAGGTAATTTGCTTGAACAAAATAGGACCTCCAAGAACAACAAGCAAAGGGTTCAAGTTCATTCTCTCCCTCCATCCATCCCTCCCTGCCCCACTCCTTGCCTCCATACCTCCCTCCCCCTTTAGAGCTTGATGTCCAGATGAAAGGAAAACGTGGGTCACCCGTTCAAACGGTGCACCTAACACCAGGCGTCCGGATGTGGCGTTTGAGTGCCTGGCCATCTTTTCCTTGTCCTTTTCATTCAGCTCTTACAATTTCAGACAAACGGAAAAAATGAAACTCCTCACTAGTGATAGTATGATAAAAAAAAAAAACAAAAAACAAAAAACAGTGGGCTAAGTTATTTTGGAAGCCGTATTTTTTTTCTTTTTGGCTGGGCCACGGCCAAGATCGAACCTGTGCCACAGCATCAACCAGAGCTGCCTCAGTGACAACAATGGATCCTTAACCCGCTGCTCCACAAGGGAATCCCTGGAAGCCCTGGTCTGAGTTCGGAGAGCAGAAGAGAAAGGCGAGGTGAGAGTCAAGGACGTGGAGGAGAAATGGGGTCAGTGTGGTTAGGCAATAGGTTGTCACACATGAAGATGACAAGGGGCTCCCGCTGAGGGGATAAGCCACCTCTTTGTTAAACAACAGTGTATTTTAAAAAGAGAAAAGACAGTTCTAGAATCACACTTACCCTCACAATTTTCTAATAAATAGCAGCCCGCAGCAGCTGGTGTGACACTAGCCCAGCTTTTCAGCATCTCAAGTCATATAGTAAACTGAGCATTCCCATTTTGCCTCTACAAACTCTCGCCTGCTAAAAATGGAGAGTTTGACAGATTTTTAAAAATGTTCCATGAATCCTAATTTATGAGCAACAGTTGGTAAGTGAGCACGCCAATTAAACCAAATAGTGAGTGTTAACTCATTGACATGGTGTTTCCACGTGGAAAGGAGAAAATAGTCCAAAAGCAATAATGGGAAAGGATCTACTGGCTGAACGTTGCATCAGATTTTAGGCGGCGTTTCTGGATTATTTGCCAGTGATTGTTTACTGAAAATGTATCTTGCACAGTAATTTCCATGTTGGTTAGGGTCCACTCATCATTTGCCCGGACACTTACTTCATTTAGAACAACAATCAATAAAACAGGGTCATTTCCCAAGGAAGGCTTTTCATGCAAGAAGCGTGCAAAATTGTCAAATAAATGAAAATGGCCATCGTGAATTGTTGAGCTCCGCAGTGTCATTTCAAATTAATCTCTATAAGCCACTTTAAACCTTTCCACAAGAGCTGCGGTACGCAGGTTTCTTCTTTTCTGTGCCCAGTAGGAACTGGGAATGCTGGCAGGATAAGACCTCGAATGCCACAGCAGACACCGAGGGAGGGATGAAGATGGTCCCCCTTGTTCACGGGAGCCTCGGGGGGAGGGCCACACGCCCAGAGGGACATGCCCGCTGTTCTCAAGACGGAGGGGTCGAGCCTGGGGCAGGAAGGCCCTGCCCAGCAGGTAAGAAAAGGGAGGGATTGTATGAACGCTCTGCAGTGAAACACGCTGGACGTGCGCAATGGGGGACCATTTGCTTGGCTCGTGTGGGGCGCTGTGTGTCTACCATATAAATAACAGCAGCCGTGATACCTGCTGGAAATTTACCCTCTTTTTTCTTTTTTGGCATACATAAAGAATACATGTATTTATTGCTAACAAAACTAAATGATATAAACGCTATTGCAGACCAAGTGTTCTTTCAAAGCTTCTTTAGGTTGAGTTTCTTTTTTTTTCTTTTTTTAAAGTTTTATTGACGTACAGTTGATTTACGATGTTGGGGCCATTTCTGCTGGACAATAAAGTCATTCAGTTATGCACGTACACACACCCACCCTCCTTCAGATTCTTTTCCCACACAGGTGATCACAGAATACTGGGCAGAGTTCCCTGCGCTCGACAGCAGAGGTCCCTGTTAATGAAAACAGGAAACGCAAAGAAACCAAAGGAGACTTCAGTTAGGTTTTCATTGAAAACGTATCGGCGCGTCTTCTCTGAGTGACTTATGTGCAAAGTTACGAGTAGGGTGCGATTTCTCCCAGAGAAAGGACGCGCTGCACGCGAAAAACACGAGAGCCCAAGCCTAGGAGAATTCGAGGTCCTCGTTCTGCGGCTACTGTGTGCTGTGCTTTGAGGAAGTCCCTTCGTCGCGCCTTGTCAACAAGTACGTGGACGCGGCCGGAGAGTCACAGAAGCAGCACTTTTAAAAGGGAAGTCTCCCAAACGTCCTAGGTTGTGCTCGGGTGGGTCCGCTCATCTTCCCCAGGTCGCCACCCATGAAAAGAAAGTGACTAGAGTTTCCAAGTTCAGTGAAGATTCCAGAAGGGAAGAAACAGCCTACGCGTCGGAGGGGGGTGGTTGGGTACCGTGACATTGGGAGAAGCCACTGTTGTTACTGAGGACGAAATACAAGTCATAAAAGTGGGGGCGAAACTTTCAACTCTGCAAGTGTGAAGATGTGGTGAAATTAAGGGGGGGAAATCTTAAGACTATTCCAAAAACTTTGTGTTAAAAATGCTTTCTGAAACTTGCAGGAAAGGCTATTCTGTCATTTTGTGTCTCCAGACCGGATCCCCCAGCCCACGTTCCATTAACCACCGACGTGTGTAACAAGCTAGAAATATCTTGGCTCAGAACGTGGACAGAGATTCAATCCCATTTCTTTCAACCACCCCATAGGTTAAAGTGAAAACATTCCAGTATTGATTATATAAGGGTCAAAAGGCAAAAGAGGTTTAGAAAAAAGCATTTACTTCACATGAATTATAAAGACTTCTACGTGGCCCAGACTATAAGGGTTTTTACCCAGAATAGGTAAACTTTTATGGTAAAGAATAAAAAAATCTGGTTGAGGGCTATTGAATGAGAAATATCCAATATCCAAAAAGGAAACAGCAAAGATAGGACAGTCTTCTGGGGAATGCCGTATATATATAGAGAGAGAGAGAGAATAATGGATAGACTCTACACGGACATATGCCAGGCATATGGAACTGCTACAGTGGTGATCTGTGGATTTCCATATTTCATTGTATCAATTGCTCAATGATGACGAAATACTTTAATTGTCCTTGACCGCACTTTTCACTTCACCTCCCCAAATAAAAATTTGCAGACAAGGTGAAAGAGGACCCCCATTATCCCTTTCAAATTCTTCCAGAAACCAATATCTAAAAACCCCAAAACCCCAATTCTGAACCCATTCAAGTGAAACACAGATTTGTGTCCCCAACTCCGAAACTCAAAACCCTAAAAGCTATGTGGCAAAGAAATGTGATGTCTCAGAAAGGAGAAATAGCAACTGACAATGAAAATCGCATCCCGGAAATAACCAGGTGCTTTAAAGCTTTCTAGATAATCACCAGCAACTAGAATGATAATACTTTAATAACGGATTATATTTAAATAGCACCTTTCAAACGCCATCACGTTAATCTACACAACATGTTCGCAGGTAAGAAGGCATGGGTATTTCTCCCATTTTAGATTAGAAAATTGAAGCGTAATAGAGGCTGGCTTTACCCGGATCTGCCCGGGTCCAGGCAGTGGATTCAGGATTAGATACTCAGATGTGCTTTTCCTCAGACTTCAGGGCCTCCGAACTGATTCAGGGGGTGGAGCGAGTTGGCCTCCGGTGCATTTATCACCCCGCCTCCACAGACAAGAGAATTTCTCAGTGGTTGGACCAAAATCTCAGGCGTTCTCTACTTCCTGCCATTGCCTGGTGGGTGTTCTGCGACGCCTTCCTGAGACGGACAGAAATAACACCCAGATCTCCCTCCGATCTTTTCTTAGTCCCCAGGCTTTGCCACAAGCTGAGTGCATAAATCGAGCCCCACAGGTTGAGGAGTTTTCAGGGCGAACATCTTTCGCAGTGTTTCCTCCCTCTGGACACGTCTCCCCAGGCCCAGGCCAGCCTCTCCTTCACCTTCCCTCTCGAGAAATGTCCATTTTTACTTTGGCTCTAGTCTTACTCCCAGACGAAGCTGACCATGTCTTTCAGGCCCCAGCCTCCACCTGTGCAAAGCTCAGACCTCTTTCTCTAGTTGAGGGAGAATGCAGGCTTAGGTTCTCGACATTCTGGGCCAGGCGGTTCGCTTGAATTTCAACCTGAAAGGCCCTTCTAATCTGATCCACGAGGCTCTAACAGAGACTCAAAGAGCAGGAAGGATGCCTCTCATGGACACATGCCACATGCAGAGTCGGCTAGAATCTGGGTCTCCAGACACCAGATCAAGGTGGTCCTCCAGCATCCAAGACCACCTGCCACCCCCAGCACAGGGGCAGTCGTGCGTGTCGAGGAGCGTAATGAGCAACGCTTCCACGGGAGCGTCGCAGAAGAGTGTGAAGCAGGAAAGGAGCTGAGAAGCACTGAGTGGACTCCGCCTGCTGCTCCAGCATCCGCACACACCCCACTCCGAACTCCCGCCTGTGTTCTCAGAACAACAAGGCTGCGCCTTGGTTCTCATTCACCACGCCTCAGGGTCCAAGCTCTCTTTCGGCAAGTGGTCCTTTCCCTTGCTCGTTTCGAAGCGCCACACAAGTACAATGTTTGTATGGGACGGGTTGCAGATGGCATGCGGTCCACCACAAAAGGGCATTTTCCTGGGATGATCAGTAGACGTCTCCTGAGTGGTTTCAGGGGGATGCTCTAATCCAGGTATAAAGTGACAACTCAGAAACACACCTTCCTTTAGGGCCTCGTCATGTAGGAAGCATTTTCACAGATATCACTGCATTTGCTAGCAAATTATTTAGCCTCTCTGGGCTTTATTTTCTCCACGTGCGTAAATAATGGTGCCAATGTTTCATGATGTATACGCATATTTAGATTATGATTTGGTTACAGGACTGACCTGAGAATTTAAACACCATTTATACTCTTCTATTGGTGTTGCATTTTTTAACATGAGAAGTGAATTTCTGATCATCTGCCGCTTGGGAACAACAGTACTTTAAGAGCCACTGTATATATCAGTCACCTTTAGGATATTGTTAAGCATTGAGCAAACTATTTAAAATTCTCTAAGGATCTTATTTAGTCATAATAAAAATTACATAATTTGAAAGGAGCAGCAGCAATAAATTTGTAAAGATAGATTTTTTTTTTCTTTTTAGGACTGCACCTGTGGCATATGGAAGCTCCCAAGCTAGGGGTCGAATTGGAACTGCAGCTGTCGGCCTATGGCACAGCCACAGCAACGTCGGATTTGAGCCGCGACTGCGACCTACACCACAGCTCACGGCAACGCCAGGTCCTTAACCCACTGAGCCAGGCCAGGGATCGAACTCTCATCCTTATAGATACTAGTCGGGTTCATAACTGCTAAGTCGCAATGGAAACTCCCAAAATAGATATTTTAAAGCTAATCCCACTTTGGTACAGAAAGGTTTGTTCAATCTGACTTCTTAAGTCATCTTGGGGATGAAGTTGTCTACTGACTGTACAGAACATTCTTTCTAGGTGATCTAATCCATTCAGTTGGCTTAAAATACCACTTAGATACCAAGGGCAGCCAACTTCATATCTCTGGCCCAGACTTCTCCGAATTCCTGGTGTGTTCACTTATAATCACTTAGGGTCATTTCCAAAATAAGCTATGTGAAGTTGATCATGATTGATTTTCATCCCCCCAAAGAAGTCACAATTTAAATTATCTCTTGGGATTTTAATGAATGCCATTTGGTTATGGTCAAAGGTATTTTCTGTAAGTTACATTGGTTATTTTTTGCTAATTGCTTCTTTCAGAAGATTCCTACATTTATGCACATGCACACACACACACACACACGCACGAATACTCACACATGCCCACTAATGTGTATAAACATACATTTCCAAGGAGGATTTTTTACCCAAAGAGAAATTTTTTCAATTTTATAACTCTAAACTTGAATTGTTCAATGCTTTGGAAAACAAGGCCTTTTGAATGATTATAGAGTTAAAGGCATTTGTTATGATGCCCCAGATTCCAAGATGCAGGTATGATGTTTTACAGGTTGAATGAAATAGCAGCAGGCGCACACTATCAGCTGAGAACAGATTTCCTGTTTGTGAGTTTAGGAACTATTCTTGTGTGTGTTGGCTGATAGCCGATGAGCAAGTCATTATTTCATTAACGAAAAAATAGAGGAAATAAAACCATCCATCATTCTGTGTCCTAACAGGTCTCTCAGCTTTATCATCACTTTTGCATAAGATGGTAAATTCCCAGGACTGACAGTTGTCCCTCACAGACACTACGACAGCAAGCCATACCCCTTCCCCAGCTTTCCAGAAGCACCATCACACCAGCCGTCTCAGAATCATCTGTGGGTTCACTGAGATCCTTGGGGCCAAAGAGGGGGATCCCTTGACACCAAGCCGGATGCTCTTTGAAAAATTCCCAGCAGACAGCCAATGATTATGACTCTATGTGGTGGGCAAGGGCACCGAGGATCAGAGAGGTTAAACAGCACACCCAGCATTACACAGCTAATCAGTGATACAGCCAGACTTGAACCCAATTCTGTCTCCAGAGACTGTGCAATTAACAATGACACCAAGTTCACAAGGATATATCCCTGAGTTTTTGAAAATAGGCATCTTTTCTTCACACACACACACACACCCCACTATCCAGGTGTCAGAGTAATAAGCTCTTTGTAATATCCACATACACATAACCTAAAACACTGACATCTGTGACGCCAGTAACAAATCTTAACTTTGTGAGCCTCCCCTGTTCAAAGGAAATTGGCTTTAAGCATCAATTTGGAGAGAGAAAATACTAATTCACCCCTCCTAGAAAACCTTAGCAATATCTAATAAAGGCAGGTTAGACAAACCAAGGGTCTGTTCATCTCGCACAGAATTATATACATGCAGGAACATTTGGCCATATTTTGTAGCACATCACATTAATTTTTTCCAAATACTAATCGCAATATCAGAAACATATACCTTCTCTTTCTTAGGCATAAACTGGACACGTACCAAATGCATGAAAGAATCCCACAAACTTCATGCTGAATTTGAGATCTCCCTAGTGCCTCTTTTCTTAATATATCTACTATAACTATCTTTCTATAAATAAGGCTTCTTAATTATTTTACCATTTTAAGAAATAGGAGTCAAATATCTAGCTATCAACATAGGTCTGATAAATGCATGGGGTTTTCTGGATTTTTGTTTGGTTGGTTTTTTTGACGGCACCTATGACATATGGAAGTTCCCAGGCCAGGGGGCAGAATCAGAGCTGCAGCTGCGACCTGTGCCACAGGCATGGCAACACTAGATCTAAGCAGCATCTGTGACCTACACCGCAGCTTGCAGCAACGCCAGATCCTTAACCCACTGAGTGATGCCAGGGATTGAACCCGTGTCCGCATGGGCACTATGTTGGGTTCTTAACACTCTGAGCCACAGTGGGAACTCCTAAACACATATATTTTTAATAGAGCATTTACAATTAATTTTCTTGTAATCTCTGGGTTTTCTTTCCTGCTTAGTTAAAACAGCAAATCTGTGTGTACTTTGTGATAATAAAACAAATATACTTAGTTTTCTATTGATCTCGTGTTAAGAGATGCCCATGTCATCACATTTCCAATTTTCATGTGATTTATTGAAATATCCTGAGTGCAGTTTCTGGATGTTTTTGCTTTAAATTCTGAAATAAACTGGATCCAATAGCAATTCTCCTCTTGTCATTTCAATATGACGTTCCAGGCCCTTCACCCCCATGCCAACAGCGCTACAAAGAAAATACTTCCTCAAGCATGGAGAGGGGAGTCAGCTTCTCCACTTGGCAACCGATCTCGTGTTGATGATTTTTAAAAGAATAAGTGTTCAGTTCAAGGGCCCTAGAGAGAGGCTGATGATTGCAGCTCCGGTCATTTGAGGAAAAAGGAAAGAGATTTTTCAAAGCCGGGGGCAGGGGCATGGCATAAAAGACATTTCCTTTCATTAAAAAAAAAATTTAAAAAGCAAAAACAAGTTTTGAGTAAAAACATATGTAGTCCCTTATAATTAGATTAACGGCCCATAGATACATAGATTCATGCCTTTGATGTGTCTGGATTTCAGATCAATTATACACATGCTAATGTTCAATTTCCATAAGAATAAAGCAAATGACAATTATATGTTGGCTTAATTTTGTTATGACAAAGACACTCTTCAGACCCCTTAGCAAGAAGCTTGGTTCCCTTCCATGTGGGTTCACTCCTAGAATCCACAAAATTCATCAAGGAGAAATTAACTAATTTGTATAATAAACAGACCCAATATCCCCCCATCAGACTTTTGGGCCTCGGTGGTTGTAAAATTTAGAGAAGATGGAGAATCACTGACGCTTGGCTAACCTCCCTTCAGAAGAGGCCTCTGGGAACGGACCAGGAGGTGGGGGTCTGTGAGGTGCTTGGGTCTTACAGGTGCCCTGGGAAGATGCTCAGGATGTGTCACTGACCTGCCCCACTTTCCCAGGCTCTCCTTCTTTTCTTCTCGGGGAAAGAATGCACAGTTGTTTTCCAGAAGAGAAAAAAAGTTACCTAATATAACTCTACTGCTTAAAAATAATTTTGGAGTTCCCACTGTGGCACACTGGGTTAAGAAGCTGACTGCGGCAGCTCAGGTAGCTGCAGAGATGCAGGTTCAATACCTGGCTCAGCACAGTGGGTTAAAAGATCCAGCGTTGCTACAGCTGAGGTGTAGGCTGCAGCTGCTGCTCAGACTAGATCTCTGGCCCTGTAACTTCCATAAAAAGTGGGTGCAGCCATAAAGTGAAAAAACATTTTTTTTGAATTAAAAACTTAGGGATAAGTTAGAAGCTTGAGATTAGCGGATATAAACTACTGTATATAAAATAGATAGACAACAAGGTCCTACTATATAGCACAGGGAACTATATTCAATATCTTTAATAAACCATAATGGAAAAGAATTTGTGTGTGTGTATATATATATGTGTGTGTATGTGTGTATATATATATTGAATCACTTTGCTGTACACCTGAAATTAACGCAGCATTGTAAGTCAACTACACTTCAATTAAATAAATAAATAAATAAAATTTCATGTACCCTCTTGGAAAAAAAATAGTAAAAACTGGAGTTAGAGTGGGTTCTTGATGTAATAATGAGAAAAACTCAGTTTATCACTAAATAGACGTGTGGTTTTGATTAGCTCAACCTCTTATGGTTGAGATTCCTTAATACAGCGGAGGGCTTCAATTAACTAATTATTTAGGTTCTTTCTAGCGCTACGTCCCCCAGGTTCTATTTCTAAGGAAGGCTGTTTGCACCAAAGGGCTGTTGGGCACCAGCTGGGAAATCTCGGCGGGGTCATGGCCTCCGTCTCCAGCACAGACACAGCTCCAAGCATCTCCATTCCTCAGCTCTTGAGAAAGTGGAGGTGGCCACTCACAGGCTCCAGGAAAGAATGGAAGGGACAAGGGGGTGGCTTGCTGGGGGAGATATGTCTCAACACCAGCACCTTCTCCAGCCTATCTCATTAGCCTCCCCACCCCCAGAGGAGATGGCAGTAAGTAGAGGGGTCTGGGGGACCCTCTGCACGGGAATTTGCTCGTGTGGCGCGGGGTTGCAGCCACCAGGTGGAAGAGAGTGTCAACTGAAACCATCCCTGCAAAGGAGTCTGATGCTGAGATGCTCTTGGCACGTAATCAAAACAGTCGCCCCAAAATAAAATGACGGGTGAGGAGAGAAGCAAAGAAGAGCCAAGGGAGCATATACCTCCCCAAAACTCACCCCCACGACTGCCCCCGGGCTCCTGTTCCAGCACCGACCAGGCTCTGCTCCTTCAAAGCTGCATCTTTAATCTCCACGGGACAGAATGCAGGTGGACGTGTTTATCCTGAAAATGAGAGGCAGCTTGATAGACAGGCATCTCGACTTCTTTCAAACTCTCTGCGAAGAGTCACAAATCTCTGCAAGGTGGTATTCAATTCCTCTCATAATAATTTCTGGGTCATTAAGTTCATTGCATTTTACTTTCCCCTCTGCTTATCGAGAGCACAGAACCCTGCGCAGGTTCCCCCAGGAGCCCGGCTGCCATATCAGAAAGGCTCACACTTTCCAAGGATTAATAACACCTCTCTGGTGCTTTTCAAAAATCCCTCGCTAATCTGCATGCTTTTGCTTAGGCTGACCCTGCCTGGCCAGACTTCTCTGTGACTGCCTACACTGGCACGCTCCAGGGAGGGCAGCATCCTGGCTCACCATGGATGGAGAGCAAATGCACCAGGGCAAAATGGATAAGCCAGCTCGTAGTCCTTTTATTTCTCCTGCGTCTGGAAGGGATAACATAAAAGAAGGAGGGAGGATAAGGCCATCGTCTGACGAATTAAGTGGCCTTTCAATGAAAGGCATTTGGAGGGATTTGACTACTTATAACGGGCATCCTACTTCGATGGAACATAACTTCTTCCAACCATGTGTCCTGTAACTCGGGACACATCACCTAAGCTCTGGCTTCATAGGCAGAAGTAGAATTTCTCTTTTAAGCTGTGCCCCCTTTTTTTTCCCCTTTTCAGGGCTGCACCTGGGGCATATGGGAGTTCCCAGGCCAGGGGTTGAATCAGAGTTGCAGCTGCTGGCCTACGCCACAGTCACAGCAACGCCAGATCTGAGCCACATCTGCAACCTACACCGCAGCTCACGGCAACACCCGATCCTTAACCCACTGAGCGAGGCCAGGGACCAACCTGAATCCTCAGAGATACTAATCGGGTTCCTAACCCACTGAGCCACAATGGGAAGTCCAAGCTGTTTCCTCCTTGATGATGCTAAACATACATTAAATGGGTATGAACGGTTTCATTGGCAACCCTTAACAATGACTCCAAGATGGAGTTTTATTGATTGATAAAAACCCCAAATCCCTCAAACACAGAGCTGCTCCCCACATGGATGAGACTTTGCTGTTTTCATGTAACATATGGTCGTGTTAGAGGACATTGCAAATCCAGTTTCTTTTCTTTCTCTTGGGAAATACGACTCTTTCAGCGGGTATATCTTAACCGACTTCACTGGACTGCGTGTATTTATTAATCGCCCTGCGTGTAACACAGTGAAGAAAAGACTTGGAAAGAACAAACTGGTCAAGGATGCCCCCTCCAGTCACAGCAGGCATCCTGGGAATGGGGCTGGGCTTCAAAAGCTTACACTTGGGGAAAAATGCCCTCTGTTCTGCTCTCACTATGCCTTCCTGTGTGATACTTTTAATATATACATTAACTTGGAGATATGCACACAGAAACATAGCCACATTTGGTCTACACACTACCTCCCATACAGGCAGCACCACTGAATCGGGTTCACTGAATCACTGAACCTCAGAGCCATAAACGGACCTCCGTACTCCAATCACTCTCTCAGCCATGTATATAATCAATAAAATGGGCTCATTCTCCTCTGAGATCTTGAAGGAGGTGAATATTTTCACAGTTTAAAACAAAATCCTCCCCCGACTTTCCAGTTTCAAAAGGGTTCACAAGCAGTGTGTTGCAAATGTCATCAACATGCTCAAAGGTGCAACGAAAGGGAGGTTTTTGTATTTTTCTCTAATCGGACACCTCTTCCTCCTACCCTCCCACTCCATCAAGGGGGCAGAAAAAGAGACTGGTCGTCTGCCTCCAGTGCATCTCCTCTGAGTTCCCCATAGTCCCTTCCATGTAGAAGGTCAAGTCTTTAAAGGACTGCTCTGTGCCACCATGGAAGCTGTTGTGCCTGTTCTTCTCTGGATCCTCACTGAGCACTGGGGCAAAAGTGTCCCTGGTGCCCTGTATGGTTTGGTCTGTCCTTGTGCCAGGGACACCTACAGCTGGTGGCTTCCCAGTCTGTTCTTTCTAGGCTGGATTGGCACCAGGTGGAGTGCCCACTGGCTCATCCCCACTGAGGCCACTCAGGCTGTTGAGAGACTCAAGTCAGCCTGAGAATCTCATTCCCATGGCATCCCTGGTCTGGCTAGCACATGGCACCGCGACCATGGCAACGTCCCCAGCAAGTATGTTCGGCTCCTTTGCACAATTTCTCCAAGGACCACAGGCCTCCTGGATGCCAGCCACCTGCGTGACAGCTGACGGACTCAGCTCAGGCACTCCCCTTGACCTCGACTAAGGGATGGCCAGTTTCATTCTGTTCCTTCTTATATTTTCTAGTTCCTTTCTAAAGGAATCTACATTATTGTTCATATCTGCTCTTAACTCCTTGATGTTCAGCTTTAATTCCTTCAGTATTTTCACTAACTCCCTTTTGAATGCAACGTCTGTCAGACTGCAGAGGTCTCTTTCACTGTTTGCTGCTTCAGGTGAATTCTCCTATTCCTTTAACTGGGGATGGTTTCCGAGCTTCTTCATCTTGCTTATGTTTTTCTTTTTCTGTGAATTTAGGGACACCAAACTGTAGTTTTGGAGGGCTACTTCTATGCAAGAGCACCCCTTTGTATTTTGTGGGGAGTTAGTATTTATTTTTGGCATGAGCCTTTGGATATTTGCTCTCTTTCTTTGGTGTGAGCAGGCTGTTATCCCCTGGGGGCTGAGTGTGTTTCCAGGGAGAAGGAGGCAATGGGTAGGGCCAGCAGTCAGTGCCTGGTTGCTGGGCTCTTAGCAGCAGCAAGGACCTGCAGGAAGGTGGCTCAGGCTGCTCCTAGTTGCAGGGCCCAGGGAAGTGGGAATGAGCCTTATGCAGATGGACAAAGGTGGCCAGAGCATTTGGCGGTGGCGGCAGCAGGGTGTGTGAGTTCCCAGGAGAATGAGAGCCACAACAGGTAGCGTTCGATTGCAGCGCCCTCCTCTGAGGTGGGTGGGGCTGCAAGTGGTTCTTGTTCTGGGATCCCCAGAGGCAGAGGGCCATGCCCACCTCTGGAGTCAGTGATAACTGCAGTGGTTTGCCCCTGCCACCCTACAGACTAGACTGTGGAGGAAACACCCTGTCCTGCTTAGCCCACGCAGGAGGTGCTGCACCAGCTGCTCCTAGTTTCAGGGTCTTGGGAAGGGACAGTGATCAAGCGTCTGGGCACCGCCCGGAGCATTTGGCAGTGGCAGCTGCAGGGCAGGTGTGTTTCCAGGGGGCAACAACGTATGGTGCTTGGTTCCAGTGCCCTCTTTTTTTTTTTTTTTTTGCTGACCCCTGAGGTGACTGGGGCCGCAGGTGGAGCCCGCTCACAGCCCCCCCCCCCCATGGTGGCAGGACAGACCTTCCTCTGGCCTCCGAGGTGACCGCAGAGGTCCGTCCCTGCCGCCTGTAGGCACCAACCTCACACTTAGCACCCCCTCCCCCGCTGCCCTTAGCCAACCCAAGGGGTGCCGGGCCACCCCAGCAAGTGGCTTCTCACCGCCCCCGCCCCACCCCCCTGCGAGCCCGAGTGCGCCTGCGCGGGGAGCTGCTATGGCGACCCCCCCCCCCCCCCCCCCCACACACACAAGGGCGCCCGGCCTCCCCCGCGGGCCCAGACCTCCTCCCGGTGCCCTCTGCCCTGGCGGACCGCTCCCCGGCCCGGGGCGCCCTGCTCCTCAGCCCCGCAGGCTGTCCCCACACCGCAGCCCCGGTCCTCTCCGCGGAACTGACCTCCGGAGCCCGAGGCTCAGCGCCCAGGCCGGGGTGTCCGGCCGGGGGTGCAGACGGTCTGGGCGGCTCTCACTCCGCTTTGCCCTCCTAGACCTACGGCGGCGCTGTTCTCGGAGGCTTCGAGGTCCCCGGCTCGGCTGACCTTTCCGTGGGCTCGGCGGCTTCCCAGGGTGTGGGTTCCTCGTCCCCTTCGCAGCTCCCTCTGGGGAATGCGAGTCCCGGCCTGGTTCCTTCTCCCTCTCTCTGTCTTTTGTTCTACCCAGTTAGGTCCAGCGTTTCTTGCCCCTTTCGGAGGTTAAGTTCTCCCGCCAGCATCCAGCAGACGCTCCGTGCAGGTCGTCACATGCGGATGCGGGTTTCGACGCGCTCCTGGGAGAAGAGGGGCCGCGTCCTCCTCCTCCGCCGTCTCGATCCTTTGCCGGCCAGGTTCACTGGGATGGACACCAAGGCCCCGACTCCAGCGCGCAGAGCCTCCGCTGTCAGCCTTCCCCACAGCCCGCTCTCGGGGACGTTCGCTTCACGGGCCTCCATCTAACACCCTCACCGCTGTCTCTTAGCTCCAAGGACCGTGCATCTCTGACCCAGGGGCAAGGGGAAACCTCAGGGCAGGATGTCAGGTTCCCTCTGGTGAGGGATCTCAAGTTAGAAGGGTGGCCGCTTTGCCTTCACTTGAGTCCTGGTTTCCACGGACTTGGCTATTGTTCTGTCTGATGAAGCCCTCCTTTTACAATCCAGGTTCAGTGTGGGGTCTAGTTCCTCCTATTCTCAGCAGCCAAAATTCTCCCATCTTCCTGGGAAGTAGGCTTAGTGTATTCAGCCACACCGAATTCCAACTCCAATTCACCATGCGGTATAGATGGTACACACCATAGTTTGTAAATGGGTCAAATGCTGTGGCTCAAGCCGTCAGGTGGCCTTGAATGAGGACCGTCCAGAAAGAGAGAATGAATCCAAACTGCTGCCAGATGCCTATATTCTTTTTCATAAAGTTAAGCTGTTTCCCATCTTTAAGTATAATTATGGATTTATTTTTTTCAGAAGTGTTTTGAAGTGGCAAATGTTAGTTGAACCTCATGCTCAATTTCATATGTTTCATTGGCAGATGAGATGCTCTTTTATTTCTTGGACTTTGGAGTGGAAAAGACTTCTTTCAACTGAATAACGTGATGATAAACTCTACAATGAAACGAAAAACTGCCATTTATTCAAGGGCTGGCACTTTTCAGAGAAATTAACTCTGTCCCTAAGGATGAGTACTTCCCTAAAGATGTTTCTTCATTCCCCTGGACATTTAATTTTATAGAATTAAGGGAGATGATAATCTGAGCATCATCAGTCAATCAGCAAAGATTTCTTAAGGGGCATTCTGCAGGTGATCCCAATGCTAAGTCATGGAAATTTGGAGAAAGACAAAACATACCCTGTCTTTGTCCTCAAGAAGCCTGCAGTCGGGCAGTCATTTACTAGGGAGTAGGGGCTGTGATTTCATACTACAGGGGATCTGACCTGCTTGCCAGCCAGTCAGAATCCTAGCTAATCATTTAACCTAAGACTTGGTTTCATCACCTGGAAGATGGGGTGAGGCTGCTTGCCCTGTCATCTTAAGATATTATTGCGAAGCAGAGATAAACCAGAAACATGAAACCACCGAGTGCGGGGCAGACTTCTCTCCAAAGACGTAGGAGGATGACAGGAAGGTGTGGAAACGCTGTGTACCCATCACAGCACTGACACAGGCACTCTGTGGGCCGGCTCTGACAAGGCATTTCTTGCTCAGATAATACATATTCTTGTTTCGGTGGATGCCTGGTATTCGAACAGCCCTTTATAGACATTAAAGAAGGTTCATTTTGGAGTTCCCATTGTGGCTCAGTGGAAAAGAACCCGACTAGTACACATGAATTTATGGGTTCGATCCCTGGCCTCACTCAGTGGGTCAAGGATCTGGTGTTGCCGTGAGCTGCACTGTAGGTCACAGATGTGGCTTGGATCCCGAGTTGCTGTGGCTGTGACAAAGGGTGGCAGCTGCAGCTCCGATTTGACTCCTAGCTGCACGTATGGCCCTAAAAATCTAAAAAAAGAAAAAAAGAGACTTCAAAGACAAAAATTAATTTTTTAATAAGATTCGTTTTGCTTTTGGCCAAATGATATCTTCTCTAAAGAGAGATGAAACCAAAACTGTAAGTCACATCATAATGGAATATTATACTCCTGTGTAGTGTTTAGAAGTTTTCAAAGCATTTTTACTACTCTCTTTCATCAAGTCTCATTTCATTCTGATTTTAATGTCATTTGATTTCTATGTACTTTATAACAGATATCTAAAAAATGTAAAATGCAAAAGACTGGCCCAATTCCCTTCCAATAGTGTTGTGGAAATAAAAGGTCTGGCAAACTTTCAGGAATTTTCGCATCCAGGACCGCCTGTCTTTAAAGGCAGGCTGTTCTGCGGGAAGCTGTGCTCTCTCACACCGCACTGCCCGGGGACTCCCAGCACTGCCCTGGGCTGTACCCCACTGCTGATGAAGGTTCTTGCTACTAATGTAAAATGCATCACCAACGCCCAGGAACCTTGCAATGGCCAGGCCCCCCGGAGGTCCTCAGTCACCTGATCCGTTGCCAAGTGACAATGACTGGGGATGAGGCTCTTCTGAGGACACTTTAGTTCAGGGAAATGGAGCTGCCAAAAGGACTGCTACTCATTCTACATAACATGGGTAAGATCCACAAGCAGCCAGCACTGACTTAATAGAGACGCTGGGTGGAGGAATGAGGAAAGAGAAAAGCAATCAATCCTGCATGACATTCTTCTCAGATTTTGACTTAAACATCATCTAAGCACATTACAATGCCTGCTCAGATGTGTTGTCTCTAGTTCACTTTGCTTCTGTAAAAGATCTGTTTTAACGATGCCTTGAAAATGTTTTGTGTGGAAACTGAAGAGATATATACATCTATTTCAAATTTACTTCCATTCTGTATTAAATTTGTAAGGTTTTTGGTCAATAGGCTCTGTATTTTGGTACTATTTTATTTTCCAAAGTAAGTCATAGCTTTAAAACGTTTTTCACAGTTTCTCTAAGATCAGCTCAGGCCCTTAAGAGTGGAAAATGATCTTATTATATCTTTGCAACTTCATGACACCCAATGTGGTACTTCCACATGATAAGATATGCAGAAATTGCTTGTTTTTTAATTGATGGCTGTTCAGCCGTTTGTTGTGATTTTGCTGTGTGCGTGAAAAGAGGTGACTTCAAGATCCTTCTACTCCACTGTCTTGGAAAAACAGAGAAATGGCTTGTCAGACAGAAGATAAGTTGTCAATAAAGACTTTACTTTCAAAAACAGCAGCTTCATTTGGAACTGCATTTCTAAAAACCATCACAAGGAGGATGATTCCGAGGAGGGGGACTCTTTGGGGAACACTTTATGTTACATGACATAAAATACGGTTATAAAAACTGGAGTTCTAAGGAGTGATGTTAGAATTGCAAATAAACTTGCATTTCTAATCTACTTGCTGGATATCAGACTTGTCTATCAAGACAGAGAAAGGGCTGCAGTTCCCTGGTATCTCAGTGGGTTAAGGAGCTGGCATTGTCACTGCAGTGGCTAGGGTTGCTGCCATGGCACAAGTTCAGTTCCTGGCCTGGGAATTTCTGCATGCCAAGGGTGCAGCCAAAAAAAAAAAAACAACCCAAAACAGAGAAAGAGGCATTAGAAGTCAAAGCTCACTGGAAGCCAAGTATTCAACTGTGTACATGAATTGTCAAAGCAGAAGTGCCATCTGCAAACCCAACCATCCACCTAGAGAAGAAAACTGAGCTTCAGCAAAGTAGGGTGATTGCTCAATATTGCAGAGCTAGTTGGGGGGATTGAAGAGGAGAAAAGAGTCATCATTCATATGTCCCAAGATACCTTTCCTTATGCCCCAGCCCTGATCAATTAATGGCTGAACTGGAAATCTGAACAGTGTAATGCCCTCCAAAATACACTCAAAATCACTGTCAATGTTGTCTCATAGTATTTTCCTATTTTTCTTTTTCTTTTTTTTTTTTGTCTTTTTGCTATTTCTTTGGGCCGCTCCCGCGGCATATGGAGGTTCCCAGGCTAGGGGTCGAATCGGAGCTGTAGCCACCGGCCTACGCCAGAGCCACAGCAATGCAGGATCAAGCCGCATCTGCAACCTACACCACAGCTCACGGCAACACCGGATCATTAACCCACAGAGCAAGGTCAGGGACCTCATGGTTCCTAGTCGGATTCAGTAACCACTGCGCCACGACGGGAACTCCTTTTCCTATTTTTCAATGATCATAGTAACATCTGTCCTCACTATGCAGCGTATTACCCAAATTCCACCTATTGGTCTTACCCATGTTGCTCAAACTCTGATGTCAAACTATTGATTTCTAAAATAGACAAAATAATCCTTCTTCTGCTACTGCAGTCACTCCACTGCTCAGTAATATTCCAGTTGTCCCCCTCTGGATACATGGCAGGTAAAGCTGATTAAATTAGACAATGGTCATGTCACCCACATTGGCCAGCAGATGTGAGTCTATGGGCCATGTGTCACTTCAAGGTAGAAAACTCTAAAAACCAGCATACAATTTGCTGGTCCTCTTTGCCCTTCCAAAGTGACGAGCGACCTTCCAAGTGGTTCTAGGAGCCTCCATCAGCCTGCATCCCTGAGTGGAAATGATGTGGAGAAGAGCTCAGGAGGACTCAGAGTGGACAGGTAGAAAGAACAACAAAAACAAAAACAAAAAAGCATGGCTGTTGCTTTCAGTTAGAGGGCTGGGGGTTATTTGTTACACAGCTTAACCTTGTCTGCCCTGACTGATTCACCTTTGGGAGTCTTCTAGCACTGAAAGTGTTATGCGAGGAATGGGCACGACTTTGCCTCCAATGGGCATTCAATCCAATAGTATCACCTAGCTCAACCACCAGCGAAATAACTTTTTATTTTTAAATTGGGAAAAAGAAATTTCTGAAACAAACCAGATTTTTAAAGTTTGAAAAATGTGAAAAAAAAAGAGAGAGAGAGATACAACTGTCATAAGTAGCATGCCTGGCTAAGAAAAACCCTGTGTTTTGTATTCAAATTGATCCTAGAAGTGACAGAATAGATTTTCTGTCTGAGTTTCATCAGGTGTGGTTGGTCAGTTCAGTAATAACACTAAATAGTTCCCATAACAAGTACTCATACTCATTATACACAACTGAACTGCACACATGTAAATAAATAACAATATCATACAAGTAACATACACCTAGCACTTTCTACCTAAAAAAGTACCGCTTAAGTACCACGAATTTATTTGTATAAATCGAAGCAGACTTTGCCCAAGCATTTTAAAGTTTGCTATTTCACTTGGTCAAAATAATTATGAGGCATAAAATACTTAAGGAAATAATGTTCTTAACCTATTTTGGAGCAGCTGTCCCCTTTTAAGAAGTTGACAAAAGTTAGCAATCGTCTTTTCAAAAAGTTCCATGTAATCTCCAACATACACTTCGCACACTGTCATGGAAGACTTAGAATTCTCATGGCCCATAACAGATTCCTGTCTAGGAATATGGGTATTAACATTCTAGGAGGCATCCACCTTTGCTAAGATTCCATAGCATCTTAAATTAGCCTTACCTCACTCATCAGCATTTAACCAACAGTTCAGCTATCCAAAGCATTTGAAGAGTCCAAGGAAAATTTCATGAAATTGTCAATTACATATTCCATCTCATGAAGAAGCTGTAATAATCCCGGGACCTTTACCCTGAGGTTTCCAAAAGAAGGAGATGGTCCACCCCTTTCCCAGGATTTGAAGGCTCCACGTGAATAGTAACTTTGGAGCTGCCAAAGGCAAGAGTCACAACAGAGAAGGAAGAGATAACTGACAGTGGGAGGGGTGGGGATTGGATCTTGGAATCTCCAAGTCGCCACAGAACCGCTGAATCATTCAACAGCAGAAATTGCAGAGAAGGGCTGCCAGGTTTTGAGATTCTTTTTCTTTTTTAGGGCTGAATCTAAGCACTGAGAGCATTTCCACTGGTCCTGCAGAAAAACCAGAGTGTCATGACTACGGGTAAGCAGGACATACTCATCCTTCGCCTTTGGCCTAAAACAAAGAACCTCTCAAAGGTCCTGCCTGGGCATCAGAGCCCACCAATGATGAAGAGGAACCGCAAGGAGGGTTTAGCCAATCAGATTCTCCGCCCGGCCCGCTGAGTCGCTGAAGGCACCTTTCCCAAGGAGGAGAAATCCTTACTTATTACTGGCTTTTACAACCTGGATTTCTCAGGAATCTGGTATAGACTTGAATTCACTTCTTAAACCAGAAGCAGAGAGTAGAATTAACATTAAGACGGAAGTTTAAATTCCCGGTCCTGGAGATAAGAAGCTTATTGTTTATGTAGAAAGCGCCGGGGGCAGCTACGCTTTACATCCCTGGGTTCCAAATGAGCCGTGGCTCTGAGTCAGCCCAGGTTCTGGGCTCTTAGCCTCCGCAGTGTGCACATTGCTCCACAAGAAGATAAAAGGACACTGATCTTTGCGGCCCAGCAAGAGTTTGGATAAAGATCGCAACAGTCCCCCACGTGGTGAGGCCTTCACCCACTGCCTGCATGCTGGTTGGTGAGACTTGCAGCTGAGAACGCCTCGCTCCTTCTACCGATTTCCCCACACAACTGTGCTTGTAAGTGTGTGTGTTCAGTGTGTTGCGTAGTTACATGACTTACACACGCCAGTGATGCATTAACATCCATATCTTGCTAAATACAGGAATTCTATATATGTTGTTAAGCATTTGGCTTTTTTAAAAATCTTCTGAAACATATACAGAAGATCTTTCCAGATAGATCTTTCCAGCACATATAGATTAAATTCTCTTCTCAAAAAAATTAATGTAAACCGCTCATATTGTCAAAATATATATATCTGAAGAATGCAAAGGGGAATAAAGTGAAAACTAAGCATCCCTTGAATTCCAAATATTCTTCCAGTCTCTCTGCTCAAAAGCAGTCATTGTTAGGAGGTCCCATCGTGGCACAGCAGAAACAAATCTGACTAGGAACCATGAGGTTGCAGGTGGGATCCCTGGCCTCACTCCGTGGGTTAAGGATCCCGCGTTGCCATGAGCTGTGCTGTAGGTCACAGATGTGGCTCGGATCCTGTGTCGCTGTGGCTGTGGTGTAGGCTGGCATCTGTAGCTCCGATTTGACTCCTAGCCTGGGAACCTCCATATGCCTCGGTGCGGCCCTAAAAAGACAAAAATCAGGAAAAAAAAAAAAAAGGCAGTCATTGTTAGAGATGTTAGATAGGACCGATATAAACGTGCACAGGCAGCGAGGAAGAGAAAGAGGATGCGAGGTGGCTGCAAATTACTTGCCACCTTCCCACGTTCAAGCCGAGTCTGTGTCTCTCTCCCCTTGAAGCTGGGCTGCTCCTGTCTTTGCTTTAACCAGTTAAATACGGCAGAAGAGCATCCTGGGCTGAAGCTTTTGAGGAACTAGCTGCTTCCTCTCCTTGGAAATAAAGAGGCCGCTGTAAGAAGTGTCCCTACCCTGCCTGATCTCCCCTGAGACCAGTCCCGGCCCAACACCCTCCGAAAGCAGCGTCCAGAATGCCTGGGCTCTCCACGCCCTGGTCGATACAGTGTGGTAACCCATCCAGCTGTTTTAGTCTGCATTTCTTAAGCTGTGGCTGGCTCTCAAGCACCTTTTTGCAGCTTTGACAGGGGGTTTGTGTGCGGGTGTTTTCTTTCTTTTTTCTGTGAGCTAACTTACTTGACCCTTCATAGTGTTAATCTTTTCATTGAATTATAAGGCTTTCATATGTTGAGAAAATGAATCCATCTTCTGCTGTGAATACATTTCTAATATTTATGTGATTAAATAAACCCATCTTTCTGCTGTGGTCACGAGTTAATAGGACGTTTTCACTCTAATATTTACTCCTTCCCATATTTTCTTTTCACCATTTTATATTTTTATTTTTTACATTGAATATTTAGGATTTCATTACTTTATATTGCTGTAATAAGTAATGTAGAAATCTAGTTGTAATCTTTTCCAGATAGTGATTTTTCCCTAACTATTTAAATACAACATTTATATACTAATTTCTCACATCTATTTGGATTTTTTTCATCTATTTTTCAATTCACACACAAATCGTTGGCTTTAGTTTATTTTTAATTTGACAACAATAAGAATATGGAACAGTAAGAATCATTTGATATCTTATAGATGCCATTAATGAATTTGAGTTTAAAATTTCAATGAAAAGATTCTAGCAATGTTCATACAAATTCCAAATGGTTATCAAAAAATTATTTTATAAAATCATCCTTCAAAACCTATTCAGAGCTTTTTTTTTTTTTTCCCTTAAAGAAACTCACATTCTCTGAAGAACAAAGAAGAAATGGCTATTTGCAGGAGTTCCTGTCGTGGCGCAGCAAAAACGAATCTGACTAGGAACCATGAGGTCATGGGTTCGATCCCTGGCCTCGCTCAGTGGGTTCAGGATCCAGCATTGCTGAGAGCTGTGGTGTCGGTTGCAGATGCGGCTTGGATCTGGCGTTGCTGTGGCTGTGGTGGAGGCCAGCAGCTGTAGCTCCAATTAGACCCCTAGCTTGGGAATCTCCATATGCCTCGGGTGCGGCCCTACAAAGACAGAAAGGCAAAAAAAAAAGAAAGAAAGAAATGGCTATTTTCACTTAATATTTGCCGACACAGAAACACAGTACATAATATGTTTTGTAATTTGGGGAATTAGCGACATTAATTGCAAATTTTCAACATATGGACTGTGCAAAATGAAAAGTTAATTTATTTGAGCAGACATGGGCCAATTTGCTCCGGAAAAATAAAAGCAGTCGGTGAAATATACAATTACTTAAAATCATAAGGAAAGCAGTATTTATGGTTCTGCTGCTTTGTATTTTAGTTCTTAGTTTTTTCTGCTTTGTATTATAGTCCACTTAAAAAAAATGGATGTTCTTCCATCCCCTGGTAAATGGAAGTTCAGTTATTTAAGATAGGAAAAAAATGCTTATTTGCGTTGGAATTTCCACCGTGCTGATAACGGTGCATTGACTATAATGTGCACTAAGTGAATCAGATCAATGATATGAACACATGGATCCAGTACCTTATATTTTTCTTGAAACTTCATTAAGCTCCCAAAGTCAAAGACAAAGTATGCCATGGGGCGGGGGCCGGGGAACCTTCTAAAATAAGTCTACTGAGGAGTTCCCGTCGTGGCGCAGTGGTTAACGAGTCCGACTAGGAACCATGAGGTTGCAGGTTCGGTCCCTGGCCTTGCTCAGTGGGTTAACGATCCGGCGTTGCCGTGAGCTGTGGTGTAGGTTGCAGACGCGGCTCGGATCCCGCGTTGCTGTGGCTCTGGCGTAGGCCGGTGGCTACAGCTCCGATTCGACCCCTAGCCTGGGAACCTCCATATGCCGAGGGAGCGGCCCAAGAAACAGCAACAACAACAACAACAACAACAACAAAAGACAAAAATAAGTCTACTGAAACTGTCCCAAATGTTCATCATTGGATCTGGGCATGGCTGGACCAATGCAATAGCAAAAGATAATGATTTGAGCATTCATTCGCCATCATATATGTCTACTATACTATACATATTATTTTTTTCTATCTATCTATGCATCTCTTTTTTTGTTGTTTTGCTTTTTAAGGCCACGCCTGTGCCATATGGAAGTTCCCAGGCTAGTGGTTGAATCTGAGCTACGGCTGCTGGCCTACGCCACAGCCACAGCAATGCTGGATCCAAGCTGTATCTGCGACCGACACCTCAGCTCACAGCAACACCAGATCCTTAACCCACTGAGTGAGGGCAGGGATTGAACCCATATCCTCATGGATACCAGTCAGGTTCATAACCCGCTGAGCCACAAAGGGAACCCCCATAGATCTGTCTTTTAATTAAATTTAGTATAAATATGTTCATAAACCAGCTATGCCAATGCTCTGTACCTGAAACTGGACCTAAGATGGAAAGCCATCAATCATAGAGGCTCTGATGGATTTTTATTGAAGACATTGAGTGAAAACCTCCTACAATGAAACACGAGCAGTGCCAAGGGAAAGGCATGGAGGCAGGATTAGGACAGGAAGCACAGGACACACACACACAGAGTTTGGGAATGATGCATCCAAGGAAGGCGAGAGAGCTGCTTCTTTAAATAACAAGAAGCACACTCCAGAGAGAGGCGAGCATGGATAAATGGTCCTGTGGCTAAGCCAAGCCAACAAACGAAAATCACTGTTGGCTGGGGAGGGAGTCTCCCGGATTTAGGATTAATAACTATGTGTTTCATGTTTCCCTGATACAACCTGACATAGAGGGTTTTTTTTCCCCCTCTCTTCTCTCCTAGCAAAGAGAAGTTCAAAGACCTTTCCAGTTCTGCCTCTGTGCCGCCCCGCGAATTACAGCACATACAAAAGGAAAGCTCGGCTTTGCTATTCACCAGCCTGAGACATGGAATTCCTACTGAAAAGAGGAGGAAAGGCCTTCTTTCAAAGGCAGTACCACTTTATTTTCCAAAGGAAAAAATACCCATGTAATAGCAACGTAAATACATGACTGTTGACAATGTAAAAGTGCCGTCAAACCAGAGAGCAATTATCTAGTTCTCTCCTCTTTTAAAACAAAGACCGAGCTGAAAGTCTAAGAGCTAAAGTTGCATGATGATTATTCCGTTCATTACTTGGTAACTGGAAGTCTAATTATCAAGTAATCTGCATGAACATAATTACGTATTTACATAGTCTTTGCTGTGTAATTATAGAGGAGTTCAGTGATTAGACAGTACACTCTTGAAAAAGAAAGTGATACCAAAAAACAACAAGAAAAAAATCTGCGTTAAGTAGTCCTCTCGAATGGAAAGAATTAAACATAGGGAAGAGTCATCTGAGAAAAGTGCTAAATTATAACATAAATGAACAATAAAATTAGATCAATTTCCAATCGTGAAAATCAATCAGAGTCCGTGTCGTGCATTAACGGATGCCTGCTGAGACCGTCCAACCGTTTCATCCCGAAGAGCTCAAGGAAAAGAGGAGAATTTGCTTTCTTATTTCAAAATGAAAGTTTTTTTCTCTGTATCAATCACATCATCTTTATCTCAGTCTCCTTTCTCCCACTTTTAAAATCACCAGTCCCTCTTTTAAATTCCAAGGTGTTTAATAAGTAGGTAAAGACAGATAAGAAGGTATAAAGTTGAATAGTATTGATCATTTCACAAAGCTCTGAGGCTTTTCCTCCCTCCGAAGAGAAAATTAAGTATTTGCGAAGATCTTTAATATGGATGTTTTATAAAATAATATCCTGGAGTTTTGAGCACGTGGGGCACTGCATCCTTATTATTAAAATCTCTGTGGTGACTGATAATTGATGATGAAGCCCTTGTTGTCTGCAGGTTTTTGCGGTGGGTGGTCCATGCAGTCCATGACTTGCTGGCATATTCTATACAATGGAGATTATTCCTTAAGGAAGTCATGGTCTGCAGTCATTCGAGAGTTCAGTCAGAAACGAATTAAAAGCGAATTCCGTTGTTTATTCCATATATGGATAAGGACCTGTCAACTGTAAAATATACACATAAAAGCAACACAAATTGACACTTGTGATCATTTCACACTAGTCAGTGTCCTCTACATGGAAATATTCTCCCAGGCCGTACAGCAGCTCAAGTTTGAGCCTAACAAGCTTGGCAAGCTGACTTTTTAAATTCTCTGAATGCTATTTAATACATCCGCGGAGTAATCTACGTTTATTTTTCATAGTTAAAGCAGCATCTGAAGGTTGGGGAAAGTTAGAAAGTAGTTTAAAGAGGAGACAATCAGAATGCGAGGCTTTTGTGCATCTGCATTCCAGACAATTCCATGAGACATTTGATCTGCAGCCATTTTTGCCGAAGATGTCGCCAATTCATTTTTACATTTTTGGTGAAAAACAAAGCATTGAGTCTTTAAAGAACTTCTGCTCAATGAACAGCATGACACGTGTTCAAGGCCTCTTCCCTGTGATTCTATCAAATGTTTGTTTTATCTGCAGGAACAGAATCTTCCTTCCTGGGCAGAGAAATGAGAGCCAGAGCCTTCGTTCAAGACACTTCCTAACTCCTCTGCTGTCTGTGGCCTGATTCAGAGACTCACTGCACCAGCCAAAGACAATGGAGGTGGCGCTTCCCTGACAGCCTGGCCCAGGCTCTGCGGATTATAAACACACACACACACACACGCTGAAATGATTTGTACATGGACACACATGGTTGGCTCTGTGCTGGGGATTTGTCCATGACTCAGACCATCCCAGCTCCTTGGAAACAGCACTTCACAGCTCTCGCCCTGTGACCCCGAAACAGCATCCAATTTTGGTTGAACGCCTTGATGGTTTGTGAGCTGGGCCTCTGCTGTCATCCAAGATGGGCAGAGCCTGGACGTTCCAGGAGGAATTAGACAGCAGGCCGCCAGGCAAAGAAAAAACAAATGGATGACACGGGCGTTTCTCCCTCTGCGAGGGCACATGGATGCAGTGGGTTCTCGTACATGTGACGAAGCGTTCTCGTGGAGATGGGCTCTCATCGCCTTGGTGTCTTTCACTCTCTGCACCTGGCCAAGGCGGCCAAGGAACAGCACACAGTACCAAACAGGTGAAAGCTTGTGTGTATGTAGGTCTAGATGTTTGAAAAAGTACATGTGTTTCCCCAAAATCAAATTTGAAAAGTTCGGTTTCTTTGAGATAATTTCATTGTATTTTTTTTCGTTTTTAGGGCCGCACCTACGGCATATGGAAGTTCTCAGGCTGGGGGTCTCATCAGAGCCACAGCTGCTGGCCTACACCACAGCCATGGCAACACTGGATCCAAGCCACATGTGTCACCTCTGCCACAGCTTGATGTAACACCAGATCCTTCACCCACTGAATGAAGCCAGGAATCGAATCCACATCTTCACAGAGACAATGTCAGGTCCTTAACCTGATGAGCCACAGGGGGAACTCCAGCATGAAAATTTTTGTATTCATCACTTATAATTTACATTGTATGGAATGGATAATTTTGAATTTTTAGAAAGAGCAGCTTTTCAACATTTTTAAATACTTGAAATTTTTTTTCAGTGTGTAACATTTATATTTTAATCAAACTACATTCAGATTTTGAGCATTCATGCAATTATCTGTTTGAATCCTTTAGGTCATTACTCTGAAAAGAACAAAAATTTTGTGAGAATCTTTATTATGAAGCACTTGGTCATTTTGATTAATAAGGCAAGAAAAATTATATGGACTACATAATAAATTTATGAATTACATATGCTTTTATTTATACTTATCAAACAGTTTTGGAACACCTATCATTGGAACTCCCTGCTGTGTAATAATTGTGACATTCGGTTACATTTTGCCAACACTCAGTCATACAAAAAAAACACAACTTTGGACTCGTTTTCCAGTTTTGACATTTTGAAGGTATAATTGTCAAGACAGGAGAATAAAATATCTTTTATTTAACATGTCTGACTTGTAACTCTTGAAAGCTTAACCATATGGTATGTTGCCTTCCTTTTTTTTTTTTTTTTGACTTGTCCTAAGCCTTAAAAATATTAAGGGTAAGAATGTGAGAAAACTCTTCCCTTGTGAAAGTGAGATTTTTGGTCTTTTTAGGGCCGCACCTGAGGCATAAGGAAGTTCCTAGGCTAGGGGTGGAATCAGAGCTGTAGATGCCTGCCTACACCACAGCCACAGCAATGCAGGATCCGAGCCTTGTCTGCAGCCTACACCGCAGCTCACGGCCACGCGGATCCTTAACCCACTGAGCGGGGTCAGGGATCGAGCCCGCATCCTCATGGATACTAGTCAGGTTCATTATTGCTGAGCCACAAGGGTAACACTCAAGATGGGATGTTTTTGAAGGGACCCCAATACTGCTCCCCAGCTCACCATAACCACCACCGTCACTGGCTCTACAGCAACCTATCTGTGCTACTGCAGAATACAGGATAGAAATGCTACAGAGAGAAAAACCCAGGGTTCAAACAATAGGATGGAAAGCAAAGAAGGATAAATGAGAAAAGAGAAAATTATCAGTAAATTAAGAATAACATATCAGATTAAACATCCACGTAGAAGTCAGGGAAGAGAATTCACACTGAAGAAAATGACGCCAGGGGCATGGGAGGCAGACCTGGATGAAGAGGAAAATGACAAAGGGGTGACAATGGCTAGAGAGAGAAAAATAGCCCTGCAAGTGCAAGAAGAGAGATGTAACATTGATAAGATGCCCACTCCAGATTTTTTTTTGGTAATGAAAAGGAAAGAAATATCAAGAGGAAAAATTTCTTGCACTGAAAAAAAGATCCGCAATGACAGGTGGAAAGAATTCACTGCACGGCATGTAAAAACCAAGAAAAAAGTTTATTACACCTAAATAGATCCTGGCCAAAAGGATTTAAACATAATGACCAAGAGAACAAACAATTACTCCAAACATGGAGCAGAGGTGAAGGTGGAAGGAACACCACCACCAGAAAAACAGGGATTAAAGTCCTCGTGGGCTTCCGGACGACGAATGCCAAGACAACAGCAGGAGCTCCCTGGGAGGGAAGCTGTGGTCCACCGGGTGGACCAGTCAGGTTCTCTTTCATGTGAGGAGACAGCAGGGGGACATTTCGATGAGCACAAGGACTCCGACAAGGCATCAGAAAAATAAATCCATGTGTGAGGCCATCGCCATTCAAAGCTCACCAGAGGTCTGCCTCGCGGTCAACCCCACATAGTGGTCAAAGCTCAGAGATGAAGTCCCACAGCCTGGTTTCAATTCCTGACTCTGGTATTGGCTGTGGTTTTTAGCCCTATAAACCTTGTCTCCTGTCCGTAAAATGGGATGGTAGCATCTACAGAAAAATCACTGTCAGCCTTTAGTGTATGTAAAATATTGATTGTAGGAGTTCCCCAGTGGTCTAGTGGTTAAGGATCTGGCTTTATCACTGCTGGGGTTCAGGTTTGATTCCCTAGCCCAGGAACTTCTTTTTCTTCTTCTTCTTCTTCTTCTTCTTCTTCTTCTTTTTACGACCTCACTGGCAGCATATGGATGCCTCCGGGCTAGAGATCGAATCGGATCTGCAGCTGCCGGCCTACACCACAGTCACAGCAATGCCAGATTCAAACCACATCCGTGACCTACACCACAGCTTGCAGCAATGCCAGATCCTTAACTCACTGGGCTGGTCCAGGGATCTCACCTGCATCCTCACAGACACTATGTCAGGTTTTTAACCCACCGAGCCACAGTGGGAACTTTGTGGCCCCAGTACTTCTGCATGACTTGGGTGCAGCCAAAACTGATGGATGGACGGGTGGATAGATAGATAGATAGGTAGATAGATAGATAGATAGATAGATAGATAGATAGATAGATAGATAGACAGACAGACAGACAGATAAATTATAGAGCCTATCAGATGGGGGATACTCAGTAGACTTTCAATAACATTATCATTGGCTCCATACACGAATAATACCTAAGACTAAAATGAATTGGGCAGCTCTTTGGAGAAGCTGCTTAAATATATGCCGGGCGCTTCTGTGCTGTGTGTATGGAGATGTATGATCACTTTGAAGATTATCTTTTTATTTCTGAAAAGTACCCTGGAATGAGCGCCTCTTTTATGAATGTTTATATACATGTACGTATATTTTGTGTATTACGTAAGAATTGTTGTGTAAGCTTATAGGCAAAGGAATAAGGCTCAGCAGACCTGCTATTAACTAATCAGGGTCTGTACCAATTGGCCACAAAATTAACCACAGAGGAAGAAATGCATCACCTCTCTATGGAACAGCCCCAGGGCCATCCCAACACCTGCGCTCTGGTAACTGAGGTTTGAGTGGGCTGTGTAGGTAAACCAAGGTAGCCCCAATCAAGATTCTCTCTCATTGACAAAGAAAGGCAGAGTGCTGGAAGGGAATCTCCGTATTTGTCTATGTTGGTGGTTTAGATTCGACAGGAGGGCTAAGTGTTGAGTGATTATCTTTGAAGCCCCATGGCAGGCACCACCTGGCTAGTGCAGGACCCAGGACCAGCAACCGTCTCCCTGCAGTGATGGATGGGTGTATCCAGGGGAAAGACAGGCCGATCCGCAAAAGGACAGTCTGTCTCAGAAAAAATAAATGGTAGTTGCTGACATCTGGAAATAAGAATGATCTATTGGTCTGGAAACCTCAGCACAGGGAAGACACTGGAAGCTCAAGAGAGGAACCAGAAAAAAAAAGGACGTGACCACATGTGTACATGGGTAGAGTGGATGAATCAAATCATACACGCTAAAGGCGTCTGTGAAATTTACAAACACATGAGACGTGCCTGGAGACTTAATGTGTCTGTGTCCTCACCATCCGCAGCTCTTCCAGAGAAGGGCCCGGGCTAATTTTTAGTCTAATGAAATCCTGCCTCCAAATTACACAGTCCCCACCGTTTAATTAAACCTGACTTCTTGCCAAGACTTTTTAAGTGTTTTCCAGGGTGTCACTCTTTTAGCCTTTTTAAAATGTTGTGAGCATAAGATTCAGTTAAGCAACAATTACAACGCAGTTTCTAACATATATCCAAACACAGTATATTAATCTACCAACACTTCTGATTCCGAGTTCATGGAGAAAACTCCTCTTCTGTAGGGAATTACCTGTATTTTGAGTCCTTTCTGATGTCCTGTCACAACACAATTACACACACTATATCCTGGAAAACCTCCCACCAGCTTCTTTGTAACCCATTAAGCACCCAGGCGGGAGAACTCCCCAATCCATTAAAAATAACGTTAGGCTTTACCAAAACTGAAATGTAGTTTTCTTCAAATTAAGAAACAGAATTTCTGGGAAAAATTAATGACTGGAATTTTCATGTTTTGCGGTGAAGAAAAATGTAAGTAGGAGCCAATCCTGAGTTGAAATTGCTCAATGGGCAAAGAGTCTTTAAGAATTTTCCATTTTCAGGAGTTCCTGTTGTGGTGCAGCGGTTAACGAGGCCAACTAGGAACCAGGAGGTTGCAGGTTGGATCCCTGGCCTCGCTCAGTGGGTTGAGGATCCAGCGCTGCCGTGAGCTGTGGTGTAGACCGAAGATGTGGCTCAGATTCCGCATTGCTGTGGCTGTGGCGTAGGCCAGCGGCTACAGCTTGGATTTGACCCCTAGCCTGGGAACCTCCATAGGCCTCGGGTGAAGCCCGAAAAAGAAAAAAAAAAAAAAAGAATTTTCCATTTTCAGGCCCTGGATGTTGTCACATTGTCCAGTCCCCCCGTCACTAAGAGAAGGACTGGTAAACTCGTTCACACCAAGGTGCTGTGAATTGACATCTATGTAATCTCAGAACTGAAATATGTATCAGAGACCACCCAGCCCAGATTTCTACCTAATACTGCGATCTTCTCTTCAGGACCCTGGAGAGGCAGGCATCTCTCTGATGCCCGAGGATCAACCCTCCCTTCTGCTGCCAGGCGAACTGCTCACCAAGTTCTGACCTCCTGTGGGTCAAAGCCGTCTTCTTCAACCCTCGCCCACTGCGCACCCTTTGACCACAAACTGTGTCCTTCCTTCCGTGTGACAGCTCTCCAGGTATTTGAAGAAGAAAGTTATTTTATCTTAAGTGGCTCTTTCTTTGACTCAACTTCAGTAATTTCAACTTTTCCTCTATTCACAGTTTCAAAATGACTATTAACTCGATCACTTTTTTTTTTTCTTATGGCTTCACCCATGACGCATGGAAGTTTCTGGGACAGGGACTGAATCTGAGCTGCACCTGTGACTATGCCACAGCTGTGGCAAGGCCAGATCCTTAACCCACTGCACCAGGGCGGGGATTGAACCTGTGCCACCCTAGCGACCTGAGCCACTGAAGTCAGATCATTAACCCACTGCACCACAGCAGGAACTCCCCAACTTGATCACACTTATTCGAATGCTTCTTAGTTTGTAAATATTCTTCTCTGAGTATGTCACTCAGAAAAGCTTCATTTTTTTTTTTTGTCTTTTTGCCATTTCTTGGGCCACTCCCGCAGCATATGGAGGTTCCCAGACTAGGGGTCAAATCGGAGCTGTAGCCACCGGCCCACGCCAGAGCCACAGCAATGCAGGATCTGAGCTGCGTCTGCAACCTACACCACAGCTCACGGCAACACCGGATCATCAACCCACTGAGCAAGGGCAAGGACCGAACCTGCAACCTCATGGTTCCTAGTCGGATTCGTTAACCACTGCGCCACGACGGGAACTCCCAGAAAAGCTTCATTCTGATAACAGTTTCTGGAGAGGTGTCATAGCATTTTTGGAAAGAGCTCAGATGTTCAAACCATATAGACACCTAGTTCTGAATCCAGGTTTTACACTTAGCAGCTGTATGACCTTGATAAAGTTATATAATTGCCCTGTTTCCTCATCTGTAAAAGAGGGACATTTGTACCACGGGACAAAATTATAGTGAGGACTAGAGAAAATCAGAGTTGCATCAAAGCACCCCCCAGCACAGGGTGGCAAACCCTCAATTCATGACAGCTGTTATTATTACACATCACTTTTGTATGCCAGAAAAGGATGACATCCAAAGATTACTATGTTGCCTTACATATGCATGTGTGAATATTCTGGAAGCAAGAAACCAAGTTTGCATAACCCCTGAGAGTGACTTCTCTGTTTTCAGTATTCTCTCCCCTGGCTCTCATGCACAGGTACAGACCAAACTATTGTTTTTTTGTAAAAAGTGACACTGTCTACAGTTCAAGTACTTCAACTCCGGAAATTGACCAGTAAAGTTTTCCAAAATTCCAAATTAGTACTTGGGCTTTTGAATGTAGTACTTGGGAGTGAATCCACATCCGCATAGATACTAGTCAGGTTCTTAACCCACTGAGCCACAATAGGACCTCCTCAAAACTACTAATTTAGAATGTCATATACAGAAACGAACATTTAAAAAAAATTGTAAAACAAAAACAAAAAAATTTTGGACATATTTATATATAATACACAAGGAAGGAAGAGTACACAGCAATTGTTACCAAGTTTCTATAAAGCATTCACATTGGAAAAGGCAAAAAGGAGACTATTTGTTTTAATTTATACCTACAACAACTTGTGAAGCCATGAAAATAAGCGTATATTATTTTGAAATGCAAATGACTGAAATAAATTTTAGATTATAACATAACTAAAACAGAGGTGTGAAAGTTTTAGTATAAGTTTTCCATAATTGTATATTTTCTAGGCAAAAGGAAAAAATTGAGTGTAGAGATAGAAAATAGCATATTTTCAAATACAATAAAAATTTTTCCATCAGAAAAGGAAAACTTCCACTGACAATAGTCCATTTATGGCAAAATACGAGAAAGCCAGTTTCACAGGGTAAGCAATTTTAAAACATTCAAATATTTTTTCGGTGCAAAAGCAAATATCAACTCCTCACAGAGATTTGTATTCTAGCAACATGGCATGGCAATTAGAAACTTAAAAGTATATAAAGTTTGCCAGGGAGAAAAATGTTATTCATAAACAGTATCAAAGGAGTTAATTTTTTAAGAGATCCAAATGATTAGTATTACCGTGACAGAGGGTCCAGAGAGCCTGAAGTTACTCAGAGAAGTTTCAGTCATCAAAAGTTTGATTCCCTTCAATTTAGTTACATGATTCTGGTTTGGTCTGGAATTTTCTAGATTAATCATCAATATTGTTTTGATGACAGTCTGTATATGAGATGGATCTTATCTAATCATATAGACTCAATATCACCCACTGTACATCCTGTCCAGAGCCCTGCTCCTTCCCTCCTTCGCCCTCCCTCCCTCTCCTCCCCCTGCGTCCCCCCTCCCCTTCCCTCTTCCTCTCCCCCTCCCTCTTCCTCCCCCCCTCTTCCCCCCACATTCTCTGGTCCAAGAATCTATCCCCCAGATTCTATCCCACCAGCACCTCCAGTTCAGCAAAGGAAGCCCCCATCCTCTCTCGTCACCTGCTCTTCCTCCTGCCCCTTTCTTCTCCACTCTGCTTCTGTCATCCTTGTCTACTCCTCACTTATGCTTTCCTTTCATCTTAAAGGGCACGTGGAGGTACTTTCTTATATCACCATAGAGCAAAACTAAATAAATCTCCTATGGAAGCATACAATGAAATGTAATCCGAAGCAATGATTTTTACAGGAAAGTAACACCCCGATTAACTGCGAAGCCTTACACCCAACTGCTGGAGCCAGAACCAGCTCTCACTTGACCTTCCCTCGCCCTTGGTCCCCACAGGCAATCAATCGCCAGGACTCGCTGGTGCGACCTCCTGCATGCGTCTCCATTCCCCCGCTATATCCACCTCCACCTCCCGGAGCACGTGGCACTGTCCTCAATTCGGTGACCTTCCTTTGTGTGGTCCGGGCTTCCTCTAAACCATGCCCCGCATTGCACAGGGTGACCACTGCACGCGCCGGCCCGGCTGCTCCCTGATAAGCTCATCCTGCAGCTCTTTATTCCCCACACAGAAATACCCCCTCCCACCTCCAGAAACTGCAGGATTTCTCCTCTGCTCCCCGTGGACCTCTTTTACTTGGCTAACTCCCGCCTCTCCTCAGGTCTGGCTGTCATGTGACTTCCTTCCTCGACCTAGAAGATCAGCAACGTGCTCCCCGGGTGCCCTGCCAGCAGCCCACACCACATTCTCCCCTTCGGATTATGAACATGAACTTCCCACTCATCTGTGCTTGCCTCCACCGCAAGGATCCCGGCAGGGAGGGTCTAGGTCTTGTGTACTGTTGGGCTCTGTAGGCAGCATACAGTAGGAGCTCTGGGAAAGTTGTTCAAATTGAAGGAAGATTTTCCAGAATAGTCTCGTACTGGACCATATATTTTATACACAAAGGTGAAGTTTATGCCATATTGTTGGTAAGGCACATGCTTTGCAATGATGCCTTCATGAGCTTATGACTTCGTTCCAATTTAATCCTGTGGCTGTGGAACAGGACAAATCCATCTGTTCCTCCAGACTGGGGCTGATTCCCAAATTCTCTCAGCATATGGAAGATAACAGCAACATCTAAGATTTGCACACTCCTTTACAGCTTACAGAGTTCCTTCAAATCCACCTTCCTCTAATTGTTCATTCTTCTCCATGCCTTCTAGATCAGAGTTCTTGTTTCTAAAACCTCCTTTGTCGGAGATTCGACACATAGTGTCAAACAATCCGAGTGGCGTGACAAATGCAACAGGGCCTCTTCTCCATCTCTCTTCGCCCCAAATCGTGTCTGCTCCAAAGAGGTGAAAGGCAGGCTGTTAACTTCTAAGGCTCCCAAACCTTAGAGGTTTCAGGCTCAACCTTCCCCCGAGTCGTGGTTCCAGCTTCCCCTTTACCGGCAAGAATGTTGTGCTTCCGGAGTGGGGAGTTTACCAGTGTGGACGGGGCTGCGGTGTTTTTTCCCTGGATCGGTTCTTTTTGCTCCCCGCTTACCTCCCTGTCTCTAGCCTGAGGCCCCCTCGTTCCCTCGTCTCTCTGCTGCTCAAGTGATTTTCAAACCCGTAAATCTCAGCATGTCACGCTCTGCTTGAATACCTTTCCGTGGTTCCAACGCTCCCGAGAGTTTACACCAGCCAGTGACACCCGTGATGATCTGGCCTCGAATGTTCTCCAAGTTCAAGGCCAGCCGTCCCCCTCGTGTGCTCCTTGATCCCAGGGCTACACCCTCCAGCCACAGCAAGTGAGCACAGGGGGCTGCGTCCTGCTTTTATCTGTTTTCAAAGACTGCTCTGTATTTCAAATGCACCCTCCTGCTCAATGAACGTGGAAAATTCCTCCTGACCCTTCAGAAACCTCCGCCTGCTCACCGCCCCCGCTGAAACCACCCACCACCCCGCCCCCGACTTTGTCTCACTTGCTGCATTGTGTCCTTTTCAGCTGAAAGATGCTAAAGCACACCTCTGGGTTTTATTTTTCCAGGGCACACTGTAGGTGTGTGCATGAAATAAATGAATGAACCAACACATCAATCATCAGAAGCAGCAGAGACTCCACAGGGAATTTTTCCGGCCACGTTCTAAAGGCACCAACACTGACTCTAGGCATCGGCTCAAAGTTTCCTCCTGGTTTGGAGTAAGGCCAGAGACCCAGGGGCGGGACCATCCAAAGAAAAATCCTAATAGTCATGAATCTCCCTGAGAAGTCCGAATTTTTCCTGCCGGTGGCTTTTTCTAAGTCTTGTGACCAGTCTGGCCCATTAAAAATAATAAAGACCCTGACAAGCTGAATACCGCTCTAAGTGGCTCTAAGGTACAGAAGGAGCCATGGAAAGTCCACCATTAAACCAAGTAATGCGTGAACAGGAGGAAAATTACAAAGCGAAGCCAAGAAGTGAGCTGGGAGAAAATGCACATTGGTCTCAGAATTCAAGGCGTTTCTTAAAAGTTTAAAAAAAAAAGAAATACCACCCACACCGAGCTGCATCAGTTCACTCTGCTGACGAATTTGTTTCCAGCAGCCCTGGCAGTGAGGGCAGAGTTAGTGTATATCTAGGAATTTAGAGTGGCAGGGAGAGACCAGGGAAAGACGCTTCTAGCTCTAGGCTTCAGCTGACACAGGTTCCAGAAGTTGCATTGGAGGGGGAGGAAAATCATCCTACCCACCCACCCCCCTCCCCATGGCAGACGACAGGCGACATCACGATTCTGACAGGACACGTCCCCGGGATCTGCTATCGGCCCACCATCTAACATCCTGCAGCAGCTCAGTTGGTTTAATAAACTACAGCAGCTTCTTGGAACGTCTAAGAAGCTGCCAAGTAAAACGAGCTGATGTGGCTAGAATATTGTGTTCTAACAGCTCTGCACTTGGGGGAGGGTCTACTGCTTTCCAGGGGTCCCGGCGCCTTCTCGGCGTTGGCCTCCAGTTGTCCTAACAGTGGGACCAGAGAGCTGATGGACAATTGCTCTTTCAAAGTCCGATTTCATTCAAAGGGAAAGTGAAGCTGTCAACATTTTGTTGCGACCCATTAGTTTATCTGGGAGGATGTTTCTATCTTTTCATATCATCATGTATTAATTATCATCAATATGTTTGACGATGCAGACACCGGAGATTTTCTATAAGCTCAATCTTTCGCGTAAGGAATGTCATAGAATGGAGTTCCCATGTGGTTCAGCAGGTTAAGAACCCAACATAGTATCCATGAGGATGCAGGTGCCATCCCCAGCCTCGCTCAGTGGGTTAAGGATCTGGCAGTGCTACGAGCTGCAGTGTAGGTCTCAGATGTGGTTTGGATCCTGTGTCTCTGTGGCTGTGGTGCAGGCCGCAGCTACGGCTCCAATTTGACCCCTAGCCCAGGGACTTTCATAAGCTGCAGGTGTGGCCATAAAAAGAAGAAAAAATGTCATAGAATGATCCTTAACCTACAGGGTACCATCTCAGGTTATCCATCAGCGATATGAAAGAATCAAATCGATGTTTAATACTCGTGAAAAAAAATAATTTTTTAAACTAAATGCTTATGCTAGAACTAAAATGTGAAATACATTAACTCAAATCTGGCTTAGAGATTTACAATAAATACAGAAATGTAAATAAGTTACCAGCTAGAATCTCATTCAGACCCATTCAAAGCCTCCTACCAAACAAAGCAAAGATCTTAAATCTATGAACCAAAAATTGCTCTTAAATTAAACCTCAGCATTTCCCATCCAGGTGACACTTAGGTTATAACTGGGAATTTTTAACCTGTTACAAATGAATTTCTACTTGCTCTAGTGCATTCATAAGAAATATGCACGACTCCACATAGGTAAAGCTCTATTGATTTGAAAGTTTTGCTAATGTCATTCCCTGTATTGAATAAGTTCCCATAGAAATAAAACAAAGGAGGAAAATCGATATTGTATTGATTTTAGGTAACAGATACTGACTGAAATTAGAACTCAATCAGGAAAAGCCTTTCAAGGGAAATTTAGCTCAAGACCTTTAAATAGGCCCAAGTCAGAAGACACTCGGTCCCTTGGTTTCCTTTGTTTGCTTTCCTTTTTTCACTCTACTTTTTTTGCTTGTTTGTTTTCTTTTTTTAGGACTGTACCCGTGGCATACGGAAGTTCCCAGGCTAGTGGTCTAACAGGAGCTGCAGCTGCAGACCTGCACCACAGCTCCCAGCAAAGCCAGATCCTTACCCCACTGAGCAAGGCCAGGGATCAAACTCACATCCTCTTGGATCCTAGTCGCGTCCATAACCGCGGAGCCACAAGGGGACCTTCCTGGACCCTGTTTTTTAACAAGCTGCCTATGTTGTTAGGAAGGCTGCCTGAGAAAGTGATAGTAACTGCAAAACTATCCCAGATGGTATCAACGTGCCAAGAGGAGAAAAGAAAAATTTGAAGTTCAGTGGTCAGTTCCCGTTGTGTAAAATGGACAATGAAGGAAGGTAGCCTCCAGGTGACCAGAAGCTCTGGGACTGTCCCCAGACGGAGACCTGAGCAGTGGGCCAGGTGGAGCAACAAGAGTGACTCCGCTCCGACACCGTATCCTCGGCTGCCTCAACTACAGAGCGGACGTGTAACCTGCCGTGTTTGCAACTCTGAGCGTACAGTGTGTCCCAGTGGGAGCAGAGGACAGGTGAGTTTAAAAACCTGGAACTTCCTCATGAACAGAAGGCGCCTGGGAAACAGACATCTCCCTGCTATGATTCATGTTTTCCTTCTGTAATTTAATTCCATAAGTAAATTAATTTAATTCAACAATGTACATGAGAGGGCAAAAACCAGAGCCTGTTTTTGAAAGACTATGTATAAGAAATTAGTAAAAGGTTTAGCCGAATAACTAGGTAAGTAGCTAAATATATCCTTTTAGTAAATTATGCATATAGTCGGGCATTACCTAATGAAAATATAAAAATCCTGCAAAGTGATCCTACAACCTTAATCAGAATAAGAAATGTCAAATATACTGTTTGTACTCTTTTTCTTTCTTTTTTCTGTAATGCTTTTCCTGCAAAAGATGTACCTATTATTATACATAAAGAAAACTTGCTTTTTCATTCCTGGTGTATGCCCGTTACTCATATTAAATATAAATCTATTAGAATGGAAACTATGCAATCTGAATAGCATTCCTGTCCCCTATGAATTAATTGCAAATTTAAAACTATATGCTATGGCAGTATGACACACGAAAGTATTTAGTATGCTTGCCAAGTATTTTTTGAGTCCTTAGAGTAAAAATCATTTTACTTAGTACAAAAAATTTGCAGAGGAGTTCTGCATAACTATAATTATTCATGCAAAATACTTCATACAGCTTCTTATAAAAACAAAGCGATTAAAAGCCTGCCATTGTGGGAGAAAAAGAAATATATGTTTATAAGCTTAATAGTGTGGTGAAGATCAAAACACATATAAATTCCAGGCTAAAAAAAATGAAAATTTTGATTTAGTGAAGTCGAAGCTTTGCATCGTATCAAATTGATGCTCCTTAAAATTTAAGACTCATTTTCCCCAAAGAGCAGTAGCGCGGAAATTCCCGTCACCCCCTTCTCCCATCACACACGGACTCTCCAAAGAGCAGCGCTTTCAAGCTTGACACCATTCACTTCCAGCTCAGGATCCTCTTGAGGGCAACACGGGCTTGGCATTACTAAATCTATCAGGAGTTGCATTCAGAATAGCCTAGTTTCTAGCAGGTAATATATTAGCAGGCCTTCTTTCACTCAGGCCAGACCCCCCAGGTATTCTGACATAAACCCCATGAAGCCTTCCTCTGCATCAGTGGTTCTTCAGGTGTGGTCCCTGGGCCAGCAGCGGCAGCATCACCTGGCAGCCGCGGGAAATGCAGGTTCTCCGGGCCCACCCCAGACCTACTGCCTCAAAAAGTCTGCAGCAATCTGGGTTTTAACATGCCCTCCATGTAATCCAGATATGAAAAATTGGAGACCCACCACACTACCTCAAAAAACAATTTAGGTCCTGGGAATGCAGAAGGATGGGCTATAGGAGGCAATTTCTGCTTGGTTAAAAAAAATCCTGGTTTCAAGGTAGTCTCGGCTGTTTATAAAGTGGATTCCTCTCTTAGAGAAAGGAACTAGTGTAGTAGCACTGGTTTGCCCAAAGCCCACCCCACTTGATGTTCCCGTGGCCCGTGTAGCCCTATTTTGCCCTTAATTGCTCTTTCTCGTCTAGAAAAATGGCCTTTGCAGGGCCATGCGCTGTATACCTTTTGCTCTCCATTCTCTGGTCGCATACACCAGCACAGAGGAAACTTCTGAGGGTTGGTTGGTCTCTTTGTCTAATTTATCCTGTCTGCCTCTCAAGGGAAACACTGGCCTCTTCAGTTTACCTTCTGCAGACACAAAAGACACCGGGACATAAGGCTACCGCCATGATCCCTACCTACCCTCTTCCTGCTCTGCGACTCTCCAGACCCAGATGTCCCCCGCATGTGGCAAACTCCTTCCCCCTCAGACACTTAGCCGTCACTCTTCCTTTGACTGGAACATTCTAGAACCTGACCTTGCAAGGCCACTCCCTTCCGGTCATCCAGACCTCGGTCTCCAAGTCCCTCTTCAGAGACCCCACCCCAAAACCATGAAGCCAGCCTTGGCCTTAGCCATTCACGGCTCCCCACTCTGGCTCGGATTTACATACTGTCCCCCCATTTTCCTTATTCTGTTACGTGCTGGGCTCTCTGGCCACAAATGTAAACTCCGCTGAGTTGGGAACTCAGCGGGCGCAAACCCAACTACTCTCCATGAGGATGTGGGTTCGATAGCTGGCCTCACTCAGTGGGCTGAGGATCTGGTGTCGCTGTGAACTGTGGTGCAGGTCATAGTTGGGGCTCTGGTCCCCTGCTGCTGTGGCTGTGGCGAAGGCTGGCACCTCCAGCTCCAATTTAACCACCTTTAGCCTGGGAACTTCCATATGCCGCATGTGCAGTCCTAAAAAGCAAGAAAATTAAAAAAAAAAAAATAAAGGGAGAGAGAGATATACTATCAGGAGAGTTTCTCGGTTCACTTATTTATTTATTTGGCAGAGCTGTGCAGACGGTACTAGGCCAGGGATTGAACCTGCACCACAGATGTGACACTGCCTGATCCTTAGACCACTGAGCCACTAGAGAACTCCAACCTTGCAGGTTCTTGAAAAGAAAGAAAAGAAAGAAAAAGGAAGATCACTCTCAAGAAAAGAGAGATGCTGAGCAGGTGAAGCTCTGGCTGAGGAGAGTTGAAGCTCTGGTTGAGATGCCCATTGGTGAACTAGCAGAGGGAACACAGCCTTTGGTGGGGGCAGGCCGATTTACAGCCCGTCTGCAGGGCTTCGCTTCCCAGCCCTGCCACCCACAACCTGTGTGAGCCGCACGCTTGTCCTCTGCGTGCCTCGGCTTTCCCTCTGGGGAATGAGAACAAGGCCACTGTGAGGACTGGCACGTGAAGAGGATTTTCCACAGTGCTGGGCATACAGCAAGTGCTCAATATGTGTTAATTGTGTTACTTTTACTGATCCGGTGTTTGAATGATTTAAGATAGCTTCCAAAACAGCCTAACCCACTCAAAGGAAGCACTGACAGAGAAAGGCAAGTATCACATGATATCACTTATGTGTGGAGTCCAATAAAAAAAAATGATACAGGAGTTCCCATTGTGGCTCAGCAGAAATGAATCTGACTAGCATCCATGAGGACACAGGTTCAATCCCTGGCCATGCTCAGCGGGTTAAGGATCTGGCATTGCCATGAGCTGTGGTGTAGGTCACAGATGAGGCTCGGATCCTGCATTGCTGGGACTGTGGTGTAGGCCAGTGGCTACAGCTCTGATTCCACCCCTACCCTGGAAACCTCCATGCTGTGAGTGTGGCCCTAAAAAGCAGGAAAAAAAAAAGAGGGATACAAAAGAACTTATTTACAAAACAGAAGCAAACACATAGATTTCATAACCAATCTTACTTTTCCAAAGATTTGAAACCCTTGAGGGGAGGGAGGAAATGGGAGAGTGGGAATAACACACACACACACACACACACACACACACACACACACGCGCACGCGCGCGACTGTATAAAGTAGATGATGAAGGAGAACCTACTGTATAGCACAGGAAAACCTACGCAATAGTTTGCAATAACCCATGTGGGGAAAAAGAATGTATATATTTATATGTAGGACTAGTTCAGTTCGCTGTCCACCTGAAACCAATACAACATTTTAAGTCAACTCTATTCCAATCAAGTTAGATTTAAAACCACACCCAGGAAACCCTGACACTGTCCACACAGCGTGGGTATAACATCCTAACAAGCCACGTACAGATGAAGGCTGTCAAAAGAAATTGCTAGACACACCTTAACTTTTCCAGACTTCCACACAGTAGGCGAGAGGCTGTCGTCCTGGCATAAAGAATGGCATCATTTGGTCAAGTGAGTCAGGGTTCCGGTGTGAGATGGAAAGAACTTTTTTCTCTAAGTGGACGTGGGATGGGCTCCTAGGCGGAGGCCCTCACTGCTGGACTGCCCTGCACACCCACGCAGGGTCTGAGAAAGCTGCTCCGCGTGGAAGGGGTCAGGAGACAGACCTGAAAAGCCTGTGTCTCCCATCCCAGGACTAAACACACGAGGGCAGCCCCCAGAGTGGAAGGAGACGAGAAACAGGTGGCCAAGGAGGCTCAGGGGACCCGCTCCTCAAGGAGCTGGAGCATGGGGAGATGCGGGGAGGGGGCGCCTGTGCACCCCAACTCCCAAAGAGACCCAAAAGGCAGAGACACAATGGGCAGCCCAATGGGGAGTAACATTTGCCACAGGAACTCCACCAGCCACAACCACACACACACACACACACACACACACACACACACACACCTATCTAGTACTTGACAGACCATCTGTCCATTGGACGCTTGGAAGCTGAAGACTTTGGATCCTTTTTCTTCTAGATCTCAAAATCCTTCGAAACAGTTTCAAGCAGCCAATATTTTCAGGCCACACAGAGGATATGTGACTTTTTTTTAATTCAAGAAGTGTTCATTATTATCGTAAATTTGAGCATACATTAATAAATCACATATAACACTATTCGAGAGGGTGTCATTACTGAAGCAACAGGACTTTCTCAAGTGATAACAAATTGACAAAATAATAAGTGGCTCATAATAAAGGCTATTAAAATATGATTGTCATGGGAGTTCCCGGTGTGGTGCAGCAGAAATGAACCCGACTGGGAACCATGAGGTTGTGGGTTCGATCCCTGGCCCCGTTGGGTGGGTTAAGGATCCGGCGTTGCTGTGAGCTGCGGTGTAGGTCACAGACAGGGCTCGGATCCTGCGTAGGTGTAGGCCAGTGGCTACAGCTCCAATTAGACCCCTAGCCTGGGAACCTCTATATTGCTGCAGGTGTGGCCCTAAAAAGCATTTTTTTAAAAAAAAGGTTGTTATTACATATTTAAATAATCAAAATTATCTACCTTGAAGGTGGTAAGTTCTCTATCACTGGACATGTTCCAGAATGCAATATCAGATACAGACTGATTTTTTTAAATACAACCTGGTTTCAGTATGCAACCAGGAAGACACTGTCTCATTCTTTCAAAGCGAGGTGGGACCAAAGATGCTGAACTTCAGGCACATTGATCCAGATTCATCTGTTGACCCCAAACTCCTGAAATCAAGGCTCCTCTTGTTGGCCCTAACCTGCGCTCCCATCAGCTACCTCTGTGATTCGTCCACTCACCTCTCAAAAACTTTGACTTCATAGTGGTGCTTGGCTAATAGTCACCTGCTGCTTCCCTGGGCATCATTTTGCCTTCACTCTGCTCACTTCATCCTCATCCGACCCACAACGTTTCATAGGAGTCCTGCAAAGGAGAACTCCTGCTGGGGGATTGGGTCTAAAATTAGCCTCAGAGGCTCCTCTAAAATCTGAGATTGTTGTGATCCTCTGAATGCAAGAAGAGTCAGGAATAAACCCGCTCACTTGCTGGTGACATGAACAGACTATGTCCAGGTACCACTTCTCAGAGGGCTGCAGAGACCCACACAGGAATGTTCCCCGGAAAGGCATGAGCAAAGCCATTCCCTAAAGGATCAGCTGGATCTGGAAAACATAAGGAAAAGCCAGGCATCAAAATCACATCTGTGTAACTACAAAGGTGAATTCTGCCATCATTGCCCCCCTTTAAATATGAATAAAAAGGGAATTCTCATTGTGGCTCAGAGGAAACAAACCCACCTAGTATCCATGAGGATGGGGGTTCGATCCCTGGCCCCACTCAGTGAGTTATGGATCCGGCATGGATCAGGTAGATTGCTGACGAGGCTCGGATCCCACGTTGCTGCACGCTGCAGTAGGGGCCGCAAGCTGTAGCTCTGATTCGACCGCTAGCCTGGGAACTTCCATATGCTGCACCCATGGTCCCAAAAGTAAATATAAATAAATAAATAAATAAGAATAAAAATTTAAAGTATGTCGTATTTGTATTGGCTTATAGAGCCCTAGGGAAGACAAGATACACTTGACTTCTTTTTTTAACTTTTATTGGAATATAGTTGACTTACAAAGTTATGTTAATTTCAGGTGTATAGCAACGTAAATGCATATGCATATATCCATTCCTTCTCAGACTCTCCTCCCTCATAGGTTATTACACAGTACTGAGTAAATTCCCCTGTGCCATATTCTGGGTCCGTGTTACCCATCTGTTTTATGTATAGCAGTGTGTATGTATCAACCACAGCCCCCTTAGTTACGCCTCTCTCCCAATCTTCCCTTTGATAAACATAAGCTTGGTTTCAGAATCTTTCGGTCTGTTTCTGCTTTGTTGGTTCTATTTGGATCATTTCGCTTAGATTCCACATATTAGTGATCTCACGTGATATTTGTCTCTCTCTGTCTGACTTCACTTACTATGATCATTTCTAGGTCCATCCATGTTGCTGCAAATGGCAACATGCTTTCTTATGGCTGAGTAATATTCCTTTGTATAGATGTACCACATCTTCTTTGTCCACTCCTTTGTGGCTGGGCATTTCGGTTGCTTCCAAGTCTTGGTTATTATAACATTTTATTTCTTACTCCACTAAAACATTTTCCCGTTTAAACGTTGTACCAACATTTCTCAATAATTATCGAAAACAGTGGTTTAAGATTGAGGGTGCCTTCTGGTTGGTCGCGTGGAAATGACGCATTGACATTAGCAGCACTGATAAAGGACTCGACACCCAACAGACCGTTTGAATTTACAAAAGCAACTCAGTAGCTGTGTGATCCAAGAACATTTTTTGATATAATTTTGTTCTCTGTAAGATTCTCCAGAGGTATTTCTGCACCACAACATATGCTTTAAAGAATCCCAAAGCTGTCATGATACATACCCAAGTTCCACCTAGGGCTTTCTGGTATGTTTTGCTGGATGTTACTCTGTCTCTTCAGTGAACAAAAATTCATCTGATTTTCCTCGTCAAATTCTTGAATGTCTACATTCAAGGGCGGGGGGGAGGCCTTACATATTCCTGCCCCACAGATCAAAGTACAAGTTTTATCTTGAGCAAAATTCCACTCGGACTTACCCCTAAAATTTTAAACAAATGTGTGAGGTTTATCCATGAATCTCCAACAAGAAACACAAGGCATAATCATCATTTCTAGGCAGCCAACTGATGAAATTGCTCTAGAGTTTATTTGTATTGCTCTTATCCTGCTTAAATAGGATTGAATATGTCAGCTCCTTCTTGCCTCCTAACCCAGAATGCTGAATAGCAGTTTCTGCGACAGTCAAATCCATTTAGTGTAAAACTACCGACAGCCTAAGAAATGCGTACAGTCCAACTATTTCGGCCATTAACAAAAAATGGCCTTCCAATATGCAGAACCATGGACAAAGATAACATATTTGACTGTTTACCAGGCTAACAGCCACCCTAATGAAGACTCGGGCTAACAACACATGGTTTCTGTAAAGGACCAACCTTAGAGCAGAACAGAGCTGGGTGGGTGTAATTGCTCCACTTACTTAGCCCCAACTTCCTTACAAACTCACACCCTATGGCTAAAGTACAGACTCAGCTTGCGCAACTAAATATATTCCATATTTTCTGTGATCAGCCAGAAAAATTGTCTTCTTGAGTGATCAGAAGCCTTGGCAAGCAGAAATTTCCTCTTCTGGACATTGATGGTGATTTCTGGTCACAGAATTAGAATTTTTAGAACGTGCTGTTCAAAAATGTATTCTCAGAGAATACCTGTATGAAGGAGCTATTTCTACACAATCGATTTTCTTACTAGGGTTAGTTTTTTGTATGTAGTGGCATTAAAACAATTTTGATGGTGGCTTGAAAAATATAATAAACAAGCAACAAATTCATAAACACACAAACCTTTTCTAATATCCGCCTCTATTAATATTTAGTAGGCAGTCTTAGGTTTTCTCCAAACCAATTTTGTTTCAAATATTAAAAAAAAAAGAAGTATTTCAAGCCTTCAGAAAATACCTCAGATGCTTTTATTTAAAATCAGCTTGGCCACTGGGGAACCGTTACTTCGTCACATAGAAATGCGAATGACCCAGCTACCCATTTCACGAGAGTCCGTAATAGTCAGATACACGGGACTTTCCAAAGTTAGTTTATTTTGGATTATAGCCTGATTCCCCAAAGATTCAGATATTTAACAAGGAATTACTACTGACTTAAAGAAGTTCACAAAAGACACCAAACGGGCTCTGTGTGCTCCACACACAAACACAGAGAGGTATCCGCGATGGCCAGCCTTCCAATAAATGTGTGATTCATTTTGGTCTGATTAGCCACGGTTTTCAAAAATGGCTCCATTTATCCTCACACAACCACCCCCCACCTCAACCAGGAACCAGCCAAATCTTCAGCTTATTTAAGCTTGAAACTTGAGAAAATAATCTTGTGCTCTATTAGAACCCCAAATGCAGCTGGAGGAATTCCTCGGAGACTTTCATGGGGCTGGTAGACACCTCAGTAAAAGAGTTTTATTAGCATTTAATTTACTTAATTTTGAAGGGATTAGACGAAATGTTAGCATAACTGACGGCAATCCACATTCCACCATCACCAACCTTCTCCCAAGAAAATGACCATGTATTTTGAGAATGGCTTTATATAGTCAGCATGTTTTGCAGCTTGAGGTTTCTCTGGAAGGAGGAAAAAAAGAAAGATGAATAATTTGAGGTTTTTCAGCTAACTAGCTACTTAAGAAGGAAGCAGCCATAAGCCAAAACCTCACTGAATCATGTCAACCTGTTTGGAGGCCAATCCGTGCCTTTAATTCTCATTTCTATCTGAGAAGAAATTCTTATTCTCAATTTATTACACAAGTTTATGTTCATTGCTATTCATCATAAGGGTGAGGCATTAAATTAGAATGCCCTAGGGGAAGAAAAAAATCTTCAGGTCATAACTGAGCGTTTAAACAGCTTTTTTTTTTATTTCACTGGCATAGTGAGAAAAGCATTAACCCTTGCAGTAAGGCCTTTCAGGTGCAATTTTTCAGGAAACAAATCCATCAGAACCTACATGGGTGTTACCCCATGCCCACACGCACACAGAATAATCTTGATGAAATGCATTTTTCACTGATTCCTTCCTACGTACCTGGTACTTTATGTACCAACGTATTGTGGACACAGTGTTTTCAGAGATTATTTCCAGCCAGAAAATTAATTGTGACTCATGAAAGGGGAAAAAAAAAATCATCCCTCCAAACAAAGAAAATTACCTGCTGGTTTCATACAAATCAGAGCTGGCACTAGCAGCACAGGATTCTGGCTTTTCTGTGCGCATCCAGTTAAGCTGGCCTCTGATGCCAGTGAGCTCATTGCCAATATCAGCTGCACGCCAACCCTATCACTAGTCGGGCTGGCAGCCCCAAAATAAAACAAAGAGCAGATTACTGGCCTTGAAAATATCAAGAGAGAGGAAGTGCTGTTTAAGAGGCATTTGAATAATCTTCCTATGTTTCTTAACAAGATTACCCTCGAAGCCCCTGAGAAACCAGCTCCTTCCTGCTGGGTGCTTTGTGCTCCCCTGCGGAGAAGGCTTCATTTAGGCCTATTCTTAGTGCACACCTCTCCTCCACGTGTAGGAGCGCGGCTCCACCAGCTTGGCTTGTCACTCTTCATAAGGATGTGGTCAGACAGCTGAAACCCACACTGGGAGGCTGGGGTGCGATACCCCCAGGTCCAGGCCAACAGGAGCGACTTGGTCGGGCTGGTGCACTCAGAGGCTGCATTCATTGAGCTGGCGCTTTCCTTTTATGGGAATGCATATCTTACAGGCAGTCTTATGAAACAAAGTAAGGATTATTTTCCCCCATTTACAGCTGGGGGAAAAAGGGGAGACTGTAGGAGCCAGGCGATTTGCTGGCAAGTGGTCTTTGCACTGGCCATCACATCTCTAGGCTGGGGCTCTTCTAAAGCCTTCTCCCTTTATGGGAGTTGTGAATGGGATCAATCTACACAAGGGCCCCGATGGCAAGGGTGCGAGAGAATCATGCAGTTTAGTCATCGTCACCGTCCAGGGGATGACATTTACCGCATTCGGTCAGGAGTAAGAACTAAATGGGCTGCTGGTATCCCACCCCATGGCGTTAGAGAATCCATTCGCCACCAGCCACCTCCACACATGACAGAGCTCCCCTTCCAAATCCTGGCAACTCTGTGAATTCATCTTAGGACAAACGAAATGCTATCCTTTTAAATGCCTATCACTCTACAAATTGATGTCCCAGAAAGAACTTTAAATAAGGGAGCGGCTACACTGTTCATGGCCGCAGCTCTCTTTCCTTAAAGTTTCCTCTCCTAAATAAGAATTTCAGAGTTTCCTAACATAATATACAGAACATCATAAAGAACTGCTTTGGGGATGACAACACATAACTACGAACCATGACAATGGAGTGTGGGCCATTTTCGATGCAATTTCCTAATGAAAAAGATCCCCACCCAAAGACAGGACAGCGATTCCAAAATACAGAAACGGAGATCAAGTCCACTGGGGGATATTGAATTTCTAAGTTTAAAGTTAATCCTCAATTGCTCAGAAACATTGTTTGTCTTTAATTATTATAATATTCTCATTCAATTAAAAAAATTAGGTGCTGTAATTCAGACTTTTAATTAAGCGAATTAGCTTTTGACATTTTCTTGGAAAAAGATGTTCCCAATGTGGCTTTTTCCCTTTACTGGCAATTAAACATTCCTTAGCACTATTTAAATACTCTGGTAAGAAATATGCAATTTATAGCAATATGCCAACTTTTTTTTAGACACTGACGAGGCAGCTATTAACCTCAGGCATCCTACATTTTAGGGAGAGGTGGAAACTTGCACTGAATCTGAATGTCTTTTTTTACCATGATGGATGCAAATACCACCACTGAACCTGTGGCAAAATCATCTTTTGATGCTCGATATAAATGCCAGCGTCCTCCTAGAACTGCTGTCTCATTTCCTGAAGTGGCACAGATCCTTGCCATAGCTAAGGGTGTCTCCACTTTGATTTCATGTCTCAACTGCAAATGTTCTGCTGCCACGTTCCTGTTGTTTTCTGTTACTTGAAATTGTCAGAGGAAAAAGTTCCCTCTGTCATGAAAGAGGCTTTTTTTTTAATCTGCCTGAAGTGGTAGCTGAAGGAGCCTTGTGAATTGAACATTGACTATGGGAGAAGGATCGCACCTTGGCTGTGTGATCCTTGGTACACGTTTCATGGCATCTCACTGCTCCTCATAATTGGTAGGGGACAAACAGAGCCTGCCATCCACTGTGGACAGATCATTAGCAATAGCTTCTCCCTGCCGCTGTCATTCAAGTGTTTGTTTTTATGTTGGAGATAATGAATTTCATCCTCGGAGCTCATCAAAGTTTAAGTCTTTATATTATAGCAAAAAAAAAAAAATCATCATCATAATAATACTTTATTTCTCTAAGTATCCACACTGACATTCCTCTAATTAAGAAGTTAGACTCTTAAAACATGTTCTGTTTGTAGCCTGGATACAAAAGCTTGGACAGAATGAAGATGGTTAGTGAGGCAAGGACTTGAAATGAACGCCTTGGAGTTCCCATCGTGGCTCAGCGGTTAACGAACCCAACTAGCATCCGTGAGGACGAGGGTTTGATCCCTGGCCTCGCTCAGTGGGTTAAGGATCTGGTGTTGCCATGAGCTGTGGTGTAGGTCTCAGAGGCAGTTCAGATCCCATGTTGCTGTGGCTGTGGCATAGGCTGGCAGCTACAGCTCCGATTGGACCCCTAGCCTGGGAACCTCCATTTGCCAGCGGGTGCAGCCCTAAAACAACAACGACAAAAAAAAAAAAAAAAACCCTCACACCTTCTTGCATCAGCCCTTTTCATTGACCTGCCTCTGCTACTTGGACAACATGATGTAGCTCAGGAGCACGGAGAATTGATCTTTGATGACTCATAAAATATTTGCTTCTTCAAAAGAATGAAGGAAGTAAAACACCAGCTATTGTGTAGATGAGGATCTGTGCCTCTTTGAAATCACGCTCTTTGATATGCAATACTGATCCTATCATCGGGGAAAAGGAAAAACATTTTTTAAAAACCCTTAAAAAAAAAAAAAAAGGTCCGCTTCGTTTCATAAAACCTGAAAAACTCTAGAACTCTATCTAGTTATTCATCTTTCATGTCACCTGCTCGGTCAAACATTCTTAGCTGTGTATCTGTGGTTTCAAATGTTTTCTTTTGTCATAAAACAATTCTCACCTTAGGAGACTGTCAACCCTACAGAATCAGATCAGCTAACTAAAAGCTTTTGCTTTAGTTTTTCAACAATGCAATAGAAAAAAAAAATGAAAAGGAAGACAAGGACAAGAATAACAGGGTATTCAAATAACTCGAATGGATATGGCAGAAGAAAATTAGACTTCTGAAGCTAGTGAACAGTGGCCTGTGATCTTATCAATTTTCATAAATTAAGCAGGTTGAAACTGGTCAGTGTTTAGCTAGCAAATTGGAGTGGCAAAAAAAGAGACCGATGAAAAGTAAAAACCTTCAACTCGATTTTATCTGTGGGCAGATTTACCAACCTGTGGCGTAGCAATGCTATCCGATATTTTGCCCACCAACAGGCTTTTGTGTGGTTCTGAAATCCCAGGCCACCTGGGGCTACTAGGAAACCTCTTGCCTATCCCCACTGAGCCACAACGGCTGTTTACAACCAACTGAAACCCATCTCCTCTGGCCAGTCGCTGCCATGAAAAGAACAAAGAGGAATTCTTCCCCCCAATTCATCACCAAGGACAGGACACCCCACCTTTTCATGGAGGACATTTCTCTTTTCAAACCTGTAATTTCTGCACATTTTGTGTCAGGCACTTTGCCAAAGATGTACGTATCTATTATCTAATTTAATCCTCACCACAACCCTATGTGGAAGAAACTATTACAATTTTTATTTTAGAAGTGAAGACAGTAATTTTGGATAGATTAAAATCATACAAACCGTGGATGAGGGAGGTAGGATTTGAACTCGTGTTTGTCTTACGCCAGAGCACTTCGGAAGAGGGCGTCGGTACCTTTGGTCCATCCAGAATTTCTTTGCCCTTTCTTCTGGTACCTGCCACTTTCCTTTGGGAAACTGTCTCTTGGCCTTCCACGTGGTAGAGCCAGTGGTCCCAGTGGTGGCTCACGCCAGCGTGTCCCAGGTGGACTAGTCGGATTCTTCTGGGCATTTGAATGTTGAGCCAAGACTCTAGGTCAAGAAGGGAGCTGGAGGTTCATCATCAGATGGACGAACCGAGAGAGGCAAAGAGCCCTTACAGGGAGCTCAGCCAATTGCTCTGGTTGTTGCTTTCCTGTGACCTGGTGGTTCAATTCTTCCTTTGATTCCAGGAGCCACTCAAGATCTTTCCATTAAACCCCCTTTCTTGTGTTATTCAGCCTCGATTCTGGTGTTTTCAAGCACAGGGTACCTCCCAGTGCCCTGTCATAGGCTGCTTCATAGCACACATACTAGGTACGTAGTGCCCAGGAATAAAGACATATCCAGCCCCTCAAGGAATCTGGCATCTAGACAGAGAGGCACACACGTGTCTAGTCCAAACTCCCTCAAAGATATAAATCATAAATGAATCAACAGCTAATTCTGCTTAGCAAACTTCAGAGAACAATCCCAGAGAAAGACTGGTGGGCAATAGAGTGCCATGATTACGTTCTCCTTAGTAAGTGGGATCCTGGCTGAGATATTAAACCTCTTTGCTATAGAGCAGCAATAGAACGTGTTCCCAGACTTCTGTATATTTTCATTCTTTCAATATTCACATATCGAATAAATCTTCTCTTTGATCTAAGGACTATATGAACAGGAATTTAAAAAATAAATACTTATCAAATGATAGTTCTATTTTTAGTTTTCTGAGGCCTCTCCATACTGTTTTCCACAGTGGTTGCACCGTTTGATCCAGCAGTCCCACTCCTGGGCATCTATTCAGAGAAAACCATGACTCGAAAAGACACACGTACTCCAATGTTCACTGCAGCACTTTATACAATAGCCAAGACATGGAAACAACCTAAATGTCCATTGACAGAGGAGTAGATAAAGAAGATGTGGTACATATACACAATGGAATATTACTAAGCCATTAAAAGGAAAGAAATAAGGGCATTTGCAGCAACATGGATGGACCAAGAAATTATGCTAAGTGAAGTCAGCCATACAATGAGACACCAACATCAAATGCTATCGCTTACATGTGGAATCTACAAAAAGGATACAATGAACTTCTTTGCAGAACAGACACTGACTCACAGACTTTGAAAAATTTATGGTTTCCAAATGAGACAGGTTGGGGGGTGGGGGGATACACTGAGGGCTTGGGGTGGAAATGCTGTAAAATTTGGTTGCGATGATTGTTGTACACCAATAAATGTAATAAAATTCATGAAGTAATTGAAAAACAAATAAATAAATTAGATCCAGTTCTAAAAAATAAATTAAAAAATAAAAAATAAAAACTTGACAATAAGCAAATAAACCTACCTGCTAGTCTCAAAGAGTGACACATGTATCAAATACTTTCAGTGACATTTCATGTACCTGGTAGAATGAGAAGCCATTGTAGTACAGAGCAAATAGGACAGATTCTACCAGACAGACGGGCCTGAGGTCAAGAGTGGCTCTGCTCTAGCTCTGAGGCTTTAGACAAGCAACCTAAAAGCTGAGTCTTGAGTTTCTTCATTTGTAAAATCAAAACCACCACCCTTGCCCCATATACTTGTTGAAAGATTCAATGAGAAACCCTGTCTGATGGAAGGAGACTTGTGGTTGCCAAGGGAGAGGGGGAGGAATTGGGATGGACTGGGAGTTTGGGGCTAATAGATGCAAACTAATACATTAAGAATGGATAGGCCATGAGGTCCCGCTGTACAGCACAGGGAACTATGTCCAGTCACTTGTATGGAACATGATGAAAATAATATGAGAAAGGGCGTGTGTACCGATGTATGACAGGGTCGCTTTGCTATATAGCAGAAATGGACAGAACAATGTAAATCAACTATAATAAAAATGCTTAAAAATAAAAAAAATAAAGAAAACCTGTGTCTGTAGGTGAGAGGTCTGACAGGTCTCACTGGGCTAAAATCAAGGTGTTGGCAGGACTGACCATCCTTTCCGGAAGGTCCGAGGGAGAATTTGCTTTCTTGCCTTTCTAGTGTATAGCATCTGCCCACTTACCTTGTTCAAGGCCTGTCCATCTTCAACCCAGCATGGCCGGGCACATCTTCACAGTGTATAATGCTGACTCTCTTTCTTCTGACTCCCTTCTCCTCTTTGAAAGACCCTTGCGATTGCAGTAGATCCACCTGTATAATCCAGAATAATCTAGGGTAACCTCTCCGTCTCCAGGTCAGCTGATTAGCAGCCTTAATTCCATCGACGACCTTAACTCCCCTTTGCTATGTAACCCCAAACCACAGATTCCAGGGAGTGTTACACAAACATCTTTTAGTTATTGTTCTATCTACCACAGTAATGAAAAGTGGAAACCATAAGTAAGCCAGTATATGTCATAAGAACTATATTTGCCATTGCCAGATTATTTAAAAGTTATTAATATTTGGAAGGTCTGCTTATTCCACACATGCATGTGTACTCACTCACACAGGTCTGGACAGGGCACTTTAAATAAATTTTACATTATAGAAATATTATGGGTTTAATTCTATAAAGTGCCTAGTTTCAATCACATGACTTAATGGCCATTATGTTTTTATTTTGAAAGTCTGTTCTTTCTCTGGGCACATATTAAAATTAGGATCATACAATTTGTCTTTTATTTTGTTGCTTTGATCGTCACTTTGGTTTCATTTACTTTCCTGCCTTTAAGAAACCTACCAGAACTACAGTTATCATATTCCACCATTCCCTCAAATACACTTCGAAATCAATGAAGTGCCTAATAAGTAGCTGAAACCAAAATGTTTCCTTAAAATGAGCTTGACAGTTTGCCTGCATACTGATAAGAATAATGCTCAGGAAATTAATTAACAGAGTATTTTCTTAATTAACTCCCAAATAGTAGGTTGCAAACACACACACACACACACACACAAAAAAAAAACCACTGTCAGTTGCATGCGGTCCTCACAACACTTTGTAGAATTTGGAAATGACGGATGAGGGGGACCCAAAGGGCACGATGTGGGATTAACACATGTGCACTACTAAACCTAAACTAGATAAACCACAAGGACCTAGAGCACATTACTGGGAACTATAATCAATATCTTGTAATCGTTTGTAAGGGAAAAGATTTTGAAAAAGAATATGTATTTGAAAAGAGTATATATGTATATCAATTAAAATTTCAATTAAAAAAATATTGTCGCATAGGTTCAGTTTTGGCTTCCTAAGTCAAATAAGAGTGAAAATCAAACTTTAGCTAAAACTCTTTCCCTTTATGAGGCAAAACACAATTACCTGTTTAGCGTCTTTTTGCCTAATCAGTAACACATAGGGCCATGGCATTATTTTAACATCACTCTTTAAAACTGAGGCAGTGAATACCAATTAGATAGTGCAATGTCTTAAAATATAAGCAACAACCTAACGGGCCAAAAATTTAGTTGACATATTTAAATAGGACATATTGACTAAATACATAATTATTTACGCAATTACGATGTTTACCAACATAGATGTAGGATTTAACATCACAGTGTGGCAGCTTTTTCTTTTGCCTCCTTAATTCTCCGAACAAGAACTTAGAATAAATATGAGTAGTGCTATAAATGTTCAGTTAAAGGGGGGGCAGTTCCCGTTGTGACTCAGAGGTAAAGAACCCAACTAGTATCCATGAGGATATAGGGTCAATCCCTGGCTTTGATCAATAGGTTAAGTATCCAGTGTTGCTGTGAGCTGTGGTGTACGTCGTAGATTCGGCTCAGATCTGGCATGGCTGTGGCTGTGGTGTAGGCGGGCAGCGGCAGCTCGGATTCAACTCCTAGCCCGGGAACTTCCATATGCCGTGGGAGTGGCCCTAAAGAGCAAAAAAAGAAAGAAAAAAAAAAGAAGAACGAGAGAGAGAGAGAGAGAAAAGAAAGAGAAAGAAAGCTGCTCCCCAAATTATATCAAGTCCATGATTAATTTGTCCTGGAAATGACAATTATTTCTCCACATTTATGGAAAGAGTATGCTACCTAACTCTGGTAAAGTCTTCATCGGGTTCTCAATCCCTCCTCCGTGCTCTGTGTGGTTTGAACACAGCTACAGATGAACTAAAACCAAAGCCATTGTCAAACATTCATCTCAATATCCGTCTCAGTGTTTTTCTCCAGCATTTTTTCATTATCACCCTTCCATCCGAGGAAACTTTTTAGATCCTTTTTTCCCTAACGGCCCCCCACCATGAGGCTGTAATGCAGCAGTTACACTGTATATGTTGATGTACTGTATGGAAATCCATGCTTTATACATAAAAAGAGTACGACATTTTTGCCCCCACCCCACCCAGAACTGATACGGCCTTGTGGAGAAGTATGCTTAGGCGTTATCTCCCTACATCCACAGGTTAATTTGCCCCCAAATATGTACTGGGGGCTTACCGCATGCACCATTCTCATTTGAATGAAATAGCAAACACGCCCGTGACTATGTCACGCGCTGCAATGCTGATATTAAGAAGAAAATGTCAGGAGCAAGAAAAATGTTTCTGTGGGCAATCTTTTTATAATTAAAAGAAGGTGATCGCTTGCAGCATTCCTTTGCTATCACATCTAAGGAAATCGTGGCTCCTTGAAAGTCGCAGGAGGCTGAGCTTTACAGGGCTTCTTCACAACGGCCTCAGTTCTCCAGAGCTGAGGGTCTGCCATCCCCTGCGAGAGGCTGGGGCTGTCACACAGAGAAGGTCTGCCTCCAGCCCCCTCCTGGAAGATCCAGAACTGGGAGGAACAAACAACTCACGAAATAGCACAGTTAATAGGCTGGACTTGATGTTGCTGGCCCATCCCTCTTTCTTCCTTTGCAAGTGTCAAAGAACAACACAAATCTATAAGCTATAATTAACTTTTAAAATATTTGAGAACTATCATGTAGACAGAATCTGATGTTAAAAAAAAAAACAAACCATATTTTAGAGCAAAGGATCAGCGGCATGTTCTCACGTTTGAGGTTTTTTTTTTTTTTCAAGTGTGTAATACACGATAATGTCTACTCCCCTGATAAAATTTAGAATATGGAGCGAAGTAGAAAAAAATAATAATGATGACCTCAGAATCCCATTCCACTAATAGATGCAAATTTAATATTTAGTTTGAGGTGGGAGGAGCGGATGTCCTCAGGAAGCAGAAAGCAGGAGGCAGCGAGAGGGAGAGAAGGAGTCAGTGCGGGGAGGAGGGGGCTGGAGGGGCTGAGCACCAGCCTGGCTGGACGCTGGTGGTCACGGGCGCCCCCGCCGCTGCCGGGAGTCGACGGCGGTGCCCTAAACAGCAGCGGGTCTCGCTTCGGTTTTCCGCAGGCTGACCTTGAGGCTGGTGAGACGTCTTTTCTGACTTGGTGGCATGAAACACCCATGAACTGAGATACCCAGATTGCGTCTCTGCCTGAAACCCGCAAGAGACTAACTTAACCTGATCCGACAGGCAGATCCACCGCTAAGGGACTCCCATTTCACTCCACAGTTTGACTCGAGATAGTGAGAAATAAGTTGTATTTCTTTTCCCTCCTTCTTTCGTAAGCCGAACTGCTCCTACTCGGCCATAAAAAGGAATGAAAGAATGCCACTCGCAGCAACACGGATGGACCCAGAGACGATCCTGCTAGGCGACACACGTCCGCCAGTGAAAGACACACCCCGGGTGGTACCTCGTATCTGGGGAGTCTACACTGTGGCGCAGACGAAGCTCTCTACAGAACAGAAACGGACTCACAGACACAGAGGACAGACTTGTGGTTGCCAAGGGCGGAGGGGGTTGAGGGAGGGGTGGACCTGGAGGTTGGGGTTGACACCCGTAAGCGATTATGCGTGGAGGCGATAACCAACAAGAGCCTACTTGCAGCGCACAAGGAACTACCTTCCATGTCCTGTGATGAACCCTAAGAAAAGAATATTTAAAAAGAGGATATGGAGTTCCCGTCGTGGTGCAGTGGTTAACGAATCCGACTAGGAACCATGAGGTTGTGGGTTCGGTCCCTGCCCTTGCTCAGTGGGTTAAGGATCTGGCCTTGCCGTGAGCTGTGATGTAGGTTGCAGCCGTAGCTCGGATCCTGTGTTGCTGTGGCTCTGGCGTAGGCTGGTGGCTACAGCTCTGAATAGACCCCAAGAAATGGCAAAAAGACAAAAAAAAAAAAAGAGGATATGTACTTAAAATTAGGGTATATATATGTGTGTGTGTATAACTGAAACCCTTTGCTGTACGGCAGAAATTAACACAGCATTTCAAATCAACGATACGTCAGTACAATAACGTATTTTTTTTTTTTGTCTTTTTACCATTTCTTGGGCCGCTCCCGCGGCATATGGAAATTCCCAGGCTAGGGGTCTAATCGGAGCCATAGCTGCCGGCCTACACCACAGCCACAGCAACATGGGATCCGATCCGCGTCTGTGACCTACACCACAACTCACGGCAACGTCGGATCCTCAACCCACTGAGCGAGGCCAGGGATCAAACCCGCAACCTCATGGTTCCTAGTCGGATTCGTTAACCACTGCACCACGACGGGAACTCCCAATAACGTATTTTTTGATCCAGCTGGGTACTTGCAGGGTGGGCATCCTTTCTGTCTGGGAGTGAGGACAGTCAGCTAAGGGGGCCAGTGAACCAGTAAGAGAACCAGGATGAGGTCCAAATGGGATGACCGAGAACTAAACTGCCCTGGCCTGAACCTCCCAGGCAGGGAGCAAAGGGGGATGAAGCGCAGCCCAGGAAACGTCTAGAAGGCTGATCCGACGCAATTTAGGGTAATGGAAGGCACAGAGACAGACAGAAAGAAGAAGAGGTGGCCTGGAGAGTCACTTAGGAGAGGTGGATCCTGGGTCCCCACTGCGGGAGGACTACTGCCTCTCACGCTTACCGTTGCCCAAAGCCGGACAACTCCTCAACTTCTGTGCCTCGGGTTCTTGTTTTGAAACATGTGGCTGGTAGTAATATCCATCTCACGGTGTGCTAAGTGGTAAGTCCTACCGTTAGTTAATTATTAACGGGATCCATGCCGTGTACATAACAAATGCTAGTATAGGCATTTCTTAAATCAATCATGTCAATAAATCAGATTAGGAAGGATCTAAAGGCATGACGTCCAGGGCGCGCCCGAGAACATGACTCCTACGGGGAAGCTTCACTAAATCCTGAGTGGGAGACAGCGGCTCCCAGTATCTTGCGGGGGTCAGGTTAGGAAGGACCCAGAACATGGAAAAAGGAGGGACATGTTTGTAAACTGGGACCAGCTTTTTAGAGGAAAACAGTCATTGTCACTCCCATCAGGAAGGGGACGTTTAATTCCACGTTCCCATCAGGGCACTGTACCCCCCCCCCCGGGGGGGGGGGAGCCGCTTCGTGGGATTCTGCCACTGTTGGCGCCACCCCTGTCCTGTGCTCCTGAGAATCAGTGACCTACAAAAGCGATGTTCCTGCTCCGGCGTGAGATGGATCGTTTTCATTAACAGCAACAACTGCAACAGCAAAACACCCCGTCGGGGACTGGTGTGTGCCGTGAGCAGCACGCCCGTCTCTGGGTCCATTTCTCTCATTTATGGTATTTTGAGACTTTCATGCACGCTTTCTCATGCCATGCTAACATCCCTCAGGCTACTGTCCTGGAAAAATGACGTTGGCAGGGCCCTTATCTCACCAGGGATCTGGAGACCTTTCAGAGACTTCTGCTTGCCTCGGCAGAGTTGTCTTAAGTGTCCCTGAGATTATTCACAGACCCGTTTTTCTCTCACCACATCCATTTTTTCCACTCCCATTTGTTTCCTGTTTTCCTGCATTTCTATATGAGGTAACATGCCAGTTTATTCCTGTTACTGTATAGTTAACAGGAATATAGTTACTGTATTTCAGGGACCATGCTGGCCTCTGGTACAATAATGGTGGCAAGCTAGGCATCTCCCTGCCTCCTGCATGGACCATATGGACAGGCGTCTTGGTCAGGGTTCTCCAAAAACCAGAACCAATAGGGTGTGGAGAGATAGAGAGTTGGATGGAGAGAGAGGGGGGTGGGGAGAGAGAGAGAGAGAGGGAGATAGGGATGGGTTTTAAGGACTTGGCTCATGTGATTCTGGAGGCTGGCCAGTCCAAAACCTTCAGGGCAGGTAACAGGCGGGAAGCCCAAGGAAGAAATGATACTGCTGCCTGAGTCTGAAGACAGGCTGGAGGCAGAATTCTGTCTTCCATGTGGAACCTCAGTCTTTCTCTTAAAACCTTCACCTGATTGGATGAGGTCCATCCATGTCCTGGAGGATAATCTGCTTTACTCAAAGTCTACTGATTTAAATGCTAATCTCATCTGAAATATACCTTCCCAGTGATATCTAGCCTAGCCAAGGGGACACACAAAACTAACCTTCACAAGTGGTGAGCAGGCATTGTTCATCTAGAATGAAGGATCCCACAGGAGAAACACAGGACACTGTCCAGACACAAAGGAGAAACCCAGTCTCAGACCCCAGGGTTTACAGGAGGTTTCCCTGAAGTGTGACATCTGATCTGGGGGCCTTGCTCAGATGTAAAAAATAGCATGTACTGAGGTTGCATGGAACACTTGAAGACCTCAGAATCATCTGAAGTCCCAGGAACCATGTGAGTCTTGAGTCCAGGAGCTAAGGAGAGACAGGGCTAGCTCATAAAATGTTCTGTTGACCAAGCTAAGGAGTTGGGTACTTTCCCAAAGGCAAGGGGAGTCACTGGAGGGCTTATAAGAAGTGACATGATGAGAATTAGATGATATATAATGACTTTCATTGTGTCATGGAGAATTCACTTTGGGGTATCAAGCAAGGAGTTAAGCTGAGAGAAACAGGAGGAGTTGCTATGGTGACTCATGCGTGAGTATCCCTATGGCAGAGGTCAGATAACATTTTCTATAAAAGACCAGACAGTAAATATTTTAAGGTCTGTGGACCATATATTCTCTGTCACCTAAGAGCATTTAGAGCAGTTAGAGCATAAAACAGCTAGATAGGAATTCCCCTGGTGGCTCAGTGGATTAAGAACTGGACTGGTATCCGTGAGGAGGCAGGTTTGATCCCTGGCCTTGCTCTGTGGGTTAACAATCTGGCATCTGGCGTTCCCAGATGCAGCTCAGATCTGGTGTGGCTGCGGCGTGGGCTGGCAGCTTCAGCTCCAAATCGACCCCTAGCCTGGGAACTTCCGTATACCACAGGAGGAGCCCTAAGGAGTGGGGTGGGGGGAACCCGCAGATAATACACAATGAATGGGCATGGCTATGTTCCAAAAAACTTTATTCACCAAAACCGACAGTGGGCCAGATTTGATCTTCAGGTCACAGTTTGCTGACAGCTAGTCTAGAGGGATGGAAAGCCACAGACTGGCTCAAGAATTGTTTAGGAGGGAGAATCAACGTGAAGAGGCGACCAATAACGTGTAAAGGGGGAGAGGGAAAGTATCAAGAATGGTACATTCCGGGCGTTCCCGGTTCCCGTCGTGGTGCAGTGGAAACGGATCTGACTAGCATCCATGAGGACGTAGGTTCAATCCCTGGCCTCACTCAGTGGGTTAAGGATCTGGTGTTGCCCAGAGCTACGGTGTAGTCGCAGATGCGACTCGGATCCCGAGTCGCTGCAGCTGTGGTGTAGGCCAGCAGCTGTAACTCCAATTCAACCCCTAGCCTGGGAACCCCATGTGCTGCCAGTGCAGCCCTAAAAAGACAAAAGACAAAAAAACAAAAAAAAAGTACATTCAGGACTGCCTTCAAGTCAAGATGCTCAGTCAACTCCTGAACATGAAAACCTAGAATTCCAAAAAATAATAGTAATAATAATAATCTGGACTGAAGAGTTAGAGTAGGCGTTTTTTTGCATATAGACTCTCATTGAAGCCAATAAATTGTCTAGGAGGAAAGGAGAGTTGGTGAATGGAACTTCAGAAAAGCTACCAGATAACTCCCAGCATTCGAGAGAAGTACAGTGGAAGAGGAATGAACGGAGTTGACTGACCAGGAGCGCCCGGGAGGGAAGAAGCAACGCGGAATCTCTGCATCCAAGGGACCAGCCAGGGAGGGGTGCCTTGAGAGAGGGAGGATCAGCGCCGTCAAACGCTGCTGTGAATAGAAGTGAGGTCACACCCAAACACACGGGCGAATGTAGCAAGAAGGAGGTGTGTGGAAGAGCCGGCCAGTGGAACCACGTAGGAGAAGAGAACGCCAACCTCAAACCCTCTGCGGACATGCCGTCCCTACAGCGACTTCAGCAGTTCTATCAACACCCAGCTGGTTTGGTTTGCTGTCGAGGAGCAATTACTTACGTCTCATTGCCTCTCGTTCTCTTGCTTCCAGTCCATGCAAATTCTTAATTGTGCAAATTGGAAGAGATAGTGTGGAAAAACCTTAGACAGACACAGTGTTCCTCCAAGCATTATATTTAGACTCTCCCATTAAGACTCTACTCTTACGATGCCCAATTGCCCAATGAAAACTAGAAGGGAAAAAAATCCTCCTTTTTCAGCGATGTTAATACTTGCCACTGTATGTCTTAACTGCATAGGGTGCAGGATAGTCTCTGGAAAACAGAAGCTTTGATGAAAAACTATATTATCATTATTAAATTATTAAAATAGCTTGTATCTTTTAGATGCAAAATATAAGTGTGTGTGAGCACACGCATGATGTGATTTGCTAGCGTTAAATAAACACAAAGAAAAGTTCTTCTGCCTTAATTAATAGGTGTAGGATAAAAATCTGATGAGGAAATGTTATTTTTAAATATGTTTCATTAAGGGAAACCTGTCACAATTTTTTTCCAGCTGCTATTTTCAGCCTCCCCTGCTTGCTCTGAAGGATCTGCTATAAACAGTATCCCCTGTCTTCACACCTTTCTTGAAGCTTGTGGGGGTGGAGGTGGAAACCAGCCTTTGCGCAGAGAGCAAGATGCACAAACCTCCTTTCATTTCGCACCAGCTCCCAAAAGACAAGGAACCATTTTGCCAATACAACCAACACAACTGACATTAATTGGCTCTTCACTGAGCTTGAGAAAAGGAAAGAAAACGCACGAGTAAATTTAACTGTTGGAGATAAGTCCTATTTTTCCTAAGTTCAAAACAACTTGTGAGGTTTTCAAACTTTGAAGTACTCCTCAAAGCACTCACATACTTTCAGAAAGAAATATCTATTTCCTATGAAACTACAAGTAACCCAAGGATTATTGTTTGAAACAGTAGATTAAAGATTCAGATTTATTCAGTGGAAGAGTCCGGAAAACATCTTCCTTGGGATAAAATAATGTTTAGAATGAGTCATGTTCGAATCAACTTTAGAGCCTTATATCTAATTTCTCTAGGAAATAAAATGAAGTTCAAGGCCAGTCGCACACAGAATGACTTTTCAGAATGCATTTTGCAACAGTAGGTAAGCTATTAATTTACCCTACAGTAAATGACAATAATGGAATTTCTTCAACATGATATGTAAGTTGGAAACTTTTTGCATTGGTCTCCAAATAAGAGTTTACAACCACTTAAATAATAAAAAATGTGATAAGAAATGAAATGAAGAGCTTGAATTTCATTATGTATAAATCAATTTCTTTCTTTATTAGAATTTCTTCACAAAATGTACAAAGTAATTACCCTGTTATATTGTAATTCATGCACATAAAATATTTCAGCGATGAAGGTTAATTGAAGCTCCTTCCTCATCTTTGTAAATGTCTCTAAACTGCTTTGTCTTGGGCAAATTAAAACAAAAGATATTCTTTAATAAATGCTCAGAGAATAGTGATAAAACTAACCTCATAAATGATGTTTCCTGATATATTAAAATTTTCATTTCGAATATTCTTCATTATTTTCCAGACTTATTTTATATCAAGCATAGTGCATACAGACAGAGCAAATAAATTTATGAGCCACATTTTATTTTCTTAATGCAAAAATCCAAGGGAGAAATAAAAATTACTAAGGATATTTCCAATAGTTTGATTTTTACCTTACCATGTATCATTTATTTTATTCTTTTCCTTTGATTTCATTCTAAACTTGTGCAAATATTCAGCAACATGCAAATGACTTTTTCTGTTATATTGACAGCATTATCATCTTTTCCTGACTCTTTGTTATTTAATAGTGGAAACGTGCTTAATTTGTTAGTTATTTTCTTGCATTTTGTGAACTTTTTAGAAGCAAACCAAATACAAATGTATTGTGATCTGTCCTTTCATTTAGGAAAAAACCAAAATATTAGTTTCACGTACGTTATTTGTTAACTTATCATAAGGGGACATATATATTTTCAGGAACAAATATTGTACTACATATCTCTCCAGGAACAAGAAGGAGAATTCATCTAATATCATGATGCCTTGGAATATTTCCGCAATAACACATCTCTCCTTTGCTTATTATAAAGGCCACTCGATGCGATTCCAGGAAAAGAACAATTGTAAAAAGACAATCACAAAGAAATAATGATAAGTTTCCAGCTGTAACATAAGATTAATTTAAAACTGAACAAGAGCAGAAGCCGAGAAGTAGGAAATATCTGTAAAGGTTCCAATTCAAACTTCAAAGGAATGAGAGAAATAACCAACACAAATAAGTACTTGGGTGGGGAAGGGGCAGGGAATTTTGCCTAGATTCTCCATGAATGGCGAAAACAAAATAAGTGCCTATCACTATTTGTGGATTAATACTATTAAGGAAGTTTCTTTTCCCCTCTTCCTTTCATCTGAAACCCACTTTCATTTCAAGTCCCGAGGAGGAAAGAAATACCTGAATTTAACATGCAAATAAAAGGAAATCAGTTCTTATTCACAAAAAGAAAAACTGCAGTTCACTCAGAGACGTCGCACTGGTGATTTACATTCCTTAAATCTGAAGCGCATATATTTTCAGGCACCTTTGTTGTCAAGGTTTATTTATGAAGATGTGACCGACTTCTCAATGGAAATTCAAGCCTTTCTTTTTTTTTTTTTTTTTTTTCTTTTCCCACTTAATCCACCAGGGCCAGGAAGTGGAATCTGGATTGGAAGGCTCTGTCCAAGCTCTGTCCATAATCCCCTCGTCCATCGGCTGCCATAATTCATTGTCACAGCCACACACACCCCTCCTCACAGAGCTGCTTCTGCACCCACTCCAGAGCCATGTGCGAGCTCCCGCGGTTGACGTATAGACTGAGTTCACGCGTTATCCGGTCGGAGCCTCCCGAAGAAGCACCTGTACACTGTAAGTCACCGCCGGATTTACGGCTTGTCAGGACAGCCATGCCCTCACCGCGCTGTGTCAATCACGGCCTGCAACCTTTTACTCAAAACCTTCTCGCTCTTTCTCACACCACCCGAGGAAGCCTGACATCCCATAAAATTCAAAAATGAATTTGTGTCACAGAGAGGAAAAAAAGAGACGGAAACGATCCCTGATTCAATGAAGCTAAGACCCATCGACTTTTCAATACAAGGTCCGCTCTTGTGTTTCGCATAGGGCGGTAATAAAAATCTTGTCCGCCAGCGTTTCTTCTCTTTTCCTATTTTACGTCTTTGACTTTACGTTTCCCTTTAGTAGGGAAAGGGGAGCTGTAGGGACCTACGTGGGGTCACCAGTTAGAATCCTATTGGGTGTGATGAGTTGCAATTAATGGTAAGGACAGAACAAGTGGCTGCGTGCACTTGGGTGTGAGCGCAAGTGTGTGTGTGTGTGTGTGTGTGTGTGTGTGCGCGCGCGCGCACCGGATGGAGGCCGCATCTTGAAATACCTTATCTCAGGACAAACGCAAAGAGGAAAAGCGTTTTCTGTCCCTACCAAAAGCCGCATTACTGACACGAGAATCCCTGGAATCACTCCTTCGGGCTTTTTAGCGGAAAGTCTGACACACTGTATGTGGCTAAGTGTCACATCAGCGTCTGGACCGCGGCAAGACGGGACGGACACGTGAGAGACCTGGACAGGACAAAAGCTGAGCCCGCGTCAGCATCAGAATCCCGACCCCCGGAGTTCCCGTCGTGGCGCAGTGGTTAATGAATCCGACTAGGAACCATGAGGTTGCGGGTTCGGTCCCTGCCCTTGCTCAGTGGGTTAACGATCCGGCGTTGCCGTGAGCTGTGGTGTAGGTTGCAGACGCGGCTCGGATCCCATGTTGCTGTGGCTCTGGCGTAGGCCGGTGGCTACAGCTCCGATTCGACCCCTAGCCTGGGAACCTCCATATGCCGCGAGAGCGGCCCAAGAAATGGCAAAAAGACAAAAAAAAGAATCCCAACCCCCAATCGGCAGCCTGCACCACGCAGCCGGGAGCCCAGGAGCTGCTGGCTGCGGGTGGCCGGGTGGCCGTAGAGGTCACAAGGGCAGCAGTCAGAGGCTGCGAAGGAAACACACAGCAGGAGGGCTGGGGACGCAAGCCACCCCCAACCCACGCCTCCCGCACCTGCGGGAAAGCTGCCGCCTGGGGACCGGGAAACCCTGAGCTGCCCGGCAGCAGGACTGCGGGGGCCTTAAAGGGATAAGCTGCAGCCTCGGAGCGCGGGCCTCTCTCAGCCCAAGGCCGTCAACACGCAAGAGAGCTTCCCCAAGGCGCCGACGGCGGGGTCCTCTGCCAGGGACTGGCCGCAGTTATTCCCCAGAGCCCCGGCCGCCTAAGCCTCTCGCATGCAGTCCTCACGGGCGCCCCAGGAGCCAAGCCCCTCGGTGAAGCGTTAGGGCTTCTGAGCTGATGGATTAGCTGGCACCTCCCTGGAGCACCTCGGAGGAAGCACCCCAAATTCTGCGGCCGCCTCCCTCCCTCCCGGGTTTAAGGAGGAAGCACCCCTCAGACGCCTGATCTGGGCTTGAGTGCTTTGATTTCAGGAACTGTCCACTAACAAGGAAAAAAGAGAAAAAGACACTTTAAGCCTTAAAAAGACAGACGTGTGTAATTAAGAGACTGTGTGTCCAGCCTGTCACCCTGGCTGCTAAGATGTCCATCCCACCAACTGCTGAGAGGACGATCTGTTCCAGAGCCTTTTCACCCGCATCCTTATTTCCTTAATTCTTGTTCCACATCCTAGTGAGAAGCGTTCATTCTCAGTAAAGGAAGGAATTCTACAGTATGGTGTGGCATCAGTTTCAAATTTTCTTCACGGGTTTGTGTGACTCTGTTTGTAAATATATTCAAAAAGTAGTTGTACCACAGAGCAAATGGTTCAGCACATGTTCTCGCTAAATATATTAATACAAAGAGCGTGGTTAACTTTTAAAAATGCAAAACTTAGCAGTTGTGGTTATAAAACCTAAATACAGCTTAAGAGCTACCTGCAAAACCACCTTTCTCATTTCTTTGAAAAGAGGTGTCATTCTAAACAACAGTGGTGAAGGAAAAAATATATCACCATAATGAAACGTAGTTAAATATTAGGTAATGTGGGCTAAGCAATAGGCAGCTGCAGCCAGTTTAGTAGCTTAAAGCACATACTCTGGAGCCAGACAGGCTGGCTCCCATCCCAGCTGCACCAGTTATAGCTGTGTAATCTTGCACAGGTGACTCACCCTCTCTGTGCCTCAGATTCCTATGAACTCATAAAAGCAGAAGACATGGCTTTGCTCTGAGAATTCAGTCACGTAGTATATGTCCCCAAACTTAGGACCGTTTCCTCAATCCACAGTAAATAAGTCGGTTTGGTCCATGGACAACTTTCAAGGGATGAGGAGATGAAAACCATTTTCACAATGATATTAAGATATTTCCCTTCTCCACTGAGTTGACATTTGCACAGATGGACCCACAGCAACAACGGGTTAAGCTGCGATCACCTCAGCCTGAACCACGTACGGGGACCCAGTGGTGCCAGCAGACATACTATTCACCACCCCACCGTGCCCTCACAGGGAAAGAAAAGCACTGATTTGATTTAAGATTTCCTTGATGGAGCAGTATAAACTATTAACTTTCTAAATCTCAACTTTGGATTACTTGTCTTTTTTTTACCATTCTCTGCAACAAAAAGGGAAGCCCTTGTGTGGCAGACCCAAGTACAATGGTTGTCTCAAAGAAAAGGACTCAACTAGGCAGTACTTTTTTGCTTGGAAGACGACTTTTACTCTAAAAATGGGTAAAAGAGCCATTCAGTGCAAGATAGACCATCCGATGTTCATGTACCTTCTCAGAAGTTCATGGATACAGTTGCGGATTCGCCATGGTAACTAATCTGCAGGTGATGAGCAGAACGACCTGCTGTTGAGTCTGAGTCTGGTGTAATGTGCAGGTAGAGTGAGCACAAAGGACCATTCCCACCACACCTCTGGGTGAGGCTGAGTTTTCTTCACGTCCTTCAACCAGGACAACATATCATAACTGGTGAAGGAGAAGCAGATATGAGAAGTTCTAGCACGTTTTTTAAAATTAAACTTGACATTAAAGAGAGCTGGAGGGATGTGAAAAATGTTATTCTTCTTACCATTATTATTTTAGAAAATACTTCTCTTTCCTTAAAACTGTGTCATTATACCCTAAAAGTCTCAAATTACTTGAATCATGGGAAAGTGAAAACACTGACGATATGAAAGGGAGTAATGAGGCAAGAAGTATTTACCTATAGTGCCAAGCTGCCAACAAGTTTTTCCCTGATAAGAATCTTTTTATCATGAACAGAGAGTCAACAATGCCTTCATTTGATTTATTAATGATATTTGTTTATAATTTCTGATATCCAAACTCAGTATAAGTTCCTCAAGAATAAACTGAAATGACCTGATTTGCTGCTGGCTTCTTTTTTATTTTTCCCCTTTTTAGGGCCACATCTGCCACACACAGAAGTTCCCAGCTAGAGGTTGAATTGGAGCTGCAGCTGCCTGCCTACACCACGGCCACAGCAATAAGGGATCCGAATTGCTTCTGTGACCTACACCACAGCTCACAGCAATGCCAGATCCTAACCCACTAAGTGAGGCCAGGGATCAAACCCACATCTTCATGGATACTAGTCAGATTCTTAACCCACTGAACTACAATGGGAACTCCCAACTTGCTGGTTTCTGAGTCTCAGGTTAAGAAGGTTTGAGGGTTTGGGAACTGTCCTGACCAGCCCAGTCCATCAGGCTTTATTTCAGAAGGTTCTTTTTTTTTTGCTGCAGGTAAAATGTTTCAAGCCTTTTCCCCATGCTTGGACTGAATTTGGTTCCTCCCCAAATTCATATGTGAAGTCCGAACCCCAGTACCTCAGAATGTCACTCTTTGGGGGCCTCTAAGGAAGTAATTAAGGTAAACTGAGGTCATAGGGGTGGCCCTAGTCCAGTAGGACTTGTGTCCTTGTGAAAAGAGGTTAGGACGCAGACTTAGACAGAAAAGACCAGGTGGAAACATAAGGAGAAGCTGGCCTTCTGCAAGCTAAGGCAAGAAGTCTTAGAAGAAACCAACCCTGCTGACACCTTGATCTCAGACACCTAGCCTCCAGAATTGTGAGCAAATAAATGTTTATTGTTGAACCCACTCTGTCTTTAGTCTGGTATTTGCTATGGCAGCTGTAACAACTACTACTACTACTACTACTACTACTACTACTACTACTACTACTACTACTACACACACACACACACACACACACACACACACACAAGCTTTCTCTTCAAGGTTGAGCTTCTTTGCCTCATCCAGCACCATGGCCCAAGTAGACTTTGGAATGTGGAAGTTTCACAATTAGAGATTTATCTAAATGTCTAGTTTAGACATTTGTTTCTCTGATTTTTGAATGGAATTTAATCACACAAAAATAAAAACGATAAGCATATATAAACCCCAAATAACCTCTATTCATTTCATGGGTTAGATGTAATGGTGCCTATTCAATTTAACCTACCTTTTTTTCAAAGACCTAGATATGGCTGTGTATATAATTTTCCCAAGGGACGAAGAGGAGATTAGAAGTCATGAAGTAGGAGGAGATGGAAGATGGCAGAAAAAAATGAAAAATGGGAAAATTTATAGGAATTGGGCAGAAAATCAGGGCTCTGAGGTGTTGTAAACAGAAATAAATGTAGAATTAAAAAAAAAAAACCCTATCAGATATTATAGAACTCCAAAGATTTCTGTGACCTCATGGGGATAAAAAATGCATAGTGTTGAAATACTAAAACTTATGTTTTCAGTTCCCAAATTAGTAGCACTAGATGAATAACCTTCAATTCCATATGTTTTCATGCTTTCTTGGGATAAATAAATCCAAGAATCATAAATATTTCTCCAACCTACCATACGGACCTATCCCTCTCTGGCCTCCGTCAGAGAGCCCCCCACTTAAAAGACCTTGTGCTTCCACAACACAGCAAAACGAAGCCCATGATGGCACCAAACCTTGACAAGATACGTCTGCGTGTCCAAACAGGGCAAGGTTTTCCCTCACCTTAGTCCTCATGAGATGGTTTCCAAATGATTTCCCACGTGTATGATTAAGAACAAAAACAAATTTGATATTGACCTTGACCTCCAAACCCTCCGCCCACTGTTTTCCTTCCTTCCCAGGTCATGGACACTCCATCCCGCCATCTTCCTCGGCATCGTGCTTGACAAGGCAATTCCTCTCCTACCTGAATCCAATCCAAAGTGAAAGTCTGTTGGCTTCCCCCTCAAAGTACCTCCAAAGGGTACATCTGCTCCTTCCCTTCATTGCTACGGTCCTTGGCTAGCACAGCCTCCAATGGGTCCCTTGCAATGCCCACCCCCCAACAAAGGACTCGCTTCTTGCAACCTCAGTCTCTTCACAGTCTGTTCTCCATATGGCTGCCAGGAACATCCTGTTAAAACACATCAGACCATGTAACTCCTCTGCTTAAAATCATCCAACGTGATTCAGACTGGACATCAAATTTTCTTTCATGACCTGTAAGACTCTCCCCAAGCTGGTCCCCCGTCACCTGTCTACCACCTCTCTTTAATTCTTCCCCCATTCACCCACTCCCCTGCATCAGTCAACGCGTTATTCCTAAAATGGTCAGGCTTGATTCTAGCTCAGCGCTGTCTTGTCACCTGTCCCCTTTGCCTGGAGTCACTGTTTCTCCCCAAATCTGCGTAACCCATTCCTCCACCTCCTTCAAGCATTAGCTGAGACGACACTTTCTCAGTGAGCTCCCCATCTCTCCTGTTTAACAACACACCACACCTCATGTTCTTGTTACCCTCCCTCTGCTCTTCCTTGAACAGCACTTAATAATTCCTAACATACTCTGTAGAAATAGCATATATTTAGAAATAGTTTCTAACACACCATGCCCTTTACCTACTTATTGTATTTATAGTCTGTCTTCAGGCACTAGAATTGGAGATCCACACAGGTAAGAATTTTTATCTGCTTTATTTGCCAAGATCCACTCAGGTCTAAAACAGGGCCAGTACATAAAAGGAACTAAACCAAAAATTGTTGAATTTGTTCAACCTCTCTACACATTCCTCAAGTTCAGTTTTTCAGCATAACAGAAATTCCTGCAGAGTAGGAATCAAATATTTTATTTGCTTGCTTTCTATAGAGATTTCTGAACAATGGGAAACGCCAAACAGCCAAACATATCAATGGAAACTCCAGCATGCATTCAATTATTCAGATGTTTGGTCTGTCTCAAATAAAAGTGACACAAAATGTGATTTTTCAGAAAGAATAAAGATCCTGGGCCAAAATGGATTCCACCCCCACTATGTCAGTTCTTTGCTGCTTCTCCATATTCAGGAGCTTTCTATTTCTATCTGGCTGAGGAGAGGCCAACGCAATATAGCTCACAGGCCAGTCTCTCTCCTCCAAGAAACTCCAAGTCACTCTAAAATTCTTGGCAAGACCCTCCCCTCAACCAACTGCCTTTGTTCCCAGGCAAATTTTGGAGAAAAGCAGTCTTCTTAGGAGAAGAATATTTTAAGATGCAAATGACTAATAGGGTTAACCCTTTCCTGGACCGCTGCATTTTAGAAAGAGAATTTCGAAAGCCAGGTGACTGTGTGCTAGTGTAGACAGGGCACGCGCTTCTGATATCCTTTTCCATCCCTGGCCCTATCTGGTATTCAAAATGACACATCTCTCTAACACAGCCCCCATTCTATAAGACGGCAAATCCCCACAGAAATATGATCAAATTGCTAAATAGTTGGAAGTTGACCTACTCTTTGGTCCTATTGCTGAACACGATCATAACCCTGAGAAAAGTATCTCGTGTTAGTAATTGAGTTTATTGGGAGATGGTTGTATTTGTTGCCAAAACATTGGGAAGGAAAGTGAAAAGAATCTTTCAGTCTGATATCTAGTCTACATCTAAGTAGGAGAGGGGAGAGAGAATGGGAGGGCAAAATAAATCTGAAAAAAATTCGGTTTCTAGTGTGGACTGGGGTGAATCATTAAATTATTCACCTTTAACCTCTAGTGCATTGTCATTGCATGTAACCCTAACCGAAGCACATTGGTGTGCCCGACTCTTAAAAGTTTTAGAAGCATTTCTTATTGGCGCGATTTTGCTGCATTCTAAATAGCCGTTCAACTTACATGTGCTGAAAGGTCAAATGAAATGCTTAATGGTGCTAAACAGTATTTTAACAACTTTATATGGGTATTAAGTAAATAACTAGAATATAGAAAATGCAAGTATTCATTTCTTCGGCAACTTTTATTGTTGTCATTACTAGCCTGGGTTGGCAATCCGTGTCTTTGGGGTGGCTAAAGATATTTCTCCAGTGTTATTGTAAGGACATTGTTGATTTGATTTATTACAATTATTTACCTCTTGTCTGTAATTAAAAATGGCATTTCTTTTCCCCCTTTGCTCCAATGGTTGCCCATGAAGGTGGACACTGATGGGGAAGAAACATGAACAAAATTTCAGGGGTGGGAAATTCTCTGTCGATTGAGTGTTGGTTAGGAAGGTGGAAAGAATGTGCAAAAACCTCATCCAATTTCCCTTTTAACATTGGTGCGGCTCAATTGTATATAAATTATTCCTCAGTTTAAAAAAAAGAGAATGGAAGACATATCAACTAATCTCAATGGATAGACTTTATTGGGATGCTGATTTAAATTCTCAAAACCTAAAAATTGGCACATCTGAGAAAAATAGAAACTCTTAGATATCTGATGACAGCAAAAAATTTGTGTTTGCTTTTCGTTTGCTTTAGCTGAGCAGTGGTATTTTGTTTTCGCTTTTGTTTTTAAGTCCTTACCTTTTAGAGAAACGTTTTGAATATTTAATGGTGATGTGGTCTAGTATCTGGGATTGGGCTCTAAAACATATGAGAAGAGTTAGCACTGGACAGGAGTATATATGAAAACGGATTGTTCGAGAGGAGACAACTGATGAAATTGGAAGACAGACACTGCGGTTAGCAGACTATTGTCTTCTTTTTAGAGTTTTCTATAATAACAACTTTTTTTTTTTTTTTTTGGCTTTTAGGGCCTCGCCCGCGGCAATGGAGGTTCCCAGGCTAGGGGTCGAATTGGAGCTGCAGCTGCCAGCCTATGCCACAGCCACAGCAATGCCAGGTATGAGCTGTGTCTGCGATCCTGGATCCTTAACCAGTGAGTGAGTGAGGTCAGGGATGGAACCTCATGGATACTAGTCAGATTCATGGCTAAGCCACAATGGGAATTCCTATAATAAAAACATTTTAAAAGAACATATGACATCTTCTTTACCTGTTCATCTGCCAGTGGACTTTTAGCTTTCTTCCTTGTCTTGGCAACTGTAAGTCACACTGTTATGCATATTGGGTGCATGCATCTTTCGAATTAGAGTTTCTTCTGAGATATATGCCCAAGAGTGGGACTGCTAGATCCCAGTTCTCTGGTGTTAGTGGCTGTACCAATTTACATTTCCGCCAACAGTGCAGGAGGGTTCCCTTTTCCCCACACCCTCTGCAGCATGTATTGTTTGTAGGCTTTTTGAGGATATGGCCATTCTGACCAGTGTGAGGTGATACCTCATTGTAGTTTTGATTTTTATTTTCTCTAAGATGGGTATGTATATGAAATGGAATATTATCCACAAAAAAAAAAGATAAAGTAATGTCATTGTCCGCAACATGGATGGACCTAGAGACTATTATACCGAGTGAGGTTAAAGCTGAGAAGACAAATCTCATACGCTATCACGTCTATGTGGAATCTGAAAAATGATACAAATGAACTTACATGCAAAACAGAAATAAATTCGCAGACATAGAAAACAAATTTGGAGGATGAGAGGAATAAATTAGGAACTTGGGATTAATACATACACACCACTACATATAAAATAGATAAACAACAAGGATTTTCTGTATAGCACAGGGAATTCTGCTCAATACTATAATTGAAAATAATCTGAAAAAGAATCACTTTTCTGTACACCAGAATTTGGTACAGCATTCTAAACCAAATATATATATATATATACACAAAATATATATATGTATATATATTATATATATATGGTTTTAAGGGACTCACCTACAGCTTATGGAAGTTCCCAGGCAGGGGGGCTAATCAGAGTTGCAGTTGCCAGTCTACACCCCAGCCCCAGCAACACCAGACCCCATGCCTCAGCTTGCAGCTGAGGATGGACCCCACATCCTCACGGAAACGACACCAGGTTCTTAACCTGCTGAGAGCTCCCCAACTATACTTCAGTTTAAAAATAAATTTAGAATGTTGTAAAGAACAAACAAATAAAAACCTCCGTCTTTGTACCTAATATTTTCTAAAACGTCTTTGCATCCTTTCTCCCATGTAAAGTATGGCGAAATGTTTCTTTTGCTTTAAACGCAATCTCAAATGTCACTTCCTTGTGAATCATTTATTCTGGCCTGTTCGCCTCCTGCTTCAAGCATGATTAGCGACGGCCTCCCCCAGTGGTTTTCATTATTCTGCATTAATGGGACCCCGAATCCCTTCAAACCCGCACAAAGGGAGGAGACAACACCCCCAAAGAGATTCTTGAGCCCAGAAAAAAAGCTGAGTGGTTTTTAATGTTAATAAATCCCTATATGCCTCGTCAAGGAAAATCTCCTTGTAAGAATCATCAAGTATCATTTATATGCTGAAGCACAGCAATATTGAAGAACAAATCCACAAGGTTCAAGGTCAGAGTTACCTGGGAGTCAAAAGGTTTCAAGGATGTAAGCACACATGTTAAGGGACAGATGTTCACAAGCGCGTGCACGCGCACACACACACACACACACACACAGCAGTTAAGGAATGTTAGCATCTAAGATAATGGGATCACATGGACACTTTAAGCTCTTTTCTCTCTCTGGACATTTGTAACTATGATTGACCACTGTTGTAATCAGAAGAAAGAATAAGGAGTTCCCATCATGGCTCAGTGGTTCACAAACCCAACTAGCATCCATAAGGATGCGGATTCAATCCCTGGCCTTGCTCAGTGGGTTAAGGATCTGGTGTTGCCGTGAGCTGTGGTATAGGTCGCAGACACAGCTCGGATCCCACATCCCGCATTGCTGTGGCTGTGGTGTAGGCCGGCAGCTATAGCTCCGATTGGACCCCTAGCCTGGGAACTTCCATATGCCTCAGATGTAGCCCTAAAAAGACAAAAGACCAAAAAAAAGGAAAGAAAGAATAAAACTAATCTTTAAAGTCAAATGAATGATTGTCGTTTCATCAGAAGAGGATGACAATAAGGAACGCTTCATTAGACTCCAGATTGGGAAGAGACTACAATGCAGTTAAAGACAGTCAAACAAATCCCACGTAGTCATCACTTAGCTCATGCTGAGACGGCTGTTTTGATGTGTCTCCCATGTGACTCGGGGAAGGTCCCCATATCACCTGTGAGAAACACTTGCCAAAGATATTTCATCTAAATGCAATTAAGATTTTAAACCTAAATTTCAGTTCATAGGCCATAGAGTGGATGCAGGAACAAGTTCATCATCCCCATGAGGAATCAGCTGCACAAGACCAGGAGGCCAAATACTCTACAGGAAAACACAAGACTTCTCAACATAACAACGTCAAGGGGAAAGACAAGGGGTGGAGGGGTTCATACGATGCGGGATACGCAAACCTCCATGGTGAGACTGGAAAAGACATTCTGAAGGTGAATTAGGCAAAGACGGGTATGGACGAGATGTTGGAAGCTATTAAGGAATTGACGTCAGTTTTGGTTAGGCCATGGAAGTGCGACTCTGTAGGTCCACTTTGTTTCTCTGTGATGCAGCCTGCAGTGTTCAGGGGTAAATGTCACACCGTCGACAGCTTGACATCTACAGCAGAAACAATGGGACAAAAAATTCAATGTAGGTTGTACATGGTGATAGCCTCAAAAATGGCTGGCCCCTCAAAACGGATATCCACATTCCATGTCACCTTATATGCCAGACTAAGGCACGCGGGGGCGGGGGGGGGGGGGGATCTTGATGATGAGATTAGGTTAAAGGTCTTGACCTGGGGAGATTATCCTGCATGATCCAGGTCAGCACTTGATGCAATCACGTGTCTCCTTATGAAAGGGAGGCAAAGGGATATTCGTCACTCACAGAAGAAAGAGCAGGGTGAAGATGAAGAGAGAGATTGGAAGATGCTGATCTTGAAGACTGGAGGGATGTGGCCACAAGCCAAGGAGTACCAGCCGTCACCAAAAACTGAAAGAGCCTAGGAACAAATGCTTTCCTGGAGTTTCCTGCAACACCCAGGTTTGAGACTTCTGAGCTCCAGAACTGTAAAAGAATGCCCATGTTTGTGATGATTTGTCAGCTGCAGCATTAGGAAACAAGTACTCCATTTACAGGAGTTTACTGTGATCTTATCTCTTTCCTAATGCTTGAAATTAATCATAATTTTAAAATTTAGGTCTGTAAAGGCCTCATTTTTAAGAGGCAGCTGTAGCTATTTTAAGGAGAAACAATACTACTGAAAACACCTTCAGAGAAATGGTACCATATACACCAAAATACAGGCATTAATATCAGAACATGGTCTAGATTATTTGTTAATGATGCACAAAATTTAAAAACCATCCTTTTCACCTTTATTTTTAAAACATCTTTCTTGTTTGACACTTATTAAATTATATGGAAGCTGGTGAACTGCAAATGATGTCATGGGGATAAAATATGAGAAGCTAACCCTTCCAGCACCAATTATACCCGAGTGATATGAAAAATGGCATTTGTAGGCTTTCTGATTTTTTTTTTATATTGTGGATTCCAGTCATCCTTAATTTGTAAACTGTATTTTTTGTGAATTTCCTCTCCTCCAAAAATTATAACATAAGTTATCCAAATTTACTGCCACAATCAGAGTGTATTTTGGCAAAGAAAGATATTGGCATGAAATGAAAATTGTGGCTCAGGGAAGTATGGAAACCCCTTCAAGTGATCTGTCATATTTAGTAGGAGCTTTTTTTCCCCCATCACAAGATATTTTGGCTTGGAATTTAATAACCTAGCAAGAGCAGATGAACTGTTATGTCACCATGCACTAAAGGAAGACAGAACAGAATATGTCTAATTTATAATGAATTTTCGAATTCATTTCCTTTTTTAATGGCACATGATTGTGCAGTGTCGATATTCTGGTAAGTGCTTGGCATGCAGGTCCAAGAGTGAGCCAGTAGAAATTTAGAAGCAGCTTGAAAAGAAAAATTATACACTCACCCTTTTTTAAGCCAACGTTTTTTGTGTGCTTTTTTTTTTTTTTTCCTAAGAAAGAGCACATATTTTAATCTGTGCATGAAATAGAATTATAGGTAGGGAACTGGGAATGAAGGGAGCTGGAAGTGGAGTGAAGTTGTGGAAATATTTAAAGACAGTGAATAATTCAAAATGTAATTGAAGCTGGAAGGCAAATCCACTCTTGCATTTGAATGTTCATGTGTCTGACGTCCTCGTAGTTCACACCACGTGAGCAGAGTTACAAACCCACGTTTCGCCGGGACATCGAAGTCCTGAGTTGCTGGGGAAAGCCCAGCTGACTCTCCTTTCGTGTACTTTCACCTTCTTTCCCCTTCTGGCCCATGTTCGGAAGACCTTAGCTCATCTGTCGGATTGACACGATGCAGGTGCTGCCCAGGGAACCTCTTGTCTCGCAGAGATCTCCCTTTGGGAGGCGGGAGAAAGGATGGAGAGAAATGCCCGTTTTCCGATAGGCAGGGATGACAGTGCGACTGGACCTGCGCCAGGAGTTCTGTTTGATTTGGCACGTAGCGCACGCAGGGACCACGCACGGGCAAAGCAAAATAGATGTCAAAGCAGGCAGGGAGCCACGCACGAGGACTGTCAACATTCCCACGTCGTCTTGGAACCGCCTCATGCAAGGACAGTATTACACAGTAGCAGGAGCAAAATCCTCAAGTCAAATTCAGTTCTGCTGCCATGTCTGAATACTCGGTAAAGAGTCCCCGTCTGGTGCAATAAGGAAGTCCCAGGATGTAGAGAACACATAATGCAATTCTCCTGAGTTAATACATAAAAGCTATAATTTGTTTATGCACAGGAAGGCACAATACTGTACAGATGGAGTGCCACTAGTTAATATTGGGATGAAGCTCATAATCCAATCTCTAAAATAATGGGGTTCTTTAGAATTTAACAAAATTATTCCAAAGTTTATGTAGAAGGATATGCTTTTAAACAGGAAAACTCGGAGGAACAAAAAGCATAGCAGAATTCCGAATAGTAATTAAAATGGTAGGCCAGAGCAACAGTGGTGGTGGAAAATAGAGCCTAGACCAAAGCATCTACGTGGGTGGATACAGGAAACAGCACAGGATAAAGAAGGCTGGCAGGTGAATGGGAGGAGACACATTGACTGCTTACAATTTTGGCAGAGCTCACCGGCCATTTGAAAAATCAACGAATAAATCTGCATTTTTTACCTCACTTTCTTACAACTAAAATCAACTCCAGATGGAACAAACACTTGAAGGTAAAACATTAAGAAAATGGAAGAAAAACATCAAAATGTTTTTTTACCTTTGGCCAAGCAAGTTTTCTAAGACCACGGCAAAGCCTCTAAAGTCCAAGATAGGTAATTTGTATACACATATCTAAAGACGGAAATTAACTCTGAGTCAGAAAAACCCATGTTAAAAAGTGAAAGGAGAAACCGAAAAATATTTACAACACGTCTGACGGCCACTAATTTTCTTGACAATGTGAAACCATCTTATGAGTCAACAGAGAAAAGAGGCCTGATCTATTTTTGAGAGAGATAAAAGGTTATTTCACAGAGGACAAAATAAGTGGCCGTTAATCATTTGAAAACCTAATCAAACTCACAAATAATTAAATTCAAATAACAATGAGATATCATTTTTCAACTATCAAATTGGCAAGCGTTAAAAGATTAATAACTCCCGGTGTTGGCAAGAATATGGGAAAACAAGTTCTGTTATATGTTACGACGGGGACTGCAAAAATTTGCTAATTTCTTTGGAAGGAAAGATTGCAATATCTATTCGATGTTTATTGTTTCCATTCTTTAACAATTCCACTTCTAAGAATTCATCCAGCTGAAAAACTCATGAAAATATACCAAAAAAAAAAAAAAGGACACTCTTTGCAACATGGTTTTGAATGGTGAGAAAAAATAGGAACTCTTTGAATTTTTATCAATATAAAGGATAATTAAATATGCCAACACAGAATGACACCCAAGATATAGTGCCAAGCATAAAAGAGACAGTTGGCAACCTATATATCTTCTATAAAGCCATTGTTGTTACGAAATTATATGTCTAGAGATTATATATATATATATGCAATATACAAATCAGAAATAATATACGTCAAACAACAATGGTTTCTGAATATTAAAATTGTGAAAGACATCTCTAGATGCACTAGGAGTGTGGAAACAGAACGTGTACACTCGGAGGCCTTTCAGGAGGACAAAAACAAAGAGCCCAGGACAACAGCAGCTCCCCAACCCACTGCAGGGTAAGGAGAGCTACGTCAGCCCCACCCCCTCCTCTGGGAGGCCCGGCTCAACCTTCCCGAAAGGCCAGGCCTTGGCTGCCAGCCCTGGGAGGCACTGGTGGGAAATTGTAGAGCAAGAATAAGAGGTCAGGCTGCTGCTTCCTTCCTGTTTTGATGCTGTGTCTTACCAAAATTTAAAAAAAACAAAACAAAAAAACCTGGCTTTAGTAAAGAGAGATTGTATTCAAAAAGCCTTGGTGGAAAGGATCAGGGAGCCATTGCCACACAGAGAATGTCCTGCTGAGACATGCAGGCGTCTTGAGTTAGGCCAAGAGAAGGTTTCCCTTTTTTCTAGAAAGGGCTCATCAAGGCTAGGAAGACCCAGATGTGGGGGGATCAGGGTGGGGGGTGGATTGGACAGGAGATCTGAGAACGTTCTACGGGGGGCCAGCCAGTTCTCAGGAGGGGCCGTCCGCTGGCTCAGGCTGAGGGTGGACAAAGTTCAGGCGCCCGGGGCAGGAAAGAAGTTTCTCCAAAGTTTGATGAGCACGGATTTTATTCTGGTGGATCCGTGGGAATAAGCAATTCAGCTCATCATTTATGAGGCAGAGAAAGGGAGCAGGGGACCTGCGTCTGGCCGTGTCCTGGGCAGACAAAGAGGCATCGGGGCCTTATCTAGTCCCATCGGGAAGGGCAGTTCCTGACAGGAAGCAGTTCCCAGAACACAACGGATGGAAGATCCTTAACCTTTGCTGTTTCCCAGGACTGCGGGGCCCGAGTAAAGTTCAGGACTGGGGGTCTCTGGCAGTGCCCGCATCTCTTTAACCAGAGCTCTCAGGGCCCTTCCACATGAGGACAGCCTTGGGGACAGTTCCTCTGCCTGCCTCCCCATGACGGCCAGGGCCTCCACGCCCCTGCGGGCTCCCCAAGCTACCGCTGGAACGTCCATAAAGCTCTCATCGTTTGTCTGGGCTTAATCCGGAGTCCTGCCAGGGCCCTGCAGCTTTATCACAAGCACTTGCAGAATTGACCCCACTCTCCATTTGGAGCTAAAATTTCTTTCAGAGAGGGCAGCTGCTTACAGGATAAATAAGGCCAACGTTGAGTTGCCAAGAGAGAGAAAAGGAGTTCCTGCTGTGGCTCAGCAGGTTAAGAACCCAACACAGCGTCCATGAGGATTCTGGTTGGATCCCTGGCCTCGCTCAGTGGGTTAAGGATCAGGCGTTGCTGCGAGCTGTGGTGTAGGTCACAGATGAAGCTCGGATCCAGCATTGCTGTGGCTGTGGCCTCAGCTACAGCTCTGATTCAACCTCTAGCCTGGGAATCTCCATAGGCCACAGGTGCGGCCCTAAAAAGAGAGAGAGAGACAGAACCTTCTTCATCTATTTTTGGAAAACTGCCTAAAACCGTATCATGGTTAGTGTGTTGTAAAATGGTCCTAATTAGCTTTCTGCTTAAATACAGTCCTTAAACATGAGTTTATTGTTGTCAAAAAGCATTATGAGGCACCTACAGGACCCACTGTTAATTAGAAGCATAAAAACAAATGAATACATGGGCAGTGGGGTCCTTAGGGATAACAGGGTTTATTGGTATTTTTCGATGCATCACCCCAGGCCAAAGCCAGGAGGGGGAATTTGGGAGCCACCTCTGGGGGGTAGCCTCCCCTTCCCCCTCCTCCCCCTCCCCCTGCAGGAGGGAAGAGGCCTTTCCTGCCCTTCTCCTCCATCCTGCCCTCCTCTTATCTCCAGAAAAGCCTTCCTGGTTTTTCTAAACAGCCTGAGACTCTATCAATCACGGCCTCCAAGCCAAGTTGTTAATACGGCCAACGTGGAAAGCAGTGAATCTGGGATTCTATTCTCAAATGAACAGCCCGACTACGAGGCTTACAGGTGTTTGGGGAAACACTTCAGGTTTGAACATCCAGGGCTGAGGCTCTCCTTGATCCTTCCCTCTATGTCCCTTTGGTAACAAGGCCCCACCTTCGTCTCGGCAGAGGACGTCCTGGGTGATGCTGACTCAGTCTTAAACTCACTCTGGCAAAAAAAAGAGCCCGTTACATGACGTTTCAATATTGACGTCATTAGGTATCACAGCGAAGCACAGCATCTGAGTTAAAACGAGCTGCTGGCAATTGCAATATGAGCCTTCAGGAACAGCTCAGCTACAGGACACGGGGCAGTGCCGGGCAAGACCCAGGAAGCGCATCCTCAAGTATGATGCAAGGTACCTTTTTTTTGGCCACACCCATGGCATTCAGAAGTCCCGGGCCAGGGATCCAACCCAGGCCACAGTGATGATGCCGGATCCTTAACCACTAGGCCACTAGGGAACTCCCCTCCTTTTTTAAAACTGAAGTCTGGTTGATTTACAATGTTGTTAGTTTCAGGTGTACAGCAAAGTGATGCAGTTTTATGTATGTATATACATATATATGTATATACATACATAAAAATATATTCCTCTTCAAATTCTTTTCCATTATGGGTTATCACAAGATCGTGAATAGGTAAACAACAGGATACCTTTTGTTGTGATAAATCAAGATGTGAGGAGGAGGTGCAGGAGTAACACACAGCGGAGTTGCAATTCTATGTACATGCCGTCAATCGCATTTACAGAACCAGCCCAGGTAATGTTTGTGTGGCTTTTGTGTGTGTGCAAATGTGTGTGTGTGTGGCGCTTTGTACTGGCACAGCAGCCATAAACCAACAAAAGGACCGACCCTTACTCTATATACGAAACAAGGGAACAACAAAGCCCTGAGACCTAACATCATTTTGCAAGACGCTTGTCAGGAAGCTTGAAGATGAGATGGATTTGCGGCCTTCGAGTACACAGCTCGGAGGCATCCTGAGAGCCCGCTTGCAATCACTCTTGGAACGCTTTGGCATTCAAGGGGGCACGAGATTCACATCTCTTCACTGATCTGCATAGTCTTACGCAACAGGAATAAGAGTAGAATAACAGAGCAGTGGAAATGGAGTTTATTAACTTTTGAGGCTATAGCAAAGAGTTTCAGAATCTTAAGACTGAAGTTTTGGGAGTTTTTGTTTGTTTAATCTTTTTTACAGCCACACCTGTGGCACGTGGAAGTTCCCGGGCCAGGAACTGGAGCCTGCCCTACAGCCATGGCAACACCGGATTCTAGCCGCATCTGTGACCTGCTGGATCCTTAACCCACCGAGCAGGGCCAGGGATCAAACCCAAACCCGCATCCTTACAGAGACGCTACGTTGGCTCCTTAACCTCCTGAGCGACCATGGGAACTCCTTAAGACTAAACTTTAATCATTGCAAACAAGGCAGAAGATGGTGTGTGCAAACCAGTGTGAAGCTGGGGGGCGGGGGGGGGGGGGCATGGACCAAGGATATTATTTAGCCAAATTCTGCAAGCTTCGATAATCTTGAAACCGTGTCCCCATGATGCTCACCAGCCTGTCATCAAGTGTCAACACCCAGTTTCAGGAATCCCCTTCAGTTCGCAGAGCCATCAGTGGGTGACCTCAAATCCCTTACTGGCTAGAAACCAAGGGCCTATTTCATCAAGTTGCACAGTCAATGGACTGGGGGCAGGTTCCTTATGAGAGAGGTCCTTCCGGTTCTGCACATCCGCCAAAGCAGCCTCAAGTCGTGGACTCCCCTGGATCATCAGCATCGGGATCTGTGACTTTATAAGTAACCGCAGAACATGAATCTGCAAACCGTTCTTCTTGGTGGAGGCTGGATGCTGACATAGAACAGGGGGACCTGTCATCGCCCCTGGGACACAGGCTGCTCTGGTTGTCGACTGAGGTCAATTCAAAAGTAGACACTGCAAACTGAAAACAGAACCAGGAAGACAAAAGATGGACAGTAACCAGTTCTGTCTAAGAGCTGCATCATTAACCACTCGACGGGAAGAGAGGTTTTTAGTTAACCCACGATTTGCGAGGTAATTACGCCATGAATTATGTATCATTTTCTTCAAGTATTTGTACATAATTTAGCTCTTAAGAACGTCTCGAGTTCCGTGTGGTTCATCCCAGAACATGAATTCAATTCTTCTTGACTAATCCTTTTGTTTTTCTTGTAAACCCCAAGTGACAAGAACCTACTTGGATATTACAATAAAAAGTTACCTCAATTTCCAACACCACAAAGGGTGCAGATCACAAAGACAAAATGGGACCCAGATCAAAAAGAAGAGGACTCGATTTGTGACTGCCTCTACTCATGAATGCCCCTCTTTTTATCGGCACATAGAATTTCAGGAGAAAAGAAACTCAATCGAACTTACATATTTGTTTTTTGAAGGCTCCCGTGAACATCTAAAGCAGTAATGCTACCACTCATTATTAATTTCTTTCAACTATTGAATTTCAGCTATTATCTTCAAAGAGTTTTAATTCATAAATAACCCCAAAGTGTCTCCCCTGAAATATAATTCACAGAGACATCATTAGTTGCATATGATGAGAAACTGGGCAAAAAAAATTCAGCAACTTCTAACCAACTTCTGAATAAACTGATCTGAGGGACTTGATAACTGTATGTGCTATTTCACCTAAAAGTAGGATCACTAATCAAAAAAGCTGAAATGCTAAAGCCAGGTGAGAACTGTTTTTCACTATGGGATTGTTCGTTGGTTTTTGTTTGTTCTTGTTTTTGCTTTTTAGGGTAGCATCTGCAGCCTATGAAGTTCCCAAGCTAGGGGTCGAATCGGAGCTGCAGGTGCAGGCCTGCGCCACAGCCACAGCCACAGCAATGCCAGATCTGAGCCACGACTGCAACTTACAACACAGCTCGCAGCAGTGCCAGATCCTTAACCCACTGAGTGAGGCCAGGGATTGAACCCGCATCCTCATGGGTACTAGTCGGGTTCACAACCCAGTGCGCCACAACGGGAACTCCTGTTTGGTTTTTTTGGCTGTGTTAAACAGTGAACTTGTCCAATTCTTCCACTAACCATTACTAGGTTATTTTATAAATGACAGAATGAAACTATTCACACAACTTGGCATCAACCTGGCCAGAGATTGTCATTCTTTTAACAAAGATTGAAATGTACTTGATTCCTGGTCTTGCATTAGGTCGTGTCTTAATACAAATGCATGAAGAGATGTATCATTTAGAAATTGTTCTGATGCCTTGAACTTAATGATCTAATCACACTTTCATCATTATTATGAAGAACGAACACTTGTCAGGTAATGGAATTAAACTCAAATAGAAATGCTCATATGTTTAATGGCTAATTTGGAAGAATAAGGTTTTAAAATTCAAAATTCGTTTAACAAAGAACTATTGAATAATTATGTTCATGAATATAGCATTTTAATCTAAGAAACACGTGAGTATTTTAAACATTGAACATTTTCAGAGGCATCCACTCCAAAAAAAAGCCATCTGTTTCAGTACACCTGCCCACTATTTGGTTGGTTTTTCAGTCTCAGTTTTCCTACTGTTTGATAGATCTTTCAACCCTTTTTTTTCCCCCTGGGAGCAGAGCTGTACCTGCGTTCATTCTAGGACTGATGTCTCATCCACTTTACGCCAGTTTCTTGAGAATCAGATCAGCATACGTGCAGGATCAGATCAAATCTCCAATGCAAGCCCTTCTCCTCGTGCTTCTTGTTCATCCAACATGAGGGGCTGAGGTTATTAAAACGCGAGTCTGTTTTATGTAACGCGGTAAGAACAGATGAAAAGGGATGCTCTTTTATCCTTGAGTGTCACAAAGGGTCAGAGCGAAGGCAAGAAGGAGAGCCCTGTGCTATAGCTGACTCATTTCAGTAGCTCGCAGAGCCAACTGGTAAACTTTCAGGAATTTTACAAGCAGGCTGTTAAACCATCACCAGCTTGAAATTGACCATAAGAAGAATATTTAGACTGTTTTCCTCCATGGAAATTACAACCAGGGTTTGGGCGGCAGCAGGGGAGCCCGTTGTTAAACATTCACCAGCACATCACTCTGTTAGAGAAGCAGCAGTTTATGGAATGTCTCCTATAGTATGTACCACTTTCTTTCTTTCTTTCTTTTTTTTGTCTTTTTGCCATTTTCTTGGGCCGCTCTCGCGGCATATGGAGGTCCCCAGGCTAGGGGTCGAATCGGAGTTGTAGCCACCAGCCTACGCCAGAGCCACAGCAACGCGGGATCCGAGCCGCGTCTGCAACCTACACCACAACTCACGGCAACGCCGGATCCTTAACCCACTGAGCAAGCGCAGGGACCGAACCCGCAACCTCATGGTTCCTAGTCGGGTTCGTTAACCACTGCGCCACGACGGGAACTCCCCACTTTCATTTTTTAAAAGTTGCACTTAATTCTCACATCAACACTGTGGGGATGTGCTGGGGGTTGGGATGGAAATGCTATAAAATTGGGTTGCGATGATCATTGTACCGCTATAAATGTAGCAAAATTCATTGAGTAATTGGAGGAAGAAAAAAAAAAAAACACTGGAAAATAGGCATTGTTACTGCCATTTTTTCCCCCCAGGGAAGCAAACTGAAGCTTGGATAAAGAACTTGCCAGAATTTAAACCATTGCCTGAAGGGTTATAAAGTCTAAACTAGTTGTCCTCTATGCCTTACCAACCTCCATCTGCTTCACCCTTTATTCCCATAGGCTTTTAGGGTTAGAAGAAATCTTAAATGTTCCCCAGTTGATTGTAATAAGCCCCAAATAGTTGTCTTACCTATGCTGGAACATTCCCAGTGACAGAATTCATGACTCAACCCATTCAGAGTTTCAAAGCCACTATTCTTAGAAAGTGATTTCTTATTGTGAATAGAAAATTCCCTTTTGCCTCCAACCATTGATTCTTTTTCTACCCATAGAAAATTCGAGAATAGTAGACACTCTTCAGGCTCCTGTAAGCCTAGCCTCCCAGGAGACCCACCAACAGAGCAAAAACAAATACATTTGTCTTAGCGTCACCACCTGCCTTTACACGGTCCCACCATCCATCCTGCAGACACGTTTGTTGATCAGCTAAGCAGAGATGTTCACCAGACTACAGAGGAGTAAGGCCTTAAGAAGCTCTCCTGGAGTTCCTGTCGTGGCCCAGTGGTTAACGAATCCGACTAGGAACCATGAGGTTGCGGGTTCGGTCCCTGCCCTTGCTCAGTGGGTTAACGATCCGGCGTTGCCGTGAGCTGTGGTGTAGGTTGCAGACGCGGCTCGGATCCCGCGTTGCTGTGGCTCTGGCGTAGGCCGGTGGCTACAACTCCGATTCGACCCCTAACCTGGGAAACTCCATATGCCGTGGGTGCGGCCCAAGAAATAACAACAACAACAACAACAAACAACAACAACAACAAAAAAAGAAGCTCTCCTACCTAGACCCCTCTCATTCCAGACGTGGTCCTCAGACCAGCAGCAACAGTCGCCCTGAAGACCTTGTTAGAAATACAGTCCTAGGTCTCTCTAAGACCCCCAGGCCTCATGAATCAGAATCTCCATTTGAACAAGATCTCTAAGTGACTCTTTTGCACCGTAAATATTAGGAAGTCTTGGCCTCAGCTGAACTGAATACTTGGCTTCTCTAAAGCACTAAGCTTCCATTATTCTCCATTACTCTTATTTTAATGAGGTATTTCTCTTAAGAGCCAAGAAGCACCTCCACACCTCTGGAGCTGGCACTCTTCTATATAACTCTCATTCTGTTTTGAACGTGGTTCTGAAACGGTAGCTCACTTAGACCACAAGTGTTCACCTTGGGTTCACATCATTTGTCAGAATTCAGAGACAATTTTTAACCACGATCAGAAAAAGCCCCCAAAGTGCTATGATTCCGATAAGTAGTACACGGATCGGGTCGTATTTTGAGCGCTGGATGTGACTGCCTGTGTAGGTTTCTCTGCAGTCTGCCTTCGGGGTTCACGCTGCAGTTTCCCTTTGAGGGTGTCCTCCCCAGAAAGCCACTGCAAAGGAGGAAAGTCTATTCTTTACCCCCCGCCCAGACACTGTCAGCCCTTCTTAAGGGAACTGCAGTGACAGCCACCCAGAGTGGGGGGAGACGGGTTTTCTTTTTTGCTCCTGGAGAGTTCCTAGACATATTTATCTAGTCTTTGAAGAAATGGCCTTTGACCTGAGAGTTCACCCCCTGAGAGGACAGAAGTCTTTTTAGTCTGTGATGGCTGTGACTTAAATCTGAAACACAGAGGTAGAAGCAAAAAAAAAAAAAAAAAAAACCCAACAACAAAAAATCCGCAAAAAATGCACGGGGCAAAGCAAGGCAGTGCTCAAGGTGCCATTTTAACCTGGGACCGTCCTGGACATTTTAAACACACAGGTTTGCTTGGAAACCTAAAACACTGCCCAGAACCGCCCTGGGGGGCACACACACCACTTATAACAGGGGCACTGGCCTTCAGGCGGCGCACACGCATCTCAACACCTTAACACCATGATCAGCAACCCCCCAGCCTTTCTTCTGAGAAGACATTTTTTGTTGCCAGGGTTACGCTCCTTTCTTCTCCGATACATGGTAATTAAATTATTCCTGAAAAGTAAGAACATCACAACACTTTACAGGAGAAAGCCTCAGAAAACAGTCACTACACATGACTAAATTTTTAGCCCCATTAACATCCCAAGCCACTTTCTGGTTTGTTTTTACTCACTTTTGCTTTCTTAACTCCTTTTCATTTTCGAAGTTAAGGGAACGCATTTCATGAGCAATAATAGGAAGCCCTCACTCTGTTCTGTAGAGCAGTCTGAGGCCCCGTCAACAAAGCACCAGGGACTGGCGGGTTGACACAACCAGGGCGATCTTCTCGCAGCTCTGGATGCGGGAAGGCCCAACAGGATGCCCGGGGCTGGGCTGACATCCTTGGCTTCTCTCCTTGGCTAGGGTCGGCCACCTTCGCCTGCATTGCTGCCCCTGGCATCCTCATAAGGACCTTAATCATGGGGCTTGGGCCTCACCCTGGCAGCCGCGTTTTGATCGCATCACCTCTTTAAAGTCCCTGACTCCACCATTGGTGACATACTGAGACACTGGGGGTGGAGACGCCAACATCCGGATCCTGGGGAACGCGATGCAGCCCATAATACTGTGTCAGACGCTCCCCACGCTTTCAGGTAGGAGCTCGTTTAACTCCCGCACCCCCCCTAGGGGCACACCCAGTGCCGCCCCCTAGCACCGACCAGGCACAGAGCCCCACAACCACCCCGCTGGGCCCAGAGTCAATATGCCCGCGGTCTCGCTGATTGTGACTTTCATTCAGCGCATCACTGGCAGGTGAATCAACGCTGTGATGTGTCTGTGCTGAGAACTCTCCCCCGACCCAGTGTTCAAGTCCAGAAGGCGGAGTTTTCTGCAGCCTTTGGACCGAGCTCGACCTTTTCTGGTCCCTCCTGGGATGAGGTCCATTCCTGCCATTTGCGCAGAAGCCTGTGGGGGTGCAGGAGCACAGGTGTCTCCTGGAAGCTGCCCGCCACGCCCCTTTCCCACCCCACCTGCGGTGACGTCACGCAGCAGCCTGGCCCGAGGCTCTGGAATGAGAATTTACACCACCACTGCAAATCAGGGCTTACTTTCTGCTGGAGTACTAACTCCCTCCCCTAGCAGTGTGCTCATGAGAAACGTGCTAATCTCTAGACTTCTGCCGTGAATCCTTACCCTGAAAACATATTTATTTCCTCCGTAAACTTTGCAACAACCTTTTCTGTTTTCTCTAAGAAAAAGAGGTCGGTTTTTCTTACTTCATCTGTTAGCAAAATACATAAATTTTCATTGTGCTGTTATGAAACATATATTCACTAAACGCTCTTTAAATGCCCTTAATCGGGAGTTCCCGTCAGGGCCCAGCGGAAATGAATCTGACCAGGAACAGGAGGTTGACAGTCCGATCCCTTGGCCTCACTCAGTGGGTTAAGGATCCAGCCCTGCCATGAGCTGTGGTGTAGGTAGCAGATGCAGCTCAAATCCTGCCTTGCTGTGGCTGTGGTGTAGGCTGGCAGCTGTACCTCGGATTAGACTCCTAGCCTGGGAACCTCCATATGCCACGGATGAGGCCCTAAAAAGCAAAAATGAATAAATAAAAATAAATGCCCTTTATCACCTAAAGGATGACCAAAATGTCATAGGTGTTACAAGTTTTTCGTGCAAAATTTACATATTATATAAATACATATACATAACTACATGGGTACACATGTTAATACGTGTACCAAACTCAACTCATGTTCAGTCAATGTAAAGTTACATCACTGAATATAATCTTAAATCAATGACATCTGAATTATCAATAAAAATTATCAATAGAAGTTTTCGTTAAGTATTAATTATAAAATTTATGATGAGGTCTTCAGTTTCGGGTCATATACCTTGATTTCCCCATTAATGGAGTAGATGAGGAGTTCCCACTGTGGTGCAGTGGGTTAAGAATCTGGCATTGCTGCAGCTGTGGTGTAGGTCACAGCTGTGGCTCAGTTGATCCCTGGCTCAGGAATCTTCATATGCCGTGGGTGCAGCCAAAAAAAAGTAGACGAGGAGTTCCCTGGTGGTCTAGTGGTTTAAGGAGCCTGTGTTGTTACTGCCGTGGATTAGGTTCAATCCCTGGCCCAGGAACTAACGCATGCCATAGGTGCAGCCAAAAAAAGTTTTTTAAGTAAAAAATAAAGGAGATGAATGTCACTGGCCTTTTGAGGATGAATGTACATTCCTCCAGAAAGAAATAACAGTGTCCCACACTGGAAGTATCCTAGGATGGCACCAGGAGACGGAGCCTCAGATGTCCCTTTTGGAACTAGTAGGCTAAGATTTTTATTATTCTTTTTAGGTCCAGAGTCCCTCCAATCTGGTCCTCATACTGAGTCCCGTTTCTCTCCCAACCCACATTTCCTGGGGTCCTCCAGGGGACAGGGAGCAGCTCTGAACGGCCCAGGAGTCTTTCCGTGTGTACACATTTACACATGCTGGTGTCACAGGTGCTGTATTTCATTCCGCCAACCCTTTAATAACTGTGCCCCGAGAGGAAAACCGACTTCAGACATCATAATTTGGAACAAGAAGGACAGAATTTGCAACTCTTTAAGCTTGCAACCTACCAAACTGCTGGCTCCTTGTATCTTGGTGATGGAGGGCAGGCAGGCAAGAATCCAATTTCCATCTCTGCCACCTTCACGAAGCATCGTTTGCTGAGGACCTATCATGCACCAGGTTCTGGGACAAGGGCTTTCTCACATTACCTCACTTGATCCTTGATGCAAGCACGTGGGGCAGTGATGCCATTTTCATCTCCTGGAGGAAGATGCTGAAGCTCAAATGAACAAACCGACTTGTTTAAATTCATCTCCCTCGTGAACAGCAAGGCCAGGATTCAAAGCCTGAATTAGCTGGTTGCAAGGTCTGACCTCTCTCCCTCAACCGTGGGCCCTGTAATTCTGGAATCCGTGGCAGAATGTTAAAACTGGAAGGTCATCAAGCATGAGATCCTGGGTTTCCAGGGAAATCACAAGTTCGGAGGGAAAAATCCCTATGGACAGGATGAAATAGATCTCTTCCCTTCACCTTTGAACAGACAGGGGGGCTGCTCTGTCATCAGCCTCCTGTGAACCTCTGTGGAGGCCTGCTCTGTGTTCCTTTTACTCATTTGTAAACAAGATTCATTCTTACCCCCAACCTGCCTCACGGGTGGTGCAGATGAATTATATAAAGTCTCTAAGAGTCTTTGAGCACATCAAAGACAGCGCTGTATAAATACTATATTATTATATGTGTTCCCATAGGAAGCATCTCCAGGACCCTTTGATCCATAAATATTTCATTGACTCAACCCAGCCAAAGCCATCCTAAGGTAATTGACCACAGAAAGAGTTCAAAAAGTAATGCATTCTGCATCCCTATCACAGCGCTCTCTTGTCTTAACTCTTTAATTTCAACTTTTTTTTTTTTTTTTGGCTGTGCCCATGGCATATGGAAGTTCCTGAGCCAGGACTCAAACCCACACCATGGCTGCGACCCAAGCCACAACAATGGCAATGCTGGATCCTTAACCTGCTGCACCACAAGGGAACTCCTCAACTTATTTGTTAAAATAATTTTATATTATGTTTTATGTTTTCGATTTTAGGGTAAGCGTGTACCAATACATAATTTTAGGTTCCATAAGAATTCAGTGAATATGCACATACACTGCAATGGTGCAGAATCATTAAAAAAAAAGTCATATTTTTAAGGAATAAGAAACCCTAAAATATTCAGGTGTCTGCCCTTAAAAATAATATTTGATACCCCTAGATCCATTTTTCTGCTTTTATAGCTTTTAGGATTTAATTTCATTCCATTTCTAAAAGAAATGCAACAAACATATTTTCACATCATTTGAAGAAGGAATACATTTAAACTATATAATTTCCTAAAGAATCAAATTCACTGTTACTTTCCATCATTATTGGGATGCTTTTTCACTTATTAGAAAAAGATAAGGTATGTTATATTTAACTAAATTAACTTTATTTTTTATAAATACAGAAAAGCTCTCCATCTTCAAGCCCCAAAGGAATCTGGGACAATTAGCAGCTGGTGATATATTTTTACAGACGAATATTCTTCAGCCAAAATTATGAATTTTCGTGAACATATTTAAAGGCAAATCCTTCTCAAAAATTACTAAAGATGAAAGAAAATTTTCAGAATTTTGAAGTAATACTGTAATTACAGATCCGAAATATTCTAACAAATATAAATGTCTGCAATCCCTGGGGCGAAGAGGGGAAGCATACCTGCAAGCTACAATGAGCTGGTTTCATTGTTTAATCTCAACCATTTATCTGGCTCCTACTCTGCTGACTCAAAAGAAAAAAAAAGAAAAAAAAAAACTGAGAGAAAAAAACAAGGGAGAGGAATTGCGAGGGGTGAGTTCATTCCCCCAAAGGTTAAATCAGTGGGAGTGAGTGTTCCCACTCAGCTTTGTAGCCGACGTGGACTGACGCTTGGAAAGACATGTCAATCATCAAGATCATTACCGCAAAAAAAGAAGAAGAAGGGAAAAAAATGATTTCACAAGCATCTATGCATGTGGTATCCTATTAGACCAACCCGGCCACGGAAAATGGAGATTTGCTTTTATCTTCATACTTTGATAAGTGGGAAAAGTTCTAGAAGAATATTTTCTTCTTAACATACTTGCCTCCACCCCTGTTGCTCTCTCGTTTTATTCCAGCAATAACTGCTTTTTGTTCCCCCAAACGGGATACCCCAATTTATAGTGTTTAGTTACTTGTCAGCTCATGGATGTCTTGCCAAATCTGTTACCCGCAAAGGATCATGCTTCCATCAACAGTAACATTTTAGGACCTGGGTGACATTTCACATGCAATTCACAAGTCACTTGGGTTCGATGTGCATGTTCAGTAGTCTGCAGCTGTCCCATGAATTATTGCCTCCTCCAGGAGACAGAAATGCTGCCTCAAGGCTTCATAGAGCTCCTCTTGGACCATAGCCAGGGTAAAGAATAGTCATATGCTCACCAAAACATGCTCTGTATACACCAGACACATCAAATTTGTCATTTTTATTAGCCCTTAAAACATATCCACTCCATCACTACCACAAATAACTACTGAGTACCTGCAAACGTTCTAGGTGATGGAGATATAACACAGAACATGGAGCCACTTTCCTGGAGGGAACGTGGATCCTTAGTAAGCCAACAAATTATCTGTAGTATAAATTCAGAGAGTTGCCTCGTTTATAAGAGACCTTAAAACATGATTGGAGGATACAAACTGTCTGGTGGGGCGAGGAGGTTATCGGGAACAGCTTGCTTTAGGAGGGGACATTCTAGCGACAAACTTGAACGGGGAAAAAACTAGACTGTTCAGAGTCTGTCGGAAGAAGTCCAGGATCAGGCAGAGCTGGAGTGCCTCGGAGGCAAAAGCACGGTGATAAAGGAAGGGCCGAGGCAGCCGAGGAAGACCGGGAGTTGATCCTGCAGGAGCCTTAAGGTTTGGATTTTCATTTCAATGTAAGGGAGACCCTTTCAAAGTTGTATGCAGGAAATGAAATGATCTCTTTTACATTTTTGGAGGAGCCTAATCTGTGTGCCAGATAGACAGTCCAAGAAAAAAGGATGCCTGCCAGGAAACTATGTCAATGCTGTTGCCAAGAGGGGTCCGGGAGAGAGGGGATGGCAGCCTGAGTGGGAGGTCATGGAGGAACCGGGGGCTGGGTTGATCTGGGTCTTTGGAAGGAGATGCCAAGATGGGACACACTGGGCAAGGATTTTATTACAGGAAATGCCTGTGGAAGGCCATGGAGAGGGAGTCAGAATGGGCCGGGAGAGTGGTCGGGGGCCATGCAGGTACAGGCTGGGCCGAAGCATTGCAGACTGCCCTGGCATCTAAGGGAGGTTTGATGAGCCTGCGGAGAGTCCACGAGCCAAATCAGCTGACAAGGAAGTCTCCCAGGAATGGCTGCTTTAGTGGCTCTGCCACGCAGGCCTGAGCATGGAGCAGCCCTCCAGAGGTCTGGTGTTGGCACAAACACAGCAATGGATTTCAGCGCTCAGCTGGTGCCCTCGTTCAAGTTCTCCGGCATAAGGTCTCGGGGCCACCTGAGGCCACTGGAGGAATGGAGAAGCCAAGGCCTGGGGTGTGACTCCAGGAGACATTAGATGACGGTCCAGCCACACCTGGGCGACCTCACAGCAGTGGAAACAAAGAGAACCTTTCCCGCGGGCTGGCAGGGAAAGACGGAGTAAGGAAAACAAGGTACAGCATCCACAGGATGGGATGCTCTTCTTCAACAAGGTGGAACAATCTACTGATACAAAGTCCGTCTAGATGAGAAGGTTAAGCGCACACTAAGTGAAAGAAGCCAGACGCAGAGGCTACAGGCCGTGTAATTACACTCACCTCCTCTCCTGAACAGGGCAAAGCCGTGGCACTAGAACACAGATGACAGGTTGCCACGGGGGAGAGCTGACTTCAAAGCAGCATGAAGGGATTTCTAGAAAGGGTGATGGGTCATGCGGTATCTTGATGGTGGCCCTTTCGCGACTGGATCCATTTCTCCAAACTCACAGAACCATACACGTTTTCTTCGTGCATTTTACTGAATATAGATTACACTTCAACAAATCTGACTTTAGGAGTTCTGCGACATCTCGGCAGTGCCAGGACGCAAGTCAGATCCTAGGCCTGGCACCGTGGGTTAAAGGATCTGGCGTCACCAAAGCTGCAAAGTAGGTAACAACCAAAGCTTGGATCTGATCTCTGGCCAGGGAACCCCACATGCCACAGGGCACCTAAAAGAGAAAATACATTAATTAATTAAAAATCAATCAATCGATCTGACTTTAGGAGTTCCTGGTGGCTCAGTGGGTTAAGGTACATGAATAACAGTGGCAATTTGTTAGGAGGTAGAATTGGGTGAATCAAAGAAAACTATGAGGGAAGTTATCGGCTCTTTCCCTGCACACAACATACATTTAAAATAAATAAATAAAATTCTTTCCTTCTATGTTTATGAAGAAGAGAGAGAGAGAGGACTCCGAGGAGAAAAGCTAAGATGTAGCTAACAACTGGGGGATAACGGCGGTACCATCAGAGGGATGGGGCTGCCCCAGAAGAAGCAAGTTGTGCGTTTGGTGGGGAGAGAGTGAAAAGGAAGACGAGTCGTACCCAGTCAACATGATGGTTAGTTTTATATGTCACCTTGCCTGAGCTAAGGGACACCCAAATAACTGGTAAGATGTTATTCCTGGGTGTATTGATGGAGGCGTTTCTGGAAAAGTCCTGATTCGGTAGACTGAGAAAAGGTGACCCTCACCAACGCAGGGGACTTCAGCCAACCCCCTGAGGGCTTGAACAGGACAAAAAAGGCTAAAGAATGGGACACGGGCCCTTGGCTTCCGTCTTCTCTGTCCTCGGATGTTGGCGCTCCTGTTTTCAGAGGCCTGTGGACTCGAACTGAATTTCAGCGCCAGCCTTCCTGGGTCTCTGGCTTCCAGGCAGCAGCTTGTGGGACACCCCCGCCCCCAGCCTCCCTAATGATGTGACCCAGTTCCTGCAGTACGTCTCCTCTTACCTGGAACCTCCAGAGCCTCTTGGTTCTGTTTCTCGAACCCTAGCTGTTCGAGACGCCTGGATAGGGCGGATGCACAGCTTGGGATCTGTCCTCGTTGCACACTCAGGGGCAAGTTCCCGGCTGGAGAGGAACGTCATCAGAACAGAGCTGGTGTTTGAAGCCACTGGCCAGGATGAGCCCTTGCCGGCAAGGAACGCCGAGAAGAAAGAGGAGTCCCCAGACAGTGCCACAAGACGGGACTGGCTGCCGATGCCAGGGAGAGCTGTGCCTGAGCTCAAGTGGAGTCATGTGTTTTATTTGGTTTTGTTTTTGTTTTAGGGCTGCACCTGCAGCCTCTGGAAGTTCCCAGGCTAGGAGTTGAATCAGAGCTACAGCTGCTGGCTTATGCCAAAGCCACAACACCACCAGATCCGGGCTGCATCTTCAACCTGCAGCTTGCTGCAAAGCCAGATCCTTAACCCACTGAACAAGGCCAGGGATCAAACCCACATCTCACGGACACTAAGTTGGGTTCTTAACCCACTGAGCCACAATGGGAAATCCGCCAATACCGTGTCTTAAGAAGGAAAGTCCAGTCCAACCTGTCAGATGCATCTGGGATGTAAACCAGAGGAGAAGGCAGGATGGATGGATGGGTTTCCCATGGGGATCCTTGGGGATTCTGATGAGAGGCATCTCACAGAAGGAGGCCGGGCCAAGACTTGGTGGGAATGAAGCTACTAAGGGGAAGGTGGGCCGTGGGGATTGGTGACAATAGGTAGACACCGCAGAGCCGTCTCTATAAAGAGACTAATAGGTTAAGACGGAATTGGTCTTTGTCCGATTGATGTCACCCCGTGTCTGTGCACTGGCAGAAGTAACACCGTGGGGAGGAAAAGAGGTTGCAAACAACCTGAAATTCCCATGTTGAGAGGAGTGATTTTCGGGTTGCCACTTCATAAATTTCCATCTGAAAGTTCCGTGTACCCAATATATTATCTGAAAGAAATATTCTGTTGTCAGTTTAATTATCTATTTGTTATGGCCAAAAACAGCACAATGTCAAGCTCTTTCAAAATTAATGATTCTGCACAGAAGCAGCTATTAATTTTTGAATTCTCAATTTCATTAAGGTCATTACAGCTATTTCAATAACATAATTTTCATTTACTTTTCATACAGCTCAGCGTTTTTCTTTCTTTGAAATTCGATGACCTTTCAGGGTAGATCCTCTGTGGGCACAAATGGGTCTGCAGCGGCTGTCAAACCACTTACCTGAAACCAAAGATGCTGGTGGTAATGTGGCTTTTATAATAGTTATGAAAAAAAAAAAAAAAAAACCGCATTCTTTCAGAGAAGGAGCACTAGAAATGTAAAATCAACTAATACACAATATCATCCCAGAGGAAATGTCATCTGAAGATGGCAGTTAAAATAGATGCAAAAATCACTGACATGTATTCTGTGTTAAGCTCCGTAAAACAGCGACAAGTCGTCCAGGGGCTCGGATGGAGGAGGGATCAGTTTCCACATGGTGTGAGGATGGAGGCTGGGGCCGCTCAGTGTCCCCGGAGAAAGCAGATGGGCCTGGCAAGTGAGGCCACTGGGAGACGGTTTGTTTACAGAGGGAGCTCTGTAAATAGAGGTGTGGATGCTGGGAAACCACAACCCGGTGCCTGCGGCCGGATCGCAGCAGGAGCTGTTACCACCTGGGCTCAAAGGAACAGGCGTCCACTCAGAGGTGAACGGGGAGGAGTGGACCCCTGCAGAGCAGCAGCTTCAGCCAGAGCCCCTAACCAGCCAGAAGTGACCTCACAGCGGGAGCCAAGGACCAACCCCCTGAGCTCTCTCTCCTTCTTCCGCTGCCCTCCCACCAGTGTTCCCCAAAGGCCTGCCCAACCGAGAGCCAAGGCCTGGGGGCCATCCATGCAGCCCTGACCGCTTCTTGAGACCCGGGGGGCGGGGAGGGGGGAATGGAAGTAGCTGGGACAGAGGGCTTCAGAAGGTGGTGGCTAGAGACCTGAGATTTGAAACATGAAGGAAGGGGATGAAAGGGAGTTCCCGTCGTGGTTCAGCGGTGATAAACATGTCTAGTATCCCTGAGGATGCAGATTCGATCCCTGGCCTCGCTCGATGTGTAGGATATGATATTGCTGTGAGCTCCAGTGTAGGTCACAGATGCCGCTTGGATGCCACATGGCTGTGGCTGTGCTGTAGGCTGGTAGCTACAGCTCCAATTTGCCCCCTGGCCTGGGAATGTCCATATGCCACAGGTGTGACCCAAAAAAGAAAAAAAAAAATGAAAAAAGAAAAAAAGAAATGAGGATTAGGTGTGCTCTTCTCTGCAGAAGTCACAGCAAAACCAAATGCTGGAAACCACAAACAAGAATTCGAGTTTGCCATCAGCTCTGAATGCACGCAGGGTTAAATACAGAGAGGACGGGAGGCAGATTTCAGAGGATTTGCACAGGGCAGTACAGACTGTGCCCAGATTTCTGCTTGAACTTGTACAAAATGAAGAGCCCCTGAAAGTAGCTAGTCTGCCAGTGAAGCCAAGAGAAGAGGAGAGAAGCAAGATGTGATGGGCAGAGGAAAGAGGGAGAAACTACTGGAAAAGTACTGAGAATGGACCATTGTGCTTCTCTAAGTTTCTCCATAGAATAATCTGATTAAAATCATTTTCATCTGGGCAACAATTTAAATGAATTTCCCAGAATAGCAGAAAGGCAGCCACAGTCAGAACCATTTCCATTAGCATTAGCAGGATGCATAAGAAAGATTTTGAGGAAATAAAATGACCGCGTTCATTTTACGGCAAAATGCATTTTAAAACTTGACCAGATTCAGAATCCACATTTTTCACTCTGCAAAAATGGAACAGCTGCTGGGGAAAACAGTCAGGCCGTTAGTGAAAAAGTTTCACAGAGAACTGTCGCAGGACCCAGCAAGATCCCTCCCAGATACATAACCCAAAAGAGTTGAAAGCAGGGGCACCAATAAATGTTTGTAGCTCACCTTTACAGCAGCATTATTCACAGGAACCAAAAGGTGGAAATAACTCAAGTGTCCATCAACAGCTGAATAAATAAACAAATGGTGGTATGTACATATCAAGGAATATTATTCAGCCATAAAGGGAATAAAATTTTGATATATGCTACAGCTTAGAAGGATCTGGAAAACATTATGCTTAGTGAAAGAAATCAGACACAGAAGGACCACTATTTTATGCTTCCACTTATAGGAGGTATCTGAATTGGCAAATTCATAAAGGCAGAAAGTAGAACAGAGGTTCTGAGACTTGAGAGAGGGATTTTAACTATTTCATAAAGTACAGAGTTTCTGTCTGGGACAAGGGAAATGTTTTGGGTATAGAGAGTGGTGATGGTTACACACCATGAAGAATGTATTTAATGTCACTTTAATGTATTTAATATTTATATTTATTTATATTATATCTATATATTTATACATATTTATATTTACTATATTTAATATTTAATGTAATGACTTGTACACTTACAAATGGTGAAAATAACAAATACTGTTATTTATATTTTACCACAGTTTGAAAAGTAAACTACTGACCCGCGGAACAACAAATATTGCATCTACATTTATTTTTGCAACAAATATGTGCACCATATCTTGCAAGCAATATTTACATAACATTACATCGATATTTCTTCTTGGCGTGATTTACATCGAGAAGAAAGATTCGCTGTGTTAGGGGGTTTTAGTCACCTTTTTTCTTTTTTTTTATCAAAAAGAAAACTCACATTCTGGATTAATTTGTGTGTGTGTGCCGAATCATGTTAACAATGTGTAGACAAAGATTTATAAACATTTTTCCTTATGAATACATTCACTGAGCCAACTTTGTCAAAAATTGTTATATAGCTCTTTATTTTTGAAAACACTGTAGGTGTATACACCAAGTCAAAAACATGCTTTCCCTCTATGAGTTCTTATTTTTTTTAAGTAGCATTTCTTAAATTGCCATCCGCTACTAATGAAACGCGTAGATTACACTAGAAATTCTGGAACTCCATTAATATGTACTGCCGTGTATACGCCCTTGTTAACAAAATCACCCTCATACACACACAGACACACACACACACAGACACACACACACACACACACAGGCACACAGGGCGGGGGTCGGGAGGGGGACTCCTTTCTTTTCTTCTTCTAAGAAACTATTCTGAGAGACCAATTCACATAGAAGTAAAGACCTAGTTGTACCAACCGTGGTAATTTTCCAAACCATACACTGTCTGGGCTTCCGCTTAGGAAACACTGATTTTTAACGTTACCCAAGAAAACCGAAGAGAGATCATTCTAATGCAAATAGGTCATTCCACGCCATTCACCAACGGAAGGCTTCTTGAATAGTGCAAACGTTGAGCTGGTAATACGGTTTGTTTGGTTGCTTTTGGTTTGTTTTGTTTTTTTAAGTCTGTTTTCCTTTCATCAGAGCAAAAATAGCAAAAAAAGAAAAAGCGGAGGAACTAGTGGTACAGTTCAGAACTTTTAAAAGTGTCTCTTTTACATGACAAGACACTGGAAGGCGTGTTTCCAAGTGGAGGAGGGAGCCAAGGGGGATAATTGGGGGGAAATGTCTGTTCCTTGAGTCAAGACAGTGGGAAGTCACCCCCAAAATGAGAGACCTGATTTAATAGAGGCATCTGTACTTAGCCCGCATATTTAAAATCTTCAGTCTTCCAGCAAGATTCATTTTCATCTACTCCAAGAATAAATTTAGAATTTACACAGTAAAGACAAAACTAAAAGACTGACTGCATCGTTATGTCCAAAAGTGGCCATTTCTTCTATTAATACTTTTTCTTGTAAAAAATATTTCAAAAGCATCTATTGTCCATTAAATGAAAAGCCAAGATAACTTTGTTTTACACCTGCCTGAACAATGACAACGGTTGTTTACACCAAATAAGCCACAATCTTCACTGAGAAATGAGTGACAAGTTCATAAAAGGGGTGAACTAACGAATTTCTCATTTATTGTAAGGAAGAATGTTCTTAAAAGGTAAAAATTTCCCGATACTTATAAACATAAAATTTTCCCCCCAAATACTCCGTTTCACTTTCATTTACCATATATAATCCTAAAAACATTAATACTGATTCTTTTTTTTTTCTTTTTTTCCTTTTTAGGGCTGCACCTGTGTCCTATGGAAGTTCCCCGGGCTAGGGGTCGAATTGGAGCTACAGCTGCCAGCCTATCCCACAGACACAGCAACGCCACATCCAAGCTGCATCTGTGACTTACACCATAGCTTGCAGCAACACAGGATCCTTAACCCACTGAGCGAGGCCAGGGATCCAGTGCATACTCATGGACACTATGTGGGGTTCTTAACCCACAGAACCACAACGGGAACTCACTATACTGATTCTTTAGACCAGTGTTTATAATAATAAAATCCTGTTTCATTGTCAAGGAAAGCATTGAGATTAAATTATCTTTAAGGTATCATCTTGGTATCCAAATCTGTACGTGATCCTACCGTAAAGTTTTGCCTGATGGTTTCAGAACAGTCATGGAGGAGGGTGGTGTTTAGGGTCCTGGGTGCGTTTCCTTTTCTAGCAGTTTGTTCTCCATTTACTCAGCTCTGAGCAGATGCCTGTAGTTAGAAAAACAAGGAGCAATTGGGAAACTCTAGCCCACATGGGCAAGCAAGGAGCTCAAAGCGACCAGGACCCCTGAGAGGGCTGGGAGCAGCGGAGACGCTGCCTTCTCACAGGGAAGCTTGGAGCCCACACCCGTGCCCCCAGCCTCCCAGGCTGGACCAGGCTAGAATCAGCTGATCCCTCATCTCACCTCCCACGTTGGTACCCAAGCCCTGTGTTTTGAAATAAGTTCGAAGACAGGCCATCCTGTGTGGTGTTAAAATCGGTCTAGTTACCTAAGCAGTAATTTTTTAGTGTCAAACTTCAGAATTCTACCCAGCATTCCCTTCCCCTTTCTCCTTTTGATTCTTAACTGATGAAATAAATCTCCTGGATGACTTAGCATCAGTACAAAAGGACTATCTTTGCCATCAAAAGGGCCACAAAGGCAGGAAAAATGACTCTTTGGGAGGTCCTGGCGGGACCTGAAATGCCATCTCTCTCAGGTAGCAGGACTTTGGCCTTTTGAATACAATGGGATCTAAGAATCTGCAGCACAAATATTTTTAAAAGAAAAAAAGTCGACATGATTTTTTACATGAGCACTTTGATGTATAAGTTTCTCCCAATTTCTTAAGTTTCAAGGACGGCTATTAAAATGCATAAGCGGGAGCACGTCTTTGCCTAACAAATGAATCTCTTGTTTACATTCTTCTGACGTTGTCCCCCCCACAATGGCTTCTGAGAGGATATAACTGCCACCTTCCAAAAGAGAGAGGAGCATTTTACTGGAAACCATCACTGATCAAAATTTAAGATTGTATTACTCACATTGTTCTTTTAACGGTTACTATGGGATTAAAATCTAATGTATTTTTAGTTTCCTTATTAATTAAGTGTTGTGGACCTTGATTTTACTCTTCTGAGCTCTGAGTGAAATGTGGTCAGTTACCTCAAGATTCCTGTTTTCATGTTTACATATTATCAGGAAAAGTCCCACGGGGTACCGGGTTAAAAATTCCGCTTTGCAGCACCCGTAGCTCAGGCCACAACTGCAGTGTGGGTTCGATCCCTGGCCCGGGAACCTCCATATGCTGCTGCTGCGGGTGTGGCCATAAAAAAATGTTATTCCATATTTACATCTTATTCATATTAGAAGTCCGTGACTTTTTTAAATTGGCAAACTGAGAGGTACTACTGGGTCTGATCAAGTTTGTTGTTTTCCTTACCACCTAAATATATACAGTAATTGTGCTCTTGCTAATTTTTTAGCTTCCCACCAGATTCAATGATAATTATACAATCAAACTTTGGAGATACAGATATTTTTGAAATAGATTTGCCTCCCATATTTTAACATAAGCTAGATACCAGCCCAAATGTGCATTTATGTTTCCTCGAAAAATGTTACTACTAGTTATTTTCTCAAATTTTTCTAAAATTATTTTAGAGCTCAAATAATCCACAATATTTATTCATTTGTTATTTGTAGCAAATAAAATATAATAGTGCTATATTCCTTCTTTAACTAATGCTGGAAAATTTTGAACATGCTTCAAAAAGTACCATCAAGTGATCATCTCAATTTTTTCAATTTGTGAATAATGCCAAGAAATACCACCCCAAAAGTCATAGAACAAGGCAGATCCACTTTTTCTATTGATCCTTGAATTATTTTATACAGCTACTTTAGTGGAAATAGCAAAGGCAAAATGAATACAAAGACACACTCACAAAAATTTCGTTCATTTTCTAATGCTAGGAAGAATCGCTCCATCTTTAAGAGTCCCTCCAATTAAGTGAAACGATGTCCTCTACTTCCTTCAACTTACACTGACTACCCCAAGGGCATTAACAGAGTTTGAAATACCAATTAACCTAATATTGTGGGGAGAAAAACCCACATCCATAACCACAGTGTCCACAAACGAATTATCGTCAATATAATTTTATGGGTGACATCTTTGAAGGGAAATTTTTTCCCCTTCATATTTAGTGTTATTATAATCTCTCAGCTCATTCCTTTGTTTTTTTTTTTTCCTCCTGAAATAGCCAGTCGCTGTTAAGATTTTAAAGCACACTCTTCAGCCTAAATCCATATCCCCAGCTCATTTCAAAATGTGCTTCTCTAATTCTGCACTAGGTTTTGCCGCGCACCATGGATATAGTATCAGCTCAGTGGGAATATTTTTTAATTGAGACAATTACATTCCGGGCTTTTGCATGAGACTTTAAATTAGAATCCACGAGAAATGTTCCTTCTAAATTGTTATTTGAATTAGACTTTCCAAAATTACTCTTCTTTTTAAAATAATGTTAAAAAATAAGAAAGGGCTATAAGAGATGCAACTGGATTGCCCAAAGTGGAACCACTCTAAACTCCCCAGAATCTTCCCTTTTTATTGTCGTTGTATACTTATAACAATCTTTTACCAAAAACATGCTGAGGACTGGAGAATCTTATTAGCGAGAGGGCCATTTATGTACCCTTGGACGATATTGAAAGTTGAACACCCACAACGCTGACAGAGGGTTGTTTAAAATGCAGAAGGCGGAGCAGATAAATAGAACACGACAGAACCAAGGGGAATTCCACAGCATGTGCTGTCTTTATCTACTGAAATGTTTTTGGTGCTGTGAAGTTATAACTTGTGAATCCAGAATTGTATCTTGTGAGGACAGAGAGCCTATGACCTGAAATCCGGAGACAACCACAAAAAAATGCAGCGTTCGTCTTTACGGAGAACCAGAGGGGCAAGTTTTTACACAGCTTTCTAGTCCAATGAAAGTGACATAAATAAAAAACAGAAAGCCAATAAGCAAGAAGAAACACACGCCCTGGCCCTCGGTCCCACACGCACACTCAAGGTCTGGATCATTGATCTGATGTAGACAGAACCAGTACAGGAAGAACAGTCACTTCAAGGTCTACCCCCTGGCAATGTGCCTTCTGAAAACGAGAAGTCTACAGAGGGGAGGTGACTTACTGCTCACACCAACCAGCAATCGCACCTCCACGTCCAAGCCTCCGCCGATTTCCTTCCCTCTTACACCTGTTATTCTGTCCTCCAGCTCACAGCTCCTACCCTACGGTTATGTTTAAGTTCGAGTCTCCCCCCTTTAAAGACAAGAACGACAAAAGGCAAATGTGGTTTTGATATTCCTGGAAGGTGACAGGGGATCTGACAAAATCGGGGGCTTTGGAACAGAGGAACTGAGGGGCAGAGGCACACGTGTGGGAAAGCAGCTTTTTGTCCTCTACCCTTTCGAACCGATTGAACCATGTGAATGGATTGTCTATTCAAAAACCAACTAAACCTTTTTATGTGCCTATTCCAGGACCCCACCCTAGACCTATTGAGACAGAGTTTCTAAAGGAGGGCCCTGGAATCTTCATTTTAACAAGCTCATCAGGTGGATCTGATGCATAAGTAAACAAGCAATCAAAAGGATCGCAATATAAACACAGACGGCCCAGCCCTGAGAGGCCCTGTGTGTCAGGGAACACAAAGAATGCTGAAAAACCACCACTGTCAAAAAGAACCTCTCTCACCAGCCTGCGCCGATGTCTGAAAGTCTTCTGGTAGACATTCTGTCTCCATTATGTCCTTGTAAAATTGTGATATTGGGCGGGGTGGGGAGAGAATACTTGACTTCACCAAAGTCACCCTTCAATCTACTTTCTCGATGTTATCTCATCAGTTTGAGATCTTCTCTTAGGAAACAGGCTGTGCAAACTCTCCGTGACGTCATCACCCTGACATGCCTGCTGCAATCCATTCTGATACTTAATATTCTTGGCTGGAATGATTTTCTTAAAGGTCGCCAATGACCTTACAGTAGCCACCCCACCACGGCTTTTTCTCATTCCTGGGTCTATAGACTCCATTCTTCTTGACACTCTCCTTTCCCAGGAATTAATCATGTGATATTGTGTCATCTTGGAGGGTCCTCTTTCGTTAACGTTTTCTCCTCTCTGTCTCCAGAACCCTTCTGCCTCTCTCCTTACAAGTCCTTCTTGGGCCTTCTCCCTACCCCATCTCTCTAGTCATCATTTTCATGCAGTCATCTCACAGATTCGTAGCTCTCAGCCTAGGCTCTCTCTCCTGAGATGCAAAACTGCTTCTCCATCCCCCTGAGCAACTCACCAGGATATCTTACTGAAATCTTCATAGCCACAGCTGTATCCATTAGCTGTATGCCACACACTTGTCCACATATTTTGCAAATATGAGCTCATTTAATACTCACAACAGTCCTATTTTAAGCATGAGGGAACTGAGATATCTAAAAGTTAAATTACTTTATTCAGGTTGCATGGCTATTTATATGGTAGATCAAAGATTCATACCCAGCAGGCCAAGTCCGGAGCCACATTCCCAATGATCGTGTCATGTTGCCTCTCAGCATTAGTTTCATATTTATCTGCAAAACTTCAATCAGTTTTTGGTCAGAAACTTTTGATGTATCCTCCCTGAATACTGAAATGTTTAAAAATCCATAATTGGGCAATGAGGTCCATAATCGGACTTTATCTCTGCTGAATTTTATAGCCACGTCTCCCATTATTCTCTTCTACACATCGTAAATTTTCTAAACAGTATCAATGATTTACTGGTTTCAATATTATAATGTAGGTGTCAGAGTTCCCGTCATGGCTCAGTGATTAACGAATCGAACTAGGAACCATAAGGTTTAGGTTCGATTCCTGCCCTCGCTCAGTGGATTAAGGACTGGCATTGCCCTGAGCTTGGTGTAGGTCGCAGACATGGCTCGGATCCCGCATGGCTGCGGCTGTGGCATTTCCGATTCGACCCCTAGCCTGGGAACCTCCATATGCCTCGGGTGTGGCCCTAGAAAAGACCAACAAAAAGACCAAAAAAAATGTAGGTGTCAGTGTATAATAGGCAGAGGAAAAAGAGACATTTAAACCAGAGTGATGGATACTGCATTTATCCTCTCACCTGAAATAACTAGTAAACCAGAAACATGCATATTAAATGATGGTTTTCCAGGTCTCGGACAGTAGACAACAAAGAACAATGCTACCAGAGGATGCGAATAGGATGAGCCCCAGGACGGCCCCAGCTTCCTTCCTGGAGACAGTGTCCAAGCTGGGCCACTGGAAGGGAAAGCCCAGGCCCAGTCTGGCGACCTCGGTGGTCAAGGAGACAGAGCTCAACAAGGGTGGAGGTGCTGAGGGCGCTGCCAGTAGCAGAGCAGCACATCAGTGAGCTAGAGGACCACTTCGAGGGTCCTGACGTAGGTGTAACTGGAGTCCCCGCGGAGAGAGGGGAGAAAGAGGAGAATAAAACACATCCAGAAAGTAATAGGCCAAACCTTTCCAAATTTTATGAAAACTGTATACACACACATCCAAGAACCTCAGCAAGCCCTAAGCAATTGAAACATGAAGATTACTACACACAGACATGTCAAAACCAAATTGCCTGTGAAAAAGCCATTTTTGTTTTCCTTTTTATGGCCGCGCCTGCCTCAGGTGGAAGTTCCCAGGCTAGAGGTGGAATCAGAGCTTCAACTGAGGCCTACACCATAGCCAGGGCAACACAGGATCCAAGCCACATCTGCAACCTATGCCACAGCTTGCGGCAATACCAGATCCTTAACCCACTGAGCAAGGCCAGGGATCAAACCCATATTCTCATGGACACTCTGTCAGGTTCTTAACCCACTGAGCCACAACAGGAACTCTGAAAAAGAAAATTCTTAAAAGCAGCCAGAGAAACCCTTTGTACAGAGAAACAGAGATGACAGTGGTAACAGATTACTCTCTGGAAACAATGTCAGCCAGAAGACAGTGGAACAGTATTTCTAAAATAATAAAGGAAAAACCCCCCAAAATGATTTAAATCTCTTAAGTGCAAACAGACGGTTTAAAGCAAAAAATAATAACAATATGTGGAAGGGTTTATAACTAATGTGTAAATAAAATATGTTTTAATAGTAGCACAAAATCAAGGTGTAATAAATGAAATATTTGATTACAAGTTTCTTATCCTATAGTCGAAGGTTGATATAAGTTCAAGTTATGCTATAAACTACAAATCAGCCACCACAAAAATCACAGCAAGGAATTATTGCTAAGAAGCCAAAAAGAAGATAAAATGAAATCATCAAAACCACAAAATTGACCCAGAAGAAGGCAGGAAATGAAAGAGAAGAAAACAGAGCACAGGCAAGACAAACATAAGACAAAAGCAAATGGAAGATTTAAACACAACCATAATAACGAAATATAAATGGTCAAAACACATCGATTAAAATGCAGTAATTGCCAAATTAGGCTTAAAAAAAACCAAGTTCCCAACTGTATGTTCCTTCAACAAACCCACCTTAAATACAAAACACAAGTAAGTTAAAAGCAAGTGGATGAAAAAGATACCATATTAACTCTAGCAAAAGAAACCTGGCTTGGCTACATTAACATCAGACAAAGCAAAGAAAATTATTGAAGATTTAAAAAAAAAAAAGAGTCATTTCACATTTGATGGAGACCATAAACTCACCTATCCAAGTTCAACTCACACACCCAGGAAGTTCGACAAAGCCCGAACCACAGCAGCAGGAGAAAACTACCCAGAGACGCATGAACATCAAACTGCCCCAATCCAGTGATAAACAGCCTTTCTTAATTCCACACCCAAATCAGCGAACGCACACACCTTCTAAAAACACACTCTGAAGCACGAGGCGCTACCAAGGGCTCGGTGCTGAAACACATGGCAAAGATCAGACCTGGAACAGGACAGGGAGCGGTTTGCCGGGCATCAGCTCTGCCTTTTCTCTGAATCCAGGAGGAGCTGTAGAATTCTCTGCACGGAAGTGGTGGCTGGAACAAATCTTAAAGGAAAAATGCCTTCTTGGCAGCAGATTCCAACAGATTTAGAGGATCGTGCCGCGAAGATAGGATAACGGCTAAGGGCCAGCCGTGGCTCGGGGCAGAGGCAGAAGTCAGTGCAGCTGGGGAAGCGAGTGGTAGATCAGGGAAAAACACTACGATGCTCTGGAAATAATGAGCCTTATAACTCATCATTTCGTTTATCTGTGTAACTTTATGTAATTGTTATATATATAAAATATATAATTGTATGTATTTTTCTATAGCTATTTTATATGATTAATAATTTTATATAATACAATTATTTTATATAATTATCATCTAACTTCTCAATAGCACAGTGAACATCTGGAGAGCAAAGCCTGTCTTTTTTTTTATTTTTTAAAGTTTTATTGAAGTTAATTTACAATGAAGGGATGTCTTTTTATCTCTCTGTCTCCAGCATGAAGCACAAAGCTTGCCACACAGATTCTTAAAGCAAATAGATTCATGGAGCCGATCAAGGCTTGTATTTTTATTTATTTTCTTTAAGTTGGAGACCCTAATATTTATAATTCTAGGAATTTGTCATTTGTAAATTTGCGGAGAGGGTAAAATAATAAACTCCATTAAATGTTAGTCATATCTTTTCTTAAACATTGATCAAATTGTGTATATAATCACATATACATTAGATGTTTAATTACAATAAAGTCATAAATTATATTCACATGACTCAAGAGCAAAGCCATAGGTTCGGGTCATGTCTTTTGAAAACAGTATCATAATCGTATTGCTTCCTTGGGAAAAAGCACACCCCCTAGTACACAGGAAAACACACACTTCTTATTTAGAGCAAAGAATAGAGGGAGAGAGCAAGAAAGAAAACGTTGTTGGTAATTATAATTTCAGGCTAAAACCTTACCACTGGCAACATTCCCATTTTTCACTGAATTTTCTTTCCTCTCTATTAAGGTTGAATATCATTTTGGAAAATGAAACTTCAACAGAAATGAAAATGCGTTAACTAAAATTTGGAGATGCTAATCGTGTGTTACAACTTTTGGATTTGAATTTCTCCCCAATATAACAATGGTCCCCTTTGTGTTTTTTTTGTTTTTTTTTTTGTTTTTTTTTTTCTTTTTACAGCCACATCTGCAGCACATGGAGGTTCCCAGGCTAAGGGTCGAATGGGAGCTGCAGCTGCCGGCCTACACCACAGCCACGGCAACACAGGGTCCGAGTCACATCAGCAAATTATACCACAGCTCTCGGCAACACTGGATCCTTAACCCACTGAGCGAGGCCAGGGATTGAGCCACAACAGACACTCCAAAATATTCTCTTGTTTAATCTCAAATATTCTTCAATCATTTTACTACTTTTTCACCCAATCACCTAGAAGAGTACTAAAAATCACACTTTTAAGCAGAAATAAATACATCCTTAAGCACAGTGGAGGAAAAACAAAAAAGAAGAGGAAAGAAAAAAAAGCAGAGTGGAAGTGATTGAGATTTGCCCATGATTAGAAATTACACGACGAAATGGAAAAAGCCAAGCTTTGGAATCACAAACCTTGGTTCTGTAGTTAACAGCGAGGTGGCCTCGGTTCCTCTCTGAGACAGACTCAGTTTCCATATCTGTAGAGTGGGGGTGCACTGGGACACTTGTAGGGGACCCCAAAAATGTTCTCTACTTCACCTCTTACGCTGCCAATGCTGGAGAGAACAGCGGGACCCAGCTCCCCCCAGCAAGGAGGGACAAGGACAGGATCTGGGGTCAGGCCTGTGTCCGGGTGCCCTTGACACCTCTGCGGGGGGGTACCCAGGGGAACACACAGCAACCCTTCACCAGCCTTGAGTGATGGGAGGATGGAAGCTGATGGACATGCCCCCTTTTCACCCCAAGAAGACAGATCTCGGACGCATCTGATGGACATGCCCCCTTTTCACCCCAAGAAGACAGATCTCGGACGCATCTGAAGCCTTTTCCAAAGGTCCCAGGGAATCACGTCCAACCTGAGGCTGGAAAACTCCCAAAGGCATCCTCACGCTGGTATTCCCTCCCTCCTCCTTTCCCTCCCAATCCTGTCCACCTGCTCTCAGCGATTATTTCTCGGTCACAGGTTTTGCTTTTAAAGGGCCCCCGGCTACGGCAGAAGATAAGAAAGAAAGCTTTTAACCTCACAGGATGGGTAAGGATAAAACAAGGCGCTTTCTGTACAGAGACTACTCCCAGGCATAGTTCTAAGGGCTTCCTATACACGAACATCACGGACACCTCGCCACAACCCCAGGAGGCAGGAACTGACTACCATTATCCTCTTTCTAGCGAAGAAGGCACAGAGAAGTCAAGTAACTCATCCAAGATCACACAGCCATCAAGCAGTACACTCAGCTGCTAAAGCATAAGGAGGGGCCAGAGATGGGTGGCTTAACACATTTAGGGTGCTGTTTCAATCTCAACATGCACGGGCTCTGAAGGTTGGAAAATTATGAGGAATACGAAGGAAGATAGAGCAACTAGGAATATAAATCTGCTTATGAATTGGTATTGGAGTCCGTTCTGATGTCTAAGAGTTGAGGCCCAGAGCTGGGCTCTGTTCTGCACACATAAAAAGGCCACAGCTCATCAGCTCTACTGGCAAATAAAAATGGGAGTAAGACTAAATTGATTCAGATGCTGACGTGCCTGCTTAAATTCCACTTATCCTGTTGACTTTAAACACAGCCTTTGGCTTTCGATGTACATTTCTGCCATTATCTATCCCCTCAAGGCAACTCCCACGAACAGATGTCTATCTAGCTTATATATTCTAAAGCCTGAGGTCCCAAATCCCCTTATCAAAGGAGATTGCAGGCTTTTTTCCCCCCATTTAACGGCAACTGATATCTAGGTACAAGGAGTAAAGATAGAGCCAGCAAGTGAAGCCCGCCACCCCCAGATCCTGGCTGTGTAAGCCAGATACCGCTCTCCTGACTTGCAGCCAAGATAAGAAAAGCTTCTGGCGTGGCAGCAATCACATCCCCACTTCCCTTCAGAACTCGGCCCAGTGGTCACAGAGGAGGACCAGGTATCTGGAAACCGGCTGTGACAAACCCAGGAAGTGATGAGAGTCACTGTTCCTGAATCAGCGTTGGCGTGGTCTCCTTTCAGTCCCCAAAGCTAAACGTCCACCTGTCATTTTAGGATTCACGGGCCCCATAAAACGGAGCCCACAGGAATCTGCAACCGCGCTGGCACTCAGATCCTGCCCGCAAGCCGGCCAGTCTCACCTCCAGGACCCAGAGAGGCGCTTTTTTGGTCTTTTACATGCAAAAGCAAAGACATCGCCTTTCCGTAAGAGGAGCACATCAGAAAGACGAAAATCCAATTTCATGATGGGCCTTTAAAGTTATCACCCAAGACCATAAAAATTTAACGCTGGATAAAGAAAAACAGACTCCTAGAAGATACATAGTCAGCTGTGACTTGATAGGATTTCTCAAGTTAAAATGCTGCTTTTGATTTGTAGACGGAGAAATCTGATAAAATATTTGGCATGTGGAGACAAGGAAATAGTGAGGGTTTTCATAGCTATAAATAAGACTTCTTTTCGTTTTCAAAAGGCTAGCTGCCCTAATATATTCCCAAGACGTAACAGGCTCTTTGGCCCCACCATCCCAGGCCTGACTTCAGGTGTGAGATACAGGAAGCCAGACAAATTTAAACAAATTCAATTTAAAAGAAAATTAAATTTCTCAAGACTGCATTTTCCTCTAAACCGTGAGGGGTTTTTGCCTGTGTTCTTTTTTTGTTTTTTATTTGCTTGCTTTTTGGTCTTTGGTTTGAGGCGGGGCAGGGGGAGGAGGAGTTGGCTGTTCCTGGGAAGTTCCCAGGGCCAGGGATCAAACCGGAGCCACGGCAGTGACAACGCCAGATCCTTAACCCCTGAGCCGCCAGGGAACTCCTGGGAGATTTTATTAAGTGGGGGGGGGGAATCTTCTGTATATTACAAAGGAAGAGCCAAGAATGCAGATTAAGCCACCTGAAAGAAGAACTACTGCTCTTTTAGCAGGAAAAGCAATTTTCCACATATAGCCCAAGGAATCTGGTCAAGACCTCAACATTACTTTTAAGTTCGTTTTCATAGAAAGGGGATCAAAATTTCAACTCAAATGTTTTTTGCAGATGCTCTTGCTTGCTGTTTCCTGAAATCTGGAATTTTAATTTTTTGGAAAAAGATAATTTCTGAATGATCTTTTTTCAGAAGTTTGTAGCATATTCCCCTTGGAAATTTCTTTTTTGAACCTCAAAACTATTACCAGATAACTCAGAAATGACACGATGAGTGTATATTTGCCCTTGGCAGAATTATAGACAATAAAATTTTAAACTAAAGAATATCAAACATTAAAAATAAATTTGATTGTAAGCACATCTCAGTTTACCTTGACTTGAAAGATACTGCACCTTACAAACTCCATTTTTGTAAAAAGTAAAATGAAATGAACTCAACCACATGAAAATTTCTGCACCATTTACCTAATACTTTACTGATAACTTAAAAAAGAAAGCATTTTAAATAAAGTCCTTTTAGTGGACCAGTCTAATAATTGTCACCACTCAGTTGCTCTTTTAATTTAATTCAGGGAGAAAAGCAACTTAAAGCAGAAAAGTTTGGTCACTGACAAGGTCTGAACTGTTCCAACATCATTAACGTGTCATTGCAGGTAAAACAATTACTCTGGGCATGCGCTAAATCTTACTTACACTATGTGAGTAAAAGCCATGGAATTTGCATGCAGCTGACCCTCAGGTATTGCTATGAAACAGGGAGAATGCAGCAGAATGCAGTGCTGTTATATAAAATACTCCTGATTATTAACCAGAGTCTTTGTCCTGGCCCCAATTTAAGACGTCACTTTGTAAAATTACAACGAATATATTTTGAAACAGTTATGTTTTACACACAAAATAGTATTTGAGAATGTAATATAGTCAAAAGCCATGTTACCTTTGCCAAGTAAAATAGCTAATTATGAGCATTCTATAGAAATATGCATAATATCTGCTTCAATCAAAGTCACTTAAATCCAGGCAAGCCTTGCCTTTGCATATAAAACCCAAGCTGGTGCTGCGTACCAGCAGAGGTGACCAAGACAAGGCCAACTCAAATATTAACTTGTCCAGGAATCCACATTCCTGACCCTTCTTTATAAATGTCTTGCATGTGATTAAAAAGATTACTAAAAAGCTGCAAAAGCTTCTATTTTTCGGTTTTATCTAAACTCTAGCTGGAAGGAATAAGAAAAAGAAAAGAGAAATTAAAAGACTAGTATCAAAAATGTTCAGATTCAAATTCTGCATAATCTAATTGTTGCCTTGGGAAAGTCCATAGTGCCTTTTGTTGGAAGGTAATTAAACCTCACAAACATCCTTTGCGATGAAAAAGGAAACGATGCCGCCGCAGTCAGGGTTCAGAGTTGCTTTAACACATGGCACGCCATTCCACGCCCCCTCTTGGAAGAGTCTTCGCAGGTGCTTCATGCATGTCTCAGGTGCACAGGTATTGATGCTCTTAGTAGCAGTCACGATGCTAAGCTACGCCTAATTAAACAGCAGGTGTTACCGTTACTTTGCTAACGTGGATGATGCGCAGGGGCTACTGTCACCGACTGCCTTCCACTTGCGCATGAACTCAGTGGCTTCAACTATGATGACTTAGCACATAAGCAGATCCCATGATGTGAAAAGAATGAAATGAAGAGGACTTGACCTCTCTGGGGTTTTTTTTACGACCCCAGATCCTTAACCCACTGAGCGAGGCCGGGGATAGAACCTACGTCCTCATGGAGGCCAGTCAAGTTCGTTAACCACTGAGCCATGACAGGACTTCCTAACTTTGTGCTTTAAATACTGAGGATTAAACCTGTGCCTCTGCAATGACGTGAGCCAATCCGGTCAGATTCTTAACCCACTGCACCACAGTGGGAACTCCAAGGGTGTTTTATTTGAACTTCAGTCTTTGTAGTCTCCTAGGACGTGAGAAAATTTTAATCTTAATCTCAAGTATTCTTCAAAATGTTAGTTATTTAGGACTTTTTAAAACAACCTATGGTTAGAGAGGGACCATAAGGGCAGCATGGCTTTTAGACTATAAGAATTCTTACCCTCTTTAGGGAAAAAAAAAAAAAAGTGCTATTTCCCACAATGCCTAGGTTGTTCCAGTAATGGAGCTTGCTGGATCAAATTAACAAAGTCATTGCATTGTTTTCTAATTAAAAGGAACACAAACAAGAAAAATAAAAACAAAACAAACAAAAATATGCGCGTGCGCATGCAAGAGAGAGAAAGAGAGAGGGAGAGGGAGAGAGAGACAGAGAGAGACTCACTGATTCTGGCCGCTACTAATATTTAGATGTCTCAGGTTGGGCAACAAACACACATTTAGTTTCTGGTAAAAATATATTTTCTATTCCTTTCTCTGTTATTTAACAAACTAAAGTATCAGACCTGGCATGTGTGAAGAGTTCAGCCAATCAAATTCCTGGGAATGACAGGAAATATTTATTTTTAAAAGCTGTTTTCCAATCTAAAATTTTAACTGATGAAGCCTTTCTTTTTAAACATGGATTATCCATTTTTAAGTACTGCAAAGAAGAATTTCAACATGAAATATTGTTGATGTCAATTCAGTAATTTCAAATAAGTTGTCCTTATATTTTAAATTCCATAAAGGGGGAAATAGAATTTACCCCTAGTCATTGTGAAATGTCTGAATAAATACTCGCTGTGTTAATGTGTCCATTTCTTTTACTGTTTTAACACCATTCAGGTTAATTAGTCCATATGGTTAATTACAAACACACACACAAACAGCTACTGCTGTTTTCAAACTTGTTCTCATAGATTAAAAGAACCAAGCTCTTGGCATTGTGCAGTGCACAACCTACCCGTGTGTCTATGGTGGACTATGAATTCTATTTTTAATCATTTAATAATTATTACTTCAAGCAAAATCGTGATGCTATACCTAAGTCCCTTTTGGTCAGGACCCTAGTTTAGGTATATTACCTATATTGTTACATGTCACAAAAAAGAACACAGGGCTCACAGCCGCAGAGGCAGAGTAAATGCCTCTGTGAGATTCCAAGAGCATTAGTCATTTGACAGCTTGCGCTTGTTCACAACAAAGCAAGGGCAAGCTCAATACCTTCTGATACTGAAGGACAGGCACAGACAAAAGGCTGATACGACAGCCTAATATTTCAGAACAAATGACAACTCTCAAAATGTGCTAGAGCTCCGAAATGCTCAAGAAAATATGAAAGTGATTTTCCAAGCCCGATCCTTGATGTTTCTTTCTTAAAAGAAACATGATCTCTGGAGCCTTTGATTAAAGAAGGGTGTAATGACTCTTTCTAATTCACTCTGATTTCACCTCAAAAGGGACGCCCAAGATCTCTTTCTTCCAGGTTGGCTCACTTCAAACCAGAAGAAGGCGCACACCCAAAAAGTCGAGTCAACTTGAAGAGCCCTTTCTTTCCAAAACTGACATACACTCAACTATATTGTTAAAAAAAAAAAAAAAAAAGATCCTTATCTGTCACAGCATAAGTCAGAAGAATTTTATTTACATTTTAAAATTAATTTTTTTTACTTTTTACAAGTGAAAACCATCCATTTTATTGCATGATAGTTACAAAATATAAAATAAAAGAATAAAACACAAAGAAATTATTATCACAATAGTAATACTTCTGGGGAGTTCCCACTGTGGCACAGCAGGCTTCGCATCCAGTGTTGCTGCAGTTGTGGCATAGTTAACAGCTGTGGCTCCATTTCGATCCCTTGCCCAGGAACTTCCTGATATCATGGGTGGGGCAGAAAAAAAAAAGTAATACTTCTGGGAAAGTATGGGAATGTGATCCCAAAGGAATTTCTCAGGTCCTGGTAACAGTCAGCTTTTTAAAAAAACCAAACTATACTAGAGCACAGCGACTATAGGACAGCACAGTGATTCAGTTATAGACACACTCACACGCACACACATGTGCATATATATGCATACTCTTTTTCAAATCCTTTTCCCTTATAGGTTATTACCAAAACAAAACAAAACAAAGTGTGTTTTGGCTGTGCGCACAACATGTGGCAGTTCCAAGGCCAGTGCGACAGCAGTGACAAGATGGGATCCTTAACCCACCGAGCCACCAGGGAACTCCAGTATTACAGAATGTTGAGTACAGATCCCTGTGCTCTACAGTAAATCCTTGCTTAACCATTTTACGTAGTAATTTGTACAGTAGTGTTTCAGCAAGTAGTAACCCAGGAGGAGTGTGTGCCTGTTAACTCCAAACTCCTCATGTATTCCTCTCCCTCTTCCCCTTTGGCAACGCTAAGTTTGTCCTCTACATCTGAGTCTCTTCTTTCTGTTTTGGAAAGAAGTTCATTTCTTAAAAAAAAAAAAAAAAAAAGAGAGAGAGAAGAATTTTAATGTAAATAGTGGAACACAGAACATACGCAACTCCTCCTGGCATGTGGAATAACCCTTAAGTCAGGCAGCAAATATGTACACTTCAAAGACCACTCCTGTCGTGTATCTGCATTGGCTCCTATCTCTAGAGTGAACATGGCTTGCTTATAATAATAATAATAGTGAAAGTTGCCCTTATTAAAAAAACCTAACGATGAATTCTGTATTATGCTTGGAGATAAAAAATCCATGGATCAGCATTCACGGCGGGGCCACAGCTGAGAGATGCTGAGAGATGCAGCAGGACACCAGGAGGAGGAGAGGACCGTCCCCGCTGTGTTAATTGATAAGCGCAAGGCCGGGCGAATCAAAGAATGGAAAGGGGCTGGGAAGCGAGGGCAGCCAGGGCAGTTAACACTCCGAGGCCGGGGAGCCTGTCCAACTAATCGGCCCGTTTGTTTTCACAGCTTTGCTGGGAACATTTGCAGGGCTGGCCCAGCACTCCCTGCAGAGCCTGAGAGCGAGTGGCGAGCCAAGATACCAGCGGCACATTGTTTCACCTGCGCTGCCAGATACTCAGACAGAAAAAACACACAACACTTTGTCAAAACAGCCGCGGCCGCTGCACGCTCGTTTTTTCCCCCCGCAGCCCCGGTCCCGGCTGCCAAGGTACACGGCCTGGATTTATCTTCGCGGACCCAAAGATGCTCTGAGATCCCGGCCAGGGCTGGGAGGGGGTGACTTAGGAAGGGAAGCGGCGTGCTCCCCGGGGAGGCCGACTCTACCTGAAAAAGCCTGTGCCAGACACATTAAATCAGGTTCCCACAGCCCTCAGCCTTACTCAGCACCTGGCCACGAGATGACTCAGACACCAGAGACCAGCGGATCAAGGCGGGGGGCGGGGGGGGGGGGGGCGGTTACTCCCTGCTTCATGGGAGAGCTGAGCTGTTTAATTCTCGTCCTACTGCTGGAGTCACATGATTAAAAAAAAAAAAAAAAATAGAGCCTGCCTATAAACCTAGGGCGGAATTGGTCTGCCTTTGTCTTCCCTTTGTTATCCTAGGGAGCGAGCATCAGAATTGCCTTTGTTGCGTTTCCAATTCCTCGCCAGCAGAAACGCCTGCGATAAGAACTTTCTGATTAAGCGCTAAACCTTTGGCACATATCAGCCATGCCTAATTATGAACGATCTAATGATATGTTCTTGTGTTTCTCTGACAACCACGTGTTCTGCATTGGGGCGGCATCTGGGCGTCCAGAAAGATACCGACACGGCCTCGCCCCGCACGGCGCGGGGGCGGGGCGGGGAGCGCCTGTTCCTTAAAACGGCCGCAAGCCAAGGAGGCTGGAGCCTTCATCAGGCACATACCTCCTAGCGAACGAGGAAACAGCCTCTGCACCCAAGCCGTGTGTTTAAAGTAAATTTTGCGTTAGAAAAAGGAAAAAAAAAAATCAAGTGTTGCTTGGCAATTAAAATAAGCGGAATGAGGTTATCTTTTAATTAACATTCTTCAAGTGGCGGGGGCTGTTCAGATGTTGCCACTGTAAGATTTCCTGCCTCATCTTCTGTCTTCTTTAGATTATAGATTTCTAAAAATACCTTCGGTGACAGTTGAACAGGCAGGAGAAAGCAAATCGCTGTTCTCTATACATATGGAAATAAGCTCTCGCAGGCAAACCCTGCGACAATGGCGGCAAAATCTAGATCAAAGGCGATGGGACCTGCGTCCCTTTGCCTTTGTGTGAGGCGTGTGGGAGCCCTCGGGCTCGGCTAGAGCGGCCCTTTGGAACAAATAACGCTCCCGTCCCCTCCACTCCCCGCACCCACAGGCTGCCTGAAAAGTACATGAAAGGGGCTTCTCCAGAAAGAGATTTACCATGTACACTTGACACCTGATCAAAGCACAGACGTTTGCCTCCCTGAGACAGAAGTGAGACACCAAAAAGCTGCGCTGCCTCTGTGCCCAGACCTCCAGGGGGCTTCATCCTCAGCCTTCTGGGCAAACAATTACGTGCAATCGTCCCCAGAAATGCTTCTAAAAGCACTCTTTAGAAAACAGCGCCGCGGGTCTCACCTAGAAGTCAGAGGCTGTCCCTGAAGTCACTTGGGTCATAGGCTCTGGTGGGAGACACTGGCAGGTGGGCTCTGTGACAGCAAGGGAATGTCAGAGAGCTGGCCCCATGGCCGCGCTGACCTTGTCTGAGACCGTCTCACCTCCCAAGCTCCCAGCCACCTCGTCCTCCACTTCCACTCCAAGAAAGGTGAAATACAAGTAATATCCGAATCCTTCAAAGAGTAAAAACAGAGGACTTTAATCCAGCTCCATTTTCCAGATGTTGAAGTCATGCCCGGGCTGCTTTTTCTAGCTCACCACGGATCATACCTCTTCATCTTTTGGACTCAGACACTTGAAAAGGCGCAACCCTGTGACGCTATGGTTGTATATCTTCTGGCCTTTCACCACATTAGCTCATTGAGACCCAATATTATAAAATTGATTTTTTTAATTGTTTTTCCTGAACTGAACAAATAGCTGGATTTTTTTTTTTTTTTTTTTTGGTATGATATCACCATTGGGTCTAAAATTTCCATGCAAAAAAAATTAAATTTCTTTTTTTTTCCCCTTAGGGATGTAAATTGTTTCCAGCAAAAGAGCAGCCTCTAAATCCCTGAGGCCCTCCTAAAGTGGAGTCTTACTAGGAATGGCAAGTGTTTGCTTTGCCTTGGTAGAATCTCACTCCATCAATTCCTGGGGCCTGGTGTCTGCCGGTCCCCTCCATGCACACAGGCACCTCTGGCAGCAGAGCAGAAATCACTCTCACTGGAGATCAGGGAGAGGTGATCCCCGAGCTTTAAAAAAGTTTTCAAAGCCTCAGCTAATCGCTAGACAGGGCCTCAGATGGGCAGCTAATCTCATCATTCAAATTTCCTGGTTGTTCTGTTTCCCTCTGCCTGATAACGCTTTATCAGACTGTAATGGAACTTCACTCTGATGGGGAATCAGGCATTGCAACGAAATATATACATACCTTTCATATCTTCCTTTTTGGAAAGCAAGCGAATTTAATTGATAAAGCACTGAAATATGAAGCTGGAGTCCTAAAGTCTAGACTCGGTTTCAACCACCAAGCTGTAACTCAGGGGCTTAGTTTCGTATGAAATATAAACAACTGGAAAAACTTACCAAGCTGGGCTTTCCCGAGCTAAGTATGTAAAGCAGAAGGGAAAAATACAAACGAGGCGTCTTTACAAGACTTTTGAAATGTTGTATTAAAAATTAAATTCTTAAATTGACTTTAAATGTATTGATGCCACTAAGAAGCTAATATATGTAAAAGGTTTAATTCTTCTTTGGGGGTTTTCTTCTCTTTTTTTCTTTTTTCTCTTTTTACCTTTTACAGCCGCACCTGCGGCCTATGGAAGTTCCCAGGCTAGGGATCAGATTGGAGCTATAGCTGCTGGCCTACACCACTGCCACAGCAACGCCACATCCAAACTGCATCTGCAATCTACACCACAGTTCACGGCAATGCCGGATCCTTAACCCACTGAGCGAGGGCAAGGATTGAACTTGTGTCCTCATGGATACTAGTCGGGTTCGTTACCTCTAAACCATAATGGGAACTCCCCCAGTTCTTATTTTTAAAATTGAAATAAAAAATACGTGTACTCTCTAAGAGCTCTCTTTTGTAAAAAGCAAAATACAGGCAAGAGAATTAATAGAAGACTCATAACTTTGCAAGCACCCGAGTACCAAAAAGATTGAAACTGGGGCTGTAAGCGTGAAAACAAAGTAAAAAAAAAAAAATTAATAATCACATTGGAAGACAGTTTGGTGGGTTTTTTACAAAATTAAACACAGTCTTCCTATACAATTCAGCATTTGTCCTCCTTGCTATTTTCCCAAATAACTTGAAAATTTATGTCCATACAAAGACTTAAACATGAATAGCAGCTTTATTCTGAATTGCCAAAACCTGGAAGCAACCAAGCTGACCTTCAGTTTGGTGGTCCATAGAAGTGGTACTTCCAGACAGTGGAATAGGAGCAACGAAAGGAAAGGCGCTACCAAGCTGCAAAAATCTGAAGGACTAGAAGAAACATCAGTGCCTGTGATGGCAGGAAAGCAGCCAAACTGAAAAACCTACCTCCTGCTTGTATGATTCCAACTACAAGACATCCTGAGAATGGCAAACCTCGGGAGACGGTAAAAATTCTGTGTTTCCCAGGGGCGGGGTATGGGGAGGAGGGTGAAGGATGAAGAGGGGAGATACGAGGTCTCTTGGGCCAGTGAAACTATTCCACTAGGACTGAAATGATGATAAGCGTTGCTAAACATTTATCAAAACTCAAGAGAATGTACAACCCAAAGGCAAAACCCTCCGGAAATGACCATCAGCCCTCTGTATCTGCACGGTCTGCACCCACAGCTCCAACAGAATCAACAGATCAAAAATGCTTTTTTAAAAATATGTAAAAGTTCCAAAGAGCAGAACCTGAATTTGCTGCACATCCGGGCAACTAATTACATAGCATTTACATTGTGTTAGGTATTTTAAGGAATCCGGAGATGATTTAAGGTATCTGAGAGGTTGTGCTTAGGTTATATGCAAGCAATATGCCATTTTGTGTAAGGGGTTTGAGCATCTTGGATTTTGCTGTCCTCAAGGGTCACAGAACCAACTCCCAGCAGATTCTGAGGGACGACTATATATATTTTAATTAATAATAACAATAATGTGTCAATATCGACTCATCAATTGGCATGACTATACCCCGCTAATGCAAGACGGCGGTAATTGGGGGAAATGGGTGGCACAGGAGGGAACTATTTGGGAACTCTCTGTACTTTCCATCCAATTTTTCTCTAAACCTAAAACTGTCCTCGAGATAAAGTCTATTCATTTTTTAAATAAACAGCCCTTCAAGTATACACTAAATGCAAAATGTCATTGAAAGTGCCTATCTATAACTGTCATCTCGCAAAGAGGCCTTCAACAGCCTTGCATTTGTAACATATATTGTTCAGATTGGAGGTCAGAGTCACCACTAATTCTTTTCCTTCACAAATAAAGTATTTAACTGTTAGCATGGGGAGGTAACAAACCTTTACCTTTTAATCACTTAGAAAAAGGAAAAAATGTTTCAATACCCCACTGTACTCTACCGATAGAAGCCCAGCGCTAAGGACTGTCACTGGCCCCACTAAATCTCCACCACTTTGACAGCTTATTACTTTGTAGACACAGCCTCACCAAGAATGTTCTTAACCCCATCATCCTGCTCAGTGATGGATTATTACCCATCTTTCTAAGACTGACCTCTCGTTACCCTTAATCAGTGTGTTCCGAACTGGCCAGGCTCCTTCGAGAACGTTAATAAGCACCTTGCAGCAGCGACTTCCAGGGGCTTTCGCAGGGGGCCTGGGTCAGCCTCTTCGTGTGTGCTGCTCCTCCCACCCCCACCCCCCCGCCCCTCCTGCACCCCAACCTACCCCACCCCCCACTCCCGTCCCCAAGCTGGAGAGGAAACAGGAAGGGTGAAGGGGACCCCTCCTACTTTTTGTTTTCCATGCTGAAGTTCCAAGTAAAATTTCTTTTGCAAAAGAAAAAAAAAAAAAAGGCGTCTCTGCTGCCAAGATGCCTTTTTGAAAAACCACTAATGGAGACCATATTGCCTGCCTTATCATAATGAAATTAATAGAATTTCCCTTTAATTTGCTGTTGAAACTGCTCCCTCGGCTAGTAAGGGCAATTGCCCTAAAACAAAATACGCCAGTGGTGGAAACTGTAGCTAGGAGCTATCCTCCTAGCCAGACGTGTAAGGGTGGCCCTGAAGCAGCTCAAGGCACAGACGCTGACCTAGAAAAAGTCTGGGAGCTGGGGACCGAGAGACCTGCAAGAGAGAAGGATTTCCATGTTATTTAAGATTAGCAAGTGACAGGGGAAAACTCCGTGAAGAGAGCGAAGGTAGTGATAGATATTTCTCCATCTCAGCAAAAAGATTTTGCTGGAAGGAACAACAACCTATTCCCTGGCAGAACCAGTGTCCATTTTCTCACTGATATACCCCGGTGTGCTGCCCACTCAGATTCAGCCCGTCCAGTCTTCTGGTTGCACAGGGATGACTCACTTTCCCATCCCACACACAGCAAGAGCTAAACACGTGTACACACATGTGGGGAGAGGGTCGGGGAGCTCCCAGCGGGAAGGCAGCCATCTGCAAGTCAAGGTGAGAGGCCTCGGGGAAGAACCTTGATCTTAGCCATTCAGCCTCCATGCTGTGGCCCGAACATCGGTGTCCCCTTCATAATTCACATGTTGAAGCCCCAGGCCCCAGGGGGATGGTACGTGAAGGTGGGATCTTCAGGGGCTGATTAGGTCGTGAGGGGGGCGCCTTGTGAATGGGATCAGTGCCCTAAGAAGAGAGACCCCAGAGAGATGAGAGGCCACCTGCCTGTGAGGACGCAGCAAGAGGACAGCCAGGTGTCAACCGGGAAGAGGGCCCTCGCCACCAACTCCACCGGGCTGGCACCTCGACCTCGGACTCCCTGCCTCCAGAACCGTGAGAAAATAAGCTTCTGTGCTTTAAGTCCCCCCCCCCCCATCTGTGGTATTTGGTTACAGCCACCACAGCAAAAACTAATACAGCTTCCAAAAGGCTCATCTTTCTAGACAGCATCACATCCATCCGAGAGAGATTAAATCCCAGCAAAGAAGATGCTAGAGACCAAAAAGAGAAGTCCTTTTCACATCCACGGGATGTGCGGTCCCAGAGGACAGCTGACAATAAGAGCAAGGAGATTTTTTAAAAGGCTGAGATGCCAGCCAGCTCCAGCCAGCCCCACTCTCCACGGAGCCCATGGCTGGACGCCTCATCCAGGCCCCTTCCCAGGCAAGACTCGCACCACACACACCCCCCTCCAAGAAGGTCGCTAAAGAGACTCAAGAGGAGTTCCCGCCATGGCACAGCAGGTTAAGAGTCAAGAAGGAGCTGTCTGGACTGGAGAACAGACCTAAAATCTGAGGGGGTGTTGTCTTGGAAGCAGAGGCAGCAGAGCTCAGCAGAGCAATGACAAAAGAGGGTCGGTTCAGAAAAGCTTACATATGTGTGGGACCCAGGGCAGGGTTGTAAACCATCAGGGGGCATTTAGTGTGAAGTCGGAGAAGAGCTAAAATTCTCAAGGGATTTGACATCCGGTTAACATGCACGAAGACTTGGAAACATAGGCTTCTTCTAAGTGAGGTCGCTTTGCAGTTAGGGACAGATTATGCTGATGAAGGGATCATTGAGACAAGCAAGAAATAATAGACCTAGAACCAGGCAGGGTTCCAGCAACAGACAGAGAGCTCCCACCAAGGCACATTGAAGGGAGGGGCTACACCATATGGAAGTTCTTAGGCTAGGGGTCCAGCAGGCAGAGATACTGAAGTCCTCAGGGATGGCAAGATGCAGGATGTCACCAGCCCAGGCCTGAAGGGCCGAGGGGAGGGCACGGTGTCAGCAGAGTGGGGCCAGAGCTGCATGCAATGGGGGCCGCTGAGGGCAGGAGCTGGGCCCGTGGAGAGAAGCAGCATCAGCAGAACTCAGGGAGACGGCTATTAGGAAGCAAAAGGGCATAAACCGATGCCTGCCTCCAACTCCCACGGTGCTCCCATGGATCAACCCCCCAACCCCCCAGAAACCACAAGAGAAGAGAGCCTGGTGTTGGATCCCTGGACCACGACCTCCCTGTGCACCTGCAGGGCAGAGGGGCACAGAGCAGGTTGAGCAGGGGGCAAGAGGACTGTGCCTGGGCTCCTCCATTCAATGGTTGCACTAAAAGAACCCAAGTACCAGAGTTCCACGGTGGCTCAGAGGATGCAGGTTCAATCCTAGCCTCGCTCAGTGGGTTCAGGATCCAGTGCTGCCTCGAGTTATGCTGCAGCTCCGATTTGACACCTGGCCCAGGAACTTTCATATGCCACAGGTGTGGCCCTAAAAAGAGAAAAAAAAAAAAACAAAAAAAAACAAATGAAAAGACCTCAAATACCTGCACTCAATGGTGCTCAACCAGTAAGGAAAATGATCGCTCACAGACAAGGCCCCAGAGAGAGCCCTCCAGAAACCCTGCCCCTTCTGTCTCCCCTGTGCACTTGGCCTTGACCTCAGGCTGGAGGCCCTGGACTCATGGGGCCCCAGCCGCAGAGACATGCCAAGGGCTAGTGGGGCGGTGTGCCCAGTGCAGGGAGTAGGGGTGCCCTGACTATCACGAGTGTGAGAACAATAATAAAACCAACTCAAAGGCTGCTTTTTGTTATCACCAAGTGCTGGCAAAGCTAAACAATGTCCGGGAAGAGAACGGTCCTCCCAGAACAAAGCTTTTGTTCCACAAGCTCTAAGCAATGGCTGTAGTAACGGTTGACGTTTAGTAACCCATGCAAGCTTCAAACTAGCACATTTTTTTAAAGTGAAGTATAGTTAATTTACAATGATCTGTTTGTTTCAGGTGTACAGCAGAGTGATTCGGTTGTGCTTATATCTCCATTCATTTTCAGATTCTTCTCCACATATTGAGCAGAGTTCCCTGTGCCATATAATAGGTCCTGGTTGTTTAGCTCTTTTATACAGAGTAGTGTGTATATAGTAATCCCAAACTCCTAATTTATCTCTCCCCCTCCCCAAAAGAAAAACAAAAACAAATATGGAACAAAAAAATTATGTTGTGTGAACGATTTCCCCAACTGAACTACTAGCTGTATAAGGACGGTTAATGCTCCATTTATTTTTGTGTGTTTTCCTTTCTGTCTACCATAGTGGTTTCTACATAGTTGGGTTTTGTTTTTTTGTTTGTTTGTTTTTTCCTTTTTAAGGCCACCCCTACACCATATGGAAGTTCTTAGGCTAGGGGTCCAATCAGAGCTGCAGCTGCCAGCCTACACCACAGCCACAGCAACACCAGATCCGAGCCATCTCTGTGAGCTACACTGCAGCTCTTGGCAACACAGGATCCTTAACCCACTGAGCAAGTCCAGGAATTGAACCTGCATCCTTATGGATGTTAGGTTCTTAACCTGCTGAGCCACAATGGAAACTCCATAGTTGATATTGATAAAAGTACTGATGGGTGAATTAATTCAGAGAAAAATTAAAAGACTTTAACACATTCAAAAAAAATTAGCACTTTTTATTACTTACACCTAGACCTGGGTGTTGGAGTATAAATAAATGGCAAAGGATGTCTCCCCACTTAGGCTTGGAATTCAGCCCGTTTGTGGCCCCCAGGTCCCCGGGGACACAGCACAGGTCAGGGACTGGGAGACAGCCAAGGCTGCCCGCTGTTCACACAAGGTCAAGGCTCCTGCAGGTCCCAAGGGAGCTGCAGACCAAGCTCCATTACTGCACAGGCATTTGCATTATTACAGTCAGGGAGGCGGACCATTAGGGCACCTTCGGACCTCCTGGAAGATGCCCCCAGGAACTCCCAGAAATCGGGAGTGGGGACTTTGGGAGGGAGGGGTCTGGGACACTGTGCCACCACCTCCAGGGGCACAAGGTCAAAAACAGAACCTTCTCTGCTGATGGGATCTCATTTATGTCTCCAGGCTTATGAGACCTGCAGTGAGCTCGGGTTATGGAATAAAGTAATAGATATCTTTAATATACATAAGGAGTGGAAAATGGATGATTTAATCTGGGTGACCCTAGGACAGAAAGGCTCCATCTTTAATCTCCAGGAGCAGATGTGCTTTTCCGTTCAAATGCTGAAAAGGCACAAAACCATCCGATTGACAACAATGTAGTCACAGGCAGCTACTATGTGATTAAATCGGTTTGAATCACAAACAGAAAAAAAAAAAAAGAGTTGAATTTTGGGCAATTTTTTAGAGTTAAGTACTTTCATACTAAGTGCCTTTTTTCTTTTTCTTTTTGTTTTTTAGGGCCGCACCTGCAGCATATGGAGGTTCCCAGGCCAGGGGTCGAATCGGAGCTGCTGCAGCCGCTGGCCTACAGCAATGCCAGATTTGAACCGCATCTGCGACCTACACCACAGCTCACGGCAATGCTGGATCCTTAACCCACTGAGCAAGGCCAGGGATCGAACCCACAACCTCATGGTTCCTAGTCGGATTCATTAACCACTGAGCCATGACAGGAACTCCCCGAGTGCCTTTTTTGAAATGTAGGCAGTTTAATATTTCTTTCTTCTTATCTGGCATATCACTTTATCATCAAAAAGTTAAATGCTTAGGAAATAACTTTACACACACGTACTAGCTAAGAAGATATTGCCTAAGAGTAACCTCAGTGAACAGATTTAGACATGCAGAGGTCAGTGGCCACTGGCCTTGGTTCAGAAGCTTGGCTAGTGTCTCTCCAAGTTCCTTGTCTTCTCCTAATGACTCTTGCTTCAGAATCACAAGACGGCTGCTTGCACCTCCAGCAAATCCATCCAAATGCGCAAGATGATGGTGAGGCATGAAGGGCTTTCTCTTCTTAGGACTTCTGCTGGTTTTCAGGGAAGGATGGTTCTCCCCAGAGACTACACTTCTGAGTGTCATTGGCCCGGAAGTATATTCCGAGAAATTCCTAACGATGAGAGAAGTTAGAAGATCAAGAATTTAGCTTTCTACAACTTAAATGTCCATTGACAGAAGAATGGATTAAGAAGATGTGATACATATACACAATGGAATATTACTCAGCCATAAAAAAGAACAAAAGAATGCCATTTGCAGCAACATGGATGCAACCAGAGAGTGTCATACTAAGTGAAGTGAAGTCAGAAAGGGAAAGACAAATACAATATGATATCACTTACATGTGAAATCTAAAATATGGCACAGATGAACTATCTATAGAACAGAAACAGACTCACAGACATGGGGAGCAGACTTGTGGTTGCCAGGGGAAGGGGGAGGGCATGGGATGGACAGGAGGTTTGAGTTTAGTACATGCAAACTATTACTTTTAGAATGGATGAGCAATGAGGTCCTGCTCTACGGCATGGGGAATGTATCCGATCACTTGTGATAGAACATGATAGAAGATAATATGAGAATAAGAATATATATATATATATATATGACCGCTTCACTATGCTGAACAACAGAAATTGACACGACATTGTAAATCAACTATAATAAAAAAATAAACAAATTTTTGAAAAGAATTTAGTTTTCCAGATTCTGTGCCTTCTTTCCTGAACTGTCAAAAACAAACGGAACAAAACAAAACCAATTTCACTCATTTCTCTTCTTCCTTTCCCATTTTTGTCATACTTAGTTGACTTACTAGGTTCATTAGCAGAAACCAGAATCTTCCTGAGCCGTGAGATGACCCCGTTCACCTTACAGGGGTACAGACCCCTCGGATTCCGAACACGAGTGGCTGTGTTGGGAGTAAGGACGCCCACGACGCAGGGTGGGGGTTGATCCCTGCGCATCTGTGGGACATGCCAGACGCGGTCCTGTCATCTGATGACAGACTGGGATTCTGGAGGCCTCTTGGCGGGGATGGGGGGTGCGGGGGGAGTTCTGGGTTCCAACTTCATGATACACAATCGAGACTTCACTCTGAGTCTCGGGTCTCAGTCCTGTTAATGAGGAGCCCCAGCCCCTCCTCTTCCCAACAGATCAGGAGGTTCCCAAGAAAATATCCCCAAGTGGCTGTGAAAACCTGAAAACATTACAGCAAGGTAGTATCTGATTCTCCGTGTTAAATTCGTCCTGAAGCAAGAGTAAGAAAACAGAAATAAGTAAATGGGTGTCCCTTGCTCACTGCCTCTCCTGGGGTTCGGTTCTTCCCCGTCCATTCCAATTTCCTTTGGAAACCAGACCCCGTGTTCTCACCTTCACCTTCAAGCGCCTCTGTCCCTTCCCAGATGGCTCGGCTACCTTCTCCACACGTCTCTGGTCTTGTCTCCCCCGCCGGCAGCCCACCCCTGGGGGACTCTCCGCCGCAAATGTACTGTTGTTTTCTTAAACAAAACCACCAGCTCTGCTTGCCTGGAAAGAGCCAATACGCTGGGGGCTGAATCGCACTGCCTTTCATGTCTGAGCAGGTCGAGTGGCGCAGGATCCGTGCTCAGAGCTTCCAGAAACACACTCCTGTAGGGGAAGATAACCGCTCTTCCATCAGAAGATCCTGAATATTAGGAGAGATAAATATACTGTCAAGTGTAATGACATCTTCCTCCCAGCTCCCTCATAAAGAAGTATTGAGAACACGTAATTGCCCTCAAAAGATGTCTATTTTATGATCATCATTGCCTAAATATTACACACCAGAGACTTGTACTATTAAAGAGGGTTGAAATTACTCATGAAATATTAGCTGTGTTTTACTTAAGCTCTTTGGACCTAATTCATAAAAATTAATTCATGGTTTATAAGAATAATCTCTGTTCTTTAATAGAATTCTTCTCTGATTCATTACATTCTTTAATCCTATCACCACTGATCATGTACATTTCAATTCTCGTCCTTCAGAAGGGGGAGAAAAAAAAAAAATACTAACTTTCAGCAAGTAGAAATAACAGCAGGGTTTGCAAACAGGACCCGGGTCTCAAAAGATCACAAAGAAACATAGAGAACATAGAGAAACACGTGAAACAAAACCCAGCCCCGCTCAACCTGCTTTTCAAGTAGGTTTATGATTATTTGGGAGTAAATCTATGTTAACAAAATGTTAATTCTTGAGGAATTTCTCTGGGAACATGCGGATCCCATCTGAACAGGGGGCCCGATTTCTAAATTGTCATGGCACTTCCCAGGTTTTCTATAATCCCTAGATTTTCAGCATTTTTAAGATCTTATCAAAAAAGGAGCTCTGGGCCCTTTGGAGAGACGGCGGGGTCTGCGTGTGTCAGTCAGTTTTGCACCAGCAAAACAATATTATAAAATATAGCTTATTATTTCTCACAATGACAATTAAGTCCTTGTTCAGTTAGTCGATGCCCGTCTGTCTCCGCTTCTGGGCTGTGACATCCCTGAGGCCTTGGCCTCATTGTTCTTGATGTCCTTTGCCACCTGATACAATATCTTCTTTATTTTGTTTTATTTTTTGGCTTTAAAGCTTTGATGAGAAGCAGAATCAATGGCCAGGGAATAGATTTTTTTCACATTTCACTTTTTTTTAAATTGAAGTATAGGTGATTTACAATGTGTTCATTTCTGCTTTACAGCAAAATGATTCAGTTGTGCATATGTACAGGTTTTTTTATTTTTTAATTTTTTTAATTTTTAAATTTTTTTTTTATTTTTTATTTTTTGTCTTTTTTTTGATGTTTCTAGGGCCACTCCCGCATATGGAGGTTCCCAGGTTAGGGGTAGAATCGGATCTACAGCTGTCGGCCACAGCTGCAGCCACAGCAATGCCAGATCCAAGCTGCGTCTGTGACCTACACCACAGCTCACCGCAATGCTGGATCCTTAACCCACTGAGCAAGGCCAGGGATTGAACTCACAACCTCACGGTTCCTAGTCGGATTCGTTAACCACTGCGCCCCGACAGGAACTCCCAGATTTTTTTAAAATATTCTTTTCCATGACCGTGTATCACAGGGTATTAAATATACTTCCCTGTGGTAGGCAGTGGAACCTCGTTGTTTATCCATCCTATTACAATAGTTTGCATCTGCTAATCCCCAACTCTCACTTCATCCCTCTCCCAGCCCCCCTCTCCCCTTGGCAACCACATGATACAATTTCAATCAGTATTTTTTATTGGCTGCACCTGTGGCATGCAGCAGTTCCCAGGCCAGGAATGGAACCCGCACCACAACAGCAACCTGAGCCACTGCAGTGACAACACTGGATCCTTACCTACTGAGCCACACGGGAACTTCCTCAATCAGTGTTTTTAACTAACATATTTTATTCCTAAATTTACTCTCTTCCACCCAGGGTAAGTAATAAGGGTTCAAGTCACAATATATGTATTGATTTTTCACTGGAAATCAAGGCTTATAAAAATGAGGACAGCAATCCTTGATGTTTGTATTCTCCTTAAGAGCTCGCTTTTCGTTACAGGAATTAGAGTAGATTTTTTTCCCCCATGTTTTGTACGTAAAGATACTGAGGTTCTGAGAAAGGACTGACAACATAACACACACTAGGTAGGGGTGGGGTGAGTTAACCGGGTGAGGCATCAGTGCATGTGGGTTCTGGATCCATCTCACATAATCCACTTTGGACAAGTCACTGAATTCTGGTGTCTTCTTCAGAGAAATGACAAGGAACAAGAGGGCCTTCGAGTTCCTCTCTGGTTAAGTTAGTCTCGGCTGTAGGACACTTGTCCTGAGAGATAGTCAGAGATAAATCAGGCGTCGATTTTGTCTCCGGGAGGCTGGCCTCACAGAACAGGATCTGAAAGCAGGAGTGAGAACAAGGGGAGACGATTCTATGAACTACCTGCTCATAACATTTGTCCTTTTTCTGATGGAGTGTTTTACTGCAGACATATAAAACCTCTCTGCATCCCATAAATAGTCACTGTTCCTCAAGACGTCTCTTTCTGTGTTGCCAGTTCTTTTGTATTTTGACTTCGTGGTGGTTTTTTGACATGGAACCTAAATTTTCCATCGAGACAAACGGAAAGTCTTGCTGTCTAGTTTAAAATGGCCTCCTTCCTCATGTCTGTTTTCCAAGAGCAGGGGTGAGCACACATTGCCAGAGCTCATGCCATCTCCATGTGAGCGCACCTGTTCCCTGATGTGGGTACAGTTGCCTCTGGGACCTGTGAGCACCGAATAAGCAAACTGAGCTGTTAGCCTAATGCACTTGTTGTTGAGATTCAGAGGGTTTGAAGGTTATTTGTACCACAAAGGCTTCCAGCTTCTCCCAGGGAGCCCCAGACTGGACCTGGACTGGGTGTGAGGTCTCCAGAGCAAGTACCCCCCTCCTTTAAACTGAAGAGGAACCCATCGGACTCTGTGACATTCACCTCCACTCTAAAAATCCCAGTCAATAGGAGCTCCCGTTGTGGCTCAGTGGATTAAGAACCTGGCATAGGCAAGCTCCCATCGAGGCTAGCGGTGACGAACCCAGCTATTATCCATGAGGATGTGGGTTCAATCCCTGGCCTCATTCAGTGGATTAAGATCCAGCGTTGCCACAAGCTGCAGTGTGGGTCACAGATACGGTTTGGATCCAGCATTGCTGTGGCTGCGGTGTAGGCTGGCAATTGCAGCTCTGATTCGACTCCTAGCCTGAGAACATCTATATGCTGCAGGTGTGGCCATAAAAAGAAAAAAAAAAGTTTTCAATAAAAAAATAAAAATACAAAGCCCAGTCTATAGAACTTTTACCAGTTAGAGATAATTTCATCACTTGGTCTAGAGTTCCTTAGCTTCTGAAACAATGAAAGATGACAAGTAAAAAAACAACACTCAGTTTACCTATGGCTACCCAAACCCGGGTATCTATACCCAAATTGTCCAAGGATCTTTATTTTTATTATTTTTGTTTTATTTTTTGACTGTGCCCATGGCACTCAGAAGTTCCTGGGCCAGGGATGGTCCCCGAACCATGGATCCTTAACCCTCTGAGCCACCAGGGAGCTCCTCGATGAAATGTTAATCGCAAGAAGGCCCTTGCTAAAGTCATCTTATTGCAAAGAACTAAATAATTTGCATAGGAGTCATTGATTCACTGACCATCACACAAAAGCTCCTTATGCCCGTAGGGGAATTTCTCTTGGCTCTTTGCTAAGTGCACAATCATGAGCCCCCGCGTCTGGAAAGTCAGCCTCCATCTGCTTGTGCTGGGGCCTGGCAGAGGGTCATCACTTTCAGAGAAGCCTGCGGGGAAAAGGATGGAAGTTCATGGGTCAAAGCGTCCAGATTTTAAACAGAGGTTAGCTTTTGCCTCCTGCCTCAGCCCAGCAGGAGTGGGTTTCCCATGAGAGGCCTGCCTTTTTTTTTTTTTTTTTTTTAAGACCAGGCATAGGAACTGGGTCACCTTGTAGAGAATTAGCAAAATCTCCCTCAGAAGTTAATTTAGTGTAAACGGTGTGGGTCCTGGGTGAGCGGATCACAGACACACCCACTCCTCCCCCCACCCTTCCAGAGAGAAGCCGTAGGACTCAGGAAAACAAAATCTATGGTGAGCACTGACCGCATTAAAACACTTTACAGTTGTTCTTTTTCAGGTCCCAAGCTTTGCAGAGGAAAGACTTGTTTTTCTTAGGAAAGATTAGCAGTAAGATGCTAGGCCAGTGGTGGCCAAAGAGAACATTCTAAGGGATTGCATAGGCCCTTCTCGGCTCTCAAGGAAGCAGATTTCCCTGTGTTTATTTGGAAAAGAGTAGTAAAAGAAATAAAAAATTAAAGATGTTTGAGGTAATATTAGAAAATCATTTATTGAGAGGAAGGACGGTACTGCAAATGAGGGATATGATTATTTTGGTCCTTGGGATGAACTATTTGTAATCAACAATACAGAAGTCTGAATAAAAAGAAAGGCTGGATACCTAATTAGTCTGAACACATTTAATGTGTAGCTTAAAACTAAAGCTATTAGTGAATTTAATGTGGTTCTACCTCCTGATAAATTGCTAGGAATACCAAATGCATATTCCATTAGCCTGGTAACTCTGGAATGGAATCTTGGATTAATTGGATTAATGTGAGTTTATCTCTTAAGACATCCATTGAGAGTCTGGATATTAATCCTGTACACTTTTTAATGTTTTAGTAGGTAATTAAGACAAATGTATATTAATCCTCTTATGCATAATGTTTTTCCAGAAATAGACAATGGTAACAGATTGAAAGTGCTTTTGAAGCCTGATATCCGAAAATCTTTCAGAGTTGAGCAAATGGCAAATGACAACCTTGAAACATGGGGGAAAAAATACTTTCTGCCTTCTGTAACTGTTGGTGCTTGTCACATCTGAGACATTTGTATTGAAGTTTTTCTGCATGTTGGCTGGTTGTCTGCATTCAGAGGCATCGGTATCTGTGATGCTGAGACATTCTGGCCAGAGGAGCTGAAGGACCGGTCAGTAAAAATCCGGGCAGTAAGTAATCAAGGTCGATGGCCATCTCTGGCTGACCTCCGAAGGCAAAAGGTCTTTTCCCTAAAGCCCAGGACCCGGTGGTCCCAGAAGAGGCCACACGTGAGGGCTGGCATTCAGAGCCCTCCCTCCACTCTGCGCCAAACCCCACAGCCCCTTCTCTGCCAAGGGGTCCCCCCAGCACACAAGCGCCTCAGGCCTCCCCAACCAGTAACAAGAAGGCAGTTTCTAAGGCGGGGCGGGGGGGGGTAACTCCCTCAGATGCCCAGGGCCCTCGTTACCCGCAGAACCAGCTGCACCCACACTGCTGTCTCCACGTGGGGAGTCCCTTTCAGCAAAAGAGAAGAACTTTGCTAATTCCTCAAGCCCCTAACTGAGACCCAATTTGAAACAGTACAGAATAAATTAATAAGTAAATACTTGCAAAGGAAGAATTGGCTCATTGGAGAATAACCCAGGACGACAAAACCCTTCTGAGAACAAGCTTTGTTTTTGTTTTTGTTTTAATTCAGGGCCGCACCTCCAGCATATGTGGGTTCCCAGGCTAGGGGTCGAATGGGAGCTGCAGCTGCCGGCCTCCACCACAGCCACAGCAGCACCAGATCCAAGCTGCATCTGCGACCTACACCACAGCTCATGGCCACGCCAGAACCTTAACCCACTGAGCCGGGCCAGAGATCGAACCTGTGTCCTCATGGATACTAGCGGGGTTTGTTTCCACTGAGCCACAACAGGGACTTTGAGAGCAGGCTTTAGAGGGAAATAGCTGAGAGCAGGAGCTCTTGAGAGCAGCCCAGACATGGTCTGTCCTGGGGCTTAGAGCAGAGGAGAGCCAGCCCAGATTCCCCAGGGCCACAGAGAGCATGGGACGTCATCCAGTCTCCATGATGGGGTCTTTTATTTTGGGGGGTGGGTTAATTTTCTTATTTTTTATTAAAGTATAGTTGATTTACAGTGCTATGCCAATTTCTGCTGTACAACATAGAGACTCAGTCCTAATCGACCACCATAAGATCATATTATAGGAAATAAGGGCATAATATGATCTTACGGTTGGTTGTTGATTAGGATTTGTTTCGGGCAAAATTTAAGAAGACTGCCACTGTGTGTAAATGAAATAACAGAACTGGTTCATAACAAAACCACTCACTTTTGGGTGACATAAAATAATGTCGAACACTAAGAGAATAGGCAGATTTCCCTTTAAAAATTAACCTATCCCTTGCCTGCTTCTCCAAATGCCAGAAATACTCTTTCACTGATAACAAAAAAAAATAGAACATTGATTTACCTAGGTGATTTTCAAGCTTAATTCTTAAAAGGCCAGTAACTATATTCAGACAATGATAATAGTAACAAACATTTTGGTTCTTCTTACTGTAAAAATATAGTAGTTCCTTCTGTGATTATAACATGTGGTTTTAAAATGTTTTCAGCTAAACCTAGCGGTTAACTTTGTGAAGTGTATATCTTTTTTCATAGTTCATCTTTATTTAATCAGTGAAAGAAATATTTTACAACACAATCCCAGGAAGCAAATGACAGGAAAATATAAGAGGTTACAAATAACGTAAATATCCTGCAAAACCACAAACTCCCACCAGATTCTCAAGACGACTCCCACCATGAAAGGACAGCTGTGTTAGCCTGAAGACTGTGTTGGGCCATGAGTAATAAGTCATGAGCACTCCAGGAAGCCAGTAAATACACTTCCAGATCTTTCCTCTTGGTCATCCCTGATTCACGCTCCCCAGTGCTGCCCTTTGGTCCCGAACGCTCAAAGCACAGCCTCAAATTATCGGGCCCCTCCTCCTGAGCCAAAAATGAATCAAGACTTTATGGGACCCCCCAGGGACAAAAGACAGAGAAGGTCATTTTCACGCTCCTATAGGCCGCAGGCCATGAAGAGCCAGCACCACCCTTATGAATATACACGAGGCTGGGGAGGGGATCGCAGCTGGACGTGTATTTCCTATCCAGCGGGCTTGGGAAAAGAAAAGGTTGCTTTCAGTGTCACTGTAGCAGCGTCGACACTGCTGGCTTTTTGTGTGTCTGCGTGCTAGAAAACTGTACGGTTGCACCCACGCCTGCCAGTGGGGTATCTTTTTCAGCAGTCTGCCTGTTTTGGAGGGGTTCTATTGCTTGACAATCCCAAATCGATAAATCTAATTTGCAGCAACATACCACACACATTACAGCATTTTATATCACACATGCAAGAACCAGTGGTCTCGAAATCTTGACAATTTAAAACACCTCTCCACTCCTGAGACGGAGATCTTTTTCAGTAAAAAATATAATAATCATCTTTTTTTCACATACGCCGCAGTTTCTGCCCTCCCTGCTTTTGTCACTGGTCCCATCATCTCCAACAGGCGCTTGGGCTTCAAAGGTTGTAGCCATTACCTTCGATCCCCTCTTCTCCTGGGTGTCCAGCTCCTTCCAGGCACCCACCTCCATCGATTCTTCAATCATCCTCTGCCTTCGTCCGTTCCATCCATCTGGAGTGGCATCAGCCTCCTCCAGCGGTCCGTCACCTCATCCCTGGATTAGCACTGTCCCTTCCTCATCCATCTCACTCGCCTTGCCTCTTCCCGCTCCAACTCATTCCTCTTAAGCACCACCTGCCTGGTCTTCCAGAAATCTTCATTTTTCACTTCACTCTCCTTAACCGCTTTCAGTGCCTCAACTTGGCATGTGCTCATCCCACCAAGGCCTTCCAGCTTCCAAGACTCGCTCACCTCTCTCCAGCAGAGGGAGAGACCAGATTTCTCACCACACCCTACACACCCCACACCAGTGCTTCACGTCACACCTTTACTGGGCGGCAGGTATGTGCTTCCCAAACGTCTCCATTTATCAAAATTGCAGCTGTCCTCCCAGGCTCAGCTCAAATCCAATCTCCTCCATAAAATCCCCAAACGTTCCTGCCCACAGGGATTTCTCTCTCAGAACTTCTCCCGTCCGCTTTCTCTCCAGACATCCTCTGTGCACTTAAATGCACCTGTCCTAGCTTTACTATCCTTTCCTATACAGAGACGTATATGTATAGATACATACACATCCATTTACATATTTAAATGTATATATTTTCCCAATGTAACTGTAATAGGGAAAACCAAATCTGACTCTATACTAGATCTGTTTCTTTTACTTTCACCTTTGTATTGTATTGCTTTTGCTTCCAGTTTAAAATGTTGCCCTGGGTAGTCTGAAACACACAAGATAGCCCGTTTTCAAGGCTCCAACCTTTCAGGGTACAACACTTTCCCATTCCTGTAGAGATAAAAAGTTTGCAGAGCAGCAAATCAGATTTGTCATGTGAAGGTCTATAGGAACGTGGTGACCTGACCTATGTGAACAGCTGCGAGAACAAAGGATTCCGAGACGAACACGTTTGCACCCGCCAACCACACCTCTCCCCCTTACGAATAACAGAAGCCTGAAATCTGACTTGGGTAAGACGGTTCTCTAGGACATTAGTTGGCCATCTTCTCAGACTCCTGGATTTGCAAATAGAGTTGTTATTCTCCACCCCAACACCCCGTCTCCTGATTTATCAGTCCGTCTTATGGTCGGTAACATAACTGCTATCATCTATAAATATTGTAATGTGACTTGTTTTCTTAAAACCCTACAAATGTATCCTGGAGCTCTGTCTCTATGATACCGGTGGGAAAATGGGTGGCTATTTCTTATACATCCTTATTTTTTCAATTTCCCTACAATTATCATGTATAAGCTTTGGGACAACATTTTTAAAAATGCTATTTTCCAGACCACAAAAACAAGCAAATGAAGAGAAGATTCTGATGTAAGGGATCATGACCCCAACTTTCTATCTAATAGGAAAAAAAGAGATAAAAGTGGATAAGTGGAGAGCACAAAGGTGTGTCACCCTCAGAATTCAAAGATGTTTGTAAGAGAACTTAGGATAGTGTATCCATAACAATACTCCTATTTTTGTTCCATGTACATTTAAGCACTTACTAGGCTCAAGGATCGTGGAGTCCAAGTGCAGAAATGAAGTAGCCCCATCCCTGCTCCAAAGGGATAGTTCACGTGAGTTTGAAGTAGTGACCCTGTGCCTATTCGTGTATCTTTCATGGAAGCTCTCATTGCAAAGAAATGATATCTTTCTTTTTTTTTCTTTCTTTTTAGGGCTGCACCTGGGACATATGGAAGTTCTCAGGTCAGGGGTGAATCAGAGCTGCAGTTGCCAGCCTACACCACAGCCACAGCAACACAGGATCCGAGCCACATCTGCATCCTATGCTGCAGCTTGTGGCAAGGCAAGGCTGGATCCTTTAAGCCACTGAGAGGGGTCAGGGATCAAACCCACATCCTCATGGCTACCAGGCAGGTTCATCCCCTCTGAGCCACAGTTGGAACTCTGAAATGATACCTCTTGAAAGAAGGTCATTTGATAACAGAGTTAACCTATCAACCAGAGTCTTAAAGATGAGTCCATCATGAAGCACCATTTATACTTAATTGCTTGATTTTCATGTCTAAAGATTGATGCCTTAGGTTTAAATTGCTTTTGACTTTTTAAAGTGTCTTTGTAACGATTCCTTCATGTTACATTAACAGCAACCCTTGCAGGAGGTAGGGTAACAGCATTCTATAGAGATGAAAACAGACAAGGGCTGGTCCCAGGACTGGCCTTAACTCACAAAACGAGCCAGGCAACCACCACGGAAATCTCCTGGCTTCTCATCTCCTGTCTTTTCCCTGAACCAAGCCAAAGAATGAAACTTTGTGTTGACAAGAAAAATTCAGCTCTGGTCCCAGAACAAATTTGGACATTAGAACTAAGTTATAAATAAGTCACACGGTGAGGACCTGGCACCCAGCGATCTGTTTTATGGCGAAGATCATGTGGCATATACTGAATGTTCTAGCCTGTCCTTCCCACGACAATCCTGGGTGACCATGAACCAGAAAAGAGATTCGTTCAAGCATATTCCATTCGACAAGTGCAAATAAATTTATTCAACTGCCTATATTCTGAAAGTATCCCAGTAACACCACCATCACATAAATAAAGAAGCCGAGTTGGAAACAAACCTCTAAGTTTCAAAAAATACTGATTTTAATATCTGATCAAATGCTGAGAATGAGTGGGAGTGGGGGCCACCGACACAAAAAGGACCATCTGTTACTTATTTAAGCCATTTCAAGACAAGAATATATTACTTTTCAGGGGGAAAAATATTGTTCTTTCCAGAGGAATAGGAATGTGATGTAAACAATGAGATGAGATAAAGCTGTTTATATCAAAGGGTGAATCAGATTATAACGCTGAAAAATAGTACACATTTCCTGTTATTGCTGCTATAAGTAAAACAGTATTTGAAAGACAAATTACCATGTTACTATTCTTGAAAACCCCAGGCTCTTCTGTAAGTAATGACATCTTGGTAGACATGAGACTAACCAAGTGCAGACGTATTTCCATCTACATAATTTAAGGTGTGTTGGGGGGAGAATCCATCATTTCTCCCTCAAAACAGAGAAGACTCTTTTCCCTTAAAACTTAAAGAATCTAGAAAAGCTTAAATTTAAAACAAACAAAACCACAAACAGGGGAGGGAAGGTACAAGCAGCAAATATGCCTCCAGTGGGACTGGGTGTGTGGCCCCAGCTCCAGAGCCGATGTTCTGGTCACAAGCCACAGCAGGAGGACAGAGCAGGTCCCCAGATCGGAAGTGTTTGCAGCAATTCACAAGCTCCAGGGACCTCTGCAACCGCAGCTTCAACAAGACCCGCCACCACGAAGACTGGCATCCTCCTCTGTGCGTCCTCACCTGCGCCACTCTCACCTGTGCCTCCCTCACCATTGCATCTTCACCTGTGTGCCCGCACCTGTGCCACCCTCACCTGAAGCATCCTCACCTGTGTCAAAGTGCTTTCCCACGTCGACCCCGCACTGACACACATGCAGTTGGCTCCAGCACAAAAACCTGGGTGCCCCCAGAAACCACCTAGGTCTCAGCATGGACAGAAGCTGGTTTTGGCAAGAGCTCAAGAACAGGTCCCACCCAGCCCCACCCCCACCTACCACCTCTTATTTGGAAGCTCACCTAACCTCATCTCTTAGCAACTCCCTGATGCCCTAGAGGAGAGAACCAATTGCAGCCAAAAGCCAGGGTGTCCACTGCTCCCCAAAGGCCAGTAAGAAGCTGGCTCCATGCCCCTCTTCTCTTGCTGCCAACTGGGGGAGCATCAGCGTCTCAAACTTGACCGTCTAGCGGCCAAAGCCAGGAAAGACGCTAATCAATCTGCCCTCAAACCTGGATCCCAGCAGGGGAGACGATTTGCCCAAAGATGCGCCCACACCACGCGCCACCCCAGGCTCCCAGCTTGGCTGCTTGACTCCCAGGCACAAAGCTCCTTGGTCGGCAGGGCCTTCTCCCCGGGGGCGAGCCCCCAGCAGGCCCACAGACGGTGTGAGCATCAGGGCTGGGCTGCCAGGGCCCAGCGCACCCACAGGCCTCTCTCTGTCTGGGGTAAAATGTCTAACTCAGCAAAGAGAAAGGGCCCGCCTCTCTTTCTCAGAGAGAGGCTGTCTCTGCAGAGGAGGAGTGTGTGCACGTGTGCACGTGTGTGTGTGTGTGTGTTTCTGAGTGTATGACTGTGTGACTGTGTGCGTATGTATGCTTTCGACTGTGTTTGTGTGCCAGTGTGTGAATGTGTGTGCCTGTATGTTTCTCAGTGTGTGAGTGTGTATGTGTGTGAGCGTACATGTGTGTATGTGTGGGTGTCTGTTTCTGCATGTGTGTGTGTGAGAGTGTGTGAACTGTGTGTATGTGTGTGTGTATTGTGTGTGTGTGTGTGAGTGTTTCTGAGTGTGTGTGTGTGAGCGTGTATGTGTGTGTGTGTATCGCGGGGGGGGGGGGGTGCCTGTTCCTGAGTGTGCGTCTAAGTGTGGTGTGTGTGTGTGTGTAGGAGGGGGAGTGCTTCGTTGTCCGAGGGGCGAGTAAGGGCTCCCGTGGTGGCAGCACGTGGGCCGTCTGTCTCCATCCCTGCTCCTGAGTCAGGCCCTGTGCTCCTGTATTCTTTCCTAAGAGCCACACGCGTGACCAAGCCCGGGACCAAGCCGATACACAACGCTGTGCGGCTCGTCTCACCTGCCCGGCGTGGAGGCCTGATGCCGAGGGGGCCGACGTCTGCCACGGCTTCGCAGGAGGGAAAGGGAGAGTTGGGAGCTGTAAGCGCGTTACGTGCTCGCGGCTCTGCGACGTCTCTGGCAGCGCCTCCCCTCCGCCCTGCCCTCGCTGGCTCCCCGAGCCGCCTTCGGCCAAATTCTCAGACTGTAAAAGAAGCCCTTCTGCAGCCTCCCTCCCGCCCTCGCAGAGGCGGCAGCACCGAAGCCTCACGCTGGCTAAAGGTCCCTCCCCATCCTTGCACGTAGAGTTCCGAAAACTATTTCTAGACGGTTTATGCAAGGGGCAGGGTAATTTGAAGTCTTAACTTACCCAACAAGCCAGTCAAGATACGCATCCACTCCTTCGTCCTTCAGTCCATCACGACGCAGGTGCGTTCAGGATTGTCTACGGATTTTGGAGTCAGAAGGACCACAGTCAAAACCTTAGCTCCACCGATGCCCAGTTTCATATGCTGATCCCGGCAGAGCTACTTAACCGTCCGAGTCTCAGGAGCATCACTTGTAAAAGTTAGGAAAACAATACTAATCTCGCAGGTGTGTCGTAAAGATGAAATAACCTCAGGCAGGCCAGGGGCCGGCACGCAGGAGCCACTCAGCGGAAAGAAGCGCCGCGGCGCGGGAGTGCAAGGCAGCGGCACGTCGGCAGGTGGCACCGGATAAAGGTCCCGACCACGCTGTGCGCGATGTGGCCGCTGCATGTGTGAACGTTCCTGTCCCTCCCCTCTGCCTCGCCGCATCCAGCGTCTTGGTGGTCTCCTCGGTCCCCAACCTCAGGGCTGTTTCTGGTTTCCCACCTTGTCCCTGGCTGACGAACCATTTCCAGCCAAACCACTTCACCCTCTGCTCCTCACCCTGAGGGCTGGTGCCAGCCAGGGCTGGACCCCCCTCCATCTGGCCACATGAGTCCAAACTCACAGGGGAAGAAGTCACGCTGGGCTGCAAAGCTCCCGTGCACCAGCTGGACCCGGCAGTGCCAGGTCCACGGCGACCTTTTGCTCTGTAGAATTTGAGAATGAATTTAAAAGATCATTTACTTTCCACTTTCTCATCTTCAGGCAGGAATGTAGGGTTAGACAGTCATTTAAATGGCTAGATTTCCCCTCCCTGTGTTAGACATGCACAGTCTCCTGAACCATCCACGCCGCACCTGAAAAAGTTAAGTTCCTTCTAGAAACAAAATCACATATCCCACTACAGCAACTTCATGATTTCCTGACAAAATATAATCGGTCCCAGATTATCACTAAACCGCATTTTACATTTGACAACTGACACTGTTTGGGAGCCAAGTGCAGCGTTAGGAACTGGAGTCTAGTTGGCACAGGCCCAGCTGGAAACCACGAGGTGACATCCCCACAGAGCCCCAGGGACGCCTGAAGTGGGTCTGCGGCGGGTAGTCCCCACGCACGGGGACGGACCCAAGAAGCAGGCTCGCACCCATCTACACCCTGAAATCCGGTATCTTCATTTATGAAAATAATACATGGATTCAGTTAAAAACAGAACAAGAGGAGAGCGCATTTGTCAGGGTTCTCCTGAAAAGTAAAACCAATAAGATATATGTCTATCTGTATGTAGAGGCAGAGAGAGAGCAATTTTAAAGAACTAGCTCATGGGATGTGGGGGCTGGCAAATCTGCAGTCCGTAGGGCAGGCCGGCAGGCTGGAAATGCAGCCTGGATTCCTGTTCTGCAGTCTTGAGGCAAAATTCCTTCTTCTCTGGAAAACCTCAGTGTAGACCCATAAGGCCTTCAACTGATTAGATGAGACTCAGATTAAGGGGGTAAGCTGCTTTCCTGAAAGTCATTGGATGGCAAATTTTTTTATTGAAGTGCAGTTCTTATCATTTTTTGAAGTTTTATTGATAGTTGATTTACCCTGTTGTGTTCATTTCTGCTGCACAACAATGCGATTCAGGTGGCTGCACGCACACATACATATGTTCTTTTTCAGATTCTTTTCCTTGTAGGTTGATACAAGGTACTGAGTAGAGTTCCCCGTGCTGTACAGCAGGTCCCCGTTGTTTATCTATTTTATATTTTGCAGTGTGTATCTGTTAATCCCATACTCCTAATTCTTCTCCCCACCCCACCCCCTTTCCCCCTTGGTAGTCATAGCGTTGTTTTCTGTGTCTGCGAGTCCACGTCTGCTGGGTACATAAGCTCATCTGGAACGGGTGGTACATGTGCATCCCGTCTGAAAAATGCCTTCGCAGCAACACCTCGATGAGGGTTTGACCCATCAAATTAGCTGTGACAGGGAGGCAGTGAGAGGGGGCCTATCCCACCCCAGATCCATTCTTCCCTTCCCTAGAAGTCCTCTCTCTAAATGGCCAAGCTCATTCTTTCAGGGATGGACGTCGGTCTTATTTGTGCCAAAAGTTTACGTGTGTAAGAACTTCATTCTTCTCCTCCTTCTCCTTCTTCTTCTTCTTGCCTCACCCAGAGCATGTGGGAAGCCCCGGGCCAGGGATCGAACCCACACCACAGCGGCGCCCCAAGGCACTGTGATTGTGGGCCTTCTTCTTGACATTGGTTTGACCTTACTCTACGCCAGGCCCTATGATGAGCATTTTACACAGATGATCTTGTGCAAAGTCTCTCAGGGACCCTGTGATGGCAGCGTTATCAGCATCTTTTACCATCTTATGACCATGACTTCTGTGACACGACAAGAGAGGGCGAGGGATATTAAGGTCCTTTCTGTGGACTAAGTGGGATGACCATAAATTTTCAGTCTGCTTACAGCAAAACCAACCTCTTGATCCACTTCCTTCGAGCAATTCCAGGCAGACACAACTTCAGAAAAAGTGTCCAAGGCACCTTTGGCACCAAAGATTATTGACAGCGCTCGTGTTCTTGAACCCGTGAGTGACACCAGAGGGACCTGATCTGAGCCTTGTTTTAGTCACCTCCCTGTCTAGGTGGCAATGGTCTTGTTTTAAATTATTTATTACTTTGTGTTCCCAATTAAGCTGTAATGTGACAAGTGAGCTATTTTACAAGGCGATAAAAAAAACCCCATCATGCTCCCCAGCGGGTAAACTGCGAGGCCACAAGGTGAGCTGTTTATATCAGCGAGAGAAGCGTATTACTGCTCTGAGGAATAGTGGGCACGTCTTGTTATTGCTGCTGCAAGTGAAAACAGCTACAGAAAAGAGCAAGATAAACTAGTTACCAGCCTCCTGGAAAGCACTATTTTTAGAGTAATGACAAAACTGCCTGTGTTTGCATAAGGAGCAAAAGTGATGGATAGACAGGGTGGAAGGAATCAAGTCTCAAGCCCTAAATTAGGGCCTCAGGGATGGAGGGGGCGTTGAGAGGCAGAGCAGAAAAGACTCCCCCCGGGTGCGGGAAAAGTGTAATCGTCCATTAACCTGACTTGAGGGTCGTCTCTTCTTAGTCTGATGGATAAAGCATCCCTCAAACTCACATCGGCCCAGCGATGGCAAACTCAGATGACAGCATGAGCCTGTCCTGTCATTATGGCAGCTTATAGGAAGCCAGGGTGGCGGCATATGGCCACCAGACTGGGAGCTTGTCTTCCAAACAAAAACAAAGTACACTGAAAGCCCTCCCCCCAAGTAAAGCCAGAGAGCCTACCTGCTGGGAGGCTCCGTGCGTTTCAGCTGGAAGCAGCTGGTGACAAGTGAGCCAGGGAATAGAGGGTGGGGGGAGCTGGGGGCCTGCCTTACAGGGCATTTTCCTCTCCCCCCCGCCCCTCCCGTGTGCTGTGGGTTTGTGTGTCTGGAGAGGTTGCAGGAAGCTGGAGGGAAGAGGACAGAGAGGAAACAAATGGGGTTTTCAGTGACTGAGCCAGGTCCGTGACACGGAAGAAAGGCTGCCCCCTTCCTAACTTCAGATGCAATCTCTGCAGGAAGCGCTGCCTTCTCGGTCCTGGGTCAAGAGTTATTCACTCTGCGTCCCCACCACCAGGAACGGGGCGGCTGCAGAAGGCATGGCCGCACCGCGGGTCTCCTGCAAGGATGCCTAAGCGCCTGCGTGACTAGGAGATGCATGCTTTCGGCCTGCAAGGAAATGAGTCCCAGCTCCCCAGTCTGTGAAGAAATATGGTCTTCCTCTTTTTTTTTCTTTTCTTTTCTGTCTTTTTAGGGCCTCACCCAAGGCACATGGAGGCTCCCAGGCGAGGGGTGGAATCAGAGCTGTAGCTGCCAGCCTACACCACAGCCACAGCAACGCCATATCTGGGCTGCGTCTTCAACTTACACCACAGCTCATGGCAATGCCGGATCCTTAACCCACTGAGCGAGGCCAGGAATCGAATGCACAATCTCATGGATACTAGTCAGGTTCATAATCCACCGAGCCACAGTGGGAACTCCCAGACATGTGGTCTTTTGAAAAGCAGTCCCCAAAGAGCTCTCCCTCCTCCATGAAAGAGGAATGGAGGCACGTGTCCCCCTTGATTTCTGCTGGCAACCTCCAAGTAGCCTCAGCTTTTGTTCATTCCTCCCCTGCTTTTAGGCTTCCTTGTTTCAAAAGCTAGCTCGTGGTATTTTTAATATCTTCATTCATACATTCCCCGCTAGACTATGATCTCTCTCTAGCCAGTCATGATTGTAGATCCCTGCCCCTACCCATCCTTGCCTGTCTCCGGTGCCAATAAAACAGGATTGGGTCATGAGGAAGGGTGACCAGCGAAGAAAGCTGATGGGGGAGTTTCTGCTGTGGCTCAGCAGCAATGAACCTGACTAGTATCCATGAGGATGAGGGTTTGATCCCTGGCCTTGCTCAGTGGGTTAAGGATCCAGTGTTGCTGTGAGCTGTGGTGTAGGTTGCAGATGAAGCTCTGATGTGACCCCTAGCTTGGAAACTTCCATGTGCTATAGTTGCAACCTTCAAAAAAAAAAAAAGAAGAAGAAAAAAGAAAGCTGATGGGTTAGACAGACTCTGTCAGTTTGCAAGAAAAAGAGGTGTGCTCAGGGTATCTTGAATGTTGAATTTTGTTACTGCCGGCAGGTAGTGTGTTGGTGTTCCTCCACCTGGGCTGCTTTGACTGAAAACCACACACTGGACGGTTTAAGCAGCCAATATTCATTTCTCGCAGTTCTGGAGGCTGGAAGCCCAAGATCAAGGTGCCAGCAGATCCAGGGTCTGGTGAATTCTCTTCCTGGCTTGTAACTGGCCATCTCCTTGCTGTGTCCCTGTGAGGGCGCTAATTCTGTCACAAGAGCCCCACCCTCATGAACTAATTTAACCCTAAGTACCTCCCAAAGCCCCCCCCCCCCAACAACCAGAACTGTGTGCAAGATTAGGGCTTCCACATGTGAAGTTGGGGGTGGGGTGGAGACGTGAACATTCAGTTCATGGCAGGGAGACAGGCCCCCAGGAGGGCCACCATTGATTCTTCCAGAGGGAGGACCTTTCTCCTCTCCCCTTGTCTTTCCACGGGCCTGGTTCCTTGATTTGAGCAATGAAAGGTGGATGCTGTGTCTCCCCCAAGCCCTTAAGCCTTCTTGGTCCTCCTCCTTAGAAGCCAATCACCAAGAGGTCTGACCACCCCCAAGCCAACAAGCCCGACCCGGCCACACAGAGCAGGTGGGGTGAAAGGGGGCAGACGTGTGAACAAAGCCCCACTGGCCCTGCCAGCTCACTTCTGGGCCAGATGAGCCCCGCTGTCCCCAGGTGGAGCAGGACCTCTGAGTCCCCCACCAAATAATCCTAGAAAGTCGTGCTGCTTTAAACCACTTTGAGTTTTGGGGTAGATGACTCTGCAAGAGGAGATCATTAAAACACACAGAAAGCGTACAAAAAGGGTTTCGAAGAAAACCTATCTCCAGCCAATCACCAGGAATCAAGGACCCTGAGCGTCTCTGTGTTTCTTCCTCTTGCAAAACTCCCAGGTCCCAACTGTGTTGAACTTGAAACCCATGAAGCTGGAGAACATCGCCATTGACACAGAACGTTCCCCCCACACCCTTTCCCATCCAATCCTTCCTCTCCCACCCAAAAGCAAGCGCAGTTTTGATGGTTTTTCCACCATAGGTTAGATTTGAACGTGTAGAACTTGACACATAGAGAATCATACAGGATGCAGGTTTGTTTTGGGGGGGTAAGTCGTCTTTCACTTAGCGTAATGATTTGGGGACTCGCGTGGTTCTGTGCCATGTGGGTATCGCCCTGGCTCACGAGGGGCTGCCTTTCCCCTGTAAGGAGGGGAGCCCGTTTTCATACCAAATCAGCCAGGAACCCCTCTGCCAGGGCTGCCGTGGTTTGGAAGATGCTCTCTGTGGGACCAGAGACTGTGGGGAATGGAGAGGAATAAATCTCGCCTCCATCAGCACAAACAGTTGCCTTCCTGGCCCTAAGAGATCTCTGGCTTCCTGGCACTAGGAGGCGTGGCGTGCTGGTACGTCCTCCTCGGGTCTCACTATGGTCCCAGATTCCATCTGTGAGTTTGGACATGGATGTGAACATTTTCCCGTCACCAGGAAAACAAATCAGATCCAAGAGAATTGCTTGGAATTGCTAAAACTACAAAAGGATCTTGCCACCAACATGACACGCCGTGCACGTGAGCAGCAGGGGGAAGATGGTACCTCACCTTGGCAGCTCCACCTCCTAGAAGTGCTTTGGGAGTTTTTTGACTTAGGGTTTCTCCTTGTCCTCACGGTCCTTCTCACTTCCAATGTGCCTCTTGCCCCTTTTTTTTTTTTTTTTTTTTTGCTTTTTAGGGCCACACCTGCGGCATACGGATGTTCCCAGGCTAGGGGTCCAAGTGGAGCTATAGCTGCTGGCCTACACCACAGCCACAACAACACCAGATCCTAGCCGTGTCTGCGACCTACACCACAGCTCACGGTAATGCTGGATCCTTAACCCACTGAGCGAGGCCAGGGATGGAACCCTCAACCTCATGGTTCCTGGTCTGATTCATTTCCACTGCACCACAATGGGAATTCCCTCTTGCCCTTTTAAAAAGAAACACCCCATCCCCCAGAGAAAGGCCATCGCTTCCTAAAGACACACCTGGAACGTGAAATGCTATTCAAGGAAGGGAACGCAGATTTTAGACAATTAATCCACTGCAGGTCCTGCCTTTTTTAGTTGGCATTCTCTGGCTAAAACAGAAACAGAAACAAAAACAAAAACAAAAAACAAATCCATGATCTGCATTAAAAATTGAATATTCATGCAGAAATTGCTGCTGGTTCATCACAGGGCAGCCCCCACCTCCCCATCCCTTCATGAAGTTCAGTTTTTCTGGTCAGAGGAACTAGAGAGAGTGGGGATTTCACAGACTTCCCCGGGGAATAAAATAGAAGAAATTCACTCCCACCCCCAGAAAACGTGGCTTTTCCCAGATGGAACTGATTGTGCAAAGCTGCCTAAAACTAAAAAATACTTGGGGTGAAGTCGACTTAATGTTTACCAAATGCATTTATTAAACCGACTTTCTCTTATTGAAAATTTCCACTGTGGGCCTGGAAAAAGATCAAGGGTCGTTCTCATGAAATGAGCCTATTTTATGCAAACTTCCATGTCAGTCAGCCAAAAACGGTTAGAAAGCATTCAGCGGGCGAGGAGCAGCCCTGGCCCTGGTCAAAACCGTGAACTTGGCCACCTCCAGCTCTGGCACCTCCAAGCTCCCTGCCTCACTCAGCCCACTTCTTTCCTCCCGGGGCTTCGCTATTTTGTCCATGACCAGGTCATCCTGGGCCACACACCACAACCCTGCTTGGCTCAATGGCACAGCAGATACTGACCACGGAGTGCCAACTCGGGCTGGGGCCATGTCTTTCTCTAATGACCGAAGGAGAGGTTTTCTTCTGATTAAAGGGACGGCGTGGGGTTTCCCAGAATTACATCAAGGAAGAGGTTGTCAGGTCTTCTCGCGCAGACATAAGAACTTTACATTTCTCTGGGATACAGTGAAGCAGTGGGTCCCAAACCATGATCTGGGAACCTGTTGGAACTTCAGTGCCTCCATCTCTTTTCTTAAAAAGACTGAGAGTACAGCTCCTGGAGTTCCCACTGTGGCTCGTGGGTTATGTATCCATGAGGAAAGGGTTCTGATCCATGGCCGTTCTCAGTGGGTTAAGGATCTTGCATTGCTGCAAGCTGCAGTGGAGGTTAGAGATGCAGTTCAGGTCTGACATTGCTGTGGCTGTGGTGTAAGCAGGCAGCTGCAGCTCCGATTCAACTCCTCGCCTGGGAGCATCCATATGCTGCAGGTGCAGTCCTAAAAAGAAAAAAAAAAAAAGAAGAAGAAAAAGAAGAATACAGCTCTTGTTGGAAGAGAGGGAGAAGAAGGACTTTTTTCATTTTTACATTCAAAGAGGAATTTCTGACTTAAAAAGGTTGGGAAGCAGTACAACTTTTTAAAAAGAACAGGATGGCTCCGCCAGAGAACCAGTATCTGCTAGAGAAGCAGGTCAGGGAGACAGAAGGACAGGAGTTCAAAATAACACAGAGGATTTCACAGCAGGACTGGGGAGAGAGAGCGTGCGTGTGTGCTATTTATCCACACCTATATTTTCACCCAGCACGTCGATGGGCAGATAGGTCTGAATAGGTGGATGAAAGGAAGGATGGATCGACGATGGAGGGAGACAGCTCAGGTAGGTCTCCTGCACATTTACTGAGCTGAATGGAGATGGTGAGCTCAGTTGTGAAGTCGTCTGGAGAAGCTAGAAACGTTGATATTTGAATGGATATTTTAGATTTTAGATTTGATGTCATTTCTTTTTCTTTCTTTCTTTTTTTTTTTTTTGCATTCTAGGGCTGCACCTGCAGCACATGGAAGTTCTCAGGCTAGGAGTCAAATCGGAGCTGCAGGGCTTACGCCACAGCCACAGCAACACAGGATCTGAGCTGCGTCTGTGACCTACACAAAACTCACAGCAACACCAGATCGGTAACCCGCTGAGCGAGGCCAGGGATCAGACCCATATCCTCATGGATACTAGTCAGGTTCCTAACCCACGGAGCCACAATGGGAGCTCCCCAGTGTCATGTCATTCATTCATTCAACAAAGGCATCCTCTCAGGCAGGGCTGGGACTAGGAAGAGACTCATATAAGTAAGCATAGGTGCCACCCTCAAGATGTTTTCGGTCTGATGGGAAAAGCAGACCTTAGAACCAAAGCGCATCTCCATCTGGTGGGCGGAACTCTCACTAGATGGGGACACACGCGGTGAGTGCCCAATGACACACGAGAGCAGCTCCAGATGCCACACCCGCCTGGGAGGAGAGGGGACAGAGAGCCCCAGCCTCAGACTCCAGGACTATTTGTGGGCATCTTCCTCTCTCTTCTTTCACCCTCTCACACCCAGTCCCTGGTCCCCAAAGCTTTAGTCCAGGCCCGATGGTTGGACGCATACGTGGCTCCAGCGTCTGGCAAAACGGTGGCTGAGAATTTTTAAAAATTGCACCCGCTCCTCCGTGTCCCCCATCCTCACTGGGGCCACTACCAGGGGACATGTCTGGGCCACCCAGCTGGCCCCCATCCTCCCTCACCTGAAAGGAGGGGCTATCCCCCAGGCTCAGCTCCTTCCCTCCCAAAGGCCTTCCTCCTCCTTCTAAAAATCCCCACCTCCTTTTGCTGGGGTTAAAAACTCCAGAAGGAAGAAGAGCCTCTGCTTAAGACGGAAGACAACATGGGAAGGGAGGAGTCACCCTTTGGGGTCCCCCTCGCGGAGCCAGTGCGGGAGTAGCTTGCGCCACCTCCATGCAGCCAAGGCGGGGAGGTAGAGTGATTTCCCCCTCAATCCAGAAGATCCGCTTCACCGTGATCTGCCTGTGCCCAGGTTTTTAGGAGATCAGCATTGTTTCTGTTAAAGTCCTCTCGCCAGCCTGCCACGCACACAAACGAGGAAGGAATGGGGATGGCGATAAACCTAACACAAGGAGTTCCTGTTGCGGCTCCGTGGAAACAAACCCGACTGGTATCCATGAGGACGCAGGTTCAATCCCTGGCCTTGCTCAATGGGTTAAGGATCCAGTGTTGCTGTGGCTGTGGTGTAGGCCGGCAGCTACAGCTCCGATACGACCCCTAGCCTGGTGAGCCTCCATATGCCTTGGGTGCAGCCGTAAAAAAAAACAAAACAAACAAACAAACAAACAAAAACAAAGCCCCCACCTCCTCTTATAGGGATACTTGTGAGGACATTTAGGGCCCATTGATTATCCCGCTGATCCAGAATAATCACATCCGAAAAGTCCCTTTTTGCCACACAAGGTGACATTGACAGGCTCCGGGGGATTCGAACCTGGACAGCCTGGGAGGTGATCCCTCATCCTCCCCCTCAGGGCACAGCAATCTGGGAACTCCTTGCAAATTTCTCTTTTTGTTAAATTTTCTGTACATTTGACATTATTTTAAAATAAAATGTTTTCAAAAGGTGAACCGGTTTAGACGTTAAATTCTATGGTCACTCTAGCAAAGAACACAAACTTCCCGCTCTCTGGCCCCTTCAACCCTTCTCCCTTTGCTCCGTGAAAAATATTTACTAAATCTTACATGACCACCTGCATCTCCATTCTAACGCCCACACGCTTAATTCATCTTGAAAGGCAACCGCTAACACAGCGTGAGCCCAACTGCTATCTTTTTAAAAGGCTGAGAAAAACCTTGAAAAGTTTTCCCAGCCCTGAAATTTATAAATTGAACGTTGTCAGAGAAGGCACACTTCTCTGCTCTGACAAAGACTCTAATAATTAAAGAACTAAGCAAGAGTCTCGGGGGCTTTTTGCCCCCTTCATATGCTTGCCTGCACAGCGAAGCAGCCACCCAGCGCGGTTACAGATGTGCTCCGCATCTGCTCTGGGTCCCTGCACACCGATGTGCACAGGCCTGCGGTTTGAGCACCTTCCACCCTGTTATTCCAATCACTTGGGACTCAGCCTGTCTCTGGGCTCCTGTTTCCTGAGCTGACGTGGGGGAGCCTCCCCTTCTGTTCAGGCTGGATCCTTTCATCCACATGCTGGAGAACTACCCACTGAAGGCTCGTTTCACTGTTATCTTGCATTATTGTCATTGAGGCCTCTTTCCCCGGGGTGCGGGGGGTGCGGGGGCGGGGGGGGGCAGCAGGACAGGAACTTCCCAGAAAGGGGGATTCTGCCCCCTTCCATTTATTTCCCAAGCACAACCCACTCTTGGGTCAGTAAGGATGACAAGCCAAGAGCTGGTCCTCTTTGCAGGCACTCAAACAGCAGCTTCCAGGGAGGGTAGAAGATGGATCTGGAAAACCAGGCAGGGCTCAGAGATCACCCCCAGCTTGAGATGCGGTGAGATGGACCCACCTGGGTGTCGAGCCCAGCTAAGGCGGTAGATCAGGTGAATAGAAGCAGAAGTTCAGGTTTGAGGAAAACAACTCCATTCCAGGTAAGGACGAAGCAAACTCATCATGAGACAGCCGATGACCTAGACAAGGCAATTTCCTGAAGAAAGTGGTTTGACTCGCAAAACATAAATAAATAAATAAACTTGGACCAATTGCCAAATGTTTCCGTTCAGGATTGGAGTGAATCTCTGGACAAAGAAGTAAGAGATATTAAGTGTAAGATAATAAAAGATATTTTGCAACTTGTTCCTTTATAATATTTTTTTTTCCCTTTTTCCTTTTTGGCCACACCCAAAGTATATAGAAGTTCCCGGGCCAGGGATCGATACCAAGCCACAGCAACCTTGGATCCTTCACCCACCATGTGGAGCCAGGGATCAAACCCACACCCAAGCCTCAGCAGTGCTGGATCCCCAACCTTCGGTGCCACAGTGGGAACTCCTATGATACTTCCGCCGGAAAAAGAAGTCCTGAGGATTTTTGCCCCAATAATTTTCACTAAACAAGAACTATTTTTTCAATGTTTTACTTCTCACCATTGAGCAGAGTGGCAGAATACGGTCCAAAATCCATTTGGCTGAATATGCCCAGAACCACCTTTCCTCAGTTCAAAGAGACGCTGCAGAGTTCCTTTTCTCTGATCTTCCCCAAAATCACACGGGGAAAAGGGATATGCATCAACTTATTTGAATATTTGGCTTCTCTTTTATGCAAGAGACCGGCTGTTTGTGCTTCTGCCTCAACTTGTGTGTTGAAATCCTAACCCCCAATGTGGTTTTTATTAGGAGGTGGGGTCTTTCTTTGGGGGTGACGCGGTCATGATGAGTCTCTTTTAAAAGTGATCCCCGAGAGCTCCCTCGCCCCTCCGCCAGGTAAGCACAGCAACGAGACGCTGTCTCTGAGCCAGGAAGTAGGATTTCTCCCTACACCACATCTGCCAGCACCTTGAGCTCAGACTTCCAGCCTCCAGAATGGCAAGAAATAAATTTCTATTGTTTCTAAGCCACCCAGTCTATGATTTTTTTTTTAAGAGCAGCCTGATTGGATTAAGACAAACCACTTTGTAACAGTTTTGTTCCTTGTTCACTCGGGATGAAGGGCACCTGAGTCGTGGTTACACGTGCTCCAGAAGTTTCCCTACTGATACTTTTAAGAGGAAACTGGGAACTACGGACCAGGGTGCTGTCCGTATAAACGCACCCTCAGCCCATCAGAGCAGCTCACCCTTTCCTTTCCGCAGACATGACTGTTCAGACCTCTGCCATCACCTACGTGTAGAATTAGAGGAGGTTCATTTTTCAGTGTTTGGTGCATCTTTATCTTTTTCTGGATTTAAAGTAATTTTAACTCTTGCCCGACTTACCCTGTCTCTCTTCTCAGATCAGAATCACAACCTACGCAGTTAACTCGCTGGCTCCCCTGACCTACACAAAATTTCAGCAGGGCACCTGCCAGCTCCCCTTCAGAGGTGGGCCCTGGCTTCCTCTGAGGGGACGTCAGGACGCTGTATGGTGACATCCTCTTTCGCGCATCGGTTTCTTTCTACCTCCACGAAGAGGGGACTTGAGTTGCCCTTGGCTCTCATCCTTGCCTGTCCTTTCCTTTTCGAACTAAAAAAAGGCTCCAATTTTCCTCCTCCTTCCCTTTTCTCCCTCCTCCTCGCCCTTGAGACGGTCCAGCGGACAAAAGGGCAACCGGGACTTTACAGATGCGCGTGACTATGGACGGGCTCCTCGTCACTGTTCTCTGACGGCGTCCTCAGAGGACTCCTTGCCACGAAGATGTCAGGATTCAACACGAGAGGGGCTCTCGCCAAACCGGCTTTCGCTGATCTGAAGAGGGACCGAGATTTTTAGCGTCTCAGCTTTCTGGCCCCAGGGGTTAGTGAAGAAAGTTTTGTGCATTGGTCCTGGATACCCAGTTGCGGGGTTTCTTCCAGTGACAGACACCAAATGACGCTCCACGTTCAAGTCTCTCGACTGTGACTATTGTGCTGTGTCACCATCGAGAGTCGCTGAAAATATAGCCTGATGCGGAAATATGGACAAATCTACAATAAACTACTTAAAACGCCGCGAATTTACAGCCATTCCACAACTGACTTACAGACTCAGTTTTCAAGTCAACCCCCGACCACACCCTCTTCTTCATACCTACGTCTTAACCTGACGAAACTCAGGGCTGACTGGCTCCAAACTTGAGAGCAGGTGGCGCCCTCTGAGGCTCTGGGGGAAATCAGTTCCGTGCCCTTCCCTCGTTTCCATGGTTCCCAGGCAACTTTGGGGTTCCTTGGCTTGCGGAAGCTTTACCTCCCCTCTACTTGATGCTCACGTGACATTGTCCCAGTGCACAGGTCTGTGTCCAAATGTCCCCCTTTCAAAAGGACACAAGTCGTATTGGATTGGGGCCCCACCCTGCTGTGGTGGAACCTCATCTTAACTGGTTATATCCGCAAGGACCATGTTTCCAAATGAGGTCGCGTTCTGAAGTTTGGAGGGGATCCTGTCCAACCCAAGCTGCAGCATCCTTTCCTCACCCTTTGGGACCCTTAGGGACAAGAAGTCAGTTTCCTCAGCACAAGATTGCTAGAACCTTCCAATCACTTGTCACCCCCCTGCACACTGCTTCCACAGGGTCTTTCGTGCTAAGCAGGACTGCACCCCCAGCACCCCACTCTGAACTCCCACCCCAGGTTAAAACCTGCTTTCCACAGCTGCTGTCTGGTAACCTACAGGGACTGTTACTGAGATGGCCTGGGTGTCAAAGTTGCCCTCTTCATTCCTTAACCCCACGGAGTCAGCATGTAATCGCTCCGAAAGAAGGGGGGAGGGAGTGGGGAGGGCAGAGGGTGCCCTTCAAACCTTGGGGCCAAATCACCTCGCTCAGCCATGATTTTCAGCCCTGGACGCGCCTCTCCTTTTTCCAAGTTGAACACAGCATCTGACCTTCCGTTCGTCTCCTTGCCAAATCCATATCCCAATCAATTTTTGAGTTATCCCTCAGTTCCCAAAGCATGCCAACTTTCCGATACCCCTTCAGAACCGCTCGCCCTGAGAACTGGTGCATCGTCAACATTCCCCCCTCTGAGGGATTCCTGACATCACGGTGTTCCTTTTGCCCGGGCCCTGGGCAGCTTGGCATGTGTCATTTTCAAAAGGCTCACTCTGGGGACCGGCTGTGACCAACCACTCTACAGTCTGGAGTCAGAGCCCAGGTTAGACTTTGTGCTGAAAGGAAAAGTCCTCTGCTAAATAAACACACCGCATCTGGCTGGTCCTCTTTGGAGCAACATGTCAGGGTCAGCCACTACATTAGTGAAAATTCCTTTGAAATCAAATCAGATCTCTCTCAGAAATGGAAAGCCGTTACCGAAAACATACGCAGTTAGTGAACTTCGGTGGTGGGTAGAAGGGTGACCAGACACATCCTTTTGTGCATTAACCGTTGAGAGGTTATTAGAAATGAATCCGTTGTGTTTCCTGATGTTTAATTGGCCCTTTTCATGATATTTGACATTCCAAAATAGCTTATCACATCTTTCTGAAATTATTCTTCTCGAGCTTAGGCTATTTTTAAAATCGACACTCAAAACTTCACCAATGTAAATGCAACGTTACTGCTCACAGCAAACCGCAGCCTCTGCTCCAGCAGAGAGCACGGTAGCTGTATGAGTGATGGGGGCACTTGGAAGGAATATGTAAGGAGTATAAAATACATATATTTTAGGGCCACACCCGTGGCATATGGAAGTTCCCAGGTTAGGGGTCGAATCCGAGCCACAGCTGTCAGCTTACACCACAGCTCACAGCAACGCCGGATCCTTCACCCTCTGAGCGAGGCCAGGGATCGAACCCACATCCTCAAGGATACTACCTGGGTTCCTTACCCGCTGCACCACAACGGGAACTCCCAATTGTCTATAATGTTGAATCAACCTGATCTCTCTTGTTTTTCGGGTCGTCCTGAGAATTCAAAGAACAATCGTCTCACAGGGCCCATCACAAGGGTTCCTGTTCCGTCGGAACCTAGATTTTCTTTCGCCACAGGTTGCCCTGCAAGCCACAAGGCTCCCAGTGTCTGCAGTCACCCTGCTGCTTGTTTAGGGTGGAAATCACAGCAGCAATGGTCCATCGGCTGGTGGTGTCACAACGTGGTGGGAAGGACCGTCGCCCCCTCCCCTAAAACCAGCGCAGGCTGCGGATTTGAACCCCCTTGCTTGGCAGTGTGGTGCTGCCATGCCGACACCCCTTAACCAGCAGACCACGTTTGCAGAACTGCTCTGGCAGCAGGAATCAAAACTCTGCAGCGCGGTTTTTTTTTTTTTTTTTTTTGGTAAGCCCTTTAGAAATGACTATCAGCATCTCTTCTCCCCTTTTAAAAACTGAGTTTAAAACGCAGAAGGAAATTCCAAGAATGGCAACACACATCCTTTCTAATTTTACAACAAAATGGTACATTTACATTTATTTTCCTCAAATAAATATACACATATACACACACGTGATGAAATCGCATGTCTGCTCACATTCTCTCTGCCAGTACTATGGAACATTCTTCTCATCAAAACATCCACACACTATAATTGGAGTATCGCTTTTCCCAACACCAGCATGCCATGCCTATATATATATGGAATATGAATACAGAGAGAGAGAGGGAGAGAAGATACATATTCAAATGCATGCACACACAACAGACACTTCTTTGGATTTTTCAAAATAAAATATGCTGGAAGTAAAGTCACCTTAATAGTAAAAAAAAAAAAAAATCAAATTGAAAAAAGGCAAAGTTAATAGCCTGGCTCACGGCTATCAAAAAACAGTAGTGTCTTTTTAGCGAATGTACCTTTTTCAGTGACCAGAGATAATTTCTAAGTGATTATCATCCACCTGAGCATGCAAATTTTAAATACCTTGCTCTATTATATCCATTCTATTACATCAATTCTTTCAGCAATTTCCTTGTAAAATTAGATTTGTGCTACTGCGTGCTCTCTGTCTCGCAATGCACTGAACCCAGAACTGTGGTGATCTCCGCTGCCTTTCATGCCAGATTTAACCTTATGATACATGCATTAAATACAGATTAACATCTTGTCTCTGAGAAACTTACATTGAGTAGAGCGGCCAAAGTTTCATTAAAATAGGAATCAATGCACAACTCACGAAAGGCAAACTAGCCGGAGAGCACCTGTGTTCTTCTTTCGAGGAAACTGCATTTCTTGCACTCAGCCCCCCGAGTGCATGGGCAGAGTGGGTTTTATTCAGGACAATAAGCCAAATGCATTTTCCTCCAGTTGGGGAAATGACCAGATGGGCTTTTCCAGGCCCAGCCATCTCAATTTTGTAACTGATTCTTCCAAACAAACCTGGGATACTCGACCTCAGTCCCGTGATCGCCACGGCTCTGTTTCGGTGGGCTGTGCCTTCGATTTTCTTCAGCGTTGCTTTAAAACCCACATCCAGAACTGGGGATACAATTTCCTCAGGAAACTCATTCCCCTCAGGATTCCACCTCTTGGCAAAAAGAAAACTTTTCTATTTCAGACCAGATGGGAAGCCCTGTGGTTGCATAGTAGCAATTAGACGGATCTTTTCATTATTTCCTAGAGAAGAGTACATGCAATTTCAGCACGAGGGCTCCGTCCCCACTCCTTCTCTTGGATGGTGAAGAGAGTCCAGCAAAACCCCAGAGAGGAAGAGGAACAATCAGGACATAACAGAAATGAAAACTGCCGTTTCTACCGGAACAACAACCACACGAAAATATAATCAATTAGTCCCCAATACAAACCCTCCGTTCTCTTCTTTTTCCACCCTGTGTCCCTCCGCTTTCCTCCAAATCACAGCCATCGCTCTGCTCCCATTATTTCAGTGGCCCTTGGAGAGCTAGGCTATGAGGTCTCTACAGCCTGTGAAATGTAATTCTTAGACTTCAAGACCAGACGTTGTCCTCCCACGTGAGTTGGGCCATCTGAGAAACATACACTTATTTTTCCAGAAAATACCTGTTTGGAACACTCAATTGTCCCCACAGAATATTTAGACTCTTCATGGTAAGATGTGTTGGAATAAATACTGTGGGTTCAAGTTCAAGCCACAGAATACCTGCTGTCCCCGCGTAAGCCAAGATATTTTTTCTTTTCCTGTCTGAACCCAAATTGCTAACGAGATGGTTTTTCCCACTGAACTGACAGGGTTTTTTTGATGCTTCTGTGTGGCAAAAATATGGATGGATACAAGATTAGTCACTCTTCCCATAGTAATATCTGTGCCTATTTGGAATTACCATTTCGGCAACATAGAAAATTTCCGTTGCTGGATTTATGAAATAATTACGTATTTAGCTGGAAAAAAATCTGGCTCCACAAATGCCTCATGCTAAGGTAACTCATTCCTAGATCAGGTCTCCACAGAGACCAGTTTCTGAGCACCAGACAAATATTGCTCATAGACCAAGGACCCCCACACAAAGAGTTCCGTGCCAATCACAAGACTTGATACCTTGGACTTATTTGCAAGAGGTCCTAGCACATCTATCCTGTGATGGTAGGGCCAGGAGAACTAATAGAATCAAACTCAGCAGAAACATGTTCTGGCCCCTCGGTGTTGTATGAGGCAGACAGATGAGAACAAGTTGAAATGCTGCTTGTGAATTACTTTCAGGTTTAGGTGTTCACATGTGGTACTGGGAGATGGTGGCCTCATAGAACGAGTTCGGGGGTCTTCCTTCCTCCGCAATTTTCAGAGTTTCAGAAGGACACGTGTTAACTCTTCTTTCTATGTTTGATAGACTTCACCTGTGATGCCATCCGGTCCCGGACTTTTGTTTGTTGGATGTTTTTTAATCACAATTTCAATTTCGGTGCTTATGATTGGTCTATTCAAATTTTCTATTTCTTCCTGGTTCAGTCTTGGAAGGTCGTACCTTTCTAAGAATTTGTCCACGTTCTCTAGGTGTCCCCTGCATATAGATGCTTGAAGCTGTCTCTCATGATCCTTCGTATTTCTGTGGTGTCAGTTGTAACTTCTCCTTTTTCATTTCTGATTGTATTGATTTGAGCCCTCTCCCTTTTTTTCTTGATGAGCCTGGGCAAAGTCCATCAGTTTTGTTGATCTTTTCTATTGTTTTCTTCTGTTTCATTTATTTCTGCTCTGATCTTTATGGTTTTTTCCGTATTCCAACTTGGGTTTTTTTGGTTGTTGTTTTTCTTCTTTCTCCAGTTGCTTTAGGTAAAAGGTTAGGTTGATTATTTGATATTTTTCTTGTTTCCCGGGGTAAGGTTGTTTCGTTACGGTACTGGGAAATTAGTCATGAGATTAGCAGTCCCACTGAAGATGGGAATGGTTTGCAGAATGGTGCAAAGTAGCCTAAGAGAGTATGAAGCTTGGGGGCCAGATGAGATAGCAAAGATTTCCCTTACCCATCTTCTCTTGTCTCGACCTTGATGAACTCACTTCCATCCATGACTGTCCCTGCCTGGCCTTACAAGGGACAGCTGCACCAGATGGACTAACATGAGGAAAATGGAGAGCAGAGTCAGCTGATGGTGAGGACAAGAGCGAGACGAGTGCGTCTTCTCTCAGCTGACGAATACCCAGACACGGCTCTGCCCAGGAGGGTTTTCAGAATGGATTTTACAATGTGCGTCTCAAACTGAAAACTATCAGAAATTAGGAGTGCTTTTTCTGCGCCGAAATTTTTAAATAGAGACTTTTTCCCAAGAATATCTAGAAGGAATATTTAAATTTATACTTAGGTTTGTTCCTCCTGCAAATGCTTAAAATCACAGTCGTGATAAATGCAAATAGTTACTTGCATAACCAAACTTTTAAGTTTCTGAGGGATCTTACAGACAGATTCTTCCAGAAAAGTGTACCATTTCCTGTAAGAGACTTGTATGTAATTTTGTTTAACAGATAGAATACTTGAATAAATAAAGTCCGTCTAAGGTCAGATACTGAAGTCAGGGTCAAAACTAGCTCCTTCAGCAACCGGTTGCTTTCAGTCTGCAGATCAAGGTTTTTGGAGGCAGCGCTTAGAACATTCCATCTAGAACAGAAGAATATAAAGTCACAGAATGGGAAGAACAAATGGGACTTTGTTTTTAACACCACTATCCAGAGCAATGAGTGAACTAAATAAACTTAAGACCCAAATAAGGGAAGGGACTTGCTCTCTCTTACATGTAGGTTTTTAGGATTGCAACAATAGCCATGACTTTTGGGTTATTCCCTGGAAGTGTGGGACTCATCCAATTAAGACATCTTGAGGTTATTTCCAGATGGAAGTCTCCTCAGAGATAACAACACATCAAAGGGCGATCGCGTTAGACAATGCTGCTTTAATGACAGGCCTTGCTTAACTTCTCAAAACAGAAATAAGAAGCAAGAAACATCAAAGGAAAGTTGGCAACTTTCCCTGTGTGCCTTCCAGTTACCCGTCCCAGGGTCAGTAAAGCCACAGGACAGCTAAGCCAAACCCAGACAGAAGGGGCCATGAAGGCACAGTACCTACACGGCAGCCTCATCCACCATCGTGGGAGGTGAATTGATGATTCCTGCAAGAACATAACCAAGCCAACTAGAAAGCCAAAGACATAGTTGCAAGAGCTAAGCTAGGCAGCCAGTGAAACAAACACGAAGGGATGATGCAAAAAAGTATATTTAACACCGTGATGCTAGGAGCATTCTACAAATATAAAAGACTGCGCTAAATCCAATGGGATGGACTGGAACTATTTACCAAATCCATAAGGAACCACAAGCACACAGAAAAGTTTTTTTTTCCTCCCAGTGTACATTACTTCCTGGTACTATGTGTTACTGACTGTACAACATCAGCAATTAACTGAGAATGGAAACTCTGACAAATTGAAGCAGACACTTGGCCCCATCGTTTTCATCTCATGATTCATTTTTAAAGCCCACAAACTTGAAAGTAAAACTATAGGTGGGAGAGACAGGAGCAATGTGGCAAAATTTATGGTATAATCCAAATCTGCCAGAGATGGAAGAGAGGAATGGGGCAGCAATAAAGATCACGCAGGGCCATGATCACGTGTGTTACCCAAACCCAGGAAGATGCAAGCAAGCTGTGGCCAGATGCGCTGGTCAGCCTGAGAACAATGCATGCATTACTTCGGGTGATGGGAGGTGTTCACCTAGAATACACCTCTGACGCCACAACTTTCACAAATCATCTGCATTGGTTATTCTGTTACACTGATTTTTTTTTTTTTGGTTGTTTAATAAATATGAGCTGAAATCTACAACGTGCCCAGAGCACTTCTAGGTGATACTTTCCACACCTCACACTTCTGTTTAATACAGCTTAATACAATCTCAGGGGCTTTATCCATGCAAATTCACCAAAATTTTTTTACTCTTCTTTTTTTTAAAATGATTTTTACTTTTTCCATCACAGCTGGTTTACAGCAGGCTTTTTTTTTTTTCTTTTAGGGCTGCATCTGCAGCATATGGCAGTTCCCAGGCCAGGGACTGAATCCAAGTCACAGCTGCAACCTACATCACAGCTTCGGCAATGCTGGATCCTTTAACGTACTGTACCAGGCCAGGGATTGAACCCTTGCCTTTGCAGTGACCCGAGCCACTGCAGTCAAGATTCTTAATCCACTGCACCTCATCAAGAACTCCTTTAATGGCTTTTTAAAAATCCATGCAAAAGTTTTATTTTTCCTACCCCCAGAATATTAAACATTGTTTATAAAGAATATTTGAACAGAAGTTCCCTTTGTGCCACAGTAGGTTAAGGATCCAGCATTGTCCCTGCAGCAGCTCAGGTTTGATCTCTGGTCCAGGAATTTCCACACACTGCTGGTAAGGCCAAATACATATTCGAACAGCATATAAGATAATCCTGGGGCTATACTGTCAGGTGGAAACATAGTTCACAGTGACTTCTACAGACGATATTGCTGATGCCATAACACAGAGACACACACAAGCATGGAAAAATGAGTGATCCCTTTTCATTTCCTCTTAAACTTTTCTGTATTGTACATTTTTTACTAATTTTATGCATTATTTTCAAACCAGAATATACACACATACACACACAGAATGAAATCTTTCTCCCCTCCCAGCAGTGGCAAAACTTTTGCATGTGGCATTACTCAAAAAAACTCAAAAATAATCCAAGAGTGTTTCCAAAAATCAAAAGCCAGTCCCATCACCACCTGCTCATTCTCAGCTATGACCATTAAAAACTCGGGAGCAGGTGCCAAGAGCATTTATTCACAGCTAACCATTCCCTGGGGGTTGAAAAAGGCCAAAAAAAAAAAAAAATCCAGAATTCTTGGCCCAAAGTGTCCTGGTCTGGGCACGCAGCGTGGCGAACGTGGATAAGGCACACTCATGAACTAAATAAAGGTCACCGGAATCGCCAAGTCAGAATGTGACCTGCTTGGGTCTCCCAGACCTTGCTAGGAAATAATCACCACGATGCAGCCTGTGAGCAGTTGTGCTGCTTTCTGCATTAGGCGTTATGCATTATTAAAAGGCATCTCGTTACAATGGAAATTATGACCTTGTCACCAACACTATAAATGTCAAGAAATACCACTTTAAAAGAATATATTGCCTTGATTATAAAAAGAAACCTCTTAGGTTTAAAAAAAAATTATTTTCATTGAAATCTTCTTATAAAATGTTTTGTAATGACTCATGGCCATTTCATAAAGCTCCTTAGTAACCCACCTTTTAGAACTGAAAGGGAAATCACACACACACATGCACACACACAATGACACACACAAAATTCAAGACAGTATTGAGAAGTCTGGATTTTCCTCTGTAAATAACTGGCGATGGCATGTATACATTATTTAATAGTCTAAATAGTATTAAAGACTCCATCCTCTAATAGCACACCCTTCAAGAGAGGAGTACTCCCCAAACCTTAACATTTGCACAATTTTTATTGTGTCGAAGGTAATATCTACATTACTATTTCTTTAATTCCTTAAAGTAGGTCACTTTTTATTTTTACTTTATTTATTTATTTATTTATTTATTTATTGCTTTTTAGCGCTGCAGGTGTGGCATATGGAAGTTCCCAGGTTAGGGGTCGAACCAGAGCTACAGCTGCCAGCTTAACACCACAGCCACAGCAACACAGGATCTGAGCCACATCTGTAATCTACCCCACAGGTCATGGCAACGCCAGATCCTTAACCCGCTGAGCCAGGCCAGGGATTGAACCCACATCCTCACAGATACTAGTTAGGTTGGTTTCCGCTGAGCCACAACGGGAATTCCATATCACTTTTTAAAAGCCTAAATGTCTACTTTAGCCTCAGAGATAACACTTGTACAAATAATAACGTATTGATAAAATGCTGATAAAATAACATCAATAAAATCCTGGATTTTAGATGATACTTCCACATTTTCCTAAAATACATGAGTAGATAAGTATACTGAATGTATCACAGTATATGAAAGGTGATAAAAGGTATTTTTTTAGAATCTAAGTCCTCCCAAATATATATAGATATAGAAAATACTGTGTATCTCAGTGACAAAGAGATACTGCTCAGACCTTAGAGCCCAGAGCTTAGACACTTGCTCTGAGGCAGAGAGAACCTCTGGGCTTTGATATGCAAGCCCTGGACCAGTGGGGACTCTCCCACAGCCACCAGGGACTGATGCTCCAGCCTCCTTCAGGCCTGAGTAAAATGAAAATAATGTTAAATCCTGAATCTGAGGACTGGTTAAACCAACATCTCTGCAGGTTGCTATTAACATGTGTTTTGTGAAGACAAGCCATTATGTGCACAACGTGGCATGGACACCAGAGCACGTTCGTGTGTGACAAACGCATAGGTGGCCCTGCTCCAGCCTGAGCATGCCAGACGTGGCCCAGGGACATGAAGAAAAGAGGCCCAGGCTACATCCTCGGGAGAGAGTTCTTTTACTCGAAGCTCATGTGCTGGAGTTCCCGTCGTGGCTCAAAGGGTTAAAAACCCGACTAGTATCCGTGGGGATGAAGGTTCCATCCCTGGCCTTGCTCAGTGGGTTAAGGATCCAGAGTTCCCACAAGCTTCGGTGTAGGTCACAGATGCAGCTCGGATCTCATGTTGCTGTGGCTGTGGTGTAGGCTGGCAGCTGCAGCTCCAATTCAACCCCTAGCCTGGGAACTTCCATGCGCTGTGGGTCTGGGCTTAAAATAAACAAATAATTTTTTAAAAATCTCCTGTGCACCTGACAATCAATATTTTCACTCACTTAATGGTGCCGCTGCTGAGAAGTTCTCTTTGGAGTATAAGCCTTTGACCAGAAAGACAGTAGGAAAGATAACACGAACCCCCCCTTTCCTTTCAGTATCGCTCATCTGGGCTCAGGCTGTTATAACAAAATACCACAGGCAAAAATACTTCTCACAGTTCTGGAGGCTGGAAGTCCCAGATCAGGTGCCAGCGTGTGGGTGGGTTCTGGTGAGGACCTTCTGGGGTGCAGGCTGCCTGTCCCTCCCTGGACTCTCCCTTGGCAAATCTCCCTTAGAAGGGCATGGATCCCATTATGGGGTCCCACCCCATGACGCCAACAAACCCTAATCACCTGCCAAAGGCCCCCCCAACACCATCACATGGGGGGTTAGAGTTACAGCAAAAGAAGCCTTTCTGTGTCCCCCGTTTCTTATTTTTAGGGAATAAACTTCAGCCTCCATAACCTCCCCTGTTCCAAAGGGCAGATTCAATCAGTTGCTAATCAGGGAACGGAGGAGGTGCAGAGACAGGAGAGGAGCAGTCAAGAAACAATAGTGCAGCTTTGGGGCAGGTCCTGGTCCCTCCTCAAGGAATATAGATAACAGTATCTTTGAGTTCTTCTACAGAACTAAACCCCCCAACAAACAGACGATGTCATCGAAGCATCCTTTATTCCCGAAAGAAGACCACCAGCCACTGGGAACCAGCTTGGAAAACAATGCAAGCTTGCCCTACTCTGATCCTTATCTGTGCCCTATCTGTCACTCCCAAAGCTATAAAACCACCTCCCAATCTCTCCTAAGGGGGGCACCGTCTTTGAGGCATCAGCCTGCGGTGATCCTCCTTTGCCTGGTAAAGCAATACAGCTATTTTTTTCCCCCTTCACCCAGAACTCTGGCTCTGAGCTTCTATTCAGCACCGATGAGCAGAGGCCAAGTTCCAGCAACACCGCTGCGCCTGCATCACCTGGGAATTTACCAGAAACATCAAGTATCCAGCCTCACCCCTGTTACTGAGTCAGAAACTCTGAAACGGTGCCCAGCGAGCCCCCCCCCCTTGGAGATTCTGGTTCCTCACCCACCTTTGAGAGCCTCTGGTTTAGAATATGGTGTAAACAGAGGATGAAATGCACATTGATCCCCCAAGCTTGAGAAACACTACATTGTTACAAAATAAATAGAAAGCTCTAACCCACTGGTCCTCAGGCTTTCAGCCTCATGTGAAGGGACAGCTTGGGGGGCCTTAAACCTCTTACCGCCCAAAACCACACCGCAAACCAATTCGTACCAGGAATCCTGGCAGAGGAAACCAGACATCAGTGTTCTTTATAAAATGTATCTTCCCAGATATATCATTAGACTAGAACAACCCTGATATTTTAATCGAATTAAAAAACAGTGTGACGGAGTTCCCCAGTGCATAGATACTAGTCAGTAACAAAGCCGACTGGTACCCATGAGGATGTGGGTTCCGTCCCGGCCTCACTCACGCTGTGAGCTATGGTGTAGGTCGAAGACACGGCTCAGAATCCGCCTTGCTGTGGCTGTGGGGTAGCCCGGCAGCTGCAGCTCCAGTTCGACCCCTAGCCTGGGAACCTCCATATGCCACAAGTGTGGCCCTAAAAAGCAAAAAAAATAAAAATTAAAATTAAATAAATAAAATAAAAAACAATGTGCTAGAAAGATGCCAATTTTGTTCCCTGTTCCTTGCCCCCAATGAATGTCTATTTAAGACAGTTTATGTTTTCTTCTGAAAATTTGGAGGCAAAGAAATTACAACACAACTTATCCTGTGAAGACATTGCTCTTGTACCGTAACTACAGGATCTACTTGTAAACGTGTTTACAAACAGAGTTTCACGCGCGCCTTTCTGAAATTTGTGTCAAACCACCTAGTCTTGAAGCCGTTGGAGCGTGCTTTTGTGATTACAGAATGTATCCCATTTACACAAACACACATTTTTGTCAATAGGATACAGGACTTTTATCTTTTCAAAGAGGTCAAGTGTTAAGTCAGAAACATCTTTCAAAGGAAATGTGATAAAAGTAATGTCAAATTCAAGCAAGTGATCTATTCCAGAACAAAGTATCCCATTTTCTTTCTTCAAAGGTTTCTAACAAGTAGGTATTAAACTTCATCTTAATGTTGAACACACAAATTTATTTTTCAAGCTGCTGCTTTGAAAGCAAAGCCTATGAGTTCCGTAACGTCGTTGCAATTCTTCTTTGATTCCCTACAAAGGCTAAAGCAGCAATACCTCCCGGTAGGATTTTATCTAGAGGCAAGAGGCAAAACTAAATGCCTGAAGTGAGCCCACTGTCTGCTAATCCCAAGGCTAATTTGTCAGATCTGCATTGCATTTGCTTCCCTGGCTTTGCAGAAGTTTATTGATAAGCCATTGTTGTCATATTTCTGGGAACGAGATGCCAATCAATCTAGTTTGCATGCCTAAATCTCTCGTAATTTGTGATCCAGTGGGTCTCTTGCAGGAACCATAAATTCTCAGACGTTTTCTATTATGTGGCTCTTATAAACGATTTGCCTTCTTGCTGGCTCCCAGGTTGCTGCATTTTGAAGATTTATCATTTTTTTCTTAAGAATTTGTTCTGCTTCAGAACCTTCCAAAGAGGGATGTCAACCTTTTGTTTACTTCATTTCTGTCCATGGGGGGGGGGGGGGAACAGAACTGATCCTAAAAGATAAAAACCATCTGGGACTGAGAGATCCTTTTTATGAAGATGGTGCTGAAAGGAAAAAAAGGGAACTCCTGACACCACACCCTCCTCTGCAAAATCAAAGCCAAAGCCGTCTTTGAAGGTCAAGGAGGCGGTACTGAAAGGCATTTGCAGCCAGAGACAGCCAGTCACTCAGTCTTCCTTGGCACCAGACCCTCGGACTGCAGGAGCAGCCCGGGAACCCTTAGAGGAACTCTCCCTAGAGAAGCAGGCTCTAGCACAGCCTGTTCCCCAAGCACAGAGAGAAGGATGAAAACGAAAGAGGGCAACACCCTGGCAGTCTCTGTGGAGGACAAGGATGCCAGGGCAGCCAGCACCAGACCCAACAAGCTGGCAGATCCCAGCACAGGATATGCTCAAGGGCAACAGAGCCTCAGGGCGTGGGGGAGAGGAGGCTGCCCTGGGGCCCGCCCCTTGGCATTGCTTTGCGCTCTGCCAACCGCGTTGGCAGCATCAGCTGCACTGGGTCCAGCTGGCTGGTCCTAAATACATTCCCTTCTCCTGTCACTCAAATGGAGGAGAGGAGAAGGAATTCTGACGAGCCTAGTAGCCTCCAATCCAGACATTACCTAAATTATGCTCGCAAACATTTTGAAGGTGCCTCCAACGTATGTTTAATGGGAACCACACAAACTCTCATTTCAAAGTTGTGCAGCCATTGGTTTACTGGCTATTTCCTACCCTATTCATGTCTTCTCCTTTCACCCCATCCACCTCCCCAACCCCCCCAGCCCTCATCAGCCTGCTCCATACGCACGGCAAAGAGCAGAGAAGTTGGACCAGATCTGGAGTCAGATCAACACGACATCCAAACTCAGTTGCTTACTGACTATGCAGCCAGCCTTAAGAAAGTCTCTTTAGCTATAATATTGGCAGAACGAAAAATATTTAGAGGAATTTTGAGGTAGAAATAATGAGTACACAATGCCTGGACACAGAGTGGGTGCTCAGGAAATGATTGCTATTGTTAGAAATAAGAGGAGTTCCCTCTGTGGTGCAGTAGGCTCGGGGTCCAGCAGGGCTGCAGCTATGGCTTAGGTGGAAACTCCAGCTCAGATTCGATCCCTGATCCAGGAACTTCCATATGCTGCAGGGGCAGCCAAATAAGAAGGGAAAAAAGAAGAAGAAGAAGAAAGAAAGAAGAACTGAAAAGGACACCACAGTCACCAAAAAGAGGGAGCAGGAGGCAATTTAGCAAGATTCCTCGGAATAGAGAAAAGTAGGAACTGATAATAATTAACAAATCAGTAGGAACACTTAGATCTGGGGGTCTCCATGTCCTGGAGACACAAAGGTAATTAGAAGATGAAAGAGACAGCAACTTCCCTCAACAAGCTACATGAGTAATGGAAGATATAAATAAACTCATTGTTAAAGAGAATTTAAAATTCCAAAAAAAAAAAAAAGGGTTTTAATTAATAGCAAGGGCAAAGCTTGAGAGGTACTGTGTATAAGCTATTATGAAAACAAAATCCTTACCAGGCACTGATGGGAAAAGTGATGGAAGTTTCTGCGGACGAGAATAATGGCTCCTCTAAGATGTCCACGGGCTAAGCCCCCAAATCTGTTGAATATATTACATTCCACAGAAAAGAGCAATTCAGGCTGCCCAAGGTTTGCTCATCAGCTGACTTCAAGGTAAAGAGGGTACAAACCACTGACCACCACCCTGTACCAAGGAGGGCCTGGGGCACCATACAGCTGAACACTGGCCACCATGCCTTTGTCGAACAGACCCACGGCCACAAACCTTTCAAGGCTTTGTGCCTTTGGTCACACCAACCTCCTACCTCAAATAACCTTCTTGCCCATTTCCACTAGTTCAAACCTTACCTTCAGTCTTAAAAGCTGAATTCAAATGTCCTCTGAGCACTGTGACTAAATGGTCCCACCTTTCTGAGAACTTCGGCTGCATCTCATGGTCCTTAATTATGACTTGACTCCCAGCTGCATGACTGAGGCTCACTGTGTCTAAGCCTTGTCACAATTCTGAGGTTCTTTATTCTTTTATTTATTTATTTATTTATTTATTTTATAGCCACACGTATGGCATGTGAAAATTCCCAAGCTAGATAGACGGTCGAATCGGAGCTGCAGCTGCAGGCCTCTGCCACAGCCACAGCCACCCCAGATCCGAGCAGCATCTGTGACCTATACTGCAACTTGAGGCAGTGCTGCATCCTTAACCCAGTGGTCAGATCTGCGTCCTCAGAGACAATGCCAGGTCCTTAACCCCCTGAGCCACAACCAGAACTCCCTCTTCTGAACTTCTTGCCACCAGAACATATCTACTTGTTCTACCCTTGACAATTACTCCCCTGGAGCCATGATAAATAGCCCTTGGCAAAGCGTTTATGAACAAATAAAAGGGTGACATCAAGCATGCCTCCACTCTGGAGGCGAAGAATGATGAACCAGTGTATTAATCGAAACAGTAGGTGAGACAGCTGATCACAACCAATAACAACACCAACCTTCAACATTTTGTTTAAAACAAAACATCTGTTTACCCCACTTTGGGGCTGGGGGTCTTCTGACTGGGGTTCCACCTTGTCTGTCACATAAACTGCCCCACAACACTTCTGTGTTCGTTTGTCAAGGCTGCCAGAACCAAACACCAAACATCTCCAGCAGAGATGGAGGCCGAAGTCCAAGTTCAAGGGGTCTGCAGGTGTGCTTTCTTCTGCGGCCAAGTTCCACGGCTTGTAGGTGGTGGTCCTCTTGTGGCCTCCTCCCCCAGGGCCTTTTCTCTACATTCGGCCATCCCCCATCTCCCCTCCTCTCGCCAGGACACCAACCACATGAAGCTAGGGCCCCACCTTTCCTACCTCATTTTAACTGAATCACTTTTTTAAAATTCGCCTCCAAATGGGTTGTATTCTGAGGTACAAGGGTTGGGATTTCACCATATGAATTTGGGGCAGAACACAATTCAGCCCATCGCAACATCATGTATCATTTTCAGTTCCATTTGCTTTAAAAATCAAGCAAGGGACTTGCCATTGTGGCTCAGCAGGCTAAGGACCTGACACAGTGTCCATGAGGACGCAGGTTCAATCCCTGGCCTTGCTGGATGGGTTAAGGATCCAGTGTTGCTTAAAACTACAGTGTAGGTCAGGGATGTGGCTTGGATCTGGCGTTGCCGTGGCTGCAGCGTAGGCCAGCAGCTGCAGCTCTGATTTGACCCCTAGTTTGGGAACTTCCACATGCCCCAGGTGCACCCCTAAAAATAAAAAGAAAGAAAAAGATGAAGAGCTACAATTTGACCGCAGAGTCCCTCTGGATTTTCACATTGTCTCTTAGTCTTTTAAAAGTTTCTCTCCTGCATCTACGTCAACAGCAATTTTTCACCGTTCTCCTGGGGCGATTCGCCAAAGCAGTCACTTTCATTTCACAGAAATAACAACTCCCTTCTCGCATTCAGACATAATTGGTTTACCTTATAGAAAACTAGATCAGGTAAATACAATAGAAAATAAAGCTGACATCAACAGTCTCGGGAACAAATACAACGGAATTCTGGTGAGCTTAGAACTAAGCTTTTTAGAAGCCTAAGAACACAAGCACAGGCCAACGAGAGACTAACCAAGTGATAATCAATGTTCAGCATATGGTGAGCTCACATCATGTGTTTTGTAGCACAAATGGAGAGCTGTCCAGTGGGTGGATTTTGAGAGCTTTTATAGTAACAGAATCTGGGCATTGGGCAGCCATAGAGTTTCACTCCCAGCCTCTCTCGGTAGAACATCTCTGTTGGGTTTACAAGGTTCTTTGGAATTCTAAAATTTAATGATACAGTGCACACCTCTGACACTGGTCATCTAAAAAGCTACTGGATTCTGTCCAGTGATGGAGCGTATCTGCTCACAAGGCAATCCTATTCCTTGTTCAGATGTTCTCATTAGTGAGAGGTGCCTGCTTCTCTCCGGGCGAACTGTGCTTCCTTGCAACTTCCATCTATTTTAACTCCCAGGAGTTTCATCCGTCTTCTAAACACATCGCTTTAATTTTATCCGTCTTCAAACCTTCAGAGACATTTTTCTTAATCTTATGTAACATCCCAGATCTTCTGATCATTCCTCCTGGACAAGATCTCCATGTCATTTCCATTTGATCGCTTCGCGCTGGAGACTCACTTTGCCAATGTTCTCGTCACACCATGGTACCCAGATCCGCAGATCTGGGCCAAGAAATCCAAAATAAACCAAAACCATTTCCTTCCTTGTTCTCTGCACTTCAACTAAGATAACTGAAAACTACCTTGCCTGCTCTCAAGTAAAACACTCAGGTCTCTTTCAAGCCAACGAGTATGTGAATGAGTCAGTCCAAGATTTTTATTGTACACAAAATCAAATAAAAAATTCATTTTTTTTTTCTTTTGCTTTTTCAAGAGTCTGATAGAGAAGTAACACGATCACTGGTAGAATAACTCATAGAGTCATGACCTAGAACCAGCTCAGGCACTGCCTAGCTATGCAACATCAGCCGTGTTTCCCAAATTTCAGCCATTCCCTCACAACTGTTGGGACACGTGCTATGTCTTAGTGTTACTATTCAATCATTTAATGAAACAAACTAATTTTTGAAAATTTAAATATATTTAGGGAGGAGATTTTTATTCCCATTAAAGATCCTGGACAACTTATATACCATATCTCGATTGCGACACGACCTGAACTGAATTCCTGATTTGCCCCATAAAATCTGTTAGGGTCAGCTTTCCCAGCTCAGGTGAAGGCAACTCCATCCTTCCAGTGGCTCAGGTGAAATCAAACAACAACAAACCTACTAAGCGTCATCCTGGATTCCTCCCTTCCTTGCCTAAGCCCAACTGATCAAAAAATCTTGTTGGTCCTGCCTTCAAATACGGCCGGAATCTAATACTTCTAAACAGCCAAAGTGATCCTTTTGGAACGTAGATTGGTTCTTGTCACTCCCCTCCTCAAACTTGTTCGATGACTTTAAACCTCTGAGAATAAATACCTAAGTCCTGACCTCATCTACCAGATCCAGCAGGCTCCACACCCACTGCCATCAGCTACGCCTGCGTTGCCTCTCCTACTCCTCTCTCCCCACCTATCTCTACTCTCCCTCTCCTTGCTCCTTCCACACTGACTCATGCGCTTATCTTCTAACTGGCCAGGCATATGCTAATCCTAAAGATTTGCACTGGCTATGCTCCCTGCTAGAATGGTCTCCAAGACAGCTGCCCAGCTAAATTCCTCCTCTTCCTTGAAATCCTTCCTCAAATGGAAATTTCCCAGTGACTCAATTTTTTTCCCTGGCCACTCAATTTCAAATCATAGCACCCCCTAGTCCCAATCCTCATCACCCTGCCTCCCTTTCTTTTTGTTTTTTTCCCCAAGACTCATCCCACTCTAACACGCTGTACAATTATCTACTAGGTCAGGTGCTTATGCTCTGTCCCACCCCCTCCTCTAGAATGTGGCCTTTCAAGATCTCAGATCTCTGCTTTGCACCTCCAAAGCACCTATGTGCCAAGCACAAAGCCTGCCTGGTGATCTCCTCGGCGTTTGCTGAGCAGAGTGGCTCAGAAAGGGACCCTGACCTCATTTCTGCTGTTTTCCACATCAGCCAGAAGACCAGTGTCACCACTGTAGGAAAGAACCTAGATGCCCTTGGGTACGGTGATGAATTCTGGGGGAAAAACTAAGGGCATGATCTCTAAAAGAGATACCTGATGAGCTGTACCTCATGAAAATGATGAGCTTCTGCTCTGTGAAGGACAATGTTAAGAGCATAAGAAGACAAACCACAGACGGAGAAAATATTTGCAAAGACACATCTGATAAAGGACTGTTATCTAATATATACCCCCCCCCAAAGGCTTTTAAGACTCAACAAACAAAAAAACAAACAAGCTAATTAAAACAATAGGTCAAAGAAATTACAGACAGCTCACCAAAGAAGATACACAGATGGCCACTACACATATGAGAGGCACATCCTAAGTCCTTAGGGAAACACACACTGAAAGGAAGAGACACCACCACACCTCTCTTAGAAATCCGAAGCTCCGCCACCGCCAAATGCTGGCAGGAATGTGGAGCAACAGGAACGCTGGTGGAAAGGGAAGACACTCTGGTGGTGTCTTTCAAAACCAAGCCTTGTCCCATCATGCGATCCATCAATCCTGCTCCTCGGTATTAACGCAAAGGAGTTGAAAACATGTGTCCACACAAAAGCCTGCACAGGCATGTTTACAGCAGCTTTATTCATAATGGCCAACACTTGGCAGCAACCGAGATGTCTTTCAGAGAGTGAATGGATACACTGTGGCACATCAGACAGTGGAATATTATTTTATTCAGCACTGAAAAGAAATGAGGGCGTTCCCTGGTGGCCTAGTGGTTAAGGAGTTGGCATTGTCACTGCTGCAGCTTGGATTCAATCCCTGGTCCAAGATCTTCCACATGCCTCGGGCATGGCCCAAATCAATCAATCAATCAATCAATAATTTTTAAAAAATAAAAAGAAATGAGCTACCAGGCCAAGAGAAGACATGGAGGAAACGTCAATGCCTATAAGGAAGTACAAGCAGCCAATCTGAAGAGACAACGTGGTATACGATTCCAACTCTATGGCATTCTGGAAAAGGCAAAACTCTGGAGACAGTAAAAAGATCCGCAGTTGCCAGGTGCTGGGAGGGTGGGAAGGGATGAAGGGCTGGAGTACAAAGGATTTTTAAGGCGGTAAACATACTCAGTAGGATGTCATAATAATGGACACCTGTTATTATACTTTTGTCCAAAAACCGTGTAACTCCGAGAGGGATCTCAATGTTACCTACAGACTCTGGGTGATAACAATGGGTCAGTGAGACTTGGTCAGTTGTAACAACGATACGTCTCTGGTGGAGGATGCTGATGATGCGGGGATGCTGATGACGCGGGGATGCTGAGCCTGGGGGCTGGGGAGTATATGGGAAATCTCGGCACCCTCCCCTCAATGCTGATGTGAACTAAAACTGCTGTGAGAAAATAGTCTTGAAAGAGAGAAAGAGAGAAGGAAGGAAGAAAGGAAGAAAGGAAAGAGAGGGGGGAAGGAAAGAAGGAAAGAGGGAAGGAAGGAGGGAAGGAAAGAGGCAACTAATTATTCCAAGTACTTCTCTTCAAAAAACACTGTCAAGGGTAACTTGCTGAGAATTTTTGCCTCCTCTGCTCACCTCCGACTGGTATATTCTGGAAAACAGTCCTTTGGAATAAGGCGCTAAACTACAGCACAATTTTGTGATCTATAAATATCTTATTTGTATCATACAGTTGGCCTGAAAATAAATTTTGTTTCGAGCTCCCTGTTTTTCTGACAGATATATGACCAGTGGGTAGCTATGGACTTGGGCTCCATGCTAGTGACATAAGGAATAATTTACCAGATGTGAAGATCTGATTTTTCTATTCCACTGTTTCTCTCTCGACTGCCTTTAGTTTCACAGCTTCTTCACGGCCACCACTCGAGGGTCTTATCTATTACTCACCAACGCAGCAACTCTCTTCAAAGCAGCAAGAGACTGGGTTCAATTTTCCTCTTGCCTCAGAATATTCTTCAAGCAGCGACAGGAGGATTTAGCAGGAGGCCAGCCTTAAAGAATCAAGACACACGTATTAAGACATAAAACTGAGTCCATGAGTTTAAGAGAGAAAATAAAAATCATTATAAATAAACAAACAAAAGATATAAACTCGAGTACAGAAGTGGGTATGTTGGTCCCGAATCTACAATAGCTCTGTGATAAATAAAGTAAAATAACCTGAAAAAAAAAAAAATAAAACCATGGCCATTAGCACACCCCACCTTGATGGTCTTGGGAATCATAAGTATCTCTCCCGACGTCCAGGGGAATAAACCATTCTGGACGCCACTTGCTATCATCTCCATCACTATCTCCAGTTAGGTGTTTACAGTAACTTACAGCTGCATATGCTTGACTGTATGGCCATATGTTTTATGATTCCACCAGATATAGGCCATAAAACTGCTTTATCTGTTTTGTGGTTTGCTGAGTCCGAATAAAAATCAACTCCAAATACCAAACTTCGCGGCTGTTCCGAGAGGGCAGCGCTTTAGCCACATTGAGCTTGGCCGACCGGTATCCTCAAAAGGTTCTACAATCAAAGGCTATTTGGGAAGAGCGACTCCTGCTCCTAAAGAGTTCATAAAGACCCTTGCAATTGAATGAATCGTGCTGCGTCACTCCTTGGTTTTCTATTGATTTCTAGGCTGATGGGCCATAACTTTCACTGACAGTTCCGTTTGCCTTCCCTCAGACTGAAGAGGAAATGGCTCTTAAGTCTGTGCTCTGCCTTGGAGCCTGCATTATTGATATTCTTTAATCATTATGTTGGAACATAAAGCTTCTGGTATGTTGCAATTATTATGTGTCCTTTACTAGGCTGCAGTTAGTTAGTGAAACTAAAATAGACAGGACACCGTGGGGCCGTCCCGCTGGTCTCTGCTGTGCTGGGTACAATGCACAGACCTCAGAGAAAACTCCCCATTCAAGCTGATCTGTTGGCAGCAGTTTACACAAAAGGAATCTTTCTGGAGTTCTCACAAGCGAAACTTCAGAATTTGCATTTTAACCCAATCGGGGTTATGGGCAGAAGATCTGAGTCAATGTTTAGATAACCACGGAGCAAATTTTTTTTAATTCAAGTTCTCTTTCTCTAGATATTCTTTTATGGCTTTTATACCATTTTTAAAAAGTCAACAGCGAAACAAGATTATGAGATTTCTACAGGAAAAATAGCTGGCAAAATTTAGTGAGATTTTTTTTCAATCATCTTGTGAGAGTTCTTCCATTAGCTTTTATCTAAATGCTCAGAGTATGAGAAGCCGTCCTGTTAACCTATAGCCATGGAGATTCCTCCAAGCATCTGAAGTTAAACATGCACAAGAACAAACACTTTTATGCCTTTTATGATGGCGATGACTCATTAAAAAAAACAAAGAGGTCTAATGATCATGCTTACCAAATACTTACTTTGCTGAGACTAACCACCCAAAGGCAGCATATGTTAATTCAAAGTCAGAATGGATGGTGGTGGCGGGGAGGGGACTGAGTATCTTTGCCTTGGTTTCTTCCAGTGACAGCAGTTACCTGTTGTTGGGAGAACATGCCTCATTTTCTCCACCACGCTAGTCCTGAGTGAGACCATTTGACTCGTTCTGCCAATGCTTTGTGAGCGTAAATGATGAATCACCTCTGAACCGTGTATTTAACTGTTGGTACAAGACCCTGCAGGGCTGGCTTTTTCTCTCTGGCCCAGCTGTCAGGGGCTATTTCATCTGCTCAGTTCCAGACGGACCTGCCACCACCCAGGATAGACATAAATAAAGCTTTTGTTGCTTTAAGCCACTGTCATTTTGGGGTCAGCTGACATCCCAGGATAACCTAGCCTATTCTGACAGATGTTGCAATGGCTGAACCTGTTCTGCCTCTTGCCTTGCAAATACACTTGGCTCCATTAAAAGGAGTGGGACAGTTTTAGGGGCCTCCAAATCCCTGAGTTACTAGACAGGGATACAACGGCAGAAACCAGGAAAGGACTGGGGCCATGAAGGCAATCTCTTTTCTATATCAGGGAACTAGAAATGCCTGGAACTTCCAGGGCACACGGTCCCAAGAGAAGAGTTACCTGTGCTCTTTTTTCATATGAAAGATCTGGTTATAATGAACTTCAGAAGTTGCTTTGAAGGGGGGGGGGGCAGTAAGGATGGGCAGACCTAATATGCAGCTAGAGCTAAGTAAAGTAGGCAAAGATACCTGGTATTGATACACTCATTATATGTGTGTGAATTTCAGAACTTCGATTTTTTTTTTTTTAAAGCAACATCTGTGACTTTGCATTGGCTTCATATTGTCCCCTGGTCAGGGAAACAGATTAGGGACCACAGGGTTACAGCCATCTGTTTTCTCCAGGAGACGCAGGTGCAACTAAAGATGAAAAGGTACCAGGTCCCTTTCCTCCCTGTCACCTGCTGCCCTCACAGCTGTAAATGCCAAGCTCTGGCTTGTGACCACAGGAATGCTCTGTTTCACTGACTCAAAAGCACAGTGGACTTGATCTTTTGAACTTCCAGCAAACCCCACCTTGCAGCGGGGTGATCTTTCATTTTCCCGGCAGGAGTGTTTGGACCCCTCCCTCTTCGTGCCAGCTCCACATCTTCCATGAGCTGCTCCGACAGAGTTTCTTCTCACCCATGGCAATGTGAAAAGACGGTGCCCCCCCCCCAAAAAAATAACAACATCATGAACATCTGGTTTGGAGCCTTCCTCACAGCGTTTGTTCTGCGGCACCATCTGTCATTTCCATCACGCAGTTGGTTGACCAAGGGCTCCCCGGATGAGCTGCAATACACCACCATTAGATAGCTTTGGGGGGAAACAAACGGTTGCTTCTTGAAGGGGGAGGGGCCTAATCCTGAAAAGTGTCGCCATCCTTTTCCCCAGGAGGATGCATTTTCATCACATTCTGTTTTCCCATTTTCTGTCCCACTGACCGCTATACTCCATTCCTCTCTGCGTGGAGACAATGATGGGCTTCCGAGAGCCATTTCAAGGGTATTGCTGTGTAAGTGTGTTTGTCTATTTGAAAAGCCTTGCAAGTTTTCAGCGGTTCGGAACCCACAGTCCTGGCCCAGCGGGACGGATCTGTCACCGGTTAGAGCAGCGCGGTTTGCGGGAGCTCTGGCCCTGACCTTCTGCAGTCCCAGTGCGTGGGCCCCTCTCCACCTTCTCCAGGGGGCGAGCAGAAGCGATAAAACATACAAGTAAAATGCCGCCAGCTGTTTGAGGCGAAAGCGATAACATTTGAATATCATGCAGACCCCTGGACCTGGAGAATCAGCGAGGACAAGGAGTGGATTTGCAAAGAGGCCGGCAGACTGCTTGTCGATACCCAGCTGCAGAGCTTGGCCACTGTGGAGGAGGTAAAATGGGGCTGATTAAATAGAAAATATCTAGATGGCCTTGGGCCGCTCACAAAGCTCTGGTCGCGCTGTCGTTGTCAAGGGAGGGGAGGAAGCTGCTCTTTTCTTTCCAACAAGAAGACTGATGTCTTCCCTTTTATTTCCTAAGTTTAAGACCGTTTTAGTTACGGTTTCGACAAAGCATTAGATAACGTGAGGATATTTATTAGGTTTGAAAAACACAGGGGCGGGATAAGCTAGATATAAACAGATAACCAACAAGGACCTACTGTAGAGCACAGAAACAATACCAAATATTTTATAATCACCTATATTTTAAAGGATCTGAAACAGAATATATATATACGTATGTATATATATCAGAATATATATATATATTCAGTTTTTTAAATAGCTACGTATATAACTTTAAAAAAAGGGGGGGGTTGCTATGATTTTAAAAATGAGCTTGCTTGGGGAATCCACTATTTAGAAACCCTACCTCTTCTGCATGAAATTTTTTTTTAGTTTTGTTCATTATTTATTGAAGTAAAGTTGATTCACAATGTTGTGTTAGTTCCTGGTGTACAGAAAACTGATTCCGTTGTATATGTGTGTATGTGTATATATTCTTTTTCAGTCTTTTCCATTAGGGTTTATTAGAGGATATTGACTATAGCTCCCTGTGCTGTACAGTAGGACCTTGCTGTTTATCCTGTTTATTTATAATTCTTTGCATCTGCTAATCCCCAACTCCCAATCCTCCCCTCCTCTTTGAAATTCATTATGTGGGGGGTCGGGGGCAACCCTTTTGGGGCGTGTGATGGTCATTCGATTATTCGAAATGCCAGTTCCAAAGCATAAAGAAAGGGAGCGAAAAAGTGAACTAAAAGCAGAGACGTTGTAATGAGGAGCCGCTGTGATTTTCAGGTTCAGACGGCACCCTCCCCAGCGGGAGAATGTGGCCAGGTGACTTCCCCTGTGGATGCCAGGTGACTTCCCCTGTGGATGCCAGTATTCCCAGTCTCACCCTGTTGGTAAGAAATCCTCGTCGCACAGCTGTTCTGGAAATTACATTAGAAAGGCAGGTCCGAAGCCCGGCAGGCAAGGTGGGCACTAAAAGGGAGCCATTCCTATGACGTCCGATAATATCCGAATGTCTGAATCACTTGTGATACCCGTGAAGGTATCACGGAAGGTGTGCGTCTTTACTGTTTCTTTGAATACGTGATCTTGGCCCCAGGTTTTTCTCTGGGTGGTTTTCTTTGAGATGCGATTGAGCGCGATCCCTACCTTTCCAGCCGTATAGGAACTCCTACCCCGTCTTGCTTTTGTTCTTGGTTGGTGGGGTTTTAAGGAGACAGAGAATTGAGGCAGCTCCCCAATTCAAGGTGACAAACGAGACCCTTGAAAGAGGTTCAGTTTTCAAAGCCCAGGGACGCCTGAACCCCTTATGCATAAGAACGGTGTCACACATCAAAATGTCCTGTTTGGCCCACTCACCATTAGCATTAAAATACAGCTCGGTTGGGTAGACCTTCTTGAAAAAGTCTTTCTTACATTTTGAAAAGCAGATCCAGAGGGTGCTTTGCAAAATGCAACCCTTAGGCAGAACCTTGTTTCTCATCTGGGACAGTCCACGGTTTGGCCCCCTGCCCCCACCCCTCCCTTGCAAACTGTCCCCTTCCAACCTCCCCATCTCCAGGCAGACCACCCTACAATTATTATCTTTACCTGATGCTAAAATCAATAAACACGTTTTGAAGGTAAACCTCATCCCTATGATGAGACAGTGTAATATTTCGCAGCCTGCTTTTTAAAAAGTTTTAGATTGAATTCTAAATGGGGAGAATATGCTTCAACCATCATCAGTACACCAAGTAGTACAAAATGTTCCTGGAAGTCAGGTGTGAAACAGAGAGAGATTCATTACAAAAAGCAAGTGTTAGGAGGGTCTTAACCATTTGCCATAAGCAACGAACTTAATTTTTACAAAATGCAAAAAGTCACGAGCAAAGGCGTGATTGTAGACTCCTGACTTGGAGGTGGCATTCAGAGGAGCCCCCCCCCATGCTTAGCTTTCATATAATGGGACTTTCGCATCAATACATCATCTGATGAAACGCTGACATAAAACCAGGCTTTTAATCGAGGCTGTCAAATTGTACGCCTCTCTGAGCCAGGATAAGGAAACCATGACCAAATGTAAAGGCTTCTTGCATTGACACTGGAAATTTTCAAGTGAATTCGGCTCTTTTAAGGTTGGAATTCCAGGTAGTTTGGGCAAAATGCCACTTCCTGGCTTTGCCAGGGAAAATGTTGGTGAGGTGGTTTATTGGAACAACTCTGAAAACTTCCATTGCCTGGGGATGCTTCTCAAGGCAAACTCAAATCTGAAGAGATGAGTGAAAATTCAGCAAATCCCGGCAGATGGGCGTCCGCCTGAGATGAACTCCACCTGGATGACACTGTCTTAGGAACAGCCTTGAATGTGGTTGATATTTTACCCAACCCACAACAGTTCCGGGGCCCCCATCCTTTACCATAAACAAACTCGCCACAACTGAGGGTGTTTTTCTTCAGCTGAGAGGAGGAAGACACGAGAAAGGAATTTGTTTTCCCTAGTGACTTCAAAAGATGCACGAACCTTTTAGTTAGATTTGTTGCCTTTTTTTTTTTTAATCTGCATTCCTGATGAAGCGGCACATATTTCCCCCACGCTCTTTAGATTTTTCCAGAAACTTGATGGAAAAGATAATATTTTCCAGTGCACATCAGAAATCAATGTGGCGTCATATCAGCTATACCGTAGTTAGTATCTGGACCTATACTCTGCTTTCACAAAGTAGTGTAAATTTACTGACATCCCCAAAGACAAACACCCAAAGATAAACGAGTAAAAAGGGGTACTGGTAGCTTATATTTGATTTAACAGATGTATGAGCACCGAAAAATTACAAAATGGCCAAATTTATTCTGGGGATTGCCCCCAAATAGGGAATATTCTATCCATTCTCTTTTTTTTCTTCTTGTAATTATTTTCTGAATTCCCTCAATATATTCATATATTCAATATATTCATCAGGAGGGGACTGTACCAGGAGAGTAGAGAGCAGCTGACTGAAAAGAAGTCCATTGGGACAGACCATGAAGGAAGCTATCGTAACAAAAGGAATGGATTTATATGTATGACGGAGTCACTTTGCTGGACAGCAGAAATGGGCACAACATTATAAGTCAACTCTAATTAAAAAATAAATTAAAGAAGTTAGGAATTAGACTTAGCGACTGAAAACTAATATCTACAATATGAATACACATATGCAAGGAGAAACTTCCACACTGAAAAAGAATATAAAAGGATGAAAATCAGCAAAGAGTTCATAGCATTTACTTTTCGATGGGGAGTCTATGGGCAGTTTTTTGTTTTGAGTTTGTTTTTTGAGTGTTTTTGTGCCTCTTTGCATTTTGTATAACTATGATAACGAACATGTCTATATTGCTTTTTACCTCCTTTAAAGGTAAATAACATATATTTTGATATTCATATATTATCCAAAATAATTAAGGTGAGGTGGTGCTTCAGAACCTCTTTAAAAAGTCCATTATCCTGATGCCGTTGGTATTAAGCATGTGATATAGTTGGGTGACTGTATTTCCTCTGTGCATTTTTCTTTCTTTCTTTCTTTCTTTTTTGGCTTTTTAGGGTTGCACCTGCAGCATATGGAAGTTCCCAGGCTAGGGGTCAAAGCTGCAGCTGCCAGCCTACACCACAGTCACAGCAATGCTGGATCCAAGCCACATCTGTGACCTACACCACAGCTCACAGCAACACGGGATCCTTAATCCACTGAGGGAGGCCAGGGATCCCACCTGCATCCTCATGGCTACTAGGTGGGTTCATAACCCGCTGAGCCACAGGGGGAATTCCCTGTGCATTTATTTTCCCATTAGACTTTCCTTGGCAGAGACTAAATTAGCCTTTTTGGTGTGTCTCTACTCTCTACAGACGCTTAGTAGGACCTCAAATGCAACAAGTCCACCACAAACTATATGACTATCTTTCCACACCCAGAATCACACAGACACACACCTCCCAACTTCACAACGTCTGTGACTACAGACAGCCACCTCTGTGTCCCCCTTGCAAGTCCTGAAATTACTTACAGTCCACCCTGCCTCCCCGCCACCTTCTGCAGTGAGATTCCGCCCCCACAAACTCACTCTCCTTTGATTCCCATCCTCTGCCCACTTGCTAACGCATCCTCTCTGCTTGACAATGACAGCGGCCCCTTGGTCCTCTTCCCGCCTCTAGACGTCATCCTTCCACCACCTGACCCTCCCTCACCTTTACTGCACAGCCCTGTTTACTCCTTGAAGCCCCTTCGAGCGGCTCCACATGGCTAAACAACTGTCTTTTCAGCCGAGCTTTCCAGATGGTGGGACGCACCTGGCCTGGTTGACCAGAAGTCTGTCTCTGCTCCCTCCCGGGTAGACCAGGCTCTGGAAACCTTGGGGCTTCATGGCTCCCCAAGCCAGCCCTGCTCTTCTCTCCCAGTATCAGCGGACTCCTCTACTCCAGCCCCCTGAGACCCCAGCCTCAGGACAAGCGTGACCGGCCTTCCTCTGCTTTGCCCTGGAGCTTTGCATCACGCCCGCGCTCTGCCCGAGGTGGGGTTTCTAAAGTCCTGATGGCCCCGCGATGCCCTGAGACCTTGAAAATCGGGAAGCTGGAGTTCGCAAAGGCTCTGAGAACAGGGCCCGGCTCACCGTCGGCCCCACGTAAATGATGGTTCCTCGTGCTGGGAGCTGCTCCTCAGGACGCAGGGGGAGGGTGTGACTTGACGCTGAGCTATGCGTGGAAAAAATGCGCATTCTAAAATTCTGTGCCTGCAACACAAATCACCTCAGAAGCCACCTGCACAAAGCCCTGCCCAACTGAAAACAAAGCTTCCTGAGGCTGCCAGGCAAACACTGGCCAACTAGAGCCACCTGAGGCCAGGTGACCTGGGGCAGTCCCTGTAGGGGACATTCCTAACCCCACCTGACCTCTGACCTCCAGATTTACCCCCTGAGGCTGGGAAGGTCACTCTAGACGGCATCTTATCCGGATCAACAGGTCGGGCCAAGCAGCCAAAGGAAGATGGGCCTTTTTTACTTGTTTATAGTGAAAAGTGAGCTGGGGGAGGGGAGAGTTGAGCTAAGCTGCCTTCTGAAAGATGCGGTCTGTCCCTTCAGACTCCTTTGCATTTTTGCCGGGGTTTGTAGCCTCCAACTGAAAGTGAAGACTCCTGGAGGGCTGGCCACAGGCACCCGCCCCTATCCCCTGCCACCTGCAGAGAGCAGCTAACCTGCCCATGGAGCCTCCGCAGGCAGGCCGGAGAGTCTTCTCGAGGGTGTAGGCTATTTAAATTAATTCCCAGGGGTCATCACGGCAATTACCAAAAGAATGGGAGAGCTGCAATTTCAGGAAAGGTGTTTACACATAAATACAGTGAACCCCCTTTTTAAAAGCAGGTGGCAGAGAATGAGAGTAATCCTTCTCAGATACAAGTTAGCTGCCTGGTTTTGGGGGGTTTGTTTTGTTTTGTTTTTTTCAGGAAGCAATCAGTTTCATGGTGCTTTATTTGAATCAGAAGTTTAAAAATGCATGCCCAACTGAGCCGTGTTATGAATCTTAATCAACACTTATAGGTCTAATACTTATGAAGAAATAGGATTATCATATTCAAAAAAAACCCTCTTGTTTCAGAAATGATAATAGAACCTTACAAGAGCAGCAACTGAAAGTTCTCAGAAACAAGGATTCTCCATAGAAAGTAAAGAGATGACATCAGCTGCTCGCCCTTGACAGTTCAAAACATTGACAAAAGTCCCGGGCAATTTGCTAGAACCCTGTCGTCTCGTTTAGGCAGCAGAACAACTCTAAACGGTGGAATATCCGTGGAATAAGAAGTCGACAAACTCAGAATGAAAAGCAAGTTTATCACTTAAAAGGGGGGGTGGGGAGCAGGGTTTCTCACCAGAAGGGAAGGACTGACCAGTCGGAAATGGGTCAACAGTCTCCAGTTAACTCATCAGAATTGGGGGCTTTCTTTACAATTGACTTCAATCAGGTACCCGCTCCAAGGAAAAATTGCCTTTGCTGAGGCGGGAAAGACGTGTCTCAAGACACACGTGTGAGAGGAGACGGCGTGATCACTGACATGAGAGCGGAGGGTGAGCCTGGATGAATAGGGTACCACATTTCAAGAAGGCTTTTAAGCGACAGCTTACATTTTCAAGGGGTCAGAGGAGTTCCCCAGTGGTTCAGGGGGTCAAGGATCAGGTGTTGTCCCTGCTGTGGCTCCGGTTACAGCTGTCCCACAGGTTCAATCCCCAGGACCTCTAAAGGCCTTGGGTGTGACCAAAATAAGAAATAAGTACATAAATGTATATCTTAATATTTGTCCCATAAAACTTTTCAAGTGTGTAAAGTGATCAAGGGTTCATTCAGGAACATAAAGGATCCCTTTATGTTTACGATCCACCGAGACTGACTGTCTTCATCTAACTATGGACAAGTAGCATTGTCTTATTACAGCAAGCTGGCTACTCATCAGAATTCATCCCCCTTTGTTGTGATAAAGCTCAGAGTCTGCCTGGAGGCGCCTGCCCTATTAGAAAGCCCCAAATCTCGGAGTTCCCGACGTGGTGCAGCGGAAACAAATCCGAGGAGGAACTATGAGGATCCTGCATTGCTGTGGCTGTGGTGTAGGCCGGCAGCTATAGCTCCAATTCAACCCCTAGCCTGGGAACCTCCGTATGCCTCGGGTGAGGCCCTAAAAAGCAAAAAAAAAAAAAAAAAAGAGAGAGTTTTCTCCAAATCCAAGACACAAACCAACTCCTAAATGCTTTGCGAACACAACCTCTGCCGCCAGGGCTGTCTCCTTTCCCTTCCGTAAGTCCCCCCTCCCAGGCGCAGAGCCAGCAGGTGCTGACAGCAAGGAGTCTTCAGATGACGTGGTCCCTCAGCAAGGCCCCTGGCTCGCAGCAGGCCCCCTTGAGAAACCATGTGAGGCTTTGAGATCTCCAGGCTTGTGCCCTCAGCACGATCAACGCTCCTTCCCGGGACAGAAGGCAAGTATTTGAGTTTAAGGAGTGGATGAAGACGCCCTAAACTCCCTACCTCGCACTCGTGCAGTAAAGGAAATGTGGAAGAATCCCGCGCCTCGACCACACGTACTTAGTGGTAGGTTTTTTGTTTGGTTGGTTTTGGTTTTTTTGTGTTTTTTGGTGTTTTGTGTGTGTGTGTGTGTTTTCTTTTTTCTTTTTCTTTTTACAACTATACCCGTGACCTACAGAAGTTCCTGGACTAGGGGTAAAATCGGAGCTGCAGCTGCCAACCCACACCACAGCCACAGCAACGCTGGATCTGAGCTGCATCTGTGACCTATGAAGCAGCTTGCAGCAACACAGGATCCTTAATCCACTGAGCGATGCCAGGAATCAAACCTGCATCCTCGTGGGCACTAGCTGGGTTCATAACCCACTATGCCACAATGGGAACTCCCTAAAGTGGTAGTTTTTAAATGAACAATGATCCAAGTCTGGCTTTTGGCGGTTTAGCATGATAATAAAACTGACAATACTGAAGCTAATTGAATGTGCAAGACGGAGCCGATTATTCCCCAAACTGACGGGTCAGTGGTTCTGTACAGCTGAACCAAGGGCCCCTGGCGTGGTCACATGAACAGGCACTGGCCGGAGTCTGGTGGGGAAAAGGCCTTTGGTACCACTCCCAGCTAATGGGAATATCTTACCCACCCACCCCACTGAAAACAGCTTCCTCATGGGTCCCCCCCCCCCACCCCCCGAGAACTCATATAAAATGCACTCGGCCATTAAATGCCTTAGAGCTTAGCATTTTCAGAAACCCACGGATGAGGACTAGCTTTTGGTATTTCCTGAGCAAGAGAGTCCCCAGAACGATACCACAAACTTTTGGTGTTAATAACTCTTTGCTGAGTCTGGAGGCTGAGGTGCAGAATAATAAACACACCTTCCTTCTTCCTTCCTTCCTTTCTTTCTTTTTCTTTCTCTCTCTCTTTTCTATTTTTTTTTTTTAATGAGCACATAGTCTATCTAGATATAATGGAACTTACATGGCTTCCTTAAGAAAATGGTAGGAGTTCCCATTGTACCTCAGCAGGTTAAGAACCCAACATAGTGTCCATGAGGATGGGGGTTCCATCCCTGGCCTCGCTCAGTGGGTTAAGGAACCAGCATTGCTGTGAGCTGTGGTGTAGCTTGCAGATGCAGCTCAGATCTGGCATGGAGGTGGCCGTTGCGTAGGCCGGCACACAGCTTGGATTCGAACCCGAGCCCAGGAACTTGCATATGCCACAGATGCAGCTGCAAAAAGAAAAAGAAATAGTAATAACTGCATTGAAATGACATTTTCTTTAAAAATTCCTTGCAAGTTTAATATAGCATCTATGAACGTAGTGGTTGAGAATGTACAGGGCCTGGACTCAAGACGTGTGTCGAGTTAATAAGACTGCCTGTCGCTAGCTGTGACCTTGAGCAAGTAATTCTACCTCTCTGCCACGGTTTCCTCACTCATAAAATGGGGATAATAATAGTACCTTAGGTCAAAGAATTGTTGTGAGGATCAAATGAGCGAATGTACTAAAAAGACTTAGAACAGTTTGTGGTACATGGCAAGCAGTCAAGAAATTTAAGGTATTATTTTCCATGTCCTGTCGATAATGATAATGCAAATGGATTCACAGCTTGAAAATCTCCCTCTTTTCATGGTTTTCAAAAAGATGACGCTGAGGAAGCAATGGAAGCTGTAAATAGCAGCACCTAGATGAAAATTCCAGTGCATTGAGCGTATAATTGCATTAATTCAATATAATGATTAAAGAGCTTTGCAGCAAAATATAGCCCCCTCGTCCAGACAGACTCTGATTAACCAACAAGAGGTGCGAGAAAGCAATTATGGATCAAAAATGGATAAGAAACAGTCAAATAGGTTTGGAAAGTTGTAAGTGATATTTAGCAGCTCTAGCAAAATGACACGTGTTGAATGTAAACTATACAATTACTGACCAATAGTGTAGAACTTGGCTTGTAAACGAGGAATGGGGAGAGAACAGAGGATCATAAATCAAGGAGAAAATTAAGCATTTTATATAATCTTAGATTTGACTCTCAGGCATTTAAAAAATGATTATTTAAAGCCAAATGATTTATAATCATCTATTGTATTTCATTGCAATATTCATATATATATATATATAAAACTACAGACTGTTATAAACTTTCACCAAGTCACTAAATGTTTTTTAAAAAATACATTGAACCAAAACCCACGTGCCCTTGGTACTGAGCAGAGAATTCCACTCTATCCACACACCTTGGGGAATATTAGTCTTAAGAGACGAGTCTTGAACTGCGTCCTGCAGAATAACAAGCTGACATGTTCCAGAAGAGCTTAGCTCCCAACGGTCCAGGGGAAAATGCGCACAACCTTGAAAGGCTTTGAAGAGTGGCCAGACTCCCTGAGTCATCACTGCCACCTAGACTAGGCACCTTGTGGATTTTTTTGCAGAAGACAAACAGTACACTGTGATAACTAGTTTAATGCAGTCTGACTGAGACTTAATTATCGTCTCTCGAGACCTCAGTTTGTCCTGGGAGGGGGATGGGATCTGATGATCTCTAAATTATGATTTTCGACTGGCATTCCTTGAATCGTCAGAAGCAAATCCTATGTCTTACTCCCGAAGCAACTCATTATAAACACTAGTTTTAGGAATGAATGAATATTTGTCATACTCACCCTTCCCCATGTGGTAAATGAAACGTTTTTCGAAGACTACGACTTAAGTAGGAATCCAACTTTAATTCTTCTTATCCAATCTGATGGATTTTTGCCTCAGGATAAATTTCTCCTAGGCAAACCAACTATAAATATACATATATTTATATAAATAAATATATAAATAGATAAAAATAGATAAATACACACACACACACACACAGAGGGATGTGCACACCTGTGCGCTTCCTCGAGCAAATGGTAGCTATTTGGTGTAAGCAGTGTTGCAGTCCCTTCAAAGGAACTGTCCCCGGGCCAGTCACCTTGGTATATGTCACCTAAACCATTTATTATTTTCCTGGGTTTCACATACTTTTTTTAAGGTGATTTAATATTTTTCAAGGTATCCTAAGTCTGCCTGGTGTTCAGATGAGCATCTCGCAAGGTTCGGAAATTCATTCCTCTGTGGCTCTTAGGGGAGAACCAGTTGGCAGCGGAGATGAAGGTGATGCCTGCACAGAACCAGACTTATGGAGGGAGCTATATTGGGCGGTAGGTTTCCATTAAACGGATGTCTTGGGTTTGCCATCTCTCCCTGTAATTGCTGCATCCAGGAAGTTGCCTGTCTCCAGAGATTAATCTATTTTAAGTTTAATGGATCAGTGGAAGCTACTGAAAGACTGGTGCAGCCCTTTCTCCTTGACTCTTCCATCCAAAGGAAGACACTGCCATCTGTGAAGCTGTAGATGTCACATGCCATGTTCGACCTCCGACCCCCCAGCAAAGAACCACCTCCCACGGACTTCATGTTGTGAAAAGCTTCTATGCTAAAATCTCTTGAATTTGTTAGTAATAAGATGTGATTTCCTATGTGATATACATAATTTTATATGCATATGGAGAGAGAGACTTTTCTGATCAGTGTGAAATAATTTGATTACCAAACTGAATTGATTTAAAGCCAAGAAAACGCAAAGAAAATTCCCAGGCATTTATTTAGTCGGTATGTGTTTGGACCTTCTTGTAGGTAAATGTGCAATTTCCATGAGTTTTTATTTAAAAGAACCTTGGCATTCAAAGGTGTGACCTTTGTGGATTCATAAAATGCCACCCTCAGTGTTCACGGCACAGAGTCATCTGTCATCTTTCTGGAGGACAGATGTCAATCATGCACTGGTAAATGGTGAAAAGTCACTTAGCTGGCGAGGAACTCAACCCATTCCACGTGGCGAAGCCCTGAATAGTCAAGGGGGCTGTCATGGATTGAATCGGGTCACCTCAAAATTCCTATCTTAGAGGCCTAACCCGCGGTACGTGGAATGTGACCTTATCCAGAAACAGGGTCTTGGCCAATGGGATCAAGTTTAAACTGAAGTCTTTGGATTGGACCCTAATCCAGCATGACTGGTGTCCTTACAAAAAGGGGGTACTTGGAGACAGACATGCAGACAGGAAGAACATGCAGACTTTCATCTATGAGCCGAAAAGAGAGACCTGGAACGGAGCCTTCCCTACGGCCTCAGAAGGAACCAGCCCTGCCACACCTTGGTCTCAGCCTTCTGGCTTCCAGAACAATGAGACTATATGTATCTGTTGTGTATGTGGTACTTTTTTGCAGCAGCCCTACAGGAAACATATACAGGGGCCATCAAGAAATGAACCTGAAGAGGAACGTTAAAGGCCGTGTTGAGCATCTTAGATGTTTTTATCCCAGTGCAATGAGTGTGACATGGTCCAAGCTACATTTTTTTATAGGTCCACCCAGCTACTGTTTGGAGAAACGATTAGAAGCAAGAGTGGGTGCCTGGAGACCAGTAAGAAGGCCGGTCACAGGAGGCCAGGTCAGTAAGAAATGACAGTGACATGGAGAGAAGCGGCTTGAGTCAGGGTTTATTTGGGAGATGGAATTAACAGGACTCAGTGATGGACCAGACACAGGAAAGTGGGTTGTGGAAACAGTGGCTTCAGGAAGGACTTGCAGGCCATGGGTTTACACAGCTGGGTAGGCAGGGTCGGTTCTTCTGAAAGGAGGAAGAGAGGAAGAGATGATGGGCCTGACTTATTTGGAAAACACCAGGCTTGAGACACCTGGCAGATGTCTAAGGGTGAGTTTCACGTAGACAGTTAAACATCTAGATTCGGAACTCAGAAAAGAGGTCGGGAACAAACACCCAGAGCCTACGGTCTATCAAAGGGAACGCTATTCCATACCCTGTGCTAAACCATAATGCAAAAGAATGTGAAGGGAAAAAATGATATAAATATATATATATATTTTCATATATCTGAATTTCTTTGCTGTATACCTGCAACTAACACAACATTGTGAATCAGCTATGTTTCAATCTTAAAAAAAGAAAAGAAAAAATATTACTTGGCAAAATAAAAATTTGCAGCCATGAAAAGAAAGCAAAGAAGGAAAAGAGATCTTGTCTGGAAACACAAGCATGAGATTTGTTGTTATATAAATGTTATTTAAAACTGGGAAAAGATGAGCTAATCCAAGGAGAGAAGGAAAATGAGAAGACAAAAAGGTCCAAAACGGAACCCCGAGGAGGCTGGATTAGAGGAAGCTTAGCGTTCCTCAACCTCAGACATTTGGGGCCAGATAATTGTGGAAGGGGCTGCCCCAGGCATTGTTTGATGTGAGCAGTCTCCCTGGCCTCTCCCCGTTCGACGTTCACCGCACCCCTCAGCAGTGACAACTGGCTGTCTCCAGGGATTGCCAAATATCCCCTGGGGGCCAAAATCTCCCCCTGGTTGAGAACCGCAGGTGCCACATAAGCAAGCATGGTACAAGTATAAGCAATGACCAGAGAGGCAGAAAGACAAGCGGATGGTGGGATGTGGCAGAAGCCGACAGGAAAGACTGTCTCAGGAGTTACTGACGTGCCACGTCAGGCAGAAGAGTCAAGGAAGCGACATCCTGGGATGTGTCAGTAACTCTGCCATGTGAAAGTCACCAGTGACTTTTACAAGAGGAATCTGGGCAAAGCAATGGGAGCACCGACCGATGTGGAGCAGACAAATTACATTCGATTCAATTAGCTTTTGATTTGTGGAGTCAGTAATATATATATAAATGTAATCCATTTTTAATAACATGTACTGTGTTGTTGTTGTTTTTTTTTTAATGCTGCAGGTCGCCTACTCAACAACAATTCCTCTTTGTAAACACACAGTCCATGTTTTCACATACCGTGCAGTCTGTTCGTGGGACGCTGCTTTGCGGTGCTGATGGCGGGGACCCCATTCTCCCTGCCTCTGATTGGCTTAGGGACAGACACGTGTGATCAGCGATGACATGGGGAGACATCCAAAGGCTTCCAGTAAATGTCTCCTTGCAGATACAGACAGCAAAGGAGGGACCCCGGGACTCCTCTTCTGGGTGTGCCTTCCCCAAATCTCTAGGGAATTCCAGGCGCTTTTAACACAAATTTCCTCTCCACTGCACAAGGAGACTTCAGCTCAGACAAGACAAACAGGAAATGTAGCAAGAGGGAAAGTGGGAACAACAGGGGTTCTTGAAGGAAGGAGTTAGAGCTTTGCATTAACCAACCTGGAAGCTGTCCATATGCGGACGTCTTGAGACCAAAGCTAATTTCCTGCCACCTCCCATCTGTATTCTGTTTTTGTCTGTGTGTATTTGTTTGCATTTATCATCATCATGACCCAGCGTCTTTCCCTTGGGAAACTTCATTCTTTTGTCAACAGCCTCTGGAACAATGAGATCCTTGTCCTCTGATAATTCTGCTCTCCTCCTAACCTGGACGGAGTCCTGCGTTCCCCTCTGCACACTTGTGTTCATTTCTGCTGCACCGCAAAGGGCTTCAGTTACACATATACATTCATTCATCGTGGGCTGTTCCATTGTGGTTGATCACAAGATATTGAAGAGCGTTCCCTGTGCTACACAGTAAGACCTTGTTGTTTAGCTCTTGTATATATGGTAGTTTCCATCTGCTGACCCCAAATTCCCACTCCACCCTCCCCCAAGCCCTCCCCCTTGCCAACCCCAAGTCTATTCTCTAGGTCAGCCACAGCCATCTCTTGACCCCTGACGACTCTCTTCCAGGCTTATCTCTTGTGTCATTGCCTCTGAGCACTTCCGTCTCCACGCGGCTATCACTGTCACCCCTGATTCTCGCAGCCTCACCCCACGCCTCCAACATCTGCACCCTTCGTCCTCACTCCCGCTCCCCGAGCAGTGCGCCAGGAACCATTCGTGTCAATGACCCTTGCGAACCCCTATCTGCACCCTTCGGTGACCTCCAGTGACCTTCACCTGCGCCCACCTTAATATCCACAGCGGACCACATCAGCCCTGAAGCTGCCCCACCTCCGAGATCTTAACCTCAGACATTGTTTCCTCAACTACGACCTCCAATCATCTCAGCCCGCGCAGCCTCAGTGGGACCGTTGACCTGCAGCCCCACCCTGATCTCCCTGAGTCCTTTTCTGGAAATAAAACATGAATGGAAGCCCTTAGGAATTAAGAAATACAATCAGCTCTAAGGTATTATGACCACTTAATTGTTACACTTTTAGAACCATCCAGCCTGGCACCGCATTTTGTTCAACCATTTCAACTAAACTTTTACCAGCACCCAGAACCCATGCATCCTCTACACCTCCTTTGTCAGAAGCCAAGGATGACTTACTGTGAGTTTTCCGCACTCCCGAATCTAGGCTGTAAAAACTACAAAAGAAAATTAAATAACCATGTGTAAGCCAACATTTATGCCCCAAATGTCTAAAAAAGCATGTATGGAAAGGCCATTTCAAGAAGAAAAAAAAACACAAAAAAAAGCTGTAAAAGAAACCAGTGTTACTACTAGCTAAAGAGGAAAGCAGGTGCCATAAAGACGATGCTACTAAACATCTTTGCCTTTAGTTTCTCCACCAGATCACCTTTCCATCCATGCAGAGTGTCGGTTGAGTGCTCCGGTGTTTCTTTTTCCCCTGAGTGCTCTTCTTCCCTCTTCCCTCACTCGGGCCGTCCCTTGAGATGCTGTGGTCAAAGCCACATTGCAGACACCATTCGGGAAGGTAACAGCAGGTCCTGCGGCCAGCAGGCCCTAACAATGCTTCACGGGAGTCAGGTTAGGTCTTTCGGATTCTTCAGAATAGAACAGCTCCTCTGTCCCCAACCCCCTCTCCAAAATACCACCTTTCTCTTTCAACAGCACTTGACTCTAACAACAAGATTTGGGAAGCTTACGTTGGAGTTGCGTCATTCAAGCCTTTAATTAATATCGATTTAATATATCGGCTCAATGAAATCATAGTAAGTGTAATACCAAGTGATGGAACTTTAGCTGACGGTTCCACTCAACGAGGCTGGTAGGTGGGGGTTGGGAGGCAGAGGGGAGAAGGTGCATGAATTTCCCCGTTAGTTCGGGCTCCTGCGGGCCTCTCACCCTGTGAGCCACAGCAAATGACTCTGTTGACTCTGTTGTTCATATACACCAACAAATACATCTGTGAACAAATATACATTATCATTGGCCCTTCGATTCCAGGTGATGATGTTCCTTGCTCAGCCCCAGAAACACTGCTGTCTTCCAACCCTGAAGACTCTTGTGCTCTTTGAGAGAAAGTAATGGGAGTCACTCACGGTGTCACCACCAGAGATTTCCAGGAACAAGGCTGACCTCCTGCTACTTTCGCCCTACACACCAATGTAGACTCTAACCCCCACCTGACTTTCACCTCCAGCCTCTCACTCTAGAAGGGCCCCCTGTCCACCGGGGATGAGGCTGAGCAGACGCTGAAGCCCAGAGGGCTGTCGCCCTGCCGCCACAGAGACAAGCGTTGTCATGGACCATCTGCACATCCCGGCACCATGTCCTCAGAGGGCCCTGAGTGGCTCTGACTCTCCTCGGATACCTCCCCAACCTCCCGTGGCCTTTGCAAGCCCTGGATCTACTAGAGTCCTTCCTGCCATCGCTCCAATCGTCCCACCTCTTTTTTAACTAAAAAAAAGCATAGATCACTAAGCTCCTCAAATTCCTCTCCATCCACCTCGAGGAACAGTTATAATTCTGTTAGCCTTTTGCTTTATGTCTGTTTCAGAATGCATCTACCTTTGCAAGGTCAGCTGCCTCTCCCTGGGCTGTAAAATGTTGTTGTCTTTCTGTGGTAACATGTATACAACATAAAACTTACCATTTTAGCCATTTTAAGAATGCAGCTCAGCAGCAGTAGGTCCACTCACGGTGTTGGGCCAACATCACCAATGTCCATCTCCAGAAATTCTTCACCGTCAAACACAGAATCTCTGTGTCCATTAAACAATAACACCCACTCCCTGTGCTTCTGAGGGTATGAAATACTATAACTTCTGATCTTTCTCTTAATATAGTTTCTTCAGTCTATAAACATTTTGGTTTCTCATCCCAGATAGGCTTTCCTTACCCTATTTTCTTTTCTTTTTTCTTTTGTCCTCCATCATCTGCCCTTCAAGCCATCTGCCCTTTTTGTGTGTGTGTGTCTTTTTTTTTTTTTGTCTTTTTTTTTAGGGCCGCACCTGTGGCATATGGAGGTTCCCAGGCTAGGGGTCTAATCGGAGCTATAGCAGCCAGCCTACACCCCAGCCACGGCAACATCAGATCCGAGCCACATCTATGACCTCCCCACAGCTCATGGCAACGCCGGTTCCTTAACCCACTGAGCGAGGCCAGGGATCGAACCCGCAACTGCAGGGTTCCTAGTTGAATTGTTCCCATGACGGGAACTCCCATCTGCCCTCCTGACTCTTCTCTTTCATTCAACTGGAAATGCCCTCAGGGTCAAGACATTGACTTTTCTACCCACACCCTCAGCTCCAGCCCTGGGGTCTGACACAAAATAGACAATAAATATTTGTTGGATGAATGACCAGAGGAAAACAATCGCTCCAGTTGTAAGAACACTTGCTGAGCACAGTGCTAAATCATTGACATGGATTTTTTCATTACAGGCGGGTCCTGCCATTAATCCCATTTTGCAGATGAGTTAATTGTTCCAGTTGCTCAACTGGAACACGTAAAGCTGGGTTTGGCCTCCTAGGATTCTGATCCAGAGACTGCACTCAAAATCCACTTACTCTTCTGTTGGGGATTTTGTTTGTTTGTTTAACTGTATTGGACTGTAGTTGATTTACAATATTGTGTTAGTTTCAGGTGGACAGCAAAGTGAATCAGTTGTACATATACACGTAGCCCTTCTTTTTCGGATTCTTTTCCCTTATAGGTTATTACAGAATAGTGGGTAGAGTTCCCTGTGCTATTCAGTAGGTCCTTGTTGGTAATCTGTCGTATATGGAGTAGTGTGTATCTGGTAATCCCAAACTCCTAATAGAGTCCTCCCCTTCTCCCCCTCTGGTAACCGTCAGTTTGGTTTCTATGCCAGTAAATCTATCTCTGTTTTGTAAATAAGTTGATTTGTATCAGTTTTTTAAGCTAGGTTTCACCCTGTCTACTGTTCTGCGTCTGTCTAGTCAATGATAGGAATTGACCTACTCCTGACAGTAACCTCTACCCTCCAGAATCTGCAGGGAAGATACTCATGTTTCTCCCCAACCTCAGCCCTCCACGAGCATTGTCTGTCAAGTGTTAGACATAAGCAGTATTTGATGTATTTTTTAGATGGAGTTCAATGTTCTAAATTAACAGAAGCAGAAGAGTAGTAGTAGGTGAACTAATATTGGAGGGAGGACAAAAAAATGAAAGGTATTATTTCCTTTCATACAAAAAAGGTTTTACACACTGTGGTAGATTATATTTTTCCGTTATTGTTCCTGTCGTCCTTGACAGAGGAGTTTATTTCACCCTCACTGGCAACAGGCTTGGCCATTTGGTTTGTTTTAGCCAGTGAATAGTATGCCCCAGAGAGTGGGCCCTCCTTCAGCCCGGATTCAAGGTGAAGAGGACACACAGAACAGAGCCAGCAAGGCAAGTAAGAAGCAAGTCTCTTATTCCTGAGATGCTGGAGTTGTTTGTTACTGAGCAGAATCTCATGAGGGTTGACTAACAGACACATTGATTCATCCCAATTATACAAACTCAGTGAGACTGCAGTTAGTATTTAACTACCAAAAAGTGTTCCAAAGTTAACCTTTTAGTGAAGTTGCTGACAGTTCTAAAGAGAACAAATAGAAAATCCCTAGGATGCCAAACTCACGTTAGTACCTATGACTTTTAACTATGGTTTGAGAAGAATGTGAGAAAATGAAGATTTTAAACCTCAGGTAGAAGTTATGATCGCAACTAGATATTGATTTTTAATAAAAGGTACATGTTAAAGTCATTTTAATATTCTGTGATTTATTTTGCTTGAAGTAAGGGAAGTCTTTCAAATTACATTTTTTTTCCTCCAACATTCACTCAAAATAATTAGGATGCATGCATTTTCTGTATAATAAAATATAAATTTAATACTGATCTCTTTCCCCCCAAGGATGAAAACTCATTCTCTCTGTAGGTCCTGTGTTGTATGTGGAAAACATCCAGTCCTCATAAAGTGCTTTAAAGTAAAGGGGATCGCCGCTGTGAATTGGTCCGGCTTCTTCAGCATCGCTCTGAAAAGATCTATAAATCTATCGGTGGTTATACCTCTGGCCCTCTCAAAGCTGGTCCTCTGCATGGGTTGACGCATACATGAGACTCCATGCACGCTTTGAAGTGCACCACAGATTCAGCATCAGTTGTCCTTTGCCCCACGCAAGCCCGGCGGTCAAGGACTAATTGTCTAATATGAGGGTGTTTCATATTTGAACTAGTACAGGCAAGATAGCCGAAAGATAGATCCTCTTTTATTAGCCAAAGCAGATTTTCGTGGATCAGATTAGCTGAGCTCCGCAGAGGATATTGGTAAGTTGTTACCCAGGTGGAAAGGTGGGAAAGGTATTAAAATTCTTCAGTGTCTCCCCAGAGCCTCAAGGAAAAAAAAAAAAATCTTGGCAAGACAGACGTAAGTCCTCTGAGATCTGGCCTCTGATTTCCTCTCCAGACTCATCTGTCTGACTCTAGCTACACTGAATTATTTAAAGGGGACATTTCCAAGTCCCCTTCTTCTGGGTAACTCTGACTTTCCTGATTTACCATGTGGCCTGTTTTATTTAGGAGAACGAATGCTGGCTGTGACAACTGAAAAGCCCTGAAGACTTCGACCGCTTATCCAGAAAGCCCAACGTGGACCTGGTTTCTGTCTTCCATTTTGTGGTCACATCAGGATCACAGGACCCCGAGGTGCCCACGGGAAGGAGGAAAGGGAGGAAGAAGGCACCTGGGGCTAAGGCCACAGCTCACGGTCCAGAGAAGAGACTTACACTGAGTCCCATGGCCCCAAGCTCACTCCAGGGGATCCTGGGCATTGGAGGGGGGGCAGGAGCCTAGCCCCCAACCCCAGCCTGTGCTTCACCCAGGCCATGGTGTGTGTGTGCACTCGAAGCCATAAACACCTGCTTCCTCATCCCCCTTCCTCATTCAACAGGAAGTGCTTTGGAGGTGCATTGGTAGCCTCCCTGTTTTTGCACACAGAGCTCCCTGCACCTTCCCCACACAGCAAGTGCTCAATAAATGTTTGTTAAAATAAAGATTAAATGGATTGATGGATAAGTGGATGGATGGATGCATGCATGCATGCATGCATGCATGGGTAGACAGGTGGATGGGTGAATCATTCAGAATTAGGGATCATTGTGAGGATTTTCAGTACCCATGGGGAACATTTTTTAGGCTCAATACCTTCTAGAAAATGTCCTGTGAGTGGAAAATTTTCAACATTGAGCCCAGGAAATTGAATTTTCTCCAGTCTCCTGTACCATGAGAACATAAGCATGGGATCTGAGTTTCACTAATCAAATAGACTCACACAAAGCTTTGATGCCGAAGCAAGCCACGCAAGCCATTCAAGGAAACAGGCCATATGCATCTTCATCTCCGCAGGGGCTGGAGGTAACAGAACTGATCTCATGATCAGTGATTTTGAGGCTACCTCTGTGGTTTCGGTTTGACCTTGAATCTGGTTTGCAGTCCTCCCAAGATGCCTGTGATCTACTCAGTATTTCTATAATGCAAACCCTTTTCACATCACCAGAAAGAGTTAGCTTCCTGTTTGCAATGAAGAACCAATTAAGGTCCAAATAATAGCATGTGGCCATAGGACATTGGAACTGAGGGAGTGTGTGTGTGTGCGCGTGTGCGTGTGTGCGTGTGCATGCACATGCATTTCAAAGAGAGGGAAAAAGATGTAGCGTGAAGCAGAAGGAAAATCATAAAGGTGATGACAAAGTGGCAAATGGACATTAAAGTAAATTTTGCTGATTTCACTCTGTATTTTTTTTTTTTGGTTGTTTTTGGTGTTTGGGGTTTTTTTTTTTGCTCAAATGAGACACTCCTGGTACATGACATTGTAAGGATTCAGGGATAGTGGTCCATTTATAATCTTAATAATTATCTCTTAAATTCATGCCTCATTCCCTCAATCTATCATTAAACGTAATCATTATTAAATTCATAAAATTGTGCTTTAAGTAAAAGCTATTAGGTAGAATACACATTCTTTGGTCTTTCTATAAAGTGTACTTTTGAAGATGAGCTCAGATGAACCAGATTTCTGACCGAAAAGGAAATGAGGCCCAGAAAGTTCGATTGCCTCCCTCCAAGTAATAGAGTTTTGCTGAGTCAAAGGAGCTAAAGTGCTTGGAACAGCAAGAGCACCCTGGAGATAGAATTACAAGAATATTCTGAAGGAGACAGTGCTTCTGCTTTGTAATACTGTAACATTATGTGTACTAATCAATATAGACTCAAAAAGAAGGAGCTATCAGAATTAGGGAAGGGACTCTTGAATAAAAGAGAATTTGGAGTTTTGCCCAAGAAATTTTAACAGAATACTTTTTTTGGTTTGTTTTCATAAAATATTTATTTCCACTAAGTTGGTGGCCTATCAAAAAGTTACTTCCTAAAGGATGACTTTTTTTTCCCTAGTGGCTAATACTTGTCCAAGTTCGCATCGATTTTTTAAATTTTAAAAAACCAATATTTCAAGCAACCCACCAGAGTGGGCCACCCTTCAACCTAAACTGCCTTCTCTGAGTTTAAAAAACAAATGAACAAACATACCTCTAACTAAGGTGTGAAACACCGTGATTTAGGATGTTTCATACTAGCTCATCGGCAGTGGGCAAGCAGTCTCCCTATGAGATAAGTGGCTTTTACCTGCAATCATGCCAGCAGCTTACAGAAGTGTAATTGATGCAAACATCATTGCCTCTCAATGTTTTCAAGGTATTGAAAAGACGAGATGAAGGGCTGACCCCTTCTGAAAGCCTGAATACCCGGAGGTTTCCTAGTCATCTGTCACGGCCACAGCTAGCTCTTCTTTGAAAACAGGTTCATTTTTCAAGCTGTTGTTGGGGTGGCTGTAGATCCTGGGGCCATGGCTGAAAACAAGACCATAATTGAGCAGTAGGAGGTCTGCTTACCTCTCTCAGCAACAGGGAACCCAGGCTGGGTGAACACAGGGAACCAGGCACCTGCTGGAGGTCCAAGGGATTTTAAACCTCATTGGTAAAAAGGTGTCAAGAAATGCATCTGAGGGAGTTCCCAGGGTGGCTTAGTGGAAACAAATCCGACTAGGAACCATGAGTTTGCGGGTTCGATCCCTGGCCTTGCTCAGTAGGTTAAGGATCCAGCATTGCAGTGAGCTGTGGTGTAGGTCGCAGATGTGGCTCAGATCTGGCGTGGATGTGGCTGTGGCTGTGGCTGTGGTGTAGGCCGGCAGCTATAGATCTGATTAGACCCCTAGCCTGGGAACCTCCATATGCCGTGGGTGTGGCCCTAAAAAGACCAAAAAAAAAAAAAAAAGAAAGAAAGAAAGAAAGAAAGAAATGCATCTGAATGTCCTGTGTTTGCTGACTTGGGATTTGGCGTGGGGATGGAGGCCGGGCGGCTGCATGGAGTGAGGAGAAAAGACATAATAAAACTATTCATTTCGTTAAAAAAAAAAAAAATCTGCTCCCTCTTCCCAGTGGGCCTTGATCTCTTTGTTACACTGTATTTGGAAAGTTCTATTGAAATGTCATTCAGGAAGTGCCACTCGGAGGCCTCGCAGAAGAAAGGAAAGGCTAGTCAGGGAATAAGAGGCAGTTGAAAGATAAAAGCATCTGTGTTTTAAAAGAGTAATATTTCACTCGGGGCCTCTTATGAAGTGCTTGCTCAAAGCGAGAAACTTTGACCTGGATTCCAATCAAGTTCTTTCCCATAAACAGAATGAGATTGTAAGGAATTAATAATTTCATATAAAACCAGGTTTGATCGGTCTCCTTCTCAATCCTGCGGACAAGGGAGATTGCACCAAGGCAGCAGGCTGATTTGTACCTAAAAGTGGGGGGAGGAAAGGACAGTAATAAAATAATAACGCCCCTAATTAAAACAAGCTCAAACCCAGATTCTCGGAGGACGGTGGCATAATGAATCAGCAGTTGGTGAGTGTTATGATTTTGTTCGCAGCTAACTGAAACTTCTATTTGATTTTCTTACTCCTTTGTATGGCTCTCAATAACCTCTCTGCGCTGAGGTGACTTCAAAGGGAGTGTCTCGTGCACAAGAGAAGAGAGCAGAACAGAGGTGAAGGAAGGTGAGGGCTGCAAAGACCATATATGTTGGCTAATTTTGAAAGAATGCACATGCATATTTATATAATGAATATGTATGCTGAACTTAAATATATAATTATCCAGGGGAAATACAACAACTTTTCTACCGTTCATCCATAAACCTAGCTCTGTAAAAGCTAAGGGTTTCCAGAATATAGGAAGTAATGTTAACCTGGACTTTTTTTTTTTGCCTTTTCTAGGGCCGCTCCCATGGCATATAGAGGTTCCCAGGCTGGGGGTCTAATCGGAGCTGTAGCCGCCGACCTGGGCCAGAGCCACAGCAACGCTGGATCCGAGCCTCATCTGCAGCCTACACCACAGCTCACGGCAACGCCGAATCCTTAACCCAATGAGCAAGGCCAGGGATCGAACCCACAACTTCATAGTTCCTAGTTGGATTCGTTAACCACTGAGCCACGACAGGAACTCCCAGACTTTTTTTTTTTTTTTTTTTTTTTGGTCTTTTTAGAGCTGCAGCCATGGCATCTGGAAGTTTCCAGGCTAGGGGTCAAATCAGAGCTGCAGCTGCCAGCCTACACCACAGCCACAGCAACACCAGATGGGAGACACGTCTGCAACCTACACTGCAGCTCACGGCAATGCCAGATCCTTAATCTACTGAGCAGGGCCAGGGATTGAACCCTGTCCTCATGGATACCAGTCGGGTTTGTTCCCACCTAGCCACAACGGGAACTCCCAACATAGACGTATTTAAAATTGTCGATTATTTTCATTCTCTGAAACCGAACGATTCCCAGCAAGAGCAATCTTGACAATTCAATTCAGAATAATGAGTTGAGTTGGATCTTTAGGTTATTAATCTGCATACGGTCGATCTGCTTGTCATCACTAAAACTAGTTGAGGAGAGAAAGAGATGCCTATGGGAGGGCTGAGTAAGGAGCAGATGTTTTTGTAATGAATTTGAGTCTTGTTTCCCAAAGTTTACCTGTGTTCTGCACTCTTGCTGAAATATGAAATCGTGAGCGCCGAGTGAGATAAATAGCAGCATAGCTCACTTGCAACGCTTTCAATTATGACTCTAAGCAGAACTCAAGTAAAAGCCAAATAGCTTTGCCTGGAGTTTCTCTGTATCTTATAGAAAGGATACAATTCTTTTTTTCTCAAAGTAAACAATTTTCTGCCATATAATCAATGTATTTAATAACAATAAATTGGAATAATTTCCTTTTCTACCATCAACAATGCTATTCATTCAACTCTAAGGAATGTGGCATCACATAAAATCTTACCGATCACTAAAAGCAAAAAAGGCAGGAAAATCACTGCTCTTTTAAAAAATAAATACAGGAAGAATTTGAACACAGCCTGTTAGAACTTTTGTGAAGCTCATCTGCTATTAGGAAAAACTGGATTCTTTATTTTAAATAATGAAAAATGTTGTAATTGATTCATTTTTTCCTAAAGGGACCAAGTTCCAAATAGCTTTATGGTAATAATTACTGGAATTTATATATATGTGAATAAAATACATGTATGTATTTCAACTGAGATTTTAAAAAAATAAGTATTTAGCAATATTTGACCATTTTCTGAGGCAGTTTTTTCTTATAACCTGAAATCTTGAGACCTATCAAATCCCTGCTTTAAAAGGTACTAACATTTTACATGTTTCTTACGTGGGCATGAAAATTTCACACCACTGGTATTAAAAAATCTAAACAACTACCCAGGGAGCAAAAAAGGATGAGAAGTATTAAGAGAATATGGCACCTTGTGTACCTTCAAAGGAGGTCTTCATTTTTAACCCAAAAGGTTTTATTATAACATAATCAAGTTGCATAATCCCCGCTTTGAAACCAAAACTGCTATTCAGGACACATATTGTAAATCTGTGACATCAAACACTGTGATCTGGAAGAAAATTATTCTTTAGAAAGGAAATACCCTATACTTGCCTAAAAATAAATTTTGCGGAAAGACATCAAGACAGTGTTTCATTGTAGGTTGTGAATCCTTTCAAAGAGAAGGTGCCCTGAATATTAACATGATCTCGGATATTCCCAAGATGGGTGCAATTACTTTGGAGAGAAGCACTGGGATTGTAAGGTCCCCAGGGCTCAGATAATGACATAAAATAAATTGCAACGATTACCCGTGTACTTTTCTAGGAGACGTATTATTTAAAACCTATCTAGGACTTCAAGAATGAAAGACACAGGAATGTCCACTTTATGAAACCACTATTAAAGCGTGACCTGGAGTGGAAGCGAAGGTTAATTATTGGTTTTTCACTGAAGTATCATTCGAGTTTAATATCTGTGCCCAGGTCTTAAATATTGAAGCAAGTCACATTTTTCAGGGACAATTGCCTTTGAATGAAGAATGACAGGGCTCTGGTCTTTGCTGACCCTTACAACTCCTGCAGCGCAATCCATGGTAACTCCGTTACTACGGCAACCAAGGAACACTCACAAGAACAGGATAAGACCGTGAAATCTGATGTCATACTTTCATAAGATATAAATTGCAAATGATATTCTAAAGTGGATGTGTCAAGGGTGTGATCGAAATTATAAATCAGTTGGAAGTAAATATGGAGATTTATCTGAGACTACGAATTAAGGATTCTGTGTTCCAGGACCTTCTGCGACCAAGATCCAAGGTGACAAAGATGTAGCGCCTGAAGCTCTTTCCTCCCCTTCCCCCTCACCCACCTTAACTAGAAGCTCAAAGTCAGTTCACTGCTTTGCTTAGGGGCTACATTACCAAAATAAGTACTTTGAAACACTTCATTGGATTGGTCAACATAAAATCCATACCCAGATCTTATAAGAAATGATCCAGATCTTGGCCAAATTCCCACGCCTCTCTCTGTGTTAGAGGTTGGCGCTCACTTTCACTTTTCCGCCTGGAGAACCGGACTTGAGTACCTTTGTGTCTCTGGGTCCCACTCTAAGCGGGTGCTGCTCTTAATTACTTCTGCGGGTGTTGGGTTCTCAAAGCGCTTGCAGGGACTTTCATCCAAGCATCTCCAGTACTTCATCAAAACCGCATACTTGGACAAGAAAGTGAGAAAAGGAACTATTACTGGCTTTAATTTACCAGAGTTCTAAAATAGACTCTAAAAAGTCTGTTTTTCCACCTTATGTTTCAGACAAAACATGGAACCTACGATTGAGTTTTGTGGGAGGGTTCTCTTTTTTAAAACAATGAATAAACCCAAGGTGAATGTGGCAACAGTATGTCTCGGCCCTAACCCTGTCATTGGCTCTGATTCAATTTGTTTCTAGATTAAGATTCATAGTCAACTTCAATTTTGTTACCCTGGAGACAAATGTCTTAGCCAGTTCTTAAATTTGCAAACTCTACAAATGGCAATACCAAAACTCTCGGGAAATGGAAGAGAGCAAAATCAGTGCACATGCATGACCCGTCTCCATCCTCGTTCCCAAAGCAACTGTGGGTAGTTCTAGCTTCAGTCCCCAGTGCCTCCAGAACCCATCGCTGGCGTGGTTAAGATGCACTCCCAGTCAGGCTCTCTCGGACAGACCTCACAGGCCAAACTGCTCTGCTCCAGCCTGTTTCCAAGTCAGCCTGAAAATGGCTCTTTCTTTTTCCTTCAGATCTGTTTATATTGCAAGTACGACCCCCATGTCACAGACTAGAAGAATATAAAGGAAAGTATACTTAGGCGTCGTGAGAAGTTGGATGCAGATCCATTATAAAAGTAACCATTAAGCACCTATTGGCCAAGCTCTCATAGAAAGAAATACAGTCCTCAAAACAACACACTGATTGTGGGAGCGAATTAAATGCCAGACATGCTAGGTAAGCACCAGTTATCAGAACTATGGTTAAGATACGCAGAACCTGCCAAGAGAATGAGTGCCAGGACACCAGCTTCGCCCCAGAGGGCAGATAACGCTCTCTAAAGGGGAGGCTTGAGTCTCCCCTTAGGAAGCGCAAAAGACTTTGCAGAATTGCAAGGGGATGAGAGGCATGCAGCGCGGTTGGAGGTTGGTGTGCCCAAAGGAGATGGATGCACAAGTCGAATTATGAAGGGCCTAAAGAGTCTGGTCTTCGTCTCCTCCAAAAACCCAGAGAGCCTTTGCTGAGAGCCATGGAGCCCAGGCCCCTACACAGCCCAGCTCCGATACTGTATTAGTCATCCACAGCCGTGTAACAAATTACTCAAAAACGTGGCATCCTGAAACAGCTAACATTCATTATTTTGCAGCCTCTGTGGCTCAGGAATGCAGGTGTGGTTCAGCTGGATGCCTCTGGCTCAAGACTCCAATGTAGTCGGACTGAAGAGGAAATGCTGGAATGCGGCTGAAGGGTATGACCCCAAGCTCCCTGCAGCCTCTCCGTGTGAGTGGAGGGGCTTCTCTCAGGACAAGTGGTCCGGGGGGAGTGAGACACACCCAAGGTGAGGGATGCTCAAGACAGAGCCATGTAGTTTTGCAGCCTGCTCTCAGAAGTGACATCTCATCACGTTTGTCATCTTCTACTTGTAGAAGTGAGCTACTAGGTCCAGCCCACAGTCTAGGGGAGAATATCACCCAGAAGGAGTCACTGGGGGCCACCTAACAGGCTGCCTTGCACAGGAGTAGCCCCAGGCTGGCACAGGTGCTGGCAACATCCTGCCCTCCTGCAGGGAAAGGCAGTGGCAGCATCCTTCAAGCACATTCATGGAGTTCGCGTTGTGGCTCAGCAGGCTAAGAACTCAACTAGTATCCATGAGGATGCAGGTTCGATCCCTGGCCTCACTCAGTGGGTTAAGGATCTGGCATTGCTGGAAGCTGCAGTATAAGTCACAGATACGGCTTAGATCCCACATTGCTGTGGCTGTGGCACAGGCCTGAAGCTGCAGCTCTGATTCAACTCCTAGCCTGGGAATTTTCATATGCTGCAGGTTCGGCAGAATAAAGAAAAAAAAAAAAAGCACATTCATAACTCCAGTAACAGCTTCATGCACTTACCAGAACCCAGGAATGATAACGAATGCATTGTTTACTATAATTCTTAGGACAACTGTGTGAGAAAGGAAGCACTGTCTCCACTTTACAGTTGGGAAAATTGTTATTAATGTACCCAAGGAGAAATAGCCAGCAAATGTTAAGAATATCACTGGGGAGTTCCCGTCGTAGCTCAGCGGTAACGAACCTGACTAGTATCCATGAGGACGCAGGTTCAATCCATGTCCTCACTCGGGTTAAGGATCTGGCATTACCATGAGCTGTGGTGTATGTCGCAGACAAAGCTTACATCTGGCATTGCTGTGGTTGTGGTGTAGGCCAGCAGCTGTAGCTCCAATTTGAGCCCTAGCCTGGGAACTTCCATATGCCACGGGTGCAGCCCTAAAAAGACCCCCCCCAAAAAATATATATATATACCTATATAAAATCGGAATTGGGATTCAGACCTAACCTAGGAAGTCTCTCCTGGTTCAGTCTTTTACCCATTGTGAGCACAGCCTCTAGCATCCTACCCAGGCAGTTCAGCACACGCTGTATACACATGATGCTCTAAAGAGGGGAGTGAGACCAGCACCCCCAGAAGTCATACAGGACCTTAGAACAGTGGTTCCACACCCTCAAGATTAGACTGACAGAGCTGATGGAGTTATTATTGCTAAAACAAACAAAAGGTCGCCCGTTCACAAACTGAATCCCAAGCTTGCAGCGTAATCCTGTAATACTTCACCTCTCCCTGATACAAAACACCAACCTGTTGACTTTCTACGTTCTCAGTAGCACTGTGAAGCCTTCCGAACATGGAGTTCTAGACAAAACTAGCTGGGTATGAACGCCAACTTTCTAAAAAGAGGGCTGACAGTTAATACAGAATTTTCACCTGAAATTTAATACAAAAAATAAATGACACCACCCAGAACATACATCAAAGGATGTAGATGCCCCTTCCCCTAAAGATCACCGTTAATGATCTATAAAAGTAAATCTAGGAGTTCCTGCTATGGCACAGTAGGTTAAGGATCTGGCGTTGCTGCAGTTGGGGTGTATGTTACAAATATAGCTCAGATTCAATCCCTGGCCCAGGAACTTCCATGTGCTTGGGTGCAGCCAAAAAAAAAAAAAAAAAAAACACACACACACAGTAAGTCCAAATTAAAAAAAAAAATTTTGAGTAGGTGTGAAAGTACCAAGTCACAGGAGACGTTATCTCCATCTGAGTGGACGGTTCAAAAATGAAACATGTTGCAATGCGTTCTATAATAACAGCTTTTATTTATCCTTATTCCGAGGAACTCCAAGTACTTTGTGGCAAGATTTCCTGCCCAAGTAGTGGAGACGGTGTAGTTATCCTGGTTTTGGATGAGGAAGCACTCACTTCTCTCATCTTGTCCTCTCCTGGGCACTTTGTCACTGAGCAAACTTGTCTGGCAGCTCCCCACCCCACACCCCCTGACAAGTGTCTGTCTGGACAGCTGTGCGAGGCACGTGGACTCAACTCTGTCTTTGCAAAGCTCACCATCTAAGGGCAGAGCTGAAGCTGTAACATGAAAGAATGGGTGTTGTCACAAAGCACTGCCGGAACGTAGGCACAACAGTGGTCAGGTCCTCCTGGGCTGTTAGGAGAGCGTGACAACAGGAGACAAAGTGGATCCTAGACCTCGAAGGATGGGGAGGTGGAAAGCCTGGGGAACTGGGAGAGCTCCCGCCAAAGACAAGGTCCACCCCAGCCCCTGCCATCGCATGTCTCCTCAACAGCCAAACAGTGGCATTTTGCCTTTTGTTTTTTATTGGTGGTGTCTTTTAATTTCGTTTTGGTTAGTTACAAAGTCTTACCTATGAGCACTGCAGAGTGAAACTCTCCAGAGTGGCTGCCAAATACAGGTTTAGGTCACCGAGCTTTCATTTTTTCAGCAAAGGCATTTTCCAGGCTTGGAGTGGGTTCTTTATTTTGCTGGCGTCAGAGGTGCTCCCTGCCTTCCCAGCACTGCCTTACTGTCATCCCAACACTAGGGTTTCTCTCACGCTGGGTGAGTCCCGACAAGGCTCCAGACCCAGGTCCCCGCTCAGATGAGCCTCCTGGGAAGTTCTATGTTTAATACTGGCTTCCATAAACATAAGAGGTCTTCGTGAAATTCCCCAGGACCAGCAAACTCCTTTTTTTTTTTTGGTTTTGGTTTTGGTTTTTAATTTGAGTGTTTTCTAAGGAAAAAGAACAAATCTATAAAGCATAAAGATCATCTCTCAACAACAAATGTCTTCTCCCTGGAAAATAAACAGAAACTGGTCAATCACTGAGCGTCCTTCAATTTGGGTCATTTTCAACATAGAACATCAAATGATCTCTCCTTTTTAAAGCAGTTCTTATCTTCGACGTAATGCAAAAAAAAAAAAAACCCACAAAGAAACAAAAAAACTCTGATGGATAAAATCAGGTTTTTTTGTGCAACAGTGATTTCTTTTTGTTGTTGTTGTTGTTGTTGCTATTTCTTGGGCTGCTCCCGCGGCATATGGAGATTCCCAGGCTAGGGGTCCAATCGGATCTGTAGCCACCAGCCTACGCCAGAGCCACAGCAACGCGGGATCCGAGCCGCGTCTGCAACCTACACCACAGCTCACGGCAACGCCGGATCGTTAACCCACTGAGCAAGGGCAGGGACCGAACCCGCAACCTCATGGTTCCTAGTCGGATTCGTTAACCACTGCGCCACGACGGGAACTCCCAACAGTGATTTCTTTTTCTCCAATTACTGATCTACTGCATAAAAAATAAATAAAAGTCAAATAATCTAGACAAGATACTAACATTTCTGAAAACTTAACTAGATTTATATACTGACACAGAAATTTGTCAGAGGTAATTGGTAAAGGGGAGGGGAAAAAAAGAACAGTTGAAGAATTCCATTTTTTGGTTAAAGAGTTATTAAAATTGGTATATGTTAATTAACGTTTTTTAAATCTGAGGGAAATACATCTGTCAACAATGGTTCTATCTGGGGAGAAAGAGGTATGTGAAAAATCTGATTTTTTATACTCCTAATTTATTGTTTTAATTATTTATTTATTTACTTTTTATGGCCACACTCTCAGCATACGGAAGTTCCTGAGCCCAGGATTGAACCCCAGTCCCAGCTGCGTCAAAGCTGGATCCTTTAACCCACTGCGCCAGGCCAGGGATTGAACCCGCGCCTCTACAGGGACCTGAGCTGCTGCAGTAGGATTCTTAACCCACTTGCCACACAGAACACCTATTTTAGTTTTTTATAATGAGCCTGCTCTTTTACTAATCAGAAAAATCAATAAAGAACAAACATTTTTTTCCTCTCTCACTCCCAAGTAGGCTGTGACTCCTGCGCTCTGATGAATGGGTGAAACTGCTGGAGCCTGTCTTTAAAAGTCATTACAGGCTAGAAAGAGGGCCTGTGAGGGGTCTTGTTCCAGAACGTTCCCTCCTGCTCTGGTACCTTCGTCAGCAGCCCCAGCGTGGGCTGCCACACCCTGAAGGCAGAGGCAGGGAAGTATGAAATGAGCAGAGCAACCCAAACCAGAGGGGTCCTTGCAGAGCGCGGCCTCATGGGGTCTCCGCGGCCTGAATGCAGCCGGGTGGCTGCAGGATACTAAGCCTCTTGCCAGAAACGCTAGTCTGGGCCCCGGGCCCGATTCCCAGGTTTTGCTGCTAAAACTAAATCATGGAAGGTCTTTCCCCAGCCAGGGGGAAAAAATAATGTTTTAAGCTTTCTCTCACAAAGCATTCCTAAACCTTTAGAACCTGCTACCACCTGCCTTTCTTTGAATTTTTTCTTTATTAAAATGCTATCTGCTTTTACACTTACATGTTTGTTTTAAGCTTAATGCGCAGATATTTTATGTAGTTTTACAAAACACAGCAGGGACCTCCTGCTGCTTCACCACCGAACGTCCTGGAAACCTTCCCGAGGCCGCCCTCCGCCCGCAGTGTCCTGCTCCCCCCCCACCCCCAAGCCAGCCGCCCCCCCACCCCCAATCCAGCCCCCCCCGCCCCCCACCCCCAATCCAGCCACCCCCCACCCCCCCATCTACCTCTGGCTTCTATGCACCTGGTTCCGCTGCTTGGCCTCCTCCTCCTCCTTCCCTTTTCATTTCAGATTCAGATCGACTTTCATCTTCTTCGGGACCTTCTCCCTGTTCCGCCCGCCCTCAAATATTAGGCGCTTTCCCGCCTGTGCTTCACCTCTGGTCACGTGCCTCTGTTTTAGGGACTATTCACACTGCAGACATTTCTGCGCATGCATTTTAGCCCAGAATGATGGGTTTCTCGCAGACGGGCACAACCTCGGGTGGACCTTTGTCTTCCGAACACACTGCTGGCCACCAAGGGCTTAATGTGCTTGTTGAAACAAGGGTTACTTGAGCAGTTTCTTAAGGAATGAGGAGGGGGAATGTTTCATCTAATCCCATCTCTAACCCCACCTCCAACCCAGCCCAGCTCTGTTTGTGTCTTCATGTGAACTCAGAAAGAAGGAAGGAAGAGTGGACGGGGAGGAAGAGCTGACTTGCTTCCAAGCCTCTTTCTGTGCCTTTCTTTTTTTTTTTTTTTTTTCATTTTTATTCATTGTATTTTTTTCTAATAGTTGATTTATAATATAAGAAGGTGTGCATATACACAGTGGAATACTACTCAGCCATGAAAGAGAACAGAGTAGGGCCATTTGCAGCAGCATGGATGGAACTAGAGACTCTCATGCTAAGTGAAGTAAGTCAGAAAGAGAAAGACAAATGCCATATGATATCATTTCTGTCTGGAAACTGACGCATGGCACGAGTGCACCTATCTGCAGAAAACAAACACATGGACGTGGAGAACAGACTTGTGTCTTGTTAACCCACCCAAATGAGATGATGACCAGAATCTAGTTCGTAGCTTCCGCAGGAATATTGTCTCACCCACAACGTGTAACGGTCTCATTTTGTAAATAGTAACAAACACCCATCCTGTGCCCATCACTGTCCGAGTGCAGTGAGCGAAGTGCAACAGGCTCTGGCCTCAGAGAGCTGAGGGTTTGAGGGGGTCAGAAGTCACTGATGAGCGTGCACACGCATGTACTCACAAACCATCACACAGCAGAGGTGGACCTGACCAGGTCTGGGAGGATCAGAGACGTCATCCCAGCTTGCACGTCGATCAGCCTGACATGAAGATGAAAGCAGTTCTCCAGGCCGTGGGGCTGCTGGGGAGGGATGGGGTTGGCAGCATTCCGAGTGGGAGGGAGGCCATGGAGCAAAGCTTCCGAGATACAGGGGGCTGCACGTGGACATGGAGGTCCAAAGGTGAGGAGGGAGGTGGGGCTGGAGGAGAAGGTAGGGGGCGAGAACCCCAGGCCGCCTGGCGGCCTCGAGGACAATGAAAACACAAGCGGTTGAGCCTGACGGGGACGTGACGGGTGGGGGTTTTGAACAGCTTTCTGACCACTGTGTAAAGCAGCGAAGCAGGGGAAAAGGAGTCAGAGGGAGCAGTTAAGAGACCCTGGCGAGTGTCCAGGAGGACAGGCTTGGACCACTGCTTGGCGATGGGGCGCAGAGGAGGAAATAGGCAGTGAGAATCCAGGACAGAGTGATGAGCAGGGTAGGAGCAAAGGAGGCAAGACAGGCGGGGACTTCTGCCTGGTGGGGAGAGCGAGTCCCCTCCTTTCCTGGGAGATTCTGGGTCCCTTGGGACATGTTGGTTTGAGGTGACTTCTGGATACCCCAGAGGGCATAAAGTATCTCTCAAACTTGGTGCTAGGGCACAGACAAGCCAAACCTTCTTTAGAAAACAGAGGCTCAAACCAGAGAGGATTGGGGAAGAGAAGAAAAATGCCTTTCTTCACGCCTCCCCCCCGAGCCAAAGCCCACATTTGTCCTCATTGTCTTTAGAAAACCTTTCTTGATGGTGTGTGCTGCTAAGATCGCTGTGATGATCTACAAAGGCAAAGACCGCAGGGCCTGGGACATTCCGTCACATAGCCACTTATTTCTGCAGGTGTTGGTCCCCTCCAGTCAGTATAGTGTTATATTTTTATTCAACTTTACTCCTTATGGTTTTTATATGTATCTATTTTTCCTTACTGGAATATAAGTTTTGAAGGGTAGACTCCTTCTTTTAAGCCCTCTCAGTCCTCACAAGACCTAGAAAAATGCTCTTCCTCCTACAGTCCCTCGATAAAGATCTGGCTAACAAGTTGAAGTCACATGAGCCAAGTTTGCTAAACAATCTGGAAGGGGGTGTTAAATGAGTTTTTTTGGTGAGTCGTTAACATGACCTAGTCAGCAGGTTTTCTCGTGGCCTGGAAAATTCTGCAGAGGAAAGTGTTCACACACAGAATTACTCGTTTATTCAATCAATAAGCAGCTCATGCCCACGGCAGGTGAAGCGAAGCTGCTTTCTCCCAGGAATGGCCGCTTGCCAGGGGTGCTGGCTTGGCCTGGTGAGCCTCTCTCCATACTGGACAGAAGCCACATCCCCTGTTGCATGAGAAGGTAAGAAGAAAGGCATCTTTCTCCTCCCAGATCCTCTATGGTTTGATGTTCTGCAGCCAGAACGGGAGGCTTGGCTCCACTGCATTCCTTCAGGGGAGTATAAGAGATGCTTAGCCAGGTGCAATGATGATTTTGGAGGAGAGTCAGCATGAGCGTTAAAATGGACAGGAAGCTTCTTGTCCAAATTGCTGGTGAAACCCAGGAGAGGCACGCGCCCCTCCCTGTTCCCTGACGATGCTGAGATCCTCAGTGTGGCCGTGGCATCATCTTGCCATGACTAAGCCGCTGTGTGGAGCACCACTCCCTCACTGCCACCCGGCCCAGTTGGAAGACTCGGCTTTCCTTGGGGCAGGAAGGGATCGGGGAACAGGGAGGGCCCCCCCAGGAGCCGCGGAGGGCGGATCTCCCCCAGAAAGCGGGGCCACGCTCTCCAGGTCCTCCAGATGTCCACCTGCAGGATGTCTTCTGCCCTGAAATTAGAGCCCGACTCTGCTGTAATCTTGGAGCCCGAGTCCTGGGTCGGGACCTCACCGTGGACGCCAAGCCCAGGAGTGAATTTCCTCTGCTCCACCTTCAGAAGCAGTGGGTCTGCCAACGTTTCTGAACATGGGTAATTAAAGAATGAGGAAAGGGGTCTTGCTGTTGGCCCCTGGGCATCAGTGTTAGGTGCGCACTGAGCCAGGTTAAACTGGAGGGCTGGTTTACTCTGGAAAACGCCTGGCTTGTTTTCCAAGGTGTAGTGGTTTGTTGCAATAGACTGGAGAACTGAACCTGCCGTGATGAAATAGCAAATTCATGTCCTTCGTCGGGTCAACAATTTTTCTTTCAGGCTGGATAGCTGTTAAAATGAAAGTCTGCACTGGTCCAGGAATGTTTAATTCTTCTCATGTGTGTATTGTTGGTTTTATACTTTTGATTATTTTCTTAATCTACTTTCCAGGCTTACTTATTTTATCAGCTGAAAAGCTGGAAAAAATCCTTATGACTAAATACTTTGCTGTTTATTATTTTACTTATTTTTTTTAGCCAAACCCTATGATAACATTTTAATTTGATAATGTTCCATTAAACACATTAATAGGAGATGGAAAAATATAACAATTGAGGAATGTTTTAGCAATTTTTAGTAAGATGCATCCTCTAGCATAAAAACATGATATTTACTCTTTGTGAGCTTCAGCAAATCTGTAACAAAAGATTTATCTTCCTAGGCTATATGCATACAGCTTATAGTATGTTAATGTGTGTGTGCTATACATTTTTAGCATATCTACGTATACATTTTGAGGCATGTAAATTAGAAGCAGTGTCATATGGACAGTGTTCTAGGATGGCAGCATGAAATAAAGACATATCCCTGACTCTAACACTTTTTGTTACAATCAGCAAATCAGTGAACTTATCATAAAAATGTATAATGGAAGTAATAGTAATATGTTACATTGATGCCATCACGAGGAGCTAAAGCTACCCCATAAATGCTATAAAAATTAGTGCTCATTAGATCTTGGGTTGTAGGAGTTCCCTTTGTGGCCCCATGGGTTAAGAACCCAGCTAGTATCCATGAGGATGTGGGTTCATTCCCTGGCCTTGCTCAGTGGATTAAGGATCTAGCATTGCTGCAAGCTACAGTGTAGGTAGCAGGTATGGCTCAGATTTGGTGTTGCTGTGGCTGTGGTATCGGCTGGCAGCTGTAGCTCTGACTCAACCCCTAGCCCAGGAACTTCCATGTGCTACAGGTGTGGCCCCAAAAGAAAAATAGAATTGGGGTTTTAAATACATTTTATCTACAAATAAAACTAATACACACGCTCTTTCAGATATCATTTTTAGGATCTAGCTAATAATCAAACTGGGTCTCATTAAGTGTATAAGATATAATAAATGTTTTTCCAAGAAAGGGAAATAAAAATGTTAGAATTTAAGCTATTATCTTTTTGATGGCAAAGATTGCAATAAAGGAAAAAGAGAAATTCAAAATAATTATTTGCTAGTGATATTTACTCATTCAAAGAAATTCCTCTCTGAAAACAGTCACACAAACCTTATTTTTTTTTTTTGTCTTTTTAGGGCTGCACCCGCGACATATGGAGATTCCCAGGCTAAGGGTCTAATCAGAGCTGTTGCCACCGGCCTACGCCAGAGCCACAGCCATGCCAGATCCGAGCCAAGTCTGCAACCTACACCACAGCTCACGGCAACGCCGGATCCTTAACCCACTGAGCAAGGCCAGGGATCGAACCTGCAACCTCATGGTTCCTAGTCGGATTCATTTCCGCTGTGCCACGACAGGAACTCCTACACAAAGCCTTTTTTAACAAGAAACTTTATGTTTGGACTTTACTAAAGTCAATAGTAATTCTTTTGTAAACGCGTATTTCCTTCAACACAATTTTCTAATAGATGAAACTAGTGTGGTTCTCAAGTTTTAAATTTAATTTCTTGAAAGTAGCTATGGAAGTTATCAACATCTGTGTTGGTATCTGAAAATAAATAACAAGCCAAAACCCGGAAAACAATAAGATTAAGTAATACTTACATAATGAGTCTAAGTTAACCACATGTACAAATGTCTTGAATTAAAGTAGCAAAAACTTGAAACTAGATGTCCGGATGTTTTAGGAAAGTTTAACATTTCTTTATCCCAGACATTTTCTTTCTAAACAAGTTTGTTTGAAATAATTAGAAAAAGGAACAAATCCTTATTAGCCATATATATATGCACATATACATATGTATACATATATTTATCTTTTTAAATTTAGTCACAATCTATTCCTCATGTGGTATTGTGACACTGTCATCCTGTGCTATAAAAGTTTACTGTGAGCAGAGCTTAAAGAAATATTATTGTTTAATGTAATATCAACTATTTCAAAAATTTCACTTTGCTTTGGGGGTAGGCATTGTTTACTTGCAATCTTGCTCAACTATTAAAATATATTATACTGGAAAAGACAAAACTATAGAGCTAGTGGGAAAAAAATCAGCATTTGCCAGGGGTTGTGGGAAAGGAAGGGGTGAATGGGTGGAGCACATAGGATTTTTAGGCACAGCGAAAATACCCTGTAAAATGTTGTAACATTAGATACATTTGTCTAAACCCAGAGAATGTGTAACACTAAGAGTGACCCCTGATATTAAAAAGTATGGACTTGGACTAAATGAAATAAATCAGACAGAGAAAGACAAATATCATATGAGACCACTAATACCTGGAATCGAATAAAAAATGATACAAAAGAACTTACAGAACAGAAACAGACCCAAAGATTTTAAAACCAAATTTATGGTTACCGAAGGGGAACTGTTGGGGGTGGAGAGAGATAAATTCAGGGGAGAAGGTTGGGACTGGCATATACGCACTATTATAAATAAAACAGAGAGTGACAAGGACCTTCCGCGTAGCACAGGATAATCTACTCGATAGTGTGTAATAACCTAGATAGGGAAAGAATCTGAAAAGGAATGGGTATACATCTATACAAATGATTTACTTTGCTGTACACTTGAAATTAACACAACTTTGTGAGTCAACTATACTCCAATAAAATTTAAACTAAAAAAAAAAGTATGGACTTTGGGTTTTAGTGATGTGTCCGTGTAGGTTCATCAGTGGTACGAAGGGCCCCAGTCTGCTGAGGGATGTTCATTACAGGGGAGACGATTGATGTGTGCAGGTGTGCAGGAGGTATTTGGGAAACCTTTACCTGCTGCTCAGTTTTGCCGTGAACCTAAAACTGCTCCAAAAAAAAATGAAATCTGATAAAATTTTCTAGCTATTATACTTTGGCTGTATAAATTAAGATCTTTACATATCAAACTTTAAAATCTCTATTTCTCTTTTGTTAAGGACACATGCAAATAACCATCTGACTGAGAACAGCTGACAGTTTGTTTTTCTTCCTGTCTTTCTCTACTGAACATTTCCAAAAAGTTCTTTCTTGGAGCCAGATATCTTGCAATACTGCATTTTCCAAGCCCTTTTGGAAAGTCCCCTTCGTGGTGGGCTTGCCATGTTCGCCACACTGAGCAGTGGAAGGATTCCCAGCGTTCACACGGGATGTACATGCTCCTTCTTAACCTAATGCCTTCTTTTGCTTTCCTCCCATCATCTCTGTCCACCTCCACTTGCAGTCTCAGAAGAGGGTCGAGCCAGGAGATAGGAGGATGGACAACATGCCTGGTATGTGCTTGGTGCTCACTGAGAGTTTATTTTTTGAATGAATGAATAAACAAGTTTCGTATCTAGTCACATCCAGTCTTTGACTTCCCAGTTAGTCTTTCATGCTGCTCTCCTCTTAGGCAAGATGATAAAAGAAGCAAAAGTGACTATCGCATCCCCGCAGCCCTCCAGCCACTCCATCCTTACTCTTCCCTAATGTGCAGAGCTATCAACTGCTGCCTTTCTAGATCCCAATCATGCTGCACTGGTCTCCCAACACTGCTGTAACAAGGTACCACAAACTGGGTGGGTTGAAACAACACGAATTTATCATCTCACAGTTCTGGAGGCTAAAGTCCCAAACCAAGGTGCCAAGGGCCACACTTCCTCTAGACTCTGGGTAGACACCTTCCTTGCCTCCTCTAGAATCTGGCATTGCCAACCATCCTCTAAATTCCACTCCACCACTCCAATTTCTGCCTCTCTTGTCGCATGGCCTCCCCTCTATGTGTCCTGTCTTCACATGGCCTTTTCTCTTCTTATTAGAACATCAGTCACATTGGATTAAGATCTATTCTGATGACCTCATCTTGACATATTTATGACTGCAAAGACCCTATTTCCAAATAAGTTCCCATCCACAGGTACCAGGAGTTAGGACTTAGGCATAGCATTTTGGAGAACACAAAAATCCGGCTTTCCCTTCCTGGAAGTGCCTGGTGCTTCCAGACAATCCTTGAGCATGGATGAAACCACTACCACAGTAACCTCAGGAGCAACAAACACCATGAAAACAAAACAAAGTGGAAAACTCCCTGATGGTGATTTAAAACAGCTTAATGTTTCTTTATTCCAGAAGTGCTCCTTCTGAGCAAATTTGTTACAAATAATGAGAAAAGGAAACAAATCTCCACATCTTGATTTTATTAAAGTCAGCAGATATTTCTTCAGCAAGTTTCCACTTCCCTAACTTCAGCTACTTGTTGCGGAGGAAATAATCGAATATTTATTCAGATTAAAATTTTGGAAAATTGTTGTTTTCATCCAATAGTATGAAACCTTGTGGTAAAACATCAGGTTTTGCAATGGGAAGTTGGGCAGGTGTTTAGGGTGCTTTCCTGGCATTCTGCAGTTATGCCTCATAGACCATCACTGACTTGTTCCCAAGTCCAAACTTGTACCACTCACCATCCTGTTGGGTGGTGACAGGCCAATAAGTTGAGGCACAAGGCGTTGGGGTGGGGAAAGTCACCTTTATAGGGAAAGCCTGCAAACTGAGAAGATGACGGACTAATGTCCTAAAGAACCACCTTAATTCAGGAAAGAATCCCAGCTCCTTTTATGCGAGGGAAGAGGGGAATGGGAGGCACTGAGGTCAGAAGGTGACCACTGGCCACCAACCACAGTCAAGGGAGGTTACAAAACGTCTTTGTTCTTGGTCAGTTACCTCTAGTTGGCATTAATCTGGTCTGATCATGATGTTCCTACAGAAGTCAATAAAACAAATGCAAATTTTTCTTGTTCATGTTTCCTTATCACTGTGAAGGAGGTAGCATTTCTTCAAAAGGGGCCTATTATTTACACCCCAAGCTATGGGAAAAAAATCCCTTTAGTGACTAACACATCCATGTGTGGGCTGAACAGAGGTTGATGACTCAGAGGTTAAAGCAGCAGAAGAGATGGATGCAGCATAGACTTGAAGATAACAGGCTTCTTCCAAAAACAAGGGGCAAGTGGGGGACATATGTGGGAGGTGTCTTAGTTCCTGAAGAACAACTCAAAGATACCCGTCAGACTGTTATGTATATCCCTTGAGGAACTCAGGCCCTTTTTATTGCCAAATTTATTGTTATCACTTTTCTTGTGTAATGGCTTTTCCTCTGCTTCTGCATTCCCTCACTTCCCTAATTAGTAACTGACTGGGTCTGTGCTTTGGAACTCAGCGGAGGCATAGGAGACTAAAGCCTTTTTCTACAAATAAAAATGGGGGACACAGAGGAGTTCTTATACCCAAGAGGGCCCCCTAAGGTCCCTTCTGCTCAGTTTCAGAATCTGCTTGTAACTGAGGTCAGCTTTTGAAGTTCTCACTGGCTACTTGCATCCAAGTAGAGCCAAGCTCCAATTTCTTTCTCACCACACTCACAAGTTCAAGGTACATGCACAAGCTTAGATAAGTCGGTAAGAGGGTTTTGGGTATGCTCATCCCACAGGCTTGTGGTAAATGGCTTACATAGATTCTTGGCCCAAACACAGGTATTCAGAGTTTATAGGTTTCAAATGCACTGTTTTTATTTTATTTTATTTTATTTCTAGGGCTGCACAAGGGCATATGGAAGTTCCCAGGCTCCAGGCGAGGGGTCTAATTGGAGCTACAGCTGCTGTCCTATACCACAGCCACAGCAACGAGGGATCTGAGCCTCCTCTGCGACCTACACCACAGTTCACTTAAATGGTGAATCCCTAACCCACTGAACAAGGCCAGAGATCAAACCTGTGTCCTCATGGATCCTAGTCTGGTTCATTTCTACTTCTCAATGGCATCGTTTTTAAAAGTTAAGAACACAGAGAGATGAAGCCTCACAGGGGACCTGCTCTTTCTGTTTCATCCAGCAATCATGGAGCCCTCGTGGAGCCCAGTGACGACAAAGCTTTGTCCTGCATCTCAGGAAGAGCATACTGAAGGCAAAATTTTCCTTATTAGCTGGATTTTCAGGCCTAATTAACAGGAAAATTTAGGGGGAAAATATTCTCTACCCCTTTAAAAAAAAAAACTCTAAACAAAATTCAGCAAGTTTTTTCTAAAGGTATGAGAGTCTACAAGACTGAGAGCTTTATAATTAGGTCTAATGAGGCCATTTAGGCCTCCATCTATGAAGGCCCCAGGGCTTAAGATGCTCCAATCAGAGGCAGAAGAAGGACATTCCCTGGCTGTTAGCAGGCCATAATTAAGTTAGCGTGAGTGAGGAATGCTGGCCGGGGTTAGATTCTGAGGTTCTGGAACAGTGAGCCGTTTAGGGGGCTCAGGGGTACACAGAGCCTGCCTGTGTCTGTCTAGAGCCTTACATCTATCTGTGGGGGGTGGGGGTGGGGGGAGCAGATGGCAGATGACTAAATTGAAATATTTCATTGCCCCTGCAGGAACTAAACAGAAATCTAGTAGGTTTAGGAGTTCCCATGGTGGATCAGGGGTTAGCAAACCCAGCTAGCATCCATGAGGACACAGGTTCTATCCCTGGCCTCGCCCAGTAGGCTAAGGATCCAGCGTTGCCTGAGCTGTGGTGCAGGTCACAGATGCCACTTGGATCCAGCGTGGCTGTGGCCTAGGCCCTGCGGCTACAGTTCTGACTGGACCCTTAGCCTAGGACCCTCCATATGCCGCGGGTCAGGCCCTAAAAGACAAGAAAAAGAAAAACCAGGGAGTTTAAAAACTTTGGTTTTGTTTTCTCATGTTTTTATCGCTTTTCTCCGCTCAGGGAGAGCAGAGACCCAATGATCATATGAAAGAGCCGTGTTCATTCATTCCTTTCCTTGATCTGCATGTAAAGCGGCCAAAGCCCCAGGCAGGGAGAAAGGAAGAGGAACAGCACACGTGACTCCGCCCCCGGGGGACACCCTCCAAGCTCCCACGTGCCTGCTATGACCTCAGTCGCATCCCATGGTGGTTCCCAGACACAGGAGCAGCAGAGGCTGGGAGTGGGTGTGGGTGGGGTCAGGGGACAGGGGACGGCTACCTGAAATAGACTTGAGCTGCAGGAAGGAAAGAACCAGGGAAGATGGAGGGGAAGCTGCTCTGGGCAGAAGTCAGAGCAAGAATGAAGCCCGGAATGGGGATGAGCCAGGGGGGATCAAGAAAGGTGCTGTGTCTGGAGCTTACGCACCAGGACCGAGAGGAGAGTGGAAGGAGGCGGGGACCAATGAAGGTCAGACGAAGACCAGTGAAGGCTTGCAGAGTAAGAAGGCTGGATTTCCCTTTTTCTAAGTACAATGAGATCTCAAGGAGAAAATTCTAGGGAAAGGGTAAAATGATCCGCCCCGAATTTTCAGGGGTCATCCTGGCAAACCTGCCCAGAAGAGAACTGATTGTTAGGGAGCAAAATGAAGGAAGCAGAGGCGTATAGGAGCCCCTCCCAGGAGCCTGGCAGGAGACCATGCTCCCAGGGACCAGAGGAGATGAAGAGAGCTGGATGGATTGGGGACTTTGATTTAGAGGAAGAATCACAGAACTTACTGGTGGAATAGTGTGTCATTTATCATTCAAACAAGTGTGAGAGTGAGAGGGGTGCTATAAATAGATACCCTGGATTGACAAATCAACACAAATGTATCAGGCAAACCAGGACACAGGGTGGGGGGGCAGGGAGAGGAGGGGCTGAAGGGTGACACCTGCCAGGGTTGGGGAAACCCATACTGGTGACCTGGAGAGAGACGTGCACCAGGCTGTGAGTGTCTGAGACAGGCTGGGCTTCAAGTAGCTGAGACAGACATTTATCCATCAGATCTGCCAGAGAACAGAATCAGAAAGAGATAGTGGATGGATGGACAGATGAATGGATAGAGAGATGGATGGATGGATGGATAGAGAGATTTTAAGGAATTAAATTTATAGGGCAGATTGGCGGTCTGGAAACTAAGGCAGAATTTCTGGGATACTATCTCGAGGTAGATTTCATTCCTCTCCTAAAAATCTCGGTTTTTGCTCTTAAGGGCTTCAACTGATTAGACGTGGCCCACCAATTTATTGAGGAGAATCAGCTTTACTTAAAGTCAACTGACTGTAGACATTAGCCACATCTTCAAACGTCTTTCATAGCAGCACCTATGTAAGTGTGTGACTAATAACTGGGTACAATAGTCTAACCACCTTGACACCTAAGACTGTCCCACCAGCCAAGATGTCCAACAGAGAGGTAGGTTTACCAGTAGGGAGCTAACTCATAGAGAGGCCTTGGATGAAGATATATAACCCTTTTTAAGCCTAGGAAGAGAATGAGAATGAGAGAGGGAGAATAAACAGAGAAAAGGATGTGTGATTAAATCATGGACTCCCCCATCGCCCTACATTCAACATTTGAAGGAAGAATCATGAGTCAGGAGTTCCCGTCGTGGCACAGTGGAAACGAATCCAACTAGAAACCATGAGGTTGTAAGTTCCATCCCTGGCTTCACTCAGTGGGTTAAGGATCCGGCGTTGCCGTGAGCTGTGGTGTAGGTCACAGATGCGGCTCAGATCTGGTGTTGCTGTGGCTGTGGTGTAGGCTGGCAGCTGTAGCTCCCCTTCGACCCCTAGCCTGGGAACCTCCATATGCCACAGGTATGGCCCTAAAAAGACAAAAAGGAGGAAAAAAAAAAGAATCATAAGTCAGCAGATTAGACTGAGAATTAATGAAGCTTGAAGTAAAAGAAAGCTGGAAAGAAGAATTTTTATGCAACCAAAGGTAGAAACTGCTTCAAGAAGAAGGGAGTGGGCCATGGGTGAAATAGTGCTAAGAATTTAATAGAAGATGGAGAAGTGGCACTAACCCTTGGGTTTAGCATCATGAAGGATAGAAAGTTTTCAGGAAGTTTGTTTGAAGGGCAACAAAGAAGAGGCGTGTTGATGGGGGGGGTGGGGGGCATCTGTGCCCAGCCCAGGGTGGTGGAGAGACTTTCTGAAGGGAGTGAGCTCTAAACACCGTGGCAACCTGGAGGGATTTTCATGACATGTTAACCAGCACACATTTTAGCCCCTAGACAGCAGGGACCCTGGGAAGAATACTGGCTGTGGACAGATTCAAGTTTTAATTAAATTACTATGGTTACCAGGCAAGTATGGATGCTGGGGGTGGGGGACTGGGGGAAGGAAAGTAGAGCCTATTTGCTATGCAGTCAAGAAAGGAGATGATAATGGCCTGACATACACAGGGATGGAAACCAGCCTTAGGAAGTGGAATGACCATGAGCTCGCCTAAATGTAGGTGTATGGGAGAGAAAGACAGCAGTTCTGCGTAGTCCCATCACCAAAGGCAGAGGGTACCAGGTGAAGGGCCAGCTTCTTTGGTTTCCCTTTGCTTTTCAGTGGTTGGGGTGGAGAGGTGATGGAGCTTGGGGAGGATTTCCGGTGTCCGTGGCAGGACAGGTGGATGCAGAGGGTTTACTCAGTTAGACATTGAAATCTGCCATTCCAGAGACACGTTTCGTCTCTCCAGCAGGTCACGACCTGGAACAGGATGCCCAGTACCGTGGGATCAGTGGCAGAAGCCAGCCAAGTGAGTGAGGACCCAGCCTGGTGATGTCTAGAGTTTCAAAGACTTGTGGGGAGTTTTCGATTGTCCAAGGTGCAGACTGTGTGGTGTGAAAATGTGGCTAACGCTGACAGTTTTGCTAAATGATTGGAGAAGTACAATAGGGAGAAATGATTTTGAATGCGCCAACAGCTCACATTTTGGACTCTTTTTTTCCTCCCATAACTAGGCAGTATGTGAAGGAAGCATCTTTCTTGTGCTCTTTTTTATTCTGCTGGCTGTCTTGCTGTGAGTCTTAAGTTACTAGTGACTGCAGGAGTTTCAATTGCAATGTCAAAGCCAAGAGGTTCAGAAGCCAGCTGTGAAGGGTGGGGTCATCTATTAGACTAAGTCCATCACCAGGTGACAGGCTCATTTCGTTTTGCCAAACTAAGGGCAGCCAGAGTGGAAAGAACAACCCAGAAATTTATCAGAGTGTTGTTCACTGACCTCAACATAGGGAACAGATAGAGATTTTCGAGAAAGTGGTGAGCAGCACATTCTTATCCTCCTGAAGCCCTCCAGCTGCCCATCACAGCGGATCGAGAAAGCTGCATTTGTCGGGGCATGGAGGAGCTTTCTTGGCATGAAACCCAGAATCTTCCTGCACCGTGGGCTTGGTGGGAAGGTTGGGAAAGTGGTATAATTTACAAGTTTGAAAGCATGATGTGTATAAAAGGCATAAACTCATTTCTTCACTTGGGCCACAGGTAAACCTATCTGACAAAACTCTTGATGTATTTCCCTTCAGTCTCTTAAGATAGCCAGGAATTTGGGGGTAAATGGTATGCAAGCTGAGAATGAAACATGGATGATTCTGAGTGATGGGATGTCATAACTTGGGGTGTTTGCCAGCCCCAACTGTGGGTCGAAGGGCTAAAGTGTCAAGCAGTGGACTGGAAGGCAGGTGTTAGATTCCAGATAATGAATATGAGTGAGTTCACTGATGACACCCAGATGAAAAGCTGTAATCCCTGGAGGGAAAAAAAAGTACCTGTCTACTTTGAAAGAACCTCAGTGGAGGCGGAAGCCTGTGGGGATTTCCCACTGTGGGCAGCCGGATCAGCAGTGTCTCTCCAGGGCCAGGACACAGGTTTGGTCCCTGGCCCGGTGGCACAGTGGGTTAAAGGATCAGACATTGCCGTAGCTGTGATGTAGGTCACAGTTGCAGCTTGGATCTGATCTCCAGCTCAGGGTACTCTATATACTGTGGGGTGGCCAAAAAGGAAAAAAAAAATGTGGAAGAGCTGCAAATAGAATAATTGTTGGCTTTTTTTTTTTTTCCCCCACATCTACGACAAATGGAAGTTCCCCAACCAGGACTTGAACTTGAGCTGCTGCAGTGACAACACTGGATCCTTAACTCGATGAGCCACAAGAGAAGTCCAATAACTTGTTTTTATTTAAAAAAAAAAAAAACCCTGCAGGAAAGTACAGAAAATAAAACAAACACCTGGATAGCCGCTATCCAGAATCAATAACTGTTAACTTTTGTTGTTTGAATTTTTTTAAAAAAGTAATAAAACATTTGATAATGAGAATTGCCCCTCCCCTTTTATAGCTCAAGTTCCATTTCCTGCTTCCTCAGAGACAATCGTTATGGGAATTTGATGTATGTATTTCCCGTCCAGGTTACACACACACACACACACACACACACACATCAGATAGTGTTGCTTTTGAAGGTATACATACATATATATGTTATTGTATTGTACTATGTAATTCTATACCTTGCTGTTTTGGGTTCAAAAGTATGTTTTTGATATCTATTCATGGCGATACCCAGCCATCTTATTTATCTCAATTATTGTGCACACATTTCAACGTCACAGCGTGGTTGTGCCAAATCTATTTCCCTCATTCTAATTGTGCATTCATTTTAATTCTGTTACATAAATACATTACAATTTGCAATGCTGTCATAAATCCCCTTGCTCTTGTCTCCTTCTGGGCAAAAGCTCAAAGTAGAATACCCTATCTGAAAGTCTAACCGTTACCAATCTGTTCTCTAAAGATAATTGAGTCAATCTATCTTCCCAACAAAATACATCAGTATATTTTGGAGATTCCCAACAAAGAGTTGGCCATTCAGTTGGCCCGATGGTATGGGTGGCTGACAACGCAGACTAGCATCTTTATGAATGATGGGCTAGAATAAGGGAAAGCTTCGCTATGCACAAAGAGCTGTTCCTATCACTGTTCTCCAAATACTCTAGCGGCCCCTCTGCAGGGCCCTCCTTGGGGTAGAATTATTCTTCTCAACCTTGTGCACGTTTGCCAATGAAATATGAGTAGAAAGTGACATGCATCATTTCTAAGCAGCAGTTTTAAGAGCCAGCCCTGGGCTCACCAGCTCTTTCTCTTCCATCTGCCCAGCAATTTTCCACACTGCGGGTCTCGCTGGGAGGAGAACAAAGCTTCAGTCAACCCAGAAGCACACAAAGCAGGAATGAAACAAACTTTTGTGGCTGGAATCCACTCAGACCATGTGGCCAGTGTTGCTGCAGCATCACCGTGCTCAACCTGACTGGTTATAGACGCTTCCAGAATGAGCAGTAGCAGTGCTGATAGTAGCTATCGTGAAATTAAATGAAGGAAAGACAACTTGGTGCCCTAAGGAAAAATGCCTTTAGGCTGTGCTGAGGCTGACCCACCATTGATCCTTGATCCCTGTTTGAGAAATGCTACATTCAGAGTTCCCGTCGTGGCGCAGTGGTTAACGAATCCGACTAGGAACCATGAGGTTGCGGGTTTGGTCCCTGCCCTTACTCAGTGGGTTAAGGATCTGGCGTTGCCATGAGGTCACAGACTCGACTCAGATCCCACATTGCTGTGGCTCTGGCGTAGGCCGGCGGCTATATCTCAGATTAGACACCTGGCCTGGGAATCTCCATATGCTGCAGACGCAGCCATAGGAAAAAAAAAAAAAAAAAAAAAAGACCAAAAAAATGCTACATTGTATCAGTATCTATAATGTCTTCTGCCATAAAAATAAAAATAAAGGCACTATGTGGAGTTCCCAACGTGGCACAGTAGGTTAAGAATCTGACTACAGCAGCTCAGGTTGCTGAGAAGGTGTGGGTTCAATCCCCCATCCCTGTAAGTGGGTTGTAGGATCTGGCATTGCCAGAGCTGCCTGGCCTGGGCACTTCGATATGCTGTGGGTACAGTCATAAAAAATAAATAAAATAAATATAAAGTCTTTTGTGAGAACATTAGAATGCCTGGATTCCCTATAACTACCATCTGTAACAGATGAAAGCAAGGCAAATCCAACCTTCTAAATTAAGAGAAAGAGAAAAAAGAGTCTGTATACCTGGAAAACTACCCTTCTAGAAATTCTTTACGACCTGGGATTTCCCACCTGGAGAGGTGTGGAATGGTTCATCACCCTTGAAGGCCATCACGCATTTTGTTGTATCCATTTTTCAAAAATAAGACAGGATTGTATAGTCTAGTATGTTATTTACTGTCATTTAAAAGGGTCACTTACAAGGATGTCCAGCTAGGACTTATTAAGAAAATGACCTAATCAGAAATGAGGCGAAATTACAGAGGCCATTTGTTCAAAATTGTGAGTTCTGGCCCTATGGAGTGGAAAAAGATAAGTTACAGAGCATATGGAATGAATAACTCTGTACCTTCTGGAAATTCAAACAGGTATCCACTAAGCAATGCATTTTTGAAAAAACTGAAGTATAGCTGCTTTACAAGGTTGTGTTAGTTTCAAGTGTACAGCACAGTGATTCAGGTTCTTTTTCAGGTTCTTTTAAGATTCCTTTCCCTTATAGATTATTACAAGATATTGAGTAGAGTTCCCTGTGCTATACAGTAAGTCCTTGTTGGTTATGTATTTTATATATAGTAGAGTATATCTGTTAATCCCAAACTCCTAATTTATCTCGCCCCCAGCAATGCATCTTTGTGAAACTCTTATTATATGTTAGTTACAGGGTTGTGTGAAAGGGAGATTCAAAGAAATGTAAACCACCAGACCTGTCTTCCAAGACCTCACCATACACATGGCACACTGGCTACAAACATATGGAAAAGCATCCAGTGCTGCTGATAAAAAACAAGGGATGGGTGCAGATAAGGAGGATCCCCAGGTGGCTGTGGGTCCTCTTGTCCTTACCCAAGATCAAACAGTCAGCAAGGGGCAATCAGACTGGAGCTTGGGTTCTTTCAACTCTGAGACACAACTCTAATTTCGTGATGCAAACAGGTGGCCCAGGGACCATACACAGTCCACACACAGACTTCTTAGTGATTTTGGAGGGCCTGCACAGTTTCAAAATTCAAGGCAACATGTAATAGTAACCCAGAGTGTTCCTATGAAAATTCATACTGCTGTGGATTTCCCACTGTGGCTCAGCAGTAGCAAACACGACTAGTATCCATGAGGAAGTGGGTTCGATCCCTGGCCTCGCTCAGTGGGTTAAGGATCCCATGTTGCTGTGAGCTGTGATGTAGGTCACAGATGCAGCTCAGATCTGGCACTGCTGTGGCTGTGGCTGGCACCTGCAGCTTCAATTCAACTCCTAGTCCAGGAATTTCCATATGCTGCAGGCGCAGCCCTAAAAAGCGAAAGAAAGAAAGAAAGAAAGAAAGAAAGAAAGAAAGAAAGAAAGAAAGGAAGGAAGGAAGGAAGGAAGGAAGGAAGGAAGGAAGGAAGGAAGGAAGGAAGGAAGGAAGGAAGGAAGGAATCATTAAGGAAGGAAGAAAAGGAAAGAAAATTCATACTGCTGGCAACTCTGGGCATCCCATTCCCTCAGGTACCAAGGCCTGGAGGTAACTGGTGGCTCCGGTAGATGGAGCGTGTGCCGCCTTACCACTCCCAGGACCAGCCTCTCTCATCTATGCCTCCAGTCCACCGTGGGGGGCCTCTTTTTCAGACCAGCCACCTTGAGGATATTACACAGATGTTATCTGGCCTGGTCTACATGAAAGGAAGACTGACTGGGTGCCTAACATAGGAAGATTTAGTTCCCCAACTGTCAAATGTCACTTAGCCTGCACCTGGTTCCCCATTCCATTGCTCCGACCGCCTCTGCTACTGCTCCCTTGGTCTAATCTCTGTTTATACCTTTCCTTGTCATTCCAATGTGATGCATGGCCCACCTTCTCTGAGTCTGTGACCTCAGCTCTCTTCTTGCCTCTGGCTTTCATCTCTTTTCTCTGGCTCTTCGATAAAACAAACAGCCTTCCCGTCAACACCCATGCTGGTCCCCTGGCCCTTCCTTCTGTCAGCAGAACCGCCTGGGCAGCACCTGGCCTAACCCACTTCGATGCCCAAGTTTAATTTCTACTAGTTGTCACCGACTTAATGATTTTACTAATATATTCATTTATCTCACCTGTTTCCAATTATATTCTGAAAAACTCAGAAGAAATGCACAGCTATAGTAAAAATGATTAAAATAAGAGAATAAAAATTAACTAATGAAGAGGGTAGGGGATAATTTTACAAAAAAAAAAAAAAAAAAAAACTAAGGCTAATTAACCCGAGTTATTCCAGTGGTGCTTTTCACAGTTCTCAGCTTCATAGAAACCATGCTCCCCTCACCCCTCTAAGAAGAGAGATTATGAATTAGTGCAAGTTATGTGACCTAATGATCAAATAAAAGAAGCATATTCGTCCATGTGGAGACTAAAAATATTATGCAATTGAACTCTAAGGAAAAAAATAAAAGGCTCAAGGAAGAAATCATTTTCAACAGTGAACTATTTTTCTGAGTATTAAAGACAAAAAAAGCACACCCTCCCCCTGACGGAGGATTTTCAACCGGCCCCAACAGAGCATTCTGATGAGAGAAAAAAGATGCATTCCCCTTTTCAACCTAAAAGTGTCCTCCAGTGTTGTAAATATCAGCGTGGCTGGAATGTTCCATCCTTGGGAACAAACACTAACCCTGACCCTTTCTGAGGTCTTTGACATGATCTAATTTCACCGAATGCTACTATAACTTGCTAACTTTAATTACCACTTAGCACCTGAAAATTGATACTTTGAAGGTGGCTGGGGAGGGCGCTCCAAGTTTCCTTGAAAGGACAGGATTTTTCTTGACAGGTCCATTGTGTGAAATAGACCCATCATTTCATTACTCCTGGACATCAAATTGTCGAGATGGGACCTCATTCCCCTCTCAGCGTGTCCGGGCCTGACAGCTCCTTTACAATGTTTTTGAAATTCCATTATCTCCAGTGACCCCTGTGACCTGCCCTTTACTCGCTGGGCATCTCCCCCTGCAGGGGAGGGGGGTGCCTTAAACCTTTCCCTTTTAGGCCTTTCAAAGCTGTTCTTTTAGAAGCCAAACAGGAGTTGGAGCCCACGGGAAACGCATGAAGGACTTCTTTTAACTTTCCTCCAAATTATCCACATGGACAAAAGCCCCGATGCCGCAGAAAGACACAGGTCCATGATGCAGCAGAAAGACACAGGTTTCAGCAATGCATTTTCCTCACTATCGGAATCGGATGGCAAGTGAAAAGGCTGGATTTTTAGTGGCCTTGGGCACATGCCAGCCTCCTAGCTTTGCAACAGATGCCAGCCCTCCCCCTTCCACCGTGAAGATGGGGTTCACAGGTCCCCGATTCTCCAGTCTGGGTGTGCAGCCTTGGCTGATAACATGATAGAAGCCTCAGCTGGATGGAAGAGGCAACTGGGAGCCAGGGTGGTGACGGCGACGTTCAATTAGCACTTTGGTCCACCGAGCTGGCCACCTGTCAGTGGGCACAGAGGCCGCCCATCAGCTACCTCAGAAGGGGATATGCAACCAGATCTGGAAAGAGAGACGGCAGTTAACAGGGGAAGCAACACAAATGAATTAGAGAGGAACTGGGAGATGGGCAGGGCAGGGGCTCTGACAAGGCCACCTGTCCCCAAAGCTCCTGCCTCAAGGGACAGGGAGAATGTGACCAAAATCTAGGAGGACGAGTTCAGACCTGACTTTTCTGCAGACATTGGAAACGTGTCATTCTGGGTCCGGATCTGAGCTTCCTGTAACATCGTCGTAGGTCTGCTTCTGAAATCACCACGTGGACACCTTGAGGGTTTGGGATCCAAGACAAAATACATTTTGGCCGGAAAAAATGTTGTCAAATTGTAAAAAAATAAAAATAAAAAATTATCCTAACAACCCTCAACAGGATTCTTCTCAATTTTCTTTAGACGCGTTGCCTTGGAGACACAACCTCGTACAGTCAAAGCTCCCTTTCTTCAGGAAAATGAAGTTGATGTGGGAAGCACTTTTGCCACTTTTTAGGCATGAGGGTACAGACAGTCCTCCTGAGTCTGCAAGGAAAATACCGCTTTCCGGCAGACATGTGAGCTGATTCACAGATGCATCTAGAAAGCTCGCCTGGGCCCAGGCCATCATCCAGCCAGCTCAGGAGAGGCAGGGATGCTTCATCAAAGTCCACCTGCAAGTCACAGTCCAGTCCTTGGCACCAGCCGCAGTCAGAGCATCCCGCCACAGGAGATGACCTCCTGCAGAGGAATCACCTTGATCTTCATTCCAGCCTGGAAGCTGGTCCCGGGGAGCCCAGGGAGAAACTCACGCTCCTGACTTGGCTGGAAGAGAGCTTTGGGACCAAGCCACTCACAGCCCAGGGCCTCCTCCTGCAGGAGGTAGAGCCCGAGCAGGAGGTGGTGGCGGGCCCACAGCTCAATAATCAACACTCAGGGCCGATGGAGACACCGCTGCCCCGCAGAGGGCTCGGGCTGGCTGGCCTCAACATGGATCAGAGCAATGAGGTGACGATTCAGCGCTTCAGGTTTTGGTCACACTGAAGAATTCAAAGGGGAAAAACAGCAACTTGCAAGAGCAGTCTCGCTTCGCAAGGCTTAGGTGAGTTTCCAGCTTATGTGGCTCAAGTCTGGACCAGATTTTATCTACGATACCAAGGTTTCGGTTTTCCAGAAGCCTGGAAGCTGGAGACAATTAGCCTGTTTGTTTGACTGACTTTAAGGTTTGTTTTTATTCTTTTGAAGGGGAGCGTGATGAGATGGGAGCTGGGCCTTGCCAGGCACTTGGGTGCGGAGTGGAGGAGGACAACCAGCTGGTCCTGGGTCCAGACACGTCATGAGGGACAGAACTGGGGCACAGGACTGAAAGAAGCAAGGCAAGGACAATGTGTAATGACATGTAGCCATCACTATGGTCTTAGCATTTTCACGGCCCTAAAAATCCTCCCTGCTTCACCTCTTTGTCCCTGGTGATTGCTGGTATTTTTACTGTCTTCCTAGTTGTGCCTTTTCCAGAATGTCATAGAGTTGGAATCATACACTCTGCAGCCTTTCAAGGTTGTCTTCTTTCACTTAATCCTACGTATTTAAGATTCTTATGTATCTTTTCATGGCTTGATCGCTCATTCCTTTTTAGTACTCAGTAGTATTCTATTGTCTGCATGGACCAGTTTATTTCTCCATTCACCTCCTGAAGGACACCTTGGTTCCTTCCACGTTTTAGCAACTGCAAAGCTGCTATAAGTGTTCCCACTGTGGCTCAGTAGAAACAAACCTGACTCGTATCCATGAGGATGCGGGTCCGATCCCTGGCCCTGCTCAGTGGGTTTAGCATCCAGCATTGCAGAGAGTTGCCGTGTAGGTCAAAGATGAGGCTCAGACCTGGTGTTGCTGTGTTGCTGTGGCATCGTCCAGCAGCTGCAGCTCCCATGTGACCCCCCTAACCTGGAAACTTCCATATGCTACACCTGGGACCCTAAAAAAATAAAAAATAAAAAAGCTGCTATAAACAACCAGGTATGGGGTTTTGTGTAGACATAAGTTTTCAGCTCCTTTGGGTAAACACCAAGGAGCACAGCTGCTGGATAGTATGGTTTGAGTCCGTTGAGTGTCGGAAGAAATTTCCAAAGGGTCTTCCAATGGTGGCCTTACCCGTGTGCATTCCCACCAGCAGTGACGGAGGGTTCCAGCTGCTCCTCGTCCTCCCCAGCACTTGGTGGTGTTGGTATTCTGGATTTTGACCATCTGAGAAGCAGGTAATTGTCCTTCCCTGGTTTCATCTACGTATGCGTGATAACATCTGACGGGGAGCCTCTTTTCATATGCTTCTTTACCGTCTGTATGTCTTTCTGGTGAAGTATTGGTTGAACGCTTTTGGCCCAGTTTTTATTTGAGTTTTATTTTCTTATCGTTGAGTTTTAACGAGTTCTTTGTATATTTTGAATAACAGTCCTTTATCAGATATGACATTTGCAAATATTTTCTCCCAGTCCGTGGCTTGTATTTTCATTCTCTTGGCAGTGTCTTTTATAAAGCCGAATTTTAAAATTTGAATAAGGTCCAGCTTATCCCTTATTTCTTTCGTGGCTCATGCCTTAGATTTTGTATCTAAAATGTCATTGCCTGGAGTTCCCTGGTGGCCTAATGCTTAAAAACCCAGCATTTTTGCTCCTGTGGCTCTGGTCTCTGCTGTGGCACAGGTTCATTCCCTGGCCTGGGAAATTCCAAATGCCATGAGGGAGGTCAAAAAAAAAAAAATTCATTGACAAATCCAAGATAATCTAGGTTTTCTCCTGTGTTATCTTCTTGGAGTTAGTATGGCTTTGAGTTTTATATTTATGTCTGTGATCCATTTTGAGTTAATTTTTGCGAAGGGTGTAAGGTCTGCATCTAAATTAATTTTTTTTGCATGTGAATATCTGGTTGTTTCGGTGCCCTTTGTTGAAAAGACTGGCATTTCTGCATTGTATTACCATTATTCCTTTGTCAGAGCTTAGTTGGCATGTCTCTGTGGGTCAAATGGGCTTTCTGTTTTGTTGCATTGCCTGTTTTGTCTTGAAGAAGTAGTCTTGATTACTAGGTTGCATAGCAATTCCTGAAGTCAAATCGTGTCAGTTCTACAACTTTGTTCTTCTCCTTCAATACTGTGTTGGATATTCTGAGTTTATTGCCTCTGCATACGAGTTTAGTTTTGAAAAAAAGCTTTTTAGACCCAACCCTCAGAGTTACTGCATGGTTAATTTAGTTGCCAATGAAAGCTTATTGATTGCAACAACAATAAAACCAACAGCCAGACAAAAAACGCCACCCACCATAGCCATATCTCACCCCATGTTAATGGTGCTTGTGTTTTGGGATGGCTTACTTTTCTGAATATCAGCAAGTGGGGACCCCACAAGGCAGGGAGAGACTCGTCAGTTTGCCCCCTGCTGCTTATGCCCCACTTTTTTCTAATTTTATGCATTGTTTTGAGGAAAGTCAAATAAAAACACTTTTGGCTTTGAATATGAGAACATGAATTAAAATTGAAATGGTTAATGCATTATCTTGACAAGCGTCCCTTTTCCTATTTCCGAAGAAAATATTTTCATTGAAAAAAACACAGTGTCTCTTAGTTGTAGTTATGCAGTGACCATTGCTGTCTCTCTCTGTTTTTCTTGGTGGTGCTCTGACCCCAAATCTTTCACTGCGCCCCAGGATTCACAGCTGAGTCTCTGTCCCCACGGGCCCCGCCTGGGTCTCTGATGTTGACTGAGGCTCCTCCCCTTCCTCTGATCCTGAGGACACTCACTCTTACTGACATTCCCGAGATGAACACTCAAACATGAGTTTGGTCAAGTCCGCTTACATCGAACACCCACACAGGAATGTGGGAATGTGGAAACACCCACACAGCAAATTATACTCCCCTCCAATTCTGGCTCATTTGAGTCTGTGTGCTTATGCTCTGAATAATAGAAAATAACACAGTCAGTTGTAATGGGTGTGTAGCCTGTGCTCAGCTGTGTGCGAAGCACTTCCGTGCTTCCTGACAGGTGCCGGGTACCAGAAGGGGATGCTGAGGCTGGTGGAGGAAAAGGAACTTCTCTCTGATCCCAGGGGCAGTAGATGGCTGGGCAGTCTGATAATAGTGCCCCTGCTCTTTTTTATTTTTAATAGTTGTTTAAATTGAGGTATTTTTGACCTATAACATTATATTAAATTTAGGCATCCAACATAATGATTTGATACTTGCATACATTTTGAAACATCACAATAAGTCTAGTTAATATCCATCACCATCCATAGCTACAAAATTTTTTTTCCTGTGAGAAGAATTTTTAAAATCTGTTCTCTTACTCTGAAACTTAATTTCAGTTTCTAAAACAAAGTCATTTATCACATGAAAAAAAAAAAAAAAACCTACTCTCTTAACAACTTTCAAACACTCAATACAATATTATTAACTAAGTCACCAAGCTGTACATTGCATTCCCAGGATTTATTTATATTTCTTTTATAATTGGAAGTTCACACCTTTGGACCCCCATCACCCATTTTGCCCCCCTCCCCTGCCCCAAACTTCTACCCCCCATCTCTGGCAACCACCAATCTGTTTTCTGTATCTATGAGAGCTTCTGGGGTTCGTTTTTGTTTTTAGATTCCACACATAAGTGAGATCGTATGGTATTTGCCTTGCTCTGTCTGACTTCACATAGCATAACACCTCCAGGTCCATTCGTATTGTCACAAGTAGTAAGATTTCATTCTTTTTGAAATTCTTTTTTATGGCTGAATGATATTCCATTGTTGGTAAATACCACAATTTCTTTATTCATTCATCCGCTGATGGACATTTAGGTGGTCCCCATATCTTGGCTATTGTAAATAAATCTGCAGTGAACACAGGGATGCATGTATCTTTTGAAGTTAGTGTTTCTATTTTCTTCAGATAAATATCCAGAAGCGGAATTGCTGGATCATAAGGCGTTTCTATTTTTAACTTTTTGAGAAATCTTTATAATGTTTTCTCTGGTGGCTGCACCAACTGACATTCCCGCCAACAGTATACAAGTGCTCCCTTTTCTCCACATCTTCAACAACACTTATTTCTTGACTTTTTGATAAAATAGCCATTCCTGTAGCTGTGAGGTGGTATCTCACTGTGCTTTTGATGTGCATTTCTCTGATGATTAGTGAGGTTGAGCCTCTTTTCCTGTGCCTGTTAGACATCTGTATGTCTTCTTTGGAAATTGTCTGCTCAGGTTTTCTGACCATTTTTTAAATTGGATTATTCGGTTTGGTTTTTTGCTGTTGAGTTATGCGAGTTCTTTATGTATTTTGGATATTAACCCCTTCTCAGAGACATGATTTGCAAATATGTTCTCCTGTTCACTGGGTTGCCTTTTCCTTCTGTTGATGGTTTCCTTTGTTGTGCAGAACCTTTTCCGTTTGATGTGTTCCCACTTATTTATTTCTGCTTTTGTCACCTTTGCGTTTGGTGTCAGACCCAGAACATCATTGCCGAGGCTGATGACAAGGAACTTACCACCCATGTTTTCTTCCAGGAGTTTCATGGTTTCAGGTCTTACATTCAAGTCTTTAATCCACTTGGACTTACTTTTCCTATATGATGTCAGACAGTGGTCCAGTCTGATTCTTTTGCATGCAGCTGTCCAGTTTTCCCATCACCATTTATTGTAGAGATGATCCTTTCCCCACCCGTATATTTTTGAGAGCCCCCCCCTCTTAACAAAAACAGTGGGTTCAAGCCATTTTTTAAAAATTTAATGGCTTTTTTAAATTAAAGCTTAGTGGATTGACAACGTTGTGCAAATTTCTGCTACACAGCAAAGTGACCCAGTCATACATACACATATATACATTCCCTCATATGATCTTCCATCATGGTCTGTCCCAAGAGACTGGATGGCGTTCCCTGTGCTGCACAGCAGGACCTCAATGCTTATCCATTCTCAATGTCAGAGAGCCCCAAACTCCCCGCCCATCCTGCTCCCTCCTGTTCAAGCCATTTTTTAATGTTACTGTACAGGAACATTGCTCCTCGCAGTTCTTAATTTGAAAGATGGAACGTTTGACTCCACTCAGTGCACTGGCAGCATCAGTGGAAGCTGCTTTTCCACCAGTTCCTCCTTGCGAGCACCATACTATTCTAAGAAGCAGGGAGACACACCATTCTTTCCCCGAAAGAATGTGTGACATGAAGTGTCACTTTATCACCAATGGAAAATGCAGCTATTTTCACAGCACATCGAAGGCTGGGCAAATACCTCGAAATGTCATCACCACTCATCACTTCTTCTGAGATACGTGCAGCTCTTTCTACTTAAGGAGTTAATAAAGAGGCCCTGGTAGTTCTCTATCACAGCTATCCTAATATGTGGATAACTGTATTCCTTGATGTTTTGTTTCCTTTGATAACTCTATTTCAGCATAACTGGTTTCTTTGGTGTCTTAGGATTTCATGTGATGGGTTTTTACAATACAGTTCTTAGTAGGGATCCTTAAGCCTCGCTAGATTTCTAGAGGGGTCTTTGGCTGAACAACTGGGTTAAGTCCTCTCACTGCCTCTCTTGGGTACAGAAAACAGTTACTTTTTCTTGCAAATGGGCAGGGACCTTCCCCCTTCACTAAGGTGAGTACCTGTCCTGTACCTGAGGCAAAACCCTGGGGCCCAAGGGGAGGGGCCAGGCCGGGTCTGGAGTCAGTCTGGTTTCACCTGGGAGGGTGGAACTGAGTCAGCTGTGCCCACAGCCGTGGGAAATGACAGGCAGAGCACACCTGCCTTCCTTTCACAAACACCAGGCTCCTCTGGCGTTTCTCCGCATCTAATTCTGACTACTGGTTTCCCAGCCTCTGTTTGATACCCCCCACCCCCACCCCAGTCCCCACTTCTTGTGTCTGGAGTTTCCACCTCTGCTTTGACTCATCCTCTGGGGCCTGACTCCTGGCTGTCAGAGCTCCTGCTACCTGCCTGCCCCTCGACTCAGCTGATCTTTCCAGAATTGACCTGTCTGACCAAGCCAGCTTCTCTCTCTGTAAAGATATAATTGACATGTAACATTATATTAGTTTCAGGTGTACAGTATAATGATTCAATATGTGTATACATTGCGAAATGATCACCTTAATGAGTCTAGCTAACACCCATCACCACATAGTTATGAAAGTTTTTTTCTTGTGGTGAAACCTTTTAAGATCTCTCTTAGCAACTTTTAAGCAAGCAACCCAGTATTATTAACTGCAGTCACCATGTATGTTGCATGTATGTTACACCCCATGACTGTACATGACGTCTTACTCATGACTTACTCATCTCTAACTGGAAGTTTGTTTTCTTTAACCCCCTTCATTCGTTCCCCCACCGCACCCTGACCTGTGTCTCAGCTTCCCAACATCCTAACATAACAGAGGGATGGTAGAATAAAGCCATTCCACAAAGGAAAATGAGCAGCTGACAATGACAATGCTTCTATTCACAATGGAAGGAAGTACTAAGTTTCAGCGAGAGGTTAGTGAAGATAAAGAAACAGGTTTCCTTTTGTGTTCTGTTTGGGTTTACAGATTCCTGAATTACAAGGTCTCGAACCTCCACCTGGATGATTGGAAAGGTGGCTGGCAGGGCCGGGACAACACCGACTGGGACGAGGGTCTCCCGGTTCTGCTCATGACTCGGTGTTTCTCTAGTAGGTTTTCCTCCCTCTTAAGCGTCTTTAAAAATTCCCCTTAATGAGTGTGGCAGCCCGGGAGAGCCTGGTCTGGGGACAGAAATTCCTCCCGACCGCCCGAGGGAGTCACCTTTTTCCTGCTTGGGCTCCAGCTGACTGCGAAACAGTTTCCCATTGTCACCGAGTCACCCAGTGTCCCCAAGTCCCCACCCTGTGACACTCCCGCCCAGGGTGGTGCCACTGTGGCTGCTGCATGGGGGGGGGGCAGTGGTGCCACCAGCCCCTGCTGTTTGTTCGGGGGTAGGGGAGCAGGGTGCCAGCAGCATTAAGGCTGGGCCTGCCTGTGCTCCTAACACAGTGGCCTGCAGGTAGTCAGCAGGCTTAGATGTCTTCTGAGTTGGAGGGACGCTTGGGCTCTCACCAGGCAGCAGAGACTTTGGTAAGATTGTTCTTCTGATTTGTACATTACCCAAGACTCAGGGGAGCATGTGAGAGCGAGGCCAGGGGGCTCTGGAGGGGGCAGAGGGTTAGCTTCTGAATCAGCCCCCGCTCCCAGGGACCTTTGCACATGGCCTTGAATCAAATCAACGAGCTCTCCTCTTCCTGGTTAGCCAGTCACCTTTTCCCAAGAAACTCCCTGGCTCCTTGCAGTCAGAAGCCTCGGGCAGGCCAGTGCCCACCCCCACCCCCCCCGCCCCCCGGCCCACCAGCCACGCCAGATGGGCATGCACCCTGAGGTGATGGAGCTTAGGCCCAGGCCTGGTACCACCTCAGGCACGAGCATGGAAGCAGAATCCTGGAATCCAGCCGCCCGCTGCCCTGAGGTTCAATTAAGCAGAGAACACTCCTTTGGAGGAGGCGGCCCTTGTAACAGAGATGGAACTTGTGGTTTCTATAAAACAAAGGCTTGCCAATATTCTTTTCATTGGCATATTGTGCTAATAATAGATGATTTGGAAATGGTGTCAGTTGGAAGTTGGAGAAGATTATTAAGGCAAAGCCCGTGGGAGCTGCTGACTTACTGTTCTGCGTTGTGAGTGCAGTTTTGAATGGCTGCCCTGAAAGGGCAAGTGGAGGGAAGCAAGAGCTTTCATCCTCTGCTGTGGCTTTTATTTTATTATTATTATTATTGCTGTTGCTGTTGTTATTTTGGCTGCACCAATGGCATGGGGAAGTTCCCACACCAGGGATCGAAGCCGCTGATTTTAGTTTCTTTGTTTCTAATCTATTTTTTAGCCACACTATCAGCATGCGGAAGTTCTTGTGCCAGAGACTGAAACCTCGCCGCAGCAGTGACCGAGTTACCAGCAGTGACGACTCCAGATCCTTTTTTTTTTTTTTTTGGTCTTTCTGTCTTTTTCTAGGGCCACACCCATGGCATATGGAGGTTCCCAGGCTAGGGGTCCAATCGGAGGTGTAGCCTCTGGCCCATGCCAGAGCCACAACAGCTCGGGATCCTTAACCCACTGAGCAAGGCCAGGGGTCGAACCCGTGTCCTCATGGTTCCTAGTCAGATTCCTTAACCACTGAGCCACAAGAGGAACTCCAATGGACGATGCCAGATCCTTAACCCACTGCACCACGAGAGAACTCCGGCTATGGCTTTAAAATCATTATGTTGTGCACCTGAAACTAACATGTGTCAGTTGTGGCTCAGTAAGAAATGAAGAAATAACTGTATCTTTACATATTCACTAAATCTGCCTGGAAATACAACAACACTAATAATAGTGCTCAGATCTAACAGGCTTACAAGAGGCAACATGACTTTAAGCACTTCCCTTTTATTAACCCATCTGCCGTCACCATGGCCCTATGTGATTGGGGCCATGGCTTTCCCACTTTACAGATGAGGAAACTGAGGCACAGGCCCTGTTAGAAACCTGTACCAATCAAGAGGCAAGATTTAACATATCCTCGTGGACGCAAGAATATTTCTCTTTGTTAATTGCTTTGGTGACCTTACCTTAATGCGCATATAGTCCTCTGGCAAACTATAAAACTCTACCAATGATTTTCTGTTTCTTTTTCATTTTATGGCTAAGCCTGCCTGCGACATATATAAGTTCCATATATAAGTTCCTGGACCAGGAATTGAAACAGAGTTGCAGCTGCAGGCCTATGCCACAGCCAATGCCAGATCCAAGCTGCATTTGCGACCTACACGGTAGCTCACGGTAGCTTATGGCAACACGGGATCCTTAACCCACTGAGTGAGACTAGGGGTCGAACCTGTATCCTTACAGAGACAAAATCCAGTTAACTGGCTAAGTCACAATAGGAACGTCCTACCAATGATTTCTAAGTTACGGGTTTTAACCTCATCGGAAGTTGGGAAAAGTTGCAAAGTAAATGTAATGAGTTAGATTTTTTTTTTTCTTTAACTCAAGTAGATCAAAAAAGGTATGTAAATAGCAGAACACATCTCAACTTTTCTGGAACCTTTTTTTTTTTTCAGTTGTGTGTGAGAGAGAAGTAACCTATACTTTGTAACATATATTTGGTTACAGTCAAAAGAACAGTGTCTTCAGCCTGCCCTCAGCCTCCCCCAGGACTGTGGGGGTTGAGCTCTTGCTGAGCTAACAGGACCCTGCCTGAAAAGGCTAACTGGTTCCTTAGCCTGATCTGAGCTAAGGTATAATATCCCCTTTGCCTTTGGAGCACAATGACAGCTATCTGTCTGTTTCCATCATAGTGAGAGCCAAAGTAGCGTGTTATCTTCATGGCATGAGTTAAACACAGAAACCCCAAGAAATGAAGCCACACACACACAGCATGAATCACTTGTGACGGCGATCACAGGGGAGCCATGGCAACAGGCTCCTTTCCTGCTCTCTTCCCTCGGATCCCGCTCCTGAACAGATCTGCACAGGCGTTTAGCGTAGAGTAACGCTCACGAACCAGGCAACTAGCTGGGGATTGGGACAGAGCCTGGGTAAGGGCGATCTGCTGGTGGTTGTTGCCCCTCTCGCCCTGCTGGGTTATAACTAGGAGCATCCTTGTCAAGGTTTGAAAGCCTCTTGGTGATTGGCTCAGCCCTCTTCATCCTGGAGCCCTCATGCTCTGGCTTAGCAGTCAGCATAGTTGCAGTTCGCTGTGTCTTTGTTGAATTTAGGGTGCTTTGCTTCTGATGTGGATAGACATTTTGCAGCATAATTTGAACAGAACCATTTAGAAAATGAAATGAATAATCAAAGAAATCAGAAAAAGTAAGTAATGAATATGTAACATGCCTTTTTTTTTTTTTTCTTTTTTGGGCCACACCTGTGGCATATGGAGGTTCCCAGGCTAGGGGTCGAATCAGAGTTGCAGCTGCAGGCCAACACCACAGCCACAGCAATGCCAGTTCTGAGCCACATCCTCGACCTACGCTGCAGCTTGCAGCAATGCTGGCTCCTTTAACCCACTGAGCAAGTCCAGGGATCAGACCTGCGTCCTCATGGATACTAGCCAGGTTCATAACCCAGCAAGCCACAATGGGAACTCCTGTGACATGCTTTGAGATTTGATGGATTCATCAGCAACATAGACTGAAGCTAAAAAATAGAAAGCAACCTCGAAGAAGACAAAATATGTGTCCTCTTAGGACGTACTGTTTCCGCCTAATGTTGCAAATTGACCTTCATATGTTTTCAGGACCCAGAAACTTCTCGGGCTGTGCCAGGTCCAGCCTGTCCCCATCTCAGCCCTTTGTGGGAATAGCCTTGTGACTGTGTATTTTTATTACCTATTTATCATGAAATTTTCAAGGATGAATCATTGGTAGAAAATGTCCAAGGAAATTCCCAGCTGTTATCAGGTAGAGAGATATGAGAGAGTTATAGTCTTGGACGTGACAACACTTTCTCCTGACAACCCTCCCCAAACATGTAACACGGCCATGCAGACAAAATTATGGGCAGGGCAGCATCTCATCACTGCTAAGTTGCACATCCGCTCAAACTCTCCCCGTATCTTCATTCTCACCTTCATGATCATCGCTGCCGGCATTTAATCAGTTAATGTGGAGTTCCCGTCGTGGCGCAGTGGTTAACGAATCTGACTAAGAACCATGAGGTTGCGGGTTCGATCCCCGCCCTTGCTCAGTGGGTTAACGATCCGGCGTTGCCGTGAGCTGTGGTGTAGGTCGCAGACGCCGCTCGGATCCCCTGTTGCTGTGGCTCTGGTGTAGGCCGGTGGCTACAGCTCCAATTCTGGTGTAGGCCGGTGGCTACAGCTCCAATTCGACCCCTAGCCTGGGAACATCCACATGCCGCAGAAGCGGCCCAAGAAATGGCAAAAAGACAAAAAAAAAAAAAATCAGCTAATGTGGTATCCTCAGGCTCGTAGATTGATTCTCTCACAGTCACTGACTCAGGTGCGTCCCATAACGTCTCACGACGTCAGTACCATGACCATGGCCATTTTAAGGTGAGAAAACGTAGGCCCACAGAGCTTATGAAAGATGCCCAAGGTCATGAACCATTAAGTTGTCATTTGGAAGGCAGGCCAAGATCTGCTGAATTCCAGGCCCTGCTCTGAGTTGTGTGTCACCGTTTGGCTGTCCAGCTTCCAGGCTGGCACCCAGCAACCCAGTACAAAGGAAGAGCCTGCTACATTCCCTTTTTTTTTCTTTTTTTGTCTTTTTGCCATTTCTTGGGCTGCTCCCATGGCATATGAAGGTTCCCAGGCTAGGGGTCGAATCGGAGCTGTAGCCACCTGCCTAAGCCAGAGCCACAGCAACGTGGGATCTGAGACGCGTATGTGACCTACACCACAGCTCACGGCAACGCCGGATCCTTAACCCACTGAGCAAGGGCAGGGACCGAACCCACAACCTCATGGTTCCTAGTCGGATTCGTTAACCACTGCGCCACGACGGGAACTCTGCCTGCTGCATTCTAACTTTATAATTCACTGTCTCTTACGCTGGGGCTTCTGGATGTTTTTGTAGGACAGTATAGTCAATGTTTTAACCTGCCCGGTTCACAGTTTACCCAGGGTGAAAGTATAATTTTCCTCAAAGATGTCGGATGGTAATTCCCAAATCAATATAAAACTGGACACACAGTGAAAGATTTCACTTAACTCTCTACAAATAACAAATGCTGGCGAGGGTGTGGAGAAAGGGGAACCCTCCTACACTGATGGAAGGAATGTAAGTTGGTGGAGTCACTGTGGAGAACAGTATGGGGGTTCCTCAAAAACCTAAAAATAGAGTTGCAATATGAGTTGCAATTATGTCCAGTAATCCCACTCTTGGACATATATCCAGACAAAACATTCATTCAATAAGATACATGCACTTGTATATTCATAGAAGCACTATTCACAATAGCCAAGACATGGAAACAACCTAAATGTCCATCCACCAATGAATGGATTGAGAAGATGTGGTACATATACAATGGAATATTACTGAGCCATAAAAAGGAATGAAATAATGCCATTTGCAGCAACATGCATAGATCTAGAGATTCTCATATGGAGTGAAGTAAGTGAGACAGAGAAGGACAAATACCATATGTCACTTATATTGTGGAATCTAACATAGCACACAAGTGAACTTATCTGTTTAACAGAAACAGATTCACAGACGTAGGGAACAGACTTCTATGTGGCTGCCAAGGGAGGCAGAGATAGGGGAAGGATGGAGTGGGAATTTGGAATGATCAGATGCAAACTAGTATATATAGAATGGGTAAACAATAAGGTCCTTCTGTACAGCACAGGGAACTCAATGTTGTGTGATAAATCATAATGGAAAAGAATATTTTAAAATGTGTATGTGTGTGTGTCCTAATCACTTTGCTGCACAGCAGAAATTAACATGGAATTGTAAACCAACTATACTTCAATTTAAAATAAAATAAAGTAAAAAGGTTTTACTTATTAATGAGGAAACTAAGATGCAACAGCCAGTTTTTTGTTGTTTCTTTTGCTTTTTTTGGGGGGGGGGGCTCTCCTGTGGCATATGAAATTCCTGGGATAGGGGTCAAATCAGAGCTGCAGCTGCCAGCTTACACCACAGCCACAGCAACGCCAGATCCATAATCCACTGAGTGAGGCCAGGGATGGAATCCACATCCTCATGCATACTAGTAGGATTCTCAACTCACTGAGCCACAATGGGAACTCCCAAAATCCCTCTTCTTTTAAGGACATTGGTCCTATTGGACTAGAACCCACTGCGAAGGCCTCGCTTTAACATAACCCCCTCCTCCTCCTCCCCCTCCCCCGCCTCCATCAGGACCCTGTCTCCAGCGCAGGCACATTCTGCGGTGCTGCGGTGAGGTCTTCAATGTTTGGGTGGGGACACAAGTTCAGCCCATGACACTTGCTTGGAGAGGAATTTGTGCCCATTAAATACAGTATGAAGGTGGGCAGATTCTCCACCAGCTTGTGAGGGCTGCGCTGCTGCGGCCGTGTCCGCAGTTAGACCATCCCCTTCCCCGCAATTCTGGACCTCGTGGCTCGCGGTGGGCATCTTCACGCTTGCTCTTACCTGCGTCTGGAAGCCTTCTGCTCTCTAGCTGCAGCTGGCCAACGAAGAGCACTGACAGGTGAGCAGGACACTTCGCAGCCATCCATTCCACGTCCACCTTTGCATTGGTACAGCTACCGTGCCTCTGGTGTATCGTGCACACCGTGAAAAACAAAATCTTACCGTGGGTCTGAACCAGTAGCCACTTCAAGGACATACGTATTGGCATTGGCTTACAAGTAGTAAAGGCAGAAAAGCGAGGTGCAAAGTAAGTTGTGTTCTTTCCTTCCGAGGGGCCGGAGGCGGGGGGAAAGTCAGTGCTTTCCCCTTTCATTTAGAGAATCAGAAGATGCCGTCTGTAGAATGTTGTTCATATTAACGCTTGTATGTCCACTGAAAGAGGTAGAGTTTAAAACAAAACAAAACAAAATAAAACCCATAGACGTGGGACTTGTGGCCAAGAGTCAGATCCCTCCAAAGCCAAGCCTTGAGATCAGCTGTATGGCACGTCGTGGGGGGCCTATTATCTTCCGGGCTCGTTTACATATGTTATTTCCACTAATCTTCACAACAGCTCTTCAAGGTGGGTGTTAATAGACCTCCTTTCATCGATGAAGAAACTGAGGTTCTGGAAGGTTAAGTACCTTTCTCAAGATATGTAGCCAATAAGCGGCCAGGAGCCGAGGCCCACCCCCCCCCACCCTCAAAGCCAATGAGAATGCGCTTGGAGCGATCCTCCCTGACAGCCGGGCCCCGCGCAGTTCTGAAAGAGCCCCTTCGCCTTCCAGATGCTCCCTGATAGCATTCGGGGGCAACAGGAAGGCCACCCCCGCCGATGCTGCACAGCGCAGAGAGGGGACATTCAGGGTGCTGAGCAGCACTGCACCCAGCTGCACAGCGCTGGATGCCAAACCCAGGGGGAGACGGCCCCTCAAACCCTCTCTTCTTGCCATGTGATCTTTTCTGAAAGCGTTTTGATAATGCTGTTTAAACCCCGCCCCTCGGAGCTCAGATCCACAGAGCACAAGCCCTGTAAACTCTCCAGCGTGTGCAAACTGGCACAAAAGAAAGGGAAAGAGCCTGACAGAAAACAGATAGACCTCCTCTCTCCCTCCTTCCATTGGCTACGGAGCGTGTGTGTTCCCGAAACAGTTCAAAGCCTCTCCCGGCTGCTAATCCCTCTCTGAAAAAGTTGGGAGTGTTCATGGTGTGAAAAAGAGGAGAGAAGGAAAGAAAAATGATTATGCTTCTCCTTAGCGGTCTAGAAAACTACAGCCCAAGCCAGTCCTACATCTGGACGGGGATGGCATGTTTGCATGTTGAAGCTTCTGTTGCCAAAAAGGTAATTCTGGATTGACTCTCTCTGAGCTGCTGTGTTATTGGGAGAAACAAGAGAAACAGGAGCATCGTCTTCAGAAGGTTAAATAAACCACGTGTTTCCTGAACCGGGCCGTCTAACTTTTAGAAACTGTTGCTCAGATTAAACAGATGAAATCCGGAGGCAGAGGCACGGAGACACGAAACAGGGAGGTGTCAGCGGGTGTGGTTCCCGCCCAAGCAAACGTGGTGGCCACGTGGCTGATGAGGGGGATAAAGGGAGGGACACCAGCCCGCTTTCTCAGGTGCCCCCGGACACGTGGCCTGGTAGCAGGAGGGAGAATGAAGCAGAGGTACGTGAACTGCATTCAGAACAAGCTTCGCGGTCTCTCTACGAGCTGATCCTTCTGCTTCCCCTCTGTGTAACAACGCTGACCTGTTGGCTTCATCTCTGTTGCAGAACCACCTGTAAGACGTGCAGACAAAAAGGCCCAGGGGGCATTGAGGAGGCCTGGGGGAGAGCAGATGTCTGCTCATAAGTGGAGGCTTTGGGGCTTAGGACAAGCCTTCCTGGAGACCAAGAGGACAAGCACACATACATGAGAGCTAAGTTCCCGCTCTAAGGAATTCTTGTCCAAGGAGTTCCCTGGTGGCTCAGTGGGTTAGGATCCAGTGTCATCGATGCTGTGGTTTGGGTTACGGCTGTGGCGTGGATTTGATCCCTGGCTTGGGAACTTCCACACACCATGGGCACAGCCAAAAAACAATTGTCGAAGAAAAAAAATATATATACACACACATCTCCTCATCTGCTTTCTTCCTTATCTAATAACAGGAAGTATGTTAGAGAGTTTAATGGAAGAGATTGAGCCCTGTTTAAAAAGGAAACCACCCCCAAGAGAAAAAACACCAAGCTGTTATGACATTATTGTGCCAGTGATCTTTCATGCTTGTTGGGGAAAAAAGGATTGAGGGGTTACTCCCCAGCCCTTATTGAAGCTGAACCTCTGGATTTGGGTGCAGGAATCCTTATTTGAAGATGGGCATCAAAGTTTACAGAACTACTTCAGTGGAGGGTCAAAATCCTTAGAGTAATTCTTTACTGCCCTGACTTTTTTAATAAACAAAATTTATTTTCCTAAAACATGTCCTCTTGAAAACTAAGTTAAGAAATGGGCTGCAATTACTACACTAATAGCACCTTTACCTTAGGTGCTTTTGCTTTCTTCTTCAAAGCTTCCAGCATAATTTTTGGCAAATGAGGATAGTTTGGGGGAGACACTCAAGTAAGCGGGGGGTGAACTAAGTGAAGTCCATGTCTCTTGAGTTTTCCATAGAATTATTAACACATTCAGAAGCTTAACTGGTTCTGGATCCCAGCCCACATGTGTGTAGTAACAGCAGAGACAGAAGTAAACAATACATCAAATCCATGAGAGAATTACCGCCTAAATCTCACTAGACGACATTTCTGTTAGATTCTGGAACTTAGTGCAGGTTGCATTAGCAAGATAACCGACTGTGATTAAGCCATTTAAATCTAAGCCTCTTCTACTAGAAGCAAAATAGGTCCTTCCGCATCAGGATTCAGCTCGACACCACAGGTTCTGGACATACTAGCAGATACTGGGCCCCATGTCAGTTTCAAATATACTAATGAACACTGATACCTGTATTTATGTATGTGACATTTCTAATTCCCAGAGCTTGGCACCAAAGCAATATATAGTGTCTTAAGAGTTGCTCCTTAAAGAGAGGGTACTTTAAATACAGCTATACAAGCCAACAGAAAGCTCCTGGCAGTATTCATCTTTTTCATCTCATTTGCCTCTTGTAGATTTTTAAGCACATCACAGAGTAAAAATGTAAACAAACTGGAGAAGGGAGGCAATGGAGTGGAGCAGAAGTTATGTATTTAACCTGGGCAGGGGGAGGAAAAGAGGAAGGAAATTGGAAGACGATCTGGCAGCATTTATCAAAATTTCACAGGCACACTCCCTTTTGTACAGCAATTTCATACTAGGAATTTACCTTAAGGATAAACTTGGAAAAACACCTGGCGATGGTGAGCATGTATAAAGGTAGGTCACGTGCTGAAAGAACCCCCAGATCTTCCAGCTGATGGTCTGAGTCCTCAAGCACACAGCACAGTAAGTAACACAGATCAGCCTGCAATTCTGCTCCACATGGTCACTTAGGACCCAGGCTGCACGCTCAGGAACTTGTGACACCCTCATCACCACAGCAGGGGACGAGGGGAGCATAGGGGACCCCTCACCTGCTTTTGTCCTTCACACAGCATTTCCATTGTGCTCCACGGCTCTCAACCTAATTGCAAGAGAAGCTGAGAAAAACGGGAGTCCCTAAATGACCTGACCACCCTGCTGTCTCTGCCACTGACCATGAGATATGCATGAGGTATTGTGGGTAGGAGCTTAAAAACCAGATTTTGCTAGTGAGTGATGATTTCAATGAGCTGTGGTCTATTATATGGTTGTTAAAAAAAAGTGAATCTGAATGTACAAATGAGGAAAAATATCCTAGATGTATTATTTCCCCCCAAAAGCATGAACAATGTGCATAGTAAAATCTCTGGAGATATCATTTAAAAAAATGTATATATGCAAATATATACATACAATATTTTTCTGAACAAATAGACAGGATTTTGTTTATGATGGTTGCTTTGAGGGATGGAGAAAGAGATGCAAAAGGAAACATAATTTTTAACCAGCCAGATGCAAGCACGGTACTAATTTTATGCAAAATAATATAGGGAAAATGATACATGTAACACGTTAGTTGATTATATTTCAAAATTCTTAACTTTCTCACGATTGATAAATGCAGTACACTGTTTACATGGGGGGGTCTTTATTCTTAGATGCTGAGACATGGAAGGAAGTGTCATGAGGTCTGTAAATACTTTCAAATGCCTCAGCCAAAGAAGTTGTGTGTGTGTGTGTGAGTGTGTGTGTATGTGTAGAACACACACATAAGTGCCAAATGTGAATTGTTGAATCTACCTGAGAGACATACGGGAGTGTTTTGTTTTGGTCTTTCAACTTTTCTGGATACCTGAAATTTTTCACAGTAAAAAGCTAAGGGAAATGAAATGAAACGACATGGTAAAAAGCATAGCACCTACAGACAGAGCGCCCCAGCCCATCTTTCTGACATAGATAGAAGTCAGAGGAGGTCCTACTAAAATGTCAGAAATCAGTCATCAACATCTGAAATCAAGACACATCACAAGAGTGTGGTGACAGTGGTCTGCAGTGGCAGGCATTCTCTAAAAGGATTGCTCTTCAGGCCCATAAAAAACTGGGCAACCTTGTTAAGCATAACCAGACTCTTTAAAGTGCTTAATCGCTGTCATCATCCTGGTATTGGCTGGCGGTGCTGTTGCCCTCTTTCAAACATTTTTCTGGCATCTGTTCTTAAAGTTAACCCACATTAGATTTGAAAACAACGCATGGAGGATGACTGTATATCCCCATCTGCTCGTGGTCCATTCTCTCCTGCATCCTTGAGGTGGTGGTGACTCCCGGAGGAAATAAGCTCCCCGGGGTTGTTCTCAGGAGGTGGGGAGGCTGCCTCTCCCTGCTTCCTTAATGATGCTGCACGCAAAGGTTTATGGGTCCTGCCCACTGGGTCCCCTGATAATTCCCACATTTGGCAATTTTCTGCAACCAAGCCCTGTCCCACGGGGCAGAGGCAAGGGTGTCCAGAGAGGGGAAACCATCAACGTGTATTTTCCATCATTGAACAAAATGAACCATAGCTTCCGCTTCAGAAATGGTGCATCGTGATGCTACCATGTGCTGAAGACACTTTTTGTTGTTGTTGTTGTTTAGGGCTGCACCTGAGGCCCATGGAAGTTTCCAAGCTACAGGTCTAATTGGAGCTACAGCTGCCGGCCTACGCCACAGCCACAGCAATGCGGGATCCGAGCTGCATCCTTGACCTACACCACAGCTCATGGCAGCGCTGGATCCTTAACCCACTGAGTGAGGCCAGGGATCAAACCCAAATCCTCATGGATACTAGTCGGGTTCCTAACCTGCTGAGCCACAGTGGGAACTCTAGAGACACTTTAAAAAAAAATAGATTTAATTTAAGAGAACTTTTAGATTCACGGTAAAATAGAGCATAAAGTACATGGCGTTCTTAATGTTGCCCCCATACCCCGTGCCACCACACGGGACAGCCATCCCCACCAGCAAAAGCTGAACTGAGCAGCACATGTGTTACAATGGATGAAGCTACACCATTACACAGCATCGTCGCCCCAAAGCCCTAGTTTACATTATGGTACATTTTTGGTGCTGTACCTTGTGGGTTTTGACATGTGTGTCATGACATGTATCCAACATCCTATTATCCTACAGAATAGTTTACTGCCCTAAACATCCTCTATTCTCTTGTCTCTTCATCTTTTCCTCTCCTAACCCCTGACAACCACCTGGGAGGCACTTTTTATGTACCTGTATGTGTCTGCCCCCTCCGAGAGGAACTTCTGACATCCGTGCTCCTGGAAACCAAGTGTTCTGGTCCTTTCCTGACACTCAGCCAACCGTTTGGAGGAATCCACGGGTGTAAATTACAGGGAGACTAACACAGTCATTACCTTTTATCTAAGATATTTAAGGGAGCTGGTAGGGGCCCCTTATCTTTTTCTCTCCTTTACAAGGAGGGAAGTTAAAAGGCAGAGACCTGGGTCTCCGTGGGAGGAGTCCTGTGTCTGCTTGGCTGAAATGCTTCTGCTGCACGGAACTCAGAGGTCACTCTGGCAAACATCCCAGATGCTCAGACCTCATTTTTTTTCCTGCTGTTTTTGAGCTCGGTGCTAACTACTGCGAGCAGACATAAAGCTTGCTGCAATTCTTTCCTCAGAACCAGCTACGCGAAAACTACCAATTATAGCCAAGAAACAGTCTTTCAAATACACATACACATTGTAATGTGGGCTGGAAACCAATTGGAAACATTTTGATTTGCCCTTTAAGGCCAGAGGCAGGCACTTAAGGCAAACTCCAAAGATGTTTTGAAGAACAGTTACACTAAATTTAGCATCTTAACCAGCCAGTTGGCATATATGTAATGAAAGATTTAAAAGGAAAGAAATTCAACCCACAGTAACAAAGACAGAGGCTACTAGTGGACAAATACTTTTTAAAAAAGATGCTCCAGAAATAAAACATAAGGGGTTATAATTATTATTAGTTCTTTTTCTTTTTACATATATCTGAGCGGCTTAATTTTTCTTCATTGAAGTCTCAGAGTGCCAGCTGGACCGTGAGCTCCCTAAGAGGAGGAGCCCTGTCTTCCAGGTGGTCATCTGCAATGCTTCTCTCTGCCGGGCACATATTAAGTGCTAAATAGATGCATGATGCTAAGGGAACAAATTAAGAGTGTGTGTTTGTTCCATGGACAGAAGCTTCTAGACTTGTGCAGCGTCTCCTTGGGGGGGCCCCTGGTTAGGGTCTTGGGCCAGTCTGGTAAAAAGGCCGTAGCTGAGGATGGTGTAAACCCAGTCGGCTTCTGCTTCTATGTCATTGCTTTCTACTGACCTCTAAGTGTTCAGTGCTGACGAGCCACAGAGATACTATTTTTTGATCTGTTGCGTTTTATCAGCTATGCTTGAAAATCAGATGCACGTAATTAGGTTAAACCTTGGTGTTCCAAAGAACCCACATTCAGATGATTGACTTCAGTGGAGGAGCAGCGATGTGGTTTGCCTGGGGTTATAGAAGGAGCTAGAAGTTCCAGACCGGGGTCCCCAATTCCACAGGTTGTACACTTTCAGTGAAATGACACCTCCTCTAAAGGATGTGAAAGAATCCAAGAGGGCTGAGTTGCAGTAAAATGAAGAAACTTGCAGTTATGTTTAGAGAAAGCTTATACACCTTTCTCAGCTTCTTGAGTAATTTGCAGATGATGAAATCTGCAAGATGATGACAAACTAAGGGACCAAATAACTTGGCGACCCACATGAATGATGTAGCAGGTGGGGAGCTTTTCCTGCAGCCTTGCTGTTGTTTTTCTCCATTGGACCAAATTCTGGAGTTAAACGTTAATCACTACTGCCTTTTTGGTCTTCCTTTAATGTTGCATTAATGAAGCCACTCTGCAAAAATGATATACCTCAAGAAGAGTCCCATGTTTGGCTTAGGATTTCAGTTGAGTTTAAGCAGTTTTCTTGGATGACATTTCCCTCCTCTACTGTTCTTGGACTTTTTTTTAAGATAAAGAGTCACCATGGCTTTAAAAACAAAACACACACGCAAATCTAATCTCTTTATTAAGCATGAATGGCACTTAGGAAATAATAGCTCCATTATCAACCAAAAGATGTTTTTCAGTCTTATGGTTCTTTGCCACAGGATACAGAATCCGAGGTATAAATAATAAGGATGTGTTCCAGATACCAGCATGAGAAGAACGAACTACGAAACAAATTAACCTCAAGAGCAAAAAAGCCAAGATGACATTCAGCTCAATTGACTGGTAGAAAAGAACATTACTGAGAGCTAACTCGCTGCCCGGCCCCTGGTGGACTCTTGCGAAATGTTTAAACAGAATCTGGGGGCCTGCTTGCAGTGACCTGCCAATGTTTTTAAATAAAGAAGAAGAAGAAGAAGAAGAAAGATTTACAGGCATACTTCATTTTACTGTGCTTTGCTTTATTGCCTTTCTTACAAATTGCGGGTTTGGGGCACCCCTTGATCTGGCGAGCCTACTGGAACCATTTTTTTTCCAACAGCTTTGGCCCACTTCATGGCTCTGTCACATTTTGTGAAGTCTCCCAATATTTCAAGCTTTTTGACTATTATGTTGGCTATGGTGACCCATAATCGGTGATCTTTGGCCTTTCTTAGCAATACAGTAATTTTTAAAATTAAGGTATATACTGCTAAGCAAAGTCAGACAGGGAGACACCAACATCACATGCTATCACTGATGTGTAGAATACCCTCAAAACAGGACACAATGAACGTCTTTGCAGAACAGATATTGACTCATGGACTTTGAAAAGCTCATGGTTTCCGAATGAGACAAGTGGGGTGGAGGATGCGCTGAGGGTTTGGGAAGGAAATGCTATGAAACTGGGTTGTGATGGCTGCTGTACAAGCATAAACGTGGCAAAATTCATTGAGTAATTTAAAACATAAAATTAAGTACTTTTTTTTAGACACAATGCCATCGCACACTTACTAGACGACAGCAGAGTGTATATAGAACTTTTTATATGCAAAATCAAAAGATGCATGTGACTCAAAGCTTTATTGTGATACTTGCTTTATGTGGGTGGTCTGGAGCCAAACGTGAAACATCTCTGGGGTGTGCCTGTCCTTAAAAACTACCAATAAAAGGCGAAAACACAAGAGCAGGCCTCCCAGCTCAATCGGTTACGCAGACATTGTTAGTTACCGGACCTCTGCGCTTTAACCGGAGGAGGGGGTGGAGCCCCGCAGAGCTCAGAGCCGGGATGCGGGCTTTGGATGGGGGAGGCGTGAATGAGCAGGTGCAGCCCAGGGGGTGTGGAGTTTGCCCGTGAGCCTCTCTGGAGTCTTCGGAGCTTTGTGTGTGGGATGCTGGAACAAATAGAAGCTTGCATCGAGATACTTCTACACAGCTGACACAGCTGAGAAGACCGATGGCTTTGCCTCCAATCCCGTCACAAGTTGAAAGTGACCCTCAGTGTCTTGGAGGCCCACCCTCTCACTTTACAGGTCAGCCTTCTGGGGGCACAGAGCACAAAGCCATGTGTTGAAAGGCTATGAAGCCAACAGTAGCAGAAATAGAGCCGGAAGCCCGGCCTCCCTTTGATTCAGCACATCGAACAACTGCTACCTCTGATAGGCCACAAACGGCGTGGGCATCATCATTTCTCCCGCTGCTGCGGACTCACGTCCATGGAGATTTTTTTATGAGGGGGGTTGGTTGTTTTCTTAAGCATAATTCACTTCCTAGGAAGAGTTGTTTCTAAGGGACTCTGTCAATCCATTTATCACAGTAGAAAAGCCTTGAGATGAATTCATCTTTAGCTTTGGGGGCACAGTTTTAATCACTAAAAAATGGATTCATCCGCCCAGTATGTTATACTTTACTACCAAAAATATTGTAATTTAATACCTCCCCAGTTACTGAGAGATGCTTCTCTGCCTAGAAAAATGAAGGGTAGGAAATACTCTCTTCTATTATAACACAGAAAACTTGCCTTCAAGGATGTTTATAGGGTAAGCATCGCAAACATAATCCCAAGTTCATTGAAAACAGACCTCCCAGGTGCGTGGCCCTGCAGTAGCCATTCTGTGTCCTGTTAAGCCACCTGAAGACCTGTTTGCTACCCAACCCAAGAGGGCGGTAATCAGCCGCTTCTACATACGTTAGGAAGTCAGTTTTACTCCTCTGGGTTTTTTTTTTTTTTTTTTTTCTCCTTTTGCTGATTCTTCTCTTGGGTTGGGTCCAGAGACTGTGCAAGCCGCGTAGTCCTGTGACAAGTATTTTATTAATTTTTTGTCCCTCATTTCTATTGTGAACTTTTATCAGTGTTTGAGTGGGCAACTGACCATAGGAAGTTTCCTGTTGTGGCTCAGTGGTAACGGGCCTGGCTAGCATCCACGAAGATGGGGGTTGGAGCCCTGGCCTTGCTCAGTGGGTTAAGGGTCCGGCAGTTGCTGTGAGCTGTGGTGTGGGTTGCAGACACAGCTCAGATCCTGTACTTCTGTGGCTGTGGTGGAGGCAGACAGCTGTAGCTCCGATCTGACCCCTAGCCTAGGAACCTCCATGTGCCACAGGTTCGGCCCTAAAAAGCATAAAAAAGGGAACCTGACTACACTGAGAGCTCTCCGGAAGAGGTGCCACCTGGCTGACATCACTTAGAGATGCAGCAAAGGAATGTTGCCATGGTGGGCTTACCTTTCAGGCAGAACGAGAGGCATTGGCTTTTACAGCCTCTGCGAGAAGTTTCTCTAGGTGAGATTACTTCTCGCTGGTTAAAAAGAATACCAACTGGGCACACTTCTCTGTTGAGGTTGGTTTACTTAGTTTGGAAAAGGTGGTTTCAAAAACAAGGTGGGGACAACAGTGACGCTGTGTTTGAGCGTTTAGATTTAACAGAGGTCATAAGTCAAAGTTGAAAGGCAGGACTTCATCATCATCTTCTTTTGCTCAGACTAGTCACCGGGGATCCTGGTACATGGGTGGAGCCTTAAGTGACTTAGGGCCAGCATGTAAATCGTGCCCCCAAACCTGGATTGGCAGAGGAGGGGCCGTTAGTACAAACTAACTAACGTGTGGGAGGAGGTGAAGCGATTCTAGCACCAACCGAAACCAAGGGCCTCTGGAGAATTTCAGTTCTGTTTTGTTTTGCTTTGCTTTTCAGAACCACATCTGTGGCATCTGGAAGTTCCCAGGCTAGGGCTCGAATTGGAGCCGTAGCGGCCTGCCTACGCCCCAGCTCATGGCAACACTAGATCCTTAACCCACTGAGCGGAGCCAGGGATCACACCCACATTTTCGTGGTTACCAGACAGGTTCATTTCCGCTGAGCCCCAAGAGAACTCCCTGGCTTTTTTCTTGGGGTTTTTTTTTTTTTCTTTTTTTTTGCTCCTTTGTTTGTTTTCTTTTCCAGCCGCCCCATGGCATATGGTGTTCCCATATGGAGTTCCTGGGCCAGGGATCAGATCCCAGCCTAAGTCACAGCTGCAGCAATGCCAGATCCTTAATCCACTGTGCCAGTCTGGGGACCCGCATCCCAGCGCTCCCAAGACCCTGCTGATCCCATTGCACCACAGTGGGAACTCCGTGATTTTGGATTTTTGGAAGGAGAGCATTTACGCGACACAGGTACAGAAAGTACTTTGGCACAAGGCTACAGGCAGATCCTGCCTTTAAGGGTTTTCAACACACAGGTTCTTCACTGACTGGGGCTGTGATCTTGGGCAAATCAGTCTAGGCTGGGAAATCTCCTGGCTCCTTACTTCAGGGGCCCTCCCTCATACTCTCAGCCGAAAATACTTCACTCCTAAGGCAGGGACTCACCAGAGTTAAGGGAGCCAGAGATCTGAGCACTTCTTGGTAACCAGGAGCTGCTTCTGCCTTGACCATACCTCTGACCTCAGATCTCAAACAAGGATGAGGGCGGGAAATCTTAAGACACAGAGACCATGAGACAGCGGAGCAAACACTCAGGGCCCCTCCCCAGGAAGGCAGCACCGACAGTGGTTCAGCTCACTGCTGGCCGCTGGCTTGCCTCACCCCAGCATCTCCACACACACTTTCATCTGTGTCCAATTTTTGCAAAGAGCATTGACTTTTCCCCTCCTCCTGGGATTATTTCGTAAAGAAAAATGAAGCATCGAGAGCAAACTGCTTTGCTTGAATGGAAACTAGAACAAGCTGGAACCGAGGGTTGAGGGTGAGATCAAAGTCCCTCTTTTTCTTCTCACGGCTACCTTCAGACTGTGCAGGTGAAATGGCTCAGGATGAAGTGGATTTTTCTACAACTTTAGGATAAGATGTTCCTTGTGAAATGTGAGTGCACAAGTTTTATGGGGAAGCCCATGGGCTCACTTTGCAGTGTTGCAAGATTAACATTCGTATTGTCTGCAAGGCCTGATTTGAAAAACAGGCACATGCTCGCCCCTGGGCAGAAGGCTCTGGATAACTCTAATCAGAGAGAAACACAGTAGGAGAAGGCAAATTAAAATAACAAACCAAAAAGAACGAAAAAGGAAAAGAAAAAAAGAAGGAAAGGAAAATACTTGGAAGGCGCTTTTTCCATAGGAAAAAAATATTTTATTTTTTTAAGAACAAATTCAGTTCGAAACAAGATTTGGAATGTGACTTCACGGATTTCATTTTCTGGGGGCTAACTGCGATGTGAACTAAAGCAGATCAAAAACCTAGGACGGGCTATTAAAAATAAAACAAAGAAAAGAAAAAATATTTATAACTCAAGCATAATACTGCGTTACTTACAAATTGGACAACGAAATTTTAAATAAATATTCATGGTACATAATTACGGCACAAATATGCAGCAATTTGGCAACCTTTTATACCATTTTTTTCCTCATTACAGTGCAAAGGGGAATGACACTGCCGTTTAACAAGCTGTAGCTAAATACATTGCAAAATTCAGATTTTATACAAAACATCTTGCTTAGACTTTATAAAAAACCAACATTGCTCTATGTACACAATCTGGGTAAGAAAAGCCATTTCTGTCTTGTTTTCATGTGTATTTTTATTAAAAAGGTGAATAAGGCTACTGTAACACCCCAAATCCATATACAGTAAAATCTGAACCTATTTACAGCATCTTCACTTAAACATTATGGTGCAAATTCCAAAGTCAGGTGACTCGGGCGGAGAATATAAGGAAGGCATTTACAGGAACTTTCCAAAGCGGAACCAACTTCAAATAAAGGGACAGTTGGTAGATTGTCATATTCTGCACCAGACACAAAACAGACGTACAGAACACTTCAACTGCTTGCAGGGAACGCTGCATCAATTCATCTGATTTTCACAGTTTAGCATATACCCAAAATGTAGCCAACCGATGACACACACCTTCGATTTCAGTAAAATCAGACTATTTCCCATGTTCCCCCGTCTTGCCCCTCTCCCCCATCCGAAAGGTAATTTCCGATGGCTTACAAGAAAATCTTGTATGAATGCACGTACAGGAGAGGTGAGGGTGATGCAAAGAATTACATATGTACTGTGGCTGGTCGCCATAGCAACCTTCCACAGAAATATGATATAGATATATATAATATATATTGTAGATATATATTATACATATATGTACACATGTATACCACACACCCACTCACACATACACACACGCACTTTGGACCAACATCATTTTCAGGTTCAGGAAATAGAGAAGAAGAATTTCTGTGACAACTCATTTTTGCAGGTATGCACTGGAGGTTTGAGAACCTTAAAATGCTGTTGCTACATTTTTTTTCCTCCCAATTCAGAAAGCAAAGTGTTACCATAGCAACGGGACTATGTTAAAGATGTCTATTTTGCATAGCACATAAAAAGTAGGTTTCCTGTTTACTCGTTTCTTTTCCCAGAAGGGAGGGGGCGAGGGGAGGGGAGGGGGAAGGAAGGGGCTTAGGCTGAACTTTCAGCTGAAACCCCCTCGATGTGACCCCGTGGATTCTAGCGAACACTTCAGCCCATAAGGCAAGGGAAAACACAGCACGGAAAATAAATGCCGGCACATCTCATCACTGTCAGATACATGACGCAGTAACACCGATTTCCTGGTATTGGGGCTTGCATTTCCTAATCTACAGTTACGTGAGATGCCTTCAGAGGACTTGGTTATTTTTGTATTTGCTCCCATTATTGTTATTTTTGGAATGATGTTTTTCCCAGAAGTAGCTGTCCGATTTTTTTTTTTTTTTAAAGCACTGAGCGTTGGGACCACTTAATTGCCACAAATGAATTTCACATCTTCTGGTGTGGATTGTGTGCAATCTTACAATATATATTAGTAAAAATCTTTCACTTTATATCCCTTGTGTTCTATATACCTATTATAAATACACCCTATCTTCCTCCTCCCCCAGACATCATAATTTATTTCGGCCCTTCAGGACTCTAAGAGGTTGACCACGTGTGTTCACCTTGACCCAGAGCCCCAGGCTGCAGCCTCAGTCGGTACCTCACAGCCCAGACAGGGACAGCACCGCAGTAAACCAAAGTGTGGAAAGGCTCAAGGGGAGGGGGCGGCGGGGAAGGGGCCCTGGGGGAGGGTGGCTCTGACCTACCTTTTATATATATGAGAATTCTTTCATAACGTCAATGATGATGGAATTACAGCCTGCGTGACCTTTGGCTTTTCAACTTCTAGGTCAGATTTGGCTCTCTGCTATTCTCCTAAACGCTCTCCCTGTGTTTCATAAAATGTGATAAGTATAGCAGCTGAGTCTGCTTTAAACATCATCCAAAGCAGACCGACTTTCCTACAGCCTCGGAGCACCTTATTGCCAGTACCACAACAGTCCTGCCGGAATCCATCAGGAGCCGCCTCGTCCCCTCCCTCCAAGCCTGTGCCTCTACCAACAATGCCCCTTTGTTCCCCCCAGCCTAGAGGGACTGTGTCTTTTTTCCTGTGCATTGCTACTGGAGAAGAGTGAATTCCTTCAAATGCACCCTGATCTACTGTGTGTGTCCTTGTGTCTCCTACTTGCCTCTTAAAAAAAAATCTCAGCAGAACCAAAGCGCTGTGCTATCTCATTGGGGTTGCCCTTCCCAACGCCGTTTCGGAGGCAGCAGCACCCAGCTGCATTTGCAGACAGCCCTCTCCCCGGCCCCTCCTTCGGTGAACTCCTCCTCTTCCGCGGCGGACAGCCTAGCGTCTGGCTGGAAGGCTCCTGCTTAGCCAAGGCGACCGCTCTCAGTGTGGGACCCGTTCGACTGGAGCGGTTGCTGCAAACGGATGGACTCGGAGATGCCAAACGGTAGTGTTCCATGAGTGATGCAGACAGCGTGTGGCGTGAGAGGACATCTATGGGAAGGCCTGCGGAGCCCTGGACAACAGGAGTGTGCGCAACGGTGAGGACTAAAAGCTGGCGCTCTCCCAAAGCCTCACGCAGCCAGAGTCCGTGCGACAAGGCAAGTCCGGGGTGCGGCTTGCGGGGGAGGGGAGCCACACCCGAGGCAAAGGACGGCATCTCCGGGCCAAAGCGACCCGGGGGGCAGGGGGCGGGGAGGGTCCCCCGGGGGTCCCCCGCGCCCAGGATGCTCACGGCTCTCGCTCCTGCCCACCTACCGCTCTGTCTTCCCATGGCTCCTGCGGAGGCCTGAGCGCCCTGGTACCCAGAGGAGGAGAGGGGCCGGGCGCGCGCCGCAGTCCCGACCGGCTTCTTCGGCGCGAGTCTTCCACCTGCCGGGGCGCATCCGTCGTCACCGCGGCCGAAACGCTACAGACTAGTAAGCTGTCCGATTCCACGGGGCTCTTCGGAGAAGGAGGGTACCCCCGCCCCGCCCCGCCCCGCTGTGCATCAGTCCGTTGCAGACACAGGGGGCATTCGACCCTCCGTAGGCGGCAGCGGGACAGTAAGTTTCCTCCGGGAAAGCGAAGGCACCGCCGAGGCTCAGACCTTGTAGTAAATGTTCGCCGGGCTCTGCGGGGGCATCTCCTGGACTATGTACACCGGGTGCCCGTAGTCCCCGCTGACCTTCTCGTAGTGGGGGCAGAAGACACTGTCTGCAGTCCTCAGCGGGATGATAATGTCACTGGGCTCCGAGCCGTTGTTGTTGCCGCCGCGCTTGGGCGTGGCCAGCGTGCTGAGCGACAGCGTGGCCGTGTGCTGCGGCGAGTGCTTGCGGTGTCTCCGCCGGTACTTGAGCAGCAGGACCACCAGCGTGATGATGATGACGATGAAGATGATGCATCCTGAAGCAATCCCTGCGAATAAGGCCACTTCGGAACCGAGGATATTGTTCCCAGAATGTCCGGCGCTGTTGCCGTCTGTGCTGGAACCTGCAGGGGGTGGGAAAGAGGAGCCAGGAGAGTCATCGCTGTCCCCAGGGCTGGCAGGATGCTGGCGGGGGCCCTCCGAGCGCGGAGACTCAGCTGGGTCGTCAACGACTTCCCTGGCAGCTAGAGTCTAGCAAACCGATTACCTCGCTTAGTAGCTAAAGGCAGGGATTAATTAGGAGGCTGGGATTAACAGATACACACTACCACACAGAGAACAGATAACCAACCAGGACCTGCTGTATAGCACAGGGAACTACATTTAATATCTCGTAGTAAGCTATGAGGGAAAAGAATCTGAGAAAGAATATCTGTGTGTGTGTGTGTGTGTATAACTGAATCACTGTGCTGGACACGTGAAATTAACACAACATTGTAAAGCAGCTGTACCTCAATTAAACAAACAAACAAACAAAAAAAGCTCAACGCAATGGCAGAAGCCAGCAGTCAGGGAAATGGGACTCCAGGTGGAACTTAGATGCTGTTCCCAGACCCCATCTCTTCCTTTCCCTACATCCTCATCCATCAGCAGCGTGGACAGGCTGTGACAGCCAGCCATCGATCCTGCCCCATCTCAACCCTTGTCAGCCAGCCTGTGGCCCGCCACCCGGGGAGAGGAGGAAAGGAAGCTGCAGCTTCTCTAAGTCCGTGTTTGCTGCCCAGGCCACACTGCTCTTGCGCCTTCCTCCACCCATGGTGGCTTCATGGGGAATCTCTGCCCTACCTGCCTTTAGAGACAAGCCCTGCCTCTCGGAGGAGCGAGGAGTGAGCGGCTGGAGAAGGCGCGGGGAGGGATGGAGCCTGGGAAAATGCTCCACCCGCAACTCATTTGTATTATTTGATTTACGCTTAAAATATATCTGGAAGGCAGCAGAAACTCTCACACAGAACAGACTGCCAACCCAAATGTTAAGCACTAAAAAATTGCCTGGCATCATTATATTATCCATTTATCAGTTTGTCATAAGAATTTGACACATCTTGTCATTGAAAGTTAGAAATAACAACTTCCCTCCTTGACGCCTGGAAAGAGATAGAATATTGCTACAGATGCTAAATTCGCACGACTACCGAGGCAGGAACCTCGGATCCCTAATACAGAACTGCTGACGTCTGCTCAGCAGCCACCATATAAAAAATTCATTCGTATGGTAACAAATACATAGCTATTTGTTCCAAGACTGCTAAAAAATGAAGTCAAGGGACAGCCAATTTTATCCGGTATACTAAACTTCTGCCGGGAATCCATTTAATACTTTATCTTAGGTGGAAAATGTGAAAAAGAACTTTTGACTAAACTACCTGAAAAGCGTGGCCTTATGCAATACTTTCAGATGTTACCGTCTTAAATGTAGGAGAGGATCAATCAGGTTCTTTGTGGATAAGATATAATTAGGTGAGGCATTAAAAGCTTAATTACATATACATTAACACCGGCTTAAAGCCAGTGCTGCAACCAGCATGATAAAGGGGCAGCCGATGAAAACCACTTTGACGTGAAAGACCAGTGCTAACCACCGGCACGTACGTCAAATGAATTCTACTCTTTTGAATGGAAGACTTTTGTGGGAATGAGCTATTTTGTTCTCATTGAGTAATTAATAACAATTAACCGAGAGCAATGATTAGCGACTGCGGTACTCCAAGTTCATCGTCCTGGTAGAGAAGTACTTGGATTCTGTCCTACCCCCGTGATGCTCGCCGGGCGGTACACACACGCGCGCGCGCACGGATCATGCTGCTATACCTGGATTTGGTTTGACAAAGGGGCTTGTTGTTGAACTTCTTCCATTTGTACCAGCTTCTAGTTCTGGACGTCGTGTTGGCTCATTATGCCTGGTTGACCCAGCGGAACTTGCATCTATATGGAAAACAAGCGATTACTTTACGGCACAGATATCTGATGGGATCTAGCTTTAGGAGCTAGATCTATGTCTCAAGAGGCACGAATAGCAATGCACATAAGATTCGCTATGCAAAGCACTGTGAGATGCAAGAATATAATTTTCCTTTTACAACAAAACGGTTCTACTAGTTATTTCAGAGGTTTAGATTGTGAGGCCATCTGTGGAAACTATAGGGATTCTTGAATTTGGCAGGCAGAGCATGGCAGATGACATTTCAATTTAACTGAGCAAGTTGACTGACTACTATCCCAAATTCTAATCAGAAGAATAATTCTTTCTGCACGAGAGGTCCTCGCTATGTGAAAAGGCTCAATGAACACACGTCTTCCATAGTCAAGAGGCAGAAATGGGCCACATGGCAGAAACTGCGTTTGCATTCTGGATATTTTAATTGTGAACCAAAGAGTTAAGGAAGCATAGAGCTGTAGATACATACATGGCAATACATGGTCCCTGGCGACCTCAACTTTTTAGAAGTATCTCCAAGGAGAGAAGTGGGTAATGCCAACATGAGGAAATCTGTCAGTGGCTCAAGGTGTGGAGAGAGATTTGCTTGGAAACTAAGGTGAAGAGTGAGTGGAGGCGCGGGTGGGCAGCACCGACGCCATCCTAGCGGGGCTCAACCAGCTCACAGTGGCTTCGTGAAACAGCAGGTGATCTTTACCTTGTCCAACTTTCATGAGGATCTTCATGGCTCTTGTCTGGCACACCCCTCCCTCCTGGTTATCCAGGCCCTCCAAAGACCCATTTGATGTAGCTGATTGAAAATAAAATGGACAAAACAAAAAAATAAAGAAAAAATCAGGAAATCAATAAGCCAAGTTTACATGAACATGAAATGCCTGAAAACAATTCGAAAAATAAGAATTCACTCTTAGTCACAAGTCGTCTGAACGTATGGGATGCTGAAAGGCAAAACGAAAGAAAGAAAGAAAGAAGGAACGATGAGGACTGTCTACACTGCTGCACACGGGGGTCTGGTTCCCCCGTACTCTCGCCTCCCTTCATAATCAATGGATCGTGTAGGGACAGCATCTTCCAAAAGCTGACTATTTTGGAGTGAACCCCCAATGAGCAAAATAGTAAATACGGTCATTTCAAAATGTGGTAATCAGCACACAGCACCTGCTTCCTCTACTAGAGATTTCCTGCTCCGGGAACAATTACCTTGATGCGCCCTGTTTGTCAAGCGTCCAACTTCTGTAAACACTAAGACGGGAGACTCCCACGCCTCTTTCTTCCCTCAGCCTTACTTGAGTTTCAGAGCTTGTACTAGAAGTCAAGGCTTCAAATTCTAAAGTTTTCTGCCATCCTTTTGGTACCTGACCCAAAAGAACGGCCCACCAACATCGACCTTGGCCAAACCCTTCCACCAAGCTCCCAGGTGCAGCTCATCTCTGGATACATGGAGGCCCCACACGGGCCCATTGGTCTGTAGCTTAAGGGCACCAGCTTGATTCTCTTCCCACCTCAAGGGGGAGGGGGAGGAAGGACAGCCATCGGACCATTTTCAGTGCCTGTTTTTAAAGTTAATTTGTAAATTAATTTTTAAAAAATTTGGCTACACCCATGGCAGGTGGACGTTCCAGGGCTAGGGACTGAACCTGTGCTACAGCACAGCCCTAGCCCCAGCAGTGACACCACCAGATCCTCAACCTGCCGAGCCACCAGGGAACTCCCTGGCATCTGTGTTTTTAAACAGCCTATGCGCCATGCTATTTATCTCTTTAGGATGGTGAATTTGTTGAAGAACATTGTAACTCAAGCTGTACAAAGATAGGCTGCCAGGGACCTTGCTAAGCGACAGGACTGAAGTCACAGGTCAGATCCCAGAAGAGAAAAGGAGCTGGAGTTGGACATTTTCACTCTCCACAGTTCAGGGGGCAGCGAACACAAGTGTTTCATACACAACCTGCCATGTAAATGCTTCTCTACTTGGATTACCAAAGTCTGTCTACTAACTTACTAACTCTATATACTCTTTATTTTTTTATTTTTTATTTTTTTTGCTTTTTAGGGCTGCACGCACGGGCATATGGAGGTTCCCAGGCTATGGGTCAAATGGGAGCTACAGCTGCCGGCCTATGCCACAGGCACGGCCATGCCTGATCTGAGCCGATTCTGCGATCTACACCACAGCTCACAGCAACGCCAGATCCTTAACCCACTGAGCGAGGCCAGGGATCAAACCCCCATCTTCATGGATACTAGTCAGGTTCATTACTGCTGAGCCACAAAGGGCACTCCCTAACTCTATACTCTCAAAAGCGCTGAAAGAGGGACAGACTTTGTGGTAAAATCAATCCAAAGATATTCTTTGTTTTCTTTTTTTTTGGCTGTGCCCACGGCATGCAGAAGTTTCCAGGCCAGGGACTGAACTGGTGCTACAGCAATGACCTGAGCCACAGCAGTGACAGTGCTGGATCCTCGATCCACTAGGCCACCAGGGGTCTCCCCAAAGACCTCCTTTTAATGGGCTATTTGTTTTCCACAGCAGACAAGTTGGATATGCTCACATAGAAATACCTGGACGCGCACGTGTGGATGGATAGTTTTCTTAGCTGGGAACAAGGCCGGGGTCGACCGACTTTGTGCTCTTGAGCTACTTCTACTTTCACTGTTTTCCTTTGCAACAACGGCTGCCTCTCGTGCATCTAAATCTCTCTTCGCTTATCTGAGTGTTTCCGCCAAGTCCAGTCTCACAATCATATCTCACTCTTCTGTTCTTGCTGACCCTGAGTTTCTCCTGGGAAACTGGGCAAAAATGGCCCTACTACTTTTTTTTTTTTTTTAAGGTAAAAAGCAGATAATATCCCTCTTGTAGATAGTTGGGAAAACGTTTGGCAGATAAGTTGGGACAAATTCTCAAGCACTTCGCATGCTCTGTGACTCTAAAAAGATATCATCCTTTTCCCCCATTTCCATCCTGTCTCCCTTTTGTTTCCTCCAAACACGTGCCTAAATGTCAAAGTGTCCTTTTCTTCTAAAGGTTTAGAACAGTATGGCTAGTTCACAAGCAGGCACTTTTTCTGGGCAATTTCAGAAGACTGCTGTCATCCTCACTTAGTTACTTAGTGGTTTCTCAACATTTAGGCTATGTTTTTACATAGAAAAAAAGGTGAAAGCTGATGTCTTTATTGGGCTGAGCATTTCAGAGGTTTAGTTGATTTAATTCATGTGGAATCTGTATCTTTTCTAATTCATATACCCATAAATGCACCCAAATGCAAAGTTAAAAGACTTTCTTTTGCTAAAAGTTTAACGCTAAGCTGACAAATGAGGGAAATAAGATCTGAAGGGTAGTTCACAGGGGGGAGCAGAGATGGGGAGGGAGGAATATAGATTTATTTATTTTACCCCTAAGGTTACAAGATCAAAGATTCAGGTTGAAAGAAAAAAATAAAATAAATGAATATGAAAAAGGACAGACAAAGCATGGCAGAGAAGAGTCGGTGGTAAATATACTTCAGAACTGCACCCGCAGAGGCAGAAACTACAGACAACTTCTACTTTGTCAGCTGGGAAGCACAAGAGGTGCAGGGAAGTCGAGTGATTTCTTCTTCTTTTGATTTTTATTTGTAGGTCAATGCCTTTTCTGAATACCAATGCCTTCGTGGAGAGCTCCCTTTGGTTGACTCAAAATGATGTCTGAAGAACCCCCCAAATGTAAAGAACTCTAAAAGAATTCCAATTAAATTGCAATCTATAATTTAACATCCCACACAGACTACACATGGTAGGAATAAAACTGTGTAGCAGGAGAATGAAACAGCTTTGCATCTTTAGCAGTTGACATCTTTTTATTCCTTGGGGAGGAAAAACCCCTCAAGCCCTGGAGATGCAAAGGGAAAATCTTAGAGGCTGCCTTTGCCTGGTTCTTGGCGGCAGAGGTCACTGGCAGTACGGGGGAGGGTGGGGTGAAGGGGGCAGGCTGGCCAAGAGGCAGAACCTGGTGCAGAAGCTTCTTCTGCTCAATTCTGGACTCGGACTCTTTCCACTCTAAGTCATCTTGGAAGTTGCAAAGGTGACTGGACGATATCGAGAAATTTAATACCTGTCTGTTTAAAAGGGGGCTAAACTCTAAAATACAGTCAGATGTTCCGCCAAGAAAGATTTGTGCCCTGAGTTAAGAAAGATGTAATGAAGCCATCAGGGAAAGCCCTGTTTTAAGGCATCAGTACTGATGGAAACCTCAGAAGGTGCACGTCATGGCAAGTTTAATTACAAATGAACTCAGAGTCCCTTCGACTTATTTCATATTTGATCCCAGAGTAAAAACTAACATCTCTCTTCCCCACGACCCTGAGCAGTGGCGCCGCCCAAAGTGTCCCGTCCTGATGGCACCTCTGCCCTGGCACCGAACTCTGAAATAAAGCCTCAAGACTAATATTCTGCTTTCTGCTGCAACGGCTCGTCATCAACCAGTTTTAAAAGCCTTAGTGGCAGACTCTGAAATACAACAAGAAATGGCTATTGCTTGGGGATAAAATCTACTTCCACTTCCGCAGACCGTTTTGCACTTATTCCTAGTGTTGATTTGCATGTATTGAGAGTTTTTAACTTGGAGAAAAAGTAAAAATAAACAGCTACCTTAGTCTACTTCGTTTTTCTTGTCTCTCTCTACCAGCATCGGCTAAGGCCACCACAATCCTACTATTACTGTACTAAATGGATCAAATGGCATTTAATCACTTAGAAAAGAAAAGATCATTGTTATATCTAAGAGTTTCAGTGCCCAGACATTCTTTTTTTAAGCCCCGGGGAAAAAAAACCAGACTTTATAAAATTAAAAATTACTAGAAAAGTATCTCCATTGAGTTAGAAAATAGGTTTGATAAAGATATATGGGCATTTTACAGCCTGCTCTTAAAAGCTTTTGCTTCAGGGTTCTAACTGCATGTGATCAGTGTATTGCAATCACTAGACTGTTCCCTCAGGGCCGGACTTTAAGTGGGTGGAGATCACTGCTCAGCCAAAAAAAAAAAAAAAAAAAGACCCTGAATTCACACTGCCTAAAAGTTCTCCCCACATCTGGAAACTGCTCTGCCAGCACCTAGGCTTTCCCAGGTATTTGCACATGAATTTATCCGCAGGTCTCACTTGCTGACAATCTGAGTAGAAGAAGGGAGAAGCAGTGGGCACAGCTGACTGAGAGGGCAGGAATATTTAGGGCTGTGGCTTTCAGACGGCGCCCACGGAGAGGAAGTCCTGTGGCATTTTAACACGTGTTCATGTGACCACTACTGCACTGCGCCCCCCGGGGGGCGGGGAGGCTCCCACCCCGGATGGTGGCTGTGTCGGTTTCAGTGGATCGCTTTGGTAATCAGATGGAGAATCCCACTGCGGGGTTTGTGCCCATAGATGGGTCTCATGCACGAAGAGGTGAGGAATGAGGCAGCACCTGGAAGAATGCAACAAAAACCCTAAGTGCGTCACTATGAAGGAACAGTCTTAGGTTATGATGGGAAGAATGAAACAGCAATATATGCTCACACTGCAGAGGCTATTTCAAACTATTTTAACATGTAGCTTATTGGGATGGGGCCGGGATGTGGGGGAGGGGATTGAGGGACGCTTGAAACCAATTATTTTTTATCAGCTTCATCAAAGAGGCCCACCAAAGAGAGCCAGATAATGAGTGTATAAGGTCAGGAAAACCAGAGTTCAGTTTTCCACTAAGAGTAAAACCCCTGGAGTTCCCTGGTGGCTCAGCAAGTTAAGGATCTGGCATTGTCACTGCAGCGGCTCAGGTTGCTGCTGTGGCACAGGTTTGATCCCTGGCTTGGGAACTTCCACATGCCGTGGGCACAGGCGAAAAAAAAAAAAAAAAAAAGAAAAGAAAAGAAAGAAAAAGCTGCACAAGACATCATTTGCTCTTATTTCCATAGGAAAAAAAGAGCATTTTACAAAAATCCTCTATCAACGTCATCTTCGGGCACAATTCTCCTCCGCCTGCTAATTCTTTTTTTTTTTTTTTTTTAAGGGCCCCATGTGCAGCATATGGAAGTTCCCAGGCTAGGGGTCAAAGTGGAGCTGCCGCTGAGGCCTACACCACAGCCACGGCAGTGCTAGAACTGTGCTGCATTTGTGACCTATGCCACAACTTGCAACACCGGATCCTTAACCCACTGGGCAAGGCCGGGGATGTCAAACTCATCCTCATGGACACTATGTTGGCTTCTTAACTGGCTGAACCAAAATGGGAACTCTTTTTTTTTTTCCCCAGCCCTGCTAATTCCAATTTCTTAGGCCAGCCTATCTGCACATCAGCCAACTCAACTCAAGAACTAAAAGACTAGAAGCCAATTACCTGGCAAACTGAGGTGCTACAAGGGGCAGAACCAAGTAAGAAATACGAAAAGCAAAGCCATGACGTAAGAATAAACATGACACATCAATTAGGTTATGCTTTTCTTCTAGCGCTGTTGGCAGATCTTTGAGTATCTAAAGGAAAAAAAAAAACGAACGAGATACATATGCTGAAAACCAGAAGCTGATAAAAATATAAGCACTTAACTTGAACATACAACCCAGGAAGCTAAACTCTACCCACTTAACACTCAGACATGAATTCAAATTCAAAATATTCAGAATACGTACTGCAGGAACAGGGGCTCCATTTCTGGAACTGGTTGTAGTTTAATGCCTAGGGGTACCAGGTTATCCTTTAAGATATCAACATAGGAGAAAAAGTCTAAACAGGGAAATGACAAAAAACCACTGAAGCCCCCAAATAAATGTTTTTCTTTAATAAAAACTTGGGAAGCAAAAACATCTCCATCATGTGCCACAAGAAAGGAAAAAAAAAATCACTTCTAACTTCCTCCTTTGTGTGTGCTTTTCACTATGGATTTATAGAAGAAAGGACGAATCTACCATTACGATTTTCCAAAGGCCATGCTGTTTTTGCTTGGTGTAATACCAAAGAAGGTTCGGCATTATTTCACGTCAGGTGGCATTTCATCCCAGAATGCCTGATCTTAATGCAAAAGTTTTATGTAAGTGCTTCCTCAAGTGGTCTCACTTCGAAGGAAGAAAAATACAAAAGGAAGAGATAGGATGTGTGTGTTTTTCACCCAAGAAAAGTCTGTGCCAGTACTCTGGGAAGAATCACCTGAACTAGAACCACATTACTCTGGACGTGCTTGGGAATTCTCAAGCAGTAAATCAGTCACTACGAGGTAATAACTGGCTTAGCTCCAGTGACTTCTATACAACACAATTAATTAGTTTCTCTGCTAGACAGAATGATTTAGAAAAACGAATTAAAAACCAGAGTCACAATTTAGCCCTTCCTCCCATAATCTATTAAAATATGAGATACCAGGTATCTAGTATAAGTGGATGGTCTTGAATAAAATGGTACAATTGTCATCCCTCGATTTCGTTTTTATTTTTAAATGTATATATATTTTTAATGGCTGCCCTGGGGGCATATGGAAGTTTCCAAGCCTGGGATCAAATTCATGTCTCCTGAGCCACTGCAGTCAGATTTTTAACCCACTGCGCCACAGTGGGAACTCCTTTCCTCAATTTTATTTTATTTTATTTTATTTTTTTGTCTTTTTGCTATTTCTTGGGCCGCTCCTGCGGCATATGGAGGTTCCCAGGCTAGGGGTCGAATCGGAGCTGTAGCCACTGGCCTACGCCAGAGCCACAGCAACGCAGGATCCGAGCCGTGTCTGCAACCTACACCACAGCTCACGGTAACGCTGGATCATTAACCCACTGAGCAAGGGCAGGGACCGAACCCGCAACCTCATGGTTCCTAGTTGGATTCGTTAACCACTGCGCCACGACGGGAACTCCCCTTTCCTCAATTTTAAATGTTCACTGGGACACTGCTGACATCTCAGAAATAAGAGTTTTAAAAACGTAAACACCTTTGAAACCATTTAGTAAACTGCTCTGGTTTGTGTGTTCACTAGAAAGAGTGAATGACCTATTACTTTGCCACTTGATAATACTCTTTGGGGAAGAGGGAGGTACCAAGATACTGTGCCGAACTGTCTACAGGTGCCAAATATGTTTTCATATCTCCCGTCTCCTGTCACATGAGACTTGGACGTTGATGGAGGTCAGTCTATTGAGAGAGCAGTCAAAATATAAAGTGATAAATACCACCTCCAGCACATAAGAGATTTTATCACAGCTCACTCATAAAATCTTTTCACCATTAAGAAGTGTATACGAAGATCAAGTTGGTGACAATCTCTGAAGATGCTAAGAACCATGGTTACCTTTGATGAGACAGTCCTGGAAAATCACTGGCCACATACAACCAGAGTGAAAAAGATGGGAGAAGGAAAAGGAGTGTGTGTGTGTGTGCACAGCAGGGACTACGTCAATAACAGAAATACTTCCAGACTCTGCAGGTGTACTGCCACTTTCCTGAGAAAGATCAAACAGTCCTAGTAATAAATCATTTGCCCCCTCTTTTTGCAAGAGACATGCTTAGACACGTGAGATCACTTATGAGTGGCTTACTTTATTTCCCCTCAAAATATTGCTCGTCACACCTTGATGTCTTGATTTTTCATAAATTCTGTGGCGGGAAAAACATCTCTAAGTCTAAAATTTTATGACTAAAAGTTATGATGACTTATACAGGTAGAATCTCTCATTAGGCAAAAAAAGAAAAAAAAGTGCAACAAGACTTCATAAAAAAGCTTTACATCTAGTGTGCTTTAAGGGAGTTTTATCTTATCGTCACCGTGATTCGGAATTCACATCTGAGAATGTGGTGGTCAATGGTAATCGAATAATTACCTATAAAGGTAATCATTGAGAGTCAACCTTAATAAGGGCCAAAACTTCCTAAGAAAGAGGAATTGTGTTTCAAAAATAGGGACCATGATCACATCAGTATAATAACCAAACTCGCACTAAAAACAAGACAAAACAAAAATGTCAGAATTCTAAAGATAAAACATAATTCCCTATTGTCCATTTCCGCTTTACTTAAGCTTTCCAATTTTTTTTAAAACATGAGACTTCCTGGGCAAGAGATGGTGATAATATCTAATACAAATATTCTGAGCCATGAAGAAGCGTGTGTTCGAGTGAATTATTTCTAGCACACAATGCCTAGCCGGTCCTGAGTTGCTAACGGTCTTCATCATTAAAATATCTGTGTGGAAATGTCTAGATCACAAAGGTCAAAGTAAAAAGTTCATGGTGGGGAGGGCACACATCCCACAAGCCTCCTGCTCGGTCTGCTGTCACTAATCGCATGCAATGATATTAATGACCCAGTAATTGGGAGCCCGCAGCACTGAAGTGGAAAAGCTCCATCTGAGGCCAAGTTCATCACTGGCTGGTAGGGCTTCACCAGTGGCTGAATTAATGTTTGCTGACAGTTCGGAACATAACACTGCAGATGAGAAAATGCGCCACTCTCATGGCATAATAGTTTCGATGGACGTGATGTTATTGGCTTTGACCATCTAGAGACCAGGGGTAACCCCGCTAAAGTGCCCTCTCTGACTCTGCCCTACACATGAACCTAATTCCGTTCAGGGGACAGGTTCTGTACTCCAGGAAGCCAGAGCAATTTTCCACATGTTTGCTTCAATAAAAGAATACCTTCATCTCCTGGTTTAGCATCAGGAACAACGAAACTGGGTTACTCCACTAAAGCAAAACGCCACGGGGGAAGCAGGACTGTCTCTGAGCAACACATAGCCTGACTCCTCTGTGAAGAGCTCAATTATGCTCCTGCCAGAGGTTCTGCCTGCCCATCCACCCATCCTTCTATCCATCTACCACCCACCCATACACCAATACCATCCACCCACCCACCCATCCATCCATCCATCCACCCACCCACCCACCCATCCATCCATCCATCCATCCATCCATCCTTCCATCTATCCACCCATCCTTGCATCCATCCACCCACCTACCCACCCATCCATCCATCCTTCCATCCACCCTTCCATCTGCCCACCCATCTACTGAATTTTTTCTCTGGGTTCTGCCTGTGCATCCATCCTTCCATCCACCCATCCACTTGTCTATGCAAACAGTAGCACTTATACTTGGCTAAGGAAATTGGAAGTCTTTTTTGTCTCTTCTGTATATTTGAAAGATTTTTATTATTTTTAATTGTATTACTTAGTCACTTTCTATGGGAGAGCCTCATAGTACATTTGACCTTGAACAACAAGGGAACTGGGACACCAAGCCTCACATAGACCAAAATCTGAGTATAATTTATAGTCAGCCCTTCAGTACCCACCATTCTTCCACATTCAAGGATTCACCCAACAGCCATCCTGCAGTGCCATAATATTTACTACTGAGAAAAATCTGCATTGAAGTGGACCCAAGCAGTTCAAATCCATGTTGTTCCAGGGTCAACCATCCTTGATAAAACACAAAGCATAGTCTTATTGAAGAAGGGGAATGGATTAATAGATAACAGATCAGAAAAGAGAAAAATTTTAGTAGATCTGACAAACTGCTTTGACAAACACGGTTAACCAATGGCCCTTTCTCCTTTCCTATCGCTCTGCAGAATCTTCTTAGGTCAACTGTGGGGCACATGACTGAAGTTAGCTACACATTACACAATACGGGACAGGCCTTCTGGTCCAGCATGTCCAATGCAAGCAGAGGGTTCATGGGGCCTCCATTCCAAGGAGCATGCACGTATGCACACGCTATGTATGCAGTGTGCTTTGGACACATACTACCCGTCCTCTCGTGTTGTATATCTGTATATGCTTGGTGACCGGGGGACAGGTACTGTCATAAACCAGTGACTCTGGTCAAAGGGCCTGACAGCCCTGGTTTGAGTTTTGCTCCTGACGGTCCATGGCTGGGAGGCCTGTACTAAACTACTCTCACTTTGGATTTTTGTTATTGTTGTTGTTGCTGTCGTTTTTCTTTTTAGGGCCACACCTGCCACATATGGAAGTTCCCAGGCTAGGGGTCCAATCAGAGCTGTGGCTGCCGGCCTGCACCACAGCCACAGCAATGATGGATCTGAGCTGTGTCTGCAATGTATGCACAGCTATGCGGCAACACTGGACCCTTAATCCACTGAGTGAGGGCAGGGATCAAACCTGCATCCTCAGAGACTGTATCAGGTCCTTGACCCACTGAGCCACAACGGGAACTCCTACTCTCACTTTCTAAGTTTCTGTTTTCTCGCAGTGATAAAAATTCCTCTGTCACCTGTGTTTCGATATGGCAAAGTGACACCGAATATGTGAGGCCACACAACTTCCCTCTAAGTGATCAAACACCCAGGCTGCGATTTCAGATTTTTAGGAACAATTGTGTGACTGTGAAGAGCTACATAAATAAGTTTTCGCGAAGTAGTCTTTTCATGTCTGTCTAATGCCTCTTGGCTCTTTCTTAAAGTGCTTTGTTTTGCTTTAAATTTTGATTTTCGTGATGAATATTTAAAGGCTATTAGGACAGAAACTTGCTCTTGAGCTTGTACGACGTCTCCAGGACAGTTCAATTATTTACCAAGCCTGAGTAAACTTTCAAAAAGCTACAAGGAGAGGTGTTAGAGATACTAAGATGTATTCCATGAATCAGTAAAGGCTGTTTTCTTCTGGGCCATCCCTCAATAATTCTTTTTTTTCCAGGGAACCTCCTTCCTTTTTCGTCTGCTCATCTTTCATAGACGAGGTTTCTAGTCCCTCCCCATCTCCTTAGGAACCAGGATCATCTTGTCCTTTCAGAGGTTATTTCGGGAATGAGGAAAAGGGCTCACAGGACAGTCTAGCTTTAAATGAGATCAGCTGTCACTACTGCCTAGGTGACGCCACGAATAGGAACAGAGTCTCGTTCTGCAATAGCCTAATCCTCAGAAACCCGACAGATATGGGATAAATGTCCCAACAGCCATGACTCCGTGAGACCCGCCAGCCAGACGTTTCTCAGCACAAGCTCCAACTGAGTGGAAGCGGAGATGTGATGGCTTAAAGTGTAAAGAATTTATGCTTTACTTATATTAAATTCAACAAGGAGCCCCACTAATATACTCCAGGAGAAAGCCTTCAATACGTATTTAGCATAAAATTATATGTATATAACTTTTAATATTACGGCCATCCCTGTGGCATATGGAAGTGTCTGTTTCTGGGCCAGGGATTAAGGCCAAGGCTGCAGCTGCTGCAACACCTACCCACTGTGCCAGGCTGGGGATCAAACCTGTGCCTCTGCAGCGACCTGAGCCGCTACAGTTGGCTTCTTTGCTGTTTGTTTGGTTGGTTGGTTTTTAGGGCCACACCTGCGGCACATGGAGGTTCCCAGGCTAGGGCTCGTTTGCCGGTATGGGAGCCACAGCTGCCAGCCTACACCACAGTCACAGCAACGCCAGATCTGAGCCGCATCTGCAACCCACCCCACAGCTCATGGCGATGTCAGATCCTTAACCCACTGAACGAGGCCAAGGATCAAACCCGTGTCCTCATGGACAACTAATTGGATTCTTAACCCACTGTGCCGTGGCAGGAACTCCTAAAATAATATTTTATGTTAAAAAATAACAAGGATGCTTCTAATTACCAGACTAATGACATGAGGTACCTTCCCAGCCGTCTCAGTGACAAGGCCACTCTGACACGCAAGTTTTCCTCCAGAAGAAGATGCATCCTACCTTAGGATGCTGCTGCAGTTATCAGCGTTTCCTCTGTGCAACAAGGAGCAGAGGAGAAGCCCTGGCAGGTAAGGAGCCGATTATACCCTGAGAAGGCTCCTCAGGGTCTTAGGGAGGACCTGCCAACAAGCTTGGGCAACTCCAGCAACAAAAAGATCCCTCAATGTGTGTTTCTTGGTGAGGGAAGCCCGGGGACAAAAGAACGCTTATAACATTCCAAGGAGACCAAACAGAGGGAAGCTCCTGGAATTAAGTTACGCAGCTTTCGTAAAACTTGTAAAGTCCTGGAGCTGCATTTTGTGGATGGTGTGCAAATAAAGGAAACTTCCTGAGCCTGTCTTCTCTGCAGGAGAGCACAGGTTCGCTTATAATCCTTTGCCCCACGCGTCCCCCCACCCCACCCGCTCCCCCCAAAGAGACCCCCAGCTGTAGGTATCCGGCGCCTGCTGTGGAAGTAAGCACTTTGCCTGCACTGCCCTTTATTTAGTCAGTTAGGTTTTTTACAGCCTCACTGCGGCATGTGGCAATTCCCAGGCTACGGGTCAAACTCACACTGGCAGCTGCAGGCCTTTGCCACAGCCAGGGCAACATGGGATCCTGGGTGCATCTGTGACCTGCACTGCAGCTTGCAGCGACGCAGATCCTTAACCCACTGAGCGAGGCCAGGGATCGAACCGGCATTTAAAGAGGGTAGGCGGTCCTGCTGTGGCTCACTGTGTCCATGAGGATGCACCTCCCCCCTTTAAATGCACATCATCCCAAGAAAGCAGGTATCGACAACACCCCCAGCTTACCGGTGAGAGACTGAGGCGGACTAGTTAAGTTACCTGTCAAAGGGCCTTTGAGAACCCAGGTCAGCCGGACTCTGGACACACAACCTACCACCATGTTAATCTGTCGCTCTAAGTGGTGTGTGAGTGTGTGTGTGTGTGGCCTCCAAACAGGCAAGATTCACGTGACCATTCTACTACCAAGGCAAGAGTTTAGGTCAAAAATGAAAATGTGTTTAAATACTTGAATTTAACAATTCTGTGGAAGGTATTGGACAGGACCCCTACCCTACTCCAAAGTCAGATAAGGGACAGGCTGATGTTGTCACACCCCTGAACTTGGTGATGTTTAGTGATGGAAATGCAGCTTTTGCTACATTTATCATGTAAAGAATTCACCAACTAAAGCACAGCGTCACGTTACAGAGGCCACATATATATTAGTAAAAAAAAAAAAACTGTAGGTAAAAAGACATCCTAAATGTCCTATACCTATTTTGCTAGGGGTTACAGTACACTTAGTAATATTTTTGTTTTTAATTAAAAAGACTTTTTTTTTTGCCTTTTTAGGACCACACATGCTGTATACGGAAGTTCCAGACTAGGGGTCGAATCAGAGCTGTAGCTGCCAGCCTGCACCACAGCAACACGGGATCCCAGCCGCATCTGCGACCTACACCACAGCTACCAGCAAGGCTGGCTCCGAGACCCACTGAGTGAGGCCAGGGATCGAACCCGCATCCTCATGGATGCTAGTCGGATTCGTTTCTGCAGCACCAGGATGGGAACTCCAGAGTAATATTTTAGTGCCACTTGCCATGAAATAAGAAAATCAAAAGCAGAAAAGGAAAACACAAACAAACAAAAAGAACGGAAGCAAACACTCCACAAAAATACGGGAATCTGCTGTTCCTCTGTTTTGATTCTTTAAGAATAGCGTTTCCTATTTGTGTGCAAGCATTTTCATTTATTATGCAATTTTGCTCAGAAGCAGAGTTTATGCCTAAAAAAACAGCAAAGCTGATGGTGGAGCTTTCCAACTTTATATGTGCTGATAAAATTTTTTTTTTAAAAGTTGCTTTGGAGAAGGACACCGATGAAAGGCCTATGAAACAGTGACTCATTCAAACTCACCCAGTGTTTCTCAAGAAAGACGTTCCCGGGCGAGGAGAGGGAGGGCGCTTTTCAGAAGGACCACTGAGAACACGGCGAGGTGCAGTTATAGAGCAATGTCTAGTCAAACCCCCATTAGAAATGACTTTCAGGTTATGTCACACGTCCACGTCTTGGCTACGTACAGCCTGGAGGACGTCAAAGCCACACGAAGCTACATCGGGAGGCAGCCTGGCATGAGGTGTTCTTTCTACCAGCTGAGCCTCGGCCACTGCTCCCTGAAAAAGCATCCACACAGTGGCATTCCTTTGCATCCATCTCTACCTCACATGATGGGGCCACGCGATGAAAACCTCTCTGTAGGGATTTTGCGAGGTTTTATGCTGAGGCGGGATGAACCCACGGGTCCTCTGGGCAGAGAGACACTGCAAAAGGCCTCCACCCCAAAAACTGCTGACTCACGCGGCCCTGGGCTGTCACCTGGAAAATGCCACCGGCAGCCAAGCCCAGGAAGTATCTACAGGAAAAGGGGCTGACACATGGTGTGGATGAAGGCTGAGAACAGGGTTCCGAATGCTTTCCTGATGCCGACTGCTTTTCCTAAGAGCTTCCCTTGACGACGGGCAATCCCTGAACAGAGGGCCAGTTTATAAACTTAATGAAAAAAAATGAAAGACATGATAAAACAACTGTAGGGTATACAAAATGTTCCCTGTGTTTTTAAGGCAATTAAGAATCTGAATCTAATGAAAACCAGACCAAACAGTCAAGGCACACCCAGCTTGGGGTCATCTTAAGATGAGATTTGATTATGCGGATTAAATCCAAGGCTAATGACTGAAATGGGGCACTTGCAAAAGTCCGTTCTAAACATTAAGAAAGCCTATATATATCATTTCGCCGCAGGTCAGAGCAAATAACCATGTAGGAGAAAAACTAACGAGGCTCCATATCATTTTGCCAGGTCATTTCCTAGGAGAAGGTAGTGGGTCCTCGGCAGGTTTCAAAATACACTCCCAACTAACACGTAATATTTACATCTAAAACCTAAAGGTTGTGATGCCTGTATTTTATAAATCTGGTAACACTGCAAATCAGATTAGCTGTCTTTAAGGAGTTTCCAGGGGATACTGTCCCTTCAGCTGGAGAAGGGCCACACTAACAAGAGGTCCCAGACCGGATGTGCACGTCCCACCGCTGGAGACCTTCCTCATGAGCCAGGCTGACACCACCACAGGAGCAGCAGCTGCTAGAGAAGAAACTACAATTCAAAGAAACAAAGGGACTTTCTTGTTCAGCTCAGGCAGCGGGACTAGAACTCAGGTCCTCTGGCTCTCGACCCCGAGCTCCTGCCATCAGTTCCTCCAGGGATCCCCCAACACCAGCTCCAACTCAGTCCTTTGGCCACACGGACTGTCCCCCTGTGGGGTTTGGAAGCGCTACCCAGACTATCGATCGCTTCTCTTTCTCCGTCGCAGGGAGAGAAACCAGGACCCACGGAAGATGCTCTTCACATCGGTGCCCTGGGCACCTACTGGCCAGACACAGAGAGTGGAGTTAAACGCATGCATGGGACAGACCCAGTAGTAACTGAAAAACACCAATATTCTTAACTCGAAGCGGTAGGGTGACTGGAGGTGCTCAGAATATGCACGTGCATCTGAGAACCTTCCATCGTGCCAACTAGAATGGAGCTGTTTTCAGTATTGTGTGACCCTGCGGATACGTGTGAGTGATTGCGGTGACTTTCAAAACTCTCCTTATTTTTGTGTCTTGGGATTCTTGAAGAAGCAATGGAAAGTCAACATTAGCTTTTTAAACCCCCCTTTTCTGGTCTGTGAAGGGCCACACCTGTGGCATATGGAGGTTCCCAGGCTAGAGGTCGAATCAGAGCTACAGCTGCTGGCCTACACCACAGCCACAGCAACGCCGGATCCCTAACCCACTGAGTGAGGCCAGGGATGGAACCCACATTCTGATGGATACTAGTCGGGTTCGTCACCACTGAGCCACGGCAGGAACTTCTAAACTCTTTAAGATTTATTCTCTTCCTCATTCAGTTCCTTTCCAGGGCAAGCTGTCCAACCACTGGCCTTTCTGTAGGATGAATGGGAAACTGCTGCCTGCGTTCTCCCTCGCCACGCCTGTGATGTCTTTCCATTCTGCACCGAGGGGGTCCCTCTGAGCCCTGGGTCTGTTCCCCAGCCTGGGACAACCACCCAGCCAGCGGCACTCAAACAGCCACGCATTGTTTCCAACGTGAAACTCTCGACTCCTAGAACCTCTGTCCCAGCCCATCACAGGCTTTGGCACCATAAATCAAGCTCCAGGGAAGGTTCTGGAGACGGGCGTAGCTCAGCTACCTGCTGGGGAGCCTGTTACTGAACCCAACTGTGAATTCTTAGAGAAAGAAAGATGAGGGATACCATTACCGTGTGGATTAATAATTTATAATTATAAATTAAATTGTGCTTCTAAATACAAACCTGCCATGTGCAGATAACAAGGTGTTATTAAATGCTCGTTCCATTAAACATGAAGGGGTCGATAAACCATGTATTTCTCTGCATGTCTTGGGTCTTCTTTCAGACCAAACCGGTGACATCTGTCGAGAACCCGTTTGCACTCTGGGGAACTTAGGGTCAACAAAGCCATCTGCGTGACGTCATAAACTAAGGAGGCGGGAACAGGGCTTGGTGGCTGATCTCCGGGAAGGGCCAGGTGGCAGCTCAGGCTGCAGGCACAGTACTAGGGGCACGTATTTAATCCGGAGAACCTCTGATCTCCAGGCAGCCCTGCACCCTTTCTCTCTCGCTACCCAAGCGCCTTGACCTTCTTGATGAATTCGGCAGGGTCAGGTCCAGCGCCCTATAAATGGTAGGCTAAACATCAGCATCCTGGTCAACAGTCTTACTTACAAAGTTTTTTGAATACACTGTTGGGTCTCTAAACACTAAAGGTTTCCGTGTATTTTACCTATTCACCTTTTTTTTTTTTTACTTTTTAGGGCCACACCTGCGGCATATAGAAGTACCCAGGCTAGGAGTCGAGTCAGAGCTGCAGCTGCCAGCCTACACCACAGCCACAGCAACACCAGATCCTTAACCCACTGAACGAGGCCAGAGATTGAACCCGCATGTCACGGATTTTAGTCAGGTTCGCTAATGCTGAGCCACAGTGGGAACTCCCCTAATAACTATTTTATATTCTCAAAGATTTCTCTTATTTTGTACACTTTACCACCCATCTGCTGTGTCAGCCCTTCAGAGTGCTTTTAATTTCACTGCATGATCGCAGTGCTTTTAAATCTATAATTTACCACTTCCCCGCTTTCTTTGTTACTTAGTCTTGCCAAGCTATTCTCTGTGCATCAGTTTGGCTTAAAAACAGGTTTTCAATCTCTGGGGCATTTCAGGATCACAAAAAGGACAAGGATTACATGGCTATTACCATCTTTGTTTTCCTTACTAATGAAGGTAATAAAAAGTAGAAAAGGGTATATTATTGAGTACTTAAGAAGTAAGTAGTCAATGAATTATTGACTGGGCACCTCAGGCAGCTAGGAGGTGGAGACAGTCAGAGCTTCAGGCTAATCACCACCCAGAGGTGGGAGAGGACACCCAGTAGACAGCAGCTTGGTGCCTCGGTGCACTGGAGCCGGTCATGACCAGTGAGCGCTGACTCACCAAAGAAACTAAGGAAAACCACATCACTGCTTGAGCACTGGCAACAGCTACCGCAGTCACCCAGGCTGCACCCCGACAGGCCCTGGACCTGCACAAGCCTCGCCTCTGCCAACAGGTGACCTGCCCCGAGCAGGCTCAAGCCTCATCTCACTTCACAGCATCCGGACAGAACGACAGCTCAGAAATGACCCAAAGAACACAGGCTCTGTTCCTACAATGATGTGTTGAGCTATGACACAGGTAAAAAAAAAAAAGTAGCTCACTGAACAAACCCAAGTTTTGTCTTATTCTTCCAGCTCTGACTTTAACTTGCCCATGGTCTCCTGTGGTTCCCCCGTAATCCCCATCCTTTGAACATATAAGCTCCGTGAAGCATGGGTACCATTAAGCCACAATGCTCACTGCTGAACCCCTAACACTTAGGCACAGTTTCTGGCACAGAGTAAATACTAAATGAATGAGTGGATGGATGGATGGATGGATGGATGGATGGATGGGTGGATGAAGTCATCGCACAAGATTCACCTATCAAAATCTCACCAATGGTTCTTAAAAACGGTTTTGTCAGTAGAGATGCTGAGTATATTCATAGATATCCATTTACTCCAATACTACAAAAGCTTTAGGAGTTTTTTTCTCTTTGAGTATTTATATTTATGAGTACTATTAGTACAGGGCCCTTCATTCAACTAAAGTTTCTTAAAAAAAAAAAAAAGGGACAATTTTCAGCAAAGATTCCCACCAAATTATATTTGCCACAATGATACTTTTAAGGAAACAAAAATTGATACCAACCTATTTAGCTTATCCTAATTTCTAAAAAATAAATAAATAGAATTATACTTACATATAATGTAATAATCTCTGTTCTTCTGAAATTCTAGACCCCAGAGGTTAGGGCTGAATTCTTGGAACTTGATAGTGAATTTTACATCTTGATCTGGTCTGGCACAGTTGAGGAGAGGGGTATTTTCCTTCTTAATAGTGCATCTGTCTGCTTGGTCTTTATCCACCATATAAACTTTATAATATTCATACTGGCCAACAGTTTTAGAGTCCACTTTGGGGCAAATAATATCCAATTTGTCTCCTATCTGTGGGTATAGTACCAGTCCTTGTCCAGGTAGAAATCTAAAAGCATAAAAAAAAAAAAAAGCGCCATTGAGTTGAAACAATGAACAGTATTAAGGATAATGACAACAGAGGCAGACAACATCAATCTTTCCAAACTCCAAATTAGAGATCCACGCTTTTATGGATCCCAGACATCTGAGTCCAAATTGGCACGAGATGCATGTTTTTAGGAAGGAAGCTTTACAGAAAGAAAAAAGGAAAAAGCAAAAGAAAGAAACCATCTCTCCCCAGGAAGATCAGCCGACCTGCTGACACTTCCCTCCCGCCCCCTCGATTGTAATATTTCAGGGCTCCGTTGTGTGGCTCCCCAAGAACTTTTCCTTGGTGGTGAGTCAGACCTTCCCACCTGTTTGTTATTTTTTAACCACTGGCAGCCTTAGATTCTTGGGCAGGCCTCAGAAAGGCGGCATCAATTCCAGAGAACAGTGGATGCACTAAGACTTTGTTGTCCTGTTAGTTTCCATTTGCTGTTGATGCTACTTAACGGACAAGTTTCATCAAGACTGTTTCAGATTACTTATCATAATTAGTCACTGATCAAACAATGGGGTTTTTATTACCCCGAACAGAAGAAACGTCTTACAAACCCATAAAAGATAACCAGAAATAATTAGGTGTAGTATTGATTCAGCTGGAAGATGAAAAGTCCCCGGCTGGCTCATGAGGACAGCCACTACTGTCCTGGCCTTGCAAACCTTCCCCTTCCCTCCCCCTTGAAATGTACTTGCTCCAATTAATTCTTAAAAGTAGCAAATCTTTAGAACTAAAACTACCGATACACTATACCCTCAACGCTTATAGGGAAAAGCTCTCTCTTCCCTTTCCCTTTCTTCCCAGCCACGATGCTGAGAGATCTTTCCTAATGGGGTGTTTCTCTGAGAAACAGCAACAAGGGCTTCCTAATGAACATCCTTCTACAAGTGCTAACACTAAGAACACACTTAGAAATCCCATCTCGTTCCTTCCTCAGCAGCCAAGCCTGCAGGCTCATTAAAATATTCAAGCCCAAGAACAAAAGCATTGCACGTCTGAATCTTTCCAATCCAATGTTTTATTTGAGCAGGAAAGCCCACCAGCGGTGCCTAGGAATGGGTCCTAATTCACGGAGAGAGGGAAGTACAGGAATATGGGGATACTCCAATTTCAGATCAGAATTATGATTGAGGTGAGAATGGTATTAATTCACCTGCAAAGTGCATGAGGTTGGTTATGGAGCATCACAGAACATAGCAGAAATGACATTAGAGATTTATATTAAAAACGAATACTCCTTATGGCAGGAAAAAAAACTGCATGTGGAACACAGTGGCTGGTCCCTTTTCTCTGGGAATGTGTTATTTTACCATCCCAAGGAGAGGGTCCCCTCTTGCTTTTTCTTACCTTTTTTTTTTTTTAACTGAGCTTGCTAAAGCAAGGGCATATGACATGGTTTTTAAATTTTTTTTCCATTATAGTTGATTTACAGTGTTCTGTAAATTTCTACTGTACAGCAAAGTGACCCAGTCATATACATGTATATATATTCTTTTTCTCACATTATCCTCCATCATGTTCCATCACAAGTGACTAGATAGAGTTCCCTGTGCTACACAGCAGGAATGACATGTTTTTTTAAGTTAAAGAAGAGACAGAAAAGTGGAGAATCACTTAATCTTTCTGAGAAGCAGGACTCAAAATGAGTATGTTTTATAACAATGACAAATTTCATCCAATCATGGGTGCACCCTTACAGAATTCTCTAGAACTGCTGACAGGTAGATCACCACTTAAGAAGAGCCTCTCTATGAATTTCTTGGCCATTTCTGCAGTTGGGCGGGGGCGGGCATGTTCAAAATTCAACTCCAGGGGACTGAAGGGCCTCCCAGGGTTCCCTGAGGGCCAGCGTGGGCTGCTGCTTCTTTGTGGCTAAAACGCAGCTCCGGTTTCTGGAGGACAGACTCCACATGTCTGTGCACAGGGCTTTTTTGAGGCCCCCCCCTCCGGCCCCGCGCCCCGGGGTTCCGCTGTGGTTGGGACACGGGAACGAGATGCCCGGGAACCAGGATAAATGAGATGCAGCGAGTATTATTTACGTGGCTCACCTTCCTGACACATCCTTCTCCTGTGTCTCACCCCTAAACCTTCTTCAGACATCTTCACGGCATCCAAGGCAGAGGCCTACTCCTGCCTGGGGCCTCCCACCCCACTCCAAACATCTCCTATCCCAAACCTGCTCCTTCAACAGCTGGCACATGTTGGCTGTTGTTGAAAGTCTTCCTAAGTCACACCTCCGCCTAAATCATGCACCCGGATGCCAGCACCCGCCTCCTCTCAGCTCTGATCTTCACACAGAGCAGCACTGACCACGGCCCACCTCCCCTGGGGGCCTGCCCCGGCTTCAGGACCCTTAGCAGCCAGAGGGATCCTCGTTCTTGTCCACCCACTGAATTCCTTTAAGAAGATGCATTGGACCTCCCCCTATCCATCCCCAAGCAGGGGTACCACGTCTGTACATCTCAGGATTCTCCCACAACACACCTCCGACTGCAGGTGGCTCACCAAGCTCTTTCTTCATTCAAAACGTTCCCGAGATCCTGTTTCCTTCATGAAGATGATTTTTTTTTTTTTCCTGCTTAACCAGGGTCCCTGTGGATTTCCTCCGTGCCCAAGAACCTAGGGATTCTCTCCTCACCCCCCAGACTCAAGTTCCCATCCTTGCTGGTGCTCATGGGGTGAAGTCAAGAACATAGACACGTGGGCTGCTTTGGCTACAAGGAACTTCACACTTCAGGACATAGTTTCAGATGGTATAAATCACATAAAAAGCTTTAATGGTCAGGCATGGGGGAACAAGGTATAAGGAGGGGTTAAGTCAAGGGATGGCTGGGGGTTAACCCAGGGGGTGGCTGGGGGTTAACCCAGGGGATAGGAATAGGAAGAACTTTGAATTTCACCAGGCGTAGTTGACGTGCTCATAATTAAGTAACTCCTAATAAAACCCACTCTTCCAAATGCTTGGGAAAGCATTAGTGCACTTTTCAGAAGACACTATGGCAAAAAGCAAGGCAAGGATTTGATCCTTCACCCTGGAAAATGGTTTCAAGGGTTCCTAAAAAAAAAAAAAAATTATGTTCCTTTATTTAAATCCATACAAAAGGACCCAATACTTGAGTGGTTTAGAGGTTCACTTTTTAGGCGTGTATAGGTATATAGGTAGACAAGCCAGTTAGCACACCAATCTGTTTAATTGATGAGACTGTGGTTTCTCAGCAGGAAAAGGTTGTGATTGAGCTGAGAGCCCAAATCACAGATTTATTGCCCAAGTCACCACTACGTGCATGGAGTCCAGAAGTCCCTTTGCCTCCCAGAAGCCCTCACAGTTGTTTATTTTTTTTGAAATTGAAATATAGTTAATTCATAATATTATATTAGTTTCAAGTGTACAACATAATGGTTCAAAATTTTTACAGGTCTACTCCATTTAGAGTTACTAGAAAATATTGGCTCCATTCCCCGTGCTGCACGATGTCCTTGCAGGTTATTTATTTTATGCAGAAGAGTTTGTACCCCTTAACCCCCTCTCCCATGTTGCCCCCACCACTGGTAACAGGTAGTTAGTTCTCTGTATCTGTGAGCCTGTTTCGTTCTTGTTATATTTGTTTTGTTTTTTAGATTCCACGCATAAGTATTTATCCTTCTCTGACTCATTTCACTAAGCACGATACCCTCCGTCCATGAGCCTTCGTAGTTTCTAAGGCAACACGGGAGCAGACAGAGGGGGGTGAGTGTGACAACTAAGGCAACTTCTTTGGGGGCAGAGGCTCTGAGAGCCAGAAATCTCGAGGACCCTGATGGTTAGGGCTGTACAATCCAGCTTCCTGAGGGCAGGCAGGTCCCACGCACGGCTGGTTCAATACCAGATGCCCAAGGGCTGACATCTGGTAGATGTTTAAAATATGCATGAGTGAATAGCAGCTAAGACATACACAATAAATTTAAGTCAAGTTTAGTGCCGCGAACTATCTGCAGATCAGAAGCACGGGAGGAAGCCTGAGCTAGGATGGCCTCGAGTGGGGATGAGGGTGTGCTGAGAACATAGTAGGACCACTTCCTCCTGTGATGGCATTTCTGGATAGCAAGGAGTGGTGCAGGTGGGGACCCATTCTCTCTGTACTCGGGAATATCAGCAGTTTTCTGCAATCCCTTTCTAGTGAACATGCAAGGCAATTAACCACCTCCAGAAGCACTAATAACAGCAGCCCTGCTGCTTTTGAGCCCGCACCCTTTGCTAAGCACTGATCAAGAACTTTCCATCACCATCTTCATTCAAGCCCCGCACATGCACACAACATCCAAACCAGATGAAGACACTCCATGCCAAACTCGAGAGGCGACAGGAAAAGCCCCTTTCCCTGCATACTTCTCAGCTCTCAGTGCATCCCATTAAAGCATACACCTGGTTTGGGGAAATGCATCTTTTTCTAAATTGAGCTTTTCAAAGATAAGCTGTGAAGTTAAGGCAAATCAAAACAAAGAAAGTCAATCCGTGCACAGGCTTGCCACAGTCCCAGGGGGCGGCCATCTGGTATACCCGCCATTCTCCAGGGGGCCCAAGAACCAAAGGCTGAGGAAGAAACTGGCCACACCTGGAACTTGTGTTTTAAATGCAATATTACACAGGGATTCTAGGTAATCCTAAGAATCACAGAATGTACGTGGAAAGAAAAACAGGGTGACTTTCTCAATACCAATTTTTAAAAATGGAAGACAATGTGTCCCACAGGTCAAAATCAAGTCAGTAACCAGAGCTTCAGTTTTGAAGCCCTGTCACGTACATGTGGATCTTGCTACCTTATGGTTTCTCAGAGACTTTTACAAGTCAGATCATACAGCACTTCTATGCCCTGAATATTCGGTAACAGTCAATATGACCCCTGCCTTGCTGTTGACCTTGGAAATTTTGTTTTTTTTTTTAAGAATAATTACGATGGCCACAACTGGCTAATTTTACATTTACCACACCAACTCTGCACAGTGGCTCTCAAGTGGAGATTTCTTTATTGGGGTGAGATCTATCTATTTTGCAGCCAAAGAAGCACAGAAGAAAAGTCCCATGTTTGTAACCCATACCACAGAGGCGAGGCTGTTTTTGTTAAACGATACTAAAAAAGTGACTCCAGGTATTCTTTAATAACTTCTGCTGGTTTTAATGCAAAACACAAAAGCAGAGAATTAACTTCAGCCTCACAGTGCCTCACGTGCTGGATGGGAGGGGAACACACCAGGCTAGATCTCCTTCAGAGCCAGGTACCCAAAGTCAGAGCAAGTCACCCCACTGCCCTCCTGGGAGATTTCGGGGTCAGGACTGGGCACCAGCACTGTGCTTTTGTGTCTCTTACTGGAGGTCTTCCCCTGGGAGCCCAGAAGACCAGGGTGTGCGGAGCCGAAATGGCAACTCCTTTGTTTTTTCCCAATGAATCATTTCCAACTAAGACAATGAGATGGGCTGACTCAGAATCAAACACACAATACAACGCAGAATAAAATGGAAACTCTGCCTAGGGTTTCCGAAGGTCTCCTGCCTGAAATGACATAATTCGATGTTTTAGAGTCTGTCTTTATCTTCTGATTACCTATCAACTTTAATCCAAGTTTTTAAAAGTTATTCACCAAGCCAGATGCTGATACTTCCACGGGGAATACTTTGACTCCATCTAATAACCTGAGTTAGGCTTTAATATTTAATAATCTGAATTAGATCTCTAACAATCTCAATGAAGACATTCCAACTTCATACTCATCCACTGTAGAAACTTTTAAAATAACACAGCTATTAGGAGACTTGATAGCCTTTTTGTAAAATTTATGTTATTGAAGTATAGTTTTATCCACAAGGTGGTTTGTTTCTGCTGTACGGCAATGCGATGCAGTTACACGTAGATACACATTCTTTTTCATATTCTTCACCATTATGGTTTATCACGGGGTACGGAGTACAGTTCCCTGGCAGCACAATATTCTTTAATGTTTTAATCCACACTACAAACCCATGCTTGTTTGAAAAACTAGCTTAACACACTGAAAGCATGAACCTGCCACTTCAGAGTCCAGCGGTCATGACACACGCTCTTCTTTGACAGATTGGAACGTCACACGTCGTGACCTGCAGTCCGGTTTCCATTTTGACCAGTGTTGCATTACCAGGCCTCACAGGGTAAATCGTAGGTAGTGGTTGCTTGACTGACTTCTGAACCTGGCCCTGACTGAAGAGCAAGGTGCACGGGAGGCCAGGAGCTGAGCTGCTCGGGGCTGGCCGTGTAGGGGAGCCAAGCCGCACGCCCCAACCATCCCCCGCGGGCACCCCATTCTCCCTGCTTCTTTTCCTCCCTCTCCACGACCGCACGCGCCCCCATCACAACCCAGGCACCTCAGGACAAACCTGCCACAACTTCTTGTACTTTTCTTCAAGGTTGCCATAAATCTGTAGGTTAGGCTCAAAGAAAAGCCCAACCCCTGGATGCTGAAAAGTTTGTGAAAATAGACTTGAAATAAGAAGCCCTGGTTCTCCAGAGGGAAACAATACATATGCCAACTACTGTAACAGGAGGGCAATCAATGCATTGTAGCCAAACACCAAAATCTCAAGCTGACACCATGAGAGACGAGAAAAAGAGGCTGTAGACAGGGAATGACCACCATCCGTGTCCAAACCATCAACTGGGTCAGGCCAACCCCCTCCAGACAAACATGACCACAGCGCTTCTCACTGAAAGAGGGTCTGCTCTGGGTACTGTTATGCACATACAATTCAAGTATCTATTTAAATATCGAATATTTCTGCCTACTTACGGCAGGGATCATCCACCTGAGAAACAGGACCACGTTACGCATGTAACAGGACCCATGCAAATCCTGGTGATATGCAAATTAGGGATACAGGAAATACAGGTGATGCTCTTAGGTCTCTGGAGCACAAGAAGATTCAGTGTCTGAGTGAAGTGACATGACTTTTTGTCCTGGAGAATTGACTTTATTTTTCCTTCTGTTTCCAAACGACATCACTAGAGCATATGATTATTGAACGTAAATGGTAAGTTCAGGTGAAAATATACACACATACACAGCATGTGTTGTTACTCTGTTCATTTCGCTGACCATACAGAGAATGCAGACACAGATGGTCAAACACGGGGCCTCTTCCTGAGTCTGCTCTGTGCTACTGGATGGGTGACGTGGGGTGGTTTTTAAGCTTTCTGAGTTTTTCAGAATTTTCTGCAATAAACATCCGATGCTTCTGTGGTCTGAGTGGAACATTATGTTTCAACGCACATTTCAAAGAACGAGTCGTATCCTGCTCCTGAGCAATTTTTCATGATTCTGGTTTAAAACAAAATATTGAAGGCCTGTAGACTTTTAAACCTTTTTGTGATGCTAGACCACGACTAAATACAATTATTATTATTTCTGAATTATGGTCGATTTCACAAATCAACTCTTGAGTCCACAAAAGCTGTAGTAATATATGAGCTTATTTAAATAAATGAAGAATAATGGGATACTGCTTATGCTTAATCATTAAACAGCACAGATCTGGGAGTGAGCTACCATTGCAGGGACTCTGAATCCCAACTTTAGGAAGGTGTTCGCCCTGGTGGTGTGCACACCCAAAATCATCTCGTAGAATAGGTTTATTTGCAAGCCAGAGTTCTGGATCAAGTACACTTTGAGCTGACTGCATTCTGGAAAACATGCACTTCTCCCATAAGATGGTTTTATTTTTAATTAAATGTCAAAGGCTGCAGGAAGAAGAGCAGTCAGTTCGTGGGCCGGCTTGTCTGAAAGTAAGCCTGAGACTGCTTTGCTGGAACTGCTTTGGTCCCTCCTGATAAAAGATGCTCACTGCTAGAGGGGGGCCCAAACCCTTGACCCCCGTGACCTCCCCATGCACTTGAAGCCTTCCGGGGCTGCATGGAGCTAAAACAGCATTAGCACGGAAGCCCAGGTTTCTCTTCAGAAAGGCTCTGTACCCTTGGCAATATAAATCCCCCAGGAAAGTGACTTGGACTTCTGAGTATGTGAATTCGATGGCACATTTCATAAACAGGCAGGGTGTGAATTGGGTTTGCATTACTTCCGTTTAATGCTAGATTGCTGCCAGCTTAATAAGATCATCTCCAAGTGCCCCCAACAGACGAGTTTGTCATAAATGAATAAAAGCAGGGCCCAAGAAAGACTCAGGCCACGGCAACCGTCAGAAAGACTTGGGGAACCAATTTTCCTGTTTTTGTGGATAGCACTTTACTGCCCCCTTTTGCACTCTCACATCAGAACAAGTTTCTGCACAAACTTGACTCTGCCACCAGAGAGATGGTGGGGGGCCTCTACAGTGTGTCAGGCTCATACAGAATCAGGCTGCCAGATGCCAGGCTTGGAGTAACAAGTCATTACCTTAAAACCTCAAGTAAGCGTACCACTGTCTTCTTGGTGGCTTTAAAGCTCCAAGAAATAAGGTAGTAACTGGAGGCTTGAATGGACGTTTTTTGCTTTGCTTCCAATGTGTGTGGGGCTGGAACAACTGCCTGTTTTCATAGGTGCCCCTTTTTTCACACTTTTCTAAAACAAATATCATCTGCAACACGAAACTGATTCGTTCAAAGGAAAGAAAAGGAAGGTAAAAGCAGGCTCTCCAATCTGGGACCATTCAGGTGTCCTAAATCCACGAGCTGCAGATGGAGGGCGGGAGGGCATTTCAAACTTCACACCAAGGACAAGCAACATCTTTTCAAGGAAAGGAAAGATGAGATGCACAGAAATTCAGACGCACAGAAATTCAAACGCACCGGGAGCCTCTGGGTGTACAATCCGGTTTTGCAACTCTGCAAGAGGAGGAGGCCTCTTCATCCATGCAGACACTTGGAAAAAGTATAAACTGCAGTGTAAAGGGAAGTTTTTTGTAATCCGCAGTGACAGAGCGCAGGGGCCCTATTCTCAGCCCAGCAACCTCAACTTGCATTTGGCAGTCTGTGTGCGCTGCTGTGTACGCTTTTATTTAAACTTAATCCATTTCCCTCTGTCGTTCCACAATTACCATACAAGTCAAAATAATATTAAATTTCACAGCCTCCAATGCTGCACAATTGAATGAAAACTGACTCCTTTTGATGTTAATCTTGTTATTCATTTGTGATATCATGCTCAAAACACTGGTGGCTAAAGTAAATTTTATTTTATAAGCACTCAAAGATAAGATTCTCGTGGTTGAAGTTTTCTTTTAGGAAAACAACACAAATGTTTCTTTTTATCTACAGATAAAAAGAAATTTTATCTGTAGATAAATTTAATTTTCACCTACACCAAATCCCACCCCCACCCCTGCCCCACTTCACGGAAGGAGCGCCTATCACGAGCTAAGGTTGGAAAAAGACAGCTTCATCTCAAAGTCCCTTTAAAAGTCTGTGATGTACAGAAAAACCATCATTTTCTTTTCGTGGGTTCACAGAGACCAGCTAATCTTTGGCATGGAATTAAAAACAAAAATCACCCCCCAACACACACACAATAGAGGTCTTTATTTATGGAACTGAGCTAAATACAACCTCCCTCAAAACTTTCCAAAAAAAAAAAAAATCACTCCATGAATTCTGTAGCTAGCTGAGGCCAAAGTGGGGGCTGGAAAAGGAGGGCTGGGATGCTGGGCTGTGCAGTGCGCAAGTTGCTGGCGAGTGACTCACCAGGGCCAACCTTTGTCAGGCTGGCCTGACCACACCGGCTCCATTATCGAAACAGGGATTGCATAACCCTGAGAGGCGAGAGCCCATACAGGCTTCTTTCCCAACTGCAATTTGTTCGCACCTGTACAGTCTTGTTCCAAACCAGGCTCTTAGCAAGAGTCTATAAAGGAAGACGGAACCCTCTCATTATTCACAGGGGAGGCCCCGGGAAGAAAAATGGCTCCATTCTGGAAAGAGATTCGAAGGGCACTGCCAGGTGGTTCTCTGCTGTTTGAGACGCAGTGTGGACATTCACCCGCTTATCTACTGGGAGCTAAAGCACATGGACATCTTACCGAACTGGGCTAAGCTGAAGGTCTTAGCACATGATCACAATTGAGAGCGTGGGAGCATCTTTTTCCTCAACCCTCTTCAGCCCTTTCATTTGATCAACACTTTCGTTTCCAAGACTTATGCTTATGTAGAGACTCAATGCACCCATATCTCGTGGGTGAATGAAACGTCTCCCCTCTGGTAGGGAAAATGGCCCTGAAAGACGGGGGCACACCAAGGAGACTGTGACCCCAGGATGAGCCTGTCTGGTCCCCGCAGGACCCCAGGGCCCCACCCCGGGGCCCTGCATTGAGCTCGGGTGTTTGTGTGAATATACAAAGAGCACTTTCACAGGTGAGGTTTGAGGAGACAAACCCTGGCGCTCCCTGGCTGTAAGAAGAGAGCCCCTTGCCAGGCGAGCTAAGCACTAAAGTCCACCAACACAATGCAGCCACTTCTCAACGACCTACACGCTGGACCCTTCCTTCTTCCTGGCTCCAGAGGGTCAGGTATGGCTCTGCTGTGGGTCGGTGACAGGAGCCACTGCCCTGCCCCTCTCCCGGCTCTGTGACAGCTCGGGGAGCAGAGGAGGAAGAGAGAAGAAAGAGACACACACAGCAGCCTGGTCTGCGCTGTGAACAGCCAAAAGGAGGGAAACCAGACCCGCAGATCCCCCCCCAGCCGTGAAAATCAGAAAGAGGACGTGAATGGCAGGCCTCGGGACCTGTGGGGACAGTGCATTTCCTGCCCCATCCCTGCAAGCAGCCCGGGATGAGCTGGACCAAAAAACAAACACAAACAAAAGCGAAATACCTGAAGTTGCTCTGGCTGCTACCGAAATATGGGAGGGAGGGGGACCAGGAGGTGACAGAGGATTCCCGAGGCTCTGAACTCGGAGCAGCGTGAGGATCTGGTGGTGTGAGAGCTCCCGAGGGCTGTCTGCGGGCTCTGCAGGTGAGCCTGCAGGTGGGCAGACCCTAAGCCCGGGGGAAGATGCCACCAGAGGCTGGCTCGGAGGTCCCAGGCACCCCAGGCCCACCGACCCTCCCTGCCCGGCTTCCTGAAACAAACTGCTCTGAACTTCCAGAACATCAAAAGCCAGATGGACTCTCCTGAATGAATCCACAGGCAGGAAGCCAGAAGCCCAGTTTGCTGTCGAAATAGGCCTGGACTTGATTTGAGTCGTCTCGGCTCTGACAAGCTGGAAGCTGGCGCAAATCCCAAAATCCAAAATAAAATGGCATTTAATTGTGACTAGACTCTAAAAAAGATGTCACACTCTCTCCTTAGCTTGACACACACATCGAATCGCACTCCTCGGACCTCTCCTCGAAAAGCTGACCTTTGCCTCCTCCAGCGAAGAAATGCTCAAATGGTGAAAATTTTTAAAGGAAAATGTCAACAGCCAAAGGGATAATAATAAATGCGTTAATAGGCTAGGCTTTCCTAACTGTCTAGTTTCCATCGGAGGGAACCTCGTTATCCAAGATTCAAAGGGTCCATGTAGCATCGTGTGCCCGTTATAGGAAAGACTATCAATCAAGGTGGACAAGGAAAGAATTATACTCCAAACTTTCTTTTAATTCACCCTGTGGGTACCGCTGTGACCAAGCGCATGCTTAATTTAGTTAGATTTCTAATCCTTCCGTGAGACAGCACAAGCAAGAGAGGCAGAGAATTAAGAGGAAGGATCCTGGAGCCAGAACACCCAGGTTCGAATACAGACGGTACCACTTCCTAGTACCACTTATTATGACTTTGGGCAAGATAATTAACCAGTTTATGGCTCGGTCTCCCCACTGGTGTCACAGGGATCATGAAGGTACCTCCCTGAAGTGGTTACTGTGAAGGTTTAAGGAGTCAGCATCTGTGGCGCATAACTGCCCCTCGTAAGTGCCACATACAATCGCTGTGAAATAAAACAGCGTCCACCCGGTGAGTGGATTTCTACATAAGATGGAGCATATAACACTCATGCAAAAATGCTACATGTGTATTCATTCAAAAACCCCGTCTCTTACTCTCCCCTGCACATAAAGGGGAGGCAGCCCAATCTGTGGTGAAGTTGAATGGATTCAGGGTTATACATGCTTCAAGGAAGCTTTGGGGGTAGGAAGCAGAGGAGTTTCTAATTTGACAATAGAAGGGTCGGAGGCGGGGTGGGGGGGGGTGCCTCATATAGCAGAGAATTTCTCAAGAACACGGACAAATCCTACAGCTCGACAGGTACCATGTCACATTGGGGCTTTAAGAGGTGCAAGTGCCGTTTCATAATCTTTATTAGCATTTTATTTTTATTCATTCTGCACTTATATGGAGAAGGCAAATGGAACCCCAAACAGGCACACAGCAGCTACTCAATTAACTTTCATTAAGCATTCTTTTTTCTTTTTTCTTTTTTTTTGGCCTTTATTTTAGGGTTGCGCCTGAGGCATATGGAGGTTCCTAGGCTAAGGGTCAAATCGGAGCTTTAGCTGCTGGTGTACACCACAGCCCACAGCAACACTGGATCCTTAACCCACTGAGTGAGGCCAGGGATCAAACCTGCGTCCTCATGGATCCTAGTCAGGTTTGATACCACTGAGCCACAATGGGAACTCCAATTATTTATTTATTTAATTATTTTTAGGGCCACACCAGCAGCACAAGGAAATTCCCAGGTAGGGGTCTAATCAGAACTGTAGCTGCCGGCCTACGCCACAGCCACAGCAACTTTAGATCTCAGCTGTGTCTCCGAACCTACACCACAGCTTACGGCAATGCTGGATCTTTAACCAACGGCTCGAGGCCAGGGATCGAACCTGCATCCTCATGGATACTCCTTTTAATATTTTTTAATGGCCACACCCTCGACATATGGTCATTCTCAGGCCAAGGACTGAATCCAAGCTGCAGCTGTGACCTGTGCTGCAGGTGCAGCAATGCTGGATCCTTTAACCCACTGTGCTGGGCCAGAGATCAAACCGGAGCCTATGCAGCTACCCAAGCCGCTACAGGTAGATTCTTAACCCACTGTGCCATAGCAGGAACTCCAATGACAGGTGTCATTTACGGGTTTGTTGTGCCAAGTACAGAGCTGGAGTCTTTTAATGCTGACCACAACCGTATCACTCTTTTATTCAGTGCTATTAGATTACTGTCCCCCTTTCAGAGATGGAAAAACTGAGAGGGATGGAAGAGACTGCTGCCATAGTTACACAGCCAGCAAACGCCTAAACTGGGAGTGGTCTCAAACTTCCAGGTTCCAAGGCATGTGATCTTAGCTAAACCAAAATAGCACTTGCTCGGCTCGATGTGCTAAATTGAATTGCCTGACCTTTCCATGATCAGCACACAGATTCTGGAAAGCGATAGAATAGGTCCTGCTGCTTCTCAGGGGAATAAGGTGGCTGGAATCGCTGGGGGAGCTGTCCCACAGGGTCTGTTTGTTCATTTCTGGGCTGTGTCTTTGAGCTCTGCTCAGACTAAGAAATAACATAGATTATTATAGACGTACAGTGTGGACACGTGCCCCCCTTCAGCTGCCATGTATTACTTTGACTTGCTTCCTGTGTTCTTTGCTTCAGAGCTTGGCTTTGTGTGGTCTCTTCCCAGTTTCCCTCCCCCAGGAGGAACGCCGTGACGTCCCCTGTTCCCACTGAACACACCTGCCGGGCACCACAGCCCACAACATGTGTTGCGTGCTTCCATCCGGGAGACCCTCCACCCCCTTAGGTCTCTTGAGGAAAGACACCGTTCTTTGTATTCTCAGAGCCTCGTGTAACAGCCCTCATGGCTAATAAGCACCTGCTGGAGAGATCAATGAATGATCTACCATCAGTGATCAACAAGGCAAGAGGCAGGGGCCCAGAGCAGGGAGGCAAGGCCAGGGATTTCTTCCAAGATCCGAAACAGCCTTTAGGAGGATGATCTAATCCTGAGCTGTTTTCCAAAAAAAGTTGATCCAGAGCAACAGTTCTCAAGGTGTGGTCTCAGAGCGGCATCAGCTGAGAGCTTGTTACAAATGTGAATTCCAGGTCCCACCCAAATCTCAGGAATCCAGCAGTCGGTCGGGGGTGGGGTGGGGAGGTGGGCAGCAGTCCTTGTGTTAACAAGCCCTCCAGGCAGGATTCTGATGCCTGAAAGTTCCAGAGCTGCTGCGCTGGAGAGAGACCCAGTAGCAGGTAATGGGTTACCCCAAGGGGGGCGGCCAGAAAGACACATCGGGGTCGTGTCTGTGTTCTCAACCAACACTTATGGGCTGTCAGTGCTCCAGGAGGAGACTGGTGACCTGGAAGAATCTGGTCCCTGCCTTTAGGGAGAGGCAGGGTGGTGAAGAGATTAAGACCTGCATATGAATCATGGCAGTGCCCTGGCTCATGGCTTTCCTCTGCTCTCAGAATTGACATAAAGTGCTGCGGGATTACAGAGAAAAGATTTAAAGAAATTACGTTTGATCTACACCACAGAGAAAAAGCAGTCATTTCAGGGAGCTTGTGAGCCTAAGGACAGTCCATTTTCATGGAGCTCCATTTTGCCATAGACAGAGGGGGTTCAGGGCTTAGAGGAGCTTGCTTTGCCCCACCATGTACCCCAAGTATAGTTCTAAGTGAAAACTGACATCTTCTAACTACCTGTGCAGGCAGACGCATTCAGAGCCACCCTTGAACGGAACCGGCTGGCCCCATCACTCATCAGGCAATTCCCATGGAGGACAAACAAAGGTTTTCAGGCCATGGTGAGCCGAGGAAAGAGCAAGGATAGAGAGATTCGGAAGCGTTTCCTCAGGCGCTGGCGCCATAGGCTGGGTCTCAGGCGTCTCAGCTGGAACACGAGGTGCTGGAAGGTGACACTGCAGACACTGGCTTTGCAGGTCAGAGCTTCTGATACGCTGGCGGGGGAAGGGGGGGTGCATGTGCCATCATTCCTGGGGGGTCCCGGAGTAACCAGGACGTGAAGAGCACGGAGTGATGCCCTGAGGGGCAAGAGAGACTTAACTAGCAAGTATTGGGAGAAGCATCCAAGGACTGCAATTAAAATTGGGTGCAACCAAACTTAAATCAAGAAAACCAACTGGACTGTTTCACAGTTTCATCCAGAACACAGGAGGAAAATGAAGTTCTCTGAGCCTCGGTTCATTCACAGCGTTCTCACTGTCTGCCCACCACTGAGGAGTCAGAATATTTACCTCCCCAGCTCTAGAGAATGCAAAGAGCCAACTATTAACACCTCACCACTGCCAATTTTTTCTTCACATTTTGTTGGAGAATTACTAAGGGCAGAACCCACTTGTTTTTCTTGAACGGAGCTTTCCCCTACCATGGTTTTTTATTTGAAACCAGCACGTCTGCACTCTCCAGCCACTTTATGCTTTGGATTAGAATGACATATTTGATGGTTATACAGGAAAAGGGAAATAAAAGAGCCTCGGCTGATCCTCTGTGGGAGCCACAGAAATAGGTGCACCTGGCATTCAGTGTGCATGGAAAACATCCGCCACTGAGCGCCCTTTCTTTTCACTGGGTGACCGGGTCCAACCATCCTTATCTTCAATGCTTCTGAAATAGGTCCTCGCAGGTAAGAATGCACAGCCAGGGGCTGGACGCTGGTTAGCAAACCAGTGGCAGGGCTTCCTGTGTCACTTCTTTAATCACTTTAACCCTGTTCTTCATAGAAAGCTGGAGGCCAGGGCAATTCAGCATCTCCTTTTGTCATTTGCCTGCCATAAATATGCACCAGTCTGCATCTGAAAGGCTGCAAGCTTGCTGGACATTTATCATGCTCTGTTCCCTGTTAACAAGCAAATACTTTAGCTGAATGGGCCATTAGCAATCATTGTCAAATGGAGAAGGCGAGGTGCAGGGATGTGACCAGCCTGTGAATTAGGGGGCGTCCCTTCTATTCGGTCAGTCTGGACAAGTGCACTGGATCTTTCGGTAGGTTTCTGGATTCAATTTAAAAGGGACGGTAAAACAGCAAGCACTGGGTATGGCAGGTCTCTGCGCAATAATTCTGAACTATTCTTAAATGGTGAAAGCTACGTAGTAGCAATGACCAGAAAACCAGGGGACAGATAAAGCCAGAGCCCAGGAGGGTCGAGTCGGCTCCAAAGATGAGGAACAAAATCAGTGAAATGGGTCTGAAGTAGAAGATTTCGGATTTAGTGCAGATCTTCAGGCACACAAAGTGTGGGTCCAAAAAGTCCCCACATCGCTGTTCAGAGAACACCCCTGGATCCCCCTTGCCCCGCTCAGGCAACACAGCTACTTGGCATATTTGTAGCTTTCAGTCTTGTCAATATCTAGAGCTCAGAGGTTCCTCCAGAGATGCGGGGACTTCTGGAAAGTGCCAAAGAGCAGGGAATAAAGCCAGGCCCTCCCTTCTGGCCTGACCCAACTGCAGATCACACTGCACGTGGTTTCTAGAGCTGCCTGTGTTTAAGGACGAAAATGGAAAGTGCGGCGGCCCAAAACAAAAGCCCAGCTTCTTTACCAGACTGTTCAGGACCCAGGGCAATACGACTGGGCAGCCTGGCGGGCCTCTTTTGTTTTTAACTTGAAAGGTGGGCAGCTCCCACGCTTTCATAATCTCTCCTTCACGCCAAGGGGCCTGTCCCATTCAACGCAACCCAGTTACCAGTGAAATATCATCTCAGAGCCCGTCGCTTTGGGCCTGTTGGTTTTACTACTATCTGAATGAAAACTAACTCCCCCCCACACCTCCAGTCACTTTATTTTATGACTTTTTTTTTTTTTTTTTTTCCCCCTCCAGGGTGAGAAAGACAAAACTCAGAAGAGAGCACTCGGGCTGAGGGAGGGAGAGAGACAATGCAGAATGTTGACCTCGGCTTCTCCCAGGCTGAAAGATGGCTACACTCCAAAGGCCCGTGTTTTTTCCCGGCGGGTGACTCCAGCCCTCCCCATGCCCTCCGATCTCCGTTCCTTCCCCGCGGGTCCCTGCCTGAGGCCCGGAGGGATGAAGGCCGGCACCGCCAAGTGCAACTAATCCTACAGAATGGCTGCCCCTGTTAGGCCAGGAGTTAAAAAAGAAAACCTCGCGGGGCCTCCCCTGACCGCTGGGACCGGGACTTTTCATCAGCCCCCATCTCCATCTCTGGAAAAGGCCGTCAATGAACTCTACCTTGGCCATATTATCTGCCACCAATGAGCAAGAACTGAGTATCTTTTCTTTGCTGCTTCGACCAGCCCAGGCCACAAGTGGGGCTTTCATGCTTTCTAATCCGGGTTTCCAAGCCTGTGTGGTTCTCACATAATAGCCAACAGCCTGGGGCAAGGGCCTTCCTTTCTGCCCCCTTTTCAGAGACGTGTCATTCCCCACATCAAGCTAATCTATATGTTGCCATGGCTTCACCCTTTATCTGCCTTTACATCTTATGAACTGCATGGATTTACCACATTATTTTTATCTGAAAGACAGAAAATGGTGGTTTTATTGCCATACAATCAGATTACCGCTGCTAGTTTCTCTATGCCTTTTTACCATACTTCAATCAAAAGGGATCAGTTTCTTTATGCTCTGCCCTTGATTTACATTACATCTGTAAAGACCCAGTCTGGGTTGTAATCCCCTTATTAACTATGACCAGGGTTGATTTGCCTAAAAATAAAAGCAAATTGTGTCAGACCCTTTCACTTTGTTTTTGATTCGGAACTACAAAATGGATTACTAAAGAAATCTTCAGAGCTCACATGGCTAGTATAGTACTGAATTTAAAATGAGAATTAAACAAGTCAAACAGGAGAGCCACGGCCACGGTTTACATTGTCCATCATGGGAGAAGGGCTGCATTGCTTATGTCTTTGTATTCTTTGGCTTTAGCGGGACAATGAAGCCACAGGAGTTTTTCCAAGCTGTTTGGAACACTGTCCCATGCCCTACCCTTCCCTCCCGGCCCCACTCTAATTCCTCCCCTAAAAAAGAGAGAGAGAGAGAGAGAGATTGGGCTGGGGGTGGGGGAACCGTCCCTCAAAAGAGCTCATTCCTCACTAGAAGCCTATAGTTCTAGGGGTTCTGCATATTTTAAACAAAATATTTTCAACAGCTGAACACGCCTCTTTAAGGCTCTGCTCCACTGCACGCAGGCGAGCTCCCAAGCATGTCTATGGAGATGTGTGGTAAGTGACCTGAAACCCAGGCTCCGGATGGCAGCAGCCAGCGAAGGCAGGGATTCCGTGGGCACAAGTACCATTTCAGTGATGATTTTCCTTCCAAGAGCCCTTCTGTCTAATTTGCAGCGGGAGGGTTGAAGAATAAAGTTTTCATTAAAAATGGTCAAGAAAGAGTCTTCTCAATTTTTTTTTTTTTCTTTTCTGAAGAGGGGTCTCCAGTCTGGATCACTCCCCCCACCCCACCCCCCGCCACTCCCATTCCTGTGACGCGACACTGCAGTGGCGCTGAGATCTCAAATCGGTCCCCATGGGGTGGCCGCGCTGGGAAACGCTGCAGGAAGATGGGCGGCCCAGTCCGCCTCCCCGGAGCTACCTGAAGCATTTCAGGGGACGGCCAGGTGGGGAGGTCGCTTTGAAGGTAATTCTCACGCTGACCCACCAACCAAAGGATTGCACTCGGGCCGTTTACAGATGAGAGGTTTTCCGATAATGATTCTAAATACACTGATCATTCTTCAGCTGACTCTGTGCGGGGAGACACCCCTCGGCAGCATCGGCAGGTCAGGGGGTGGGGGAGGGCTCATTTACCTGTCCTCCTACTTTAACCTGAGAGCTGGGGTCACTTAGGAATGTGGGAGTCATCATTTGCATTTCTTGGCATCCCAGGACAAGTGTCAACAACTCTGCTTCGAGAGAGATTTAAATCCAAGTGCCGAGCAAATGATCTTAACCTCCAGCTCCCAGTTCTGGGGCTGGAAGCTGTCATTGCTAAGGTGGAAAAGTGCGATCCCCGGACCCACAGTCCCCAAATAAATTCTCTCCTTGTCTGAAAAGACAGCGCCTGAGTGTTGTGAGATCTTTCGGCAGGCAGCCTGGTCCTTGTGCCCTCCCTGGCTCGGCTGTCCTGGGGAACAGCGACAGTCCATTACCTACAGTTTATCATCCTGACAAAATGTGAGGAATGTGGATGTGAAAGCACTAACAATTCCACCCCTGGCGCTCTGTGCTTTTTTTCTCTCTATATTAAAACCGACGAGATTAACCCCAACGCAAACTGGGGAGCATAGTTCAAGGGGCTATTCAATCGGTGCTGAATGTGCATTTGTTTACCTACAAAAATAAGAATTTCAGACACAATGGAAGGCAGGCTGGCTTATATATGGCATTGAATGGACTGTTTAAACAGCACTATGCATTGTAGTTTATTTTATCAATCTCTGACAGGTCCGTATTTATTCAGAGCCTGACTCTGGTGGAGCCCAAGTATTATAGGTTATCTGGATATTATCCAGCCATTCTTTTGTATCAAGTCAATCAATATCAGGAATTCACCATTATGCAGGGAAAAAATGACATGGGAAAAGCAAAATGCTTTGTTAACTAACTAGGGGATGGTGCATAGGGAACTAGCACCCTAGACCCAGAAATGAATGCTCTGCTGAAATTTTCAACCAAGTCAATGTAATTCACTCCAGAATACCATACCAACACAGACTTGCTCACTCTAAAGTGAAAGCAATCCATTTTTTTCAAAAGAGCCAATTATTTTATTTTGGCAAAAACATGACGCTTGGAAAAAACCGTTCTACTGAAATGTTCATTAGAAGTGAAAACCAGGCTTTGCTTTTCTCTCCAGAGTTAAAAAAAAAAAAAAAAAAAGGCGATACAACCTAAAAGGCTACAGTGGACACAACTCTTCTAGAACCTGTGTCGCTAACGTTTCTGTACACAGAGACCTTCCCACTACTGCAAAAACTCTCAAGGGTGGGAGCAGCAGACAGCATGATTAAAGGAGTTATGGAGACAGTGAATTTTCAAAGGATTTTCTGGACCCTGTATCCAGACAGCTGCTGCTTGCTCCCTCTGTCCACCACCTGCTAAAAAAGCTGACCTCCGAATGAAACAAATCTAATTACTGAGGGCTGCTTCATTACAAATGAATTGTTCCACAGTTCAGGCGAACTGATGTGAAACTTCAATGCATCTGATTACCTTCCTGCCACATCGCATTTGCTGACCCAAACTTTTCCCTGGAAATAAATGTGCAAGCTCCCCCCGTAAGGCAACTCCTTGGCACTGGAGTTTTGTTGTTGGTGTTTTTAATTCATTCTTCAACTTAGAAAAGGCTCTTTCATATCATTCCTCCGGGAAGAAATCTTTCCAATCTCTCAAGCTAGCATCCAGCTGCATACTTTGTTAAGCAGACCTCTTTCAGGGGCCCCAACGATCCCACCCTCTAGGCCAGCCATTAGGGTGAGCATCTTAAAAGACATTCTGCTCCTGGGGAGCACGATGACCAGGCCAACAGCGTCAACAGTGCAGTGGAGGCAGGCCGCCTGCTCCAAAAGCAGGCCTCCAGGAGGGCTGTAAATCTGTGGCCACAGCTCGGAAAACCAGCCTAATCCTCATAGCAGAGTAATGAGTATCAGTCATTCCCCTCCCCCAACACATTGGGGAAAGAAAACATTATTGTCTAAAACCTTAGGTTGAAATAGTTACTGCTCTACCTTTTTATCCCCACTCAGGTTAACTGTCATCCACCTCCCAGATACTTCGAAACCAGTAGTTGTTGTGTAGATCACGTATGCTGAGCCGAATGCAAAGATCACCTATACTGAGCTGAACGCTGGGAGTTTCTTTAAACAAATTTTAAATGTAAAACTCAAATCCTGTTGGGGAAAAAAAAAAAAAACCCCAAACCAAAAGACCCCAAACCAGCCCCCAAAGACAATCAAGACAGTCTTTCAGTGAAAGCGCAAAGTGGAGCCGAGCAGGCCGCCCGCGGGAAGAGGTGAGGGCCGGCGCCGCGAGCATCGCGCATGGAAGAGTGACCTCTGTAGGCGGAAAGCGAGCGCGGGCTGGTCTGGCCCGGCTCTCCCGGCCCCGCGCCCCGCCCGCCGCGCGCACGTCCGCGCCCCGCGCTTTCCCGCACCACCGGGTGCCTCGCGCTTCCGCGGCTGGGGGGAGGGGGGCGGGTCAAGGTGTCACTGCTTCTACCACTTTCCGGGCAAATGCAGCATCTTACATCAAGGGAAAAAAGAAGTCCCTATAAGGCCGGGCTGCAGGGAAGGAGGTCGCCTTAAGTAACTTTTACAAGGAGCAGTGCTGGGAAGCATCTGCTTCATGGTGCCATGCAGCATCTTTTAAGAATTTCTCTGTAATCCGATTTAGCCGAGACGTTTTTCACCCTCTGATAGGGAATTCTTGGCTAACGTGTTGGTGAATGTGAAATGCACCACTTTTAAAAGAGTGCATATAATTCTTTAATTAAGATGCGATCTCTAAATCCCCGTCCTTTTATTCCTAAATCCATGACGAACTCGCTCAACTTCAATTAGGTCACTGATTTTGCTTCTGATCTCAAATGCTTACTCCCCAACAGCCAATGTCTTCATGCTTGGTGTCCCAAGTTTCCCAAGGTGAAAATTCCATGATTCTATAAAATGTTTTTGGTTATGATTCGAAATGTGTCTGAAGAATGAGATGATACGCAATACTGAATGCACAGACGACTAATTATATATTTAGGGAGGGATCACCTTTTCTAAATTCTAGATGTACGCTGGTAGCTAGTACTGAAACTTAATCTGCACAAGGCCTGGCTTTCTCCCGGCTGCACTGTTTCATAAAAGCAAGTCGAATTCAAGGATCCTCTTCCCCATTCCCGCCCAGGCTCCTCGAGTGCGAAGGCTTCAGGGGCTGTGTTGGCTGGGCCAGGCCTTAATTAGGCTTTTGCAGAAAACGTCCTCAAAAATCAAGTCAGCTATCGCGACGGCACAGAGTTCGGGGCCGCTGGTTTAGAAAAGAAGGTAGAGGCCGACGTGCAGAGGGTTCCCCGGGAGCACTCTAAGGCCGGCCTCCAGGGCGGGGAGGAAAAGGGCTCGCCGCCCGAGTTCTCCCAAGCAGGCGAGCTCCCTGCGCACCCTCGGGCAGGCGGCGCGGCGCCGAGGCGCACGAGCTCCGGGCGGCCCAGAGACACCAGGCTCCCTTCTCCCGGGTGCTCTCCACGCCCGAGCACCGCCGACCCCGCCCGCCCGCGGGGCCTGGACCGCGCTCCGCTGCTCCTTGGGAGCACAGCATCCCCGCCTCTCCAAAGCCTGCAAGCCCCCGCGCGCAGGCCAGCATGGTTGGTGGCCCTGTTCCCTGGCCTCGAAAAGAAGCGAGGGTCAGGTATCGCCATCGGACACCTTCCCGGACATGACACTCGAGCCATCAGGGTTTTTTTAGCGCCAGGGAGCTGATGGGGGAAGGAGTGACTAGGAGGGCGCCCCTTAGGGCCGGCGCTCTGGCTGGAAGGCCGAGCGGAGTCACCACCAAGTGAAACGTGCTGGGGTGGGGGACAAGCGGACGCGAGTAATCGAGGTTCCAGAAACAGGCTCCGAGGCTCCACGGCCCGACCCTTCCTCCCGCCAGGACAGCACGGGGCGCGGCGGACCCCGGGGCGGCGGTCGAGGGGGATTGCGGACGCTACTTACTTAGAGTTCGAGGAATTCCAATAGATGGGCTCTAAAACTATCGATCTGGAAATCGCAGTTCTGCATAAAACCATCAAAACTCCCCAGCAGTACTTCCACACGGAGTCCCTCCTCGCGGCCATGGCGAAGCCGCTCCCAGCTCCGCGCACTCCTGGCGTCGGAGGAACGGGGTGCGGGCCGAAAGCCCCAATCTTCCGGGCAGACAAGGAGGGACCGCAGGCAGCTCCGGGGCGCGCCGAGCAGCTCCAGCGGTTGCCGAGGCCAGGGACGTTCCCTTCGGGGCCCTCAGAACGCGGGGCGGGAGCGCACGCGCGGGGCGCGGCGGCGCGGCGGGCTCGGGGCTCCGGGGCGCCGCGCCGGACGCAGCTCGGACAGCCGTACCCCGTGCGGCTCCAGGGTGCCGGGCGCGGGGCGGCGGAGAGGGCGCGCGGCCGGGACACAAAGGCGGAGAGACGGACTCGGCGCGGGCGGCGGGCGCTGCCCTGAGCGGGGCCGCCTGGCACTATAGATCCAGGGGGGCGGGCAGTGGCCCGAGCGCGCGGGCGCCGCTTCGGCGCGGTTCCATGTCCCGGAGCGCGGAGCGCGAGCTGCGAAGGGCGCCTCCAGGCGCCCGGGAGCCTCCAAAGTCCTCACCGCTCCCAGCCCGCGGATCAGGCAGGAGGGGCTCCTTCCTCGCCGCGGGCGCCAGACGCGCGCGGGCCTTTGTGTGCGGGGTGGGCGCCGGGACCAGCTTCGCGCGCGGCTCCTCGCTCCGGCCGGCGCCGCCGTCCCCGCCGAGGAGAGTCAGCTCTGCCTGCGCGCTGTCAGAGCACTATAAACGCCGGGCCCCGCCCCACATCGCGCAGCCCATTGGTCCGTTGCTCCGCAGACGCGAGCGGATTGGGCGACTGGCCGGTCCATCAGCCGCCCCCTCCCGACATTGGGAGCCGCGAGGCGGGGCGCCAGCTGACAGGTGAGCCCCGCCCCCGGCCAGGGCGGCGGCAAGAGCTGAGCGCTGGGAAGCCCTCGAGGGAGAGGAGGCTGCGCGTGCACCCGGCGCTCCCGGGGCTGCGGGATGGGGACGCTGGCATGGGCGGGCGAATGAGGACAGGGACAGCACGGGCCACCTGTCCCCACGCCCAGCACGCGCTCTCATTGGGAAGTGTCCTAACTTCAGCAGAGGGACGACGTCGATGGCGAAACTTTCCCTCCGGAGTGGTTGGCAGTGGGTTTCCCGTGGGCCTTCCTCCTTAAATGATGTGCGCCTTCTGCGTGGACTGGCTCACGTCCTGTTCGCGCATCCCTTCGCGGCCCCCACCAGGCCTCTCAGTCATGCGTTTCACACCTGACTTCGGTACCAAACGTCAGCTGGCGCCGGGAGAAGCAAAACGACTCCCGGGGCGCGGACGTCCTGGCCCCGAGCCCTCCACGCCTCGCTTCCCGCGAAGGGAGCACCTCTCCTTCCCCCAAGTGTCGCCTGCACACCCGCGCCCGCCGCGGGACCTTCTCCTTAATTAGCCTCTGCGACACACTCACGCCTCCCAAGGTGACCGGGGGATTTAGGGGTGACGGCGACAAATAGCGCCAAAACACAGAGGCGGCAGGAATTCTTCAGTTGGATTGTCAGCGAGGCGCTTGCCCAAAGAGTGGCTGGGACCGGCGCCTCCGCTTCCACGGACCCACAGCGCCCACTAGCGGCCGACGCGCTCTGCGGGAGCGCGCACCACGGTCGCGCCACCCGGAACCAGAACCCGCGACGCAACCACGCGGAAAGTCCAAAGGAGGATCTGCTGAAATGACAACAGCAGGGAGAGCTCGGAAGAAATAAGGCACAATACAAACGTAACAGTTCACAGTTGTTACATTTGGATAACAACACGCTTTAAAAAAAAATCCTGACCCGGGATTTCTTTAAAAAAAATTTTTTTTAAATTATAGTTGATTTACAATGTTCTATAAATTTCTGCTGTGCAGCAAAGTGACCGGGTCGTACATACATATGCCTTCTTTAAAGGGTTTCTTTAATGTCTTAATGCAAGGAAGCGGACAGTATTCCTACAATTTTTTTTTTTTTTGCCAAATTATCCACTAAATTTAAAACAAAATATATGTGGTAAAGAGAATCCCGTTTAGATACCGATTTGTTTTTAACTTTTCGTTGTAATAACTTTTGAAAGATTTTTATCGTGCATTAAGCATTCATTTTCTAAACATTAAACGTATTTAAACCAGGAGTGTTAAGAAATTTGTAAAACCGAAAACACTAACACACGCGAGTTACGAAATACATTCATGTTATTCCAAGGAGATTTCAGAAAACTTTATTTTTTGCAATTGCTAGTTTTGAATTAAAGTCTGTATTTGAGGAAATATATACTTCTTAAAGGCTCCAAGACAGTAAACCCATTCGAAGACTTCAGCAGATTCCCAGAGGACTAAAAAGCCAGGAAGAGGCAGGGGGTGGTATTATTATAACCTCACAAATGCAAAAGGAGTCGTTTTTAATAATCTTACAACATTTAAAAGGATTGATTTGAAATTTAATATGAAGCTAGCTTAATAACCCTTTAAAAGAGCTAAAGCTGAGTATCTCCATATCATGTTTCATATTCAGCAAACTTAAGTTCTGAAATTTAAGTCGTGACCTTTTAGCGCCTACATCCTCTCTCCAAGTAAACTAGAGGAAATAAAGGAAATTTGCATTGTTTGAAAATAACCCTGGCTTCCATTTTTAGTAAATCAAATATTCTCACATCCAAAGCATTTTACCTTGGGAAAAATATAAATATGCATGTTTAGATTGTTTCCTTCTACAAAAAACCAAATGTGTATTTGAGCAAAGAAAACCCTACACAAAAAGATTTCTACTGTGTAGCTTTAGGGTGTGAATATGCATGAACTTACTTTCAGTAAGTATAAAATAATTAGCTGTAGAAACGATGTGAAAAGCATCAGCGGTATCAAGTCCAAGATTCTAACATTCATTCCACTGCTCTTTTGTTTATTGTTAAGTGTATCATGCCAGAAAAAAAATCAGTAACATCTGCTTGTACAAGGCAAAGTTGAATTTCTAAAGCATGCCAATCACATCAGTTTAATTCCTCTTTGTATTTGGACTTCATTTTATAAGTAAACTGTTGCAGAAACACGATTAAAATCCGTAATTTTACCAGCACATATTTAACCCCACAGCAAAAAAAAAAATCGAGATTTTATTGGAGCAGTTACTTCAACTGTTTCCAGAGTTAAGGAAAAAATTTCTAAAAGCCCAATTTATAAAAATTTGGGCGAGTTCGGAGACACAGCCAAGTATAAAAGTTGATAGACATGAATTTGAATGTAGAATGAAGTGGCAGTATAAAAGTTGGATGATTCCAGTTTTAAAATTAAGAGGACAATCAATTTTGCCAAAGTAAGTGTGCCTTACTAGTAATGTTCCTGCACCTTTTGAATCCCTAAGCAAGCTTTGTTAAGAACTTAAGTTGTTTCTTGTATTTTCCTTGCACAGTAATCCAGTGATTCTAAGATGTACTTCGAGAGATACCTTTAACTTCTGTAAAAACAAAGAACAAAAGCCTTACCTAAATTTAACATTACTGGTATATGTATATTGATTGTTACCCAAGCCATCAACTTTCTGTCTGGAAGCCTCTACTAAACTGTTTCCTGTCCCTGCGTGCACTTTATTTCACACAAGTCACTGAAGTTTTTAGAACTCCTCTAAAAATGCACTTTGCTCAGATTACTCAAGGGGAAAACATTTCAAAACAGGAGTAAAGAAGCACTTTCTTAGATCAACTATGCCATACACTCCTGCCCCATCTATCTGTTGCTAAAATTCATATGCCACATTGTAGCATGTTAAATTAGTGTCTACTTATTAGTTTGGTAGCCAAAATATTATTTAGGTCAAAGGAAAATCATTTTTGAAAAGTTTCATGGCAACTCAAACCTTATTGGTCATAATTTTTTTTTCTTTTTAGGCCTGCACCCGAGGTAAGTTCCCAGGCTTGGGGTTGAATAGGAGCTACAGCTAGCTGCTGGCCTACACCACAGCCACAGCAATGAGGGATCCAAGCTGCATGCCACAGCTCATGACAATGCCTGATCCCTAACCCACTGAGTGAGGCCATTGATCAAACTCACATCCTCATGGATCCTAGTTGGGTTCGCTAACCACTGAGCCATGAAGGGAACTCTGGTGATAACATATTCCTAATAGAACCAAAGTATCTTTTTTTCCACTATAGTTAATTTATATCTCTAGCTCAAACTGTCATAGCTTTTGAAACATTATTAATGGAAAATCAACGTGTGTGAACAGTTATGGTTCCACTAGCCTGGGTGCCTGGCATAAAGGTGTCATTTCCTTATTTGTAAACAACCAAGTTTAGAGGATCAGCCAGTCCTAGACACCATTCCAAACTGGATGAGCTATTTTGGTTTAGATGAACAAGCAGTTACAGCTAACCATGCCGTTTTACCACTCATAACTTTAACACGGTGATTCCCACTTGATGGACTGAGAGACATGCTGTGTATCACACCTGAGTTGTATTTGGTTCTCAACGTATAAGGGGCATTGGTGACAGCAGTCCTAAGAAGATAACGCATCTCCTGCTATGGGTCCATACAACCATCCTTGCTCCTTCTTGACCCCACTTTACAATGAGATTTAACAACATCTAGAACCCCACCTTACACCAGCCAGAATGACCATCATCAAAGAGTGTACTAACAATAAATGCTGGAGGGTGTGGAGAAAAGGGAACCTGATTACACTGTTGGCGGGAATGTAAACTGGCGCAACCACTATGGAAAACAGTATGGAGATTCCTCACAAACACTAAAATTAGAATTACCATATGATCCAGCAATCCCACTCCTGGGCATCTATCCAGAGCAAACCATGACTCGAAAAGTTGCATGTATTCCAATGTTCAATGCAGAACTATGTACAATAGCTAAGACATGGAAGTAACCTAAATGTCCATTGACAGAGGAGTGGATAAAGAAGCTGTGATACATATACATAATGGAATATTACTCAGCCATAAAAAGGAATGAAATAATGGCATTTGCAGCAACATGGTCAGACCTAGAGATTATCATGCCAAGTGAAGTGAGTCAGATAGTGAGACACTAACCTCACTTGCTTTCACTTGCATGTGGAATCTTAAAAAAAGGATACAATGAACTTATCTGCAGAATAGAAACTGACTGACTTTGAAAAACTTATGGTTACCAAAGGAGACAGTTGGGGGGGGTTGTGATAGAAATACTGTAAAATTGGGGTGTGATGTTCATTGTACAACTATAAAATTCACTGAGTTAGAAGCCAAAAAAAAAAGTTTGATGAACAGATAGAGGGTTGGATGGAGAGACTCAGGTGTGATAAAGCAGCATGTTAATGATAGAATCTTGGAAGACGAATGGTGTTTGTCAAATTATCTCAACTTTTTTAGTGTTGGAAATTTTTCATCATCAAAACGTTGGGGCAAAAATTTTTAAAAAGCAGCTCCTAGAATCAATTGCAGTTATATATATATATTCCTTTGTTATTTCCTGTTACTCATCATTTATTTAATCCACAGTTAAAGTGTGGAAAATGACAAAGGCAACAATCATTATCCAAAGGCATGCAAAGAATTAATCTTATTCTAACCCTAATAAACTAGGCTTGGTCATCGGCAGCTGTATGGATCTTAGAAATGGTACTGATACTAGTGAACACAAACACATTTGTTACTGGAACATTCATTTTACCCTTTAACTTACTGGCTTCAGACCTGAAAAAGACTAAACTATGTATAAAAAACCAAACTGTTCCAACATCTTCTGGTCAACCACTGGAGGCTCAGAGAAGCAATCTTCCTTCCAAATGACTTCCCACAAAGTTCAACCTCAAACTCACACACACACATTTCAGTTTTTACAGGATTCTTTGTAACCCGTTCCATTGTTTCCTAGCTGCAAGTCAGTTACTCTAGTAATTACAGATATACAATATATAATAGATCAGGCAATGTGATCTAATCATCTAAAATGCAATTATGGCGAGTCTGCCACAAAACATACAGTGGAGTGCATTAGCAAATTACTGCACCAAGAGTGACCGACTCTGTGATTATGGACAACAGAATGTTCTTAAGAAACCCTGAACAGAAGGGCCGGGAGATAACATGAAAAACAAAGGTGCTGGCGAAGAATCGCCACCACAAGTGGCAGCTCAACAAATACAAGAGTGGGGCCTGCTGCTTGGGCATTGCGCACCCCAGACATTTTTACCTTCAGTGGGTCCTTTTAGGTGCTGACAGTAATTAGCAACACTCGGGTCATCTGAGGGGTCACACACAAGACTACTTGGAAGGACAAGTCTCAAAAATCAAGACAGCCTATTTTCAGGATTTCTCATGGTCAATACTCTGGGTACAAAGGAGCAGAAACTTGAGACTTAACTGAAAACAGAAGCTCTAGACGGTATTAATAGCTTCAGAGAGATTTTAGTTAATGAGGGCCCTTAACAGAAAATGAGGCATTAGAAATAACATATATAGTTTAACTGGCCAGGATTCTATGCTTATTTTACTTCAGAAAATCAAAAAGTACACACTTTCTTTGGCAAATTCTTTTCTTTGTAAACTAAGTTATTATAATCCACAAATTCTCAAGGTACTGGCATATACTAGCACAGCTCAACGACCCGGCAAATAACTGAGGAAAGATTTGCTACATCTTCAGAAGAGAAACCAGAGCAGTAAATCTTTAACTACAAACCCCTTCCCCTCTTTGCAAGTATTAAAGAGTCCTCACACCAAGCTAATTCAAAGGTTTAGTTTATACAATTGATTTAATTCTGCAAACTCCACAATATAAATGGCAGTAACTACATATTTTAAATACTGTAATAAAAATAAACAAAGTCAATAGTTAATTCTATAATGCATTAAGAATACCCTTTAAAAAACAAATTGTGAATAAAGGCATATTTAATAAATTATGGAACATCTGAACTGCTAAATGGTTTGGGAATTTGAACTTTTATGATATGTACACAAAAGCAGGGGAAACAAATGAAGAAAAATTACTACACATTGTTGCAGCACAAAAAAGACTGGGTATATTTTATTAACAATTACATCCTCCTTCCTGTAGCCTGGCACAGGAACAATTTCAGTATCTGACAGGCGTCTCCAACAGCAAGCAGATACTGCAATACGTTACTAAGCAACCTACTGTGATTTCACACCATATGTGGCAGTAAGAAATTTTTTAAAAATTAAAAGGCACGCATAAGCCGATTTCAAATATTTTTAAGTCCAGGCTACTCTCTTAGACACAATGTTTAGAACACTTGTTTAGCAAAACAGTTTTTAAATAAACATTTTCAAAAACTTGAATATACAACTTAGGAACAATGGATCTGCACCAAAAAAAAAAAAAGTTACATAAAAAAAGTCTAAGAAGCATGAAATAGAGCTAACCTAATTTAGAGAGTAAAAATATTCATAAGCAATCTAAATTTTTCAGGTAAATAAAGTGAATGTTTTAGAGTAATAGGTATGTTTACTAAAAGTCAGTTCTCACTATAGTTCATGCCTATTTAAAATTCTATCTTTAAAGGTATTTAAACCGATTTTATTGTTCCTTACCACAATTAGGTTCATTGAAGAGCTCAAACTAAAGCAATAGCATTTTTCTTAGCATGCACACACAAAATAATCTACCACTTAGTCTTCTCATTAACTTAGGTTTTTGACTTTTAAAAGACTGATCAAACCGACTCAAAAATATTGGAGAAAGTTTCTCTACTTTGATGACATGCCTATGCATCTCAGATAGCATTTTTATATCCATATCGTTTTCTTGAATAAATGTTTTAATGCCAGCAGACTTAAAACAAACACGTAAAGATAAAGGAGGCAGATTCTAGTGTATAAAAGTCGTCCATAAGTTATCACATGCAAAAACAAAACAAAAGCTTGCAAGTTTTAATGTGTTTGTCCCAAAAATAAACGTGCAGGTACCCTACACTGAAAATGATTTGACTACCTTAGCCTTTTGTAAAAGTACAAAGCTAAGTTCTTTCTGATGGCCCACTTTGAAAATAATCTAAGATACTATAAATTTTTAGAAGCATTTTCCTAGTCTTTGTTAAGTATAATTTGTGGTGATAATACTTCTATCCTAAAGCAGAGGACTGAGAACTTCCATCTTTTTCTGGGTGCTCAGACTTTCTTCAAGGTAATACTGTTGTCATAATTGCTGTATTGGCATAAATTAGATATTTGTAAAAAATAGCCATTAAATACTAATTTCAAGTATATTTAATGTACATATAAATCCTATGTTAGAAGTATAAATGAGAGGAAATATATACAGCATAGTTCTAGGATTTCTAGATTGTTGACCATCAAAAAGTAAACCACCCTCTTTAAGACTTAACAGAACTTTAAAGAAAATTGCTTCAACATATGAATTTAAGACTTGACTTTATTCAGCAAAATCATTTATTTACACAAGGGGGAATGCTGGTTTGATTTTGTCAATGAAATAAAAACAAACTGAACAGACAATACTGAATTGTTTATGTGTGTTTTGTATCAGAGCTGACCGACTGTTTCCTTACCTGTGTCAGGAACATCAAGAGCAACAGTATCTCGAAGACACTGGTTAACAATACACCACACAAAGGTCCAGTAACACCCTGGGCGCTTCCAATGCAATTACCAACTTTTTCTTTTTTTATAAATATATAAAAAAACAAAAAGTCAGCAAAACCAGCATTATGATGTAGTCAACAGAGTCTAACTCTGAAGTCAGTGGGTCCGTAAAAACCGTATCAGATCATCCACAGTTTCAAAGTGATCTCTGTTTCAGACCACTAACACAGAATCCAACCAGTGAAAATATATCACTTTTCAGAAGACAGCAATGATCTGATAAGGATTTGACTTAATGAAAGTTAAGGGGAGGGAGGGGGAAAAAGGAATTGCAGAGCATAGCCCCTATTAGAACAAGCTAACTTTCCAGATTTTCCAAATTAAAAAAACGAAAACAAAACAAAAAAACCACTTCAACATGAAGCTACCATACAAAGTTTCTCCATTTTTCTTTGTAAAAAGTTCAGAGTTTGCAATTTAATCCTGGGTTTTTAATGAGAAGGACAGTTTTGGCCTGGACTTCCCCTTGCCCAGGATAATTTTTTGTTCTTCTTTTTGTTGACGCTGTCGCTCTTGTTCTAGTTTCATCCTTTCCTCATGAATCTTTCTTTGTTCTTCAACAATTCTCAACTGCTCTTCAGCCTAAAAGTTAAAAGTAAAAAATTAGAATTTCAAGCCTTCTACTAGTAAACTTCCAGAAACTGGGTGACAAATTAATCAATACGAGCATACAAAAGAGCATGATACAAAAGGAATCTTGCCTAGGATTACACAGAAAGTGTCAAAGGAAAATATACTGAGGAATTAGAAAAGATTTCCTTTCTAATTATTCCTACATTTTTTTTATTGTTTTAATGAAAAATACATTAACAAATTGTAGGAAGGCACTTGTATATTTTGAAAACAGAATTTCTACAAATCATGTCCTGAGATCAGCATACAATTTGTCTTATTTCCTATTTTTCAGCTGTACCTTCAATGCACCAGATTAACAAACTGTTACGAAAGTATGATTTTTTTCAGAGTATGTTAGCTACCAATTATTTAACTAAATTTATAATCAGAAAGGCATACAAAAAATTAGACAATTTATAATCAAAAAGGCACACAAAAAATTGCAGACAAAATCCCCAATGGAGCTACATTATACTGTCAATAAACCAAGACACTCTACTTTTTTTCTGAAGAGAAATATAATAGGAAAACTTATTAACCTAGCTGACTATAAAATGCCATCTAATTTCAAACAGACACCAATATAATTATTTCCTGCAATGCCTTCAACTCCTTCAGTCTCAAGCAACCAACCTGTGTTCGTTTCTCTGTGATTTCCTCTTTACTGAGAAAATTCAGGCTTTTTCTCATGAGCTCCTTCCTCACCAAGTCTCTCCTTCCCACCACGTCCACTTCCTTAATTCTCAACTAGCTGCAATTTTATTCCTTTCTCCCAGGGGACGGACACTAGGTAGTGGGTACTGGCGATCTGGGGTGTCACAACTGGGGGCAGCATCTAGTGGGTAGAGGACAGGCTGACAGACATCCTACAATGCAGAGGACACACGCCCATACAAAGAATTATTGTTACCACTGAGTTGTCCTTTTTTTCCCATCTGACCTTGATCTTCAAATATCCACTACATCCTTTGAGTGTCTATTTCCAATTAAAGCCAATTTTTAAAAGTCAGTGCTTCCACCAGCATAATTCTACTGAAATTATATTCTAGACGGTCGAAAATTAACACCAGGTTTAATGACCTTTGTCTTCATTCTTTTTTTTTGGCCTCACGGCTTGTGGAAGTTCTTGCGCCAGGGAAGGAATTGAGTCCGCACTATAGCTATAACCAGAGCCACAGCAGTGAGAATGCAGGATCCTTAACCTGTTGAGTCACGAGGGATCTCCTCTTTACTCACACTTCCGTTCACCTGAACTTGATGTTTTAAAAATTTTCCCGCCTCCCACACATGAAACACTAAGGTTCAAAAGGTTACGGTCCTCCACCAGCTCAGCCACGTCTTTCTCTACTGATAAGATTTTTTTTTTCCTGCTCAGGAATAATAAAAATCAATGTGACTGAATTATAGGCTTTATGGCAGAAGATGGGAAAGGTAACAATTTCTGGTACACTACATAAAATGTCTGCATTTTATTTTGTGGCGAAAAAACAAACAAGCCAACCCAGCTTTAAAACACGTTAAGTCACACCAGAAGAGGGTTGCTTTCCTTTAAGATGGAGGGGCAGTGGGTGGTGTAAGGGAAGAATGGGGGCCGAACGAAGGCCAGTGGGAAAAATCCGCTCTGCTAGGGTCAGGTCAAAAATGAGGAAGACTCAAACTTTTAAAAGTGGGAATTTGGTGGGCAGGCAAGATGGAAAAGTGGATCTTCATGTACTTCTCTATTTCTGTATTTTCATAAGGTGGAACGTCCAACAGAGATGAAGGACCTCTCTCACGCCCTCCTCCTAAGCTACATTTGCAGCTGGCTGACGAACATCCAACTGGAAGCCTCTTCACTACCTTCCAAATCCCACCTGTTCAAGACTGAAACTCTTCAAGCCTAACCCTAAAACAAGCCAGCCCTTCCTATCTTCCCTGCTGCCGCCCGTGTGGCACAACTTACCGTCTCCACCCCCTGCCCAAGACACAACCACCAGTCCTCACACTTGCTAATTCCTCTTTACATTCTCTCTTCCTATATGCCCCCATCTAGGGTTTTCCTCCCCATTTTTCCTGCCACCACACTAGGCCAGGGCCCCACATCTCTCACAGACCTAAATTGGTTTCCTTGTTTCCAGGCTCTGCCCTTAGGCCCACCCACACAATGCTGCCAGCCTCACTTTTCCTGCCCTCCAACTTCTAACAGATTCCCAAGGCACAGAAAAGGATTAACTTCCTAAATCACCAAACTACCGATGGCTTTCTACAACCTGGCTCCAACTTTGTTCTTCCGATTCTCTCTCAGACTTTCCTTTCCATTTTGCCTCCCCCCTCCCCCCAGCTCACGTATGTCAAAGTCCATTTCAAACCACCACTCTCTTCTTTACGATTTCACTGATAACTGCAAAAGAAGTAAGTCTCTACTTCTGATCATCAGTCAATTCCTGTATCAATTACCTTATCCACAGTCTTAGTAAGTCATCACATATTTGGGGTAAGGGCATTCAAGGCACTAAGGACTCTCGGGCTGAACGCATGTGCTTTGGAAACGCTTAAGACAGACATCCCAAACTCACTCTGCCCCAAGGCTCTAAGTCAGCCCCTAGCAAAGGAGAGTAGAGAAAACCCTGGGGAGTGAAGAGTCTGAACACTACAACCTCAATGTGTAAGAGAAATTTACGAAAAGTTCTTGGGCACTATCGACCCCAACTACATTTCACAGTACTTTTATCCAGTGATTTTATTTTCTAGCATTTATCCTATAAATACAATTGTATTCATGGAAACTGAACAAGTTTATTGCAACATTGTCTATTTTTTTTTTCTGCCTTTTTGCTATTTCTTGGGCCGCTCCCACGGCATATGGAGGTTCCCAGGCTAGGGGTTGAATCAGAGCTGTAGCCAGGCCTATGCCAGAGCCACAGCAACGTGGGATCCGAGCTGCATCTGCAACCTACACCGCAGCTCACGGCAATGCCAGATCGTTAACCCACTGAGCAAGGGCAGGCACCGAACCCACAACCTCATGATTCCCAGTAGGATTCGTTAACCCCTGTGCCACGATGGGAACTCCAATTGCAGCATAGTCTATGAAAGACTGGAAAACCCAGATATTCACCAGCATAGAATTACCCCTCCTCCCCTAGAGCAATGATGTGAAATCTCAGCTACAAGACCAAGGACTGAACCCAGATCACAGTGGTGAAAGTGCCAAATCCTAACCATTAGACCACCAGCGAACTCCCCCAATATGGAACTATTAAATACATTATGGAACTATTAAATTATGTAAGATCTTTAAAAGAAAAGACTGCGTTGCTTTTTAAATTAAAAAAAAGGAAAAAAAAAAAAGGAATTCCAGGTGAAGGATGCAGTGTTGTCACTGCTGTGGCACAGGTTTGATACCTAGCCAGGGAACGTTCACATGGGTGTGGCCAAAAAAACAAAAACAAAAACAAAAAAACCCAAAAAACTTGAATGTGATCATATTCCTAATCGAAAAAAAAAACGAACAAGATTTAAAAAGTAACTTCCTTCCTAGACAGAAAATACTATTTCTACTGCATAGGAATCACCTTTAGATTGAGCAAAGAAAAAGAAAAGGTTCAGCTTCATTTAAGTCTACAAAGATGGGACACTGAAGTACGTGTGTGGGAAGGGGAGCTGTGACTTCTCTGGACTACAGCTAGCAGTGTTATCCCCAGCGTGAAGCACACAGTGCTAAGCACTATTGGAAGTGCCTGATAATGGAGTGATTTTCAAAAATGAATCAAGCAGATCTTTCCTATCTTTATGTACAAATATTTTTATGTTGTTCTGCTACAGCTCTGAACTAAGATTATTCAATTACATCTTGGCCACTAAACTTGTTGTGATAATCACTCCTCAATGTTAAGTCAAATCGTTACGAAGTACACAAACGTATACATGTCAATTATAACTCAAGAAAACTGCAAGAAAAAACAGTAAAAAACACTAAAAAGAATGACGCAAATTTAAGTGTCTTTATGTAAAAAAATATGTATCTCCAAATGCGCCCTGTATAAGACTTTGACAATTTTAATATATTAAAATTAACACTCAAGGCGTCTGTAAAACAAGTATCTTATGACCTGCATAATTGGTCTTTAAATTTCAGGACTTCAATAATCTTGGGAAAATCTTAATTTCTTTGATTCTTATTTGTTACATGTGAAAAGAATGGCTCGAATAATAATGATCAAAACAAAACACAGATTTCCCACTGTGGCTCAGCAGTAACAAATTGGACTTGTATCTATGAGGACATGGGTTTGATCTCTGTCCCTGCTCAATGGGTTAAGGATCTGGCACTGCCATGAGCTGCAGTGTAGGTCACAAATGCAGCTCAGATTTGGAGTTGCTGTGGTGTAGGCCGGCAGCTGCAGGTCCAATTCAACCCCTAGCCTGGCAACTTCCACATACCTCGAGTGCAGCACTAAAGCAAACAAAACAAAACAACAACCGACAAACAAAAAAAACCCCGAAATGATCACAGAGTATATCACAGGGTTAGTACAGAATGAAATGAGCTAATTATGAGAACATATTGTAAAATGCAAATAACTTTATAAATGCTAGAAATTATCCTTTTAATCCAACAAAACATATCTGAAAGCCCAGGTATAGTGACCAAAGAAGGAAAAAAGTTATTTTAGCTCTAAGAGAACCATGTTGAACTCAAAGTTACAGAAACTTTTCCAACTGGATGCTATGTCTTGATCTACTGACAATAAAAGTAAACTTTATACAAAAAAAAAAAAAAAGCTAGTTGAAAAAACCCAAAGCAACCTCTTATTTTAATACAGTGGCTTTCGAGTGAGGAAAAACTGCCCACCTGTCAGTAAGTGTGGTATGACCCCACACCTTACTAGCTAGGTACTCTTTTAAGCCTCTTTTAAGTCTCCCTCTGTAGTAATTATCTGATATACTGCTTTGCTCTCTGCTTTGCTTCTGGTGACTAGCAGCTCCTCTCCCCCCTTATTTTGTTTCAAACATATAAAAAAGAAAGCACCATCCTGAGTTCCCACCATGACTAGCGGGTTAAGGATCCTGGCGTTGCTGGATTCAATCCCTGGCCCAGGAATTCCCAAGTGCCACGGGCGTGCTCCTGGCTCCAAAAAAGAGAAACATTATTCCAAATAGGGGGAGGCTATCCACGCCTGTATTCCTTACAGATGAACACCAGGCTCCTACGAGGCTTATGTGGGGACAGCACAGAGACCCTGGAGCCAGCCAGCACCCACAACACTGGAGCCGGCACATGGCGGCAGGCCTTCCTAGCCACTGCATCCAAGGCCCTGTTCAGTCTCAAAAAGGCTTTCAACCCTGCGTGCCGCTCAAAAGAATGATTGGTGAAATGAAACACACAAAAGAAAACTACCCCACTGTAGCAGGATCAATTCCCCCTCCCAATATCTGCTTCCTCCCTCTCCCCTTTACAGAGGGCCCACTGCCTTTGTAAAAATTACTCCTTACACTATCTATAATTTTAGATCAGGGTCCTTAGCAGCAATTTCCTTTGCAAACAGGGATACTGAAATCTACTACTCTCTATGTGAAATATATATAAATTTTTACCAAAAAAGAAAAAGATCCAAAGACAGAAATACTTATCAGGGGTGATTATAGGAATGATGGGAGAAAATGAAAAATACTACAATTAGGAATCACGCCCCTACCTGGGACGTCTGTTTGTGTTGTAACCTTCCAAAAGGCACCTCCTGTGCCACTCTACCATTTGCAACTTTAGTTCTTTGATACACTTTTCCCTCCATAGCAAGGGCAATACTGTACATGCCCCCCTTTAGACAAACAATGAGTAAAAAAATTTTTTTAAAAATTGATGTAATTAGGCCTGATGCTTAGCAAACTCTATTACTACGATGTCCTTCATGTACAAGGTTAAAAAAATAACATCAGAAGAACTGAAAAAACCAACTCCCTCTCCCCCTGCCCCAGGCCCATGACGGTTTAGTTATTCTGATAGTCACCTCTCCTCAGGATGAATGCTGTCGTTACGGAAAAGCATTAGTTACCCATCTAAAGGGAAATCATACCACACTCCCTCCAGCCCCTTTCATTTGTTAAATTTCTCTGTTACCTTTATGACCGTAAACATATTTCTGAACTTCAACATTAGATAATATCTCCTAAGACTCCACTTTACCTAAAGGACAGATAATTACTTCAAGGACTGAGTGGTGACTGAGTCTGGTTTTGAAATATCAGGTACACGAATCACTGCCTTCCGGAGTTTTGAAGAGACTGCGCCCTGCTGCTGCCAAGAGAAATCTCCTACTTTCAGGAGTTTACCATTTATGTCCTAAAACCTCACAAAACAACAGCACTACTCTAGATGTGGTCCTTGTAATCTTCTGTGCCCTACACCCTCTGCTCAGGGGAGCTCCTGCTGCCTTGACATCCATTCCCTTCTGCGAAAGCGCCCGGAGATGCCTGGTGCTCTCGCTGTGGGCAGACCCCTTTCAGGTCTTCCCTGGTTCCTACAGCAGCCCGTTCCTCCCTCCCTGCTGCTCTTCTCCCTCCCTCTGTGCACCCCGATCACTCACCAAATCCAACTCTTCTCTTTCCTGTCTCCACTGCCTCCTTGTTAAGTGCCCATCTTTGCACTGGTCTCAGGGGCTTATCGTGTTTCCAGTCTCTGTCCTTCGAACCACCCACACAATGCCAGTACATTAACGTCCAGAAAACTCATTAAAAAAGCTGCTGCCCAGAATACATTAACATAATTAAATCAGCTTTCTATCTTATCAACTGGGAACAAGCCTCTCATTGATTGAATGTTCTTACCTAACTTGCACACCATTTCATTTCAAATTAAAATATTTAATAGATATTTACATTTGGTACCACACCACATTCTTCCATCTCTTAAAATGTCTAAATATATCCTAAGTACTGTGCTATTTCAACTTACACATGCCTACTTTGCTATAAATCCCCCATTCTCTCTCCAACTGTGTTAGTTTCCTGTACCCACTGTTAACAAATTATCACAAACGGAGAGCTTAAAACCTCAGAAGTTTATTCTGAAGGCAAGAAGGCCAATACTAAAATCACTGCAACAAAAGCAAGATTACACAGGGCCACCACTTCTTCTACCGCTATCTTCAAACCTCCCTATTCTTCCTATCACCTTGTCCCACATTACCAGACCCTGAAAATCTTTCACCGTGATGTCCTCCCTTCCTTGTAGGGCAGTTGGCAGCATTTCTGCTGATAGAACATCCTCAAAAATTCTGTGGGTCTCCCACATACGTCAGGCCCTTAGACAACAGGCTTTTCCACAGGTCTTTCCTGGATAATCACATCTAATCCTGGCTTTTGCCAAAATGACTATGGTAACCTGTGAGTCACATGCTTAATCTCTTCAGCATTAGCAAAACTGTCCAGTCATATGCAGCCTGAGCCTTCTTTCCAGAGTAAGTTTTTCTAACGGCACACCTAATTTTAGCATCTTTTGCAACCCAAACCTAAAGTTCTCATTTATTTTACTTCTTAGCTCCTTCCTCAATTTCGCTTCTTGCATTTCACATAAATAGTGAGAAGAAACCAGACTGCACTCTCCTTGCAAATACCTTCTGCTATATATCCAAGTTCATCACTTATCTAAGTCCTGCCTTCCATACAATACTGGACACAATTCAGTTGGATTTTCATCCGCTGAATAACAAGGAATTCCTTCTCTCCAGTTTTTTTTGGGGGTGGCGGGGGGACATGCCCATAGCATGTGGAAGCTCCTGGGGCAAGGACTGAACCTGTGCCACAGCAGTGAACCAAGCCACTGCAGTGACAATGCCAGATCCTTAATCTGCTGCGCCACAAGAAAACTCCCGTTTCTAATATGTTATACATCTGCCTCTGAGCCCTAACCAGAAGTGCCTATAAAGTCCATATTCCTACCAACAGTCTTTTAAAAGCAGTCTGGTCATTTTCTTCCATGTGCTTCAAAATTCTTCCAGCCTCTATCCCACTGTCCAATTCCAAAAACTCGTCCACATTTCCAGGTGACAAACTATCACAAACCAGGTAGGCTCGAAACAACACAAAATTATTCTGAGGGCCAGAAGTCCAAAATCAGGGTTACCACACCAAAAATCGAGGTGTCAGCAGGGCTGTGCTTCCTCTGGAGGACCCGGGAGAGTCTCCTCCTTGCTTCGTCTACCTCCTGGTGGCTGCTGGAGTGACCACATCACTCCCATTTCCAAGGCCAGCATCTTCACCTCTCCGCCTTGCCCCTGACTTCTCCTGTGTGTTTTGTGCTAACATCTCCCTCTGTCTCCCGTTATAAGGCATTTAGGGCACAGAGATAATCCAGGATAAATTCCCCACCTCAAAAACGTTAACTTTATTCATATCTTTAAAGACTCTTTATATAAAGTATCATTCACAGATTCCAGGGATTACAATATGGTTATCTTTTGGGGGGAGGGGTAAGGGGACTATTTTTCAGTCTACCTACTAAATAAATATTAAATTCTTCCTTGGGAGTTCTCACTGCAGTGCAGCGGGTTACGAATCCAACTGCAGCAGCCTGGGTCACTGCGGAGGCACTCAAGCCCCAGCCCAGCGCAGTGGGTTAAGGATCCAGAGATGCTGCAGCTGAGGCACAGGTTGCAACTGTGGCTCAGATTTCAACCCTGACCCAGGAAATTCCATACACCGCGAGTGTGGCCAAAAAAATTCTTACTTACATTTTTCTAAGAACTCTTTTCAGAGCTCTAAATTGCAAAGTGTGATACGGTTTACTATAAATTTAACTATGTGCAATACATTTCATATACAGTCAACTGCAAACACAGTACTATTTTTTCTCCTCTCTCAAACTGGTGAGATACCAGGTATTACAGGGCGCAATGATCATGGTAAATCTCCCTATCTGGCGCAGGGATAAGAGGAAAACTATTCCAATTTAGAGGAAATATAGTGTTTATCGAGAACTTCAGGGGATAGTTTGAGTTGTTTTTCCTACAGCTTGAGGTTTTCCTGCAACTGAGAACATTCTGCTCCACAGCATCACCTTCGTTTAGTCTGTTTCCCTTTCTGAATAAATGAGATTCAAATATATCTCAGAAAACTACCTGGGCAATTTCCCAGACACATCATTAAAATAAAAAAAAATGTGTGAAAAAAAAGACTTTTTAAAATTTTAAAATACTATTTTTAAAATTTTAAAGAAAACGAATTTCTCCATTGTACTAACAACACCCTTTCAAATATTTGAAGACAGCTGTGCAGTGCTAGTACTAACCCAAGAACTAGGAACCAATCTGCCAAAAAGCCAGGCCAATCCACATTTCGATTAATTCTTATTTGATTTTTACAAATCAAGCATGTTTGAGTTGGTTAATATTTTCTTGCCTCCTTATGGACAGATAAACAACTTGGAATTGGACTGAGCAAAAATTCCTCTTGGTCTGGATGACTTAACCTGTCTACCATGTATGAGAGGCCGTATGTGTTCCTTATTTCACACATTACTGGGACCAATCTTTCAAGTTTGTCATGAGAACCTACCTAAAAGTTAATCTCAGTGTGGCTTAAATTTATTTTCTTTACTAATTATTCTTATCTAATCATAACAGTGATATATATTTAACTTGTAGAAAACACACAAACTGCATAAAAGTGTATTACATATAAGCTTATCAATTAGAGATAATTATTCTTAGCACTTCGGAATAGTTTTCTTTTTTTTAGGGCCGCACCTGCAGCACATAGAGGTTCCCAGGCCAGGGGCTGAAGAGGAGCTGTAACCGCTGGCCTACACCAGAGCCACAGTAACGTGAGATCCGAGCTGTGTCTGCGACCTACATCACAGCTCATAGCAACGCCAGATCCTTAACCCAGAGCAAGGCCAGGGATTGAACCTGTGTCCTCACGGATGCTAGTCAGCTTGTGTCCACCGAGCAACAATGGGAACTCCAGAAAACCTTACATTTTACATTAGGAAAAATCAGGTCGTATGTGAGAGTTTTGTATTTAGCTACTTCCCCTAAATTATCAAATGCTTTTTGACTACAGGAAAAACCCGCTGTTTGTACATGTTATAACTTATCTAAAAACCTGGGCAATTTTTATTACTCAAATAACATGAGCAGAACATTTTTGTGTTTGAGTTGATTGGTACCTGATTCATTTTCCATGAGACAAATTCCAAGGAACAATTAACATTAAGGTTCCCGATGTTTACTGACTTCGTGTTATTTTCTAAAATGGTCGTAATCCATTTAAACTTCCAGGATCACTAGATAAAGGGTCTCTTTATAGCATACCCTTTCCAACATTTGGTACTAATGAGGATCTGTCATGCAGTATTAGAGAAAAAGAAAAGGGGGGGGGCATTTCTTTGCATTCCTATTGAGATTGGGATTTATTTTCAGGAATTTATTACAGCTATTTTTCATCTTACTTATATAAGTTACTTATTTTACATCTCAAAGTAGGTTTTTTTTTTTTTTTTGGTTTTTATCGATTTACAAAAGATCATTGTGTTACTCTTTCAAAGTTATAAACAATGTTTAAGAAATCTCCCCCAGGGTACTTTCTTCTCCAACCTGTCTTTAACCTGCTTTGGAAACCTCATCTCCGGAATTCCCTTCGTGGCTCAGTGGCAATGAATTTGACTAGTATCCCTGAGGAGGTGGGTTCAATCTCTGACTTTGCTCAGTGGGTTAAGGATCCAGCATTGTTGTGAGCTGTGGAGTAGGTCGCAAGACGTGGCTAGGATCCAACACTGCTGTGGCGGTGGTGTAGGCCGGCAGCTGCAGCTCTGATTTGTTCCATACCCTGGGAACCTCCATATGCCGCAGGTGCAGCCCTGAAAAGAAAAGGAAAAAACAAAACCTCATCTCCCATTACTTATCACACAAACTTCCTACTGCATATAAAATTTGCTTATTACATCAACAACTACTTTTCCCATTATCCCAAGAGATCCCACACACGCTTGCTTTCTTCTAATTCTACTTGTGTAAAGGCCTTTGGCCCTATTTCATTTCCCCAGACTCTTGTCCCCAGCCTGAATTCAACTTCTAATTATCCATCCAGGCACAGCTCAGGGGTATCGATTCCAGAAAGGTTCCCAGGGAAAACTATGTCAGTTATTATCTCACACAGTTCACACCATTTACCAATTAGTTTCATATTATTAACTTTCCTGGGAGTTGTCCTTGTCTCCACAATTAATACATTAAAGTCTTTAAAAGAACTTAACATCTTGGCTATTTTTAATCTTCAAAGTGATTTTTTTTCTTTTCCTTTTTAGGGTTGCACCTGCAGAATATGGGCATTCCCAGGATAGGGGTCGAATCAGAGTTGTAGCCACCAGCCTATACCACGGCCATAGCAGCACCAGATCTGAGCTGCATCTGTGACCTACACTACTGAGCCACAACGGGAATTCCTCCAAATTGATTTTTATACACATTAGTTTTTCAAATAAATTATGTAAATAGTCACTTAGCCACTCCTCTTCCTTCCTTGATTTCTACAAGAAAAATACTTCTCATTTAACTTATACAGAAAAATGAACAGGTCTACATTTCCAATATACATATAACATAATGAAGCAAAGAGAACTGTTGGTTCAACAAGATATATATACTACCATGACTGGCATACCCAGGAAAATCTCATGCTGTCTATAGCACTCTATTACATCCTTCTATTTCTTTTTTTTTTTTTGTCTTTTGTCTTTGTTGTTGTTGTTGCCATTTCTTGGGCTGCTCCCTCGCGGCATATGGAGGTTCCCAGGCTAGGGGTCGAATCGGAGCTGTAGCCACCGGCCTACGCCAGAGCCACAGCAACGCGGGATCCGAGCCGTGTCTGCAACCTACACCACAGCTCATGGCAACGCCGGATCGTTAACCCACTGAGCAAGGGCAGGGACCGAACCCGCAACCTCATGGTTCCTAGTCGGATTCGTTAACCACTGCGCCACGATGGGAACTCCCTATTTCTTAAATATTTTATTATTTTAATGAGACTTTCAACATACTCTATGTGGCATTTCCTAGTATACATGTATAAAGACTAAAGAACCATGGGAGTTCCCTTCGTGGCACAGAGGAAACTAATCCGACTAGTAACTAATCCACTAGTAACCACTGGCCTGGCTCAGTAGGTTAAGGATCTGGCATTGCAGTGAGCTGTGGTGTAGTCGCAGACATGGCTCAGATCTGGCACTGCTGCGGCTATGGTGTAGGCCAGCAGCTATAGCTCCCATTCGACCCTTGGCCTAGGAACATCCATATGCCAAGGGTGCAGCCCTAAAAAGCAAAAAAGTGAAACAAAACAAAAAATGGGACTAAAGAACTATACTCGAAATTGAGAAGAAGAGGAAAGGACTACAAAAATGAAACTTCGATATGCGCCTTGCATCTTTATACGTTAACATTTTTTTGTCTTTGCCTATTCATGGGATACTCTTCTTTCCCTGCAAGTATATGATCAATATTACCAAATAAAAATGAATTTTCTCCACATCAACAATTTATGTTTTCAACTTGTCTGAACACATGAATGAGTTACATCCATATTTGTAACAATTTTTCCTCAAATTCAAGTTTCTTTTTCTCTAAGATATCTTTTCACTGAAGTTTTATTGACAACATGCAGAGGTGAACTCAGATGCTCTAGAGCAGTGCTAGTATGGCCCCCGGAGCAACGACAGTGCAAACTAATCAAAATCCACAAGATCTGTAGAAGTCAAGAGTTACCATGTTAGAAACTTCTACAGCAACCTGACCTCATTTTTCTAATAATTCATCTTAACTTATTTTTGCAAAAGCAGAGGTCTGAGAAAGACTGAGATTAAAAGACAAAAAATCTGGCCAATCACCACCTGAGAAACACTGCTCTAGAAAACGCTTGCTGATCTGTTCTCCAGTAATGACACTCAGGAGGCTGTATTTGTATGGTCTGTGTGGGGAAACAAAGACGGGATGCGGGAGGAATAGAAGGAGGCCAAGCTGTCCTTAGGCACCAGCCAGCCACCCCAGGGTCAGGAGGGATCAAGAGCTTCTCAGCGTACAGCAAGTTGAGGAGCTCTGCTCTAGCGGTCACAATCTGGCACTTCAGGGCACCCACAGTGAACTCCCTATACTAGACAATCCCTTACACCATGTTCTAAGAAGAATTCTATCCCATGCTGGGTAATTTTGCTTCAATGTCTTAAATTTCAATTATACCGTTCCTCTTTTCTGTGAATATCCATTCCTTAGAAGCAAGTTCTTTCAAAGTTCAACCTTAAAAACTACAATTAAGATGCACACTTCCCATCATCTCACTTCCTCCACTGAGATTCTCTCATGTGGAATCACAAAAAAAAGCATTATCGCATACTTACTGATGAGCAGATAGTGATACATCTTATTATGACCCTTTATCCATTTCATATTGGCAGGGTTTTTTCCGACCTAAGCAGTTTTTAAGGTCTTTTCATGGGTAAAGCTGGAGGAGTAGGTCTCTCTCCTTTCCCCGTGGCTTTCGTAAGAATCAGAGCAGTGACATTAGGAATCCACTGTGTCATGCGCACTAAGCTGCTTAGGATGTCTCCAGGTTGGCTCTTACCTGAGACAGACTATCTTAAAGGTTCCTGCTCTAGAACCAAGCACTGGTCGGCTGAACTTTCACATTCTTGTCCCTACAGGACAATGTTTACAGTCCCCCTCACTCGGATCACCCGATGGGACCCACTGTTTATCAGAGATCCTCCCAGATCTTTTTCTTTGCCTTCAGACAGTCAAGAATTTGGTTTTTTTCTAAACACCTTAGTTAGAGCTCACATCTCGGTTTTTCCCCTGGTCTACAGATAACACAGCAGCAAATGCCTACCTATGGCTGCCTTATTTCTAACCGGACAAAACTTGTCTACAACCAAGAATCTGTCTTGGATCATGTCTTCATCCCTAGGGAGTAAATGCCACTAATCCCCATTCATCCTACATAAATTTCCTTCTATCTCTGGTTTATATTCTTAATGTGAAGTAAAATTCTTCATGGGGGGGGGGGAGTTCTCCCTTATAATATGTCTTACTATTCTTCTTTGGTTTTTGATCTATGTGTATCTATAGTCCTTTAATTCTAGCTTTCTTTTTCATCATACTGAGAATGCTTCAAAATAAATTCATACCCTTAATTGGGAAAACCCTACTGTACCAAAAAATTTATCTACTTTTTTATTCCACTTTAAATGGTAGTATATGTTACAAACAGACAAGTAAGTATTAAAATACACAATGGGAATAAAAACTAGAAGTGATACGTATTAGTTCGTCTATTTAAAAAATTAAAAAATATTTCCACGTATGCTTTGTACATACCAGTTTGGCTTGTGCTTCTGCAATTTTTCGGTTATTCTCTTCTAGTATTCGCTCTAGCTCCTCACGTTTTGCACGTTCTTCCTCCTAAAGGGGAGGACATGTTAAGATGTTAGGAAAATAAAATGTTTTTTTAATTGATTCAATATTTACTAATCTTCCTCTGAACTTCTTTGATCTGACTTACAGGGTAGCTTTATAGCCACCTTCTGTCTGACAAATGATAAACTGTGCAGCCACTAAAATTTGTTTCTAGCACTAAATTTAAATCATCCCTCCCAGTCCAAACAGCAACCAACTAAACCCTCCCTAATGATAGTCTCCTGGCAATTATTACTAATACTTTAATATCACACAAATCAACAAGGACAACTACAAAACTGGATAGTATTTACCAAATTAAAAAAATAATATATAAAATATAAATAAAGTGAATATTTGTCTCACCAATTATGTATACCTACGTATTCTTTACCTATACTCCTTTAATCAGCATTAAAAGTTGAATATTTACTGTCTTGTCCAGTGTCCTGCAGAGTGTGCTCCTCGGCTGCCATACGCGCCAGCTTCCTCTTTAAAATGATTTGTACTGTTAGCTTGGCAATACCTGCATCAGCAGCTCAACCATTTATAAAGAAACAACATACAAGGAAGGCTGAGCTGAGGAATGCAGATGTTTATGGTAAGAAGGAACAAAAAATGTAATTCATCATTCCTAAGGCAAACAATTAATAAGAAAAATACATTTACTGTTAGTGAAAAATACAAATGGTAATCCATACTTCATGGAACTAAGGGCTTCTTCCATGGGGAAATGGACTTAACATTCAGATGTTGACAATTTCTAAAGGCAGCTTATCTTGTCATCTACAGTCTGAACTGAAATTCAGGAATCCAGGGGGTGCATGGTCAGGAAATAAAATTCTGTAATTTATTTTTTCTTGGAGAATTTAATGAGATTTTATAATGCAAACTATATGAAGATTGCTTGATGGTTTGGGCAGTGTTGAGATCACAGCATACATATTCAAATGATTTTAATATTTGGAAAGATTGTCAGAGGGGTGTGTCCGTGTAAAAAAAAAATTGTTAATATGAAACAAAAAGCAAATGAAGAGAAAAAAATCTTCCTATGATTAATAACTCGCTACAAGACAGCACCATTACTCCAAAAGCATCTTCATTATTAAAAGCACTAATAAAAATTTCATATATTCAATTGCACAGTCTGTGAAAGCCACCAAATATAATAAACATGTTTACCTAGTTAAAGACAGCACCAGGGAAAAATGCATTTGCAAGGCTAACCTTACTGGAAAAGATTGAATATGGTATCAACTTGTCCACAGTAATGCCAAGATAAATATGACGCGTCACATATTTTGAGTCGAATATTGAAATTTAAGAAAATATTTCACCTACAGGATTTCCTACAGCACACACCAATAGAATTCATATTCATTATGAAAACTATGTTGAGGAACATTCAAGGCTGCAAGGTAATAATGGGCCTTGAGTGTTTCAGCGACTTTTAACAAGTTTTAGGATCCTGGAGTAATCAGTGCAAATAAGCCATAAAGCTTCAGTAGCAAATTACTGTCTCACAGAAAGACATTTTCAACTTCTGCTCCAGCTGCTGATAAAACAAATCATGTGTTTAGCTTGACTCCAGACAAGGACAACCTGTTCCTTCATAACTCTCTAGAGAAAAAAAGGAGTTGTTAGTAGATACTAAAAAAGTGGATGAATAATCTGGACATTTTTCCTAAAAAGATTCTTTGAAACACATTAGGAAAATGGAGGGCCTTATGATCAGAATGCTTGATTAGTCCATTGTGTTGAAGCAGGATTGGGGGTAGGGGGTAAGGGATAAAAGAAGGAAAAAAAGAAGAGCAAGAAAACCTATTTATCAAAAGCAGGTGCTGTCACTCAACGTTAGGCCCTGCTCTTTTTAATCTGACTGAAGGCAAAAAGCCTCTCACAGTCTAGGTAATAAGAGTGATAAACAGAAAAGAAGAACACACAACCACAGGTGGATTTTTAACCTTTTCCCTTTACCACTCCCTGTCTTCCCCCACCCTCCCAAAAAAGAATATAAGTCCTGCAGCCATGGCAAAAGTTTCAAACACTTCTCAAATATGTAAGCCAGTTTCATTAAATCAAAACGTATCCTTGAATATGTTTTATGAAAATAACTTTTAATATCAGTCAGTGCATCTTAATAGGCTAAAAAAATTAACTTCCACAGCAATGTTAAGTTTAGATGAGAAAGGAATTAGTCTGTATTCCATCTCTTTCTGAACTGAGCAGGAGGCACACCCAACACTGAAAGTTTTGCCATGGACTGTCTCTACTTTCCAAACGACCGAGCGTTACCTCTCTGGCTTTTTGTGCTGCAAGCTCAGCTTGTCTCTGTCGCTCGAGTTCTTCGAGCAACTGCTTTTCCATGATGCGCTTGGCTTCCTCCACCCTTCGGAGAACTTCTCGCTCAATTTCATCCTTCCTTTTCTCCAATTCTTCCTCTACCCTTTTTGCCACCAATTCTTCTACTCTTCGTGCTGTTTCTTCCTCGATGAGTTTTTCTTCTATTTCTTGCTGCCGACTAGCAAACAAAGTGGGAAAAATGATTTAGATAATGTAAGAAATAAACCTAGTAACTGAAACAGAGCTAGTTTTAAGTCTGTAAAAACAATGAGTTGATTATATATCTCTATGATTTTACAATTCATTTGTAACAGTCAAGAAAAAGATAAATACCCAGATGTTAAGTGATACATAAATGCACATAAATACAAAATCATGTTTTATTCCTCTATCACTTTAAAGTAAATACAAAAAGGCCAATATGTACAAAGAGTTTAATACATTATTTTTAGGACCCTAGAGTAAACTTGAAATAGGAAATCTATTTTTGTTATCAGCTTTATAATAATAGGACAGGCTGCTATATCATGACTTGCTCATGTGCCAATCCATTCAGTCTAAGGGGTGAGCTACAAAGAAGTTAGGAGAAACTATCACGGAGCAAGCAATCCAGGCCAACTAAAATCAGTCTCCCCCTCCCCTAAAGCAAGGCGAGAATAAAGAGATTCAGACTGCTAAAGCAATAGTACTGTAGCTTTGAGCAAAAATATAGACCAACTTATTCAGATTCTGAACTTTATACCCTTAATTGCACCTTTTCTTTCTTTTGTTAACCAACTTTTGATTACAAGCTTTTCCAGATAGGGGAAAGTGGATGAAAATATATTTTTGTTATTACTTCTGCTAAAAAGTTTAATAATGATATTGTTCAACTATTTTAATCTCCTTCAGATATCATATATGAGCTTATTTACTCAAAATGAAATTCTATGTCGAAGATATGACATTTATCAAGGCACTGTAGTGGAAGCCTTTCACATTTTATAGCAATGATCTCCTATGTTAGCCACTAGTCACATATGTCCACTCTGAACTGTAGTAGGAAGAAAAAATAAAAGATCTCATAAATATTTTTATTTGATTACATGCTAAAATGACAATATTTTGAGACAGATTAGTAATATATTAAAATTATCTTCACTAGGTTTTTTTTTTGGTCTTTTGTCTTTTTTAGGGCCGCACCCCTAGCATATGGAGGTTCCCAGGCTAGGGGTCTAATCCGAGCTATAGCTGCTGGCCTACACCACAGCCATTGCAAGATGGGATCCAAGCTGTGTCTGCGAACTACACCACAGCTCATGACAACACCGGATCCTTAACCCACTGAGCGAGGCCAGGGATCGAACCTGCAACCTCATGGTTCCTAGTCGGATTATTTCCATTGCGTCACGACAGGAACTCCTTCACTAGCTTCTTTCTAATATAGAAAATTTTAAATTACGTATGTGGCTCACATTTATCTTTTGAACAGCATTATTCGAGACAATAATTTTTGCTGAATGAATGCAGAGACTCTGGAAGTATAACTACATCCTAAAGAGATCAATCTATTAATGCTTCAACATTTTCACGATCCACAAATCATGGATTAACAAATTAAACAAAACCTGTAAACTTTATACCCTTTGATGACTTATACCTACGTATGAGAGGCATTCCATTTATTTGTTTAGTAAAGACTTTACAGTTTCTAAGTGGCCTTTAAATATTCCAATCCACTTCAATGCCAGTGAAGGGGGGGGGTGATTCAATTCCCACTCAAGTGCTTTTGTTCTCAATTCTTGTTACTCATTCACGGTAGTACCACACTAACACCAGTGTATCTAACATTCTGAATCATATGTTTCTACATTTACAACCCACCCATCTCTGCCAGGTAGGTAGTAGAGTTGAGAAAGTGTAATTTGTTAGGGTCTAGGTATCTGCAATAACCATTCGGAAGATTCTGTTGCTTGTTTCTTAAATCTCTTCCCCAACACTGAATCATTGGTGACTTTCATTGGGGAAAAAAAGAAAATAGAACACGAAAGCCTAACATATAGCCTATAACTACACTCCTTCTCCTTTTAACTTCCAATAAGATACAGGGTAGTTTCAATAAGCCTTTATGAGTAAAAGAGAACAGAAATCCACTCCAATGCTAAAAATGAATTACCAGGAATATCTAAAGGAAAGCAGGCAGTGATTTTGAAGGAAATTAAACTACATTTCAAATATAAAAATGTTGTTTCTCTACTTCATCCAAAGAGAAAAAAAGAGTAAGAGATAAAACAAGTAGGGCTGACAAGTGCTGAACCTGTAGAGGTATATGATGTTTACACTAATTTACTTGTAATTTGAAAAGTTTTCAAAACACAAAGTTTTGAAAGTATACACATCCATACATACATTCTTTTGTTGGTTCTTCTAAAATTAGTAAACGTAGAGATATCTAAGGAGAAAAACTTCAAAAATGGTACAATTCAACTCCTAAAAGGACAACATAAACCAAATTCCAATTAAAACTTCCCACACAAAGTAAAGAAGAGGGAGAAGAATGGGATAAAGCTTTGGGTTAGCTTATCAGTGGAAAAGCTGTCTAATTAACTTAAGAATCTGGAAAAGGTGGAAGGGACCTGAGACAGATTCAGGGTTTCTGTCAAGCAAACAGCCCCTAAGCAATAACAATACAGCGCAATGCCTAATGGTGGCCACATTTCATAGATTTGGTCTGTAAGGAGAAAATGAGCCTAAATAAATCCAGTTTATTACTTACAGCAAAAGCCAGATCAGCAAAGTGTCAGCTCCCTGTCTCTGCTCCCACTGATGGACAAACCAGAGGGGCCAGGTGAAAGGCTGTGCAGGCAGTAGGTGGCTGCTGCTAAGGAGTCACTTCTAACTATAGCTCAGCAGCTTTATAGCCTAAAGGGGAGGGCAAATGGAAACTCCCAAGCTCAACAGAAATCAGGAGGATGAGAAATGGCCTACTAGAGTTTCTCACAAGGCTGCTTATCTCTCTTTGTTCCTGGAGGAACCTCAGGGCCACCCCACCCCACCCCCCACGGGACTATGATTACTTATTACGCCTTGCTTGCCATTTCCTACACGGAGACAAGGTCAGGGCACCGGAGCAGAGCTGTCCCCACAGGTATCATCAAGGATATAACTTCTGTTGTTGCTGTTATTCTTGGTAAGGTTAAAATGGCTACTTCAGTAATCAGGAAACAAATTTAAATCAATTTTCACACTTGGTTTTGAAAAAGTTAAAGCCCAATATTGCTTTAATTCCCCTCCCTGACACCACCCAAATCCAGAAAACCAAAGGACACATAAAACAACAGAATTCAGCATTTGGGAGATAAACAAGTCTTTACTGAACAACCTACTATGTACTAGATGCTGCACTAGAACCCTGAATCCCACTAATACCTACTAATACACCCTGTATTTCTGTGACTCCTCAACTGAATTGAGAAGTATTACTATACAAGATAAAGATCCGCTGCATGTTTCAGCGATTTCTGTTTCCACAAATGCACAATGATATAGGTACAGAACGGAAGGAAACTTTGTAATAACATAGCCTTGCTCTACCGCTTAGTCAGGTGTGATGGGGGTCCAGTGGATAGTTCCTCAAATTAAGAAGTCTGGTTCATTTTTATTGACGACAAATTTATTACAATGATGAAGTAACTTCATAGGAGGTGCTAAAACTTTTTCAGAAAAAAAAAAACCAAACCCACTTTTGTCATTAGTATCTTAGAAAAGACATGTATCATCTAAAATCACTGCCTATCCATCCCTTAAACTCTTCTCACAGGAGCTACCACTCTCTTGATGTTCTCCTCAGACTCCTCTGCTGAATCCATGCCCTTGCTAAGACTCTGTGCCACTAATGAAAGGCGTAAACCAGAATCTTCAAGTTTTTCAATAGAAATGGTAGAGAGCAGGTCGTCCTTTTCTCTCTGCTCGCGGATATCTTAAAAACACAAATCAAAATCGACTTTAAAATGGCAACCACTAAAACAAACAGCAAGGGCTCAGGAATACAGCACCCATTAAAAGAGAGTGTGACTTTGTACAGAGTAATGGGCAATATGAATTTTAAACGTCCTTAAAATGCACAAACTCAACCCTCAGAGATTACTTCTAGGAACTGCTTTATAATATTAACAAACAGCATTTACTCAATACTGAACAGACAGCAAATGCTCTGCCCAAAGCTTTCTACACCATGGCATCCTGAACATCTCTGATGGCTCGGGAGGCTAACCAGTTTCAGATCGCTGCATGTTGCTGAGAGGTGATGCTCAACCCAGGTGACTCCAAAGCTACTCATTTTAAGCTCAATACTACCCTACACTGTTTCTCTACCACAAATGTGAAAGGGAAAGATATCCAAAAAATTTAGCTACCAAAATACTTAGAAATTGATAAAATTCTCATTAATCTGGATTGATCTTATGTCCTATGTCTATCTCAAAGCCCTAACCTCCCTGGTATAAGTAGTTTCATACACTGAATCTGCTCTCGCAATCAGTTCAAGTGTGCTTCTAAGAATCACTCATATAGATAGATTCCAGTTCACTTTAGATACTTAACTTAGGAGGCTCTCAATCTGTCATGCACTTGAACACTAAATACAATGCAAACCTATATATCAAAGGCTATAGTCAATTACTATGTCATTAACACTACTTTGTTTGCTCCAAGTCATTTTCAGCTGCCCGTTTTTTCCAACAGTTAATACAACACACATAAAGCACCTCAAAAATAATACCTATGAAAATAATAAGAATACAGGGGACGGGGAGGAAAGGAACACTGAATGACAAGCATCTAAGGAGACCTTTTGGACTAAATTTTCAATTACATAAATTAAATGAGCTATTCGAAATTGAGAAAAAAATTTTTTTTCTAATTTTAAGGTCTGCCTTTTATTGCATTAAGATTATCACCTGTAAGGTCACTTCTTAAATCCACTAATTCAGTCTGGCTGCATGTACGCAAAGCAACATTATTTACTGAGTCCCATCACATACATGCCAAGTATCACCTAGACACTTTCTTTCTTTCTTTCTTTCTTTATTTGCCATTTCTTGGGCCGCTCCCGCGGCATGAGGAGGTTTCCAGGCTAGGGGTCTAATTGGAGCTACAGCTGCTGGCCTACACCACAGCCACAGCAACGCCAGATCCAAGCCACGTCTGCAACCTGCACCACAGCTCACGGCAACGCCGGATCCTTAACCCACCAGGGATCGAACCTAGTCGGATTCGTTAACCACTGAGCCACGACGGGAACTCCCACCTAGATACTTTAAATGCGCTATTTCTAATCCTCATTACAAACAAGACAGGTACCTCCATTTTCAGATAAGAAATCAAGCTCACAGGCAGGGAAGCTAAGAAAGCCCTCAGAACTGCAAAGGGCAAAACAATCCAGGGTCCAATCTTACTGAGACTTTCTCATTGGTTAAGCCCAACAGAAAATTTTCACTTTGCGGCTTCTCGACCTGGACCTCTTCAAGGTACACAAGATAGTGTGTTCTTCTGGCACCTTCTCCGCTCTCTGGACCACCACACACCTGTCTTCCTCCACCAACTGTAGACGCAGACATTCCCCAGGGCTCTTACGTTCAGAGAACCAGGTGCTCCACCCTCCACACTCTCCCAGCTACTTTCAATCTTTCCCCAGGCCTGTCTCCATACCACCCTCGGATAAACTCACTATGTCCAAAATCCAGTGTCTATATGTCAGAAGAGCCAAGTGGAAACTCGCTTTGACTCTTCCCTCTCCCATTCTGACATGTTAACTAGTGTCTGACACACAGGAGTACTTAAAACATCTGGTGGCTGAGATGCGAGAGCCACAATATAAATTTGAGAGCTAACAATAATGCTCTATATCCCTGATGTTTCACAACAATTTTATTTGTCCTAAATGTTTCTAAATCTGCTCCTTTCCCATTCCAACAACTGCTCCCTCACTACTCCTATGTGGACTTACTGTTTACTTTCCATCCCATATAGCATCTGATCTGTTTAAAAACAAACTCAAGCCACTTACCTGCTTAAGATCTTTCTGGTTTATGGGATGAACTCCAAGCTCCTTCAAATGGCAGACAAGACTCTTCCCATGATTCCCAGCCTCTACCTACCTCTCCAGTCACTCCATGACTCTACCACCTATAGAACTTCATGTTCCAGTCAATATTCCCCTTTCCACTCCATCCCAAGCCCACTGTGCACCCCTCCCTTTATTCTGGCAGGGGAGGGGGGCCTCCCTTGAGGTCCACGTGAATTCTCCTCTGCCTCCTGTTTTTACCAGCCTTGGCTCTCCTTCCTTTTGAGAACCAAGGTGTTTACCGGTCTGAGATGCTTCCTTTTTACAGTCTTATCACTGCCACTGAATTTACTACACTGTATCATTACCTATCTACCTGTCTTCAAGCTAGATCAAGCTTTTGGAGAGGGGTCGATCATCTTTAACAGCTCCTGGCACTTATTAAATGCTTCATAAATATTAGTTGAATGAACCAACCAACAAGATTTGCACCAGTAATTCTACCCATAGCCATGACTGCAAAACCTAGGTCTTTCCACTGTCTCCTTTGCATTATTAGGCATTAAACCGTATTAAGCAGTGCTTAGACCATATAAGTAGTACCTACTGTGTGACACACAGGCATTCAGTGTACAGGTGCCTGCTAGCTCTGCCCCTCCTCCCTACAGAAACACGAATGGTAGTGTGCTTCTTCATCAACTTGGAATTCATTTCAAGCCTGGATTTCTCTGCTACTCATGTGTAGCCCACTAAATGCACTTAAGGACTTGCACACCAAGTTTCCTTTCACTCTTCCTCAAAGTCTTTCTGGTGAAGAGCAAATCATTACCCTTTGGAGGTATCCTTTGTTTTCACAGGGAAAATATTACTTCAGAGATGTCTTGGATAACTTTTTGAAAAGTTCACCTGTTCAAAGTTATTTGAAGTCAGGGATCTTGCTACAAACCAAAAAAAACCCCTGGGTTCTACATAACCAAGATTTGCTGTGACACAATTCCTTGTATTGGGTTTTCCTGTGTACTGCTGACAGTTCTAAGTGAAGGAAACATGAAAGCGCTGAGCGAGTTTTCAAGGAAGGCAGCGAAAACGCTCTCCAGGTACTCTGTAACAGTGCTCCAGTCCCTACTTAATGATCTGCTTTTAGAAACAAGCTCTGCTGGAACATCCACATAACACAAACCTCACTGCAGAACTATTTAAAACCCCTACACAATTCAGTACACATAAATTTGTCTCAGGAAAATTCTATATTCATAACTTTCCTGACTCATGAACACTTAAAAACTCACACGGAAGAACTGAGGAAGACGGCTTGTCAAACTTGGAGTCAGCAAATCTAACTCTACCTTCTAACCTGGCTTTGGGAAAGAACACCCAGAGCTCGAGAGTAACTATGGTCTTGCACCAAGACAAAACTCCACATTTGAAAGCCAAAATTTCATTAGTTTGGGGTTAATTTGCACCATCTCTTAGATCAAAGATACTTGAGAGGTGACTCTTCCGCATGTGATCAGTGCAAAAGTAAAAGTAAACATTAAAGTATGTTCCAAACGGCAGGTATCCCCAAGGGGAAACGAACAAGATGGCACCAAAGTTGCTGCAGACAAGTATTGAAGCAAAAACCCTAAAAAGAAAAAAGATGGAGCAGGCTTTGATTGGGACGGCGGCTGGAACTGAATTCAAACACCAAGGCTCATCTATGTGGCTGTACACTTAGAATGCGTGCACTCTGTTTTCACGCCTAAAAACCAAGAGGAGACCCGAGAAAGGCGAAGCGACCGCGACGTCTCTTAACAGGAATACACTGAAATAAAAGGTCTCGTGTGGGGCATAGCGTTGCACTACCCCAAGTGTTTCACGCCGGAGAATCCCTGCGCAATGCTTAGGATGCAATGCAAGAACGCTCTCGTCCAGAGGGCCTGCAAACGCACCCCATCCACGTCCTCGGGAAGCTCGGCCCTCACCGTCCGGGGCCCATGCCGCTCCCCAACCCCACCGTGAACTCCACCCCCTACTTCCGGGACTCGCCTCCTCCTCTCGCGCCAAAATGCTTTCTCTCCACTCAGCCTCTCCAGCCTGGTCCCCCCCATTCTCCTTCCCAGCCAACGTGGACGTTCGTGCTGCACCGGGCTTCCCAGACGCCGCCGAGGACGCTGGCCCTCGGGGCCGGCTCCTGCGACCCCTCTCGCCGCCTCCACCCCCGACGCGCCCACCACCACCCCTCTCCCCGCCACCTCCCGCTCCCCCCGCCGCCCCGCTCCGCGCCCCTCCCCCCGCAGGTACTCACATTTTTCGTTGCCGCTCGAACTCCGCTTTCTTCTCCTCCTCCTCTCGCTTCTGCTTCTCGTCCAGGCTGCTGCGCTTGCTCACCGTGCGCCCGAAGATGTCGATGCGGTCGGGCGGGGACGACGCGCGCTCCCGGTCCCGCTCGCGCCGGGACACGGCCGTGTTGGTGGAGCGCGAGCGCGAGCGCGACTCCCGCCGCCGGTTCCGTTTACTTTCCCGGGATTTGGAGCGCTTCCGCACGCGCTCCTTGTCCCGAGACCGCGACCGCGACCGGCTCCGCTTCTTGTTGTGTTTGCTGCTCTTGGTGTGTTTGGAGCGGGACGAGCTGCGGCTCCGAGACCGGCCCATCCTTCCGGGAGACGCTGTGACCAACCGCTGGCTTCGGGCCCTGCACGTGCCCGGCTACCCTCGCCTTCGCCTCCGGACTCGGGCTGGTCGTCCTGTGGAGACCGGGGAGAGGGCAGCTGTTACCCAGATGACTTCGTGCCGCTCCCTGAGGTCAACGGCCGCCACGAAGGCCGCTTAAAACCACAAGGCCGCAACGCCAGGAGTTGCTAAGATGGCAGCCGCGGCTGCACCGGCCGCCCTTCCCACAATGCCCCGCGCGGAACGCGCCGTCGCGCGAGCCCCGCCCCCTGACGCTCCTGGCGGAAGGCGTGGCGAGCGTTCCCGAGCGCGCTCGGCTCCTTCCGCCAGCCCCTCTCGGCCTGAGGCGCGGGAGCGCGAGCCGCTGGCCTCTGCTTTAGAGCGCTTTTGCTTTCCGGTAAGATGCCGACAACCCTGAGAATGGGCTTGTCCGGTTTGGGTGCGGTTGAAAGCGCGCCTCCTCACGACCTGACTGCATGGTTTTCTAGGAGCTGGTTTTGTCAGGCGAACCAAAGTTGTGTCAGAGTGACCCTGAGTAGACCCCTTGCTTCTCTGAGCTTAGCTTCCTCATTTTGTGCGGTGGGAAGAACCACCCTTGACGAAGCGGTTCTGAGGCGTCCAGGGTAGGAAAGAGGCGTTGATAAGTGGAAGTCAGTGCTTAGTATGGGGCTTCAAGTGCCAGGCGCTGTCCTCAGCGCTTTGCGTTCCTTAGCTAGCGTTCGGTCCTGATGTCGGGGGTGCGTGCAGAGGTCCACGGGGCAAAGAGGTTGCTCAGGTGGCAGAGCTGGAGAGGGGTTGTACCTAGGGGGCAAAGAACGCCCCTGCGCGTAACCGGTAGGCCCCAGCAAGCGCTAGTCAGGGAAGTGTGGCCCCAGGTGATACAAAAAGCAAATTGTCACTGTCAAGCCCCCCCAAAAGAAGAGGCTAGTTATTATTCACAGAGGCCTTGAAAAGTCAGATGCCTCAATTTTAAAACTGAGTTCAGTAAAAGGCTTAATTCAGGAGAGCTAGGCAGAAGGAAAATTAGCAGTTTAACTTTTAAACAAGCAAAAACCAACTAAAATTTTTAAAAGTTTATTTTTTATTTTTATTTTTTTTCCATTTTAGGTCCATTCCTGCAGCATACGAAAGTTCCCAGGCTAGGGGTCAAATTGGAGCTGGAGCTGCTGGCCTACACCACAGCCATAGCAACACAGAAGCTGAGCCTATGTCATAGCTCATGGGGATCCTTAACCCAGTGAGCGAAGCCAGGGATCGAACTTGCATCCTCATGGATGCTAATCAGATTTGTAACCTGCTGAGCCACAATGGGATTCCTAAAGAGTTTTTCATAATCAATGAAAGAAAGACAACTCAATAGAAAAATGAGGAAAGGATATAAACAATTCACAGAACAAATACAACTGATCCAAAAAAGAACCTGGTAAAAGAATCTAAATCTCACTAATTAGAGAAGTTCAAATTTAAATTTAATAACAAGCATGTGTGTGTGTGTTCACTTAAGATTTACAATTCTTTCAAAAATTACTAATAAGGTATTAAGATGCAGGGGAGATGAGTTAAGATAAACACCCATATATACTGTTGGTAATAGTTTATTACAACATTTTTAGTGTATAATTTGGCCATGTCTCCCAGCATTTTAGGTGTTTACATCCCATGACCCAGCAGTCTCTCTTTCAAGAACTCATTCCACAGGTAGGACCTATATGATATAACAATATGCAAGAATATTCATTGTGGCATCGTTTAGATGGCAAATAATTGAAAAAATCTAATCATTAAAGGGCAAGAAGTTTATGAGGTATCTACAAATATAACACAATACAGATCTATATGGACTGATTTGCAAATATGCCCTTAGTATAATTATGGCAATTAGGTGAGAAAAAAAAAGTTGTAGAAGAATGTGTGGGTTGCAATCTCATCTCCCTCTCTTATTTTTTTTTAAATTTTTGTTTATTTAGAGTTATTTTTGGTCATGACTTTGGCATGTGCAAGTTCCTAGGCCAGGAATCAAACCTGTGTCACAGCAGTGACCCAAGCTGCTGAAGTGATGGTGATGGATCCTTAACCCACTGCACCATAAGGGAACTCCCCAATCTCATTTTTGTTCTTAAGAGCATATTTGTATGGTTATATTTATCTATGTGAATGATAGCAACATATTTCATAGAAGGGTCTAGAATTGAAGAAGCAAGCTGGGGAACTTAGTCTGAAGTTGCTTGCAAAGGAAGTAATCTATTTTATTTAGATCATAAATATATTGGGATTGGTTTTGAGGTAGTTAAGAAACTTTTAAGGGAGTATGGTGTTTATCTCATTCATGTCATATGCTTTGCTGTCCCTGGGGGGGAAAAAAACCTGGAAAAAAAAAGTGCATCAAAGCCACTCAAATTACTAGGGATTATCTCTGAGGATACACTGATGCAATGAGGGACACACACACTTCATTCCACTTTATAATTATCCAGGTCTCAGCACTGCACACTCCCTGAAATTAACTCACCTACAGAGGGAAAAAAAATCAGCATCATGTCAGAATTTTCGCCAGAAACCATGCAAGAAAGAAGACAGGGGGGTGAAGTTCAGTTTTGAAAGAAAAAAAAAAAAAAAAACACTGACCTAGAATTTTGTACCCAGCATTTGTATCCTTCAAAAGTACAGACTTTCTCAGATAAACAAAAATAAAAGGAATTTTGTCACCAGTAGATCCACTTTGCAAGAAATATTTTAAAAAGTTCTTCAGAGAGAAGGAAACGGATAAGTGTCAGAAGTTTGGATCTGTGTAAAGAAGGGAAGAGAGTCAAAGAAGAAATAAGTGTTAGGTTGTTCTCGGAAGCCCTCACCGCTGACAGTGTTGAATGTTACTTGAACTCCAAGCTCTTAGTGCAGATTGATCCATCTCCAATGTTTTGTGTTCAGAGAAAAGGCTCGAAAGGAATCCATCCTCCCCATAGGATTAGTTAAGACCCACAGGAGCCCCTTGATTACTTATGAAAAGACCAGACACAGACCTTCCACATTCATTCTTTGCCTCTTAAATGAGCTGAGCTACTTTGTCCCCAATGATCAATGGGAACAAAATGTGTGTTAGTCAACCTTTGGTGAAGCTTCTCTCCTGCCCCAGGTGGCTGAACTTTGCACATCCTCAGCCTGAGTCAGCAGGCAACCCCTCCTGAGAACCGGCTGGCCCCTGGCAGAACATTCTTTGATCTCCCATCCAGTCATACTCTCCTTCCCCCACCCATCCACAACTGTCTTCCCACCTTATTTACTCCTTTTATAAGAGGAAAACCCATTTTGCCTAATTCTGGAGATGGTTGCAGATCTTCAGGTCAGAACACTACCTACCTCCATGGCCTCCTCCCCCTCCCCCCCTCGCAATCATCCATTTGAATAAAGGCCTCCCCTTCCTAAGTCAGGATTTGTTTCTTATTTGATTGAAATCTTTTCTCTTGCTGGGTTGGCATTTGTTGCGACACCTTTCAAAAAGACTACTCCCCTCACCTCAGCCGAACAAGGGGAATTTTCTCCCTTTTGCACCAGGAAGCTGGTGGGGGGTATCAGAGGTAAGATCCGTGACAATGTGAGGGGTCCTTGCTTAAACTGTTAGTTCATTGTCAGCTTCCAGCACTTTGTTGCAGGCACCGCATAAGCTCCCCTATCTGCTCCTGGCCCCAGTGGCTTCTGCAGGGAGGCTGGTCTGTGTGGTTGTGTTCTCTGTTCTTAACTCTCCCCTGTTCAGGGTGGTTCTTTGTCTTGGGATCTCAATTCTCTGATGAAACTAAGAAAAGTCATTGAGTTTGTTTGTCCAGCTTTCTTTTTTTTTTTTCTTTTTTTTTTTTTTCAGGGCCACACTAAGGAATATGAAAGTTCCCAGGCTAGGGGTCAAATTGGAACTCCAGCTCCCAGCCTACACCACAGCCACAGCAACTCAGAATCCTTGACCCACGAAGCGAGGCCAGGGATTGAACCTGTGTCCTCATGGATACTAGTTGGGTTTGTTTCCGCTCAGCCACAATGGGAGCTCCCTGTCCAGCTCTTCTCTCCTTCCGAGGGATGGAGACATGACTTCACAGTTTTTGTTTTGTCTTTACACTTAAATAATGCTTTAAATTCCCACAAGAATTACACACTAGTAGCCTATGAATTCACCTGTTCTTTTCAGATAACACAACCATTAAAAAATGTGTGTAAGCTGTGTCCCATCTCTGGATTTGTTTTCCCCATTTAATGTGAGCGATCTTCCCCTAAAAAAAAAAAAAAAAAAAAGAATTGACATTTTCCAAAGAGACCCCAAAGTTAAGTGTTTCACTACTAACCTTTGCTAGTTAGCCAAATTTTTTTTGAAAGAGAGGTTTTAAGGACGTTCTTCTCTCCTCTCGTCTTTCATTTAGTGCACAGTTATTACATTAAATGTAAACTCAGCTGTTTTATATAAGTGCCTTTGTGGTGTTTATGGGAAGAGGGGATTAGCATTTATTGCAAATTATCATGCCCCAAGGACTGCTCAGTCCTCAAGCTTTGACACGCACCTGAAGAAGCTCAAGCTCCAACTTAAACGCACATTCTGGCTCAGTTGGTCCAGGGCGGGGCCTGAGGTTCAGCATTTCTCACTGGGTGATGCCCGGGTGCTGGTCTCACTTGCCTCTGTTAATCCGCGTTTACGGGTGAGTCCTCTGAGGTTGGAGATTGGAGAGCATCACAGCTAGTCCGTATTTAGATCCAGCAAAGGGATCCCTGCAGGTAACTCTCCCCTGTGCCCCATAGTCACAGCTATTTGTTTAGATCCTCTTTAGGATACTGTTGTTAGTCGGATTGCACCCTCCCCCAACATACTCAAGTCCTAACCCTGCTCCCGTATGTGTGAATGTGATCGTTTTTGGAAATAGAATCATTTTAGATATAATCAGGTGAAGATGAGCTCAAACTGGAGTGGTTGGGGCGCTAAATCCAATACGATGGATGTAAGAAGAGGAGGGTGACAGGGACACGCAGAGACAGAGAGCCTGGAAGGATGCAGCCAAAGCAGAGGAACCCCAAGGATTGACAGCTGCCACTGGAAGATGGGGAAGGGTCTCCCTAGGGCTTCAGAGAGGATGTGGCTGTGCCCACCTCTTGGTATAGGACATCTTGACTCCATCACTGTGAGACAATAGAGTTGTGTATGTTTTAGGTCTCCAAGTTAGAGTTTTTACAGCAGTCATAGGAGGCGAATAGAAACAACACCATGCCTCGGTTTTCCCTGTCTGAGTGCGTCCAGCTGCATTGTCATCAACACATTCAGTGCTGCTGAGAGCCCGTCTTCACACCAACACAAGCTCTCATCCTGCTCTGTTTGCTTAGCTTAAGAAAACTAGAAAAAATGTTTACATTGTAAGTAAATCAGCCATATTTTACTTTTTTTTTTCATATTGTACCCTAGAGCAGAGAAATCTCCAGTTTGCTTTTTTTTTCAAATACTTTTAAAGGTCTATTTTTCAACGACAACAAAAAAATTTTCTCCACAGGAAAAAATCTTGTATACATATGATTAATTGCTTAGATATTTGCTTGGGAACTGTACTGCTAAGCAAGTGTTTATCATCTGAAAATCTCATGACATTTTAAAAAAGAAAACCGTTTTAGGATTGCCTTATATTTGTTCTTCAAAAAAATCTATGCTGCAGAAAGTTAAAATTCAGAACCAAGTTTTACTTCATTTCTCTTCCTGAATGAAGTGCAGTGTTCTGGCTTTAGTTGGCCTCACACGAAGGTAAAATAGACCAGGAACCAATTTTTCCTCTTTGCTCCCCCTTTAAAAGTTCTTAGTAGCAGGGAACAATAGTGTCCATATTCCTGCTGCTGTGTAACAAACAACCCCAAAACCCAGTGGCATAAAACACCCATTTTATTATGTTTGGAGATTCTGTGGGTCAGGAATTCAGGCCTGTAATGTGGGAATGGCTTGTCCTGCTCTGCAGTGTCTGGGGCTCAACTGGGAAGACTCAGTGGGGGGAAGCAGACGGGGGATGTGATTCAGTGGCTGGAGGACCATTGGAGCCTCAGCTGTCAGCTGTACCACGTACACATGGCCTGGGCTTCCTCACAACTTGGCTGCCTGGTGGCAGCTCAGTGCTGCAAATGTCAGTGACCCAGGAGAACAAGCGAGGCGGGAGCTACCCAGCCTTTTCTCATGTACCTTCAGAAGCTGTGTCACTCACTTCTGCTCCATCCTATTCGGTATAGGTGAGTCACTGAGGTTGGCCCAGATTTAAGGGGAGGAGACATCACCTCTTGAAGTGAGTTCACAGAATGTGCAGAGGTCTAAAAATCTGAGAATTCTGTTGTCACTCAGCGGGTTAAGAACCCAACATAAGGAGTTCCCATTGTGGCTCAGTGGTTAATGAACTGGACTAGTATCCATGAGGACTCGGGTTCAATCCCTGGCCTTGTTCAGTGGGTTAAGGATCCAGCATTTTCTTCCTCCCGTTTCTTTTCAAATACTCATGATCAAATTTTAAAATAAGGATGAAAAACCACATTAGCAACAAGTTCCTTGCTTTATCAGACGCTAAAATGTTTTTTATATATCTAACATTAAGTGGATTTAGGCCAAGTTTAAAGAGACAGATGAATGGGTCAGAATAGAAATGGAAGAACTGTTCTTGCCCCAAACAAAGCCCAGTCCCTGATTTGGGCTAGCTAGTCCCTGAATTAGGTCTAGATCCGATTCCCTCTTACGCCTGCCTTTACCCCCCTCATCTGCACAGTTAATTTTTTCTTTTTCTGGGGTTACCTGATCAGGGTGCAAACATGCTGAATTCGCTTTCATTAAAAAAACAAAACACACACACACACACACAGAAAAACGGGGTCCCTGGTTCCACACACTTCTCCAAGCAGTCTCTGAACACCTATTTCTGTCTCTTGGCTCCGCTTTTATTCTTTTTGCCCTGAACTCTCTTTAGCCAGAAGCCCTGCTCCTCTACTGCCATAGCCCCATCCTTGTTGCCCATGATCTTGAGCTCACAGAACCCAATAGTCCATGTGCAGTCTTGACCTTAGTCACCCCTCAACAGCTTGAAGGAGCAGATCCTTCCTTCCCTCTTAAAATGTTCTCTGTCCTCTGAGGGCACCACACCCCGTCCTCCCTCCCAGCTCACTCCTCTGCATTCTCCTCTCCCCCTGGGCCCTCTGATTATCTTCACTCTCTCCCAGGAGATCCCCCAGGCCCTGCATGCCACCAGGCAGCTAATGACCCTCCCAAACATGTATTTCCAGCCTGAACTCCCCTGAGGTCCAGACCTGCATATCCAACCAGTGTCACTGCTTGCATAGGTATCAAGGATGTCACCCTGAACTCGTTCAAACAAAACTCCCTGATGTTCCATATGGAACTTTCTGTATCCCCTATTTTTCCCACCTCAATTGTTCAGGCCAGCCCCAAATTCCCTCCATTCCCCTCATGTCCAGCAAATCACCGAGTCCTATGAGCTCTAACAGCTTCATAGCTTGAATCTGATCCCCTCTTGGTACCTCCAGCCTTAGTCTCTCTTGGATGACTCCAGTGCTTCTTACCTGGCCTCCTGGTCCTGCTGCTGTATCTCTTGGTCAGTTTTCCACACGGCTGTAAAGGTGCCGATTTAAGTAATGTAAATCAGCCCACACTCCCTAGGTAAAGAATCTTCATTCACGGCCTGCAGTGAGCCCCAGTCTCTGAACTTCTGCTTGTAAATGTCGGTCCAGCTGCTTTGGCCTCTTTGCTCTTCTCCACCAAATAACAAACCTGATTCTACCCCAGGGTCTTTGCACCTCCTGTTGCTCTATCCCCAGACTTTCACAGGTTTACTCCCTCAGTACCTTTGGGGATCCCTTTTATTGTTCATGTTGCTTTTGCTTTCAGGTGTCTGTCAAACATCAGTCCTCAGACTCCTCTCCGACCACTTTTGCTAACATAGCTCTGCTGTCCTCCTTTCCATGCCATCTCTCCACAGCGTGACTATGCGTCATTTCTCTTCCTGCTGATTGCAGTTTCTTCATTGTCTGCCTGCGACTTGAACAAAAGCTCAAAAGTCAGGGACCATGTCCATCTCACTCAGTGCTATGTACTTTGTGCCTAAAACAGTGCCTAGGACATAGTATTTGCTCAGTAAAATTTGGTGGCATGAATAAATGAATAAAAATTCAGAAACAAACTGATTTTTATATAAAGATTTGTTTTACAATGAAAGTGGTATTATGTAATAGTGGATAAATCATTAATGTTTATTTATTGGTATTAGGATAACTAGCTAACTTACCATCTGGGAAAAGATAAATTTTACGTCTTGCTTCTTTGTAAATAAATAGGTAAATAAATATGATGAATTATAATTGTAAATTTATGTTGGAAATTTATGTTTTTATGTTTTGTGCTCTCTGGCACGCATTTTCTTTTTTTTTATTTACATTTTAAACATTTGAAGATAGAAAACAAAACTATACTAATGCTTTAACAATATACATTTTCTCACATGTATATTTTGGATGATTGTTTAAACATGACCCTGAGGAAAAAGTGTTAGGAGAAAATATTACTGAATTTTAATAAATAAGAACTTAAATCTTCCTATGACAAATCTTTAGAAACAATATTCAGAATTAAATGACCTGGTAAAAAAGATTTCAACATATGTTACAAAGACCAATAGCCTTAATATATACAGTGAGCATATAAATCAGTAAGAAAAGTGAATATCTCAGGAGGCAAAGGGCATGAATAAATACTTCACTAAATAAAGATAAATATTAACTTTTTCACTTATAATTAAAGGTATACATTTAAACAATATAATCCTATTTTTCTCTTATCATATAATGAACATTTTTTTAAATGCTAAAGTCAATTTTTGTTTTGGTAGGGGGAAATGAGTTCCTACACACAGCAAGTTTAAACTAGAACAACTTTTCTGGATAGTAACTTACACTGCTAAAGCTTTTTTAAAAATACAAATCAATCAAACTCAAATTTATGCTTCTTAGAATTGTGTTTGTAACGTAAAAAAATTGGAATACAATATATAAATCAAAAAAGGGGTTATAATATTATATCCATAAAAGGAATGTAATGAAATCACTATGAAATCATTATATAGATATGTAATACTCATACAGAAAGGTCTAATATTTAGTAAAAAAAATTATGCATGTTGAAAAGCACAAAACATAAAAATAGTAGTTGGTACATTTGCTTTATTTTTTATCAATTAATATGTAAATATGCTCTTGTTGAAAATATTCAAATAATATGGATAAAACATCTCTCTTGGCATTTTCTTTCCCAAAGATAATATCTATTTATTTGTTGCATGTGCCTTTAAATTTTTTCTTATGCTTATTGAATATATTATTTTGTTTATTTTATATATATATATATATATATATTTTTTGCCTTTTCTAGGGCCGCACCTGCAGCACATGGAGGTTCCCAGGCTAGAGGTCTAATCGGAGCTGTAGCTGCTGGCCTACGCCAGAGCCACAGCAACACGGGATCCGAGCCAAGTCTGTGACCTACACCACAGCTCATGGCAACGCCAGATCCTTAACCCACTGAGCAAGGCCAGGGATGGAACCCTCAACCTCATGGTTCCTAGTCGGATTTGTTAACCACTGAGCCACGACAGGAACTCCATATTTTGTTTAATTTTTTGAAGGACTTAACCATTCGTCTTGGAGTTTTTTTCTTGTCAGTACATACAGATTTACCTCATGCTTTGAATGCTGTATACCATTCCAGAATACACGTGCAGGATTGTTATTGAATTATTTCCCTTTAATAATTCTACTTCTTCACCCAACAAAAGCATATGTGCCTGCACCATGCTAGGTCCTGTAGACAAAGCAATGACAAGAAGACAGGGCACCTGGCCTCAGAAGCCACTCTACTTGGGATGTTCCATTTGGGGACTAGAATTGGAGGATCCCAGAGGCCTGATTCAAGTTTATTGCCTTTTCCAAAAAAAATTAAAGTTCTTTTTTTCTGGTTCTCCAACCTCCTGGAAACTGCCTCTGCAAAAGTCCTTCTCATACAAATCCTGCTTTGATAAAAAAAGCCTATACATCTCTGACCGGCAGCACCACCAAAACCAGTGCCACTGGCTCATTAACACCTTCTTTCTGGTAACCCTGAATGTGGTGTGTGTTTGCAGAGGGAAGGAAGGCTGGGGATGGGGTCAGGGGAAAAGGCATGGGGCACGGAGAAGGGTAGCACCAGCGGCCTTTGAAAGCCTGGCGCATGGCAGGAAACATTTTTTTTCAAGATTCACCTGTGTGATATCTGAATGCTAGAGCAAAACCCGAGGCTACCCGGTAATTGAAGTATGATTTCTCTTATTTGCTTGGATGAATATGGACTCCAGCTCATTTTCAAATGACTGACTTTTCTTGCAGTTGCTTAAGTTTGTTTCATAAAAGTTGGTTCCACCTGATAGTGACAGGATTGAAATGCAAAGTCATGCGTGCTTAGGGGCAATTTATATCTGGGGAAAGTCGTTATTATTTTTGCCTCAACCGGCTATATATCATGCTGGGCACTCCTACTGCCAAGAGTCTGAGATCATTTTATTTTAAATGTGGGGCCCCTTGGTTGGTCTCTGCAGGCGTGGGGGTGGCTGTGTGGGTGGATATGTGCGTGTGTGCTTTTGTGCGCATTTATTTTGAAAACGTAGGAGTGGGATTAAAAGCAAAACTTTATCTCAGTTGAGAGGAATAAGATTTATCGTTACTATTGCCCAGACCCCTTTCTCATTTCCACAATTAGAACCCCCAAAGAAGGATAGAAAATTCATCTTAATACAAAGGGATAAGCAATAAACACGCACAAATAGTGGGGAATAAACAATGTCAGATGAGTGATGAACTCAGCATTTTTACAAGTTGGAACCTGAAAGCAATATGGTAACTAGTTGTTTTTGAACAGGGATGGAATTTGGAATCTTTCTAAAGATTTCTAGAAGGGGGTATCAAGAGGTAAGCCAAAGGAAGCAGCAGATGTGGTGGCAGATAAGGGACAGGCCCGGGCTGGAAAGGGAGGAATGGTTGAAAGTCTATATAGAGCAGTCACATCTGCCACCAGGCACCGGCCCCCAGATGTTTGCAGGAGGCCATTGGAGGCAGTGGGGATGGTGGAAATAGGAAAGATGGAGACAAATATTTTATGACAGAAACATGAGTAATTTACGTTACAGCCACATGTGATTTTGTTCATAATGTAACTTTTTTTGGATTAAGGAACTAGTTGTTTGCTTTTACTTTAAGCATGTGAGGTATGTTGGGTATATTGTGCATATGTTGTGTGTGTGTATGGTGTGTTTTGTATGCTGTGGTGTGTCTGGATATTGTGTGGTATGTTTGTTTTGTGTGTGTTAAGTATATTATGTGTGTTGTGTGTGTTGTGTGTCAGTATGTGGGATATGTGGAGTGTGTATGTTGTGTGTGAGTATGTGGAGTGGAATATATTATATATGTTCTGAGTGTTGTGTATGTGGTATGTGTGGTGTGTGTGTTGTGTGTGTGTGGCATCTACAGCCTTAGCTCTTCTACAAGGGCATTCTTTTCATTTTAATCAATCCTCCAACTTTCCCTAAAAGCTCTATGCACAATTTCAGTTTCTTAATATGTACCTTGATTGAAATATATTTTTCATTCTTTCTTCCTGTGATTTATTCAATAAGGAAACACAGGCCCTGAATGAAGCATTAGACCAGATGGACTTAATAGATATTTATAGGACATTCCATCCAAAAGCAACAGAATACACATTCTTCTCAAGTGCACATGGAACATTCTCTATTTTTTTTTATTTTAATGATTTTTTCCCCATTATAGCTGGTTTACAGTGTTCTGTTGATTTTCTACAGCAAGGTGACCCAGTCACACATAGATGAGTACATTCTTTTTCTCACATGATCAGGCTCCATCATAAGAGACTAGATAGAGTTCTCAGTGCTATACAGCAGGATCTCATTGCTTAGCCATTCTAAAGGCAATGGTTTGCATCTATTAACCACAAATTCTCAGTCCATCCCACTGCCTCCCCCTCCCCCTTGGCAACCACAAGTCTGTTCTCCAAGTCTGTTCTCCTTCTGTGGGAAGGTTCATTTGTGCCATGTATTAGATACCAGATATAAGTGATATCATATGGTATTTGTCTTCCTCTTTCTGACTTACTTCACTCAGTATGAGAGTCTCTGGTTCCATCCATGTTGCTGCAAATGGCCAGCCTCAAGCCTGCCCTCTCCATGATGTCCTCCTTGATTTTACCTGTCCTTGTCTTCTGCGCCTTTCGCTTGTACTGCTCCAGTGCTTAGCCTATGTGGCCTAGGATTGTTGTCTTACTTTAAGTGAGTGTATTTTCTGTCTACCTTGGACCTGTGTCCTACATTTTTGTTTTATTATACTAATTTCTACATAAATACATGAGCCATATTCATTTTACCTGACTTCACAACAATTTGACTGTAGAAAAGCGTGGGAGGCAGTTTTTAGGAGGCAGGGGTGGACTGCCAATCATAGGAAGTATAATTTTACATTCATCCTTTTACAGTTTATTCCTGTATATGTCTGTGCTCATATAAGATTTAACTTTGGGGAGTTCATATGCTTTTTTAACAGGAAAGTCACCAACAGACTTTTTTCTCTTTTTTTTTCTTTTTTCTTTTTTTCTTTATTTTGTCTTTTTTTGTCTTTTTAGGGCCGCACCCATATGGAGGTTCCCAGGCTAGGGGTCTAATTGGAGCTATAGCACCAGCCTATGCCACAGCCACAACAACACCAGATCCAAGGCGCGTCTGCGACCTATACCACAGCTCACGGCAATGCCGGATCCTTAACCCACTAAGCAAGGCCAGGGATCAAACCCACAACCTTATGGTTCCTAGCCGGATTCAGTTCCGCTATGTCATGACAGGAACTCCTATATATAATTATTCTTAATGGCTGTGAAGAAATTACAAAATTACCATAGCTTATGTAACAATCCCTCATTTAGGCTGTTTAGGCATTTATGCTATTTATGTTTTTACTATTTAAAAGAATATAGTGAAGCTAAATGTAGTTAGATACCTCTTTTTTTTTTTTTTTTTTTTTTTGGCCAGTTTCTTTCTTTGGTGTAGATTGCAAGAGGTGAACTGACTTAGTCGAAAGGATGCCTTTTTAAAGACTTGGCAGGCGCTTGCCAGGTACCCTCTGAGGGTTTTGCCTTCCCACGGGGGGCACTTGGAAGTGTTCATTTCACTGACTGTCAGCCACATCAGGTACCATCTTTTTCATGTTTGCAAACTGGTTGGTGAGACTATGGTTTTTCTTTTCCTTTTCCATTGATTTGTGTGTTTTGATAACTAGTGAGGGGGAATACGTTTTAATGTTCAGTGACTTAGTATCAGATGTTAAGGAAGTGAAATTCATGAATCTGGATGAGTGACAGGGTGTTGAGTGGGGAAAGCCTCCAGGGGCCTGGGGAGCTGGGCTCTGGGAATTGGGATCTCAAGGAACAGTAAGAGAGATGCACGAGCGGGCCTTGGGAGACATCGGCTGTGAAGAACCCCCTCCGGGCAGGGTGAGTCAAGGTCCTCGGAGGACACTCAAATGGAGAGTTTCAGTGGGCGGTTTAATACATGGGAGGGTGCAAAAATCTGGGGCTGGAAGTACGATGTAGGAATCACGAGCACACGGGTCTTGGCAAAGATCAGTGGTGCAAATTTAAAAAGTGTCTCACTGCTTTACAACTTTACTAAATCTTTTTTTTTTGGCTGCATCCACAGCATCTAGAAGTTCCCCAGCCAGGGATTGAACCCGTGCCACAGCAGTGACAACACCCGGCCCTTAACCACTAGGTCACCAGGGAACTCCACAGCTTTACTAAATCTCAAATAATACCTTCTTTCGTTTTTTTGGTCTTTTTTTCTTTTTACAGCCGCACCAGTGGCATGTGGAAGTTCCAGGGCTAGGGTTCAAATCTGAGCTGCAGCTGCAGGTCTACGTCACAGCCACAGAAACACCAGTTCTGAGCCACATCTGCCATGGCTTGTGGGGGATCCTTAATCCACCGAGTGAGGCCACGATTGAACCCACATCCTCATGGACACTACGTTGGGTTCTTAACCCGCTGAGCCACAAGGAAACTCCCTTCTTTCACTTTTTTGACTCTTAAAAAGTGAGAGGAAAAATCAGGACTTGTCTGCTTTTTTGCCATACTCTCCCACTGGCCCTCACAAAGCTGCTTCCTTGCATCCTCCTTTCATGCCCACCCTTGGATGAATGCCCCTCACCCCTCTAGGTGAACTGCTGTCAGTCTTTCCCAAATCTTACTTTCCAGTGAACATCTCAGTCAAAGGCGATTCCAATAGAGGTGGCTGTGGAGGATGAGCCCTCAAGCCGCCCCTGGGCTTTGAACCCAGGCTAACTCTTGCAGTAAGAGGCATCCGACAACTTTTGTGCCAAGTGCGGGATTCCTCCGCCACCCTCCCTCTGACCACCTACTTCCTCGGTGCTCTCAGCTGCTGCCCCTTTGGCTCCACCTCCTGATTCTAACCCCATCCTGTCCCGGCATCGTCACTGCCACGAGCCTCTGCAGGCCTCTGTGCGTCCTGATGGACTCTGCTCCCTGTCCATCCCGCTGCAGCTCCCAGGCCCGCCTTTGTACCTGGCCATCTGGCGAGTCTCCTGCTGAGCATTCTGGCCTCCCACAGGTTGTGTAGACGCATAACTCCTAAGGATGCTCTCTCATGGAGTGGTCCTGAGGGTTTCTTGACCCCTTCCCAGCCCTGTGCAGACTAGGTGGCAGTTCCTAATGTGCTCACTTCTTGGTCATCACCTGTACCACTCACTCTCTTCAAGCTCACTTGCTCTGGTCCCTTCAGCAGTTCCCACCTCACCCCAGAACTCCACTTCTTTGACCTTACCACTCCCTTCTCAACTCTGATTTCTTCATTCCTTCCCTTGCTAACATACTCAGTTCTCTTACCCTTTTGCCTCTGCTGTAATGTGACAAAATTCTGACTCTGATTAGAGCCACCCTCCAGCCCTGGTTAACCCCTGGACCCAGCCCTCCAGCTCTTCTGTTGCTTCACCTACTAGGAGTCACAAGTTACCTGGGAAAATTATACACCACGTGGAAGGGTTTCCATGAAAATTCACGACCACCAGCCCTTAACACTCCCTCATGGTTCTGCTACATTCTCCAAAATATCTCCTGCTTTTCAACTCTTCTTGGAATTTTTAGGCCCCATCTCTCCCCTGCCCTCTGTTTTAGCCTCCAATCTCGACCTCCAAGCTGCCGAGATGGGAAATCCCTCCTTGTCCCTTGAGTAGAACTACACACCTATCTGTCCCCACATCTTGTCACAGGAGTGCGATGGGGCTGCTCTTTTTCAAAGGCAAGCTCTTTCCTTTATGGTCTGTACCGTCCTCCCCCTCCTGCCTGCTCTAGGCTTTTATTTCTGCTGTTACTCCACCTCTCTCTTTTCATTATCTGTTTTGCCTTCGTCCCTGGCTCATCCCTGTGGGCTGTTTTGTCTCCATCTTTAAAAGGACCTGTCATGGACCTGCCATCCTCCTCTAGCTGCAGCACCATTTCTTTGTTGTTTCACAGCAGAACTTTTGGAAAACAAGTTGTACATGTTTTGCCGTACCTTTCTCAATCGCTGTTTATGTTTCACTTAAAAAATTTTTAAATTGAAGTATAGTTGATTTACAATATTGTGTTAGTTTCTGGTACAGCAAAGTGATTCAGTTATATATAATTCTTTTTCATTATAGGTTATTACAAGATATTGAATATAGTTCCCTGTGCAGTAAAGTAACAACTTACTGTTTATCCATTTCATATGTAGTAGTTTGTATCTACTTTTCACTTTTTAAAATGTGAGATAGGGAGTTCCCTTCATGGCTCAGTGGTTAACAAACCCAAGTAGGATCCATGAGGATGTGGGTTCTATCCCTGGCTGCGTTCAGTAGGTAGGTTGAGGATCTGGCATTGCCGTGAGCTGTGGTGTAGGTCTGTGGTGTAGGTAGCTGTGGTGTAGATTCTGCATTGCTGTGGCTATGGTGTAGGTAGGCAGCTGTAGCTACGATTAGACCCCTAGCCTGGGAACTTCCATATGCTGCAGGTGTGACCCTAAAAAGCAAAAAAAAAAAAAAAAGAAAAGTGAGGTATTGTGAAATATATTATGCATTCAAGAGTATATAAAATAAACATATTTGTTATATATATACTTACATATGTTATCTATATAAACATATAATATGACATGAATATTTCTATAAATATTAGATATATTTAGGTATTCCCATTGCGGCTCAGCTGGTTAAGGACCCAGCCTGGTCTATGTGAGGATGTAGGTTCGATCCCTGGATTTGTTCAGTGTGGCCGTAAGCTGTGGCAAAGATCACAGGTGAGGCTTGGATCCGGAGTTGCTATGGTGTAGGCTGGCAGCTGCAGCTCCAATTCAATTCCCGGCCTGGGAATGTCCGTATGCCACAGGTGTAGCCCTAAAAAGAAAAAAAAAAAAAAAGGTGTTTGCTTACCTCGAGGTCATAAACATCTTTCCTATTTCCCTTAATGTTTCAAAAATTTGCCTTTCACATCTAAGCTTTAATTTATTACCCAAATGTGAAATGAGGAAAATGCTCCAGTTAAAATACAGAGATTAGAATTTTAGAAGTCCAATTACATGGTTAAATTGTCAATGTCTAAAATTAATCAATAACTAAAAAATAACCAAAAAGATAAAATTAATCAAAAACTTTATCCTACACCTGGAAAATATAAGGACTTAGAAGTTTCATTTTTTAACTTGTTTTTCTATCAGTCCCTAGTGTTGTCTTACTTTGCCAGTTTTCCTATTTGTTTATTTACTACCATTTTGCCCTTCACATCTTTATCTCAGGCATTCCATCTGAATCACTGTTTTCTGCCTCTAGACTTTCCTGTCTTGACGGACTGCCAGTGGCAAATGCTCAGTCTTTGAACATGATTTTACTTCGCCCTTGTTCTTAAAAGACAGCTTCACTAGAGTGCAATTTTAGGTTGATAGTTGTTATTTGACAGTATCATTCTTTTGTCTTCTGATTGCCATTGTTGCTGTTGAGATGTTACCTGTAAGTCTAGTTGCCACTCCATTAAGAGTAGTCTTGTCTTTTGTTTTTCTGGTTTTTCACTTTCAATCTCTCTCTCTCTCTCTTTTTTTTGGCAGCACCCAAGGCATATGGAAATTCCTGGGCCAGGGTTCAAATCTGAGCTGAAGCTGTGACCTATTCTGCAGCTTGGCAATGTTGGATCCTTAACCCCATGTACCAGGCTGGGGATCAAACCTGTGTCTCAGCAGTGACCTGAGCTGCTGCAGAGACAACACTGGACCCTTAACCTGCTGTGCCACAGTGGGAACTCCTCAATCTCTCTCTTTTAAATAATCTGCTTTTCTTGGAGTTCCCTGATGGCTCAGCAGGTTAAGGACTGGGTTCAATCCCTGGCCTGGGAACTACCACATGCTAGGTGTGCAGCAAATAAAATAAAATAAGATAAAAATCTGTTTTTCTTTTTGTCATTGGTGTCCTTCAGCTTTTCTATGATGTGTCCAGGTATGGATTTCTTTTTTTTTCTTTAATTTACCATAGTCGGTACTTATCGAATGCCTGAATATATGTACTGATGTCTTTGTGGAAAGTTCTCAGGAACTCCGTCTCCAGACACTGCTTGTTCATCACGCTCCCTCTCTCCGTTACTACAGACACGCTGACTAGTCACATGCCAATCTTCACAATGCCCTCCCATTTCTCTTTACTTCCTGTTCACATTTCACAGGAAGTGTGAGCCGAGCTGGGAGGTGCAAGAATATTCCAGAGGGAGGGGCACGGGCTTGGTGGAAGAAGGCTGAGAGAAGGCTTGTGTGCTGAAGCTCTCAGACTGAGGGGAATGTGGAGATGAAGCTGGGGATGTAGGAAGGAGCAGCTCGTTGAGGGCCTTTGGCTAAAAAGCAGTGGAAACCATCTCGGGGATAAAGTGGTGGTAACAGAGTCAGATCAGTGTCTCAGAAAACCCACTCCGCTTTTGGACCAGAGAATGGATGGAATGAGGGCCAGACAAGGAATCGGGCCTGGATGAAGGAGTCTTGTGTCCAGGGCAGAAAGATGAGCTTGTTCTCAGTTGGTGCTTTGAGGGGAAGAGAAAGGAGCAGAGGGAGGGATATTTAGGAGGCGAAAATCAACAGAGCTCTGTGTTTGGGCAGTTCTGGCGAGGACCGTAGGATGGACAGAAGTATGGAAATACCAGAAGTCACAATTTCAGACTCTACAGCTAGGGGATCTCATGTCATCAACTAAGAACCACTTGAAATATAAAGACATTTCATAACCGTGAATTTCCTCATCCCGTTTGTTCAATCACGCTCCAGGTGGCTTTCTCCTCTCTCCCCAAACTTCCAGCACCCTTTCTGTTCTCTCGGTCTCCTGTCCACCTCCCTTTCCTTCGCCCATGCTTCTAATTCTGGGCCAACGAAGAGCCATCAGAAGAGAATTTCCACCGGCCTCCATCACCACCCCGGCCCTCCTGGCCTATGAATCTATTCACCCAGAGTCTGTGTTTTCCCAAATTCCCAGCGGTGTGTTACCCCCAGGCCACACCCTCTGCTTGTGCTCTGGCCGCCCCTCCATGATCCCCTCCAGCCTCCTTTCTCTTGGCGGCATCGTGTTTTCTACTCTCTAGATTATCCCTCTCAGCAGACCATGACGTCATTCTTTCCATTTAGAAATGACCCCGCTGACCCTGTGCACCTATCCAGCTGTAGCTCCACTGCTCTGCTCCCATTAACAGCAGCACTTCTCGGAAGAGCTGTCTACACCCACTGTCTGCAGCTGCTCCCTTCCTGTTCTCTTGAACACACTCAGTGAGTTTCACCACCCACTGCCATTAGGGTCATGAGTGACCATCAGGTTGCTAAATCAACATGGACTGTGGCCACTGACTGAAGACTCGGCATCACTGGCCTCGAGGCAGGACAAACCCCTGTCTTTACTCCCACACCTCCCCATGGGCACATTTCCCGGGAACTACATTCTTGCTTCATTTTTCCTCCTGTTCCGTCCTGCTTCCTGGACTCCCCTTCTCCCAAGGTCACTGTCTGAGTCGACCTCTTGAACAGATTTCCTGTCTAGCAACTCAGCATAAGACAGCTCCTCTGGGCCTCATCACTGGGTGTTCAGAGAAAGACGGCCCACATCTGTGTCAAATACGAAACCTTCCGAACTCTCCCAATTAACCTTTGCCAAGACACCAGTCTATTGCATGTCTGCTATTTTCGGAGCTAGTTAAGAAGTTCTGCTCAGGTCCTTCTGTCTTCCTGACCTTGTTCAGATGAGGATATCTTGCTATGAAGATTATAACTAGCCTCTAGCGCAGTGCCCAATAGTTAACAGATCTGGCCCGTGGAAGGTATTCAACGCTTATATCTGAATGAAGGAAAAACTGATGGACTTTGCCCATTGGCCTCGTGTTGTCGTTGTTCTGGCTGGTATCTTCTGTCCTCTAAGATCTGGAACCTCGGGCAGATGCTACCTTCTGTTTCCACATAAACAGGACATAGACTAAAAAGACAAAGCTTTTCTTCTAAAAGACAGGCTCCTTGAGCATGCACAAAAGGTCTGGCACAGATGTTTTCACAGAATAGTCTCTTAGCAAATTGTACTTTAAAATGTCTAAGAACCTTGTGGGCTGGAAGAAATCTGAATGGCCATTTATTCCAGCCACTTTTTGTTTGTTTTGGCCACACTTGCAGCATATGGAAGTTCCAGTGTCAAGGATCAAATCTGAGCTGCAGCTGCGACCTGTGTCACAGCTGTGGCCACACCAGGTCCTTAATATGCTGCACCACAAGGGAACACCTCCAGCCACTTGTTTCAGTCTTTCCATCTTGTGATGAGGTTGCCTAGGTGTGGACCCAATGCAGGCATGCAGTAGGCTTTGGTAAACCCATTTTTTGGTAAGCTTGTTTATCTTGGGATGGCTCTGCCTGGTAAAATTCTTTTCTTTCCTATCCTGGCATCACGGGGCCTTCTAATTCCCATTCAGTGGTCTCAATTCTACTGACTGGGGGAATATTAAACATATCTTACTCCTCTTTCACAGGATGGCCATTCAGATTTTTGAAAGTAATTATTATGTTTCCTCTGTTTCTTTCTTTTTTTTTTGGTCTTTTGTCTTTTTTTTTGTTGTTGTTGTTGTTGTTGTTGTTGCTATTTCTTGGACCGCTTCCGCGGCATATGGAGGTTCCCAGGCTAGGGGTCGAATCGGAGCTGTAGCCACCGGCCTACACCAGAGCCACAGCAACGCGGGATCCGAGCCGCGTCTGCAACCTACACCACAGCTCACGGCAACGCCGGATCCTTAACCCACTGAGCAAGGGCAGGGACCGAACCCGCAACCTCATGGTTCCATGTCGGATTCGTTAACCACTGCGCCACGACGGGAACTCCTCCTCTGTTTCTTTTATGCATATTTTTCTGTCCTCAAAACCCAACCCCTCTACCATACTCTGATTCCATCTCCTCTGGCTTCTCAAGGATTTCTGTTCCCTCTCTCTTCTCCACTATCGATTTCTCCCTGCCTAATGCTTCCTTCCCATTAGAACCAGAAATAATCTGGGATAGTATTTCCCAACTCTGACAGATTTGACCTCCCTCCTTTTTTATAACAAATATTTTGCAGTATTCTCTTTCCGTTCTAAAGTGGAATTCATCAACAACATAACTTACACCTAGTAAAATCTTACTAAAATGTCTTAACCATAATAAAACAGAGCATTAAAAGGAATGCAGTTATAATGGGGAAATTGATGTTAATATGCAGATGTTTGGGCTGTGTGGTAGGTAGCTTCTTAAGTGGCTCCCAGTTGAATTATCCCTTTGTACACCCCTTCTCCTTGAATGTGGGGCGGACCAAGCAACTCTCTTCTAATGAACAGAACACAGTAAAACCATGGGATGGCACTGCCAAGCTTACATCGTAAACCCGGTGACTTCCATCCTCTGTCTCTCTCACTTTCTCTCTGGCTTTTGCTCATTCTGGTGAAGCAAGCAGCTGTATCAGGAGGATCATGTTGCAACAAACTCTGTACAGCCTCTGGCCCATTGCCAGTGAGGAACTGAGGCCCTCAGACCAAAAGCCTGCATGGCCCTGAATCCTGCAACAACCCCATGAGTAAGCTTAGAAGTGGGTCCCTCCTGTGATATCTTGATTGCAGTCTTATCAGAGACCTTGGTCCAAGAGGAACCAGCTGAGCTGTACCCGGGTTTTTTTTTTTTTTTTTTTTTTTTCAGGGCTGCACCCAAGGCATGTGGAGGTTCCCAGGCTAGGGGTCAAATCGGAGCTGTTGCTGCGGGCCTATGCCACAGCTACAGCAACGTGGGATCTGAGCCGAGTCTTCGACCTACACCACAGCTCACAGCGACGCCAGATCCTTAACCCCCTGAGCGGGGCGAGGGAGCAAACCCACAACCTCATGGTTCCTAGTCGGATTTGTTTCCATTTCACCACAATGGGAACTCCTATACCCGGATTTTTGACCCTGAGAAATGTGAGATAATAAATGTTGTTCTAATCCACTGAATTTCAGGGTAGTGAACTACTCAGCAGTAGAAACCAGCTCTCCATGGGGAAGTGGTCAGAGATTTGCATCTTCTTCTAGGGAATCGTTTGGATTTATGGGAAGTAAGATCAGACATCGTTCTGCACAGAAAGTCTAGGGATGGGAAGGAGCAGAGACCTGAGGGGACACCGATTAAAAACCAACATTAGATCGCAGACTAGTTTTAGGAAAACCACAGTTACTCCAGTGTTGACAAAAGCCATCCCTTTCATAGCCAAGCAAACTTCACACCCCATATTCAAAATTTAAAAATGTAATGAACAGCAAGATTCTTGATGTTTTACTTCCCTGGACAAGCACAGTGATTTGTTAATAGAAACTAAATGTTTTTCTGGACAAATGCTATAATCTTTTAAAAAATGCCTATTATCAGTACTCTTTGAAATAGGTCACCTCCCCCTTAAATGTGCTGCCTTTGACTATAGGGGCATTTTTTCCTTCTCTCCTGGGCATTGGGATGTCCCATCTTCCCTATTTGACCGTCCGAGGTCCCTCCTTCCCTGATGACCCTGGGGAAAATCTTGGAGGGGCTTCATAGTCTGTGGTCCTTTTCTCACAAGGGTGTAAAATAAGAGGATAAGGGAAATATCCTTAATTGAACTGCGTAAGTTGATAACAGGTCAGGACAGTTAAAGTAAAAATAAAATGAGGAAGTTGGGTAAGTCTTATAAATGAGTCCAGCTTTGTTTACTATTTCTTTTCTTTCTTTCTTTCTTTTTTTTTTGTTTGTTTTTGTTTTTTAGGGCCACACCCACTGGCATATGGAGGTTCCCAGGCTAGGGGTCCAGTCGGAGCTGTAGCTGCTGGCCTACACCAGAGCCACAGCAATGCAGGATCCGAGCCTCGTCTGCAACCTTCACCACAGCTCATGGCAATGCCGGATCCTTAACCCACTTAGCGAGGCCCGAATCGAACCTGCGTCCTCATGGATGCTAGTCAGATTCATTTCCGCTGTGCCACAACGGGAACCCCTCTTTACTATTTTTAAATGCAGGGACAAAATAATTTTCTTTGTTGTGATATGGGTCAGGGTGGCAAAGATATTACAGAAAATAAATGTCCTCTTTGCTACCTACCTCACTGTAGAGTGTACAGTCAGGCTTATTTTTGGATGAGATCTATGGAAATTATGCAGGATTCCGAGCTATCTTCTTTTTGCAAGCGACCCTGTGCAAGGTAGGGTGTCTGACATCCCTGTCTCTCACCTCTAAATGCCAGTAGCCCCCCTGTAATAATTGTGACAATCAGAAATACTCCCACAGATTTTTAAAAATCCCTTCTGAGTGGTGGCACCCCCACTGAAAAATCACGGCTCTATTATTTCTTTAAAATTCATCGTCCAGTCCTGTCAACTCAACTGTCAAAACAAACCCTGTCATTCGCAGTGCGATTAAGTCCCTGTGCAAGACTCCACCCTCAGCTCAGGAAAGGCATCTGAGACTTAGCCCAAGTCAATCAGTGTGTTCTATTCATCTGATGACAATGGTTGGTTTAGGGTCCACGACCCAATCAGAGCCGATGACATGGAATGGAGCTTTGGCTTAATACCTGGGGAGAGATTCCGATTCCCAGCCAACATGAGTGATGGAGGTTGCAGTCATTTTCCATCTGGTAGAGCTATCGTAAGAAGCAGTCCAGTGGCGTGCAGAGTTGGCGCTGGGTCCCCCGTGGGTGATTCTTTCCAGGCTGTAGGGACTGCGAGATTTGGGAAGGAGGAAACTGTATTTCTGCTTTATGGGACGGGGGTACGTAAGAGCACGGCCAAGGAAGAACTCGGGTGTGCAATCTGCCATCTCAATGCTCTCCTAGACTCTCCTCATCGCACTGCCCTGATCCCCGAACCAGTTCTGTTGTTTCCAAGGCTACAACCTACGCCCATAGTGGAGGGGAGAAAAAGCAGGGTCGACACACAGGTGCACGGGAGCGCCTTCCCAGTCCCGATCATGTTCATTGTCTGTCTCTCCCGCTAGAATACAGTCTTCATAAGGGCAAGAGCTCCCACCCATGTTGTTCACTGCTGTGGCCCTGATGCCTAGGACAGCCCTGCTGAGAGAGGAGGAAAGGTAAGTCTTGCTTTCCTGGTTTTCTGTATTTGCCACCTAAACAGTATTCATTGCTGTCTACTCCCTTTCTGTTTTTTAAGTTTTTATCATGGAAAAATTGTAAATACATATCAAGTAGATAATTCATAAATGAGTCTCCTTGGACCCGCTACCCAGCTTCATAATTGGCACGGCCAATCCAGTGGCGTGTTTACCTGCCTCCACTCTTCCTCTGCCCCTCGTGCTAGATTCCAGCAAAGCAAATCCCAGGAGACTTCTACACCCTCCTTTTAGCTGCTCTTTTCTGATTTCAGGGATGTATTTCCTCACTGATTATCTCTTTCCTTTCCAGCCACCCCTCCTTAGTCTCCGATCTTGTGAGGAGCTCTGGAGCCAGGATGGGGCTTTGGAGTTGTCCCCTGTTGAGGGCAGGGGGATGGGTCTTTAAATCCCCCTCTACTCATAGACCCATCACTGGGTCAAGGTTGCTCCCAGGGGGGCCATGAACTTGGGTGAAATTGTCTTCAGCTGAGGTCGGGTAGCTCTGTACAGCACGGTATCCATGTCTGTCTACTCCTTATGTGTCATTCCTGCTACCTTCCTAGGACAGTCCCGGGCACGGCTTTCCCAAGGCTTTGCTTGGTCTCTTTTCTGTGGATGTAACAAGAGGAGGGTTAATGGGATGTGCCTTGGTCCACCTGCACTGCTGTAGCAGAATACCACAGGCTGGGTGGCTCAGGAACCACAGAAATCCATTTCTCACAATCTGTGGACACTCAAGATCTAGGTGCCCACAGATCCCACTTCCTGGGTGCCAGATGGCTGGCTTTCGCCGTGTCCCCAAGTGGCAGAAGGGGCCAGAGGGCACTAATTCCATTCATGAGAGCTCCACCTTCATGACCTAATCCCTCCCTAAGTTCTCACCTCCTCATACCATTGCATTGAGGGTTAAGTTTCAACACATGAACCTGGGGGGACACAGACCTTTAGTCCACATCAGGGTGAAATACAGATGCTGCCACTGACCTTGAATGCTATGCCTGCCCCTCTGCCAGTCCTGGGGTGCCTTCTCCCTCGCTTGGCACTCCTGCGATGCAGGTCATTCCCCCCGCAGCCACAGGCCCTTCTTCAGTCAGGACACTGCATTTGTCCACTTCCCTGCAACACGGGCCATGAGACAGCACAAGGATGACCTGGTACCAAATATATTCTCCTTTGGCCCCACTGTGTCCAACAGGGGCTCCTCTGGATGGTCAGGGCCAAGGACTCTGCAGGAGGACGGCTCCTTTCCTGCCTGATGGACTCGAGGCACGAGGTGACTGCAGGGCCAAGGCACTTCTGTTCTGGAGTGTCCCGCGTTTCCAGTTCGTGGTTTCCTAAACATATGACCATAGGCCCCTCTGGCAAAGGCCTGTGGGAATCCCTCCTGTGTTCACTTGCACAGGGGCCCCCGAGGACCTACCTTCTCTTTAATGAGCAGGTTCTATGGCAGAAAACTGGCTCAAGGATTGAGACTGGGCTCACCACTTCTTCCACCATCTACGGCACAGGCCTGGCATTCCAGCTCTACTTTGTGTGGACCATAATTTTCTCCAAAGTTCCAAGAGTCACCCTAGCAGCATGGTGACACCTCCTCCCAGAGCCCTTGCCAGGCGGTGAATCACACGTGTCAGGGAGCGGCTCCCATATAAATAAATTCACACTTACTCCTCTTTATCTTTTGCGCCTTAGGATCCCGTCCTGCAAACCATTTCCAGCTTGGCCAGTACATGATCCTGCAGCCCCCATGGGGCATCTATTCCCTTTCTCCTGTCAGCAGGCCCAGCTCTTCCTGCCATGTGCTGTTTGCACTGGACTCTAGTTACTGGTCTGGTGGGAGTGGGAGTTGGGGCAGGTCCTTCCGGGGCCTGTGTTGTTTGGCGATGCCTCACGTTCAAATAAAGGATGAGAACATCCTCACAAAAGGGCAGGGCCACCTCTACGGGCCTTCAGGGTGCCCAGCGGGCTTTCAAGGTTTCGAGAGCATTAACTCAGATGTCCTATCCAATGGTCAGGTCTCACGTGCCCACTGAAGCCCCTGATGTGGTCACAGAGGACTTGCCAGGGCCGAAGACACAGACTTGTGTGGAGAGCTGCTTTCTCACAGTCATGTCCAGGCGTCCGCCTCTGCTTTTCTCTCCTCCACCTGCACCTGTAGGAGATGAGAGTGTTTAGATGCCACCAGCCTGGCTTTCTACCTTTCACACTTTCTTTCACTCAGGGATTCCTAGCCCGAGCCTAAGGCATCGAGGACTCAGGAGGAGTCATCAGATCCCATCTCATGAGTGGAACCTTTCCTGAATCTCTCAGTAGCCTGGGTGTCCCCTGGACCAGAGCTTTCTTTCCCACTTGGATCCCATCCCAGTTCATCACCAGCATCACCCATGATGTGGCTCCTCCAACCAGCCAGGGACTGACTGGCAGGGCCTCACCTGCCTCCAGGAACGGGGCTGGGTTTCTAGCTGGCAGGCTGATGCTGGGCCCCACAATCCCACAACTGCCCGAGGGAGTGGCCACAGTTCCGTTTTAGAGCCCATTTCCTCAGATCACTCCTGGCACCTGATCTCTGAGAGCTGGTGCGCTGGGAAGCAGATGTGGAGAAGACGGTTTGTGTGAAATGGGTGTCCTGAGAAGTGACCCTGGTGTCTTCGCCTGTAAAGGAAGAACAGACATAACCCAAGCAGAAGCTGATTGTGGTGGTGGCTGCAACAAGGCCTCAGTCCATCCCACTGGGGTCTGAGTGGGAGGGCCTTGCAGACTTGTCCTGCCACGAGGGAGGCCCTGCCCCTGTCTCCTCCCTTCATGGACCAGTCATGGGGTGCTGTGAACTTGGGCAGGAGGCTCCCTTCACCCAGGCCAGTTCCCGGCCAGGGGCTCAGCAGAGAGCCTGGAGCCACCAACGTTCCCAGCAGCTGAGGGATGCTGAGGGGGAACTGGGCACCACTGCGGCCACCGCTGTCCCCTTTAAATGCCTCTTGACCTGTCTGCCCCTTCTTGAGCATTGCCTCTCCCCAGGCTCCATTCTCAAGCCTTTTCTTCGTTGACTCCCATTTCTTTGGAGGGAGCAGGGAGCATGACCCGTGCTCCCTGGCCTTAACCAGCCCTGAGCCTGGGCCCCAGGGTTTCCTGTCTCTCCAGCATCTCCAGTTTACGCTTCTCTTTGCCCCGCCCCTTGGGACGGCCCACCTCTTGCATCCTTTGATCCACCCCCCCCACACTGCTCCTACACGCGGCCCTCACTGCCTCCCTCCCGGGCTTGCTGTCCACTCAGGCCCCCGGCTCCCCTTCGGGAGTGGAAAGGGTCACTTTACATGCATGTTTCCTCCCTCCTGTCTCTGTTTCCAGTGTTGCTCTCTCCTGCGTCCCCCAAAGCCAGTCCCTCCGCCTCGCCACTGCTGCTGGGGACACTTCCTCAATCGCAGGTTGTTATTCACATAGGAACAGCTGCTGGACGCTTGCCACGGCCTGCCCACATCACATTCTGGGCCAGTCATGGTGAGCGACACAGAAAAAGTCTCTGCTTGGAGTTCCCGTTGTGGCTCAGAGGGTGATGAACTCGACCAGTACCCACAAAGATCCTGGCCTCACTCAGTGGGTTAGGGATCCCAGCTTGCCGTGGCTGTGGTGCAGGCTGGCAGCTGTAGCTCCAATTCAACCTCCAACCTGGGAACTTCCATATGCTGCGGGTGTAGACCTAAAAAGAAAAAGAAAACAAAAGCAAGAAAAAGTCTTTGCTTTCAGTGGCGTTTACATTTTAGTGGGAGACACAGGAAACTAAAGAAATGACTGAATGAGCTGATGGGTAAATCAGTATTAGAGAGTGATAAATGCTGTGCCAAGAATTAGAATAAGGAGTTCCAGTCGTGGCTCAGCAGAAATGAATCTGACTAGTATCCATGAGGATGTGGGTTCGATCGCTGGGCCCGCTCAGCAGGTTAAGGATCCAGGGTTGCTGTGAGCTGTGGTGTAGGTCGAAGATGTGGCTCTGATCTGGCGTTGCTGTGGCTGTGATGTAGGCTGGCAGCTACAGCTTAGATTCCACCACTAGCCTGGGAACCTCCATATGCCATGGGTATGGCCCTAAAAAGTCAAAAGTAAAAAACAAAACCCCCAAGATTTAGAATACTGTGGCCGAGTGTGGCAAGATCAGCAAAGGTCTCACGTTGTCTTCTGGGCAGGGGGCAGACTCTAGTGTGTCACAAAAGGCTCTGGTGGGGACAAGCTCTGGCCCCCTGGCGAGGACTGACGGCTTCCTCCTGCCCCTTGCACTCGGTCAGTTGGGGGTAACCTTTCCTGGAGGGCCAAGGGGCCACCTGGGTTCCCCTTCTCTCCCGCCTTCCTTCCCTTATCCTCCCAGTCCCCCCTGTGCTGGAACAATGTCCCTTATGGGTGACAGCGACAAAAGCCCAGCTGGCCTCAGCAGGTTTATTCTTATCAGTGACTAGACCCAGACAATTAACAATCCCTTTCAACGGCCCTCTTGGCCATGATTTTTGGGAAATGCTGACTAGGACATGACTTGGGGAAGAGAGATTATTTTAAAAAAAGAAAAGAAAACAGGTGCAGTGCTCTTTCCTACTGAGCCTGTCTCCGGGGTTAGATTTGCAGCCCCCACCCTTAGCCGTTGTCCCCTGCCTGCCCAGGAGCCGCCCCCTCCCCCAATTCCACCTCCCTGAGGTTTTGGAAGGAAAACTGAACAATGGCTAAATGAAACCAAGCCCGTTATCAGCGGGTTCCACGTCACGGCTGATAATTCCTCGAAAATCCCGGTTCTCATCAAGAACCTCCGACTTCATTTCCCTGCACTTGTCGCCGGTGGGCGCAGATGAAAGTGGGAGAGAAACGCAAGGCCCAGGGCGCCTTGCTTTGGCAGCCAGCCCCTCGGCCTTTGCTTATGTACCGGGCACCTGATCATCAAGCCAAAGACACGGGTGGCTGGTTTCCTAAACGCCCCAGATGCCACCCGGAGCTCCTCCCCTCCGGGGGCCGCCTCTTTGCCCCTTTGTCTGGGCACCGCCTTCCTGCACGCCCCCCCCCCCACCTCCTTCGCAGACTGGCCGCGCCTTCGCTTGGCTCCCCCTAGCGGCGGGCGCCGTCCATCACCCGTGGGAACACGGGTCCGGCACCTCCCGCGCCGGCTCCAAGGCAGACGGAAAAGACATTAAAACCGGAGAAAGCCTAGCATTGATCCCTCAGCGGAGATCCAGCTTTTATTTTCACCACAACCGACGGTCCCTTCAGACCTTGTGTGAGGTTTTTTTTTTTTCTTTCCTGTCTGATTACACACACAAAAAAATCACAACCATGTAAACCAAAATTTGTAACTTATATAATCAAGACTTTTAGGTGTGATTCTTTATCGCACGTAAAAATAAAATCGATAAAAAATAAAAAATGCTCTTATCTGAACATTTATATCTGAATTGCAATGTAAGTTGGTTCTGTAAGACCAACTGGTCACCTTGACTGCTGTCTTGAGTGGAATCTATATGGTTACTTTAAGAAAACTATAATTCTAGGGTGATGCCTGCACTTCTGAGGCTGGTAATAGTCTTAGGAGGGGGCTTAGCCTGTATGATAGGAAGAAGGCTGGGGAGGCTCTTCTGCGGCTAAACATTTTACTCTGTGTCACGCGATCTGAAATGATTCACTTACCTTGAGCTGAAGTCAAACGCTCATAATAGGCAGATGTCATGAGAATCAGCTCATTGTCATCCTTCTCTCTTTCCATTGTTAAACCTCTGAAAGCCTAACTCTGAGCCACTGGGAAGAGGTGGGGAAAGAGGGCTGTAGGGGGAGGGGTCCATTTTCTCGCCCCCAGGTAACTAAAAGACAGAATGAGAAGTGGGGACAGAGACTGGGGAGCGTCCTAGAAGGTGGAAAGAGGTGTGAATAGGGCTTTCCCAGCGTCTGTCCTTGGTCACCACTTTTTAAAATTTCTATTTCACTAGGCTTTATGAAAATTTCTCTCTCCAAAATGTCAGTGGTACAGGCCAAGGGCTGACGGATTTTTATTCTTTATTTTACCTGAGTGTTAACTCATTAAATCCTCCTCACAGCCTCACGAGGGAGTATCCATTGCAGAGATAAACTGCCGCACAGAGAGGTTGAGGGACTCGTCTAGAGGCACTGAGGGGGCAGATTCCAGCCCAGCAAGTGCCTTAACTTCGCACCCCTGCCGGGGAGCTGCCCTTCCGCTGCAGGCGCGCAGGGCGGGGCTTCCGCAGCAGGAGCTGGTCTGATCTTTGCAGTGGATGGACCATGACCTTTTAGGGCACTTTGACTGATTATCAATCAGTCTTGGAAGGAGAGTCTTTCTTCGAAGCTTAAGTCAGCACGGCCTTCTATCTTATCCTTCAGGACCCTAAGCTGAACTCTATACAGATGAGCTGGAATCTTGGGTGGCCTCCATCTCCACCAGACCGCGTGGCAGAAATGAAAATACCCTTTACCCCCCACTTTCATCAATTACTTTTTGTAGAACAAAGATAAGATTTTCTTAAGAAAGCTTTTGTTCTTGGTGGTTTATAAACGATCCGTCTGAGAGTTTCACAGCAGCAGGAGCCGGAGAACTCCTGCCCTGTGACCTTGACCGTGTTTGTCACCTCGCAGCACATTGTTCTGGTAGGGACCGGAGAGAAATGGAGGAAAGAACCACTCCATGACGGAAACCCAAACTCCCTCCGTACATGCAGACAAGCCATTGAAATAAAGAACAATAAGACAGATCAAACTCACGCTGGTCGTGGTGCCTTCTTATGGCTCCCCACCCCCACCCCCCAACTATGACTTTTTCTAGTGGGTTAGCATAAATCCATGTGGTTAGATCTCTTACCAAGGGGGCGGAGATCTGATTCCAGATCAACCAGCGAAAGCCGGGTAGTTTTAACCACTGACATCTGCAACAGCTAAATAAGACCCGTGTCACCTCCCTTATGCAGGCTTTTCTACTGTATTTCTGGAAATGTGCTCCATTGTCACATAGTAAAAAAATAAATATTGGGCCCATTCCCAGGGATGGTGGTACTCTTAAAAAAGTGATTCCAATTCCTCTGTTCTTTAAAAACAACTTAAGTAAACATATGAAATTAAATTCCATTCCTTTCGCCTCTGATTACTGGTCCATCTAAAATTCCATCTGTTTGGAACGGTTGAGGGATGGACGGTATCCTTGGAAAGACTCTATGTCTAGACGAGGGGACAGATCAGTTTTATATTTTCACATAGAAAAAACGTTGTGATCAGAGAGCCAGATGGTAGACGGAGTTGCTCCCCTGAATTCTGGAAGCTGTTCATGAAAGACGGTGCCCTGGATACATAGCCAGAGACGAATGCTGTGGAAAGATCTCCCCTCCCCACCCCAAACCAGAAACTTGATTTGCAGTTGAGGGTGTGTCTGTCTCCTCGGAGACTGGATCTTCAAGGGTGGCTTTAAGAAAGGTGTGAATTGAAAATTAAAGCTGAAATCAGGAGATAAGTAGCATCTTCCTGCAGCCTTACATGTGTGGGCATCTGATTAATTTCTGGTCACTTGGCAGGACTCAGAAAACAAATCACAATCTGAAATACACTTCTTCTATTCAATTTGTATGCAAGAATGTATTTGCTTGGCACCCAAGGATTTGCTTTTTGCCAGAGTTTTGTAACAGGGAATAAGGATTCGTGTCAAAAAGAGAAAAAAAAAAAAAACGTGAGTTGGTCTATCAACCTTCCGGAATACTGTTGTGCTTAAAAACTAATCAGTGTAGGATTAGCACTTTGTGTGGTGTGTTTACATACAGAATTTCTTGTATGTATTTCTCTTTCCGGAAGGAATTCGGGGATTCAGGTCTAACCAATTATTTATGAACACTTGGTGATAAGCAGGAGGACCCTGTGCTGAACCCCACACTGGGAGATGGAAAATCAGTGGCCCCTTCCAGGGTCTGTTATGTTGGATTATACTTATATTCCATAATATTTTACCCTTTTCATTTTGGGCTCATAGTTGCAGTGGTTTATGAAGTAACGGCCTCTAGATTTCATTCCAAATGGAAAATTGGCCTGAAAACTCTCAATCCAATTATTTCTGTACACATTTCGAAACAAATCATTTTGGCCCTTTTGAAAATTTTACAGGAGGTGATAAAAATAGGAAATTTCAGGTTTCAGATGTTTTACTGCATTCCTGCAGCGCACTAACAGCTTCATTAAAAATAGTTCAACGAGACAATGTGAACTTTGTGTGATGTCTCACACACATTGGCTGGCTTTCTTTTTAAGGCTTTGTGTGCAAGAAAGTTGTTCGCTTTTACATGTTAGGTTTCACTTTGTTTTGCTAAGGTTTTGTGAGATATCGAATTCCTTTGCCCAAACCTGCAGTTGTTAAGAATTCAAGAGCCTTGGAAGGTGGTACCCGTCTAGGCTGAGGGCTCCGGACACTTTCCCAGCCATCATCACACACTGGGATCAGTGTCAGGGCTTATTGAAAGCTCTCGCACCGCAAGTACTTCGTTTCATGGGCTGGTCTGGAAGGGGATGCGATTCGGCAGAGCAGGGGAAGATCTGCAGTGAGTGCAGGGTGGGGAGAAAAAGATGCCCCTCTCCTCCCAAGTGGGACTTGACTGTCCTGCAGGCCAAGCAGGTTTTAGAGAGTGGAAAGCATCCCTCAGAGTCATCTCATGCCTTTGCTCCTCCACTCTCCTCTCCAGCACCCCCTTTTCAGATAACGCTCAAATTTCTCCAGCGGTGGGAAGTGGAGTCCCCAAAGGCGCCACTGTTCGAGTTCTTTCTGCTAACAGTGACCTCAGTGTTACAGAGTTCTTCCTGCTATCCGACTGGAATCTCTCTTCCTGTCATTTCCACCCATTGTTTCTAGTTATGTGCCTCAGACCCAAAAAGAAAGAGGCCTATTTTCCATTCTGTAACAGCAAAACTCTCCGTGGGAGGCAGTGGGTAGAGTGAGAAGGATTTGTGGGCAACGGCGTCCTGCTCTCTCTGACCCTCTCTGACCCTCTTCTGTGAAATGCCCATTGTAAAACCTGACTTACAGGGGGGTCGTGGAGGTTTGAAAAACAATGTGTCCCGGGCGTACAGTGGTGACGCAGGCACAGAGTATCATTAGTGTTATGATCGAAGGTGCGTAGATAGTTCTTGTGCGGTTGCTTTTTCTTTAAGCGAATTAGCCTCCATTTTTTCAGCCCATTTTCAGATTTTGTAGTTTGGGGTGTCTCCATCCTCTCTGTCCTTCTAAGCTTGCCCTGTGCATTTCCATCCCTTTTTTAAGACATGATACTTGCTAGAGAACAGAGCTGACTCACTTCATAGCAGCCACATCACTGGCCGTGAAGCTGCCTTGGCGTCCACAGAGGACGCCCTCCTCTAGTCCTTCCATTCAGAGATGAAACGTCCAGCAAATTCCTGGCGAGGACGTGGCAGGCATTTCAGGGAGTAAGAAAAGTAAAGAACCGCGAGGCTGAAGTTCACACTCCCTGACAGTCTATTCATTACAACACACTCCTTACCTGCTGGTCCCTGGGCCAGACACTTGTGTATTTCTCCTCTTGCTTACTCTTCACATCAGCTCGGTGAGGTCAACACTTTCTCTGTTTTCCTACCAAGAACATAGTTTGGAGAATTTAGGTAAGGGCAGTGTTCCAGATTTGAACTTGGGTCCTCTTACTTGGAACCAGGCCGTCCCTCCAAGTCTGGCAGGTGGGATGAACGTTCTGGATCTCTTTTCGTCCTGCCATCCCAGGATTTCCATCTCCCTCTTGCTGTGTTTCTCCTCCCTCCTCTGACTTGGAAAGCGGCGTGGTGGGCATGAAGCCTCTGCTGCCTCTTGCCCTCCATGCAGGGCCCCGGGGTACTGGGAGTTTTGGGGGACCCTGTCTGTGAATGAGGCCATAACAGTCTCTTGGAAACAAAGCAGGCAAGAATCACATTAGTGGCTTCCAAGGCCATTCTGGTGACTGAAACCCTGGGCACTCACTCCCCCTCTCTGTTGAATGGAGACCCTCAGAGGGAGGGCGCCCCCTCGCTTGTCCAGCACCCGCTTGCCTGCCCACCAGGAGACAAATGTGGAGACCGCACTCAGTTGGTGGGCACGGTTATCCCGGATTTCCTGAACCCAAGTCTGCCTCCCCATCTCCAGGCCCAGCGGCGGCTTAAACCCCCCTCCCCCACGCCACCCAAACTTCTTCTTTTTCTTCTTTTTGTCTTTTGAGGGCCTCACTTATGGCATATGTAGGTTCCCAGGTTAGGGGTGGAATTGGAGCTTCAGCTGCCAGCCTACATCACAGCCACAGCAACTTGGGATCCAAGCTGTGTCTGCAACCTACACCACAGCTTGCTGCAACGCTGGATCCTTAAACTACTGAGCGGAGCCAGGGATTGAACCTGTGTCCTCATGGATGCTAGTCAGATTCCTTCTGCTGAGCCATGACAGGAACTCCCCAACTTCTGTTTTGCATCTATCTCACTGTTTCTTGTATTAAAAATTTTTTTTTTCAAAAAAAAAAAAAATAGAAAAGGAGTTCCCATAGTGGCACGGGAACAAATCCGACTAGGAACTATAAGGTTGCAGGTTTGATCCCTGGCCTCGCTCAGTGGGTTAAGGATCCAGCATTGCCATGAGCCGTGGTATAGGTCACAAACACAACTTGGATCCCACGTTGCTGTGGCTGGGGTGTAGGCTGGCAGCTGTAGCTCTGATTTGACCCCTAGCCTGGGAACCTCCTATGCTGTGGGTGCAGCCCTAAAAAAGGCCAAAAAAAAAATTTTTTTTTTAGGCCTGCACTAGCAGCATTGGATCTTCTCAGGCTGGGGATTCAGGCATATTGAATCTTCTTGCCCTGCACCTGCTTGACAATGCCACATCCCGGGCCAGAAATCAAACATGTGCTTCCGAAATGACCCCGCCACTGTCGTCGGATTCTTAAGGCACTGTGCCACAGAGGGAACTCCCCATCTCACTGTTTCTGATTCTCTTGACTGTTTCTCTGAAATAACATGTGGCTCCCCCATCCCAAAAGGGCATTTCAAAAGACAAACAATCACCATTCCTTGGTTAAGAGTAATTATAATATCTGTGGGCCCTTGTAACATTGCTCTAAATGGACATTTTCAAATCATTTGAGAAATATTAAAATTTAAAAATGCAATAGAACCTCAGTCTCCAGATAAATGTTTAATAACATATAGAAAGCAAGTGGTTAGAAAGGGAGAAACATATGCCTGTAGCCAATGTTCCCTATAAAACAGAAACTCGAAAGCAATAAGTCCTAAACATCAGCTTGGAGAGGCCAGGATGGAGGTTGTCCAGCTTATAATAACATTGCTCTTCTTTTCATGTTGTTTCTTTTCCAGGTCAGAGGAAAACAAGTATAATAATATATTTTGCCTATAGGTGCCAAGACTTGTATTGTTCACTTTCAGGCGCTTTTCTTTATTGTATTTGGGAACAAAAGCCTGGCTGTGGCATAAGGAAGAGCATGTTGGGTGGAGATAGAAGAAGAGAAAAGAACGGGCTGCAGGAATGCTACCCTAAGGAACTCAAAATGTTCAGAAAGTACCAGAAGACTCTTCCTTTGCTCCCTCGTGTCCGGCTTTGCAGCCACGCAGCTCTGTTCTTGGAAAACCCTGTGTCAGTCAGCGCCCCACCAGGATGGCTGGCATCTCAAATTAGGATGATCTGGGGATGGTTGACTCAAGGGACTAGGTACAAAGATATGAGCAGGCTGTTTGGGAGCCCAGAGATAGTGCAAGGACCAGGGCTGACAAAACAGGGCTGTCACCCCCCCTAGCCCAGAGGGGCAGGGGAGGGGTGGATCCTGGGACAGTCCTGCAGAGAAGATGGCCCTTGGAGCAGGGGGAGACACAGCCCGCTCCACAGGGTGCCACAGGGCAGGAGCCAAAGGGATGAACATCCTAAGTTTCTTTCCGCTCTCTCTGGACTCCTCACCAGCCGGCTGAGCTGGACCTCGGAGGCCACTGCACACCAGACAGGGCAGCGATCAGGGAGCGCAGTGTTTGGGGAGGGGAGTGGGCTTGGAGGGGCAAATGGGCTGAGTCTGGACCTTCCCGAATGCCCGGTGTAATGCAAAGGTGGATGGACACGCTGGGTGGGTCAGTGTTCCGCTGAGTGAGGTAAATTCTAGCCTTCCCCGAGACTGTGCTGTTGTAGACTCAGATGCGGTGTTCTTTCTTCCCCTTGAATCATGACTTAAGCGCCAGTTGTCTGAAAATCCTTGCTTGTTCTTAGACGAGGGGTGTGTGTGTGTGTGTGTGTGTGTGTGTGTGTGTGTGTCTGTGTGTGTGTGAGTTCTCCCTAAGCCCTCAGCTGATAGGGGGACAACTGGCCCCCAGTGTGAGGGCCCAGCTGGCCTGGTGTTTTCTCCCCTTGGGTGGGATGGAAGACAATGGAACGGGCTCAGCACAGAGTTTCTGGAACTAGGCTGGTGGGTTCCCACACGTGGTGTTATTTAAAACCAAATGAGCCAGACTTTGGGTATTGCTCTGTGAATTATTGTCATTGTTTGGGTCAGGCCTTCTGAGTTAGACGCTGGAGGGTGGGCCGAGGGTTACACCCTGGAGGACATAGCTGTGGCTGCTGTCATTGAGGTGAGCCTGGGCCTGGGAGCAAGAGCTCTGGGAGAGAGCCATCAAAATTTGCACTGAGAGGGACAGAAGTGACTGCCCCCAGCTGGGCCCCGGGCTGGACAGGCTGGCAGGAATGCTGAGGTCTGGTGGGGACCTCAGATCTAAGTGACCGTGACTTGGTGCCATCTCTGTGACTGTAAACCTTGCGTCCATTCTCATTCAGGGTCGCAGTTGCTGTCATCTGTGCTGGGAGATCAGGAGGGCAGGATGCCTTCACGGAAGGGGTAGAGTGACACGGGGCATTTGTCTTCAGGAGATGCAGAGGCCACGGCATGGTCACAAGAAGAGGTCAGGATGGAGGGGCCCCCCCCACCCCCAGAGGCCACACCCAGGTGGGCATGATGGCCCCGGGGGCTTTGCTGTAACTACTCTGGTCTTAAAAGAAGTGTGACTTCATTTCCTAGTCACAACCCAGTGAAGCCAGTGAATATGCAAAATAGCCCTCAGCAAAGCTCGGCCGCCTCTCCCTCAGCCTTGAGGACCTGCCGCCTTTCCAGTCACAGGCTCTGCTTGATCACACTCTTCACAGGCGGGTAGCCTAGCTCCGTGCAGACATGCATGAGTAGACGAACTCCCCTCTTACCAGTGGGAGTAGGATGTGCCAGGCTAGTGTGTCCAAGCCCAGAAAACGGGAAGCCATATGGGACCGGGTGTCAGTGTGGCATGAAATGCAGAGCTGGAGCCGTAGTGTGTCATTACAGATGGGACATGATGTGCCCCGGGCCTCTTGCCCCAGGGGAGCATTGGTTTCATGATCTGGCCATAGTGGGGATCAGGCTCACCCTTCAAAGTGACCAGAAAACTTGGGGGCCTTCTCTCAAGTTTCTTCATCTGAAGACAGGGCAATAGTGGCCACCTTATGACGTGGTCGTCAGGATGAAATGAGCGGCCACATTCAAGGACTTAGAAAAGTATCTAGAGGGTACCAAGATTTCAGTTCATTGACCCATTTGCTCATTCATCATTTGGGAAAAATTGATTGAGTTACGTGCCAGGAAGCATTTTAGGCTGCGGCGAGCACAGGTGAAAGTCCTTGCCTGCATGGTGCTTGTTATTGGAGGCGCGGGGCCGTAGAGTCTCACCCTTCTCTTTCCATCACACCCCCCTCATATGTTGAAAAGATGTGCAGGTTACATGCTGTCTGGGCCTCCCTCGCTTTGCTCATGTCAGGCAGTTCTGATTCCTCACTGAGGCTGAAGGAAGAAATGCATTCCCACTGAAAGTGTTCGTCCTTTCGGAATTGTTCATGCGTCCTTGCGGATACACGGGTTCAGTACTGCTGAACTGGATGTTGGAAGTTTAACTCAGTGGCCGACCTATTTAGCCACCGAACTGGTTAGGAGAGCCCAGCCTAGGACGGAACTGAGTTTTGGGAGTCAAGCAAAAGAATCGTCCAACTTTTGAACATTGCTTTAGCAAGGGATGGAAGTTGAGATTTGGTTCAAATATGGACGTTTTCTAGAAGTTTAACAATGTCTTTATTGGTGGTAGGGAGGAGCCTTGCAGAAGGGTGTCCAACCCCCGATTCAGTTAAAACCCACACAGAAACTCCCACAGCTCCGTGCCACATGGCTGAGACTCACTCTAGCATTTGCTCTTTGGCACGGTGTCCTGGGTTAGATGTTTACAGATTCTGCACTTTGGGGCTGGATCTCAGAGGTCGGCTCTTATGCACGTTAGTTATATTAACTGATTCCAGCCAGAGAAACTGGGGAAAAGATTGCAAAGCAAAGGAAGAAAACCAGGCACATTTTCTCATCTTTTAATCATGGGACTTGGCACGGGGGAACCTCAGCCTTTTCATGTTTATTATACAAGTTTTGTTTGTTCTTTTATTCCAGAAACACTGTGTGAGTGTCTAGCTGGGGCCATGCATATGGCCTGTTGTGTTGGAGACAACACAGCACAGTGAGCAGAGTGACGACAGCAGGACCAGGGAGTCCTGGTCCTGCCCCTCAGGGAGCTTGCCATTGAGTGGGGGAGACAGATGTCAAGAGACTCTATTGTCGTGATCAACGTCAAGTAACCCCCATGGTTCCCTAAGAAGCAATAAGAGCAGAATTTGGTTCACGGGCAAAGTTAGGCTGTGCTTTTTAGAGGAGGGATAGTTGGAGCTGAGCTCTGGAGGGAGAGTGATAGGTTGACTGGATGAAGAGTTCCAGAAGCAGAGGAGTCCAGGGGTGGGGGTGGGGGGGCTGAATGCACAAAACACCCACCTGGTGGGGCCTTAAGCAACGCGGAGGGATGGAGCTGGGGAGGGGGTGAGGCTGGAAGGCAGAAATACCAAGCCTTGCCGTTCTTTGTAACACATGCTCACTAAGGGCTTTGATCACTTCTGAGGGCAAGTCGCTGAACTGTTTTCAAGGACAGCTGAGAGGTTTGCTTAGGTGTGTTGGATGTAGCCCTGGTGCAAGGTTGCACAGGCACCTCTGCAAAGCAGTGAGATCTGCTGCCTTCGGAGGGCAATGGGGGGCCAAGCAGGACTGGGCAGAAATAGCCGCAGACCGTGATGGGATCAGAGCACTGGGTGGGGTGGGGAGCTGGCCTGTCAGCTCTGGCTGCTGTTGGAACAGAGATGGGGCAGCTTGAACAACAGGAATGGATTTCTCACAGTTCTGGAGGCTAGAGGTCCCGGGTCAGAGGGCAGGCAGGGCGGGGGTCTGGGGCCAGCCCTCTCCCCTGTTATGTCCACGCAGGGCCTTTCCTTGGTGCGAGTGTGCGCAGAGGGATAGGGACGGGCAGAGAGGAGATGTGGGGGGGACTGAAGGCGAGACTCTCCCGTCCCTCCCTCCCATCCTGCAGGCCTCACCCCCACCATTGCATCTGAACCTATCACCTCCCAGTGGCCTCAGCCCCGGATAGCATCCCACTGGAGGCTAGGATTTCAACATACGGAATTGTGTGTGTGTGTGTGTGTGTGTGTGTGTCAGAGACATTCAGTTCATAGCACCCGCTAGGTGTCAAGAGCTGTGCTCCTGTCGTGAAAACTGACGAATAAAATTGGCCTGGTTCCAGTTTTCATGGAGTTTACAAACTAGAGGTCAGAATGCAGTGAAAACATATGAACAAATATGGAACCTGGAGCCAAGAGTTCTCAATAGTGGGGTCCTGTGTTGAGTAGAAACGGCCAGGGCTGGTACCCCTATGGCGCTTGCCTGCTGGCTGGAGGCTCCTGGAAGGGGAAGGCCATGGTCAGAGCAGCGGTGGATCCTGCAGGCTTCCCACAGCCCACCCAGGAAGGCTCTCCTGAAGGAGTGCTGAGCCTCAGGCCGCCCACCCACTCAGGAGCAAGGGCTGCTGCTGGGACCAACTGAATGGAGCCCTTCATGGGAAGGCAAAAACTATGCTGTTAAAACATCACAACACGGGTCTCTGGAGCATGGGAAACGGCCTTTCTCACCCAGAAGATAACAGCAGCTCACATAAGCCTTCTCTCCAAGATCTGCTCAATTATAACCTGTTACAACAGCGAATTTCAGGAATAGGCACGGTGTTTGAGTAACAGATGTTACACCGGAACTGATGTTTGCCGAACTTGCCCGAATAATAATTGAATGCTTTTCACTTATTTATATTCATATTTTAGTTGTTTTCTGAGACATAAAATCATTTGTATATTTTTAATAATGGTAGAGAGGAGTGAAACTTAAAATGTTGGTAGAGACCAGTGAAAAATGAGGCTTGTTGCAACTTCTCTTTACTGTAACATTTAATAAAACAATTCGCGGAGAATAGACTTAGTAATAAAACTATAAAATACAAATTATACATTTCCTACTGTGTGTTCAAAGTAGATGACCTAGATTATTCCCTAAGACAAAGCCCCGCATGCGTAAAACAGACCACATTGTAGGTATTTTGAAATCATTGGTAAATGATATTTTCAGAAGGAGATTAGCAAATGAATGCAAAATTTAGAGTATCTCACTTTATGTTTCTCTGGACTACTTATGAAAAGTTAGGGTTTAAAACAGATGCTAAGATGTATTGCTAATCGGATCATATTGTTCTAAAGCAATAACACAGATTGAAATTTTCTGATTGACTGCCTGGCTGATGAAACAAAGACTTTGGAAGTGACTCACTAAGAGGGCTTTAAAACCAAGCTACTCCCCGAGATAGGCCCCTTCCTCGAACTAATATTAATTTCCCATTTCTAGGAAATACTTTTAGGTGCAAGATGTTTTCAAGCCCATCGCAGTTTCCCCCATTTGGCCCCCAGGGCCTCCTTCTGCATCACCACTGGCTCGGGTGGTTGCCCCACTCCACCCAGCCACGCCAGTCGGAAACCTGGGAGGCTCCTCCTTACATCCCACTGGTCATCAGAGTCTCAGACCCAGCCTTGCCTCTGCACGTCCACCCTCCCCTGCTTTAGCTCAGGGCCTCGGGGCTCAGCTTCCTTTTACGGGAGCCTCTCACTTGACTGTGCTTTCAGGACTAACACCATCTAGCTTCATCTTTGAAAGCCAGCTTGCTAGACCAGGGAATCCTGTTGTGTCGTAGCAGAAATGAATCCAGCTAGTCTCCGTGAGGATGCAGATTCGATCCCTGGCCTTGCTGAGCGGGTTGGGGATCTGGCCTTGCAGTGAGCTGGGGTGTAGGTCTCAGACGCGGCTTGGATCCTGCATTGTTGTGGTTGTGGTGTAGGCTGGCAGCTGTGGCTCCTCTTTGATCTGAGAATGTCCATATGCCACGGACGCCATCCTAAAAAGCAAAAAAAAATTAAAAAAAAAAATTGCCAGGCCATTAGCTTGAAGCTAAGAGATGTGCAGATTCTCAGGCCCTGCTCCAGATTTAGTGAGTTAGAACCAGGGGGGTGGGTGGGGTGGGGGGGGGGTGTGGGGGGGAAGGCTGGCAATGTGTCTTTGGATAAGCCTTCCAGGAGATTCTGCTAATCATGACGATCAAGAACCAACGCCCCAGTCCATCCTTCCCTGGGGAGCTGCTCTTCAGCGTCAAAGCTGATCTTGTCTCTTCTGTTTAACCCCTGGACGATTTCTGGGTGATGTCCACACGGGGCAGGCAGCAGGCGGGCGGCCTTCTGGCGGCTGGTGCTGCCTCCGCAGTGGCAGAGTTCTGCGCCCAGCTCCCGAGTTAGCAGAAATGAATGGCTTGTCGGTTTCCGTGGCTCCGTCCCCGCCTGTACCCGCTGATCCCACCCTGGCCTCCATGGCCCTCTTCGACTTTCTGCTTTCTCCTCACCCTTATGCTGCCTTGCCAGTGGTTCCCTGCAGTTTCCCTGAGCCCCTGGCTCGGATCAGCCCCTCCTGCTCCTGGACTCCCCCTAACCTTTTGCTCATCCCCTCCTGTAAATCTGCCACCTCCTGTTGAGGGGGCCGGAGGAAGACATCTCTGTGGCTGCTCTGGGCCCTTGTTTTCTGGCGCTTGGTCTAATGATTCCTTCATTCTCAGCAAATGTTTGTTAAACCAATTGAACTGAGCTGACTGGTGTCCTCTGGCTCCCCCTCCCCCTGGCATTTGTACTGTTGTTGACTTTGGCCACTGCCTTGGTCTAACACTGGACACGTCATTTACACTCTCTCTGAGTTGAAAATCATAGTGTCTGGTTGGTGAATCTCATGGGATTTTTGAGTATCCCATGAGGATCCCAGAATCCCATTATATTCCTTTGAATGGAGACACTGGCTTGAGTCACGTCTGCATTGTCTCTGCTTTTCTGGACCCTGTAATTTGACAGCGGGCTCTAGTTTGCTCAGCCCTGGCCATGCCCGCACCTGCTGATATTCTGCTCCAGCAAGGTCAGTTCCTGGGAAAGTTCTAATTCCCACTGGTGTAAAACGGGAGGCAGAGATGCTGTAAGAAATCAGGAGCTCCAGCGCCATCCAGAGAAGAGGCCAGCAAAGGACGGGGGCAGAGTGTCCTACAGAGGAAGAGAGGCATCTAAGGGCAGGGCCGGCACTCAGAACGCTTGCAGGCACTCTGCTTTCCTGGGCTCCTCACTGCAGCTCTTACCGCCCTCAGAGGTCGGCCCTGTATATTTTTCTCTTATCAGAAGAGGAAAAAGAGACTCAACTCGGAAATTGAGCCCCTTCCCTCAGTCCCACAGGAAAGACGTGTCAGAGCCAGGATTTGATTCCAACCTCTCTACTCACATCCACCAAACACTCTTGCCTCATCTGCTGGGTTTGCAGTAGCTGGGACCCGGAGGTGAGCCTCCGAGTTGGCGACTCTGGCAGGGAAGGTGGTGCTTCACCTGCTCATTCATTCATTCATTCTTCAGTGATGAGAGCCAGTGTGGCGGGGTGGCTGCTGTGGATTGGACTGTGTTCTCCCAAAATCCATATGGTGAAGTCTTAACCCCAATACGTCTGAGTGAGATCTTGTTTGGAAACGGGGTCTTTACAGAGGTAGTCAGGGTAAAACGAGGTCGTTTGGGCAGGCTGTAATCCAAAAAGACTGGTGTCCGTCTTGAAAGCGGAAATCCGGATGCAGAGACACGCCTGGAGGCAAGATGACACCAAGAGACAGGGCAAAGAAGGAACCAACTCTGCTGACACATCATTTCAGACATTGGCCTCCAGAACTGCGAGGCAATAAATATCTATTGCACAAGCCACCCAGTGCGTTATGGCAGCCACAGGAAACAAATACTGTGGTTAAAAGCATGAATTTCTGAATCCGAATGGCTGGCCACAAATCCCCCAGGCTTGGCATCGACTAGCTTTGTCACTCTGAGCAAGCCATTCAGCTTCTCTGGTCCTTGGTGCTCTCCTCCATCAGATAGGGCTGGATGTGCCTCACAAGCGTGTTACAGAGGTGAAATGTGTGCCTGGAGTGCATGCATGCAGCTAGTGCTTTGCACAGAGCAGGACACTCTCCAGGTTGGCTGTTTCTACCGATTATCCGCAATGTGCTTCCCAGCCTGCCTCCCCTCCCCCACAGGACCGCACGTCATGGTGGGAAACACACATGAAGGCATGATGGGGCTTCTGTTCATTACGGTGATGCCCCAGTACTATGGCACCTACTGATTCTCTTGTATAAGCGGGGAGCATGGCAGGTGGCCCATGAGGGAGCCATGTCCCCGTTCCACGGGTAGGGGGCCTCACTCCAGCTGAGGAAGGGGAAGAATGAGACAAGAGAATAAACCTTTTTTTTTTTTGGAGAATTTTCCAGGTATATTAGTTTTCTAGGGCTGCCTGAACAACCTAATGTAAACTGGGTGACTTAAAACAAGAGAAATGTATTATCTTCTAGTTCTGAAGCTGGAAGTCTCACATCAAGGTCCCAGCAGGGCTGTGTTCCCTGTGAGTCTCCAGGGGACAGTCATTCCTTGCCTCTTCCAGCATCCGGTGGCCGACGGCATTTCTGGGCTTATAGCTGCAGCAGCACAGTCTCTGCCTCCGTCTTCACGGCTTCTCCTCCCTGACCCTGTGTTCTCATCTGCTGCATCTTATAAGAACACTTGTCATTGCATTTAGAAATTTCGACCCTGTTTTCTTTGTTTCTTTTCTTTCTTCCTTTTTATGACTGCACCTGCAGCATATGAAAGTTCCCAGGCTAGGGGTCAAATCAGAGCTGCAGCTGCCAGCCTACACCATAGCCACAGCCATGCACAGTGGGATCTGAACTACAACTGCAACCTATGCCGCTGCAGCTTGAGGCAATGCGAGATCCTTAACCCATTGAGGGAGGCCAGGGATCCAACCCTCATCCTCATGGATATTGCTCGGGTACTTAACCCACTGAGCCCCAGCTGGGACTCCAAGACCCTTTTTTCAAATAAGGTCACACTCAGGTTCTGGGGGTCAGAGAGGACACAGCTTTTCGGGGGCCACCATTCAAGCAAGCACAGCCAGTATTTTACACACAGTCTCTGATTTAATCTTGACCATAGCACGGCTATGTCTTCATTTCGTGGATAAGGATACTTAGAAAAAGAGATGGGCTACCTTACCGCAAAGAGTCCACGGATTCAAGTCTTGGTATTTATGACCTGCCAGCTCGTGACTTGCCCCTCCCCGTGCTCTGAGTGAAGCAAACTGTTTCAAACCTTCTGGAAAGTATCATCTTGCTTCAGGCCATGGGCAGAGCCCAACGCAAGGGTCACAGATGAGAATGAAGAAAAGGATGAGGTTCGTGCTGGTTTCATAAGGTACCAGCTGCATGAGAAATACAATCTTCTTTGAAACTGACGGTTTTATGTTCTTGCTTTATGTTTGTATTCACAATGAGGACATATTCCCTTCTAATATTTAACTTACAGCTGGGAGGAAATATCTTTGAACTGTTCTCAAGGTTTGTGCCAAATATTTGGAGATTCAAAGGCAGACCAAAAAAAAAACCTGTCATTTTCTTCTGCAGATTTTCCCCTCTTGCATTATTGCCTGGTTTATTCACACTTGCCTTAGAACCAAGATATCTGAGCAAAACTAAGTTCTCTGTATTTACTGGAAACTCTCATTTCTCATCACCCATATTTCAAAACAAAACCAAACCTATGTATGCAGTCTTCAATTCCTCTGAGTGTTCATCTCATGTACTGATATGTTTTAATCAAGATGCCAACTTTCCACCCTTCTTGCCTTGTTTGGGTAATTCTAAAAAAAAAAAAAAAAAGAAAGAAAAGCTAAGGACGGAACAATTGAAAACACTCGATTTTCATCAGGAGGTTGAAATGTGGGTCTTCCATTTGTTAGCTCTGTGACCGGGTCAAGGACGTCCAGCTCGGGGTCTCTACTTTCTCGTCTGGAACCTGAGGTTGATAATCTTTATCTCCTGAGAGGAAGGGAGTGACGGCATGTGGGCCATCTTGGATATTGCCTGTTCCACGGCTTCCTGCCCGTGCCAGCGTCCTCCCTCCCCGTCGTCCTCCCCCTCTTCATCTGGCTGAAGTTCTCCTCCGTTCTGTCTCTTGTTGAGGTTTCCATTGCTGGTGAAGATGCATTCTCCCAAGCTGTTTTGAATTCTAGAACAATCCTTGTTATTTGGTCTTGGTTTCTGTATTTTTTTAGAAAAGTCAGCCCCCCCCCCCCCTTTTTTTTTTTACTTTCTGCCTTCTAAATTTCTGTCCTGGCATCTTTAGCGTTTTACTAACTCCAAAACATGTTTCTGGGATAAAGTTTATGTGTAAACAGCAGGCAACTGAAATCGCTGGGTCTCTGTTTCTCTGCAGGAGGAGGAGGGGAAAGACAGTGAACTTTTAGTCTCTTTTCAGATGTCTGACTCTGATGCTCCTCTGTCTGGTTTCACTGCTCTTGCGAAGTATGTGAGCCTGGGGTTGGCCCGCCTTTGCCCCTTGGAGAATGCTCCACTTACTTTTCTGCCACTCTGGATGGGAACAGCTGGGGAAGCAAAGCCAATTCCTGGCCGCCGGAGCCTGTGGAGGGAGGGTGTTAAACTCCGGCCCCTGTGCAAGGCGAGGTACCTCCAGGTTAGAGTTAGCTGGACGCGGGAAGCCAGTCCACCCTTACAGACCCCCTGCAAATTCTGTCCTTGAACTAAACCAGATGCTCAGCGAGCTGGACATGGGCTCCCACATCGCTGTAGGTGTCGTGTTCATTTCCTAGGGTTCTGTAACAAACGGCCACAAACAGGGAGGCTTCTACCAGCCAAGAGAGAGTTTCCCCCAGTTCTGGAGTTGAGACGTCAGAATCGAGTGTCAGCAGAGCCACATCCCAGCTTTTGGGGGTGCTGGTCATCCTTGGTGTTCCTCAGCTGGCAGCTGTGTCACCCCCCTCTGCCTCCATCCTCGTGATGCCCTCTCCGTGTCTGTCTCCATGTGGGGTCCTCCTGCGTTGATCTCTGGCCTGGGCTTCTTGCAAGGACACCAGTCCTATGGGGTTAACAGTGGTCCTGTTCCAGCAGGACCTCATCTTAGCTTCCATCCACCTCCATGATATCCGCAAAGACCCATTTCCACATAAGGTCACATTCACAGCGACTGGTGTCCCAACTGCACCCTGTCCTTGGGGATTCAGTTCATGCCACAGCAGCAGGCCTAGAGCTGAGTTTACCGCCCCGAGAGTGAAGAGCACAGGAGGCCATAGGCCTGACTGGTCCATGTGAAGATGGGACAAGCTGGGAGTAAGGGAATCAAGACTGGAGGACCACACCTGCTGCCCCACTGTGTGGTTTGGCCGCACAGGCTTCCTGTCTGTCAAAGGAGCCGTGGGGTCTCTCCCACTGAGGTGTTTGTGGAGTGCGCCAATCATGTTCATGACTATGATTTGGCTCCAGACCACTTTTATCACGTCCTCTTCGATTTTTATGTATGTATGTATTTATTTATTTATTTTCTTTTTAGGGCCATACTGTCAGCATATGGAAATTCCCAGGCCTAGGGGTCGAATTGGAGCCGCAGCTGTTGGCTTACGCCACAGCCATGGCAACAAGGGATCCAAGCCACATCTGCAGCCTACACCACAGCTCACAGCAACGCTGGATCCTTAACCCACTGAGCGAGCCCAGGGATCGAACCCCCATCCTCATGGATACTAGTCGGATTCTTAACCCGCAGGGCCACAATGGGAACCCTGTCATCTTTGATTTGATCCCTCTATGTATGCTGCAAACAGCCAGGGCCACTTGTCTGTCCCCTAAAACACCAGGGGACGGACCTTCCGGCCCTCAGCAGGGCAGTTTCTTGGCCCCAAGCTTTCCTCCACCCATGTTTGCTCTCCTCTCCCCCCCACACGCCCCAGGAAGTGCTTGCTCAGCACCGGTTCCACCATGGGGCTGAAATATGCATGTTCTACAGCCAGCCTGGGGTCACAGCCTGTGCCTGCTCCCCTGTACAACAGTCAGATCCTTACAGGAGGCAGTGGTGCCTGATTTTTTCCCCATCCCCCATCCCCCACCCCTGTAGTCGCTTTCAAAAGACCTGCTGGATTAACATCTGATCAAAGAAAATGTGTGTGTATAAATCCATGGTGAGCGGCAAAGCAGAAGGCAAAATGGTAATGACGAGGCAGTGTAATTTGAGGGGGTGCTGAAAAAACCCCCTGATGAAAATGATCTGTCACCTAAAATTCTGCTGTGGGCACACCTCTTACAACCTTCTAGAGTGGTAGCATTTTACTTCCCACGTGTGTCCTGGGAAGGACAGCATTTTATTATTCGTCGTCCCCTCCGGGGAGAACAGGCCTCTGGGAGAAGGAGGTAAAGGAGTCAGGTTTGCAGGAAAGAATAAATCAGGAGGTGACCCATATCAAGTGGGTCTCAGGGCCCCTTTGTGCAGGCATCTGCTGCTACGGTCGGGAGCGCCTTGCTCGTCTGGTCGTCCCCCCTGTGTGTGCTCTGTCATGACACTGGGGCATGTTCCACAGAGAGGAAAGGGTTAGACTTGGGCACCCCATGCTCTTTGGTCATCTCCAGTCCATTTTTGGGGTTCCCCATGGAGGTGCCTTCTTGCTGTGGCGATTTTGGTTCTGATGGTGTGGCTGCCCATCAAGAGCTTTCATGTAAGCTGACCACTTGGCATCAGACCAGAGCCCAGCTGGGAAGACGTGACGGGGCTGGGACAGTGCAGGCTGGTCTGTGCGTCCACATCCACTTTCCTCCAGCCTCCCACACTGGCCTCAGGCTTGGGGAGGCTGCACTAGGCCGAAAGAAACAGGAAGAGAGAAAAAGTGTGTTCTACCCCCCACCCTCCCCATAATGCAAGGGTGTATGTTGACTTACTGCTTGAAGCCCAGGAAAGAAGTCACCTTTACATCAAAATAAAGGCCACTTCCATGAATTCCTAGCAACTTAGGGACATGGTGAAAATCTCCTTCCACCTCCCAGCCTCTTCTTCTTTTTTTTTTTTTTTTTTTTTATTTTATTGGAGTGTAGTTGATATATGATGTTGTCAGTTTCAGGTGTACAGCAAAGTGATTCAGTTATACATATGCTTCCATCCATTCTTTTTTGGATTCTTTTCCCATATAGGTTACTACTGAATACTGAGCAGATTTTCCTGTGCCCTATAGGTGGTCCTTGTTCATCATCTATCCCCTATACAAGAGTGTGTATATGTTAATTCCACACTTCTAATTTACCCCCCCCCCCCCAACGCTTCCCCTTCCCCTCTTTCTTAATCCTGATAGTTAATTTCCCATATTGGCTTACTGAACAGCAAACCAAACCCCCCATGCTGTCCAGTTTTCTCTCTCTTCCCCCTTCACCAACTTTCCTAATAAAAGACTTTAGTGCACGTGCTATAATGCATGCGGCTCATGTCGGTTGCGTGAAAATTAGAGTTTTGGATGAAAGCCTTTAGAGTCATTGTCTTTCAAAATTATTGCATGCTTTTTTTCCCACTGAAAATACTCTATTTCTTCAAAAAATATGTGCCACATAGAAGTGAATATACTCTCTGATTCTAGCGCTTGCGTATTCAGAAATCACCAGTATAAAAATGCTGTTGTCATTGTGAGCAGAAATTTGTTGCCCTTTCTTTTTGATTTCTTAACACATGGTGCATGGCCTTTGCTGTATTGCAGCGGCATCCATTAAGTTTTAGGCTAAATGTCTAAATCACAAGCCCGCTTGTTAGGTGTTACTAAAATCTTTTTTTTTTTTTTTTGGTTGTTGATATTTTATGTCTCTGCAGCAATTTAAACTGCATTAAAAACAACCACCAAATTTAATATCCCCCTAAATAATATCCAGATTTTAAAATTCCATTTTGACTTAAAAGCTCTATGTGAATTTTATGTTTTCCTATAGTATCTTAATCTCTCTCTGACATGATTATTGAGGGCATCTAATAAGGCAAAAGAAAAATCAATCTGACGCTGGAGAAAATAAGACAGCCTAGTGAATTGCTCCACTTGGAGCATGGTGAGAGTTTACAAATGCAGTAAAGCGTGAGGGTTCACGGCAGCAGCCTGAGGATGGCGGGCCATGCTTTTCCGGCATCTTCTCCCGCCGCATTACACAGTGCTGCTTTGGCACCAGGAGCACGAGTGATTCTTGCTTCTCTCTGCCCTTTCCTTCTACCAACTCATAGGCTCTTGCAGTTACCGTGTATTTTACGCAGCACCTGCTTTGTCTTCCTGTACGACTCAGCCGGGGAGATGAAAGTCCTTATCTCCCTAATCCTCCTGCTGTAAGGTTCTCCACACTCCCTAAGTCCTGCCAAGCGGCTGCCCTTCCACCAGACCTGGAGGCGGCTATGCCTGGGAGCTTAGATCCCTGGAGACTGCAGGCCAGGATTATATTGGATTATCTGGCTTGGTCTAACCTCACCACGTGAGTCCTTAAAATCAGAGAGGCTTTCCCAGCAAAGTTAGAGAGACAGACAGAGGAAGGAGGAGGGAGATCTGGCCCATGAGAAGGACTCAGCCAGCCATCGCTGGCTTTGGACCTGGAGGAAGAGGCCACAGCGAAGAGATGCAGGCGGCTTCTAGAAGCTGCAAAAGGCAAGGGGACAGATTCCCTTCCAGCCTCCAGTGAGGAACCCTATCCTGACGACACCTGGCGATTTTAACCTGGGGAGACTGACCCTCTCCAGGATAGAAGGTACGCATCAGGCCGTTTCAGTGGCTACAGGTGTGAGCCGTTCGGGCACTGGTAGAAACCCAGTGCATCTGAGCTGCGGCTCTAGGATTCAACACCTGGAGTCACTGGTGCTGGGTGTCCCACTGTGGTGACGGGGGCTTACGTTGGGACCACTGGTGGTGGGCTAGGCTGTTCTGCTCAACAGGCTCCATAATTTGTGGGGCCCAGTGCAAAACGGAAATGTGGGGCCCTTGTTCAAAATGTCAGAAAACAGTGCTGTTTAAGGTGTCAGTATATAAAGCTTTTCCCTTTTTTCTGTCATCTCTCTCCCAACATATTGTGACTTTTTAATTTGCTCTTTAATATCCTTCTAAGATAAGTTAAAATAGTAAATTATTAACATGAACTTTATCATCTTAATATTGTATAATATTACCAATATGCCAATTGTAAATATATAAGAGCATTCAACATGTATGCAGAATCACCAAAATTATACGTTTAGTGTTTCCTAGCTTGTACAGGTGTGTGTATTTTGTTCTTGCTGGAAGAGTGGAAATGCTCAGAATGTGCCCTTACTGGAAATGATTCATTAGGCTGGACCCCAGTCCAATATGACTGGTGTCCTTATAAAAAGGGAAATTTGTTGAAATTGGCACATGCACACTGAGGTATAAGAAATGACTGGCCAACAGGGACCTGCTGAACAGCACAGAGGTCTCTACCCAATATTCTGTGATGATCCATGTGGGAAAAGAATCGGAAAGAGAACGGAGGTGTGTGCACGTATAACTGAGTCACTGTTGTACAGCAGACATGATCAGCTATGCTCCAATGAGCTTAAAGGATTAAATTAAAGAACGGGAAATCTGGACACAGACAGACACGCACAGAGAGACGCTGCCACGCAGAGAGGAAGCGAAGATTGCGGTGATGCAATTTCAAGTCAAGGATTGACAACCCACCAGCTGGAACAAAGAGAGGGCACGGGCAGACCCCTCACTGCCCTCAGAGGGGACCGACCCTCCCCACACCTTGCTTTCGAACTTCTAGCCTCCAGGAGTGTGAGACCAAACATATCTGTTGTTCACATCACCCAGTGTGTGTGGTACCTGGTCACGGCAGCCCCAGGCCAAGAAGACAATGCTCTGCCACCTTTGGGAAACGGGCTGCGGCCCAACTTGGAGGAGAGTTCAGGGGCTCACCGACTCGAAGCACCACACGTCTGCATGGGACAAGACAGATGCCGGATCAGTATGCTGAGTTGTGAACAGTGAATGAACGTGGCTGAAAGTCTTGGAACTTTTAGGAGGAATTTCTGTCACGATGCAATAAGCAAAGCAGTCATTTTAATACGTTATACACAAGCTGACTAAAAAAAATTGCAGTGAGCATTTCAAATGAGTGGCGCATAGATGTGTAACATAAAAATAAGGCAGCTTAGTAAGGAAAGATATCAAGAACCTGATATGTAAATAGCAGAGGGCATGAACAGTTTTTAAAAGAGGAAATACAGGCGTTCCCATTGGGGCTCAGCGGATTAAGGACCTAACTAGTATCCATGAGGATTCAGGTTCAATCCCTGGCCTCGATTAGTGGGTTAGGGATCCAGCGTTGCCACAAGGTGTGTCATAGGTCGCGCATATGGCTCGGATCCAGCATTGCTGGGGTTTAGGGTGGCAGCTGCAGCTCTGATTTGACCCCTAGCCTGGGAAGATCCATATGCCACAGGTGTGGCCATAAAAGGTAATTAAAATAAAATCGGAAATGTAAAATATAATAAACAGAAACATTGTAAAAAGCTATCCTATCCCAGAAACTCACACTGGCAAAGGAAATATTCCAAGGCTGAATTTGGAAATTTTGACATTTAAAGATCAATTACAAGATATCTCCCTTTGTTTAGACTTTCTATAATTTCTTTTACTCCTTTTTTAGATCAAATTACTGGTTGTTCTTATAGCCCTCTTGAATCATACATATGTTTTTTTTTTTTTTTTTCTTCTCCCTCCTTCCCATTTCTCTTCTTTTTTATTTCTTCTCACCTGTGGTCTTCTTCTTCCTCTTCCTCTTCTTTTTCTCTCCTTCTTCTCCTCCTTCCTCTTCCTTCCTCTCTAAAAAAATTAAAATAAAATAAAAGCTAATAAACATGAAAATTTCCAGCTACATTAGATGTTGAAAAATGAAAAATTTACCAGTTACACACTTAGAGTTTTGTTCTTGGCCTTTTATTCAACTAAGTGCAAATTTCCCCTGCCAAATTTCATTCATCTTATTTAATTAAAAGATTCTGGTTTTTTTTGTTTTTTGTTTTTTTTAAGTTCCCATCATGGCTTAGTGGTAACAAACCTGACTAGGGTCCATGGGGACTCGGGTTTGATCCCTGGCCTCAATCAGTGGGTTAAGGATCCGGCATTGCCGTGAGCTGTGGTATAGTTCACAGACTTGGCTTGGATCCTGCTTTGCTTTGGCTGTGGTGTAGGCCAGCAGCTGTAGGTCCAATTTGACCCCTAGCCTGGGAACTTCCATATACTGCGAATGCAACCCTAAAAAAAAAAAAAAAAGGATTCTATTTTTTGGAGTTCCCACCACGGTGCAGTGGGTTAAGATTCCAACTGCAGTAGCTTGGGCCACTGCCAAGGTGTGCGTTTTATCCCCAGCCTAGTGCACTGGGTTAAAGGATCCGGCTTTGCCACAGTTATGGTGTAGGTCACAGGTGTGGCTCAGATTCAGCCCCTGGCCTGGGGGACTTCCATTTGCTGTGGGTGTGGCCATAGAATGAAAAAAAAAAAAAAAAAAAAAAGAAAGAGATTCTGTATTTTACATTTGCATTCGATAAAATATTTTATCATGTACAGTTTTTATTGTCAAGAGTTTAACTTTTTGTTGGGAGTTCCCATCACGGCTTAGCGGTAATGAACTTGACTAGTATCCACGAGGATGTAGGTTCAATCCCTGGCCTTACTCAGTGGGTTAAGGATCTTGCGTGGCCATGAGCTGTGGTGTAGGTTGCAGACACTGCTTGGATCCCAAGTTGCTGTGGGTGTGGCGGAGTCTGGCAGCCAGTGCTCTGATACGACCCCTACCTGGGAAACTTCCATATGCCACATGTGTGGCCCTAAAAAAGCAAAAAAAAAAAAAGAGTTTAACTTTTTGTTGACTTGTACCAATACATTTCATTATGAATTGGATGATAGAAACTTATATTTCTTCAAAAATGATCTTTTATTTAAATTATAAAAAAGGAAAAAGAACAAAAGAGGAAATTTTAGTCCCAGCATGACCATCACCCTGTTGACATTTGAAGAATATAATACATGCACTTAGTTAAAAAAGTTCAAATAATTCAGAAGGATGTAAATTGAAAGTACAGTTCTTGCTTTTCCACCCTTTTGTGTTCATCTCTTCAGAGTACTTAAGTTTTTTCTGTGCCATCCAAGAATGTTTTAGCAAGTATATATTTTAAACTTGTGGGTTTTGGAAAATTTGAACAATTGTGTGGATAGCATGACAAAGAGAATGAAGAGACATATGTAGATGAGAGAAGTGTACACACAGAGAGCGGATACTCCATAGGTAGAACTTTGTAATGTTTACCACAGGGTCTATGTGTTTGCATGTTCACACTGACAGGGCTGTGTATTCTCCCTCACAATTACAAAATACCACATTTTATCAAGCCTCAGAAATCATTCAGACTTTTAAATGTGGAGGAAAATACCCTTAAAATCCAAGATCCTTTGACCCTGAAGTTATGCTTCAAGGATGCTATCCTAGGGAAATACTTAGGAGGGCAGAGACTTATGAATAGTTATATTTAAGGCAGTATAATATAAGTAAGAAATGACCCAAACATACACGTTGGATAATTAAGGTAAGGTATAACCACATGAGGAAATATCATGTAGCCATTAAAATGTTTGTGAAGAGGGTTTAAAAACCTATGCAATGATGTGATTGTTTAAAATAAATTTTATTGGAGTATAGTTGACTGACAAAGTTGTGTTAATTTCAGGTGTACAGAGAAGTAAATCAGTTTTGTGTACACACACACACACACACACACACACACACATCTCCATTCCTTTTCAGATTCTTTCCCCAACAGGTTATTACACAGTATTGAGTAGACATCCCTCTGCTATACAGTAGGTCCTTGTTACCTATCCATTTTATATATAGTAGTGTGTATATGTCAATCCCAACCCCCTAATTTCTCCCTCTTCCCCCTACATCTCTCCTTCGATAACCATAAATTTGGCTTCAAAATCTGTTTCTGTTTTATAAGGGGTTTTTTGGTATCATTTTTATTAGTTTCCACATATTAGTGATCTCATATGATATTTATCTTTCTCTGACTTATTTCACTTACTATGATAATTTCTAGGTCCATCCATGTTGTTGCAAATGGCATTATTTCATTCTTTTTATGGCTGAGTAATATATATCATAATATATATATATTATATATTATATATATATTACATCTTCTTTATCTGTTCTTTATCGATGGACATTCAGGTTTCTTCCATATCTTGGATACTGTAAATAGTGCTGTGATGAATGTTGGGTGCAGGTGTCTTTTTGAGTTATAGTTTTCTCCAGATAGATGCCCAGGAATGGAATTGCTGGATTATATGGTAGTTCTATGTTTAGTTTTTTAAGGAACCTCCATACTGTCTTCCATTGTGGTTGTACCAGCTTACATTACAATCAAGAGTGTAGGAGGGGTTTTTTTGGAAACACAAAAGACCCCAAATAGCCAAAGCAATCTAGAGAAGGAAAAATGGAACTGGAGGAATCAGGTTCCCTGACTTCAGACTTTACCATAAAGCTATAGTCATCAAAACAGTATGGTGCTGGCACAAAGACAGAAATACAGATCAGTGGAACAGCATAGAAAACTCAGAAATAAACCTATGTACCTATGGTCAATTAATCTATGACAAAGGAGGCAAGAATATACAATATACTGAAAATACAGCCTCTTCAGTAAATGGTCCTGGGAAAACTGCACAGCTCCATGTAAAAGAATCAAATTGGAACACTCTCTAACACCATACACAAAAATAAATGCAAATTGGGTTGACAATCTAAACATAAAACCGGATACTATAGAACTGTTAGAGGAAAACACAGTCAGAACACTCTTTGACATAAATTACGGAAATATCTTTTTAGATCCACCTCCTAGAGTAATGAAAATAAAGACAAAAATAAAGAAATGGGACCTAATTAAACCTAAAAGCTTCTACACAGCAAAGGAAACCATAAACAAAACAAAAAATAAACCACAGGATGGGAGAAAATCTTTGCAAATGAAGTGACCAACAGGGGATTAATCTCCAAAATACACAAACATCTCATACAGCTTTATACCAAAAAACAAGCAAATAAACAAACAACCCAATACAAAAATGGTAGAAGATCTAAACAGATATTTCTCCAAAGAGGACAAATGTCCAAAAAGCACATGAAAAGATGCTCAACATCACTAATTATTGGAGAAATGCAAATCAAAACGACAATGAGGTACCACCTTACACCAGTCAGAATGGCCGTCATCAAGAAATCTACAAACAATAAATACTGGAGAGGGTGCAGAGAATAGGGAAGCCAATGACAAAATTGTTAAGCAAAACAAGAGTAGGCTATAAAATTGTGTATAAAGAATGATCTCAAGCATGTAGGAAACAAAGACAACAAGATTAGAGTAAATTATGCCCATATTCAAAGGCTGGTTATTTCTGAGGAATGGAATGATGTATTTTCTAATTTTTCTACTGTGCCAAATGGATTAATATTCAACATCAGCATTTAATTAAAATCCATATGGAATTTTAATGCTATCACCACATTTCTCTGCAAAACCAATAGCAATAATCACATTGAAAGATGACCAAAGACCAGGGCTGCTGAGGCTCCTCAGACACGTTGCCCACACTCGGGGCTGGAAGTGTTGAACAGAATCGCCAAGAATGGAGCAGTTAAATGACACCATAGAAATTCAGGTCAGATGCTAATGTATCAAGCTGTTTTTCTGAACTATTGAATCTTTGATTCAAAATTTAAGCAGTAATAAAAATGGGCCAGAATCGTCTACACCACCCCCATCACTTCAGAATTCAATCACTCTCCGTGGTCCCTAGGGACGAGGAGTGAAATAAAAAAGCACATTTCCTTGGGTTTTAAGAGGCTCCATAGACTCAGGAGAACATCCCTCACTTGTGTATGCATAGACTGTGAACAAGCTCGAGATTAGGGAGATCAAAAGCTTCATTCAGACTTTGATGAGGAAGAAAGCCTTCCGTTTAGCCAGGGGTAAAAAGCTATATCCACTAAGACAGCTCTTAAAGGCAGCTTTACAGGAGTAGAGCAAACCCAGGTCCCAAGTTTACCGCAGGTAGAGAAACAATCCCCGACATCATAAACACAGCCCATTTATTTATCCATTGTAAATAAATGACAGAAAGTCACCGCGTCCAGTTTGCTTCGTTTTCCCAGTGAAGATAAATGAACACTAGGCCATGGTGGTTTCCTTAGAGTTGGCTTATTTCTGCAATTGAGCAGAAATAGCTGAGGAACTGAAGAACTTCTACCAAACAGATTTGTTTTTTCTTAAGTTCTGATTTCTGGGAGAGATTTGCATTTAGGTTAAAGTCTTTTTTCAGAAATGGGCCCATTTGTAAACGGGCTGGTTGCGCTGCAGAATCATACACAGGCATCTCCCAGGAGCAAAGAGAAGGTGATCCCGGACTTGAGAAGGGAGTTGATTGTTGCTTTTTTTTTTTTAACGTAAAGGCTAAATCCCAACTGAACTGTTTAAAGAGAGTTATGACACACCTCTTTTTGGAAATTCCCTTTATTAAACTGGTATTAGGATACATTCACTTGGTTTCAAAAAGAAAAAAGAGCCATTCACGACCGGAGGAGTTTGGGATCTTAACTGTGAGGGTGATGCTTGGATTAACTGAGCCCTTCCTTGTTGACGCCTGCAGGTGACAGATTATAGAGCAGGAAGGGAGTTCCCGCTGTGGCACAGAGGAAACGAATCCAACTTGTGTCCATGAGGATGCATGTTCAATCCCTGGCCTCACCCAGTGGGTTGGGGATCCAGTGTTGCCTTGAGCTGTGGTGTAGGTCGCAGATGCAGCTCTGATCCTGCGTTGCTGTCCCTGTGGCTACAATTCCACCCCGAGCCTGGGAAATTCCATGTGCCCCAGGTGCAACCCTAAAAAGCAAAATAAGATAACAAAATAAAATAAAATAGAGCAGGATGGCTTCTCTCTGGTTAGAGGGCTCCTCAGGTATAGTCAGGTTATTATGGTCTATAACTCAGTGTACGTCCCCTCTAAAACAAGTAGCACCAGCTACTTCTACATGCTATTTCATCTTTATAACATCCCTATGGTTGTTTTATCAGCCCTATTTTTATTTATTTTTTATTTATTATTATTATTATTATTTTTGTCCTTTTAGGGCCGTACCCACGGCACATGGAGGTTCCCAGCTGGGGTCTAATCGTAGCTGTTGCTGCCCGCCCGTGCCAGAGGCACAGCAACGCCAGATCCAAGCTGCGTCTGCGGCAACACTGGATCCCTGACCCACTGAGCTAGGCCAGGGATTGAACTTGCAACCTCATGGTTCCTAGTCGGATCTGTTTCCACTGCACCATGACAGGAACTCCTATTTTTATTTTTATTTTTGGTCAAGCCTGTAGCATGCAGAAGTTCTCAGGTCAGGGATCAAACCCAAGCCACAGCAGTAACCCAAGGCACAGCAGTGACAATGCCGGATCCTTAACCCACTGAACGAGGCCAGGGATCGAACCCACATCCTCATGGATACTAGTCAGGCTTGTTACCACTGAGCTACAAGGGGAACTTCCCTATTTTCTTCCATTCCCTTACCCCCAACCTCGGGCCTTCATCACTTCACTCCCCATCACTGCAATAGCTCCTCACCGATATCTTCTTTTTTGGACTCTCTTCCATCCATCCATAGCCCCAACCCATTACACCATCTAATTGGTTTTCCCGAAACGCTTTGATCACACGACCACTCTTATCTCAAAACAGTCATAACTCCTCCGGCTCGTTGGACAAAACAGAACATTTTCTGAGTCTTGCATCTGGGGTGATGCTGACCTTTGCTTTTAGTTGCCTTGCCGTGGTTCTGTGCGAACTATTTGCTGGAAATGCCTCTACATTTTTGCCTCTGAATTTTTGTTCTTGCTCTTTCACATGGGGGAGAAAAAAGTCTTCTCCTCTCTATTGTGCCAATCAGACCAAACTTTCAAAGCCAATCTAATTTTATTTCCAGCATCCAGCTGGCCCTGAAGGCTTGAGCGCATAAGTGACCCAGCTTGAGACACCTCCTCTTGGTCACCAGCCACACCGGAAGCCAGAGGTCATCTTGTGTCATCATCAGCAGGAACCAAAGACAGGGCTTGCTGATGACATCGTGCTAAGAAAATCTGGAGAAATGGTGAGAAAGAACCTGGGGCAATTCTGTGAACAGAGGGTGAGGACGGTTGTGATGAGAAGAGAGGGAACGAGAAGCACTGGGACTGGATTCGAGGTCGGGGCGAAGGCAGCCATAGGGCAGGGGTGACAACTATCCTCTCAGTGAGCTGCCTGGGGTAACACTGAGGCCGCCGTCACTTGGCCTCCCGACTGTTGTCAGTGATGGAGAGAAGGTCTGCAAGTCTGCGTGAAGTTTCCAAGGAAAGGATGCTCGCAGCCTAAAGAGTCCAGAAGTCCTTGAGAAACCAGAGGCTCTAAGCAGAGGTACACTCCCTTCCCGCAATTGTAAAATTCCCACTCCTACTCCGGTTGTTCTTGCCGCCACTTGGGGGGACCGGCCGCTTTTATCTGGGCACCTTTCGCAGTCCTCTTGGGGAGACTTTGGCCAAATCCCACACAGTTCGCCTTGTCATTAGTAGCGTTTTACAACGTAAACCCATCCCATGCTCTATGTTGCTCACGGCCTGTCTCCAGGATTACAAATCCTGGAGTCTCGCTTTATAATTTTGAACTTTCAGGCCCACTTGTAATATCAAGGCTAAAGCGTTGTGACTAAACAATGTATTGGAAGAAATTCATGGTAATGGCATTTGGCTCGAGTTGAAAGCTTAGCTTTTAATGTTCGCGAAGATCTAAGAGGACCTTGGTTTTGTTTTCTCCAAAGGTCCTTCTCAGTTAACTGCATAATATCCAATTATGCATCTTAGAAGAATTTAGGGTTGAGAAAACCCAGCTACTATTGGAATCTTTGATTCTACAAAATATTCGTTTCCAAAACCAGTGCTTATACAACGAAACTCTTCCCTTTGGGATTTAGTTGATTGTCATAACTTTTGAGCTTGCCTTGCAAAGCCACAGACTCATTGCAATAAAAAGCTTCAGCTTACAATGTTTTAAAAGTGTAGCGTTGTAGCCGATTTTGGTCGTTATTTGATCAGGAAAGAAAAAAAAAATCCCACAAATCATTTTTTTTTTTCCTGATGTCTTAAATGAACTGGGGTTTTCATATTTATTTCTTAGGATTGTAGCATTTTGAGCACATCGTGTTTATAGGTGTGGGTATCACAAGTCACTAAAATATTTGAATCTTAAAGATGGGGGAAAAAGCCTGCAATTACCATTTATTGTAAGTAAGCAGGGGGCAGAGAAGGGTTTTGTTTATCCTGATCTTTCTTAGCTGGGAGGGGAATGGCAGGCTACCCGTCTGGCCACGTCTCCCAGACAGATTTGATGTGGCCACAGATATTGTGCTCCTATAAAAAGGTGTAAGTCATGTGCCTGGCTTTGCAGGAACGCTAGGGTGTAGGAGTTTATAAGTGCGATTTCTTCTAATTTGATTAAGACATCATAAGGATAGCGCTTTCCCTAGGTCGAAAGCAACAACTGGGTTCATTTTCCTCTCCTTGGAAGAACTGCATTCTCCACTTAGTGAGTCGTGAGCTCAGGGTTTGTTATAGGTTGGACCAGGCACTCAGGGACCTGAATTTCAATCATCTGCCTCACTGTTTCTCAGACTCAGCAAAATCCACATTCTGGGTCCAGTAGTTCTCTGCTGGGGAACTGTCTTATGTAGGAGGTTTCGCAGCTCCTCTGCCCTCTGTCCACTAGAAGCGGGTAACCTCCCAACCCCCACATGTAATGATAAAAAATGTCTCTTCCAGGGACAGGGAAGGGAGGGGCATCTCCTCTGGTTGAAAATTACTGCTTTAGATTTACTTTATTTGGGAGTGAACTAAATTAAAAAAAGGTTTTGGGAGTATAGTTGACTTAGATATAATATTGTGTCAGTTTCAGGTGTACAGCAAAGTGAAACAGTTATACAAATAAATATATCCATTCTTTTTTCCCATATAGGTTATTACAAACTATTGAGTAGATTTCCCTGTGCTATACAGGCGGTTCTTGTTTATCATCTATTTTATATGGCAGTGTTATGTTGTATGTTATTCCCACTCCCCCAGTTCTTCCCTCCCCCCCCAATGGTTTCACTTAGAGTGACCATAAGATGGGTTTTGAGATCTGTGAGTTTGTTTCTGTTTCATAAATAAGACTTTTTCCTTAAATGTTAATGGGACGCAGGGAGTGGGAGGTCCTGGAGAGAGAGAAACATCCTTTCCCACAGGGGTGGGTAAGTGAGCACCAAAGGAATTGTTAAGTCTTCCAGGATGGGAGTTCCTGTCATGGCTCACAGGTAACAAATGCAACTAGTATCCATGAGGATTTAGATTCAATCCCTAGCCTCACTCAGTGGGTTAAGGATCCGGTGTTGCCATGAGCTGTGGTGTAGGTCACAGATGAAGCTCAGATCCTGCATTGCTGTGGCTGCGATGTAGGCCAGAAGCTATAGCTCTGATTGGACCCCTAGCTGGGAACCTCCATATGCCACAGGTGAGGACCTAAAAAAGACAAAAAACAAAAAAAGAAGAGGACTTCCAGGATAGACCATGGCCGCCATGTTTCTATATGGAGTAGAACTCAAGACAGTCAAATTTTTGGTAAGATTTTAGGGGGTCTAGGAAGGTCATGTTTCAAAGAAGATCCAGTTTACTTTCATGTGGGCTGGAGTTCCCATCGTGGTGTAGAGGAAACAAACCTAACTAGGAACCATGAGATTGTGGGTTCGATCCCTGGTCTCACTCAGTTGGTTAAGGATCTGGCAGTGCCATGAGCTAGGGTGCAGGTTTTGGACGTGACTCGGATCTGGTGTTGCTGTGGCTGTGGTGTAGGCTGGCAGCTGTAGGTCTGATTGGACCCCTAGCCCGGGAATCTCCATATGCCATGGGTGCAGCCCTAAAAAGACAAAAAAAAAAGAAAAAAAATACTTTCATGTGGGTGCATCCTTTAGCTTCAAGTACAAATCCCTATAAAAGATTCAACCTCATGTAAGCTGGAAAACCAAGGAGGGCCAAAGTCTGTCACCACTTTTCCCCTTCCCACAGCAGACATCACTAATCAATCATTGCATTCTGATGCTGAGTCTGGTGTCGGCTTCAAAATCTTCCTTAGCCCAGGACTCCAGGTATTGCCACCCATACCCAAGAATTAGAACTCAAGTTGAAACCTCTTTGTAACCTTGGCTTTTAGATTATTGCCGTTTATTTTAAGGACAAAGGTAGTCAGTGATGAAATATGTTTTTTGAAATTAGCACCTACATACAAAGCCTCAAAGTCTAGAATGGAAAATATGAACATAAACACCAAAGCAAATGCATCCGGCAAAATCTGATATAAAGATAAAGTTGATTTGTGTCTTTGCCACCTAAGGCATGGAGATTTCTTCTCTTAAGTGAGAAATTCTGAAATGTTAGAGATATGAGGGCCCCACACTTCATTCCTGGTGAATCAAGGCTGCCCATCAGAAGTCACTTTTGTGTACAGTCTGGAAAACTATCCACAAACATTTCAAAGTGCTCAGTTTGAAATGATGGATAGGCTTTTGGATCCTTCTGTCAATGCTCGAGAAGGAAGGCCTTCAACATTTGCAGTTATGTGGGTGGCTGAAAGTAGTTAGAAAATGCACCCAGAAGTGAGAGTTTGCTGAGAAAAAAAAAAAGTACCTCAAATTGAGACCGACTGTCAGTCAGTCTGTGGGAGCCAACAACTTTCTGTTTCCTTAAATGTTGGGAAGATCCTGACAAACTGCTTCAACTGCGGGAACCAAAATCAAAGGGATTCAGATTAGTTTGGGAGCATAGACACTGAATCTGAAACTCCGGGGGTGGGCCCAGCAATCTGGGTTGTTAAGCAAACTATGCAGGTGACCTTGATGTTCAAGTTTGAAACCCTTGGTCTAGGCTTGTTGGTTTAATTCGGTTTGCTTCCCATACCCCCTCACCCCCTGGAGCTTGTTAACATGTGGTGGGTCTGCCCTGGAACCTGAGAGTCTGCCTTTGCTGTTGGCTCCTGGGCTACTAGCAACATCTATGGTGGATCAACACAATTGCCATTTCTCTTTGGATGGCAATTCTTTTGATCCACCAAGAATGGATGTCTTATATGTCTACGTAAAACTGATTGACTTTGTTGTACGCCTGAGACCAATACAATATTGTAAGTCAACTACACTCCAATACAACTTTTTTAAATATGGCCATTTCTCTAGAGAAAGCTCTTTAATGAGGGAGCACTGGCCTTGAGGATGAGGAGTGGTTACTGGAAAGGTGCGGGTGTTGAAAAGTGTAGTGAGGGCTGCTCAGCAGTAAACCTGTGAGCCATTGAAGCAGAGAATGGGGGTGCAGTAGAAAGCTTCACTGGCCTTTGAAATCGAATGTCACCGGCTCTCTATCCACCACATGACGGGGACGCTTGCCTGTTCTCAACTTAATACCATTGCCATTCTCATCTGACTTCGCGTCCTGGCCAGGCGGGTGGCTGGAGACCCACAGTTGCAAGGAGCCCATCGGGTCTCGGTGCCTGGTTGGCTCCTGGATCCTAAGGTGCTTTCAGTCACGAGGAAATATCTATGAAGTCATCTTGGACCCCAAAAGTCATTGCCCAATGCTTTCAAGGGACTGGGTTCAGAATGACCATTCGTCATTCCCAGAAATCAAAGTCGCATTCCAGGCAGGAAGGTTGGCTGTCACAGAGGCCATTGGAACCAATGCGACGTGATGTTTGAAGGCAGTTCCAAATCTCAAAGCCGTTGTAGAGATACTGGGAATAAGAGCTTCTCAAATGCTCCTGAGAAGGTCTCAGCGGTGGTTTGAATGCCCGAGCTCTGGCCTGCTAAAAGTAATCAGGTGTGGTCACGCTGGTGGTCTCTTGGTGTGAACGGGTGGTCTCTTGGTGTGAACTGGTGGTCTCTTGGTGTGAACAGGGCCGTTCTGTTGGGAGCGGAGGAGCATGTGAGCGAAGGTCCTGGCATCTTTCGAGGCGAGGAAGGGCCCTGGAGACTCTGGGCTGCAGAGAAACTGCCTGCTGTGCCCTTGTGCTTGGAGCCACCTCGTCAGCTTTGCCCCAAACCACCCTTGGTGGGAGGGAGCAGAGGAGACGGCGAGACCCTGTGGTTCAGTGAGTCAGCTGCTCCCCACAGAACGGGGAACCAGACTCCGTGAGATGTTAATTATCTGTTAGGAAAAACAGTTTATTTTACACAATTTCAAAAACGAAAACTCAGTTCCAGGGCAGACGCTGTTATTTAACTCCTTCCACTGACACATATATATATGCGCTCCATAAAGGTATGTGCGCAAAGTCATAAAGTGGTGTTTTCAAAGGTGACAACAGATGTTCTTTACTCGAAACCATAACCCCTACATGCATGGTGACTGAGTTGCAGCCAGAAATGTGCTATAAAATGACATTTCCTGCCCCCAAGTTTAGATTGCCCAGGCCATTCTAGAGAAGCATATTAAATCTTAAATACAAAACGATCCACGCCATTCCAGTAGTATCACATCATTCGTATCGTTTCTTGGGTTATTTTATCGGCTCAGTTTCCTCTGTTTCTCCAGTGATAAATTGCACTTTAAATTATTTCTTTATTTTATGGAGTGTGGAGTCATAGTAATTTCCTTGTCCCTGTTCCATTAACTTCCTGGTAGCATTGTTTGAAGTCTCCAGACCCTGATGTGTAATCCAACTGTTTTCCTAATATGTGGGAAGCAGCAAATGGCTTGTTTACGTCAAAAACAATTCTTGCTACCGTTTTCCTTTCTCTACAAGTCTTTTCCCATGAAGACTTTGGCAGGGGCCGAGCGGGTATTCTGGGGCTAAGCATGAACCTGCTAGATAGTAACATTCCAGGAGTGTTTGATGATTGACTGAGTGTGAGACTGGACCTGGAATAAAATACTGATCCCACCAAAGGAAGCTTAAAAATTTGGAGAAGAAATCACACCAGGATTATTTTTATGTTCACTTTTTGTTGAGTTCCTTAAAAAGTCCTTCCCCACCCCCCACTTTTCTCATGTCCTCTGTTCTACCCCTTCCTCCCCCCATTTCACAAGATAAGCGGGCCCTCGCTTTACCGTGAAGTCCAAGGTCATCTAGCCAGTGCCCCTTCGGCTGGCTTCCCGTCTCCGATCTCCTCCATGCGGCTCCTGCCTCCTCTCTAAGCCTAAATAGGCATCGGTTTTCTTTCCCGAGGAAATCCACTCCCACCGTGTCTGCGATCTCATTCCATCCCTCACCTTCCTTAATCCACCCCCACTTCTTCACACCTGGATTTTCCCTTTTTAGCTTCTCCTTTGTCTGTTAATGCGGAAAAGATCTATAACCATAGGACTTATTCAAATCTGTATCTTCATAAACAAAACACTTTCTCTACCCCCTTGCAATACAGCTCTGCCACTTTCTCTGATCTCACTGTGAAATGTTTCCTTTGGGGAAAAGTCACCTATGGATTGTGTCTTTATTCCTCAAATGCCGACCCCTTTTCAGACACACTGTAAGTCTCTTTTGGCCCCCAAACTCCTCTATAAATGTTCAGAGTTAAGATTCTGGCTGATTATTAAGCAGGCAGCAATGTGGAGGTGGAAAAAGCAGAGAAGAACTGGAGGTGGAGAAACCTGTCAGTGGCCATCACCAGCCGAAGGAAGCCAGAAGCAGTGAGGATCTGCTCTGGGCTGTGTTGGGTGTCGGCACAGGAGAGCTCGGCGGCAGGGACACTGCAGGCAGCAAGCTGGTGAGAGCCGGCGCCTGAAGGGCAGTGTGTTTCAAGCCTGAGTGTTTAAGAAAATGACACCAAATACAAGGACCCTGGGAGGAGGAGAATGTGAGGGCAGGTGGGGTGCTGCTAATGATGAGGTTCCCTGTAGACCCGCAGAATGGATGGAGAACAAAGTTAGAAATCCCGACATCGGGCTTGAGAAAGAGGCGAGGCCAAGATACAGACTTTAAGGTCAACTGCATAGATGAAAGGGCATAGCTAACTGTCGCTGGGAGTTTCCTGAGGAAGAATGTACACGGGGCCAGAGAGAAGGTGACTTGGAGCTTTAGAGGAAGAATCCAGTGGTTCAGGGACAGGAGGAGAAGGCCCCGAGGGAGAGGAGAAGGGGAAATCGGAATCTTGGAAAGCAGGAGTAGTTTCCAAAGGGGAAGCATGGTCAGCAGAGCCAAATGACCTGGAGCATGTGAGGCATGCTGACCATGCAGGTGAGGCAGGCCGAGCACCGGTTTAGGAAGTAGAGGCTCAGGGACCGACGACCCAGGGTGCTCCTGCCTCCAGGGAATGTGCATCCCAGTGGCCGCGGGAGCAAACTGAAGAACTACAGTTAATTCCCCGGAGAGCTGTACGGGGCGTGTTCCTGTCTCTAATGTCACGTGGGCGGGTTTGGGGACCTGGCAGCCTTCCTCTGGCAGGTGAGGGCACCGAAATCAGTTGCCTGAATCTCCATTACGGCTCCGCCACTTATCAGCTGGGGGGCTGCAGCATAAGGTTTATCTGCTCTTTTGCAAGTGCCTCACTGATGGTGAGAAGCATGATCACAACTACCTCTCTTCATAGGTTTATGGTGAGGGTTTACTATGTTAAAAAGTGTGACATGACGGGCATGTAGGAAGCCGTCGGCAACCACCAGACTTTGGTGGTGTTCCTTCTGCACCAGACACTCCTTGACCCCTCATCGCAGCCTCACGAAACTGTGTTATCACCTACATTCTTACAAGCAAGGAGACCAAGCACAGAGAGGTGAAGTAACTTCCCCCAGGTCACACAGCTAAATGGGGTCATTTAATCATCTCTTCATCCCGTTGGTGAGGGAGCGGTTCCTACCCTAGAGTCATGGGGATGGCCCAGCACGTGACCCCTGACTCTGGACAGATGGGATTTCCTTGTCTCATATTCTCCCAACCTGGGGAAGAGGACACCATATACCTTGCAGAGCCACCAGGGGCTTTGAGAACAGAGTGATCCAGTGGGGCCTTAGGGAGGCTGGCTGTGTTGCAACAAGTGAGTGAGGTGGCCCTGGTTCCCCAGGGGGGATGTGGCTTGTTTGAAGAATTCCATGGGCTGGTGGGGAACCGAAACCCCCTACTCAGGCTGAAGCAGTGTCCCATGATAAGAGGTGCTGTTTGGCTGGGGGACCTTACCTCCTGGAGAGACAGGGAGGGACTTTGTGTTTACCTGTGAGACGCCCTCCCGACTTTATCCAAATTCAGAGCAGCACTGGATCCTGACCCCTGATTCCAGGCTGATGCACAGAGATCTAGTGAGGATGGGACCTAGGCAGTCCATGTCCAAAGTCATGCAGTCTACACTCTGCCACACTCCCTCTCACTTGGACAAAGTGGTTGTTTCCTGGGCATGACTTATGCCCCTCTAACACCATTCATCCCTGTGTCTTTGCCCAGAATTCTCTCTTGATGCTGAACTGCCCTTTGAAACCCTGCCTGTCTACCAAGGCCCATCTTGAATGTCACTTCCTCTGTGAAGCTTTTCTTTCTCTTAATCAGATGTGGTCCCCCCTTCATTTCCAGGCAACACTGCATAGGAGGGAAGGCATGGCTTGGCAACTAGGAAACCATGGTTCAGTTTCTGGCTTTGTTATTTATTTGCTTGGGGGAAATAAATTAAGCTTGATTAGCCTTAGGTTTCCCATTTTTCAAGTAGGGGTAATAATATCTCTTTGAAATAATGTTATGAGACCATTCATAAAAATACATGCAAAGGTGCTCACACAATAGATATAAATTTAATGTAAATTAGAAGGCACATAATAAATATGAATTTCCTTCACTCCAATTACTTTGTGTCTTTACCGATACCTGTTGTATTGGGCCTTATGCCATAATTATTTGTGTATTTATTTTATGCACCCCCCTACCAGACCATGAACTTGAAGAGAGATGGTATATTCCACTTTTTTCATTTTCACCCCTGTCCTGCTTCTTCACTGCTCACCATCCCTTGCACGTGGGGATAATTTTTATCAACAGTGGAAGGAAATCTCAGCATATGCTGCTCTATAAATCAGTAAAGCTAATTAAGACCATGCCGAGTGCCCCTCATGCACACGGTTGCTTTAGCTGTTGATAAAACCTTTTATTCCTGAAGTAAACGTGCCTGGGAAAGGTAGTGCAACAATATCAGTTTATATTATGCAAATCCATATTAGGATGAAACTGATATAGCCAATCCCAACTGAACACTAGGTTCGGAGTTCCTGTTGTGGCTCAGCAGGTTAAAGTCCAGCATAGTCTCCAGGAGGATCTGTGTTTAATCCCTGGCCTCACTGAATGGGTTAAGGATCTGATGCTGTGGTGAGCTGTGCTGTAGGTCGCAGACACAGCTTGGATCCAGTGTTGCTGTGGCTGTGGCATAAGCCTGCAGCTGTAGCTCTGATTTGACCCCTAGCCTGGGAACATCCAAATGTCACTGGTGTGGCCCTAAAAGAGAAAAAAAAAAAAAAAAAGTAAAAAAGTAAAAAATGAACACTAGGTTCGATGGAGGTAGTTTTCAAAATTTGAAGAGGAACAGAAATGAAGAGGAAGACGAAAAACACGTACATGAAGGTGAGTTCTGGAACATCTAAGGCAAAGCCTGCGTCTTTCTTTTTTCTCTTCTCAGCCACACCTACAGCGTATGAATGCTCGCTCACAGGCCAGGAACTGAAGCCAGCTGCAGCTGTGACCTGTGCCACAGCTGCAGCCACACCATATCCTTGAACCCACTGCTTTGGGCCAGGGATCGAACCCGTGTTGCCACAGAGACAATGCCAGATCCTTAACCTGCTGCGCCACAGCCAGGACCCAAGCCTCTTCATTGTTTTTAATGCATAGATTTGGGAATGGGGAGAAAATAAGTCTCAAACACATTCTTTGTGCTATTTGCTTGTAAAATGTGTGATAAGGAAGAAACACACAACTGTCCTGGGAAAGATATGTTGAATTTTCTAAGGATTTGAAAAGATTTGTGCCACCTCGTCTGTTCCTCATTAGTGTATTCGATGGAGAACAGGATGTATTAATTGGCACAGAGAATGGGAGACAGAAAATCAGGGTTTATTATTTTTTTCTCACTCATCCCCAATAAATTGTATGATGAAGTGCAGTGGACAAGGCCTCTCACTCCTTTTTCTTTAGTTTTTCTGAATAAAATGAGAGAGACAGCATCAGCCTGTGTCATGAAGAGACCGAAGAGCTTGATAAATGTGAGCACCTGGTTTTTATTTTTTTTAATTTTTATTTTATTTTTTGGTTTTTTAGGACGGTGACTGAGGCACATGGAAATTCCCAGGCTAGGGGTTGAATCGGAGCTACAGCCGCTGGCCTATACCACAGCCACAGCAATGCCAGATCCGAGCTGCATCTGCCACCTACACTGCAGCTCATGGCAATGCCGGATCCTTAACCCAGTGAGCAAGGCCAGGGGTCAAACCCACATCCTCATGGATCCTAGTCGGGTTCATTACCTCTGAGCCACGACGGGAACTCCAGTGAGCACCTGGTTTTGAGATCCCTGAATGGTTGTCACCAAATACAGACAAAATGGGAAGAAAATACTTGCCTGTAAATTCACAGCTCTGGAGGGGAGGGCAGCATCATTCAGCAGCTGCCTTCCTTGGCCAGTAAATACCCTGGCTCAGTAGTAAGTAATGCTAACTGTTTGGGAGCCTTACTTAAGAAATCTCAAATGTCAGGAAAGCTACACAATTGAAAGTAATTATAGAAGTCAGAGGGAACTCAAAGCATGTCTAGAGTGCATTGATTTCCCATCCAGCTAAGTTATCCTTCTTTCCGCTGGGTGAGATGTTGTACAATTTGCTCTAAATGCCGTGGAAAGCGTTTGTCCAGTGTTCTACCCAATAGTTACATCAGTTAAAACACTTGCTTTCATATAAAACTCTTAGAGGAAAACATAGACCAAACACTCTCTGATGTAAACGACAGCAACCTCTTCTCAGATCCACCTCTTAGAGTGATGACAGTAAAAACAATAAACAAATGGGACCTAGTCAAACTTAAAAGGTTTCTGCACAGCAAAGGAAACCCTCAACAAAACGAAAAGATGACCCACAGAATGGGAGAAAATCTTTGCAAATGGATCAATGGACAAGGGATTAATTTCCAAAATTTATAAACACCTTCTGCAGCTCCATACCAAAGAAACAACCCCATCAAAAAATGGGCAGAAGATCTAAACAGACAGTTCTCCAAAGAAGACATACGGATGGCCAAAAAACACATGAAAAGATGTTCAACCTCACTCATTATTAGAGGACTGCAAATCAAAACCACTATGAGGTACCTCCTTGCACCAGCCGGGATGGCCATCATCCAAAAGTCTACAAACAATAAGTGCTGGAGAGGGTGTAGGGAAAAAGGAACCCTAGTACACTGTTGGTGGGATTGTAAATGGGTGCAACCACTGTGGAAAGCAGTATGGAGATTCCTCAGAAAACTAAAAATAGAACTACCATTTGATTCAGCAATCCCACTCCTGGGCATCTATCCAGAGAAAACCACGACTCGCAAAGACACATGTACTCCAATGTTCATTGCAGCACTCTTTTCAATAGCCAAGACATGGAAACAACCTAAATGTCCATCGACAGAGGAGTGGTTCAAAAAGATGTGGTACACATACACAATGGAATATTACTCAGCCATCAAAAGGAACAAAATACTGGCATTTTTAGCAACATGGATGGACCGAGAAATTATCATGTTAAGTGAAGTCAGCCATACAACGAGACACCAACATCAAATGCTTTCACTGACATGTGGAATCTGAAAAAAGGACAGACTGAATTTCTTTGCAGAACAGATGCTGACTCACAGACATTGAAAAACTTATGGTCTCTGAAGGAGACAGTTTGGGGGTGGGGGTGGGGGATGTGCTTGGGCTGTGGGGTGGAAATCCTGTGAAACTGGATTGTGATGATCATTATACAACTACAGATGTGATAAATTCATTGAGTAATAAAATAAAATAAAAATCTTGGATATGGTAAAAAAGTTAATTCAAATAAAAGTCATTTTCCTTTTCCTTGGGAAAAAAAAAAAAACACACTTGCTTTCGACAAACTAAGATACTTGAGAAATTACTGAAGCCACCTGAAATCCTTTTCGAAACAGATTAAGTAAATGTCCTACCAAATAAATCTATCAACAATCCTGTCTGCTGACATAATTTGCTACCTGTTGCGTTATTATCACTTTAATGATTAGCAATGTTTTTTCACTTCTTCTATTCTATTTGTGAATGACGAGGAAGGAGCGAAGAACATTTGAATTAAATTGTACCGATGTGTTAGTATTAATCTTTCTAGACTCTGGTATGCTCTTTACTATCGGAAAAGCTATTTCCATGGCTGTGTTTGTGGAGTTATAATACTTGATAGGAAAATGCAATAAAATAATAGACCAAGAAAATATGTTTGAATGATAGCAAATACAATTTAAACTAGGCTTAAATGGGACATTTCTCTCCGGTAGATAAGACCTGCAGTTTTTGAACCCTATTTCTAGTCTAGACGGATTGTGATAGAAACAGCAAAGAGGGACTGGGATATACGTTGAGCGTTTTAATGTATTTTTAACCTTTTTCTTTTCCTGCAAAAAGGAAGTGCCTAATATTTATAGAGAGTCGTAAGTGGAATTTTGAGGAGCTTTATCAAGAGTCTTTGAAACCATTTTTATAGAACCATCTCTAAGATGAGGATCTAGTTTGACTGATGTAGTCAGGAGAAGAGAGGCGCAGACATGAAGGAAGGAAGTGATCTGCATTTATACCCTGAGCTGAGGGATGGCACAGGATTCCTGAGCATTAAAAGATGATTTGAACAGTAATCTTAATTTAAGACTGAAGAGGGTCTGGCAGGAGCCTGCAAATTCTAGGCTTGGAAATTCTCTCACCTGAAAACCTTCTATGACTGTCACTTTCATAGGAAGTCTCTTCTCCAAGCTTAATATTCTTTTATTTTTAAGACTGCTGGTTAAGATGTGGTTAGCTTAATGTTCTTATTAATGCCCACACGTGAGTTCACCTAGCGAACAGCCTTAGTAACAGAGAATGAAGATTGTGCGCTAAGCGTTTTAATGAGTGTTCTTCATAAACACAGTTTTAGTTTCGGAAGGAGGAATGTTGGAAAATGATGTAGTCATAATCACAGAGCCTGCGTTTTTCTGGCGTGTGAAAGAACCACATGCTAACAGGGTTAATCTCAGGCATACGAAACCCCATTTGACAGGTGTTGGAGGCCCAACCATGGGGCAGGGGCCACGCCTCTATCCTCTTTGTGTCTTCAGCATCCTAGGCAACGCTGGTGGGTACCAGAGGCTCCATCAATGACTGCTAAGCCGGGTAGATAATTTTAAATCATAGAAAACCCCAAGCCTGATTCTAGCCAATAATGTCAACCACATTTCCTCCTAGATCTTTTATTCATGCACTCAATACCCATTTTAAGGGACTGGTTTGAATTTTATCTCTTTTTGACACTGTATTTATGATGCCTTTGGAGCAATTATTTTGTTCTTAAAATTCTTTTTGGTACCAATATACCTGCCAGTGAGAAAGACAGTATTTTGTAAGCGAACATGGCCATGTTCTGAATCGAATGGATGTAATGTCCTACCCCCGGTTCACAGACTTGTAGGCCAGCGTGGAACTGCCCAGCACACAGGTTCCTCCCCAAATGACGTTGCCGTGGGCCTAGAAGGATGCCTGTCCTCTTGAGCCATTCATGGGCCCAAGATCAGTCCTATGAGGTCATTGCTAATAATGACACCCAGAAAGGTTCCGTCTCGTGGCAATCAGTTTTGGCCGGGTGGCGGTGAGTACCTGAATGTCTTACATGAACAAAGTGGCGCAAGATTCTTTATCTTAAAAGAAAAATGGTGGCCTGGTCACTGACGTATAGGCTGAGCCTTTTATCAAACACCAAATAAACATCTCTACTTTTAAAAAAATTCCCAGGGGTTCCCATTGTGTGCAGTGGGCTAAAAACCTAACAAAGCCTTCATGAGGACACAGGTTCGATCCCTGGTCTCACTCAGTGGGTTAAGGATCTGGCATTGCTGCAGGCTGTGATGTAGGTTGATGTAGGTTGGATCCGACATGGCTGTGGCTCTGGCATAGGCCAGCAGCTGCAGCTCTGATTTGACTCCTGGCCTAGGAACTTCCGTATGCTTCAAGTGCAGCCTTAAAAAGGAAAACAAAACAAAAAACAACTTCCAGATTTCTTAGGTTATAGTAAAAGTATCGTTTTTATTTGTATGGTTTTGAGTAGAGAGGTGAGGGGGCATAAATTCATAAATTCTTCCTATTTTGCTCACTGCTGTGTTCTCAGTGGCTAACAGTGCCAGACACACAGCTCTCAAGCAATATTTGTTGAATGAATCTTAGATGGGATGCAAGAAGTGTGGAGATGGGCCTCGGTACATGGCTGTGTTGTCGGCATGTTGATATTTTTTCCCCTATCTTTTCTTGTACGTATTTTCTCTAAACTTTTAAACCTATTTTTAATGTACCTTGTATACATCAGGCCCTATGTACTAGGCACTATAGGGCACATAGCAATCAAGAAGAAGATTTGAAGTTTTTAGGGTTTTTTTTCATTACTCTTTGTTATTTTACTTATTTACCCACTTAACAAACTTTGTTGTTCTTTTCAAAAGCAATGGATTCATATTAAATTTTGTTTCTGAAAATAGCCTGTTTCAAATGTTATCCTCTAATGTACCTTGTAGTTTAAAAGCAACGACTGAACAGATAAAAATAGTAGGAAGAATCTAAACTGATCAAAAAGGCATAATGATATGGGCCATTAATTCCTAAATGTAGACTATTCTGCTGAGGAGTATTAAGTTGGAGAAATAACAGGTCTAATAAATATCACCTTAGCTACTGTCAAGGAAAAATTGCTGAAACCAAATTGGCTAAAGGAAGATTTAGTCATAAGATCTTTGAAGAAAAGAAAGTTTGGAAAGATAACATAGAAATAGAACTATTAACTGATTTCACTGCCATAGCTAATATGAATTGTTTTTAGGCCATGTGACCTGGAGCCCAGGAAAATAAAATCTTTTAGTCTCTAAGCTTCAAATTACCTGTATGCCTTAATTCACTTAAAAGCTTAATACATTTGACTTAACCAACATCAAATACTCCTTAACGAATATAAACCGTTCAGGAAGAAAACAGGAATCCTAATAGATTCCAATTGGAAATTGGAAGGAATGTTAAAGTCATTTTGTCCAAATTTCCTACCTTCTAGAAAGGAAATTGAGGTCAAGAGAGGTCAAGTGACTGATTCGGTGTCACCCAATTAGGGCACCTAGTGTCTGCTCTGTAGTACCCTTCACGCAACACAGCCACACTTCCCTCGGACGTTGGTAGGTTACCTTCCCGCTACAAAGCCGTCGTGCTGGGATTTTGAGTGGTCGGAGTTAACGAAACGAGTTCAGCGCGTTTCCACACAGACCCTCCAGACTATAGCTCCCCCAGGACAGAATCGACTGAAATCTAGCAGAACGCCCCTGCTTGACAGGACTTGTTGGACTACAACGGAATATGACTAGTTTGGTAATTTTCTGAATTTAAATTCGGATGGCCCTTTAGAGGCAGTGGGTGGCAAATCAGGAAGAGGAAATCCAACTCGATGAACCAAGTGCACCTCCTCTTCCAGGCGGTCCTGGAGCAGGCACAGTCCCTTTATTTCATTTGGGGAGGCGCCTTTTAGATGAGGACACTGAGAACCCGGGTCTTGGAGCCATTCGAATGGCAGAGCTGTCCGGTACATTCTAGTCCGCAGCCTCCTCCTGCCATGGCTGATTGTACATGTCGACTTGGCCCTGGTGCCCAGTTTGATTAAACACCGGTCTAGACATGGCTGTGAAGGTATTTTTTCGATTGACCCTTAACTCAGCAGACTTGGAGTAAAGCTGATAACCCTCCACAGTGTGGACGCCACTCATCAGCTGAAGTTGAGGCCTTAAGAGAAAAGATTGCAGCTTCCCGAAGAAGAAAGAGTTCTCCTTAAGACGGCAACATAGAGCTGCCTAAGCGTTCATCCTGCTGTTTTGAGGACTTCAGACTCAAGAAAGACTGCAATGTTAACTCCTCCCTGAATTTCTAGCCTGCTGGATTTTGGACTAGCCAGCCCCTGCAATCATGTGACCAGTTCATTAAAGTCAGTCTGTCTCGAGTTCCCATTGTGGCTCATTCTGTTAAGCACCCAACGTCTCTCTGAGGATGTGGGTTTTACCCCTGGCCTTGCTCAGTGGGTTAAGGATCTGGCATTGCCTCAAGCTGCAGTGTAGGTTGCAGATGTGGCTTGGATCCCACATTGCTGTGGCTGTGGTGTGGGCCAGCAGATGCAGACCTGATTTGACCCCTAGCCTGGGAACTTCCATATGCCGCAGGTGCGGCCCTAAAAAAAGTTTTTTTGAAAGTATCAATTCTATTTTATTTTATTTATTTTTTTTGTCCTTTTGTCTTTTCTAGGGCCACACCCGCAACCTACACCACAGCTCACGGCAATGCTGGATCCTTAACCCACTGAGAGAGGCCAGGGATTGAACCCTCAACCTCATGGTTCCTAGTCGGATTTGTTAACCACTGAGCCACGACGGGAACTCCCCTAAAAATGTATTAACAAAAGAAAAAAATACGTAAAAAATAAGTCTATCTATCTATCATCTATCTTATCTCTCCATCTATAATCTATCTTATCTGTCATCTGTCTTATTTATCTGTATCTCTCTATTATCTGTCACTCGACCTCTGAGTGATTCTGTTTCTCTGGAAGGACCTAATACACTTCCCTCCCTCTCTTCTGCATCCTTTCTGATGCAGTTAAGCTGGACTTTTCAGCAAGTGGAAAACACTCAGTTCTGTGGGCCGGGAACCTGGGAGCCTGTGCGAGTGGCTAGCTGTGGAGCCATCCACTCCATCTGAGAGATGGGCATTGAGAGAGGCCATGCATTACAAAGAGGTCGCGGTGCCATGGCCTGGAGTCCTGTAGGTCTGTGACAGAGGCAGCTGCCCTGCCCGTGGGAGCAGCAGCAGCAGGAGCAGAATCGCTGGCGTCCTCCAGGAAGGCCTCTGGGATAAAGAAGACGTCACAGCAAGACCATCAGTCTCAACAAAGGGCATCTTCAGAAGCAGCCTTGTATGCTTATAGAGTTAAAAAGAAACACATTGGAAGATATTTTGCAGGATGCCTTTTTAAAAGGACAAAACATATATGTTCCTCTTATTCATGGTAAAACAACACTTTCTTGAATAGGAAAGAATTTAGACTCTGAACGAAATGTTTTTAATGAGGGGCAGATAATATGTGTGAATTGAAACTAATTGGTGTTTCAGATCACTGAGCTGGTTGAAAAACCATTTGTGATGAGGTCTGTATAAGTTAACAGTCGCTTTTAAATGCCTAATTAAACATCGTTCTGTCCCCAGTGAGAATTAAAAAAAAAAAAAAGTATTGTCACTCACTGCACTATACTTAACCAATTGATTCAAGTGGGCAATCTGAACAGATTTAGTTCTTGTGTGTGGCCAAAGCTCCTTCCCCCTCCGGAGCAGGCTGATGTAGGTAACCCTCGGACAATGCTGTATTGTGTCCATACAGATGGGAATACAGCCTTGCGGTGAACACGAATAATGGCCTAATGTGAGACAGAGCTGAGAGATTCTTGTTGAACAAAAAGGAAAAATAAAGAGACAAGGTGAGAGGTGGCTCAATCTTGGTTGATTTTTTTTTTCCTACCCTGGGAATAATAATTATAAGGGAATCCATCAATGAGAGGATTTAAAAAAAAAATTATGCTATTTGGGCTCAAAGACCAAGGCCAAAAGTGTTCGCAATGACTTATATTCAGAAGAGGTAAAGCTTAATACTTGTGAATTCATTTTACTATCAGCCGAAGCCCCCAGGAATCCAATGAAAAGGCCATTAAGAGGAAGGCGTGACAGACGGAGGCCTGGGGAGGGGTCAGCGGCTGTCCTGGGGCCCCTGCCTGTGGAATCAGTTTCTGGGTTGAGGGATTGAGGAGCTATTCTGGAAACTGAGGCATTCTTAGGGAGAGGGTCCGAGAGGTACCATCTGCGAAGTAGAGGGGTCCTGATGAGACATCTTCTTCTCCTTTCAACTCCCTCCCTCCCTCTCTTCCGCCAGGGTTTAATGTTTGGGAAGAAGGAAGCCATTCCTACAGGGTTTTAACACCAGTAGCTGCATAACAGCTAAAGGGGAACAACGTTATTTCTCTAAGGAGCTTCGCTCCAGGTTTGTAGCGTAGTTGATCTGACTACTTTAGCATAAGGTAAAGGAAGGCACTTTCAAGGAAATTTTTTTTTCTTATGATTCTAGAAAATGAACAGCAAACTAAAACCCACCCCACAGATACTCAAGGAAAAAGAAAAGGAGAATGGTTTAGATTATTTACATAACTGGGGAAAAAAACCCTCTCAGGTTCCTGGTGGAACTCTGGATTTTGCGCGGAAACATCATTTGATGATGGCTGCTTCTTAGAGTGGGGAGCCCAGAGAAAGAAGGGGGCTCGTGGCAGGAGGCAGGAGGCGAGGGCCACAAAGCACAGAGTGGAGGAAGGATGAACGGAAGGAAGGCTGAGTTTTTTTGCGTTGAATTTTGTGTGTTTTGAAAACCTTAGTGGAGGGGACAGGTCAGGGCACTCAGGAGAGTTTGGATATGAGAGGTATGTACTGTGGCTGCAGAATATATTTATGCAGATTTGTACACTTTTTTCCTTTTACAGCTGCACCCACGGCATATGGAGAGTCCCAGGCTAGGGATGGAATGGGAGCTGCAGCTGCCTGCCTACGCCACAGCCTCAGCCACTTGGGATCTGAGCCGCATCTGCAGCCTACACCACAGCTCCTGGCAACACTGGGTCCTTAACCCACTGAGCGAGGCGGGAGATTGAACCCACTTCCTCACGGACACTCTGTTGGGTTCTTAGCCCTATAAGCCACAACAGGATCTCCCAGATTTGTATATTTGTTATCTTGTTTCTTAAAAATTGTATTGGAGTATTGTTGATTTACCATGTGGTATTAGTTTCAGGTGTATTTGTATCTTGTACTTAGGTGTCTTTTATGGATAATATATTTATTTAAGTTCATATATTTGTGTCATATGATCTAGTTGTTTGTGCTGATTATGTTCTTGCAGTTCTTACTATTCTTCAGAATGCAGAGGTTTGTATTTTAGCTGATATCATTGCTAACGTATACAGGATTGCAAACTTCTTAAGGGCCTTTCCTTTCCTTATTCGTCTGAGGGTCGCTTGCCTCTAACAGCACTCATGGTTTCTCACACGTTACTTGCACTGCTGTCTGCTGAGTCCTATCAGTTGGTCAATAACGTTCTGGGTCTCGAGGCCACATTTTCTTAGAGTTGACCTCAGACCGTGCTGATTTGTTTTCCTTCTGAATCGGATGATGACGTGGGTGCTTTAGCTGTTTCTACCTTTCTCGACCGGCCCTGCCGGGATGCTTTTGCGGGTGGGCCTACCTCTCTGGCATTAGTGTGAGGGCGCTCTGTGAGAAGCGCCCATCCTCCCTTCCAAAATATGCCCAGACTGCTTGACCTGACCCCAAACTTTGCTGGAACAAGGGCTCGCCAACATGTCCACTGCATTTCTCCTGAATGTCTTCCTCTCCCAGCCCCCACTTCCCCACTGGATGCTCCCCCTGCCACTGGAAGCCCCCCCAGGGAAGTCAGCAGGTGGCAGGTGGAGTCCTCCACCTCCACGCCCAGGAGAGCTGGACCCGGCTTTGCTGGGACAGGTCACTCTGGTCCTGAATAAGGCAGGTAGGGGATGGAATCCCTTGGGAGGAGGCAGCCACCTGTCCTCGACTGGGATGCTTCTCCTCTTGACTCTCTTTTCAGAAACACAAAAGCGCCTCTGGACTCTATCCTTACCCCCTGCAAGCCTCGGGCTCGCTTTTATGCTCTTGGTAGAGGGCATGAAGGGTTTATTTTATTTCATTTTTTTGTCTTTTGTCTTTTAGGGCCGCACCTGCAGCATACGGAGGTTCCCAGGCTAGGGGTCTAATGGGAGCTACAGCTGCTGGCTTACACCACAGTCACAGCAACGCCAGATCCAAGCTGCGTCTGCAACCTACACCACAGCTGGTGGCAACGCCAGATCCTTAACCCACTGCGAGAGGCCAGGGATTGAACCTGAAACCTCATGGTTCCTAGTCGGATTCATTTCCACTGCGCCACGACAGGAACTCCACATGAAGGGCTTAAATAGCTCCCGCCCAATCAGGGAAATGGGTACAGGATGAGGCAGCCGGCTACACTCAGCCGAAGTTGAGTCAGGCTTTCCTGTCTCCACCTCCCTTTTCACCTCCCTCATTCCATCTTGCCCTTGACTCCTGCAGCTGCTCTCATTTCCCATGTCTTGCTTTTCAGGGCTCCACAGGCTTTGATGGTTTCCCTGCCCATATGCTTGGTGTCCTGTGGGTTCTTGCTCCAGACTCGATGAAGTAGTGAGCAGGTTTAATAAATCATCAGGAAGTTCCTGGTGTGACTCAGGACCTGACATTGTCTCTGTGAGGATGTGGGTTCGATCCCTGGCCTCACTCGGTTAAGGATCCAGTGTTGCTGCAAGCTGCGGTGTAGATCGCAGATGCAGCTCAGTTTGCTGTGGCTGTGGCGTAGGCCAGCAGCGACAGTTCTGATTTGACCCCTGGCCCAGAAACTTCCATACCCTGCAGGCTCAGCCCTATAAAGAAAAAAAATCATCAAAATAAAAATATTTGCAGCAGGTATGCCACAATTTGTCTCTATGACTATCACTACCCAGTGAGAGAGATACTTCAAATGTTCAAAGAGCTGTGTTGGGTAAAGACCTTTGTAACTCTGTAACCTCTTCATGTTTTTCTTATTAAACACTTTTACTCAGATACTATACTATCTAGAAATTTTCATTAAAATCTCTAAACGTTTAATTTCTAAACATGAAATCATAAATCTTTAAACATGAAAGATTTTCTATTTCATCTTAGAAATGATCATTTCAGACATATTTATCTAAGAAGGAGAAATCTAAAATATACAGTAATGGTACTTAGAATTTTAATATTACAGAAAATCTCTCAGTTCTTTCAGGATGTTAGAGATAAAGGGTTAAGATGGTATTTTAAACCGTAATGTAAAATAAACTATAAGTATTCTATGATTGCCAGTGTCTTACCCTGCTGGTTTTAATAATGTAAAACAGATTTCGTGATAATAAAGCCCATATGAAGAGCATTGTAGAAAATGAAAAGATGAAGACAAATCAAGTCAGTCTACTTGCCCTTTCATATATACTTTCACATATACTTAGGCTGGTTGAACATGGAACAGGAGAGTAGACCTTCTTATAAAATAGAAAATAATTCCTATCCATTAGGAGTTGTTTCTTACCAAATAATTTAGAATATTAGGATTTCAGTATCCGTAAATCAAAATGATAGGAATTGAATTAGGCATCACGGGGCTATGTAAAAATTATTCCTTTTTTTTTTTTTTTTTTGAGGTTTAAACTCATATGAGAGCTGAGATTGATACAGAAAAACTTCACATACAAAAGGAGTGAGCAGGCTACTTTTTCTCTGGTTGTCTTCAAGGAAACAATTATATATGCTTTGGACAAAGCGCTTGACATGTAACAAGTGGAGACTAATATTTAAAAAAATTAAATAGGCCCCCCCAAATAAGAGAGGCTAAGATACTAAACTGTTTTTCCCCCTTTTAACAGCTTCCTCTGTCCATTCTATAGCTTCTGCCCTTCCTTGAGGCTGAAACTAGAACATTCCTATGCAAGCAGGTCGTCCATCTCTTCATATATAGACATGAAGGACTGCTTCCATGTCCCTTTTATTTTATTTTTTTCTTTTTAGGGCCACACCCATGGCATATGGGAGTTCCCAGGCTAGGGGTTGAATCGGAGCCGCAGCCACCAGCCTACACCACAGCCACAGCAACACCAAATCAGAGCCGAGTCTGTGACCCACACCACAGCTCATGGCAACGCCAGATCCTTGATCCATTGAGCGAGGCCAGGGATCAAACCCGCAACCTCATGATTCCTAGTGGGGTTCGTTTCCACTGAGCCACAATGGGACCTCCCCTGTCCCTTTAAAAGTAATTTTTATCTTTTTAAATACTTTATTAGTTTTTTTGAGTTTTAAGTTACTCTGGAAGGCAGTTTTTCTTCCCTTATGCTTTCTAGTTGGTTTCTTCTGGGAAACCATCGATCATTTTTATTTCGCGTTACATTGCGCATCTAGATTTCCTTTTCCTTTTTTGGGGGGCCTGACTTGGTCATTTTGGTGAGAAAGTGGGTTTAAACTGGTTTGTAAGCCTATCTCTTAGTTGTGTGTGTGAGCATGTCGTTTTCTCTTCATGGTCATCTCTGGCCTACACCTGCGAAGTATGGGCCTGGTATCTCCCATGTGCAAAGCTTGTTCAGAAGGAAAACCACAGATATTTCTTGACTTCATGGTTTTCTCTCTTCCTCTCATCTCTTAGAAGCTCAGTCCATCCATGTGGCATGTGAATAAACAATGAGTTTTGTATTTTCTTTCCATCTCCAGCCTCATATGCCAGGATGTAGTATACGTATCATTAGGGCTGTCCTAGCTTTGCTATTCTGGGCTATGTGTCAGGGAGGTTATGTCTGGGTTCCTGATAAACTGATTTAGTTGAGATGGTTTTACATCTTTCTGATGGTCTTATGAGTTCAAGTCCTTGTCAGTTTTCTTATGTCAGTGGAGATTAATGGTGGCAGCCAGATAATGGCACCCAGAGATAGCCAAACTCAATCCCTGGAACCTGGGAATGCATTGCCTTTTGGCAAAAGGGACTTGGCGGAAGTGACTAAAGATCTGGTCTTTGAAATAGGGAGATTATCTTGGATTATCAAGGTGGGCCCATCCGCTCACAGGAGCCTTAAAAGAGAGATGTGGTGATGGAAGAGTCAGAGAAAACAAATACACTGATTTATTAATTTGCTTGGGCTGCTGTAACAAAATACTGCAGACCAGGTGGCTTAACCCACAGAAAGTTATTTTCTCACAGTTCTGGACACCAGAGGTTCAGGGTCATGGTCCATCTTGGTGGGGTTCTGGTGAGAGAGCTCTTCCTGTCTTATAGCCTCTCCCTTGTCCTCCCGCAGCAGAGAGAGAGAGACCAGCTCCCTGGTGTCTTTTAGGAGGACACTAATCCCACTGGATCAGGGCCCCACCCTTGTAACCTTCTTTAACCTTTATTACCCTTGGAAGGCCCCTCTCCAAATAGCCACAGTGGGGGTTAGGTGACACAATTCAATCACAGCAACTGATTTTTTAAAAGTTGCTGTTTTTTCCATCTTAGCGTCGTCAGTGTATATTTGTTTTTCATGAAGGGGGGACATAGGAGTAATTAGTACCTATGAAAATATCTTTACTCTGTCCCTTTTATATTTATTGGGTTTATTCTTTGTATTTTATTATTTTTACCCTTTTTCTTTTAAAATGATTTCGGACATACAGAGAGTTGATAGAAACAGTACAGATGTCCTCTGGTCAGTTATTTTGTGGGATGTCTTAAGTGTGGGTTTGTTGTACCTTTTATGTTTAAGGGAAAGACGTCTCAGTGTTTATGCCACTTTCTGATGTGATTCTCATTTAAACCTGGCCAGAGACTGGACTCTTGTCATAGAAGACCTGATGTTCCCTTTGCTCAAATGGTCACTTGGTATCTTTGAAGACTTCTGTGTGGACTGATACTGAGTTTAGTAGCCTTTTGCTTTTTACAGGTATGATTCTCACAATTCTTACAATTCCACTAGTCTATCCAAAGTCTCTAAGTAAATTCAAAACAGCTGGAAATAACTGCATGCCTAAGAGTGAGGAAACTGCTTCTGTGAGTCGACCAAACCTGGCTCTGATTAGTGCATGCGTGCCTTCTGGAGACAGTGATCTGAGTGTTGGGGTGCAGTAATGATGGTTAAAAAGAGCAAACGTTATTTGATAATTATGGTATGCCAGGATTTGTGCTGAATGTCCTACATAAATGATCTAATTTATTCTTCACAACCAGCCCTTGAGGCGGATGGATTGCAGACCTGAGCCGTTCAATAACTTGGTCAGGATCCTGTCCTTTGGAGAGTACCTCTGCCTGGAACAGAGACAAATTGGTGGTAGATCAATAGGAACAACATATACCTCTGCATAAGCCGGTTATCAGATGAAGGTAGATTGAAGGTGGAGTTTGGTGGCCGGTAAGCAGGGTGAGGGACTGGAAGATGACAACCCGGTCAGTCAGAGGCTCTGGGGGGTGAAAGAGCCCCTCGCAGCTATCCAGGTTAAGAAACTTCTTCCCAGTTGAGATATTCCTGCATTATTTTTTCTAACAGATAAATGGCCCGTCTTAGCTTGGTGCTTTCCATTCTGTGTGGGAACAACTGTTAATGCTGGTCTTATTCCTCCTTCCGAGCTAGAACTCACGTGGTCCTAGTGAAGCTGTCTGGAGTCAACAAGGTAAACATCATGTCCTTCTCACTTACCATCCTTCAGATGTTTGAAGATAACAGTAAGGTTTCCTTTCAGTCTTTTTGCTTCTATTTGTATGTTCCTGAGCTAGTCTTCATCTGATTAATAGTCTTGTTATCAGGCAGGTGTCTATTATTTGGTTAGAGGTGGACAAATCCTGGAAGGCTACTCAAATTTGAGTTTGACGTGGAAAGCAGAGGAAAGCCATTGTACAATGAAGGCCGCTTAGACGTCAGGAAAAGAAAACTGCGGGGCCAACGCTAAGTAGCCAGTCGAGGATGGGAACATGATCCCCAGGAGACGCTTGTGTGTGTAATAGCAGTCTGGAAGAACTCAGCATAAGATCATTTCAGGAATTATTCCTTTTAAGATTTCCCTTAGACCAACACGTAACCTAGATTTCCTGAGTACATAGTCTGGAGCACATCTGAACCTTTATAAACTGGATTCTGCCTGGCACTTAAAATGTTTTCCTATTTTGGACATGTGATTGGCAAATGAGACTTTTATCTTTTGATGCTATCAACTGATATCCTGCAGAAAAAGTTGGATGATGGATTTCTTTTGGAACACATGATTATTCTGTAATTTTACCTCTCTTCTCCTCTTTCGTTACTTGTAACAGGACCTGAAATAGAACTTAGTCTCTCACATATACTCTCCGTTTGTTCTTTTTGCACAGCAGATACTATTATGCAGATGTCCAAAGTATAAATTCGTCTTGAAATTAAAAATAGGTGAAAGAAAGAGAATAGCTCTTGCAACTGTGTTTTAAAATCTTTGGTGTTTACTATACTGTTTTAAAATACTGTGTTTCAGTAAGAAAACAAAAAACATGGCAAAGTGATGTTTTTGTTTTTGTTTTGTTTTGTTTTTGTGTGTGTGTGTGTATGTGTGTGTGTGTGAAGCTAATTAAATAATCAGTAAACTTTGAATATAGCGAACAGATTTGTGGCTGCCAAGAAGGGTGGGGGGGAGGGAATGGGATGGATGGGGAGTTTGTTATTAGTAGGTGCAAACTGTTGCGTTTGGAATGGATACGCAATGAGGTCCTACTGCACGGCACTGATAGCTGTGTCCAGTCTCTTGGGATAGAACATGATAGAATAGCATGAGAAAAAGAATGTATATATATATATACATATATATATATGTACATGCGTGACTGGGTCACTATGCTGTATAGCGGAAATGGACACAACACTGTAGGTCAATTATACCTAATAAAAAATAATAATCAGTAAACTTTAAGGCCAAATGCTACTGAGATTTTGAATCAACCGAAAATCAATCTGAGTCAGGCATTATTCTTTTCTAACCTTGAAATATCTTTGCAACTGTTCTGCAGAGTGTCCTAAGATGCTAGTCACTGCAATAATTTGTGACCATATCATTTGTCAAGGTCATTACATAGAAGTTAAAAAAAAAAAAAACAGAACTGTTTATAAGACAATGAATTATACCCATCTTTAGAGAGGTGAAACAGATACTTCAAAATGTCTTCGAGATCTTAGGAGCCATGATAAAAAGAATCAAAGCAGTTAGATTCTTAAGTCTTCTTAAAAGTTGTTCATTAGTTGGCAAAAATAAGAATTGATTAAATATTTCAAGTCAAATAACCACCAGTTTTCTCCATTACTCCATTTATGTTTGAAAATGGAGAAGTACTCTGTATTTATTAGTGAAAATTTCTCTTTACTTTCTAGCAAAAATCCTTCAATTTGTTCCCTGTGAAATGTGCGTATGTCAAATTTTTATTAGAATACAGTTAAAATGAAGAATTCATCTTAGTGATAATATGGTACAGACATGATGAGCACTGGCTATTATATCAATCCTTTGAAAGGTTTATGAAAAATGAAAAAGAAGACATGTCTAAGATTGTTGTTTTTTTTTCTGATGTATTTATAAGCAAGCTCAGGTGTCACAGCATTTAAATTAATTTTACTTTATAAAATTAACCATCACTTTACAAAAATGGCTTAAGTTTTGGGGTGACAATAGGAAACTCAAAAGATCCTGCTGAAATATGCCCAAGATTATTTTTAAGGTGTTTGTTAAGTCATAGACTGAGATTTTTGACTACTCTGACTTTTCCTTGTATCCTTTGAGAAATTCAGTTCTAAGAGCTCTGTTTGAAAAAAGCCAATAAAGCTTTCAGCATTGAATTTTCTCCCTTGCTCTTCTGCTGTGTCACCAGCACATGACTGTAAACAGTAAGAGCATAATTTTCTTCCCCAAGGACCACAGACCCTTGAGCCAACCATGGTTGACATACTGCATCCATGTCAGCATCCATGGCCTTGTAGGCACTCACGTGATACCCGGTAGCTGGTTGGGGTGTAGGAGGAAAATATCAGAACACCTAATTTTATTTAATTTTTAATTTTTAAAATTTTTTGAAAAATTTAAAATTTTTTTTTGTATTTTTCTCTTTTTTAGGACTGCACCTGCGGCATATGGAGGTTCCCAGGCTAGGGGTCCAATCAGAGCCATAGCTGCCAGCCTACGTCAGGGCCACAGCAACGTGGTATCCAAGCCTCATCTGTGACCTACACCACAGCTCATGGCAAAACCCGATCCTTAACCCATTGAGCAAGAACAGGGATTGAACCTGTATCCTCATGGATGCCGGACAGGTCTGTTAACTGATGAGCCAAGACAGGAACTCCCGAGAACATCTAATTTTATTTTTTACTTAAAAATGAAAGAACTCAAGGAATTCCTTGTGGTGCAGTGGGTTAAAGATCTGGCATTGTCACTGCAGACACTTGGGTCACTGTTGTGGCCCAGGTTTGATCCTGGCCCAGGAACTTCCACATACCGCAGGTGCAGCAAAAAAGAAGGAAAGAAAGAGAGAGGAAAGAAAGAAACTGAGCGTATTAAATATTCAGTATGCTCATTGATACTGACTGATGCCCTGCTTTGCTTACACTCACTGGTGGTTTTAATGTGAGGCCCTAATGCAGGTGGGGGGGGGTCCCCACACAATGTTAAGTTCTTCATTATTTATTTTTGCCAATATCGTTTGTGGGGGGAGATGTGAATAGTGCTTGCTTCTGACCTGAAATCAGTTCTGTTTCCTGTGTGACTGAACTTTGGGGCAATGGAGGAGTCAGAAATGTGAAATCAACAGGTGGGCTTTGGCCCAGGAGATGGACATTATTTAATTTTCAAATGCCATTACAAGGAACTGATAGCTGAAATAGTAGGCACTGTATTTGTGGGAGAAAATAAAAAACAACTTTGGTATTTAGAAACCTCTATAAAACTTGACTGTTTTTCTTATTTTATAGATAAAAATGTTATCAATGTCAAAGAAATACATTTCTTAAACTTTAGCAGTGAATTCATTCTAATGTGTAGTTAACCAGATTAGTCGTTTGTTGTTGTTGTTGTTTTAAACTTGGTCTTTGTCTAGTTAATTTCTCTCTGTCTTATTCTTTTTATCCTGCTTTTGTTTCTTCATTAATCAAGTTGAGCTGCAGTGTTGGAGAGAATATGTGTACATTGGGAGTTTCGTAGAGTTTGACCCAATATAATAGAAAATTCAGGTGGTCAGAAGACTCAAATCCTGTCTCTGCCCATTGCTTTGCGTTCTGGGCCTTTTCAGACCTCAGGCTCCTCCTACTGAGAAGAAAGGGATAATGACCTACTTGACCTCCCTACAGGGAGCCTGTGAGAGATGACAGAACACCACTGGGCTCTATGCAAATGTTTCCCTTTGTTGCCAGTTGGAGGGTCTGATTCCTGAGATGTGTTACCGTTCATCAGGGAGATCTTTCCACTAGCACTTAGAGGCCAGTTTCCAGAATTGGTAACACATGTGAGGCTATGCAGATGGCAAAATTCACCTGAGAATGTTATAAAGCCTGGATTTTTGGTGGAGAATCTTCTCCATGTCCAGGAAGTAGAATTAAGAAGGCTTTAGGTGGCATTGGTATGAAGTGATCAGTAAACGGTTTTCTCACTTTGGTATGGTTTTTAGCTTGTGAGAAACCCAGGGGAGGACTCGGTTAATGAGGATATTCTTAGAAGTCAGGGAGACATGGCTGGAGTAGAAAGGAACTAGTACTGACTCAGTCCTTACTCTATGTTGCTCTGAGCCAGGACACCAAACCCCACAGCAACCTCAGAAGATGGATAATCTCGCTTTTACAGGTGGATTATAGATGCTAAGCAGCTCTACTAAGATCCCAAGTTACAGAGTCTGGGTCCCAACCCAACACTGCCCAGTCTCTGTTCCCCATGTTGCCATTTGAATAGCAAAGACCACCTCATTCTTCTCCTGTGGTGAATGAATTAAGACTCAAGGTAAATGGCTAAGTGGCCTGTGATTAGTTCTAGAATTTCCAGCCATGTGGAGAAATCCATTTTCATGTCAGAAAGCTCCTTAAGCTCATAGCAATGTCTAAAGGGCTGCAATGCTTCTGAAAATGGAAGCACAGTCTTTTGGAAAGGCCATTTTAATGCCATCTATATGTGTATATATGTACATACATACAAACTTACCCTCTAAAGTGGACACACAGTAAATCTAGGTTTCATAATTGGGAGTACATGATCCATAACTCAGGAATTAAGATAGAAAGTACCTTGAAAAATGAAAATGGTAGAAAACATGGCAAACATTGTTTTAAAGAGACATAAAGTGTCCCATTTGGGAGAAATAACAACAGACAATAAATCAGTTGAATAAATACTGACTCAAATCTGGAGAGAATTATCTCAAATGAGTTAATAGGTTAATTCAACATAATATTTTAGGCTTCCAGCCATAAGCTCACAGATTCACTGCCTGTCCTCAGCATCAGTCTTCTGAATCTGTTCTGTATTTATTTTAGTGGAAATGAGTGAGGAATTAAGACATAACTAAATTACTTTTCCATGTTGCATATGTTGCACTGGTGCCATAAAAACATAGTTTCCTCAAAGTTTAATTCATCAATTGGAGTGTAAGATTAACATAAAGATACTCCCCAGACATAAACAAATACACATATGTACACAGATGTGCATTTACCTCTCCTGGAGCTCTCCTTGGTACTATGGGCAGAGAAAAAATTAGGTCACCAGGAGCAGGATTTGTTTTATAAAATGATTTCTAAGATAAGTAGTTGCTGGAGAATATTCCTCTGGCATTTTATAATATTTCAAACTCAGACATAGCAGTCTTGGAATCTGCTTTTTATTGTATAAATCAACTTCAGCAACATTCATAAACAGTAAAAGGATGCCAAGATGTGAACATTAAAGACCATCACGTCTTCTGAAAATATTCAGAAGTATATACAATATAACTTCGCAGATAAACAGATGCAGCCTTCTGCTCTGAGGGGAAGAAAAATCTTTACCCATGGAAGAAAGATTTCTCGACATTTTTGTAAGTTATCTGATATAAACATCATAACTCTGTCCTAAGTGCCCTGTTTTTTCTTACTATTAACTGGATAACCAGACTGGGAGCACATATTTGCAACCTACTAGCAAAGATCCTATCCAGAATATATAAAGGACTCTTACAAATCAATAAGAAAACGTTTACTCGGTAGGAAAACAATGGCAAAGGCTATAAAAAGGACATGAAAGAAGACTCAATCAACAGAGGAACTGGCCTTTAGTAAGATCCAAGGTGAAACATCAGTTTCAGCATTTATCCTGCTGGCTAATGCAGATGTGGGGAAACAGGAGCACTTAGACATCCCTGGTGGAATTATGAGTCAGTCTCGCCTCTTTAAAGAGAAGCTGGATGATACGGAATAAAACGGACGGTGCCCGCACTCCACTTTGAGGTATCGCTTCTAGAGAAACTTTGACACAAGGGTTCAAGAAGATGTAAAGAATGATGATGACCTCGTATATACATCAGTAAAATATGGACCCAACTTAAACGCCCTGTTTTAGTGGTAATGGACGAGGATTTAATTATAGAATAGGAGCATATACAACATGTGTAGAGGTTCATCCATATGTAACTCTATGGATAAAACAGAAAACCATAATTGTGAAAGAAAGCTATAAAATGACTGAAACAGCGTGAAAGCACTCATGTGATTTTGAAAACACAGAAGCAACGGTGTACATATATAGACTGTATACGAATTCTTATACAGGCGAGATACAAAACCAAGCATGGAAACAACATGTGTTTTCAGATTAGAATTGACCTCTGGGGACAGAGATGAGTAAGGGAGAGAGGAAGAAGGTCATTGTTTAATTTATAACAATTAATTTAATCTCTTCGAAAGATCTGAATCTAATATTGCAAAACGATAGCATTTATTTAATGTCCATGGTTGGTCAATTTTTTGTGTGTTACATTTTTTGGGTGCTTTTCTACAGGTTTGAAATATTTTATAATTGAACAATTAAAAATATAATTAAATGTATGTGACTTCAAGTTAACCTTATAATAGAACAATTAAAAATATAATTAAATGTATATGACTTCAAATTGACCATACTAAAATATATTGCTTCACCTTTTTTTTTTCAGTTTCCACATTCTACTTCTCCCCCAGAGTAAATCCTGAGCAAATTTCATTTCTTTAATTCTAATTTTTATATTTTAAAATTTTTATTGAAGTAGAGTTGATTCACGATGTCGTGTTAATGTCTGCTGTACAGCAAAGTGATTCAATTATGCCTGCACACATATCCATTCCTATATAGGTTACCGCAGAACATTGGGTAGGGTTCTCTGTGTTATACAGCAGGTCCCTGCTGACCATCCATTCCAGGTATCACAGTGTGCATATGCCATCCCATCTCCCAGTCTTTTCCTCCCCACTTCCCTTCCTCTTTGGGAAATGTCAGTTTGTTTTCAAAGTCAGTGAGTCTGTTTCTGTTTGTAAATAAGCTCATTTACATCATTTTAAAATTTCCACACGTAAATGATATCATATGACATTTGTCTCTGTCTGACCTACTTAAACAGGACAGTCTCTAAGTCCATCCATGTTGCTGCAAATGGCATCATTTCATTCTTTTATGGCCCAAGAATATTCCATTGCATACACATACCACATGTTCTTTATCCATTCGTCTATTGAACATTTAGTTGCTTCCATGTTTTGGCTACTGCGAATAGTGCTGCAATCTCATTTCTATATGGTTGCACAGATGGAGATTTTACTGCCCTTGAGCAGGTGCATCTTGATGGTCCCAGTCCTTGGGGCTCCTTAGAAAGCTCCCGATCTGTCCATATGTGTCAAATGCAATGGGAGTTCCGAGGGGAGAAGCAAATGGTGTGTCTGAAAATCCTGCTGACATCTGTCTGGGAAAGGGACTTTAGTGGCAGAATAGAGGCAGAAGCATGTGATGAGCACCCCTGTGGGAGGTGAAATTGCTTGACCTCAAGGCTCTGGGAAATTGTGAAGCCAGTGGAGTTGATGTGGGCGCAGTGTGGCCCAGCCCAGGTAACTTCTTCACCTGTGGAGTCTGGTACCCAAGTGTGCAAACAGAACTTCACTGGGATCAGGGAGCATCACCTCCATTGGAAATGGCCAGGAACTGGAGAGCCATCAGGCAGACGTGGGAGGGCTCTGTCCCAGGCTTGAGAGCCTAGAGGTATTTATGGCAAGCAATAGAGCTGAAGTCGTATAAGAAATATTTTGGAGTAAGCCCTGCCCACAGCTCCCAGCGCTGCTCCCAGCCTTGGCCTCTCCCCTTGTCTTTCTGGAAGCACAGAAATGGGCTGGGACAACGTGGTTCTGGCAGTTGCACTGGTGGAGGCTCAAGGAGGAACGTGTACTTTGTTCTGATGAAGATGGAGAGGGGTAGCTGGCATCTTCCTGGGTTGATGGCCCGAAGCTATACCAGTAACTACCTGTTTAGAGGGAACGCCTTTAAATCGGTGTGCATGATTTCATAAAAGTACATTTCCAGAAATACTCTTTCATTGTTCTGATTTCATGAGGTCCAAGGTTGATACCTTGCAAAAAAAGGAGATGGAAATAAGATGTGGAAAATTGCCAATAGGTTATGTTCTTAAAATATGTTTGGCATGTCAAAATTTAAAAAACCAAACAAACCCTGAATTTGATTGTCTCATGTGTTCATGAGACAACGAAGGAACTAAATTTGGGACGTTATTAAAGATATCTCACTCCCTTCCCTTCCCTATCAAATCTCTCTCTTTTTTTTTTTCTGGCTTTTTTTAATGGTAAAACTTCATTTGCTGTATGTCCAGTTAAGTTTTAGTTTGTTGGAGATCCGGGTCAACTAGTGATAATCTTGCTTCTTTTAAGCTGAGGCATGGTGTTCTTTTTCAGCCACGTATCAAAAGGTAAACAAGTATAGAAACTTCTCCTTTGAAGAGTCTACATGAGTCTGTTGCTGGTTAAATTTTCCTTGAAGAAATCAAACAGGGTTTCCTGTTGCATGTTTACCAAACCCCTTTTCTCTCTAAAGAACAAATGCAGTGCTGCAATTTTCCCATTTGTTAATTTTTCCCATTGAGTTCATTCCTTCCCCTTAAATATCTCCTTTCTTGAAGTCCACCTCGTTTAGCGGTAAATACGGAGGATTACAAACATTCTTGTTAGATATAAAACATTCCAGGAAATTTAATTTCTTTAGTCATGGATTTTAGCTGTAATGATACTTTGCATTTATATAATATCCCCGCTATGAGAAATCCAAGCCCCTTATTCATTATCTGGAGACAAGCATTATTATCCTAATTTTGCATCCTGTGTAACTGAGTCACAGGAAATGAACCAGAAATAAATCATACCTGGAGTGTAACTTGTAAAAGGATGTAGCCAAATGGAGAAATGATTGCACTGGGCCTTGGAACCTTTTTCACCGGAGGACAATACGGCGGGTCTGCCATTCAGAGAGGAAGGGGTCTCAGTGGATGGGGGTGGGGTAGGAGTAGGGGGAAGGGGAGTAAGGGTGAGGGAACACAGTGAGGAATGCTGAGGGCTGCTGCTGACATTGGCCAAGCCTTCCTAAAAGCTGTCCCTGACCTCTCTATCACTCCATCCTGCACTCAGCCTGCCCAGGCAGCTGGAGCCACACGTCCTCAGCCAGGAAGTCCTGCTGGGTGCCAAGCTGAGGCACAGCTGCCATGTGACCTAGTGCGGTCCTGGCCTGGGCTGAATTGCTCGCAGCCCACTGGACCCGACGGGCCTCTGGTTCCATCCACAAGCCCAGAATCCTCAGTGGTCCAAACCTTCACCCCCAGGGGCTTTCTGTGATCGAAGCAGCTTCCTAAACCAGAGCAAATGTTCTTGAGAAAAAGGAGCTCAGAGAAAGCTGGATGTGTAAGGCACCCCACCCCCACCCCTCTCCCCCGCCCCCGGGCGCCCCTTGCGCGGTCGAAGGGAGCTGTGAACTTGAAGACTGCTTTCCCACTGAGCATTTAGAGCAGGGGTCCTCTGCCTTAGCTCATCCTATCTCACGGGTCCAGAAGTACCTGGGTCCACTAGGAAAAGTGCAAGAACAAGTAGGAGGGGTAAATCAGGGAGGGGCATACGATTCTGCCCCTTCCAGCCAGGAAAGCACAGAACCCATCCCCTGCAGTCCACGGGCTTTCTCCTCGGGGGTTCCTGTTGCTTCCTTAGGTGTTTCTTATCTCAAGGTAGAAATCAATGAATGAGTTTTGTTCTAGCGAGAAAGGCACACTAACCAGCTCTTGAAACTGAAATAATTAATCATCGAAAGCAGAGAGACTGCTCTGGGACCAGTAAATTTTACAGCTAAGGAATTGCCTGTGAACATGTTCCATAATTTAGGTTTTCTGGAACACCTAAAAGATAGATACTCAAGTAAACCCCCTCATGCAAAAGCAGACTGTAATCTCTGAGGCCACCTCACAGAGGGATTCTGCTGCAGGGCAGCCGTGGATCCATGTACCCTGAATTTAGAGCGAGCTGTTGGAATTTGGCGGGGCTTTCTTATCTGGCATGTCACCATTTTATCCAGTTAGTAACGGGGTTGGCGAGGAGGCTATGACAAAAAAAGGCTAGCAAAAAAAAGAACCAGAGAAAGTAGCACCTGCAAATATATGCCATCCTTTTTTTTTTGGTGGTATGGAACACAGTACAAGAAACTCTCATGAGAACTTCAAGAGAGGAAACATACCATGTCTGTCACGAAAAGGGGGAAAAATGTCATTGGACCAGTGAGCATTGATTAGAACAATAAGAACTTCCTGGAGCCAAGAGTCAGAACAAATGTGTGAAAGGGGATGAAAGGACATTACCATACTGAGGCTTTCACAGGAAAATGCTAAGTAAACGGAGGGACTCATGTCAATATTTGTAGAAGGAAACTTGCCTCAGTCTGACTCTAAGCCATGCTACCAAAAAAAAAAAAAAAAAAATTCTCGTACAGGATTCACACTCACAACAAAAATAATAGACTTGGAGTTGGGGGTGGCCATTCGCATGGAGATGAAATGTGTGTCAACATCGATCCCTATTCTGAGCATTGGGGGAACATGTCTCGTGGCTCTGGTGGAAGGGAGGTGTGGCGCTGTGGCCTCAGCTGCCTCCTGTGTGTCCAGCAGGGACATTCGCAGGTCCTCGAGGGCAGCAGGGCAGGGCACACTCCGTGACAAAAGATGGCTGCTTCGTTTGGAAGTGACACAATTTATAAACATTGAGTTATTACCTGCTCCACGTTTTATTTGTTAGGGTCATTTTGATCCAAAGCTGGATGCACAGACCCACATAAAGGGCAGCTGTGCCTCCGGTCAACCCAGTAGGAAGAAAATTGCCAGGATTATTGAAATGAAATTGGACCAGAGGGTTTCCTTCAAGGAGCACAGCCTCGCCCCTGCTTTCTCTGAGCCTGCCTTTGGGTGAAGTCGGTTGTGCTCTGCCTCGCCGGTGCTTCCTCTTCTCCCTGCCGGCCAGCCTTTAAAAACAGGCGTTTTGGTCTGGCAGGAAAATGCAATAGTCCACATCTTTTATCTCTGGTTTTGAGAGGTTTCTCTTAGACTGGGAATCTAAAAAGGAAAGCAGAGAAATCCAATGGAAAGAAACAAAAAAAAAAAAAAAAGGGAGAAGAAAGCTTTCTCCTTTCTCTTTAACGATAACAAAGAAGGGGGGATAAGACTCTTCTATTTTAACACTTTAGTGGATAATGGCATATGAATAATATCATCATTTTTTTGCCATTTATTCAACTCAGTGAATAATAATAGCTGCTGTCAAAGGTATTTATATTTAAAAGGTCTTTATGTAAAAAAATTTTTTTTGTCAGGACTGATTTTTCTCTGCGAGAATCCCACCATCTCCTAGCAACCAACCTGGCCATCTTTTTGAATAGACGCTGCATTTGCAGTGGGTGTATAACCTTTATGGAGAGGCATTTGCAAATTTCACGGTCAGGACTCATATGCATTCAAAGCAAGTTGTTAAACTGATCCCAGAGCCAGCATGGTGAAGAAGTCTCAGGGGGGGTCTCTCCTCTTGGCACAAACGCACACATGTGATGTGCACACAATTTCCCTTCCTCTGTTGCCCTAGCTTTGCAAGTTCTGCAATGAAAAATGGCCCCTTAAATAACCTGTTCACAGAACTTTTATCTATTTAAAAAGAAGAACTAGCTCAAGGAAATACAAAGGCTTTGCTTTGCAAATTATTATTCTAATGGAAAGATTATCTCTCAAAAAAGAAGGTGTCTAGCAGGAGTTCATTGACTTAAAAACATTTTTTTTTTAAAGAGTAATGGAAACATTTGGAATTCAATCATCTCTTGCTACTGCGTTTTGATTATTTGTAATATATTAATGTCATTTTCATTCCTACTAAATCTTACGGTAGGGACTTTCCGATAGTCTAAAAACATTGGCTAAGGCTCTTAATGTCTCTTGGAGATAAATATTGTAATAACGAGATTACACATCTGAGACACAAAATTCATAGAATGAGAAGAGATAAGAGACAGGAATAGAAATGGTTTCCTGTGATTTCTAATTCTATGAGGATGTGTTAGGAACAGAATGGATATTTTCATTAAAATGAAAAACAGTATTTGTCTCATGTAAATATTGCACTATATTAGAATGAAGATATGGTTTTAAAAGAAGAACATTTAAATAACCAAAAAATCTTTTAAAATGCACCCCCTGGAACCAAACTTCTGTACAGGAAGCACTCGTTGCATCGCAGAGAACACACCAAGATCTTGGTGTCTCCTGGATGCATTGTCGTTTGTCCCTTCTCCACCCAAGGTTAACAATTTTAGGCAAGGTCGTGACTTTGGCCAAATTTGTCACCAGACCCTCATCTTTCCTCTTTCTATGTACTCTTTCTCCTCCTGCCTTTTCAGGTTTCTGCCTCTTTCTTTACCATCCGAACAGGAAGCACTCACATAACCAGTATGGTATTTGTTTATGTACTGAATTGGTTTACTTTAGTTTTGATTCACTTGCCTTCCATGTGACTATGCATTTTAAATCTTCTCTATCTTTGTTCCCAAAGATTCTTTTGGAATATTTTCAGGAATCGGTAATAACAGTCCTTGACATTTCTGGAGTACTCCTCTGCAGCTTCAAAGGGGCTCTTACTTTGTCTCACTGACATTCAAGGTGACCTTGTAGAGGTATCTATTATTTTTATTAACACCCGCATTTTTACACCTGAGGAAACAGAGCTTCAGAGGGATGACCTGACATGTTCGAGCTTGTAAAACTAGTAACAGACGGTGCTCCAGTTCAAGAGCAGGGCTGACCCTGTAGGAAGCACTTGCTCTTCCTCCTAGATCACAACACTTGGCAGAAAGAAGTTGGACAGGTACTTCTGGAGGCAGATGTTAGGTGAAAACTGGCATTAGGTGTATAGTAAGGCTGGAATTGTCAAGGAACCTTGATCTGGTCCCTGGGGGTCACCAGGAAGTCAGGGAGAAGGCACAGGTCATGGTTGCCTCCTTCCAGATGTCGCTTAGGTGGAAAGGCTGACTTGGGACTGTGGAGGTTGGGGGGTGGGGGGGAGTCTGAATGGCTTCATCGGGCTTCCTGTAGGCCCTGGACGTGGTTCCCCTTGTGGTTAAGTTTCTCTCTTGGAGCAGCCACATCAGTGTCCTCTGCAGACTCAGACCTCAGACCAATGAGCCTGAGACTGTGTGGGTGGGGTATTGCTCAGAAATCAGTCTTTTCAAAAACACTCCAGGCGATTCTCATGCCCTTTAAAATTTAAGCACCACATCTAGAAGCACTGCCTCCTATTATGTCTGACTAAAGGAAGCCTTTGCTCCCAATGCCTGAAATCTTAACCCTAAAAAGACTCTCCTGTCCTGTTTTAAGACTGCCACATTTCTATGTACCTTCTTCTCCAAGAAGAATCTGTTTTTATTTATACCTAAAATTGATTATCTCCTCTCGACTGACTCTTTAAAATGCATTTAAAAAAATGTATCTTATTTTTTAATTTAAAAAATGTTAATACTATTTTTAAAGGTTCCTTTCCATGTGGAGTAATTACAAAATACTGGCTACATTCCCCATATGGTACAATACATCCTTGAGCCTGACTTACACTCAATAATTTGTGCCTCCATCCCAGCCCCAACTCCCATCTGCCCCTCCTTCCCCTCTCCCCACCAGTAACCACTAGTTTGTCCTTATATCTGTGAGTCTGCTTCTTTTTCTCTACATTCACTAGTTTGTTGTAAAAAGTGCCTTTTTTTTTATACTCTCCTAATCTTTTTTATCTCCAATGTGAAATTTCTAAGTACATGTTGAAACTTTTAACCGGTTCTCAGGTTTCCAAAAGATATCTTTACCTTTCCAAAACAGAGGTAGAGAGAGAAAGGCAAATGGTTCTGGAATAAAGAAGAATTACATACAATACATGAGAAAGGAAAGTGTGTTGAATGTGTGGTAGATATCGACATTGATTTGTTCTATAGGAGTGTGTCCTCAGTCCCCATGCAGGACACAAACGGGTGGCCTGCATGAGCCCGGCATGACCGCAAAGCTGCCTTTGGCTGCCTTCCTGTAAATAGGAGACAGTGGATCAATTCAGCTGAGAATCTAGTTAATTCAGAGGGAAAGAGGTGATTGGTTGTTTGTGGCTGTTAGGTTAACCTTCTCACTCACCCACCTAATTGCTTGAGATGTTCTGGTTTAATGAACGATTTTGGTACTCTAGAGAAAGTTTTAAAATTATGTCATTGCAAACCACCTATTCACAATGAGAGCACGGGAAATGTGGGTTTATGGTCCTGTCCCAGCCAAGCATTACGTATGCTGAAGAATGACAGTTGTCATTCTGGCGATTAGAAGGCATTCTCTCTGATTCTTCTAAACCTCTGTTTAATGCTAAACACGCGCATGCACACACATGCGTGCACACACACTCAGATCCACTGCCCTTTTTAGCGAATGTGTCACAAAGCTTTGTTTCCAACTATAGAGGAAAATAAGACATCTATCATGTTGTTTTCCTCCCACTTAAAAGCTTTTCCATTAGACACTTGCACAGGGTGAAACCAGATGGGAGAGCAGAGCTTCAGGAAGGGGTACACCACGGGGCTGCCTGCTCTGCAGAAACTTCTGGAGCCAGAGGTCACTCCAGAGAGCTTCTGATTCTGCCCAGGAATCCTCATCTCAGACCTTAAGAAGTGGGCAGAGGGGCAATTTGAAGGCAATTTTCTGCATAATCAAAAAGCATATAATTGAAGATTGAACTTGAGCTATGGCTTAATGTATTGTTTCTGCGTTGTTCTATTTTAATAGCTCCATATGGAGACAATAAACCAACAAGACAAATAGTCTGCTGCAAAGTTTCGGTGCATGTCTCCAATCCCCATTCATTCTCTCTTGTCAGGTTACCAATCCTATCCCCCGATTTCTCTCCCAATTTATAGTACTTGAGCAAATACATTTTTCATTTATACCTAACTGGCAGTCAGACCAAAAATAGCAAAGCTACCACTAAGAACTTTTTCTTAAGTAGCTTTTCGTTTGAAGAGAAGAGGAAATATTGACTCAACTGGGTTAGGAAGATACGGAATTTAGTTACCTTTATAGGATAGTTTTTATTTATTCCTTCTGCTCAGAATCCATTTCAATTTTATTTTTACTTTGCAGACAAGTATCTTTCTTTAGTTCATGTTGACTTTGTCACTATTTTTTGGTTTCTTAAAATACAGGCATTTTATGAAGGAACGTTTTATGTTGATTTTCAGACATTCTGAGACTTTTTTTTTTTAAAAGAAATTATTCAGAATCCTCAAGTGAAATGAAGCCATGGTGGTGTTCAATCTGATTGCTTATCATCATCAAGGCTGTTTACAGTCCTTACTTTTCTTCATTAATGTGCTACCCGGCAGTGCAGAACTGCTAACTTCATAGTTTTGGTTTCCAAGAAGATGATGCTAGATGTGAAGGGAACTATTCTGGGGTGAAGAAGAATGAAAATAGAACAAAACACTTCAAAGCTCTGAAGGGCACATCAAGGGTCTCTGCCATCCAATGCAGTCGTGGAGTTGTTGAGTCAAAGTTTAGGAATGAAGTGGGGAAAAAAAAAGAATGCTCTAATACTAGAAAGAGGTCTGCCTCCCCACCGACTCATGTAGTTTTCCCTTCCAACTCTTCCCATTCCCCATGTGGAATCTCTGCAGCTTCTTTGGGAGTCTTTGGGCTCCCAATTTCTTCCTCAGTAATGAAGTGTAACCAAGACATCAGTGACACTATCAGGATTGATGAGTGTTCTAGTGTAAATGGGACTGGCTCCTTTGTTATGTCTTTGCGGTCCTGTATAGTCCATGTAATTTGGGTACCACTGTCAGGATCACAGGCAGCTTGCCCCACCTGTTCTCCCTGAGCTCAGTGAATAATTCAATAGAGTCACCTGAGAATCATTCTTGGCTCTTTTCTCTCCCTTTCTAGCCACCTCTAAATGGACCTAAAGTCCTCTCCACTCATCCTTCTCGGCAGCTGTCTCATTTTTCCATTCTTCTCCATCCTATTCCCCTCTCCTTTAGCTAAATCCATGACTCGGTTATGGCTTTCTTTCTTGATCTCCATTGACTCACCTGACTGTCTTCCAGACCTGGAACTCTGCATTGGCTCCCCATTGGACAAACTCCAAACTCCAATAACAGGTGTAAATGACCCTCTATGTGTGTGGTTTCAATCTCATATCTACCCTTGGGGCTGGCTTTGTGCTTCCCTCTGGACCTCCTGAGCATGCCTCTGTGTAACGGCCGGCCCTTCGTGCTGGCCCTGCTCGGCTACCTACAGCCTGAACCAGATACTGTGAAGACAAAAAAGGTGTTTTCCCAGAGCCAAACTTATCAGCCAGTTCATTGTAAATACCCAGAGGCCATCCAAGGATCCGTAGAAAGGAATGGTCCTTTTAGGCTGGGGGTGATGAGGGATGGCTTCAAGGATTATCTAGGTACTTGTGCAAAATACATTTTACCATCAATTCCTACGCTTAATAATAACAACAGAACGACTCCTGCCTGGACTGCTACAATAATGTTTTCACTTATTATGTGACTAAAGCTCGACTCTTCCTCGCCTTTACGTTGATGCAACCCAATGATTTCCCTTAATTTATATAGCGCCGAACCCAGATCGGGAAGTGGGGGGATGCTGGGGCTGTGGTGAAAGCTTTCTGGCAAAAGTGATGGCCAGGTTGAACTGTGAGGGAAAAGCAGGTGTTAGAACTGCAGAGCATTTGGGGGGACAGAGAGATGATCTAGGCAGATGGAACATTCTGTGGGCCGGTATGAAGTATTAGCTGTGCTCTAGGAACGAAAGAGTGCGAGTATAAGGAGTTTCTGGTGAGGACAGGGAGGAGAGCAGGCAGGTTACTCAGGGCTAGTGGCTCTAAAGGGCTGCAGACTGTATGTTTGAAGGACGACGGGTTGTTAAGGGATTTTAGGCAGCAGAGGACAAAGTTGTATTTGTGCCTTGAAAAGAAGTCTAGAAAATGGAATGGAAATGGACAAGAATCGAGGTTGGAAAAGCGATTAGGACGTCGGGAATTCTGGAGCAGGAAGGCAGTGAGCATGAGCAGACTACTGGATGGAGTCGACTCGGGAGCGTGGAGATAACCACCTGCTGATGCTGATTGGTTGTGGGGACAGAGAAAGGAATAGGATGGGCCAAGGAGCTGCCGGCTCCAGGGCAACTCTGCCAGAAGGAAATGGTTCACGGGGCCATGACAGGTCTCCTAGGGACACTCCTTGGATTGCAGGTGCTGGGAGGCCACCCAAGGAGAGCTGCCCATCAGGCAGGGGGCTGTATAGGCTTCAGGTATGGGAGCTTTTTGGCTGGAGACTAAGATTAGATGGTCATTAGCACAGACAAGGTTATTAGAGCCCTTGGACCAACCACTGAGGGTGTGAAGGGTAAGGAAACACTTTAGGACAGAAACTGGAAGGATTCCAATGTTCAGGGGATGGGCAGAAGAAACGTTGCTTTGGAGCAGACGGAGAAGGAGCAGACAGAGAGGGTGGGAAGCTGAGTGAGGTTTTTTGGGTTGTTTATTTTTTTATTTATTTATTTTCACTTTTTAGGGCCGCACCCGAGACATATGGACGTTCCCAGGCTAGCGGTCCAATCAGAGCTACAGCTGCCAGCCTACACCACAGCTCATGGCAACACCAGATCCTTAACCCACTGAGCAAGGCCAAGGATCAAACCCACGTCCTCATGGGTATTAGCTGGGTTCATGAAGCCACGACGGGAACTCCTTTTTGATTTTTCTGACAGGGGAGGTGGGAGGGTATGAAAACTTTGAAAAGAAGGAGTGGGTAAACTCGCCCCACCATCGTTCCCCAAGCCACACCACCCACGCCACCCACGCCACCCACACCACGCCACCCGTATCACACCACCCACACCACCCACGCCACCCACGCCACCCACGCCACCCACACCACGCCACCCGTATCACACCACCCACACCACCCACACCACCCACGCCACCCACGCCACCTACGCCACCCACGCCACCCACACCACGCCACCCGTATCACACCACCCACACCACCCACACCACCCACGCCACCCACGCCACCCACGCCACCCACGCCACCCACACCACCCACACCACCCACACCACGCCACCCGTATCACACCACCCACACCACCCACACCACCCACACCACCCACACCACGCCACCCGTATCACACCACACAATCCACCACACAACACAAAACAGGCTTTTGTGAAATGATTTCGGCAGAGAAATCAAGGTGAAAGACGGTTTTCAGTGGACTGAAGACTAAGTGGGAGCTGAGGAAGATGATCAGATAAATACAGACAGTACTTGCAGAAAGTTTGCCTGTGGGAAAAAGGAATCTGCTAGGAACAGAGGAGATTTTGAGGTCAGGTCTCCTTCCCTTCCTCTCTCTCCTTCCACGAGAATGACTTCCACCTTTACAGAGTCACAGCCTGGACCCTGTAGAGCCCTGGGGTCTGAAGGCACAAGAGGTGGTTCTGGGTGGGGGTGGGCAGGCCCACGAGGGTGGGTCACACCACGGCCCCTGGGTGGGGGGCCCGAGTCCGCCTTGTGTAGCACCAAAAGGTGTTCTCCAGAGGTGGGGCTGCCTTTTCGGGGTGGTCCTCTCGCAGAGACACTCAAGGGGGCCTCAAGTGCCAGCAGGGCTGTGGCAGAGGGCAGCGGCCTTGCTCAGTCGACCGAGCGGGAACATGAGGACGTGCAAGGAATGAAGCCTGCAGCAGAGGAGGCCAGGCCCCCTGGAGAGCAGACCCACCCTGCAGCGACACTGGCCCAGAGGAGGCTGCTGGAAGCCGTCTGCCTGGGTGGTGAGGCCCGGGAGAGCGGAGCCCCATCCATCCTTTGTCTGGTGAAGGAGGAGGGGAGGGATCCGTGAGAGGCTGGGGTTCCGAGGCGGTTTGGGGCAAGTGGAAAGGTTCGAAGCTGCCCCTGTGGCACGTCGCAGAGGCAGCTGGTCACAAGGGCTGCCAAGTCCTTTCCCCCGGAAACCCGGCCTGGGCAGGAAGACCATGCTTCTCAAATGAAACATCGTTGAAATGCTTGTTGACCCAGTTCACGGAGTCGGCGAATGTGGTCATGCTGTTTTGATTGGCTTCCTTATCTCTGCTTCCCAAGCCCGCTTGGGACAGGCCATGGGGCCCGGCTTGGAGGGGGCAGCCCGCTTCCTGTTTACGGCCACTCGAACCCCGGCTCTCTCCCAGGTCCTTCTGAGAAGATACAATGAGTCTTGGGAAAATACTAGGAAACTGCGAATTTCAAAACAAGAAGGCCGATTGACATGAAAACTCTCCAAATGATGGATCCTGAGAAAGTGAGAACGCTGGCCAGGAGTTCAAGGCAGGGCCAAGGAGCCTGGAGGGACCTCGAGGGCTCCTTGCCGTGGTCTGGTCAATGCACCGTGTCTGGATCTTCACAGCCTTCAGCCGTTTCCTTGCCTCAAGTTACCAGGAGTCTTTTTTTTTTTTTTTTTTTTATGATGATGGCAAATGTGTGGGCAGACAATCTCCAATTGAGCTTCCGAGGCCTCATGAATTTGTAATAGAGTCGATGGTTGTCACTAAATATAAAACAATGGACTTGCACTTAAAAGGGAATTGGCTCAGGACCCTGTGTGACCACAGGACATTTGTCTTTCCCACTTCCCCCGCTGTCCTTTTCTTTAAAACCCTGGTGCTTGCAAGCGTGAAGAGGGTGCAGCCAGCTCATCCCCTCCCCCATAGCCCCTAAGTTGGTGGTTTGGGCTCAGCTGTGGACCGGCTTTCATGGCCCCTCTTATCTGTCCTTCCCCCTCCTCACCACTTAAAAGAAACCAAAGGGGCAACATATTCACGGGTCTCCAGCTATTTGTGTGTCAGGCACAATATATTCTTAAGTACTACATGCATCCGAGATTTGTCTCGATGTGGTCCATTTATTTTAATTTGGGACTGTCAGCAGGGGGAAAAAAAGACGTAATTAAACTTGTGAGGAGCATGGAGGAACATTTTGAGTCCTCACGCCACAGCCTGCGCTTCATTCTGTTTCTTCTACTTGTCAGATCAAAGTCTCAACTCCTAAAACTCAGCCCTGCTTTGATTAATTACTTCATCCAAAGAATTTGCAAGTTATGGTTCTATATGATTTATGTCATTTTTAGCTTCCATTCGATTTTTTTTTGGATCACTCTATTCACTAAGCCATCAAATTTCACCTTGGAGAAAGCATGTTTTAAACATTGCATGCCAGTGTTTTGTGCTTAGAAAAGTTATACAGAAAGGCTTTTACTAATATGTTGCATCATACCTAGACTATAGAAGAAATCTGTTATTTTATGTAGAGATCAGACTTGGAAAAAATAGATTTTCTGATACCTCCAAGTTCTTTGAGCTGTGCCTCACCTTTTTTTTTCCTCATCTGTCTTGATTTCTTTCCCTTGCTGAATAATTCCCATATGAAATATAAAGTGTTACTTTGGGGCTTGCCCCCAGCTTCTCCCTCCAATTTCCTATCGAGATGATTAAGAGTACATCTATTTACCATGATTCAACTTTTTTCCTCCAAAATTAAAACTGGAGATTGATTTGGGCCATGCACAGTCATGGTTTAAAGGTATTTTCCTTTTTTTTCCCTTCTATCTTCTTTCATCCTTTTATGTTATTTTCTTAATTTATTTTTCCACAATGATTGGATGGAATGAAGGCTCTCAGAAAAAAGTTCAGCGCCATCTGCAGTGTGTCCTTTTAAAGAAGACACAGGAGAAGGCCCTTCCCTACTTCCTCAGCCCAGATGCTTCTTGCAGTTGATACCAACATCTCCTGTCTGTCACCTGAATTCTTGCTCTTGGAAATGGAATCTCGGGTAGGGGCTGGTGGCTTCTTGGCCCCTGTGCTCTGAACATGTTTACTTAGTAGGGACTGTGCTTGCATCCTGAGGAGTCCGGGGTCTTGGTTTTTAGAGGGCTGGACAGTGTCCTGGTGTAGGCAGGTGCAACAGACCCATGACTAGGCCAAGTAGGAATGGAAAAAACCCTGAGAGCTAATGGCAACCTCTCACAAAGTTACATATTTATAGATGGAATAAACCGGGGGCCAGGGGCTCAAAATAAATATATCAGCCCAGGGAGCCTTGCATTCACTGAAAAGAAATACCCACAGTTGTGATATAAAGATTATAAACATGGATGTTTTCCCTTGTTATTCAAAAACAATATTCATGACACAGTTGTTATCCATGAGGTCAAAAGAGAATATTACCAACAATATTTAATAAAATTGTATTTATCATGAAATTCACACAAACCACATTAAGGATATTTTACAGAAAATAGCAGGCATACTCTCTATAATGCCACCTCCCTTGAAAAATGATACCTAGTTTTTTGAGGGCCTTTCTTTCCAGGCGCTTTTTCTAAAGTGCAGATTAACTTTTACATCGTAATCAGAGTTAAATATAGTTTTGTGCATTACGTCACATCACATTACATCATAAACATTTTCTATATTATGTTATTCTAGTTAAATTTTTATATTAATTCTAGTATAGAAGTACTATTTCCTGAAGGGAATAAACTGTAATTTACTTAACCATTTCGCTATTTGGGGATATTCATTTTTTTCTCACATTTTTAGTGTTGTAAATAATGTTGGCATAAATAGCCAGGAGTATGCACATATTTTCAGTTAATTTTTTAGGCTAAATTCTTGTAAATTCAATTCCTGGATCAAAGTTCTTGGTATATGAACTGCTCAGATATTTTCCTTTTAAAGGAAACGTTTAGAATGTCAAGAGCAACCTAAAAAATACTGATGTTACTACACTTTGTCTGACAATTTGTTTTTGTAACTTTAGTAACTGGTTTACTAACTGGTAGAAATGCATTTCTTGGTCTTCTTTGGTGGCTCAACAGGTTAAGGATCCAGTGTTGCCACTGCTGTGGAGCAGGTTTGACCTGGCCTAGAAACTTCTGCAATGATATAAACTTCTGCAAAGCTTTTTTTTTTTTTTTTTAATTAAAAATGTGACATTAGGAGTTCCCATTGTAGCTCAGCCAATTAATAACCCAACCTGTGAATATGCGGGTTACATCCCTGGCCTCACTCAGAGGATTAAGGATCTGGCATTGCCACAAGCTAAGGTGCAGAGGCAGTTTGGATCCAGTGTTGCTGTGGCTGTGGTGTAGGCCTGCAGCTGCAGCTCTGATCCAACCTCTAGCCTGGAAACTTCCATATGCCACAGGTACAGGCGGAAAAAAGGGAAAAAAAAATGACATCTACAGGTCAGGTTGAAGTCCCTGCTGTTACTTTTTCAGTTCCCTCACCTCCTGCTCTCCAGAGGTTAAGGCATTTATGAAATTGGTGTGTATCTTCCTTGTTCATTCCTTGCTCTTTTTTTTCTTTTTCTTTTTTTTTTTTTTTTTTCAGGGCTGCACCTGCAGCATATGGAGGTTCCCAGGCTAGGGGTCTAATTGGAGCTGTAGCTGCTGGCCTACACCACAGCCACAGCAATGCCAGATCCTTAACCCACCGAGCAAGGCGAGGGATCAAACCCACAAGCTCAAGGTTCCCAGTCGCATTTGTTTCCACTGTGCCATGACAGGAACTCCCTCCTTATTCCTTTTGTTCGTTGCCTGTACTCTTTGGGGAGTTGCTGTCCTTAAATGATTAACAAAGTCTGAAACAGACATACCTTTAATGCTTTAAATGCAGATTGCCTTCCTCCATCAGTCATATTTAGTGTTTTTAGATCCACCTTAAAAATACTTTTCTTTAATCTTAATGTCTGATTCTTTGTGATGGTCTGTGTGTTTCATATGTAACTAACTAGCCGTGGGTTTACCTCCCTGGATTATCTATTCACATGCTTTGCTTCCTCATTTAGCTCCGCATTCCCAGATGTCTTTTACTCAATCCTCTCTTCCTATTGCAGATGATTAATTCTCAACCCTCCTCTCACTGGCACATTTGATGATTCCTCTTTCTTGAAACCTCTTCTTCCTTTGGTGCCCCCCCCCCCCCGCCATTTCCCCCTCTCACTGGCACCTCCCTCTCCATCTTTTTTTGGGCATCCTTTCCTCTGTTGCACTTTGGATGTTTGTGGTTTCTTTGTTCTGCACACTCTCGACTTCTCACTTGCCACCCTCTTGCTAGATGATTCCATCCTTCCCCATGGCTATAAATACAATTCACGTACAGATGACTTATATATTCAGCCAGATCGCTCCTCTGACTCATATTCCTAATTATCTACTGCATATCTCTAACTCAACATCTTAAAGTTAACATAGCTGAAGCTGGGCTCTTAATCTCTCCTAGTCTCTTCCTCTTCATCTTTCCCATCTCAGTGATCCATCCATGCCCCATGGCTTGCTCCAGTGGAAACTCTGGCTTCCTCTTTCATGCCTTCTTTTCCTTTCCTCTTGTCCAGCAAGCCCTGTAGTGCCGCCTCCAAATCTGTATCCTTCCAGCTCCACTGACACTGCTCTAGTTCAGGCCATCGTCATTTGCCTTGAAGAGTATGATCGCTTTTAGGCAGCTTCCTCTCTGTTCCACATTCCATTTGTCACTTTAAAGGCAGAAATCTTTTTAGAAGAAAAAAATTGGATTTTGTGTCTCCCCTACTTATTATCCTTCAAAAGCTTTCCTTTGCACTTGTAATAAAATCTAAATTCCTTGATCTGATCCCCAAGACCAGGCATGACTTGCCCCTGCCTATTTCAGGCATCTTTCCTTCCTTTTTTCTCTTCCTGTACAGCTACATTGATCCTGCCCTTTTTCAGAACGACCAAGCACCCTCTGAAACGAGGGATTTCCGTGCTCCTGGATCATGCATTCCCTGAGTCATCACCTGGATCTTAGCTCTTGCTTTAAGGCTTCCTTCCCAGAGAGAAATTTCCATACCTCCCTGTCTGAAATAGTTCCCATATCCTTTAGATTTCCATAATAGCATTTGTCACCTTGGTAAGTCTCATCAAAGTTTGTACCTTGTGTCACTCTCCTCACTCTTTAATTGTCTCCCTCTCTGGACCGTAAGCTCAGTAAGGACAAGGATCAGGTCTGTTTATCCTGTTGTGTCCCAGCACTATTATACCTGGCATATGTCCATAAAAAGCATAGTTATTGAATGAATGTGCACCAATATTTTATGTTTTCTTCTGATGGTGGGCAGCCACTGAAAGGTAATAGTTAGATGGGTTTGGGAAGGTCATTTGGCAGAAGCCTGAAGAATGGACTATGATTTCAAAATTGGAAACCAAGTGACCCAAGGAAGTAGTGATTTTAGTCTTGAGGCTACAGATGATGAGATTATAAAGGAAGGAGATCAGACAACTAATATATAAGATACAGTGCTGGCTGCAAACACTAGAGTGTCCATTCAGGTGACAACCAGCAGACTCAGCTTCATAAGAGTAGATGTGGTGGGTTTATGGGGACAAAAGTCCCACTGCTTGCGGTTGCAGATGAAGTACAAAGCAGAGGAAAGCAGGTGTTGAGTGTTCTTGGGAAAGGAGAGAGAGGTCAGGCGGAAGAGGGGAGTTTAGGATTGAGGAAAGGCATTTAACTTCAAAGGAAGCAGCTTAGACATGAGCTCTGAGGAGCATGGTTGGAGCAGAGAGGGAGAGGTCGGCTTTGCAGGCAGGAAAGCCTCCCACAGGCAGCTGCCCAGTTGTTGGGATGATGTGTAGGGTGGGGGGCTGGGCTGAGTCTTGAACTGGAGAATAGGAAACATATCTTTTTCTTTGAGACTGAGGTCAACAAGGTGAGGGTAGGTGCAGGAATAGCTGGGTGGACAGGATTATCACTAGCAGTATCCTTAGCCTTCATGTTCTGGTGGAAGCTCCTTGAGGACAGGACAGGATTTAACCTTTCGTTGGCATTTTCCCAAATGCTGACCTCATTTCTGAGCACAGAGAAGCCCGTGCATCATAGGTCCCTATGTGAGGCGGGGATCTAATCCTCTGATATTCCCACCGACTTGTTTGGACTCCAAAAACCACTTCCCACCCACCTGCATCACACCTTTAACCAAAGAGCCAGCCTCCCAGATGGCATTCGGCCAGGCTCCCCTCTGCTGTGGTCCTCAGCTTTCCACAACTGAGCCACATTATGCGCTGCATGGTATTAAAACAGTCCTCCAACCACCGCCCTCATCACAGTAGGGATGGGCTTGCTCTCTTTTGCACATTTATTGAAGTAGGAAGAGCAACGACTGACAGTGGGGATGGATAGCTTTGTTTTTCTTGAACCCACGACAACGATGTGTGGCTGCCCCCTCACACTGCTGCCGCCAAGGCATCTACATCGTTTCATTGGTCCTTTCGGCTCTTCGGGCACAGAATGAAGTGCAGGGGAGCAGCGGGGAGGAGAGCGGAGGACGTCCGTGTCTTCCCAGCGAGCTGTACATATGAGTCCTGGTTCTCGTCAGGCCACAGGTGTGCCACCATCAGCGGCCGTGATCACCTGCGGTGACACACTCCCCTCGGGGCTCTGTACCCTGATGGCCGTCAGCTTCCTCTTGTGGTGACCCTTGTGAATGTGGGAGAAACACACAAAAATAGAGAGGCTGAGTGTAGCCCTGGCCCCGTGCTTCTCTGCTCTAGCTTCCCGTGGAAGGAGGAGGGTTTTGTTCCTGCTGTGAAAGTCATTTATCTCTCTCCCATCCACTGAATTGTGTAGTGGCCTCTACTTAATCCTAATGGGACATTATTACTGGCTGAACAGGCTCAGGCAGGAAATGGCAGCTTCAGAAAAAAAGTTCTTTAAATGATGAATTTCAGCAAAATAGTATATATATTCTTTTATTTTCAGTACATTTTTATATATTCTACGTATTTATATATTATAATTTTTCAGTGATTCAGTCACCAATACACACATATATCTCTGTCTGTAGACCTGTCTACATATATTTATCCTATATCCTTATATCTCTAAAACTCAGAAAAAAACCCAAACCCTCTTTCTCTTCGTTTATAGTTGGGCTCTTCTGGAAGACACAGACTTTACAGAGGTTGGAATAGGGGAGGGCACCGGAGCATGCAGTGTAGGCAGGTCATGAGCATAAGCTGATCCCCAAACAAGGGGGTCTTTAGGAGGGGGTCTCGTGCCTCCAAAAGTCCGAAGTTTCATTGAGTCCCAGAATTTTTAACTGTACATCCTCACACACAAGGGACATCAATAAGCAGCTGGAGGTGGCAGTGCTAGTTCCTGTGTGCTAACTGGTTCACATTTTTAACTTGCACGAAGATGTGTAAAGTTGTTTGGAACTGTGATCCTATAGCACAGATTCTGTTTCTCGACCTTTGAAAATATTTGCCTACGTTCACTTTTAGCACTAATATGACACTGGTAGACAGGTATGAATGTGGAAGGTGTCGTAAAAGCCTGGTGAGGAGTTCCCTTCATGGCTCAGCGGTTAATGAAACCAACTAGGATCCATGAGGTTGTGGGTTTGATCCCTGGTCTTGCTCAGTGGGTTAAGGATCCAGCGTTGCCATGTGCTATGGTGTAGGTTGCAGACATGGCTCAGATCTGGTGCGAGCTGTGGCATAGGCTGGTGGCTACAGCTCCTATTCAACCCCTAGCCTGGGAGCCTCCATATGCCTCGGGTGTGGCCCTAAACAAAAAAAAGCAATAAATAAATAAATAAATAAATAAATAGAAAAGCCTGGCGATTCCAGCCTCTCAGGTCCAGTGGCATTTCCTGAGTCTCAGAATGTGATCCCTCAGCTACGTGATCTGACCCACGTCTGAATGATTTCTTTACCTGCCCCGACCAGGGTCACCCAGCCTGTGGGAACGTCCCTTTTATGGGCATTGCCATCTACGGGGTGATAATAATGGAGGCAGTAATGTTGTGCTTATTTCCTCCCCGTGTTTTTATTACATATATGCAGCATGGGGAATATATATGTATAGCTCTATTATCTTCTTCTTTTTTTTGTACAGCTGCACCCTGGGCATCTGGCAGTTCCCAGGCTAGGGGCCGAATCAGAGCTAGAGCTGCTGGCCTACACCACAGCCATGGCAATGCCAGAGCTGAGCCGCATCTGTGACCTGTGCCTTGGCTTGTGGCAATGCCGTTTCCTTAACCCCCGAGTGACGCCAGACATCGAACCTGCATCCTCGAAGAAAAGTCCGGTCTTAACCTGCTGAGCCACAACAGGAACTCCCATTATCTTTTTTTGTCACATAATTTTGCACCGTAGGTATGTCCACTTCTCGCGAAGAGGATTTATAAGCCTCGCAGTGGTGTATTCCAATGACGTATTTATGTACATGCCTCTCGTTTGCCGTGAACAATGTTGTCAGTTTTGCTACTGTAAATATTATCGTTATCATGTTATCGTGGCCCATCTCTATTGGCTTAAGGCAGGTTCTGGAAAATGGGATCAATTTTAGTGTTTTAGTGCAAATTCATTACATACTTCTAGGAAGACAATACCAAATTATAGACCTAATGTGCTTCTTTTGCTTAAAAGATATCATCGTCATCATTACTATCAATTATTTTAAACCTTTTGTTAACTAGAATTATTGTGGAAATAATTTCTTAATACATACAAATATTGAATCAGTATGCTGTATACTGAAACAAATATAACATTGTATGTTAATTATGCCTCAATAAATTTTCTTTAAGACAAAAAAATTTCATAGGAACTAAATGACGGTCCATTGTTGAAGGCATGTGTCTCTACTTACAAGTGAGAGTAATCATTTTTCACCATCCATTTGAAACTTTTCTGTGATTCGGTTATTGATGCTCATCGTTCCTTTCTTTTCAAGTTAAAACAGGATGATCCGTATTTCCCTTGATCTGTCTCAGTTGCTCTCAAGCTTGGCCGTGCATTAGAGTCATCAGTGTCCTTTTAATAATTGTACTGATGCCAGACTCCTCCCAGTGACACAGGTTTAACTGGCCTGTGTTGAGCACTTAGCACCGGCATTGTTTAAACTTCCCAAGCGAGTCTTCCCAGGAGATGCCATAGCTGAAGACAACTGATCTGGAATCTCCAGATATTAACCTTCTCTCTTGTTATATTTTTCTGTTTAATTTTTTTTACAGATGTTTTCTGTAAACAAAAAGATAAATAAATTCCAGCCATGGATTCCATAGAGCCTAAGATGTGTCCTCAGAAGCAAGACAAGCTGGGCTTAAATCTTGCCTCTGTCCTTTATAAGCTACATCATTTTGAACAAATCATGTTCTCTCTCATTGCTTCAATTTTCAGTGCAGTAATGTAGTATTAATTTATAGTATATCTCACAGTTTTATTAGAAGGATTAAATCAGTTGGTACTTGTAAGTCATATACAACAGTATCTAATACATTGTGAACATTAAGAAAGTATAAACAACTTTTTCTTCTATTATTTCTTGCATTGGTTTTATTCTAGTGAAGTCTTTTTCGACCATGAGAGCAGGTGGATATTGATGTATGTTGCGTCCTAATTTTTTTCAGTTTTATTTCTTTCTGTTTCTGATGGCCTGTTAAGTTTCTAGTTCTCTGAGTCCTGGGATGAAGTTGGTGTAGAAGGAAGAAATAAATCGACCAGGGCCCAAGAGGCTGGTGTACAATTTCCCCAAATCCCCGATTTAGATAAACCACTTGTTTCTGATTTAAGGATACCAGTAAGTTTGTTTTCTGATAGTACCTTGACTTACAGAACCACGTAAAACGGCTGTAACGTGTACTCTGCTGTGTTTTAGAACCACATCCTCTGTTTGGGCCTCATCGACCCATGCTTGCCCGCACGCTTCTCTAGATCTCAAAGTCAGACCAAGGGGCTGCACATTGCTTCCCAAATAACCTAATGACAACAGGTTCCATAGGCTTCTGCAAAAATCAAAAGGAAGTCATAACATCACAGGCACATGAATGTATGCAAAATGACCTCGAGCCACTATTGCAGAGTATTTTACTTCCACAGTATCCGGAAAAGGTGATTAATGATACAGAGGTTCAAAATTTGATTATGGGCTTCTGCAATGAGCCATAATAACATCATGAGAAAGCATCTTGGCAGCTTTTGCCCCCTCTCATCACCACCTCCTGTGCATGCATTCCTTCAGTTCTCCCTATGTTGGACGTCAGCCTCCTTGTTTTGAGTTCATAAATTAAAGTGCACAAGGACTTAAACGGAAGGAGTCGAGGAGCGGCAAAAACAGCAGCAGCGTTCTTAGGGTTTCACTTTGGGGAAAAGTATAAGCATCTTCTTTGTCTTTGATCAGTTTCCCATCAGCTCTCTAGGAGCGGCGGGTCCTGCCGCGCTCACTCCAGGAGCGATAGCATCAGCAAACACAGGAGGGGAGGCGGGGATGTGCTCAGCCGTGACGACGCCAGGACACTGGGAATTTCCCGTGGTGTGTCTGAGTCCCCCTCTGCTCTGCGGTCCCTGCTTTTACTGCCCAGGATACTGCAGCACTGATAGAGAACGCCCAATGTACGGCTGTCTCGGAAGAACTCCGAGACTTGATCAGGTTAGCAAGCCTGTGGGTATTAGCGTTCTTTCTATCTTGTAAAATATAATCACCAAAGGCTTCTCCAGTGGCTGGCTATCTATCTATCTATCTGTCTATCTATCTATCTATCTACCTTTCTCTCTCTATCTGTATCTATCTATCTAGATATATATGCTATAAACTCAAAGAAAATACTAAACACTTTAACTTTTATGACTATCATGTTCTTAGATATGAGATTTTAGTTTTTATTTTTTTATTTTATTTTATTTTATTTTATTTTATTTTTTGTCTTTTTGCCTTTTCTAGGGCTGCTCCTGTGGCATATGGAGATTCCCAGGCTACGGGTCTAATCAGAGCTATAGCTGCCAGCCTACACAAGAGCCACAGCAACGCGGGATCCGAGCCGCATCTGCAACCTACACCACAGCTCACAGCAACGCCGGATCCTTAACCCACTGAGCAAGGCCAGGGATCGAACCCACAACCTCATGGTTCCTAGTCAGATTCGTTAACCACCGTACCACAACAGGAACTCCCTATTTTCTTAATTTTTTTGGCCCCACCCATGGCATAGGAAAGTTCCTGGGACATGGATTGAATCCAAGCCATAGCTGCAAACTTCATCATAGCTGCAGATTTAACCCACTGCTTCAGGCCAGGGATTGAACCCTCACCTCCACAGCAACCTGAGCCGCTGCCATCAGATTCTTAACCCACTGCACCAGAGGGGGAACTCCAGATATGGGGTTTTAAAAATCATCTGTGTTCAGATTTGCAAGGGTGCTGAGAGATTTAGCTCTAGAATTTAAGCCTACTGCTGAATTAAAAGCCTGGCACAGAGAAATGTTCACTGAATGAATGAAAAGCCATTTGCTCTATTGAACAACAATGAATGTATCACCTGGGTCACTGATTTATGTGCCATTGAATACTAAGTCTAATATCCCTTATAAATAAAAAATATTTGGGGTTTCCCATCATGGCACAGTGGAAACAAATACGACTAGGAAGCATGAGGTTGTGGGTTCAATCCTTGGCCTCGCTCAGTGGGTTAAGGATCTGACGTTTCTGTGAGCTGTGGTGTAGGCCGGCAGCTGCAGCTCTGATTCGACCGCTAGCCTGGGAACCTCCATATGCCATGGGTGTGGCCCTAAAAAGCAAAAAAAAAAAAAAAAAATTGGACCACACTGTCCTCTGTTACATGTTGAGTCAGGTGTCTCTCAGTCATAATAGATCTACTGTAAGTTGGCATTAATACTTAGAGACCACTGGGGTACCATTCAGTGCAAGGAGACTGTGTGGATTGAATTTCCACCCATGCAGATTCTGAAAGTCCTTAACCCTTTCCCAAAGCGGAGCTGGAGCCTTAGGGAAACCTGAGGATCCCCTTTGTCTTGGCCATAAGCTAGTGATGGGGGTGGGGTGGGAGAGGAACAATTATTTTTCACCAACTCCAACCGCAGCAGGAAGGTGCCTGCTCCAGTGGGTCACGTTTCTCTTGTTTACTGGCTGGGGCCGTTTCTATTGCGTAGTTCTTTTGTTTTCTGCGGTGTAATCTCTGTTGCACATGGCGTTCGGACAATGCAGATGACCCTGTCTTCGATGCGCAGGGTTCTCTGTCAAGATATTGTTGTCCCTCGCTGGGCCCAAGTCCCATTTTAGCAGGAGAGAGAAAAAAGAAACAATGGAGACAAATTTAGACACTGATGGGAAAAGAAATGCAGCTCACTGTCCACCAGCCCTCTGAAGTTACACCCAGCAGGCCATTTCCTGTGACCTTCTCAAGGACTCCCAGACACACAGAGGAGCTCCTAGGACCCGAGGCAGACGACAGATGATTAGCTTGTGGCTCACCCCGTCCTTGTAAGTTCACTTTCCAGGCATCCCTTCTCTAAAAAATTACCACTGCTGCACCACTGCGCGCACGCGCGCGCGCACACACACACACACACACACACACACACAACCCAAAAACAATAAACAGAAAAACCTCCACATATTCCAAACAGAAGCAAGATAATCTCTCCCTTAGGATCTAGACTTGAAGTTCCTGTTGTGGCTCAGTGGTAATGAACCTGTCTAGTGTCCATGAGGACACGGGTTTGATCCCTGGCCTCAATCAGTGGGTCAGGGATCCAGCTGAGATGCAGCTCAGATCCCACGTGGCTGTGGCTGCAGCATAAACTGGCAGCTGCAGGACCGATTTAACCCCTAGCCTGGGAACTTCCAGGTGCCTCGGGTGTGGCCCTAAAAAGACAAAAAACGAAAAAACAAACAAACAAAGAAACTAGGCATGCTTGCCGTCAACACTATTTCCCAACCATTCGTGGCCAGCATCATATCTTGTACCAGATGTGTCCCAGGCCTTGGCACGTTCACTAGCCTGTATCCTCCAATGGTGGGTGAGGGATGCTCACAGGCCGGTCCTCCATGCCTTTTCCCCATTCCAAATGCACAGTTTTGTCTCAGGTGTCTGTGTGCTCTCTGCTCCCCCTCACTGGAGACAATGTAAATTTACCCAGTGATGTGAAGAGACATTCATCAGCATGTAAGACGGATGACTGATTTCCAAGGTACCCAAACTGTGTGCTCTTTATGCCGGGATAGATATGTGTCTGCTGCAGCGGCCTGGATAATAAGTGCAATAAGCAATAACAGTGCCGTCTCCTCTTGGACTGTCTTGTTGATGAACTGTGAAACCAGACAGATGCAGTCAGAAACACAGCACGCTGTTCTGCACGGGAATGACGGACGTCTGGTGTGAAGCCATCTCCTGTGTTACTGGGAGGTCTCATTTTGGTTGGTCACTGAGTGTCTCCTGTTTTTTTAACGTCTTTAATAATTGTGTACATATTTGACTGAGAAGTACAACTTGTAGGTGCATATCATCAGCATAAGCAAATTTATCATAAATATCCCTTTTTTTTCAGGCAGATTTAAAATCTCAGAGGGCAGGTCTGTACTTACACTAGACATAGCTGCATGAGCAACCCTGCGTACCAGACATACAGCATTTTACTTCATTTATGTGGATGCAGCTTTCTAGGCCTGCAAGCTTTTCTCACTTTAGTTCCTGGTTTAGCCATTCCTCTTCCATTATTTCTTTCCCTAGCCCACCACTTCTTACACATAGAAGAAAGAGGATGGGTGAGTTTCCGTGGTGGCTCAGTGGGTTAAGGGCCCAACGTCGTCTCTGTGATGATGTGGGTTTGATCCCTGGCCTCCCTCAGTGTGTCAAGGATCTGGTGTTGCCTCAAGTAGCGGTGTAGGTTGCAGATGTGGCTCATGGCTGTGGTGTAGGCTGGCAGCTGCAGCTCTGATTCGACCCCTAGCCCGGGAACTTCCATATGCTGGGGGTGAGGCCCTGAAAAGAAAAAAAGAAAAGAAAAGAAAAGAAAGAGGGTGGAGTGGGAAGCAGAGAGGAGAAAAGAAACAGTAAGCAGTAATTGATGATTGAATGAGGAAATTGTAAGACCGAGGCTGAAAAAAAGAAATCCAGTGTTTTCTTATTTCTCACTAATCCTGAAGAAGAATGCAAGTCACTGGTTGTAAGCGACGGGCAGTTACAAGGTCTAAAATGCGTGGTTGACGTGGAGAAACGAAGAGAAGCTTGGGAAAGTGCACCTGTACAGTCTGCTGCAGGGATGGTTATGATTCTTCCTGACAGGCAAACAACATTCTAGTTTCCCGCTGAACATTATACCACCCGAATCTTAGACCCCTTTGGTAGCAGAAATGAGCACATTTCACCTTGAACGCTATTTGAAACGTCATATTATGAAAACCAGAAAGTTAAGTTTTGAGTCTCTTCCTTCTATCTCCTTCCATGCTCTCTCTGTGCAGCATTTATTGGTTCTCATTCAACACCGTCTTGCCAGGAAAGCTCAGCCCTCTCTTCATGTGGTGATGCCTGTCATCTGAGACAGCCCAGCATCCTGTATCTCTTTACCCCCTGACTCCCCATCTTCTTTCCAGTCTCCGTGGGCTGCGTCTTTTCTCCCTTTCTTTTACCCTCTTATATTTCTCTCCCTGGGTTGCTATCAGTCCTTTTAGTGATAGCGGCATTGTTTGCTGCCAGATTTTTAGGATGCAAATTGGAAACAAACAGGTTGTGCTGCATTGTAAAAAAGTTATGCCCTGGAGCTAAGACCTGAGAGACGATGGAGGGCTCAACGTGGGTAAGGAATTTATACTGTCTTTCATTCATAGATATAGCAGGCACAGGCTGTGTAAAGTAATAATAATTCTACATCAAACTTTCATTGTATGTGCCACCTTCCTTTTCAGTGAGTACGGTGCCTGCCACCAGTGCAGTGATCCTTCTTCTCATAAAAGAGTGAATACAGTCTGGGACAAAAGCTTGCTCTGGTCTTCTCTCTAAATCCTCTCCCTCATCATAGGACCTCATCACGCCAGGCAGACAGAGCAGTGCCCGAAAAGCTGGAGAAGACAGTTTAGAACAGGTTCTCACCCACAGGCACCATGGATATCTTGGGCTCGATAATTCTTCTTGGGGGGCGGGGGGCTGACCTGTTCATTGTGGGAAGTTTAGCAACATCCCAGGCCTCCACCTAGCAGATGCCAGTAAAGCTCACCCCTCCCCTGCCCACCGCCTGGATCTGACACTCAAAACATCTCCAGGCACCACCAGAATGTGCTTGGGTGGTGGCAATATCACCCTCATTTGAGACCCACCCACACACACATATATGTGGCCACATCCACAGCATATGGAAGTTCCCAGGCTAGGGGTCAAATTGGAGCTGTGGCTGCCAGCCTGTGCCAACACCACAGCCATAGCAATGCCAGATCCGAATTGCATCTGTAATCTACACCACAGCTCATGGAATCACCAGATCCTTAACCCACTGAGCGAGGCCAGAGGATCGAACTCATGTCCTCATGGATACTAGTTGGGTTCATTACCACTGAGCCACAATGGGAACTCCTCATTATATTTTTTAACATAAATTTTATTGAACTGTAGTTGGTTTATAATGTTGTGTTAGTTTCAGGTATACAGCCAATTGAATCAGACGTACATATATATCCATTGTTTTTCAGGTTCTGCCCCATATAGGCTAATACAGAGTATTGAATACATTTCCCAGAGCTGCTTTGTAGGTCCTTGTTACCAATCAGTTTTGTGTATAGTCGTGTGCATATGCCAAGCCCAGCCTCCCTTGTTTGTAGCAATAATTGCCTTCTTGCTGCTGGTGACCGTGTAACTTCTTCTGCCTCATAGCATCCAAACCACAGCTCCCTGTTCCTGGGTTCCTCTCTCCCAAGAACTTGAGATGTCTTGTTTCTGCAAATGCTTCTCCTTAAAAGTCACATGCATGAAGAGAGTTTTCCTGGCCATCTCTCTTATATAATGGCCCTGCCCACCTCTCTCTTCCTATCCTACATCATGAAATTTCATAGCATTGTTTCCTGCATGGATTTATCTCACACGTTTTTATTTTTTAATTTTTTTCCCCATTGTTGGCTTTACACACTGGGACATAAACTCCTTGAGAGCTAAAATTGTAACTTGTTCACAAATGTGTTCAGTGCAATATTTGACATCTAGACTGTGGTAGGTGTGTGTTTGTTGAATGAATAAATGAGCGGTTGAGTGACTGAGCCACCATCCCTGCTGTGGGAGAGTTGAGAATTGGCAACTGCATGTGGGAGAGAAGCACATGGGGGACTTTGTTAGCTTATGTCCTAGGCTAGACGCCTCACCACTCTCTTTGCTTCTATTCATTAATAATTGGTTAAGACTGAATTCTTCCCACCATGGAAGACTTATCAGAAAAGAATAGATTCTTGCATCAAGTTGAGTAGGTCTTTGGTTTGAATTTTTCCCGTGGAAAAGATCATTGTGAGACCGTTGTGGTTCCCTTTTCCTTTTCTAAATCATTATTAACACAGAGAACTTCCCTAAAATGACTTTGTAAAGACCAATTTATGGAGTCATCATTGTGTGAACAGGAATGAGACAGCCTGGGATGGATTGTTCTGTCCAGTGCTGACCAGTTGAGCCATTTTCAGCCTAATGCCTCAGCACGCCCCGCTTTTCCTGTGAGTCAAACCGAGATAATGATGAATCAGTTGCATGGACTGCAGGTATAGCTGGGACATAATACAACCTTGGCTTCTCTGAATTCTTTGCCTCCTAGCTGGGCCAGGGGCATCTGGAGGGCAGACCTGGCCATAAATCTCCATCTGCTTGCACTTTGTCAGCAGAACGACTTCTCCTCCCTCACCCTCCTGCTTTCTACTGTTGTTTTTTAAAGCTGGGAGGGAACGTTGGAAGGACATTTCCAAACGTTGTGATTGAAATTCCCAGAAACACGCCCTGTCTGTGAAAAGCTGAGGGCACGGCACACCGGGTCTGTAGTCCCAGGTGGGAAGTGGGGCAGGTGGGATAATTCCTCATCTCTTGGAAGATCACAGCCTTAGATCCACGTCACCACGGCGGCTACTAATGCGCAGCCCCGTCTGAGCTGCCTCTTCACCACCCATGCCTTCCCTTTTTCAAATTGTCTCTATCAGAATCCCTCATTCGAAAAATAAGATTCTTTTGCTAAAAAGGTTCAGAAGCGACAGCTGTAAACAGTATTATTGTTACAAAGAATTTCAAAAACTTGAAAGATTTCTTATGGGTTCTGTTTAATAGTGTTCAGAGATAATGTTTTGTTCTGAGTCCTTAGATAATGTTCCAACATGCTGTCTGCCTGGTATTTTTTTTATAGATTCCATTAGAGTTTACCTCCCTCTCTTTCTATTTTCATATTGTTTGTGTATGTGTTTCAGTCTATTTCTTTCTTAAATAGGGAAAGCTTTAATGACCTCTGGTATTTTCCAACATTATATGTGTGTATGTAGACACACTGGATTTTCTCCCATAGCTGCTGAGTTAATACTAACAGAATGCTTGGACAAAAACAGAAGATGTATGGTTTGGAAAAAGTCATATAGTACAGGGGAAAAGTTCATAACAATGATACGTGAAAGAAGTATGGTGCCCCCTCGATAACACCATCTCAGTTCTGCGAAATCTAAGGCTCTCGCACACATGTGTAAGTGCTCGGTAAATTTGCCATTTGAATGGGATGAATTAATCACATCACTATACGGTGAGATTTTGACTGTTTCACATATTGTTCCATAAACCACTCAGAATTTTCCAAATGCTCTAACTATAGACATGCAGAATTACTGGGAAGGAATATAATTTATAGAGATCTTTCTTAGTTTCCCAAATGATTAAATCATTCCCACATTTCTCAGAAATTATATCTACTTTATTCATCAGAACATACTTTCATGACACAGATTTGTTTTATGCATGCTTAATTTCTTTGCTAGATTAAAAACAACTTGAGTTCAGGAATTAAATTTCTGTTATTGTTGAACTACCCCATGTGAGAGATGATCAAAATGTGGTTGGTGATCTATTCCACTACACCAGAAAAAGGACAAAAATGGTCAAGTATTAATAAATAGCTTTTTCTTCTCCCCATCAAATGTGCAGTATCTCCTGAAATAGATCTTCCACTGTTACATTAAAAAATGATAATAATAGGAGTTCCTATTGTAGCTAAGTGGGTTAAGAACCTGACACGGTGTCCACGAGGATGAGGGTTCAATCCCTGGCCTCTCTCAGTGGGTTAAGGATCTGGCATTGCCACAAGCTCTGGTATAGGTTGCAGATGTGGCTGGGATCTGGTGTTGCTGTGGCTGTGGGGTAGGCCTGTGGCTGCAGCTCCAATTGGACCCTTAGCCCAGGAACTTCCATATGCTGCAGGTGCAGCAGTTAAAAAAATAAATTATAAAATCCATTTAGGCCAAGCATTTGGAGTGAAATTTGTGAACTTAAGGTGATAAAAGTTTTAAATAAGAAAAGAATTGATAGCCTGATTTCCCATCAGGATGCCCAAATATGGACAATTCAGGTGTTTCATGAGTTTGACTCACAGAGTTTTATTTCTGTGGTGTATGTAGCTAGTTAATAAATAATTAAACCAACTTCGATATATGCCTATATGATATCATTAGTCAAATGCCAAATGTCCCTTTTTTTATGGTTTTTAATCCCTGAAGTTCTGTCTTGGTGCCTGAAATCCCTACCAAAATCCAGCCAATATTTGTGGAGTTAAACTCATTGTCTGTAGGAAGCTTCTGTTACAGTGCAAATATGGTACCCAAGAGGGGAACCATTAACGCAAGAGGATGCGCTAAGAATCTGCTAGTACCTTAGACCTGGCCGGCCCAACAGGTCAGACCATCAGCCAGCCAAGGGCCACTTTCTGCAAGAATAGGACAGAGAACAGACGTGTTTTTACAATAGACTTGAAGGGGCCCAGGGCATGGAGAGAGTCCCAGAGTACAGGCTGGAGAGAGAATGCCAGGACCCAGGAGTTAGCATAGGGCTCTGGCTGGTTAGAGATTTCCAGAGGATTAGGCTCCAGGTCCTGCAGGGAGTTTTCTGGGGAAGGAGCACTGGGGATTCTGTACAGGCATTTAGATGCCCTCATGTATCTGCCTGGTTTATGGAGCAGTTCCCTGTGGCGACAGACGCTCTCTCCTTTGCAGCAGGCTCTTGCATCCGCCTCAGGGTTTCAGCCCTTGCTAAGAGCTGGGACATACTCTCTGGCAAATGCACAGGTCCTTTGCCAAGTAACTAGATCTCACTCTTGCTAAAGGAAGAACATTGTTCACTAAAATAGTTTGTCTTTTGATGCCAAAGGAAATCGAATTGTAATCAAGGGCTGAGAACCAGCTGAAGTCACCAGGGCTGTCTTGCTTCAGATTTGGCAACCTCGCGTGTTCCCATGGCTTATTAAATATAATTTACGTTTACAAAAGGGAGAGGCTTTAGTGAACTGGAAATTTGTTTTAATAATGTCTAAGTAAACCACGGATGGAATGGCCAGCCTCACCATCCACGCTCCCATGCATCTCAAGGACATGGAGAGAAGCACAGATAGGGAGGAATTTAAATTTTTGTTGAAACTTACCAAAAGAGAGACAATGCATCTTAGTAACTTCTGAAGACTGATTGTAACCATACTGAAATATCTCAGATGGGCTGATGTGATTTTTTTTTTCCATCTTTGCTTTTGTGGTGGTGGTGTTGGTGGACGATATAAGAGTTAAGAGTGAGAGGGCTTATACCTATAGATCCAGGTACCGCCCTGAGGAATTAACTGGAATTAAAACTAAATCGTGACTATGGAATGCAGACTCTACAAAACTATTCATTAAGTATGCTGTTTCACTTGCCCTTACACCACGGTTTTGAAGTTACGTATGCCCATTTTAGGAATCCAGAATTGAGGCTCATATTTGTTAAATATGTTACCCAGTCTCATAGATAGTTCAGTGGCAGAGATGAGATTCAAGTTCAGGTCCCAAAGCTAGACCCCAAAGCTAAAGCTCTTTCTTCTATGCTCCCTGTGTCATGCTTGATGGAAAATTGAAGGAAGGCAAAAAAGAAATAGAGTGAAGAATGTTTATTTCCTTTTTTTTTGTCTTTTTGCTATTTCTTGGGCCGCTGCCGTGGCATCTGGAGGTTCCCGGGCTAGGGGTTGAATCAGAGCTGTAGCCACTGGCCTATGCCAGAGCCACAGCAACACTGGATCCGAGCCGCGTCTGCAACCTACACCACAGCTCACGGCAACGCCGGATCATTAACCCACTGAGCAAGGGCAGGGACCGAACCCACAACCTCATGGTTCCTAGTCGGATTCGTTAACCACTGCGCCACGACAGGAACTCCAAGAATGTTTATTTCCACCGCCAAGTTTCTCTGAAAGCTGAGGTGCCCAGAGAGGCCACTTTTGCGCCTGTAAAATAAAGCGAAGAACTCAGTTTCTTCAACACCTACAATGATTTCCTTCTCTGAGGAGCACAGGGAATTGTGCTGGCCTTGGTTACTGTATCATTGTGGTTCCATTTTCCTTGACCTTTAAAGCCATAGCCACAAGCAATAGCAGTGAAAACAAGGCTTTCAACCCAGTATCACCACGTGATTTAGGGCAATTTGTCTTGTTTCAGGAAGGCTTTGGAATATGCAAAGTTGGAGACCTCCCTCTGGCTTTGCAACCTGGTCTGTATACCTGGTGGGGCAGGGAAGATAAAAGACAGAGGAAAAAAGAATTTATCCTTACCTCCAATATGCAAAGGGGGAGACAAGTCTAAATTTTAAGGAATAATCCAGTGATATCTGATTTTTTAGAAGTATCTTTGTGATAATTTTGCAATACACAGAACAATCAAACCATTGTATTGTATAGCTGAAACTAATATAGGTCAACTATACACTGATAAAAAGGGCATTCACTTTTCAAATATTTGTTTTTGTATGAAAAAAGTGCTCATCTTTCCCCAAATGGGAAACAATGTGGAAAAACTGTTTTCCTTTGTATTTTTAGAATGATATCAAGTTGGCCACTAAATTACTTAAGTGGTTGTTATTTTTATTTATTTATTTATTTTTTTGTCTTTCTGTCTTTTCTAGGGTTGCACCCAAAGCATATGGAGGTTCCCAGGCTAGGGGTCTAATTGGATCTGTAGCCACCAGCCTACACCAGAGCCGCAGCAACGCGGGATCGGAGCTGCATCTGCAACCTACACCACAGCAACGCCAGATCCTTAACCCACTGAGCAAGGCCAGGTATCGAACCTGCAACCTCATGGTTCCTAGTCAGATTCATTAACTACTGAGCCATGACAGGAACTCCAAGTGGTTGTTATATTCACCAAAATTTACCCATCCTCCACAAGTGAGGGGAGAAAAAGGGAAGAAAAGTTAACCCATACAACAATTCAATTACATAAGAGTTATGAGCTAGCCTGTGAGGCTTGTGCTTATCTGCTCCATTGTACGTTTTTCTTTTAACTTCATTTGATTTGCTTTAGCTGGGCACTGTGTTTAGGAGCAGGGCCCGCCAAGTTAAAACAAGAAAGCAGCAAAAAAGCTGGATGCTTTGAGGACTAATGGCCCAGGTTTTTTTTTTTTTTTTTTCCTAACATCATAACAGACTTTCTATATGGAGCCCGTTTTACTGGTTGGCATGAAGTCACGGATATTAGAAGTGGCTACTATAAAACCAAGTCCTTTACACAAACATCTGATGGCCAAGCTGTCCTCTGCACTTCGCTCAGCAGCTTCATAGCTTTGTAGTAGTTTGGTTAACAGAGCCAATGCACTTTCTTCCACATAAAGGAAATTATGATTCCACTGGAGGCTCAAAGGGGAAAATAAGAGTCATCAAAAATCAGATTCAAGTAGGCATTTTCTTTGAAAATGTGAAGTATGCTTTGATGCATCCCAAATCTTTGCTGAGGGTGCTATGCAGAGGGTGAGTTTGGCTCTTGATTCCAAAGGAATAAATTACATTGTTAATTCCACCCTCTGAAGAAGAAGGGGATCCATTTCTTTTGGCAGTGGGGGAGTTCAGAAGGACAGGCAACGAATCTAAACAGGAATTCTCTGCAGCTTCTCTGTAATGGAATAAAAAAAAACCAAAACAGTGCCCAAAGCAAGGCTCCCGAGGAAGCAAAGGTCAGCCTTGGAGGTGCAGAAGGGTGTTGTCTGAGCACGTCTGAGGAACTGGAGCAAACTCAGTTTCCGTCAGAGGGACCCCTCTGACCCATCCCACAGGAGGAGGTTGGACCGTGGCAGCTGGCCTTTGATCCACCGACAACATCCCAGGCACGAGGGGAGATGAAGATGAGTAATTTTCCCCTCGTGAAAGAAAGTCTCCATGTCTTCTCTGAAAGTTTATGGGCCAGGATTGTTTTTTATGATAATGAGAACAGAGTGTATCATGGCTGATGTCAGAAGTATTTTCCCCTCTAGCAAAACAATTGTTTTACATCTTTCCATGTGTTGCATCCTCAGGAAAGACACATTGGCATAGATTTCCCCCAAGAAAATCTTTCTTTAGATAAACTTTAATAATAGAAGAATATACCCCGAAAAAAACCCACTGTTTACAGAAGCCCTCTAATAGCTTTTAAGGCTGACAAAGAAAGAGCCAGGAAGCTATCATGACAAGCTGACATTTGCTAGGACTCTTTTTCCTTGAGATTATTAAGTAAGCAGTAGCCCCATGATGCTGTGAAATTTTCCCCAGATTGAAGCTGGTGGTGGTTTCCCATTACCCAGGTGGTGGTGTGATGGGGTTTTACGGCAGCACCATGATTATGTGTTAAAAATAGGTTATCATTAATGTCTGTGTTCACATTACCATCTTGAGGTCTAGCCTGCATCTTGTAATGATTAGAATTCAAACAGTCACAACAGCACTTCCTTGGAATCATGATCTAATGCAAGAAACAATACAGTGCAAATAAATAGATTTCCTCCTCTGTCGCTGCTCGAGTTTGCCCCATTGTGTACGTCTTCAGTGGGCATTGAAAACTGGGAAATGTCTTCACAAAGGGTTTCTCTCATTTCCAGGGTAGAAGTCTCTTTCTCACCATTCTTTGTTTCTCAGATCAGTGCATATGCTCATTCTCCTCATTCAACTGGGACGGTGACTAAGTCCAGGGCCTCTGACCAGCAAAGACTGCATGACTGTGGGGGTGGTGGGGGACCCCTTGCAAATGACAGCTTGTTATGTTTCAAGAATGGGCCGGTTCAATTTCACTTCTGTGGTTCCTCAAAATGAAGGCGTCCGAGGACCACACTGGGGACTTTGTATATTGTTTTCAGGCCATTAAGAAATGAGAGTGTATGATGAATGTTGCTCTCTGTTTTGCATGTAGGGGAAGCCTACTGGACCTTCTTTCCACCTGGGCTTGGAGGAGAGGGGAGCTTCCAGGAGCTAGGGTGTCCCCTGTAGTCTGGTGACATGGGGGTGGGGATGAGACCTCTGACTGTCCTGCTGGATAGATGCCAGATGTCACCGCAGGGACTGCCCTTGAACAAAGCCAAGGAGAATATGAATGCATTTATTGAACCAATAAATATTTACTGTATGTAGAGCCCTGTGTAAAGTGGCGATGTGTTTAAGACTTGTTCTCCCACGTCAGGGGTTGCACTGCTACCTAAGTTAAACTCTTGCCAGGTCTCAATGACGTCATCACAGTCAGGCAGTTTTGTTGACCTCCCACCCCATGGTGCTCTTCTTTTCCGGAACATTCCTGAACGTGCTCTGCCCATCACCCTGGCCTCTGTCATTTCCCTGGAAGCCTGGTCACATTTTGCCAAGAATGAATTGTGTGTCTTGAAATGACAACTTAACCTTTGGCTTTCAGTGTCTTTTTCCCAAAAATGAGGAGTGTATACATATGAGACTGTGCTGCATCATGGCCCTCCTCAGTGGGTGAGCAGAGGGTGGCTGAGACAATGGGGTGTTTGCCTCTTGGCGCCCTTCCCATTACCTGTTCCACTTATTGCAAAGATTATTTTAAATCATAGAACGGAATCAAAGCATAGGCTTCTGTGGCTATAACAGTCTGTGACTCTAGAGGTCCGGGTGGGGGGGGGGTGGGTCCAGACTGACCTGCAGTGATGTTCTTAAGACACGTCTCCTTGGAAGCCTTCATTTTCATAAAAGCTAATTGAAAGTACCAGTCTAGTGGGTCCAAGGTCTGGGCTCCCTCAGAGAAGTTTTCTAATGACTTTTTTTCTTTAAATGTATGTCGACCATATTTTCTTGTTTCTTTGCGTGCCTCATAATTTTTGTTGTTGAAAACTGGACATTTTAGATAACATAATGTGTCAAATCTGGAAATCAGATCCCCTATCCCAGAGTTCATTGCTGTTGCTATTTGTTTGTTTAGTGACTTTTCTGAACTAATTTTGCAAAATCTGTATTCTTTATTTATGACTATTGAAATCTCAGGTCAGTTGGCTTGGTGGTCAGCTAATGATTGGATTGAGATTTCCCAAAATACCTTCAATCAACAACTATCCTAGGTTTTGTCTGAAGGCTCTGTGTGTTTCCTGGAGTGTTCTAGCTTCAACACTCCAAGAAACGGGTTACAACTCTTTGATAGTTTTTACTTTCTGTTTGTGCAGTGACTTGAGGTCCACCAGAGGTGATATTCTTTCTTTCTCAGATATTTCTTGATCCTACCCACAGTTCTGTACATGGATGTGGACTTCTTAATTACCAGGGATATGTCAGAGTTCTTTGAAGGCTCTACATACATTTTATTCCCCATATTCCCTTTAAGTGTCTTGGTCAGCTTTTCATTTGCCCCGCTGTATTACTGCCTCAGGTAGCCACAATATTAAGCAATTGTCAGTGATTGTTTTTGAAAAATGTTCTGGAAGGAGATTGCAGTGGCCTCATTTGATTCTCAAATAAAGAGAAAGAAGCCCTACAAGTCACGGTTCACATGGAACTGCCAGACAGGTCAAACAATGACAATTCTTTGGAAAGGGGCTGAAGCTTTGGGGGGGGGGGTAACCTCAAAATATTTTTGCACCCCCTAATGGCTGCCATGCTACAGGTTTTCATGGCTATCATGAATGAAAGACTGTTGGTTTTCAAGGTTACTGCAGAGCTGGAGAGTAAAGGATGGAAAAGAGCACCATTCTTCCCTAGCTTCAGTTGTTTTTATTGACTGAGTATTTACTTGTTTTTTCAAGACTTTGGATTCTCACAGTTCTGAAAAAGTTGATTTTTATCATTTTGCCAGTATAGTAATTGCTTTTATGGAGGAGCAGTTTTTCAGAGGATCTTACTTTTCCAGAAGTGACTCTCTTTTGTTGTATTCTAATGTGTGTATAGTATCATGTTTCTACTAGTTCATTCTACACATTAGTTCAGTTCTTCTTTTTATCTTTTTTAAATATAAGGGTAATTATAACATCCAGAGGATCTTTTGCTTTTTTGAGTTTTAGCATATTGGAATTTTGAGTAAAGATCTCCTTGGTAGAGTTCCTTTGGCAAAGAGGGAGGAAAAGTAGAAGCTCATTGAAATGTAGCAGATTTTGGCTTTGGCTTCCAGCCCTGGGATTCACACTTTTGGCATCTGATCAATTATTAACTTTGGGGGCAGAATATTGGTTGATAACATGATAGAGAGCCCATATTTTTCTTGACACAGCTGTGAGCTCTACTTATTTTTTAGGTACTCCTCTATTAGAATCTAGAGCTCCTAGTGAGTATATGTGCATACGCAGAGGGAGAATGAAGCTCATTCTTTCATAAATTATCATATTGCTGTTATAATAATCAAAGTAAAAGATAAATGAAAGCAAAAGCTATTTAGTAATGGGAGTTAAAGTTTCAAAATAAATTTTAAAGAATCTTGCTCTACTATTTCTACATTTTAGCAGTAATATGCAAATACACATAACATTATGAATGGGAATTCAATCTAATTAAAACACAAATAGCAATCCTCATGCTATGTATTTTGTCAGCCATAAATGACAGTCAGAGATACCAAGAAAGTTATTCTCTGTCCCTTTGGCACAAGTTAAATCATATAATGAGGAAGAACAAAGCATTGAACTGAAGTCTATTTCCAAATTGCTTTTCTAATGTATGATTTTATCAAGGAGTTGAATATTACCCTTTTATACCTTAAGGAGACGTTGCAATGAAAGAAATTAATTTGTTTACTATTCTTGTGTGTATATGTGGAGAAAATAGTCTGTATGCTTCTAGAGACATGCAGATTTTAATTCAAATTATTGCGATAAAATATTAAAAACTAAGTTATATTTACTGTCATTTATAATTTTGATGAAAAATCTGCTCTGTGGTTCTTTTGAAACTGGGAAGTTTTTCTAAAGTAATTTAGGTGTCTTTCCACTTGAAGGTGAATTGTCATATTAAAAACAACATCTCAGTACCTTTAAGTGCTGATTTTAGACACTTCTCAGGAACACTTACACTTATGGTCTTATACACACCCATTGTGAGCACCTGCTCGGAGTGTGACATTGAGCTCTGTGAGGCACTGAGGTTGCAATAGCAAACCAAGCTGTTTATTTCCTTGTGGAATTTTAACATATTGGAAGAAACAACAGAGTGAGCAAATTATTGCAATAAGTTATTTTTGGGGAAAACTCAGGGTACAAAGGGTTCAGTGTAAAGTACAGCTGGGTTTTCTACTGGAAAAAAACATAGACAGGTTGCACAGGACAGAGAATGATAGATTGAGGTGGGGCAGATGTATTTCGTGGGATAATTTATTTTGGAGTCATAGAGCTGTTCTCTTCAATAAAAACACAACGTAAGCCACATCTGAGGAATCACAGCCACATTAAAAAAAATGTGAAAAAGAAACTCTGAAATACTTTAAAAACTATGTTTTATTTACCTCGTGTAGCCAAAATGTTACCACTTCAATATATTATCAGTATAAAAATTACTGATATTTTACACTCTTATTTTTACCAGCTCTCAAAATATATACTCCTACCAAACATCCCAACTTGGAAACTAAATTTTTATTAGAAATAATTTATCTGTATTAAGATTTCATGAAATTAAAAGTTGAAAATTAGATTCAACTACTCAAGTTGTCCCAAACATACTTAAGCTTTCCAATATCTAAAGTATCAGTTTTTAAATTTAGATGAAAGTTGATAAAAATTGAAATTTGGAATTCAATTCCTTATTCTCACAAGACACATTTCAAGCATTTGAGCACTTGGAAGGGATACCTCAGGGCAACCAGCCTAAGTCCCCTCCTCTAATTGACAAGGGACTTGCTGAATTAGATTAAATGGAACGGCTGAGATTAGTGAGGTTAAGTGACAGCTCAGCATGCCCCAGATAATAAAAAGTGATGAGGATAAACTAGAACCCAGGCTTTTTGCTATCTAGTAGAATCCTAGAATAGCATTCAGGGTTTGAGTTTCAGAAAATGATTCACAGAATTTGGACAAATAGGGATTTTCTGAAATTGTTTCCAAATTCTTGGTCCTTAAGTTTGGAGAGGGAACTCTAAGAAGAACAATTCAGAGAGTAAGTACCTGCATTGGTCCTTTTAAAAGCTAGGAAATGCTGTTCTAATAGAGTAAAGGAGCAACGCACTTGCTTAGACTTTTCTTACAAAGCATTTCTATGGCTTGTGGGAGAACATAATTCAAGAATCTTAATTTCGTCTTCCTTTTTAGGAACGAAAGTCTGCAGAAGTGTGTGAAAGGGGTTTAGTGTCAAGGCTGGAGCAGAAGCAGATGACCTCAGGGGTGAGCTGGGTACTGGCTTATGCAACTGCTCTCAAGAGGGGTGGTTGGAGTTCATCTTCTTGGCTTCCAGGGAGAGCAAATAGGAACCAGTCTCTTGGGCATCCTTAGCTATGGAACTTGGAGATCTGGAGAAAGTCATGGTCAGTCTGTGCCGCTATAACAGAAATACCATATACTGGGTAGCTTATAAGCAATGACAAGTTATTTTTTCACAGTTCTGGAGGTTGGGAAGTCCAAGATCAGGACTCTGGTGGATAAAGTCTGTTTCCCAGGTGGCTGTCTTTTTTCTGTGTCCTCATGTGGTGGAAGAATCTGGGAGCTCTCTGGGTGTCTAAATGAGGCACCAAACTCATTTACAAGGGCTCCACCATTATGACCCAATTACCTTGCAAACCCTCCACCTTCTAATACCATCCTTTAGGGGTTAGATTCCCAGATGTGAACTCAAGTTGGGGTCAGGGGACATAAACATGCAGCTACATTTGGATCAATAGTCTTTCATTCGATCAGATGAATGAAAGAATTGAATTAGGAGACTGACTTTGTCTTCCCTACATTGAAATGACAATTCTATTCAAGTCACAGAGAAATCCTTTTAATTATTTTTTTAGAACAATTGAGTAAGTACAATCTCATTGGCAGAAATAATTCATTTTTTAGAAAGTTTTGTTTGGTTTAGTTGGAAAATTTGTTTTCATCAGAATTGGAAGGAAAACAGTCAATGGCAAGATACTGCATTTTAAACAAACATGGCCTGTCTGAAATGAACTACCTAATAGAAACCTGTCAAAACAATCTTTTTAAAGGACTGCAGGTTTTTTGTATCACATGTGTTTATATATTTAGCTTTTGGAAAGTTGTAATGAGGGGCAAATGTAGTCATTTCATAGATGGATACCTTTCTAAGAAACAAACCCAAGACGAAGAGCGACTGCCATTTGGGGTCATTCAGTCACTTGCCCTCCTCTGAGACATCCGTGATTCCCTGTGAACCCCTATGGTTGTCACTGTTGATCCCATTGAGAGGGACCCATCCATTGTGAAATCCCATTCTTCCCAAAGTTCGCCTACTCCACTACAATGTCACATTTCAGGTCGGCTTTGCAACATACTATTTTGACAAGGCAGTTGGTAACAAGTTTTTAAGAGGTTCTAATGGCAGTATTATTTTTAGCATTTTTATGGCTTTGTCTAGTTGGAATTAAGTGTCATTCTGGGGAGCAGAACACTATACCCCCCAAATGTCTAAATCTTCTCGACCTTTGATATGTTGAAATCTACCTTAATTGTCACTACATGACTGTCTGTGAGAACAGGAGGTATGTTTTTCGAAAAGTAAAGGCATTTTTTGATGCTGACATGAGTAACTTGTGCTAGTAGCCACCATTTTAAAAGCTTCCTGAGCATACCCCTTTCTCCTCTTCCAATCAAATAAGCTTAACTTTTTAACTTTTTAAGTAAGCATTTTGATATCTACCATGAACTAAAAATAATTCTGAATGGCATGCACTTAAAATAAATGGTTGTCTCTCTAGTATAATTAAAGAGATCAGTGTCGCCCCAAATCCTCACTTATTTCAGGGAAATGTAGACAAAATCATCTACTTAAGTGAGGTATAGTCTATAAATTAGATTAATTTGCTAATATGCATTTAGAGTGATAAAAATTCTGAAATTCAAAATGTGACAGGGAACTTAGTCTTGATAATGCTTACTAAAGTAAAACTATTTTACAGAGGAACTTCTTAAAGTTATGAATGCTTGGATTTCGAGCAGAAATTTGCTGTAATTGCAGTTATGGTGCCTGTAATAAGTCTGCATTTTCCTGTGTAGAATTTCCTTCCCTTATATCTGAACTGTGTGTGGAGTGGGTTTGGTGAATTTCCATCCCAGTGCCCCAAGGGATTGCCAGGATTTGCATTTAGACCGTGGGGCATGTTCAAGAGAGCCCTGGGATTGGTCTGAGGAATACTGGGCTTTTTAAGTCAGAATGCAACTTGAAAACATGCAAAGATGTGATGATGCCATTATTGTTATCACAGTGGGTGTGCTTAACACTGGTTTTAAAAAAATTGTATTTATAAGGGACAGATAGTAAATAAGAAAGGCTGCAAAGCAAAAATGATTAAAATTCAACACCGCATTTATCAGTTTGAGCATGTAACTCCTAGCTATATCCCTTTTATTTAGAAGCACACAGATACTTGATTACGAATAGACATAAATGTCTCCATAGAACAGAAAACCCAGGCACTTACTACTCTATACTGAAGCAAATACAATCTTATGTTTTGTGACACACTGGATAAAATTATATCTTATGTACAAAACAGAGATTAATACAATAACACATCCTTTAACTAACATCCTCAAAGAATGAAATGTTCCACATAAATGAGTTTTCCTGATAACAAAGCCTTTTTGAAATAAAACAAACTTAGAAACAAAGTTTTATTTCTTCATTTTTGTCAGAACATCAATTTACATGGGTAGATGCACCTCTAAACTACCTAAGCAGAATTACTCAATACTGTTTAACTTTTTCTTGATGATTTAAGAATGATTTCAGAGAATTATTAACACAATACTTTGGGTACAGTTCATCTTAAAGTTCAGGGCACATGGAAACAACCTTGGAGCTTGTCAAAAATGTGTATTCTTGGAACCCATTCCAGAAATTTTTTTACTGTTATTTTTAATTTTGTTTTTATTGAAGTATACTGGATTTACAGTGTTGTGTCGATTTCTGCTGCACAGCATAGTGACCCAGTCACACCTACATATACCTTCTTTCTCTCCTACTATCTTCCATCATGTTGTATCCCTTTAAGAGACTGGAAGTAGTCCCCTGTGCTGAACAGTAGGACCTCACTGCTTAACCATTCTCAGTAGAGTTGAATGTGCATCTGAGACAAGCTCTCCTCCTGATTCTGGTCACAACAGGTGGGAGAATCACACTTGGAGAAACCTTGCCTTCGAGAGCATCATTGAGAAAACGGTAATCGTTGTAACAGCTGCACATCTCCTTGTCAGGCACTGTTGCACATCCTTCCCTCAGTTAGCTTATTGATGCTCACAACCTCCCCACGGGAGAGCTACTGTTTTCATTCCCCCTTTTCTGACTTGACACTGAACAGCAGATGATTCAAATGTCTTTCGAGGTTGCCTAGCCACCAGGTAGGAAGCTGGGGTTTGAAACCAGCCTGCCCGACTCCAGGGCTTGACCACCATTTATAGGCCCGGTTTAGATATGCAGAGATGAGCCTTTGCAAACACTTCCCAGGCGTGTCGTTTCCATCCTCGTGTCTGGTTCTCCGAGGGTCTGCTGAGGATCACCCTCACTCAGGGGGGGACCTGGTCTCAGTCCGGCGTGGGGGTGGGGGCTCGGCGAGAAGCTGCCGCTGGTAAACTCATGCACCCTCCCTTCTCTTCCTCACTAACTACTCCTGATGATCAGCTGGCATCAGGGAACCAGATCGCCATCCGCGAAAGAAGCGATCCGCAACACGAGCATCTAGGCTCTGAGCAGCATTTAAAAATAATTATGCTTAATGAGTCATTTTTCTAAGTATAAGGCATAATGTTGATTATATAAGAACAATATGGACTCTGGGAAATTTGGAGAAATAGGAAAGCGTCATGGAAAGTGTAGTATCCAAACAAGTCAGCGTTGATTCTGCTACCACTGGCATCTCGTTAAAATCGTCTTCTAGGAGTTCGCGTTGTGGCTCAGCAGTCATGAGCACAACTAGTATCCATGAGGATACATGTTCAATCCCCGGCCCTGGTCAGTGGGTTAAGGATCCGGCGTTGCCATGAGCTGGAGTGTAGAAAGCAAGCATGGCTTGGATCCCGCGTTGCTGTGGCCGTGGTGTAGTCTGGCAACTGCAGCTCCGATGGGACCCCTAGCCGGGGGAACCTCCACAGGCCACAGGTGCAGCCTCAAAAAGACAAAGTAAATAAATAAATAAAAACAGAGATTAAGAATAAATAACTAAATAAATTAAATATTTCTATATACTTAAACATAAACATGCAAATACGGATTTGTGTGTTTGCATGTAAATATGCAAGCATTATATACACATATAAACCATAATCTATTTTATACCATTTTACACAATTGGGATAATTTTGCATATAATATTTTGCATTATTCACTCTCCATTAAGTGTTCTTCTGTGAGTGTTTTCTCAGGATATTAATAATTTTTGAGAATGTTTTTTTCATTAAACTTGCAGGCATAATTTTCATAATTTTAATTTGCATAAATTGGAACCTATTTTTGGATTTATCTTTTTTCCATTTTTAGCTATTGTGAATCATGCTGGGAGAAACACCTTTGTGTAAGAATTTTGTCCACAGTTTGACTTGTTTCTTTGAAATGGAGTTTTAGAAGTGTAGTGACTTTGTTGACGTGAATAGCTTTTCTTACAGAACTTAAATATTTCCCGCATTGCTTTTCAGAATTTCTGTACAGCTTAACATGTCCCTCACCAGTATACAAGAGAGCCAACCTCACCTTATCCTTGTTCACCCTGAGTATTGTCATTAAAAAGAGGCATTGGCTTATTTAACAATGAAAGTAATATTAAGAACATAGGATTAACATTTACACATTCCTATATGTAAGAGATAAACAATGAGGACCTACCATATGGCACAGGGAACTACCTTTGATGTCTTGTAATAACCTGTAATTGAAATCATCTTGTTGTACATCTGAAACTAACACAATATTATAAATCAACTATATTTTAGTTTTTTTAAAGTATAGATTTTATTTCAATTTGTAGCTCTTTGGTATTAAAATTGATTTTTTTACTTATATATGTTTATTAGCAATTTGTTTTTCTTCTTGCATGACTTATCTATAGTTGTTCCTTCATACATTTTTATTTACTGATAGTAGCTTTTTATTTATCAACTGTGGCCATATTTTCTTTTGATATTGTGAGGGATTCTTTTAGGACTGAGTGAATGAGTTTAAGAGACTTGATTTTATGACAGCACTTTTGGGTGTTCAGAAGAGTTCTGATTTACTTCTGGGCTCTGGCTTTATTAGAAAGAGTTGATGCTAGTATGCCGGTAAAAAAAAAAAATGTTTATGCAAATGCATGGCATATTTTGTTTTGTATAATAATTAAAGGTCAGATTTATGCTTTGCTAAAATCATCAGTTTTTTTCAGAAGCTGTTTCAGGGATATAATATAAATTGTTTTTAACTTTCTCTTTTGTTTTAGCTGCATATTTCAGCTTCTATCTATGATGTGCCAAAACCAGATCTCTATTTATGATATAGAATATCAAACCCAGAGATGATAAGTGACTTGGCTTGTATATCATTAAGTATCTGAATTCAAATTCTTTACCTTTTCTATTACACCAATTTCCTATTCTTACAAATAATAATGCATATTATATGCTTTGGCATTTTCTGACAATTTAAATATGTTTCAATAGTGTGACTCAACCTTCTATAGGAACATCTTACAGAATTATCTTTAAATAACTGTAGCAGAAATAAATATTCCCAGACTTAAAGTTGCAGTGGAATAAGTGAGAACAGTGCTTAGTTTAGACTTTCAGAAAATTAAAATTATACACCATGAAACTCCACACTTAGATCTGCAATTAAAAACGTACTTCTTTATTCAGAAAATGATTATTTTTATTTCAAAAGAAGAGAAAGCTAATTAACTAAATTCCAAGGAATCTAGCAAAATTCTCATTTGTTCCAGTTTTACAAATCTATCTCAAAATCTTATATGACTGGTTCTTCTACTAAAAAAAAAAAAAAAAAGAAAGAAAGTACAAATGAAGGAAACTTGATTTAAGAAAAATAGAGGGAGAGGGAATCAAGGTCTTGAAAATAATGGCTTAAAAAATACCTACACTGAGGGGGGGGGGAAGGAAAATAAAACAACTGTTTTTGAAGAGAATAAATTATTGATTTAAAAATCCATATTTTTTGGTTTGTATGCGGGGATTTTAATAAAGCTAGTTCTGGCACATGCTCTCTTATGCCAATAAACCTAGTGGCGAAAGTAAGCAGCTGGGGCCTCCTGGATGCCTGGTTCTCAGAAGGCCAAGAGCATCAGCGGTCCTCAAGGCAGCACATGACTGTCCATCTTCTGGGATCAGGCCACTAAGGGAGTCCTTTATCCAAGCCTCTCCTCGTAACTGGATCCAGTTCTTTTGTCCATCTTTGCCTTCCCCCACAAATCTATGACCCTTGGCAGGATTCTGGGGGTGGCTGGGAGCATCAGGGCTGTTGGCCTTGCCTCTCCTAAATCATGGGGCCCAGACCAAGGACAGCACTGCAGCAAAAGCCATGCCCAGCGATGGAACTGTCCCACATGTATATTCATAACTCACACTCAATTAGGGCCCCAGGGAAGGTGGGAAAGCCAGCCTTGTCTTGTCAGTCTCAGAGAAAACCATCTTATGACTATTTCATCATTTTTCATTAGCTCAGTTCAGCCCAGGCTGGGCCCACTCCCTACTCCCCCCCACCCCCATCCCTCCCCTAAGCGCCTGGCCTGTCACCGCCAGCTGCCTCTTCCACCGAAGAGCTTTTGGGAGGGGAGAAAGTGTAGGAAGATTCAAGTTAATAAGTATTGTGACCTTGGAGGTCTAAAGATTTCCTCTTCCCCACAAGAGCTGTGTACAAAGCCCAAAGGAGGTATTCAGTCGAATGCTAAGTCCTCTTCCTAAAGCATCACAAACATTGGTTTCAGGACAGTTCAGCACTTGTTTGGAACAAGGCATTTTGCTCTGGGCTTGTGGGGTTTGTAGCAGATCATTAGACTCATCTGTCCATGGCTCTTTATTTAAAAGAGGTACAACGGCAAGGCTGGGTGAGTGAGTATTGGATGAGATTCCGGGGCTGCTGGTGAGGATGGGGATTCGTGCATGTGTGTGTGTGTGTGTGTGTGTGTGTGTGTGTGTGCGCGCTATGCGGATCCCTCTATCATCTCCTAGCATCTTCTCTACCTGCTGTTGCCACTTGTGACCTCACCTGCTTTCACCAGGTGGGGGGATGTGCATTAACAACATGGCTCCAGCTCTTGTGCAAGAGACTAGATGCCTGGAGAGGAGGAGGCAGAAGACAGGAGGGAAAAAGGGAAAGAGAAAGGGAGAAGAAAGGAGAATATGCCCCTCATGTGGGGTCGCAAGCGGGCTGGGTAGATACAAAGTAGGCTTCAGGGTAGGGCCGCCTGCCTGGACACCTGGAGAAGAATGGACACCCCCAACTGCTCTCTCTTCTTCCCAGCACTCCTGTTACTTGTCTGTCTTCTTGCTGGTTGCCAGCTGGCTCCCAGCTTTTTTTTTTTGAGGGGGGTGGGTAACCTTCTTGTTGACTGGTTACCAATTAAGTGATCATGCAGTTCATCACGTTTGGCTCGCTGTCTTCCATACTGTGGCTCCTGGGCTGGTCCCGTAGGGTCATAATTCCCAGTGCAGGGGTGGGGTGGCTCCTTGCCATTTGCTGGGGAGGAACATCTCAGGGGCGTGGAGTCGGGGTCCAGCATGTAGGTTGGTATCTGGGCAGTGTTTAGTGCCAGTGCTTTGATTGGTTTTTTTTTAGCTATGGCTCTAATTTATTTTGCTCCATTAAACAATAGTTTTTCAAATGCATGAGATTTTCCTGTTGTAGAAAGGGTACGGGGGTTTAAAATACATTAATAACACCGAAGTACGGAATCTGAGCAAGCCCATCAGTTGGTCTAGGGAAGGAAACCCTGAAGCAGTTCTGGTGAAAATGGGCCCTTTAACCACCTCACAATGGAGACGACTGTATAGTCTACACGGTCTTCTGTGTATGATTAAGATTCAAGGTGCATTATGAAACTTCATGTAAATAGCATTCTATTAGCTAGTATTTATGACATTGTGAGCAATGCTAAAGATGGAAAATCTTTGTGGCATAATTACGTGGCTCTGAAAGGGCTTTGTGGAGACTTCGGCAGACATTCCTAATGTAGTCGACCTTTACAGGATTTTTAAATCATGTGTGATGGTCTTCGGCTGAATTCAAAATGTTTACTTTTGGAGAAAAATACTCATTACAAAGTACGTTTAGGAATTAAAATCTGGGAATATTTTTAAAAACTGCTCTTAATCACTTAAGGGGCTTTGGAAAGCTGAGTTAACTGGGTTGGATTTTTAGGTGTTGCAAGGTGAGGGCGAGATCTGCTCATCTTCCCCTGGAAATGGAAATGGCCCTCGTCAGTCCCCACTGGCTCCATGCTCAAAGCTGGCCCTGTCACTCGCTTTGCCACCTCACTCCTCACCAGAACACCCGTCATGCCCTGGGACTTTGATAAATGAAATTAGAGAAAAAAAAAAAAAAAGGATGTTCTTGACTGGGGGGGAGACAGGGCAGCCAGAATCGAAGCCGTGGTAAGAGCCAGCTGAGATGCACTAGCCCGCTGGAGCAGCCAGCTGGAGCACAGCTGCAGGTGGGATTGCACACGCAGGATCGGGATCCAACTTTCTGCACCCTGGGCAGGTGACCAGGCCGTGGGTGAATGTGGGGCTGGATGGACACAGGGGCGCCCACCTGTGCCCTGTTCTGTAGTTATCTCTGCCTGATGAAAACAGCCTGTTTTATTTGTAGACATAGAAACACAAAGGACAAGGGAAACTCCCGACTGTACAGATATCTGTTATTCCATTGCTTGTATAGTGTCAGGTAGGTCAGATCACATTTTCCCCAAAGAAAATGAGATTCAAATGCAAATCAAATCAATCCAGATTGGTGGAGGCTTGTGATATCCTGGGTTCCTGGAAGTGATGCAGAAATGCTGAGACACAGATCCTACTTGCAAGGAGCTTTTAGTCTAGTGGTGGAGGCAAGACCAACATACGTGAAAAATCATAATAAAAATAACACTTGATGGGGGTAGAGGAGAATAAATAGGGAACCACAGAGGATTTAGAAAGCAGCCTGCGTGTAAGCCAGGGCCGACTATGAAGATGTCACATAGGCCTTGGTCAATGGACAAATTGATGGCTCTGGCAAAAATGTTGTTACCACTCAGAGACAGAAATACCTCACTTACACCGAGGATGCTTGGGAAGGACCAAGGCTCAGATGTTTGCAAGCTCAAAAGAGCTCAAGATACTAGCCCTCCCATGCCTTATTGGTAAAGGAACAGGATGTGTTTATAGCAACCCAGACCCAAAGGGAAAGGATTTGCAAAAATCGATACCCAGAAAGGGAAGAGAGACCTGTCCCTCCTAGGCCAGAATCCTTTTCATTCTACCTTTTCCTTTAAAGGTTTAGCAAAAATTTTTTAAAATAGCTACAACCGCAGCATATGGAAGTTCCCTGGCCAGGGACTGAATTCGAGCAATGCTGGATCCTTTAACCAGTCTGGGTCTTGAACCTGGGCCAAGACCCAGACCTCCATAGCAACCAGTGCTTATATAGTTGGATTCTTAACCTCCTGCACCATGGTGGGAACTCCAAGCCTTATCAATTTTGTTTACCTTTTCAAGTATAAGGACCTTATCAAGTCTAGGAAGAGTGAAATTTAAACAGTGACAATTAAGTACCAGCGTCTAATTTTGGAGCCTTGAGACCTGGATACAAAATTTTATATTGAGAAGTTCCCATCGTGGCTCAGTGGAAATGAACCTGACTAGCATCCTTGAGGACGCAGGTTCGATCCCTGGCCTTACTCAGTGGGTTAAGGATCTGGCATTGCCAAGAGCTGTGGTGTAGGTCGCAGACATGGTTCAGATCTGGTCTTGCTATGGCTGTGGCGTAGGATGGCAGCTACAGCTCCGATTCAACCTCTAGTCTGGGAACCTCCATATGCTGCTGGTGCGGCCCTAAAAAAGACAAAAATATTTTTTATATTGAAATTTATATACTTTAGCTCCTTAGCCAGTTGATAACAGATTTCTCCTAACACTGATTATATCCTACACTAAATAATTGCATAATTAATGAGCTCCAACCCTTAGACCCAGTTCCCCTCATTCTTGCATTACCAGCTAGTGGTTATGATGCAGGGGATGCCATCACTACCTTTTTCTCTACTGTCTTTCCTGGATTCCTGGTCAAGCGGGGTGAACGGCCAGCCAGCTGGCCAGCCGACTCCACATGCCAGCACTTTCCACCCACATGCCAGCACTTTCCACTGGGTGATGGGAGAACAGGAACCCTCTGTCTCTCATGTGGTGGCTCTCTGCTCCCCTAGCGCCGCCCCCACCCCCGGCCCCACCTTGGCAAGTTTACTTATCTTACCTGTGAAAAGACAAGAAAGTACTCTGGGGAAGATACCAGCGCACTTGCACTTCACTCTTTCACTTCATAGTACTCTGCTGGAAAGATTCTTTTTGAAAAGGTGCTTCTTATCTTGTTTTACTTTGAAACCCCTTCAAAGGGGAGCTGTGACCCAGGCAGCAGCAACGGAGATGTCAGATAAGTTCTGAGTTTGGTGAGGAGGCCGAGGTGGGCTGCTGCTTGGTCGCCTCGGCAACGGCTTTGCTAGCACTGTCTATTCTTCAAACTGACAGCCAGATGGATGTCACCATTTTGAGACTCTTCTAGACTTCTGAGGTGGAATTCCTGGTCAGAAGCTTTTGACAACTTTTTTCCCTCTTTTTCTTCAGAGAGGGCTCTTTTACTAAGATTCATGTCTGCTTTTTTTAAAATTGTAATTTATTTAAAGAGAAAGAGGAAATACATCAAGTAAACTGATACTAGGAACTGACTCTAGAGATGCTTTGAAGTCACAGATTGTATTCTTAGTCAGTACATAATCAGCGTTATCTTTGTCAACTTTGTATGTAATTTTTTTTTTCTCTTTGGGCCGCACCTGTGGCGTAAGGAAGTTCCCAGGCTATGGTTCGAATCAGAACTGCAGCTGACAGCATACACCACAGCCATGACGATGCAGGATCTGAGCCACATTTGCAAACTATGCCGCAGCCTGTGGCAACACTGGATCCTTAACCCACTGAGCAAGGCCAGGGATTGAACCTACATCCTCATGGATACTAGTTGGGTTCTTAATCTGCTGAGCCACAACAGGAACTCCCAACTTTCTATGTTGACCACATAGAGTTAAGATTAAAACAACAACAACAACAAAACTCTTTGGAAACTCTGATTTATTTAAAAGACCCCATCTATGGTATCAATGCACTAAGATTGTAAATTAAGGCATTTTATCTAAATGCTAGTGAATGTAAATAGGGTATTTCCCTGGGAATAATAGTTTCATGTGTTTTCCTAAAGATTAAAGTCTATGTTTGCAGGAAATAAATTTTAAAGTGAATATATTTAAATGATAAAATCCTGACAGCGTCAGTGTTGACATACTTAGCTATACAATAGCATGGCTAAGGGACAGTGAGAAGTCATTTCATCAGCTATTACAGTATTTTCAGGTTATATTGCAAGTTATCACTGCTCTGCTGTATGTTGGAAATACAGTTTGTCTAGAAAATAGTTACAGAATACTACATTAACGTCAAATCTATTGATTTTGGTTTTGTTTGTTTTGTTTTGTTTATTTGTTTCTTTGCTGTTGTTTGTTTTACAAACAATAATTAGAATGTTCTCCCCCCCACCCCCTACCCCCACGCTTACCACAGAAAAGTTTTCTGGAAGAAAAGTATTTCTAGAAAATGGCCAAGAAGTATCAATAGCTAAAATTAAAAACAAATGCAAGTGTGACTAATTCTTGCTACTTGGTAACTAGAAGTAGATACATTTGAGCAAGAAAAGCACTATTTGCCTCAGGGACTCCCATTTGGTTTTTTGCCTCTACTGACTCACCCACTGAACTTGTTAGTGTGTCAAGTTCAGTCTTGGTTTTGAGCTTAAGCCTCTGCCCAGGGTTGTGCAGGCAATTTCTGGCTGGGAAGAACTTACTCTGCAGAGAACTGGGTCGGCACCGCTTACTGTGCAGTCCGTGGGGGTCTCAAGGGTTTGGCAGAGCAAGATTGCTCCTGCTACTGAGCAGCTCCAGCTAGCTCAGCCCTCTTTGGTGTCATAGCTAGGAGTCTGGCCAGAATACTGATATGATTAATTACACCTCTTTCTCATGGAAAAACAAAACTAAACTAAACCCAACAGAGAACCTCATTATCTTCTGGACATTAAGATGGGTAAAGCGGAGTTCCCGTCATGGCGCAGTGGTTAACGAATCCGACTAGGAACCATGAGGTTGCGGGTTCAATCCCTGCCCTTGCTCAGTGGGTTAAAGGATCTGGCGTTGCCGTGAGCTGTGGTGTAGGTTGCAGACTCGGCTCGGATCCTGTGTTGCTGTGGCTCTGGCATAGGCTGGCGGCTACAGCTCCGATTCGACCCCTAGCCTGGGAACCTCCATATGCCGCGGGAGTGGCCCAAGAGATGGCAAAAAGACCAAAAAAAAAAAAAAAAAAAAAAGATGGGTAAAGCTACAAAGTCCAGTTCTCACTGTAGTTTTTAAATTGTTTTTGCACTGCTTAGAAACTTTGGCATCATTCTGTAAATGAGACTCAATGGAAGAGAGGCAGTAACTAAATCTGTCTGCACAGAACAGCCCAGCAATCTTACCCTGGGACGTCCCCTGCTTAGATAGAATTTGGAAGTGATGTTTTTGCTGCTTTTGCAATATTAAAGTGATATAAGACCAAGAAGCTGGTGAAGTGTTGGAATTTTGGGTCAGGTGGGCTACCATTTGTACAGGCAGCTTAAACTCCATCACAGTAAATATGTGGATTGAACAGAACTTAATTCAGAAAGGAATTAGAAAGCCTGACATGATTTTACAAGGTGCTTCAGATTGATTGGTTAATCCGCATAACATCTGGAGTGAGGAACCACAGAAAGGAGCCTGCAGAGGCTGCAACTAAACTGGGATTAAAACTCAGCCAGAGTAATTAGTCCATTAGACCCAGGAAAGTGGTGAGGGAATTCCAGATAGTGTACTTGGTTGATAGATTGCAAGCAATGCTTCATTTTAAGGGAAAATGAATTTTGAGTGTATTAGATATAATTAAGGTATCTTTCGGAGCCTTTGCATTCTGAGCAAGATAAGCAGAATGGCTTCTGTGACTTTGTTTCCTGATACTGTTCAAATAAGAACATTCTCTTCTTTTTATTTACCCAACTTCTATCACCCTTTCAAGATGAGCTCAAATTCTGTCTCCTCCACGAAGCCTTTTCAGCTTGTAAAAATAGCTATGATTTGCTGCTAAACACTTTATCTTCACAACAACTCTGAACATTTTGAAGATAAAAAGAGCTGGGATTTAGAGAGCTTTTTAAACTAATGAAAGTCAGAATCAGAATTCAAACTCATGGATTATCATGTCTCTGGAAAAAACTAAGTCTGCTCCTCCTCAATATTATATAATTAATCTACCACTTCAGTTCATTTTTATCATTATTTAAATATTTCAATAATACTCATCAATATTTCAGTTCTTTGAAAGTAGAAACTATGGTTCTATTTCTAATGAAAATTACCTCACCATTGGGACAGATTGCAAAAGTAGGTATTTAAAATACTGGTGATATGATTTTCCTTTTTTGGTAAGTTTTATTGAAGTATAGTTGATTTACAATGTTGTGATAATTCCTGCTGTACAACAAAGTGACTCTGTTACACATGCGTACACCTTCACTCTCTTTCAGATTCTTTCCCCACATAGATCATCACAGAATACTGAGTCAAGTTCTCTGTGCTATGCAGCAGGTCCCCATTGGCCAGTCATTCCATATACGTCAGTGTGCATGTGCCAATCCCTAACCTCCAGTCCATCCCTCCCACCTTCCTGCCTCACCCTGTCCCCTTCGGTAACCAGAAGTTTTTCAAATGACTTTACTTTTTTAAAAAATGTAGGCAAAGGACTTTGGTGCTGAGCCAGTGCTATCCTCACAGCAGTGGATGCGGCCCACGTGTGGTGTGAAATGGAGACACTGTCTCTGGGAGTGGTTCTGTTCTGAACATTCCCAATGTTTATGGGATCTTCACTGCAAGTCTGTGAATAATCCCCAAGGGGCTACATAACCTTGTGTGGAGCCTGGTATGGAAGGAAAAAAAAAAGATGTTTATTGAGCTAATAAATGATTGAATGCAAAGATGAGAGAAGACTACACTTATTCATGACAGAGAAAAATCTTTTCTCTCTGTAATTGCTCACCTTGCACTGTGAGTGCAAGTTCATTTTCTTGCAGAGAAATCTCTTTGTGAATGGCCTCACTCTTCCAAGATTTCTATTTTATTTGTGAATGTGTTGATGGTCATCTTTGTTATCTTTGAACAGTAGTTACAACACTTACTGCCAAGCCAGTTTCCTTTCTCTGTAGAGATTCTGTGTTTTTGTTTGTTTGTTTGTTGTTTGTTTTTGTTTGGTTGGTTGGTTGGTTGGGGTTTTTTTGCCTGTGCCCACGGTATATGAAAGTTCCTGGATCAGGGATTGAACCTGTGACATGGCAGTGACTAGATCCACAGCAGTGACAACACCAGTTCCTTAACCCATTGAGCCACATGGGAATTCCTAGAGATGCTGTTTTGGTAGCTAGCATTGTTTTCTGTATGAGTGTCAAAATCTGCTTAGTAAGAAAATGTCAGTGAAGTGCTTCATCCTGAAAACTGTAGATAATCTTAAAGAATGTAGTTGATACTACAACCAAAGTCAATGCAACATTGACTCTCCCAGGGCCTAAGGTAAAGGGCTCTGTGAACCACTGGACATCAGTGTTTGAGTTAGGGTGGGGGAGGTACGCAGAGAAGGGTTGCTGTACGAGGGAGAGAGGGAAGAACAGAGAGCTGGGTAGCACTGAGAGCTCATTTGCCACCCTGACTTCCAGGATACCTTGAAAAAAAGAGGTGAGGGTAAAAGTATGCTCAAACAATGCCACAATGCCATTATCCTTCCTGTATGCTATATCTCCTGTGCCCAAAGGGACACAGGAGGTGGCTTACCATTTAGATACCTAAAAATCATAGAATGTTCATGCTAGGAAAGATTTAGAAACCCCTTAGGTCAGCTTACTTTTTCTTTTTATTTATTTATTTATTTATTTTTTGTCTTTTTGCCATTTCTTGGGCCGCTCCCGCGGCATATGGAGGTTCCCAGGCTAGGGGTCTAATCGGAGCTGTGGCCGCCAGCCTATGCCAGAGCCACAGCAACGCGGGATCCGAGCCGCATCTGCAACCTACACCACAGCTCATGGCAAAGCCGGATCCTTAACCCACTGAGCAAGGCCAGGGATGGAACCCGCAACCTCATGGTTCCTAGTCGGATTTGTTAACCACTGAGGCACGACGGGAACTCCAGGTCAGCTTATTTTTGTCTGAGACTGTCTATTTTTTGCCTCCTGCATTAGAATCCCCATGAGATCTTATGATTTTAATATAATTCAGAACCAAGGTCAACTAAATGGCATTGATTTAGAGTAATGAATTCATTCATTCACTCACTCAGCCATCCATTCGACCCAACAAACAGGTGTTGAATGACAACTATACGTCAGTGTCTGGACCACTGATTTCCAGGGACAGAAGGATGAATAAGTCAAGGGCTTTGCCTGAGGGACAATGGTAGTCTAACATTGGCATTCACAAGTCAACATTTAATTCTAATACAATATAATGCTTGTTAGAAGATAGCGTTTATAGGGAGTTCCCGTCGTGGCGCGGTGGTTAACGAATCCGACTAGAAACCACGAGGTTGCGGTTTAGGTCCCTGGCCTTGCTCAGTGGGTTAAAGGATCTGGCGTTGCCGTGAGCTGTGGTGTAGGTTGCAGACGAGGCTCAGATCGCATGTTGCTGTGGCTGTGGTGTAGGCCAGTGGCTACAACTCCAATTAGACCCCTAGCCTGGGAACCTCCATATGCCACGGGAGCAGCCCTAGAAAAGGCAAAAAGCCAAAAAAAAAAAAAAAGAAGAAGAAGAAGGTGTTTATAAAGTGCTATGGAATATGGAGGAGGAAATATTTCCTCTGCCTGACATACTTGGGGAAACTCTTTTTGGAAGAGGTGGCATTGAAATTAGGGCTGAAGTGTCCAGCTGTACCAGCCTGAATGTGCCCAATCTCAGTTGAAATTAGGACCTAAAAAGTGAACAGATGTTATCAGTTGGAGAAAAGAGAGAAGAAGGGAATAGTATTTCAGAAAAGAGGAAGAGATAAAAATACATGGTGAGTTCACAGAACAAAGGATAATCTGATACCATTTGAAGGTAGGTGGAAAGGTTGAAATAATATTTCTCATTAACCAAAGGCTTTATTGATCATAACTGTTGCGATTATTTTGTGTGTCAGCAGTCCACACACCTCATTTCTTCTCATTAGTTTTGAACAGGAAGCAGCGCTCATCCCCAGAATCATGGGGTACTTTATTTTTCCTGAATTAGGTACACAGGAACACAACTCTGACACATCATCAGAAATAAAGACAGCTGGCCATAATCTCACTGGACAACATGGAATTTCTGCCATTCTATTTTATTTTCTAAGTATAAAGAATAAAAGGCAACACATTTCCCAAATAGATATTCTTGACCCTGGAAGAAGTTACATTACTCATCTTTTCTTTCTAACTCATTAGAAACCACACCTCCAGTTCCCATTTGCACTTTCATTTTCACGGATCCCACTGAGAGTTGTACTATTCCAGTTGACATTGAACTTCAGAGTTTACGTTGATGGCAGAGTCACAAAATTTTAAAAAATGTACTTAGCCAAATGTAGACAGCCCAGCATAAAGTTGAAGAAGCTTCAGCAGCTCAGCCTTAAGAGAGTTGTGAAAAGCATGATGGCTTTTGAGGACAAGTAGCAAATTTAAAAACAAGACTAAAATCCCATAACATTGCTTTAAGACGTACGAGTACACTGGGGAGCCATTTGCATCCTATTTTTGTGTTTGCATTTTCTGGGCCAGGTGCCTGCAGAATAGCACCTCTGAAGAATAATTAAAACCATTTTCTGTCAGCCTTGCCTTAATTTAACTGACCTATCCATTTTGATTAGATTCAGTTCTCTTACTGTAGGACTTTTGCAAAGGGCAAGGCTCTGCCCAACAATGCTTTTTATTTAAACAAGGCCACAAGATTATTTCTATGGTGTTCCTTCTAACATTCAAAAGCCTCAAGGATTCCTAAATTTTTAAAACATTTTACATTGGAGGGTGTTTTCTTTTTGTTCTACTTCCTGTTGGGTGGGTGTCTTAATTCCTCTTTTTTAAATATCTGCCCCTTAGATAATGTCCATCACCTGCCCCCCAGACCCACTAGCAGCCCATCTCATAAGGCAGGAGTGGAAGGCACTCTGCCTGATTCAATACTGTGGCGTTAATAAATGCTTATTAATCTAATAAAGAAAGAAAAGGGAGCTTCTGATATTTGCATCAGTATTTATTCTATCAATGTTCTAATAAAAATGGAGGCTTTCTCTCTGTCCATTTGTTTATACCACATTGTCCTTATGGGCTGATTTTTTTTGGTTAACTTTATATAGCAACTAGCAAATACTAGCCACTACCAAGGTATGAACCATTGTAATGTTCTGGTGATCAGAACTCACTGGGCTTAATCTAAGCTTAGAGTTTTTTTGGAGTGGCCTGGTGGCCTAGCCGTTAAAGATATGGTATTGTCACTGCTGTGGCATGAGTTCCATCCCTGGCCCAAGACACTTCCACATGCTGTGCCCCCGCCTCACTCCCGGAAAAGTTTTTTTTAGGTCATTCTAAGTGAACTTCAAAGCAAGTGTTTATTAGCCTCTGGCAATAAACTAGCAAACATCCTTTGGGTAAAAATCTCTTTTTTTCTCATTTGCATATCTTCATTTGCTCTTTGGGTTTTCACAGAAATACAACCGTTTTCAGTTCTAGTGATGGTGCTTTTTTGATCCAAGCCATGCTTCACTGTACTTGCTTTGAAACCAATGAATTATAAAGGAGGATTTTCCAAACGAGAGTCATCAGTGCCTTCCCTAGGAAATCTTATTTAGGAAAGGCTTAGTGTTCAAAAACATTTATCCTTCATAAGAGAAAAGACGTGACACCAAAGTATGCATTTAAACAAAAGAGGTTAGAACTTTTTAAAAGTGAGAAAGTCTGAGAAATAAGCATAAATCTCACAGAGTGGGAAGAGTTTTCCAGAGCAGACCAGGGACAGGCTTCCAGTGACTTTGGTATTCAGTTCCTGCCCCTGAGGAGACACATTCACCTGCAGTGCTGTGTACATACCCGGTCCCCTGCCATTTCGCTGCATTTGTTATTCACCGGCACCTCTCCTTTGCAGTTTTTGTCACCACAGCTGTCTGAAGTTATCTTCCTTATTGGCTCCTTGGTGTTATTCTTTTCCAAATGCATTATTCTTCATTCATCCCGGCTGAGTAGCACTCTTAGCTTGGCTTGGTAAGACACCTCAAGTGGAGATTAACATAAGGAACCTTCAAGCCTTCGAAGGTGGGCTGTGTCGTATTCTTCTCACAAGCACCCTTTCTCTGTCTCTTTAACACTAGTATTTCTGTATTATTACCCTTGGGGTCCATTTTTTTTCCATGGTTGATCCATGATGGAGCAACTCCTGTGCTCTTCTTGAACAAGCATTGACTGGAGCTCTTATTTCATTTCTTGAATGTCACTTACCAACGACATCACGAGGCTAGAAAGTACGATGCTGGCCTCACAAAGGTTCAATAGTTAAGAGAAAGAACGACTCATCAAATTTGCCTGACTTTTCCTGCAACATGAGAATCACAAATTCTCCAGAGATGAATTCAGGAGTTGAAAAATTTCAGGCAGCACATGCTTTCATTACAGAGAGGTTAAAACTGAAGAGATGGTTATCTGAGGGCAGTTTTACCTAAGTTATCTCAAGCACTGGAGCTGGGCTTTGATCAGCGGAGCCTGGAAACCTCCCTTTACTTCATGTCAAGTCCCTGTGGAGGGAGGCAGGGAAGATGAGTGTGGTTAGTCACCGGTGTTCCAGTATGCTGGGTGGAGGGCCAGTCCTGACCTCTGAAAAGCACAGTGGCCATTCCTTGTGTAGACTTTAAACTATGTAGCTCATCATAAGCTGTATAACATACTTGGAAGCAAAAGCGACATTTGTGGGAGGGAGAGGCACACGTTTAGGGGATGTGGGAGGGACTGGGTCTCCTTCCTCTAGTGGACTCACTGGGTCTCCTTGCTCTAGTGAACTCACAGGTGTGGTTACCTGCTGATTAGCCACTGGGACCCACTACTGCTGGAAAGATCAAGGGCCACTCGGTCTTCCCCAAACCCGGCTCCCACCTGGGAATTAGTGTAGACTGGTTGGTTTAAAAAAGCTGAACTATGAGTTCCCGTTGTGGCTCAGCAGAAATGAACCCAACCAGTATTCATGACGGTGCGGGTTTGATTCCTGGCTCTGGTCAGTGGGTTAAGGATCCAGCATTGCTGTGAGCTGTGATGTAGGTTGCAGACACGGCTTGGGTCTGTCATTGCTGTGGCTGTGGTATAGGCCGGCGGCTGTAGCTCTGATTTAACCCCTAGCCTGGGAATTTCCATATGCAGCAGATATGGCCCTGGAAAGCAGGAAAAAAAAAAAAAAAAAAAAAAAAGCTGAACTAAGCTTGGAGCAGTGAAGGCAGTGATGCTTCCTAATTACTCCTCATTGAATATGATTTGGTTGTAGTTCATCTTTCTAAAGTTTAATAAACAAATGAACAATACGCGTTTCCCTGTGCAGTTTGTAAACGTCCATGGCCAAGATAAAGGTAGGTACTATGTAACAGCATAGCACAGAAAAAAACTATTTGAGTTAGTTATCAATGGGACTGGGTATATTATTATGACCAGTTAATTTTTCAAAATAGCACCACCCCCGTCCAGGTAAATCCATTACAGAAATGGAATTAGAGGGCAGCCATCTGCTTTGCGACACACCGAAGATTAGTTGGAACAGAAGCAATTTGCTTAATTAAAATGTTTCCATTACAGTTCTGTGTAAACATTCAAATCATACCTGTGTGGGAATCGCTCATTGACAGAACATCCTTCATGCTCTAGATTAATGGGAAAACACTCTCCATGCTTCAGCTCCACGACAGAAACATAATTTTAACAAGGTGGGAGGAGAATGAAAGCATAAGGCAGGTTGCTGCTTTCCATACTTCCCCCATCTTATTCTAAGGATCTTGAACGTTTATAGGCATCCTTTAATTTCAAGGAAGATGGAAAAATTTCACTTCATAGTTTTGCAGGTTTGGATATTGGGTTTTTGAATTTGGTATTTACCAAGTACAAGAAACGTTTTTAAGTGTTTTTGTCGTGTGAGGGAAAGGATTTTTTTTTCTGTGATCGACATTTCTCACAGTCAGCAAAAGGTCGTCCTAAAAGGTCATCAGACCTTTTAAGGCCAGGTCTAAAAAATAAAAACTAAACCAACGGGGGAAAATATCAAAAAGGTTGCTACTGTGTTAAATACAAATTCCACTGGTTAAAAGTTTTGGCACCAAATCTTGTATTTCCCCCAAGTGTGACCAATGTAATTCTCAGACAACATGTTTAGTATCAGGGACTAACAGCCTCCTTAGAGAATGGCTTCTCTAGGTGTGAGCCGTGTAAGCACTCCTGATGCTGGCTCTGGTCAGGCTGCTCTGAGTGGAAGATGCTCTGAGTGGAAGATGTGGGTGTTGGTCCTCCTTGGTCATGGAGTGCTCCCCTCCTCCCACCCCATCCAGGGTAGCATCTTCTCTGGCCCCTGAGATGTCTGTGGGTTTGGTTCCCCCCATCTCTCACTGTCTAAGTCTGGTGGACAAGTTCCTAACTCAGCAGTTTGCAGTGGTCCAATTGGACTGTTGCAGCATGAGGCTGAATGTCGATTCAAGGGACAGGTACTTTTATTCCGCATTCTACCCCTTGTAGTAGAAAGAATAAGAGGGGAGGAGTGAAAGGTAGATAGATGTGAATTTTTACATTCTCTCCAGAAGGATATTTAAGACCTTTGATCTTGATAGTTCCAAAATATTTACTGCCCTGGGGTTTGTTACAAACTCATCCATTAACACTCCTTTAATCTGCTCAACAACACAAAGGAATTTTCAGCTCCTAGTTGAGGTTCAACCAAGGTCACAGTAGAAATATTAAAAATCTAGCAATAAATCAGGAGACAATTAAAATATGCTATTTATTAATCTCTTATTTTTACTTATCAATTTACCAAAAAGAATTTTTGACATATTAAATATTACAGCATACCTAGGACAGAGCAATTAAAATACAAAGTTAAAGTAACAGAGAGAGAGAGATGAATCATGTCAAACAACAGATACAGCTCTGAGTTTCTAGAAAGTAAGCTTTAAAAAGGAGGATTGTGGAGTTCCCGTCGTGGCGCAGTGGTTAACGAATCTGACTAGGAACCATGAGGTTGCGGGTTCGGTCCCTGCCCTTGCTCAGTGGGTTAAGGATCCAGCGTTGCCGTGAGCTGTGCTGTAGGTTGCAGACGCGGCTCGGATCCCACGTTGCTGTGGCTCTGGCGTGGGCCGGTGGCTGCAGCTCTGATTCAACCCCTAGCCTGGGAACCTCCATATGCCGTGGGAGTGGCCCAAGAAATAGCAACAACAACAACAACAACAACAAAAAAGAGGATTGTATTGTATTAGATTAGATTAGATTAGATTTGGTCTAAGTCAAATAAAAGGTTAATGAAACCCCACAATCAAGTAGTGAAACATGTTTGTAACTGACCTAATTTTACAAAGAATGCTTCATGTCTGGATTCTAACAAAAAGAGATAGTTTGTGATATACCTCAATTAAAATAAAATTTAATATTTTGATCATTGAAATTGTACATGTGTGTGACATGAAGGAAACTCTCCGTGTTACATGATTCCTCTATAATCTCTATTTCAGAATATTTGCATTAAGAGCAACTCTATCTGTATTAGTCACCAAACCCCTCACCCGCAGCATGGCACCCTCCAGTTTTCCTTTTTTATTTATTTTTAAAATTTTTTAGAGTTGATTAACACTATTTTGACAATTTTGATCATTTTTCAGGAGAATTTCCTAGCTAAGTCAAACTCCTTCTTGATCCACCCTTAGAGCATCCGTGTTTCTCTCCCTAAAAGTACTTGGCAGAGTTGTAGCTTGTGTGGGATCATTATCTCTATCTTGCACTAAATGCATATAAGTTTGACGAGCATAAAGACCAAATCCACTTTTGTTCAACATAGTTCTTCAGGCACAGGGCTGGCATAATGAGGCATTCAGTACGGATTGGTTGCATGAATGAACTCTTCTAATGAAAGCCTTTTATACCATCCCTTCGAATCCCAGGACATTACATTAAGTTTCAGCTTGTGTAATGAATTTCCTCTCGGAGAGTGAAGATAATATAATCTAGTCATTTGGGGGCTTGATGATATCGCTATTCAGGGAGATGGCTTAGGAAAGCTAGAGGAATAGGTAAATCCAATGTCCCTGAGATGGTCCCTTCAAACATCAGGCATCTCTGGCAAGTTTTGGCAAATACTGGCTCATAGGAATTCACAATTATCTGTTCTGGAAATAAGATGTCTGAGCTGTAACTCATTAAGGAAAAAAAATCAATACCAACATTAAAATGCAACCATGCATTTTCTTCAGTTATTTCTTCATGATTTCCTTGGGAGATTATGTGGTGCAGTGAAAGGAGAGGACTTGGGGACAGGTCAGACCTCAATTCCAGTCCCAGCTCTGCCCCTTTACCTGTGATACAGGGCAGAATCTGCTGCCCAAGATACAGGTATGTTAATTGACACCTGTGACCTCTTGGAATTGTTGTAGAAGTAGGTGATGAAAGATGAAAACTGTCCAGCGCAGTGGGGACATTCACCTTCACCAAAGGTACACTTAAGACTCTGGGGGGAATTTCTGGAGCCAGGATGACTCTGGGCACGTCAATAATAGAGTAATGACAGTTTTCCAGAAGGTTCTACAATACCATCACATACTAGAGCTCAATAAATAGTTGCTGAATTAAGAGTTAATGACTAAACCAATAAAGTTGGATCTAAAATCTCTTGATGGTCTTTTACTGTGTCTGGAATAGACCTCTAAGATTCATAAACAGGAGTTCATGTTAGCTTTTACTTTATTTTTTGTTATTTTTCTCCATCTATGGGTTTACTTTTTGAAATCTGGATTTTTGAAAACCCTTGAAGATGAATGAATTCACAAGTGTGTTAAAAGCCCAAATCTGTCTCATCTCCTTTTTGCCTTCTTAGAGGACATCATAAAACAGTCCCTCTATATCTCTGGGCTGCAGTAACACACTCTAAGTTTTATTTGCCCACAATTGAAGAAAGAAAGAAAGATACCATGTATTTTCACAGTATCATTTTCTGGTAGAATTTTCTATTCTTGGAAGCTAGCAGGCACTCAATGAACTTGGCGAATCAATGAATGAGTGCCTTCTATGTAACTTCATTTGGAACCAAAATTAATCTTATTATAATCTAAGTGGCCTTAACTGCATAGTGACTTCAGTTACTAAAACTAGAACATCCAAAGTTTCCTGGAGGAGAAATCTATGTTTCACCGAGAAGTAAACAATTATCCTTTTGTGTGGGAAACAGATTTTGGCTTTAATAAACTGCCCTCTTCCATCTGCTCCAACTCTGAACTGGATACACAATTTATCATCATGACAGGATGATGTCAGGTTAGAATCACTGGGTAGGAACAGCGTCTGGAGTCCACTGTCTTTTTAAAAAGGCACCAAACCCTTTGTCACTCAGCACAGGTCACTTTCCTAGTTTAGAGAGTCACAGAATGATGCAGATAGGACAGGTATTCCCTCTAGATCTCAGGAACAGAGTGCCTATTTTAGAAAGAGCTATCGCTGAACACAGAAAATAAAGCAATTAAATCAGCATCTCAGTTCTTCAGTCTTTGAGCAATTATTATTCTTAATCACCTGCAAGCAGCTCAAACAAATGAAATAATCCGATTTTAGGATTAAAGGTTTTGTATAAAAAGATATTTGAAAAAAAAAAAAAGTGGTGTCTGCACCACTGTTTCCAAATCTTTGACAAGAAGCGGGAATTGGGGAAAGTAGGTAGCTTGCCTTGTAGACACTGATTGTGTAGTCTATGAAAAAAATCGCCGATCACAAGTGGGCCTTTCTTAAAATGGAAGACTTTGCACCTTTAAGAAACAGGCTGGAGCCAGCTGAGGAAATGCCAAGTGTTTAGAGGTTTTCCTCAGGACTTTGCAGAGGGGAATCTGTCCTGCAGTGCAGTTGTGACCTTTGCTCACTCATTCTGATAAAAGATGAGATGCAGTAAGTTCCTTTTTTTTTTTTTTAAAGTCTACTTTGTTTACATTTTTTAGAAAAGAGTATGAAAACCACTGAAGACATGAGACCATTTGAATGGCTCCTTCATGACTGCAGTGGCTCTCAGGTCTGTGGAACCAATCCCCTGTCACTCTTGCCAGCGTGAACATGCAGTGGTGTCATCCCCCCTGGGTGTTCCGTACGTCGTTATTTTGAAGTTCAGTTTCTGCAACTTAAGGATCAGGTGGTGGGGTCTGGTCACCCAACCCTTCCATTGCCCCCGAGAGCCCAATCCCTGTGTGGATCAGCCAGGGGAGACCAGTGCATCTCCCTGCTGTGCAAATAAACCTCCTGACATTTCTTGCCAGTGCTGTCTTCTCTTGCCCTTTTTCAACTGAACAAGAGTTGAAGGCCTTGCAGGGCTGCCTTTGGCAGCTCGGTTTCTGCAGAAAGCTTGCCTCCCTGGGCCTCAGTTCTCTCACTTAATGACTCACTCAGTCTGGGGAGGGCAGACTGAGTGAGTTTGTAAAGAGCTGTTGGAGGGTCTCCATTGGGGCCTGACATGGGCCTTGTACCCTGAGAGGAGACTCCCCAAGGGGGTGCTGAGGCCCAAAGAAGGGGACACAGTTTGTTGGAATCATGCTGGGAATGGGGACTCAGGGCTTTTAGTTTCTGTCTGATTTCTCTCTACTGTCACTATTTTTTTTCAAGTTTTAAACTTCCTGAATGATTAACACAGAGAACAAAAACTGATTTTCAAAGGGACTTTTAAAAATTGAACTATAGTTGATTTATAACAGTGTTGTTTCAGGTACACAGCAAAGTGAATCCGTTATACATACATATTCTTTTTAAGATTCTTCTCCATTATGATTTAAGATTTTGAATATGGTTTTCTGAGCTATACAGTAGGCCCTTATTGTTTATCTTCTTTATATACACTAGTGTGTAATTGTTAATCCCAAATTTATCTCTAATTTATCCCTAATTTATCTCTCACCTCTTTTCCCCTTTGGTAACCATAGGTTTGTTTCCTTTGTCTTCGTCTGTTTCTGTTTCATAAACAAGTTCATTTTTATCATGTTTTGGATTGCACATATGTGATAGCATGTGGTGTTTGTCCTCCTCTGCCTGACTTACTTCACTTAGTATGATAATCTCTAGGTCTATCTGTATTTTTGCAAGTGGTATGATTTCATTCTTTTTTTGTAGCTGAGTAAAGCATTGTATATATATGCACCACATCTTCTTTATCCATTTACCTGTCAGTGGATATTTAGGTTGCTTCCATGTCTTGGCTATTGTAAATAGTGCTGCAGTGAACCGGGGCTCATGTATCTTTTTTTTTTCTTCTTTTTTTTTAGGGTGGCACCTCCAGCATATAGAATTTCCCTGGTTAGGGCTTGAACTGGAGCTGTAGCTGCCAGCCTATGCCACAGCTCACAGCAATGCTGGATCCTTAACCCACTGAGTGAGACCAGGAATCGAACTCACATCCTCATGGATACTAGTCAGGTTCATAACCTGCTGAGCCACAATGGGAACTCCTGGGGTGCACATATCTTTTTGAATTAGTTTTCATCCTTTCCAGATATATGCCCAGGAGTGGGATTGCTGGATCATATGGGAACTCTATTTTTAGTTTTTTAAGGAACCTCCACACTGTTTTCCACAGAGGCTTCACCAGTTTACATTCAAGGGAGATTTTTCTTGTTCTAGGACATATTCACATTACCAAGATTTTATTTATTTTAAAGATAAATGTTAGCAGATAAGCCTCTTTATATCTTTTATTTTCCAACTATAGGTTTATATTGTACTTAAAGTCATTATCAAACAGTTTATGATCAGGTCTAGAATCCGTGTGAACTCTTAAAGGCTGCTTGGTACCATAAGCACCATTCCTGCACCGTCTTAGCAGAGATGTTGAAGAGGAAATCTTACTTTTGCTATAACTCTACATGAGCACAACATCTCACGAACTCCGAAGAAATATTGGAGTTCCTGTTGTGGCTCAGTGGAAGTGAATCTGACTAGTATCCATGGGGATGCAGGTTCAATCCCTGGCCTTGCTCAGTGGGTTAAGGATCCAGCATTGCTGTGAGCTGTGGTGTAGGTTACAGATGCATCTTGGATCCTGAGTTGCCTTGGATCCTAGGCCGGCAGCTGTAGCTCCCATTCGACCCCTAGCCTGGGAACCTCCATATGCTGTGGGTGCAGCCCTAAAAAGACAAAAAAAAAAAAAAAGAGAGAGAAAGAAATATTAATCATACAGTATGATTTGAACCATTGCCATGACTTGTATATAGGAATGACATGTATAAAGGAATAGAATTTTTATAGGGAGGTAATACCTAATGTTTCTTAGATTTCAGCATACTACATTTTAATTTTTTATCACAAAAGTAAAAAAGAGATTTTAACCAAATAGAAATAACATACCCTATTTATGATAAACTGTCTCAATAAAGTGCATTTGAGTCTAAGAAGCCTAAAATGAAGGATTCATGATGAATCTGAACTTTCAGTGACAGAAAATTCTATTAGGGCTGTTTTCAGTTATAGGATGTGCTATATTCATTCCAGTGTTTGTATGCTATTTTTATTAGTATCTACAAAAAGTTATTTTATATTTCCATGTTGTATCAAAATTTGGAAATAACGATCAGGTTACCCCTCATGAAAGATGATTTCATGTTATCATACTTTCCTTTAGATGCTTTTACCATATTGTTCTATAGCATGATAAAAATGTGGATGAATCCAGGGAACTGCAAGTTATCATGGAAAAATATTCATCTGCACTTGCTCTGGGTAAATAAATCTCTCCTCTACCCCCCGCCCGCCCGCATGAAAAAGAGAAATTATCACACACCTCCTCATTTCTAATAACCTCCTTCTAGAATCCTCCTGCTGAGTTTTATTATTTCTTCCCACCAAGGAGAAGGCACAGCTGAATAAGTGGAGGCAGGTCAGTGGACATGATCGGGCGTTTTCCACAGGGGCATATGTGTTAGGCTTTGCGCATAGAACCCAGACTGGTGGGAAATTGGAAATTAGATTTATGAGAAAGCAATGCCGGTTCTCAACTTTCCTCAGCCCATTGTTTTCAGGGAAGTATGTGTTTCTCACGGGCAAAGGAGGGGATCCAGATCAAGATAATGCAGAGAACCAGGAAGTCCAAGATGGGCTTGGTTTCAAAACCGATTCGAAGGTACAGGACTCTTAAGCTGATGGGCTGAGGCTGGGCTATTTCAACTGTGACACCAAGGGAAGTCCTAAGAGCTTTAGAAAGTGAGGGGGTGGCTCTGAGACAAATGTTTCAGGACACTGGAACTGCAAGAAAAACTAACTGGGTCTGAGTGAAACAGCCCTCCCCCGCCCCCTTATGGTGGCTTCTGGGCACCATGGGAAGGCCCAGAGGAGTTGTTAGCCTTCTCTAACCCAGGGAAGGAAATCCTACACTCCTGCATTCACCCTCAGAACAAGCTTCATTTTATCCCTGGAGAAACCAACTGAAATTTCAGCCTAGGCAAGAGGACTGTTTCAAATGCAGAAACATGGAGAAGGTACCTCTTAATCAGGGTTGTTTATCCAGCCTGGGAGCCACGGCCGGTCACGCTGCTCGCTTGGTGCCGTTGGGTCTGCTCTGACGCCTGGATGGACAGGAAGTCCTTAAGATTAAAGATTGTATTTTTATGGGCTCATGCCTGCCTATCCCAAGCTATAAACTGAAGAGAGTTGTAACTGGGAGTCAGTCTCTAGAAAGGATATTACCAGTCATTTGCGTGAGTGTCAGGATGAAAAACAGGAGGAAATCAAGGTGGAGTCTGGGGGAAGGAGCACTAAGTAGAAACCAGCCGGGAACATTGGAAATTAAAGCATTGCTGGGCTGAGGTAGAACGCTCTTATCTGGGATCAGTATGGCATATATAATTAAACCAAAACTGCTAATCAGCACAGAATATGAGGATATTAACAGGGCAAATATAAGATTGCATCTCACTTTCTGCAGCTGCCTTTCACAAAAGGACTTTTCTTCTTCTTCTTCTTCTTCTTCTTTTTTTTTCCAGAAAAAATATCTTGGCAAGTGGAAACAAGTAAATGCTTGAGAAAGTAAAACCGCCTGTGAGTGTAGGAAAAAGCCCGTTGGTTCTGGTTCAGCCCTGCTCCACGTTGTGGCTCTTTCTGCAATTGTTTGGAATTGATGGGACATATTGAAAGTCCCCTCGCTAGTGGGTGACTTAGGGTTCCGTACTTCACAGTCATGCCACGTGGGTTTTTATTTTTATGCACAGTATTTGTCAAGGTAAGGTGACAAGATGCCATGTATGATTATTAAGTTAGACTGGAGAAAAAAACGCATTAGCATTTCGGAATGAAAAATTGTTAATACAGCAGGAAGTTCATATTTATTTCCCATGCATGTTGCGGTTAGGATGGATTTAAAACTCACAACCTCAGAGGCTAAGTTTTTAGACATGACTGGAGTTTTTGGAATTTTGGAAGTGTGTGTGCACACGTGCGTGTTGGGATGTTTTCTTCAGCACAAAAATGAAACCTCGTTGATGTTGTGCGTGAAGAAAGTCTTAACATTTGATTCATTCTAATTCCCTGTTCATCTGCAAGGAAACCAATACCCACTTAATAACTTTTATTCAGATCAAATCACAACAGTATTAAAATAACCCTTAACGTGGAAAGTAATCCAATTAGACAATTTTCCATTATCAATAAAGCAACTGCTTATCAATACATAGCAGTCATTGTGTGCATTAATTTAATGCTCACTGGCAAACTAGAAGGTGAAAAGTTTGGTTTTTAGAAGAGAAAGCCCTTCTAAAAGCAACAGCAGTAGAAGCTTCATGTTTTGGGAGGACAGAAATATTAGAAATGTTAAAAGTAATATCTGGTATATAATCAAGTTAGAAAACCTGAAAACAGAGAAAAATGCAAAGAAGAAAATAACGGTCATCCATAATCCCATCCATCAATAACCGCTGTGGACGTCTCAGTTTGCCTCGTTTCAGCTCCTTGTCTGTGCTCATATATTACCTTTTAAGTCTCTCTGTGCTGATCTATCAATGCCAGTGTTTTGTGAAAACGGGATCTGTTTTGTAATTTGTTTTACAGACGATAACAAGAATCCTTTCTGATTTCATTATTCTTTCACAATCCACATTATAACTGATTTATGCAGTCAGTCTCCTGTGGTTGGCATTTCACTGGGTTACAGTATTTTAGTAGCAGGAATTTAAGTGGACATTTGTCCTAATCCCAGGCACTTTGCACTTCCCCACGGCAGCTGTGCTCAAGGGGCGCTGGGTGTGGAAGGCTCATTTACTTCCCTGGAGTAAATGTCTTCGTGCTCTGCTCCTGTATTTCCACCTGCAGCTCTCTCTAGATTCTCCCCTGAGACCCTCTCTATACCCTTTCATTGGCTGACATCAAACTGCTAAATTCACTTTCAACTTTACACTGCAGTAAAAAAAAAAAAAGAAATCTAAACATTTGCCTTGGAGGTTTCCATTTGGATCAGGTGGATTTTGGACGATGGATATTTTTCTCGCCCATTTTAGGTACACAGCTTCCACTCTTAACGACTAAAATAGATCGTCCTTGTGCAGATTTCCTCGGACGCCCTAAATGTAGCTTCCTTCCAGTCTGTAATAGCCAATTTTACACTTATCTGACAGGGCTAAGGCTGCTTACTTTCCTGTTATTTTTCCTCTTTTTTTGTCTTTATGGAGATAAAATTTTGTAAACAGAAGGTGGACATTTCATACCCAGGACTGAGACGTCCGGGTGGTTGGGAAAAGGAGGTGTCTTCCTGTGCAGGTGTTGCGGCTGCCTCGCTGTACCTGCAAATATCTTCCCCAGGTGGGGTTTTCCTCTGGTGCCCAGGCAGACGCAGCGCTTGATGAACTTTCGTCCTAATACTTTCAAGGAGGAGAAGGTTTCTCACAGTCCAAGTATGTAACTAATGAAATGGGAAATAGGGTCCCCACTGAGCTGAAAAGCCGGGGGTTCTTTGGTGGCTCATCCCAGACGATCTTCCTGTTGTTCTGTGCTTCCGCTGAGAGACACAAACCCAGAAGCAATGCCGAAGGAACCATCCCCTTGCACACACTTTCCATTCTTTCCATTGCTTTTTTTTTTTTTTTTTTTTAGGGCTGCACCTGCAGAATATGGATATTCCCAGGTGGAGGTTGAATCAGAGCTGCAGCTGCCGGCCTATGCCACAACCACCAGCAGTGCGGGATCTGAGCCACAACTGCAACCTAGATCCAACTGCAACCTAGATCCTTAACCGACTGAGCGAGGCCGGGGGTCAAACCCACATCCTCATGGATACTAGTCGGGTTCTTAACCCATTGAGGCACAATAGGAACTCCCCCTTTTTTTTTCCCCAAAGAAAGAGAAAATAAATCATCCTTCTGGTTGCTTCCCCGTGATTCTCTTTCTTCAAAGCCAAGCTCATGAGTGAAGTGGTTGGTCGTAGTGCCCACGAACAGGGCCGAGTGCCAGCTCGTTTAGGCTCTGAGGACGGGTCCTTATGTGAAGCCTGTGACCGCATAAAATGAGTTCTCACAGGTGTCGACACATCTGTGTGGGTGGCGCCAGGAATCTGAATCTAGAGCCCAAATCTGAGATTTTTGCCAGGGCCACTGCAAAACAGAAACAAAAAGAAAAGAAAGGAAAAAGCCCAGTGATAAAAGGCAGGTTGAATTTTGTTCACCTGAATGTAGTAAATTAAACAAAGTAAGCTAGAGGGATCAGAGCCAAAAACAAAACCCAAAAAACTACAGAAACTAACATGTTAACACCCCCCCAGCAACGATGATTGACACTTAATAGTTAGGCCAGTCCATTTGTTTGTTTGTTTTGAGTGTTCAATCACAGAGAATTTTATTTTCTCCATTCTTTAAAAAACGTTTTATTGGAATATAGTTGATTTACGAGGTTGTGATAATTTCTGCTGTACAACAGAGAGATTCAGTTGTACATATACACACACCCATTCTTTTTCAGACTCTTCTCCCATATAGACGATCACAAAACATTGAATAGTTCCCTGCACTGTACAGCAGTCCCCGTTCACCTCCATTCCCTAAACCTCAGTGAGCAAATCCCAACCCCCCAGCCCACACCCCTCCACCTGTCCCCATTCATAACCATAAGTTTGTTTTTGAAGTCTGTGAGTCTGTTTCTGTTTGTGAATAAGTTCATTTGCATCATTTTTTTTTTTTTTTTTGGTTCCACATGTAAGTGCTTGTCTTCCTCTGACCTCGTTCACTTCGTATGATCATCTCTAGGTCCCTCCACCTTGCTGGCCAAATTCCCACACATGGAAATCTCACAATAGGGCCTGCCTGGCAGCTTGGGGGTGAGTGTGAGGAGTGCGGAGGCCTGAGGAGACTATTGAAGGGGCAGATGTTTGCACCCTCTCTTCTGACCAACCCGGCCTCGGGCTGGCTCCGCTCAAAGCCCTGTTTCTATCCCCTCCCAGCCACTTACTGTTCAAGAAATAGAAGCTGGGCACGTGCTGGTTTCAAGGACTTTAAGAAGCAGATGCTAGAGTTCCCAGTGTGGCACAGTGGAAACCAGTCCAACTAGGAACCATGAGGTTGTGGGTTTGATCCCTGGCCTCACTCAGTGGGTTAAGGATCCGGCGTTGCCATGAGCTGTGGTTTAAGTCACAGATGCGGCTTGGATCTGGTGTTACTGTGGCTGTGGTGTAGGCCGGCGGCTACAGCTCCAATTAGACTCCTAGCCTGAGAGCCTCTATATGCTGTGGGTGTGGCCCTAAAAAGACAAAAAGGCAGATGCTGCAATTACCTCCTGGAGCAGCAGCGAGATGGGCTTGGCGTGGTGGTGGTTTTCAGACCTGTGGTCCATCCAGGGGCGACTCGTCCTGCTGTTGGTCCTTTGAGGTCTCCAGCGCTAACTGACCGTCTTCCAGCTCTTGTCACACAGATGGCACTGGGCTTGCTGTGCTTGTATTTTATATGGTTGAGACTTTTGTACCAAAAGATTGAACTGTGAATGTTGGTAAAATGAAAGACTAGTACCATCCTATTTATAAAAAATTTTTGTAAAAGTATAGTTGAGTTACAATGTTAATTTCTGCTGTACAGCAAAGTGAATTGGATATATAAACACACACACACACACATTCTTTTAAAAATATTATTTCCCATTGCAGTCTGTCCCAGGAGACTGGATATAGTTCTCTGTGCTGTACCGTAGCACCTTGTTTTTTATCCATTCTAAATGTAATAATTTGCATCTACTAACCCCAAACTCCCCATCTGCTCTCCATGTCTGTGAGTCTGTTTCTATTTTGTAGACAGATTCATTTGTGACCTATTTTAGATTCCACGTATAAGTGATATCATATAGTTTCATCCTATTTTATCTGCCATTGTTAAAAAGGAACAAGACGCCCACACAGACTCAGAATTAAGCTGATATTAAAATATTCCCTGTCCATAACATTCGTAGATGTATATGGATGCATCTGTAAGTGTACACAGCAGATCCATGAAGGAGATTTAAAACTTAGACTTGTTTCTGTGATAAATTGCTTACCTCTGTATAGAGCAGGTACATTATCAACAGGAAGAGTTCAATATTATTTCCTTATTTTAAAAAATGAAGTTTGCATGGTTGTCTTATTCTAATAGAATAGTAGGGGAGTTCCCACTGTGGTGCAGTAAGTTAAGGATCTGGCCTCGGTAGGTTAAAGATCCAGCGTTGCTGCAGCCATGGCATAGGTCGAGAAGCTTCGGCTCGGATTTGATCCCTGGCCAGAGAACTTCCATATGCTGCAGGGGTGGCTGAAAGAGAAAAAAAGAACATTAGAGCAGCAGTTTTCGGCATTGTACCTGTGAGTCATGGGACAGACAGGTTTGTGAGGAACACGGGGCCTCAAACAGGACAGCCTCGTATGGTTCTGGATGTTCGTTTCACAAGCGTGCCTGAGGGGTGGCCGGGACCACCTTGGAGAAGCCCGGCCATGGGAGCCCAGGGGCAGTTCTCTGCCCGTCCTTTCCTCTCTGGGGATCTGCTGTTCCCATCCAGTCTGGCCGCCTGTCTTGTGCTCTCGGACTTTGCACTCTTGGCCCAGCCAGCTCTTCTGGGGACTCAAGCTAACCCTCAGGCTGCACTCCTTCCTTTGACTAGATGATGCTTTTCTGTCCTTGCCTCTGGGGAAGCACTTAGAGCCCTTTCCACACTTCTTGTTTGTCTGTGTTCTCCTACCCGTCCTTCTTGAGGGCAGTGACTTCTTCCATCATCGCAGGGCTGCCCACAGCCTCACATGGTCACTGGCAATAGCAGCGGCTTCCATAAAGAGGTGCTACAGGAGCGACAAAGGACAGACCCTGTGTAACAAGGCAGAGCCCTGGAGGAGAAAGCTGGACACCGAGGGTCCCCTCTCAGACCCCTCCTTTCAAACAGATGATTAACGAGAACCTACTGTAGAGCACAGGGAAATCCACTCCACAGTTTGTAGGAATCTATATGGGAAAAAGAATGGATATATTTATACGTAGGACTGATTCACTTTGCTGTACACCTGAAATGAACACAACACTATAAATCAACTCTACGCCAATGAAATTTAATTAAAAAAAAAAAGAAAAATAAACAACCCCCAAGCTGCTGGCTCCCCAGGAGCCAGTAGACAGATACGCAGTACTGCCAGCCTATTGGCATTTGTTCTGGCAACAAATATTTGCAGCAGAAAAGAAAATGACAGAAATGTTTGCTGCCATGGGCCTGGAGGGCAGGGGTCCGAGGTCCCGTAGCGGGCAGGGCCCTGTGCCCCAAAGGCTCTCGGGGAGAGGCCTCCTGTGCCTCTTCCAGCCTCTGGTGGCTCCTGGCGTTTCTGGGTTTGTGGCTGCATCATCGCTCCAACTTCCATCTTCGTCTTCCTGTGGCTGCACCTCTTTTTTCAGTGTCACTTCTCTGTGTGTCTCTCATGAGGACACGGGGTTTTGGCTTTAGGGCACACCCAGATAATTCAGAAAGATCTTACCCCTGCCTGGATCCTTAATTTAATTATATTTTCAAAGACACTTTTCCTAAATAAGGTCACAATTTTCAGAGCTTAGGACACAGACATATTTGGGGGGTGGATGCACCAAGTTTATGGTAATTTGCTATGGCTGTTATAGGACTTGACACTCAGGTATTCCCCTGACACAGGAGAGCTGCCTTGGCAGGGCTATGTCCCTGCTGTGGGCAGAGCTTGGTGGTCCATGGGGGGGTGTATAAAGCTCAACCCCCTTGCCTCAGGAGGTGATTATGCTCCGTGGGATGGGCTGAGGTTTCCACTTCGCCTCTGCCTCTGTCACAAGACAGGCCCCCCCCCCCCCGCCCCCCGCTAACTCCTCCCTCCACAAGTCACACTTCCTGATCCAAGGGCAGGCACTCCCAGAAAGCTACCTATGCATCCACTTCATAGTCTGTTTCCTGCTGAGCCCCACCTATGACATAGCAACTCCTTGAGACTAGAAATATTTCTTGAAATTATCACATATGGGCATTCTCTTTGTGGCTCAGTGAGTTAAGAACTGGACTAGTATCCGTGATGATGCAGGGTTTGATCCCTGGCCTCACTCAGTGGGTTAAGGGTCCAGGGTTGCCATGAGTTGCAGTGTAGTTCAAAGATGCCGCCTGGATCTGGTGTTGCTGTGGCTGTGGTGTAGGCAGGCAGCTGAAGCTCAGATTCAACCCCTAGCCTGGGAACCTAGCATTTATTCTTTTGGGTCATCTTCTTGAACCCAGCCAAGATAATATCGACTCTGCATATCAATGATCCTGTTAAACCAAATTTAATGGTGAAGTAGATTCTACTTCTTCAGTTTTTACCTCTTTCTTTTACACATGGGGTTCTGAGGAGGTCCACTCTGATCCCAGGATCGCCATCTACGAGAACTTCCGTGAATGGGGTAATGGACTAAATATCTTTCCATCTGTGGCTTATTTCTGGAGCAGTGTGGTGGGTAGTGTAGAATGACACTGTCCACTGGCATTTATCCTCCTTTCATCCATAGATAAGAAGGCTTCCTGAGGTCAGTCTGTTTTAATGATGAACAGCCTGAGTCCTTGGGGGGCCGTCCGACTTGGGTTCCCACCCCGTCTCAGACACCGACATGGCCTCATGTCATTTTCCCAGACTTCAGCCTCTCATCTGTAAAACGGAGGTCCTGATGGCTGAGCTGTAGTAAGAAGGAAAGGGGACTCCCAGGTAGATCTCAGCTTGGCACCTGCACTCAGGCGGTTATCAGGATTCCTTTGCCCTCCCTCCAACACTGGCCCCAGATGCACATGACTGTGGAGGCCAGGCCGGCTGAGATTCCCTGCAGCGAGAGAAATAAGTTACTGTGGAAGGTTCAGTTCTCTTGCAGGGTGTGGGGTGGGAGGCAGGAACCCACTTTTTCCTCCTTCGATCTGAAGAGAACGTTATCTCCAGTCTTTGGCCTCAGGAAAGAGCATCATCAGTGTGTCAATCTGGCCACACAGGTGAGAAGTACCTGCCTGGGTCCCTCACAAGAGGGTCTAAGGGTGGAGGTGCCTGGTTGGAAGGGAGATAGCCTGGCCCTGGGTCCCCTCTGCTAAGGCTGCCATGTTGCTGCCAGAAAGGCAGGTGGCCAGGCCTGCAGGCCCAAAGTTAGTGGTGGCAGAAGGGCTGCTGATCTCCTTGCCTAACTCCCTGCAACACCTGGCTTCAGGACACCATGTCTGACCTGCAATGGACTGGTTTTCCAAATCTCACCCCTTTTCCTCCTCAGGAAGGGCTTCCGTATGGGGAAGTGCCGAGTCTGAGCTTGTCCTTGAAGGCTGAGTAGGATCTGTGTGAACAGTGAAGGAAGCAGGGCGCTATGTTGGTGTCAAGTGGCAAGAACACAGGCAGGAAGAATGAGACTAATACAATAAAAGGAAAGCTTTTATTTTTAATTAAAAATTTTTAAAAAGTTTAATTGAAGTATAGTTGAGGAAAGCTTTGCTATAGAGATTCACATTGCACAAAGCTGGTTTTATAAATTTGGGGGCAAGTTTTAAAATACCTGAGATTTTTCCCTTTTCTTTCTTTCTTTCTTTCTTTCTTTCTTTCTTTCTTTCTTTCTTTCTTTCTTTCTTTCTTTCTTTCTTTCTTTCTTTCTTTCTTTTTTTCTTTCTTTCTTTCTCTCTCTCTCTTTCTCTCTCTCTTTCTCTCTCTCTCTCTTTCTTCTTCTTTTTTGGGGCCACGCCTGCAGCACATGGAAGTTCCTGGGCCAGGGACTGAACCCTCATCACAGCAGTGACCTGAGCCACTTCTGTGACAACGCCAGATTCTTACCCCCTGTGCGGCAAGGGAACTCTACCTGAGATTTTTAATGTTATATAAATGCAACATGTTTATATTCAGAATTAAGGAATGATTTTAGGAAGGAGAACTTTCAGTATGTTTTTGTCTGGATCAATCACATAACAGAGACTTTCAGAAAAGAGATTATTTTGCAAACTATTAGAATAAAGGAACAAGTAAGGGTGGCACTGGGAATGGGAAAAGTAATGTAGGAAATATTGTGGGGTAATAAATGTTAAGGAAGGCATGAAACGGAAGGATGTGTCTGATGGATCCCAAGATATTAAGTCTCCTGCCTGAGAATGCTGCCAACTGGAAGAAGGAAGAGAACTGGGGAAGGAAGCCGGACTGGCTAAAAGGTGGTAAACTCAGCTTTGTACATATGAATCTTGGTATCCACATTGCAGTGTCTTCTATGCATGTCCTCTGAGAGGCTAAATCATTGTAGCAAAGTTGCAGACATCATGACATTTTGAGAAGGACCTGGGGATATATGGGGCAGGCTCCAAAATCCTGAGAGAAGACAAAGAAGGGCCTTCCTTAGTTCAACAAAGTTCTGTTAGAGTCCAGTTATGTGCCTATCATGGTCCTGGCTACTGGGGGACCCAAACTCCCTGCCTGAAACTGATCATGAGGGGAAGCAACCCTGTGGTAAGAGTTGTAACACAGTGGTGAGCACACTTACAGCAAGTTCTAGAGCTGGAGGGGGGGGGGAGAGCTGGCAGTGCCTGTGTGAGGGTTAGTGGCAGCAGCGGTTTGCAGGAAAGTCTCCCTCCCAGAGGTACATTCTGTGCGGCTTTACTAATTCTGCACCATTTAAGAGGTGTTGATGACAGATGCAAAGACTAAAAAGCAAAGAAACAGCTTCGTGACTTGACACATGATTTTCAAGTTGCCTTTATCATTTGGCAAATTAATTCCCCAAAATGAGTGGCTAGGTCCTGGGGAGGTGAAGGTAAAATGCAGGCTAAAGCATCTTGGATCTGGGGAATTCCCTTGTGGTAGAGTGGTTAGGACTCCACGATTTCACCACTGTGGCCTGGGTTCATTGGCTGGTCTGGGAATGGAAACCCCACATCAAGCTTTACATACCAGGGCCCAATAGATAAATAAACAAATGATAATAATAAAAAAAAAAAGAACAAAAAAGAACTGTGGATTTAGTTTGGAGGTGATGAGGAATCCGGGAAAAGTCTCTCATCCCAGAAGCGACTGGCTCACTTATGAGTTCTAGAATGATCCATGCCCTGTGGGTACGAATGGTGACTTGGATCAGGTAGCACTGCAAGATTGTGAGGAAACTAACCCATGTAACTCCTGGGGAGAAACGAGAGGACGTGAACAAAAGATGATGAGGAAGCACAGGAGGGGATCCAATTTCAAGTACATTCATGAGGTAGGAGGAGAGGGCAGACTCCAGGAAAACTCAGCTCTCGAGTCCTGGGGCTGTGCTGTGTGGCGATACAGGGCACAGGGAAGCTGCAGGGTGAAAGAACTGGGGTCCCAGCGTGGCCCTAGTGAGGTGGTATTTGGAGATGGAGCCTCTGGGAGGTGAGCAGGTCATGAGAACGGCGCCCTCACGGTGGGATTAGCGCCCTTGTGAAAGAGGTCCCAGCGAGCACCCCACCTGCCTCTGCCTTGATCTTGGATTTCCCATTTTTCAGAACTGTGGGCCCCGCTTGTTGTCTCTAAGCCACTCAGTCTGTTCCCACAGCCAGAATGGACAGAGGCAAGGGTCAAGCTGGAGATGCTGGTCAGGAGCTGAAAGCAGGTGTCTGACTGGAGATGATGTTTTGAAAGTCATTGGCACAGAGGTGACTGAAACAGGACCCGGGGGACATGCCTCAGGCAATAGGTGGCCTGAGAGGACGGGCGGGCTGGATGCAGAGGTGTGGGAACGTGACACTTCAGGGGTTGGAAGAGCAGCATTTCTGTCACCACAGTGGGAATTACACTGTTTGACCCATCTTCTCTTGATGATATCCCCTAGCCCAAGGTGGCCGAAAGCCATACATTTATTTAAAACATATACATTTCCTCTTCTTTGCTTGTTTTCTCATACATTTATAATAAATGGAGCCAGAGTGCCACAGGGAAGAGCACTCAGGTTTCTGCACTGCACTTCCTTGGGGAAAGCTGTTCTCGCCCCTTTCAGTGCGTCTGACGGTGTCAGGGTGGGCAGTGTTTGCAAAGAAGGGAAGGGGGAGAATGCAGGGACTGAGAAAGACCTTTCCAACCAAGCCCCTACCCAAGGACTCATCGTGCAGAAGGCCTCACATTCATGACTCACGTGGTGTGTCTCACTACTCGCGTAACATGGTATCTTTCTCCCAGTTTTCAGAGGAGAAGAGTCAAGGCTAGTTGTGGTGTCTGGGATCACATCACATTGGATCACACTGACCATGGCTGGATGTCATTCCAGACTTGCCCCGCCTCTTTAAGAACCAAGTTTACTATGTCTGTCTTTCCTTGAACATTTTTTTTTATTTTTAAAAATTATAGCTGATTTACAATGCTCAGTCAATTTCTGCTGTACAGCAAAGTGACCCAGTTATACACATATATACATTATTTTTCTCCTATTATCTTCCATCATGTTCCATCACACGTGATTGGATATGGTTTCCCATGTTATGCAGCAGGACCTCATTGCTTATCCACTCTAAATGCAATAGTTTGCATCTACTAACGACCAAGTGGGATCTATCCCAAGTTCACAAGGATGGTTCAACATATGCAAGTCAATCAATGTCATAAAACATGTTAACAAAAGAAAAGTCAAAAAACACATGATCATCTCAATAGATGCAGAAAAACATCCATTCATGGTAAGAACTCTTACCAAAGTGGATACAGAGGGAACATACCTTAGCATAATAAAGGGAATTTATGAAAAACCCACAGCCAATATAGTATTCAATGGAGAAGAGCTGAAAGCCTTCCCACTAAAATCTGGAACAAGAAAAGGATGCCCACTCTCACCGCTTTTATTCAATGTAGTATTGGAAGTCTTAGCCACAGCAATCAGACAAACAAAAGGAATAAAATGTATCCAAACTGGAAGAGAACAGGAAGAATTGTCCCTCTATTCAGATGCCTTTCCTTGAAACTTTGCCCTGAGAGTTCTAATTAAACTAAGATGCTGCTCATAATCCCCTCCACTGGGCAGAGACAGCCTGTGAATCTGGACATGTCCAGGGTGGGTTTTGGAACGAGCTTGGTTTGCGGTTTCCAAGCTACATTTCACGGCATTGGATGGGACCCGGGGGTTACTCCTGCCAAGAGTATTGTGGGGTTCCCTCCAAGGGACAGGTGATGTTTGGAAGGGCAGAGAGAGAAGGAAGTGACTTAGAACTGCACTCTTGTTCCTCATTCCTCTAGCCTTCTTTTTTTTCCTGACATGTGATTTAATTTCTGAGACAAAATCATAACCTTTTAAATCTGGAAGAAATCATTTGCTTTGTGAAAAGTATATTCACTTCTTGAGGAAATATAATATATGCACTTGGAGCAACATCTAAATAGGACAAAAGGAAATATGGTGAAAAGTCATTGTTGTTTCTGCTAATTTTGGTTTCGGCTTTTTCCAGGCTGATAAATCATTTTGGACTTTTTTCTTCCTTTTCTAACTCTGTGAGTTAGATCCTTATCTCAATGTATTTTTATTCTTTATTTGTGGTTCATATAAGTACTTAGGGCACTTAGTGTACTTTTCTCTGCCTTTAGGTATTAAAATGCCTTAGCTATATAATATTAAATTATATATTTATAATTTATACATCAAATAATGTAAAATAGTAAATATATCAGTTTAGTATTTTTATTTATATTAGAGGATATTAAATATTAAGATATTTTAGCTATATATGTTCATTGTCACTATTTTCAAGAGCTTCTTTTTTTCTCATCTTGTTATCATAGTTTTTTAAGATACGAAGATTTAAGATTTTAAGTAGGTAGGTTTTTAAATTTGGAAAAATACTTTTTATTACATTATGATTAGAAAGTACTGTTTTATTTTGATAAACCTGCTGGTGAGGCACCTTGGAGTTCCATATTTTCAAACAGGACACAGTTAGTGATGAGCAGTTGGCTCTGGCCCACCATGGCTTCGGTTTTCAGCTGGGGTGGACAGTGCTTTTCTCTGCTATGGAGCAAGGAGTTAGGAAGTAACTACTTCATGCTATTTTAGACTTTCTTAGATTAGCCTAGGGCAACTTTTGTAGCATCATAAGTTTATTGTCTTTGTTGCAGCATGGACCAGAAGACAAATACTGTTTTTCATTGACCTTATAGTACTAATGTGTCACCCACATTCTGAGTTCCTAAATTTGTTATGTAGGCATTCAGTGTCCTTCCTTTACTGTTTTTTTTTATATCCAGTCATGTCTCCAGGGTATGTCCTATTGTTACTGGGTCTTTGTCTTTTTGTTTCTGTTGTTCCTTTCTAAGAGGTGGTCTTAGGTTTCATAGTCTTTTGGAATCATAGAAAGTGTAGGGAGCCTCCTTTTGTGGGCTGGGGCACTGATGATTCACATGTTTTGTCTGTCTCCCATTATCCATGATTACCTACCATTTCCTGTCTTGCCCATCTCAATGCTTAGTTTGTTTCCATTTTGTTTTTCTTACTCTTTAAATTGTACTTTCCATGGCTTTTATGAGGTTCCTATAAATTATCTATTTTCTCTTTTGCCCCATCCAATATGGCCTTCATTTCTGAGATAGTATTCTGTAATTTTCTGTTTATTTCCTGATCTCTGCTAGCTCAAGTTGCAACTTTTCCTGTTTTCCTGACAAAACTTTCCTGAATTTTTGTAGGACAACATAGAACGTTTGTTTTATGGAAGCAATTTCATGATCTAGAGTTTTGTTGATGTGTTTGTTTTTGAGCTTGCGTGTGGCTGTGTATTTGGTCATTCTTTTTAATCTACTGGTGTCGTTCTTTTTATAATTCTTTTCTCTTAAAGTTGTCTAGTTCTATACGGTTCCCTTCTCCTTCCTCTTCTTCCTTCTCATCTTTGGGTGAGGTGAGTTGCAGGCTAACGGGAATTCTCCCGGTGAGAGAGGACTGCATGTGGCATCTAGTGGTTTCAGGCTTTCCATCTCTTCGTTCAGCAGAGGCAGGTGCTAAAGGGCTGCCCTCAATGCAGAGGCTGCCTCCCTCGCTCTGCCTCAGCTACACAGGGCTTCCTGGAGACATGGCGGTCGTGGGGTTCCCCACTCAGCCTTCTGCCTTGCTTCAAATAGCCAAACACGGAGAAATTCCCCCTCCAGTCCCTCCCCCTTGCCCAAAATCAGGCTGCGGCTGTGACCCTCACCTTGAGAAACCAGTGTACTCCCGACTGAGTCTGAAGACTGCAGCTACAGGCACCCTCTTCTTAAATCTCCCAAGTCCCCATTTGACCTGAACTCTTTGGCAGCCTTTCCTCATATATTATTCATTTTCCAGGTGTTACTATTTTCTTTAAAAAGGGAATATTCCCTCATTTTTTGTAATTGGGGTGGGTTAAGGATCTGGCGTTGCTGTGAGCTGTGGTGTAGGTCACAGAAGTGGCTGAGATCCCATGTTGCTGTGGCTGTGATGTAAGCTGGCAGCTACAGCTCTGATTCGGAACCTAACCTGGCATGCAAACTTTGTTTTTTAGGAAATGGCCCTAAAAAGCAAAAAAAAAAAAAAAAGATTTTTGAGAATTTGAACAAAGAAAAAATAATCACTGTGGGCTGTAGTGGTCATGATGAAATTATTCTGTTTCCTGCTTCTTTCCCCCCCCCAAGAAGCTACTGGAAGTCAGAACAAACCAAACTCGTCTTCCCTTTGCCCCGACTCTCCCCTTTAAAGCATCCAGTGCAGATGGGGAAAGAGAGTTCCCGAAGGGAAGAGACCAAAGCTGCAGGGTGACCTGAATCATCTCCCAGACAATGCCCGCTGCTAGGAATCAGGGGAAGGTTATTACCGCAGCCTTGGAAACTCCAGAGACAGCATGGGGTCTGCGTTTCTCCCAAGGGCCGGTAGTCATGTGGCTGATCAGGTAGTTCCGATCCCTCGTGGGGAAGGTAGAGCACTGAGCTGGATGGTTTTATTTCTGGCTTTGCCACTCACCAGGTGTGGCATCAGAGCCTCCATTTTCTTGTCTGTAAAAGGGGGAAACTGGACTGGATGCTGCTGGCTAACATCTCTTCCACCTTTAATATTCCACGAATGTCCAAAACGAAGAGTTTTGTAAAACTCTCCATCTCCATCATAAATGGAAAGGGGGAAAAAGGAAGCCTGGAGGCAGGAGGCTAAGGAAGGAAACCTGAGAGAGTTTCCCTGGCACAGAGGAGGGTAGAAGTGCAGCCTTTTCTCCTGCTACATCTTGAAAGAAGAATGTCTAGGTGCAGCGCTTAAGTGGATTCAGTAAGACTTCAGTGCTGAGTGAAGCCAAGCCTGTGTTAGACACGATTTGGATCAATGATTCATTTATGCAATACAAATTTTCTCAAAAGAAATCCTAAAGCACCAGTAAGGCATTTTCTCTTTCCTGGGGCATGTAAAACACAGTTTTTTGTTTTTCTTTTTATGGCCATACCTTCAACATCTCAAGCTAGGGGTCAAATCAGAGCTGCAGCTGCAGGCCTACACCGCAGCACATAGCAACGCCAGATCCTCAACTCACGGAGGAGGCCAGATATGGAACCCTCATCCTCAGAGAGAAAACATAGGTCCTTAATGCGCTGAGCCACAATAGGAGCTCCAAAAACACAGGTTTTTTTTTTACCTAAGTGAGACCCAGCCTTTCCCTCAGTTGCTGTTTAGTATGAATAGCCATTTTCTTACTTTAGGAATTTGATTGGCAGGCCTCTATTAAGGAGGGAAAACGAGTTTCAAAGGTAGCCCTAAGGATAAGTACCTTTCCTGCTCCCTCCAGACTTTTGTAGCTCCAGGTGCTGCAAGAGAACCTTCTGTGCTGGTCCTGTGCTTGATGGTCGTGTTACTGAGATCCCCAGCACATCTGATGTTGCTTTTCCTGAGTCAGGGGAGCACCATTCATCTCGACTCAGCAGCCACAAGGGGCTCATGATTGGCTTTGTCTGAAGGACCCTTGCGCCCTTCTTGTTTTTGTTTATAGAGACGCTGGCGTACACCTGAGAGCAGGGGAGGACAGGGAGACGAAACAGCTCAGAGCCTTTGTTCGCCCCTGGCAAAGCCTCTGGGCTGATTGATTTGTGGTTTGGATACTGTTTCTCCCTCTCCTCCACGTGGGACCCTGGCGTGGGTGCCTGCGACGCACCCCTGACCCTCAGCGCCGACCTCAAAGGTGGATGGTGACCACAGGGACAGATTGGCTTATTCCTCCGCCTTTTCCTGGGGGGCCTGTGACCCACTTGCAGACTCAGTGGCCATCAGGGACAGGAACAGCATGTGCAAGGCTTCCTGCTTTATGGAATTGTTTCCAAAATTCTCCTGGACCCAATGTGGGCTAATCCCAAAAGCAGGGGCCAGTGGAAGGTGGGTGGCATTTGCAGTGGCCACAGGTGGGGTGCAGTGAAGGCTGGAGTGATACAGACGTGTTGTAGGAGCTACAGGTGAGAGGAGGGAGAAGGCCTGGGAGCCCAGCCTCAGCAGTAGGAGATGTTCACACAGCTCAGGCCAGGACAGACTTGGAAAGGCCCTACTTGTGAGGCAATGACACTTCTGGAAAACCCAGCCTCTGGAAATGCGGTGAGACTTTCCCTGAAAGAGCCCTGAGGCGAATACATAAACCATCTCAGTCACCAAGTCAACTGCACTTTATCACAAGGAAACCTGTCATAGAAGCCTGGATCTTTAGCTCTGAGCAGTGGGTGGCAAAGCTGTGAGGGTGACGTCCGTAGGAAGAAAAGATGGGTGCAGGAGAGAGAAGTGTTCAGAGAGTGAGGCTGGGGCCGGCAGAAGAGTCCTGGGTTATAGGGAGTCACCTTACAGGAAGTCACTGCGTCCCCCCGGGAGAAGAGAAACTACATTTAGTCCCGTCCAAACTGCCCTTGCAATCCACCGGTGAGAACCCTTCCGCGGCCTCCCCTGAAATCCCTCCACGCCTCCCCGACAACAGCTGTTAAACACATTTTCACAGCCAAGGCCCCGCCTCGACCTCCTCACAACCAGCGGCCAACCCCACTCTTGGTTTCCCATGAAACTTCCCACCCGCTCCTCGTGGCTCTCGCTTTAATCCGGTTCCTACAGGCAGCCCCCGACCCTGAAATCTGGAGTTAGACACGCCCCGTCTGTTAGAAACTTTCCTAAGCCCTTCTCTGCTCGCATCTCAAGGTGTCCGGGGGCCCTGTTCACCCCTCCTCCTCGGTGGCCTGGAGAGGAGCCCGACGCCCTGCTCCCAGGACCCCCTCCCCGGGTCCTGTCCCATTCACCCCAGGTAGGTGCGTCCTCACTGCCTGTCCACCTCCTCCCTGTCCCTCCAGTGTCCCCCCTCCCCGCTTTGTCTGCATCTTCAGGTCTTTCCTGACTCAAATAATACCATAGGCCCACCTTTGTTTTTTTCCTGCCGCACTATTATACTCAGATTCCATTTTTTTCCCTTTAATTGCATTACGTACTTCTAAGAAAATATTTTCGAGTAAATGTAGTTTACAACTAAGTTATCACTGTGTGTGTGTGTGTGTGTGTGTGTATGTATATATTTAAATCTAGGGGATAGCCAATATATTTTATTAAGTAAATGGCCAAATATTTCACAAACATCCATTTTCTTAGGATTTTTCTTCTTTTTTTTTCTTTTTGTGTTTTTATCTTTTTTTAGGGCTGCACCCGCGGCACATTGAGGTTCCCAGGATAGGGGTCTAATCGGAGATGTAGCCACCGGCCTACGCCACGGCCACAGCAACGCCAGATCTGAGCCACGTCTGTGACCTACACCATAGCTCATGGCAATGTCGGATCCTTAACCCACTGAGCGAGGCCAGGGATCGAACCTGAAACCTCAGGGTTCCTAGTCGGATTCATTTACACTGCACCACAACGACGGAAACGCCAGGATTTTCTTCTTAATGCCTGTTTTCTACATTCATAATTTTAATGAAATATTAAACCCCAAACTGTCATGGTCTAACTGTAAAATCCAGCGGTATCTTGTAGGTTTTTCTCCCACTGACTTTCTTACCCACACATGACTACTGATCAATTGTTAAGTGAAAAGCTTGTCACCTTCCCTGGATCGTTCCATCACATTCTTGGTCCAACTCAGGCATTGGCAAACTTTTTCTATGAAGGGCCAGATAGTAAATTTTTTCAGTTTCGAGAACCATATGGTTACTGTCTTCAGGACTCAATTCTGCCCTTGTAGCCGGAAAGCAGCCAGAGACGATATGTAAACAAACTGGCATGGCTGTGCGCCCGTAAAGCTTTGTTTACACAAACTGGCACTGGCCTGCAGGCTGTAGTTTGCAGACCCCTGGTCTAACTCAATTCCAGCTCTTTCCTAGGAACCCAGCTGCCACATCCATTTTACCATTTGTGATAGACTGAACAAAGGCACCGCCAGAGATCACCACATGCTACTTTCTGGTTCCTACAAGTGTCACCTGAGATGATGAGAGACAGAGAGAGGGAGGGGGGAGAGAGCGAAGAATGAGAGAAAGAGGGGGAGAGAGCAAGAGAGACAGAGAGGAGAGAGAGGGAGAAGGAGGAGGGAGGGAGGGAGAAGGAGGGCGGAGAGAAAGAGAGAGAAGGAGGCAGAGAGGAATGTCTTTGCAGCGCTTTTAATTTGCAGATCTTGAGATGGTCAGATTATTCAGAATAATCCAGGGAGACCTCAAAGGTAGCCACCTTCATCCTTATAAGAGAGAGGCAGGGGGATGTTTGATAGTTAACACAAGATAGAGATTGGAGTCAGGAGACTACACAGCAAGAAATGCCAGCAGCCACCAGAAACAGACATGCCTGGGAAATATGCCAGGGCCTCCAGGGGGCAAGCGGCTCTGTCCACTCCTGGACAGTAGCCCCAAGGGCCCAGTTTGAACTTGCGGCTTCCAGAATACATTTTCTGCTTGTTTGAAGCCACTAACTTTTCGATAATTTGTTGGAGCTTCCACGAGAGAGGAGCAGCGCACCACTGCGTGGGCCTGACCTCACTTTTGAAACGTCCTCCTCCGAGGGGTCTGCCCTCAGGCTGTGCCCTCTGTGCTTTTCCTTGTCATTTTCCATGACCAGACTCTTGAACGTGCCCTCAAGTCTTTGTGGACTTCGGCTCCTGTCCTACATTTTTCTACCCTGCATCTCACCCTTGTTCTGTCACTTTAATGCCCTGAGGATATTCTGTCTGATACCCAGCATCCTAGGTCCTTGGCCAATTGGATGCCAACAAATGTTTTTTTCTTCACTTTGTTTCACCAATACTGTGTCCCCAGGTTTATTGTCTACTATGAACCTAATGTCTGCATTCCCCCACCCCCCGCAAAATTCATAAATCGAAACCCTAACCCCGATGGCATTAGAAAGAGGGGCCTTGGGAGTGATCAGGCCTACACCGCAGCCACAGCAATGTGGGATCCGAGCCACATCTGTAACCTACACCACAGCTCACAGCAATGCCAGATCCTTAACCCACTGAACGAGGCCAGGGATCAAACCTACATCCTCATGGATACTAGTCAGATTCATTTCCACTGAGCCATGAGGAGAACTCCAGGTCCCTTTCTTAAGTTGTTGTTTTTTTCTTTTTTTCTTTTCTATTTTTTAACCCTTAGGCTGGGTTTCTACAACTTATAATAGAAAGAAACCTAACCAAACACCTTCTAGAATTTCTTGTGTGGCACAGTGCATTAAGGATCCAGCATCGTCACTGCAGCAGCTCTGGTTGCTACTATTGTGCGGTTCAATCCCTCGCCTGGGAACTTCTGTATGCTGTGGCCAGGGCCGCCAAAATAAATAAATAAAATCTTCTAAATTTCTTTCTTTTTTTTTTTTTTTTTCAATCCAACATCCAGAGCTCCCAGGCAGAGTAGGGAAAGAATATAGAAAAAGGGACTAAATTGCAGCAGCACAGAGGTTGGAACACAGATTGTGTGGCTGAGCCTCTGCAGTGTATGTGCTGTCATGAAGAGTCTGCATCTATCTCTACATGGGAGCCACTGTCAGTAAATTAGAATTTTAAAGTAGTTTAAAATAATTTTGGAAGTAACCATTGTTAACTCAGCAAACAGTTTCAACAGAAAGGACAAACATGCTCAAAATGGGGATTTCTGTAAACCAGAACACCCAAGAACATCCAAATACCAACCCAGGAGGTCGTCTAAAGGAGAACAACTACCGAAGTCATGCATGTGGCTTCACAAGTGAGAGTAAAGGGAATCATTTTGCCATAAAAAAATTCCATCATCCAATATAATTGTAAGGAGACCTTGTATTCTTTTCACTATAAAAACTGATGAGTAAGACACAATGCTCATGAGATAAAGAGAAAGAGCTCTTCCCTTTTCTGCTTCGGTTGAGAGCCATTGATCATTCTGCAGGATTTAAGAACTGCTAATTTACACCTCCTGGCTGTTCAGGGCAATGTCGTACTAGATCTTTTCAAAATATTGGCCTAAAAATACTTAAATAGTGCTCATCACATTCCATTGATGTGTCCTTCTAGTGTAACGAGAATTATCTAAAGGCTTATGTACAATTATTTTCATATTCCACTTTGGGAGTTGGTATTTACCTCACTTGTTCTGTAGTTAATGGAGTCACCTTCCCTTATTCTTCCAGTATCCATAGCTTCTCAAAGATTATATAATCAATGGTCCAGGGACTCCTTTTTTAATTAATCAGAAATCTATCTATCTATCTATCTATCTATCTATCTATCTATCTATCTATCTATATCTTATCCATCTATCCATCCATCATCCATCCATCATCCATCCATCCATCCCTCTCTTCACTTGGAGTACCTGGATGCTACCTCATCTCCTTACTTGAGTTGTAGTTTTCTCTCATGAACATTCGCTCTGCTTTTTCCATTGTGAAGACTAGTCTTCTTGAAAGAGGCAGGGTTTGAGACACTCGTGTTTCTGTTTGTATGACTGATATGCACCCCAAGTCTAGAATCTCATTTTCTACTTTTCCAGAGTCAATACGGTTTTACCCCATTGATAGTCTTCTGTATGCTTTCTGAAACACTCTTTTATTTATTCATATTTTGTTAGTTAATTATTTTACATTAGTGTTTGCCCAAGTACAAGACACTAGTTCCCCAAGCAGTTACTAAGTTACCACAGAACAAGGTTTCCTGCATTTGATTTTTTTGCAACTATATTACACTTTTGAATCAAATTGAAGTATTTCTTAAAAATCTAGCTCACTGTAAGATTTAATTCATATTTCACTTATCCCTTTCCTTTGCACATGTTAGTTCTCCCAAATTTTATACATTGTATAAATTGTATCATCTCTCATTACAGCATAAATCATCTTTTTTTTCCATTGAAGCCAGTTGATTTACAATGTTATGTTAGTTTCCAGTGTACAGCAAAGTGATTCAGTGATATCTATCTACCTATGTATCTACTATAAGAATATATAGTATATTTTATAATATCTTTTCAGATTCTTTTCCATTATAGGTTATTATAAGATATTGAATATAGTTCCTATGCTATTCAGTAGGTCTTTGTTGTTTACCTATTTTATGTATAATAATGTGTAATTTTTAATCCCAAACTCCTCATTTTCCCCTCCAACCTTCCCCTTTGGTAATCATGAGATTGTTTTCTATGTCTGTGAGTCTGTTTCTTCCTTCCTTCTGTCCTTCCTTCGTCCCTCCCCTCCTTCCTTCCTTTCTGTCTTTCTGTCTTTCTGTCTTTTTAGGGCTGCACCTGCAGCACATGGAGGTTCCTAGGCTAGGGATCAAATCGGAGCTGTAGTCACTGGCCTACACCACAGCCACAGCAACACCAGATCCAAGCTGCGTCTGTGACCTACACCACAGCACAAGGCAACACAAGGCCCTTAACCCACTGAGTGAGGCCAGGGATTGAACCTGCGTCCTTGTGGATACTAGTCAGGTTAGGTACTGCTGAGCCACAATGAGAGCTCCCAAAATACACCGTTTTCATATTCTCTAACTCATCTGTGTCATGCTCTGCAGTGGTGTGTTCTGCACTCTCTCTGTCTGTGCTCGTCACACAGGAGTGTAAGCAAGAGCCTGGGCCAGCCTTGAACACTTGCGAATGTCTGTGCCTTTGGTCCCCAAAGTGATCTCTTCTTAGCACAGCCCCCCTGAGACCACCCACCTCCGCCTTCTTGTTTGCTTTCCAGGCAAACTGCTTGCCGTGTGGACCCACGTCTGGGCTTGGGAAGAAGATCTTCTGGTATCAACCTCTTACTCTTTGTGGGAATGAAGGCAGATTACTCAATGTTTCTGTCCCTCAGTTTTCTTGTCTTTAATTGTGGGTGTAATAATAGTCGTTGTGACAATGAATTGAGGTAATGCATGTAAAATGCTTAGGCCAGGATGTGGCAGGTGCTTACACTCTGTAGGTTTTAGCTGTTGTTACAGTAGAATTGAAGAATCTCAGGTGTGAAAGATGCTAGATTCAGCCTTGCAGCGTTCGAATCTCCTGTAGTCTTCCTGTTAAATATTTATGCAACTTCCTGAATGCGTGAAGTGAAAGGGGACTCAATGCTTTCGCAGGGCATTCATTCTGTCACTGGAAAATTCTGGATATCATCATGTTCTCCTTCGTCTTCAGTAAATACTCAGCTCCCTGAAACATCTGCATCATCATTCCTATAAAGGCTTCCTGGGGCCATTCAGTATAGTCTAATTCCTCTTCTATCTCAGAGCCTTTCAAACATGGCCGGGAAACCTCGTTCTCTCACATATTATTGTCCTATGAGCCAAACAGCCTCTCTAAGTGTTCCTTCTGCCATCTGACCACCTGGCCGTGGAAAGGCATAGAAACTGTCATTGCTCTAGCAAGATCCCATTATCCCAACAACACCTGGATTAGGAACAGCTCTTTATGCTGCTTGAAATCCGAGAGCAGGAAAATTCTTTTTTAGCTCTTTGGAAATCACGGTCCACATGCGAGAATGGTAATTCTCTTTTTGTCCAATGTTGTGTAGGAATGAGGTACTTTACATTGGAGAATTTTCTAAATAATATTAACCCCTTCAATGCCACCATTTCTGTGGATAACCATTCATTTAGCGAGCATGATCTGAAATCTACGGTAGGTGTCGTCAGTGCATATAAAGTTAGAGGGTGCCTGGTCCTTACCACCTGGCAATTTAAAAATATGGAGGTCAGAGGTGATGCCTGCCTACAGATCATTGTAGAGCTTGGCCATAGCGATCCAGGGCAGCTGGAACAACCCAGAGATTGCCCCACTCTTTACAGGAGTAAAGACCACGTAGGGCAGACATGAACTTCATGGTCAAGGATGAAGAGCAAATGGCCCTCCAGGATGGCTAGAGGTGTAGCAGGTGGAAATGTGAAGTGTAGCATTACAGACAAAATATCATGGAAGGGGCAGAGGATGGGGTGTGTACAAGAAACGAGGGATCTTAAAGTCAAGTCAGGATCCAGTGGGTAGAACATTTGCACTGAGTAATGAGGAGGAACGTGTCCCTGTTACAGCCCAGGCCCTGTCTGTCCTGGGTGTGTGGGGTTGAATAGGAGCAACCTGGTTCCAGGCCTGTGGTGCCTCTGGGTTATTAGGACAGAGAAGAACAAAAGCAATATTGCAAAATTAGTTGCGATCCTGATTTACAATGGAGGAAAAGTATAAGCCACTGTGAGAACGTATAACAAGTCCCGGGGTTGGGGAAGGCTTCCTGGGCTCACCATCTAACTTGGAGCAGGAGAGGGAGAGAGCTGGGTCTATAGCAAGATAGAAAGAGGAAACTTTGTACACACTGGGAATTTCAGGGTAACAGGCCTGAGGCAGGATGGAGCGGATCTTGTTGGAGGAACCGGGGTGGTTGGAGTTGAGAGTGAAGAGGAGGAAAGCTGGGGCTGGGGTGACAGGGGTCAGATTTTGGATATTAATCCTAGCAACAAAGAGTACAGGATCTGAGTAGGGGCCATCAGGATCCAAGTTGCATTTTTTTTTTGTCTTTTTAGGGCTGCGCCCATGGCATATGGAAATTCCTGGGGGGGGGGAGTTGAATCAGAGCTGTAGCCACCAGCCTATGCCACAGCCATAGCAACGAGGGATCTGAACTGCATCTGTAACCTACACTACGGCTCAGGACAATGCTGGATCCTTTAACCGACTGAGAGAGGCCAGGAATCCAACCATCATCCTGCATGCTGGTTGGATACTAGTCAGAGGAGTTACTGCTGAGCCACAGTGGGAACTCCCAATTTTCATTTTTTGGAATGTTGTATTGGGCTTAAACTGGAGCATCAGTGTAGATGCGCTTCCCTGGCAAATGAGTGTTGCACCAAGAAAAGAGAGCCTAACACCGAACCCTTAAATCTCTTCAAAATTTAAGCCAGAGAGTAGAAGAGGAGCCAATTATGGAGATACGGAAAGACTGGGACACGAGGGGACAAAGTTAAGACATCTCTTTGGCATCTTCTTCCAACTCACACACAACTTTCCTGACAATGATCTTTTAGGTCTGTGAAGTTAAACATCACCTGCCATCTTCTTCTTCTTTTTTTTTTTTTTTTGGGGTTTTAGGGCCAAACCCATGGCATATGGAGATTCCCAGGCTAGGAGTCAAATCAGAACTGTACCCCCTGGCCTACACCACAGGCACAACAACGCTGGATCCTTAACCCACTGATGGAGGCCAGGGGAAGCTGCTGGGGTGGGAGGACCACCCTTGGAGAGAGCGTCTACTCTAGAATTCAGAAAGGGTTGGCCATGATGTTTCTCGAGGAAGCTACAGCCTCCCAAGAGAACACTGGGAAACAGGGCACACATCCCTACATCCGCTTCCAGAAATCTGGGGTTTTTCTTGGCGCTTCTTTTATCCTGATGCTTTCTGCCGTGGGGAAAATGCTCCAGGGATAAAGCGCTGGTCCCTTTTCTAAGTCCAGGCAGTTGACCTGGGTCACATCCAATCTTTATTTCAATGTTTTTTAAAAAAATAAATATTGACAGTTTCTATCCTGCAAAGTATACATGCAGAGGTTTGATCCCCTTTGCTGTGATCTTTAAAGAAGTTTAGATGGCAGCTGACGTCTTTCAGTCGTTTCTATGGTTGTGCCTGATTCTAATGTGAAGGTTTTATGTAAATGACTGACTATTCAAAAACTACACTATACCTGAATGGAAAAACACAATTTATTACTGCAAAGTACATATAATTTAAGTTTGGTCAGGGAAGAATTCCATAAAGAATGTGTTTTAATAAATTAGGAAGTGATGTTTTTGAAAGTTTTTTTTTTTTGGTGTTCAGTACTATATTTTATTTTATTTTATTTTATTTTTTTACAAAACAAAATACATATATTTAAACACAATTGCATTCACACAGATTATTATATCATGGATCTTAAGAAACAGATTAAATGACTCCCTCTGGAGAAGTGGAATGGAAAATTTGCTGAGACAAATAGGAAATTTATTCTATACTTTATCCCATTTTGTATGGCTTTCATCTTTACTATTTAGTATTATCTATTACATTTCAACTTTTCTTTAAAAATTAGCATTATATTAAAATTGTGTATCTTATGCAACTAAAATTTATAAAGAAGAAAGCCTTATATACCATTAACTATTTTATATAGCATAATAGATAGAGTAACTTAACTGGTAAGAATAACAAAAAAATACACCCTCTGAAAATAAGTAAAATATGAAATGCATAAATTGGTTAAAAAACAGTGTAACTATATAAATACGTCCTCACAATTTGTTACATCTTACTGATTCTTCAATAAAGGCGTTACACCATTCTAGGTGATGTGATAAACAAGACATTATAGACTTTACATTGTACCATGGAGAGAAATGGTTATTAATAATGCAATTGTAGAACAAAAATATGGAACGCTTCACGAATTTGCGTGTCATCCTTGCGCAGGGGCCATGCTAATCTTCTCTGTATCGTTCCAATTTTAGTATATGTGCTGCCAAAGCAAGCACTGAAAGTGTTTTTGTAAATTTTAAACACAAACCCTGTGATTCATTTATAACGTGGGGAAAGCTTTTGCTAAGGTGAAAGTGCGGCTCATTCTTTGCCCAAGCTTTCCCAAATGCCACAGCGTGGGAGGACGCATCAGTCAAGTTCAGCTGTAATACAAGGCGAGTTGGATACATATGGATACATATGCGTTTGGGTGGAGAGGCATAATTTTCATGAGGGTGGTTCTACTTCATCAGAGTAAGTCCCACCCGGATGATTCATCCTACCCTAAAATGCCAGGTGATTTCTGCACCCTTTGGTTTAGCCAGATGATATTTTTAAACCGATGGTCTCACCTCCCCTCTTGGTCCACGTAAGCATACTCACCTCCACCCAGGTTGGAGGCGAGGTCTGGGGGATGAGAGGGGCCCAGGCAACTCATTAGGTAGCATTTTCTGCTCCACGATAGCATTTTCTTTGTGAGAATATTAATCTATTCTTCACCATTAAGACACAATGTTCTTTATTTTTATAATAGATTTTGCTCCTCATTATAAAGTCATACATATTCATCATAGTAAGTTTCGGAAACACAAGAATGAGAAAGAAGGGGAAAGCTACCTTTAAGTCTATCTCGGAGAAATACTGCTGGCCTATTCATTTTTATTCTTTTATTCTTGCATTTTTCTTTTTCTTTTTTTTTTTTTTGACATGTAAAAGTTCTTCGCTGATTAAGCCCCTCATGAAAATTTTGCACAATCACCACAGACACAGTCACTGCAGAATCTTTACTCCTTCTTTTTGCCAGCACCAACATTGGCCTTTGCAGTTCCCCTGGCTTTCTTCGTCCTGTTCTTGCGTTCTTTTCTCTGTTTTCTTGAGGTCTTTCTCTTCTCATACAAGCCGTGTCTCGCAAGGCTGTGTTTGGGCTCATTTTTCTTCGCGTAATCCAAGGAATCATAAATCAGGCCAAAGCCGGTTGCCTTGCCACCACAAAAATGGGTTCTGAATCCAAAGACAAAGATGACGTCTGGTGTAGTCTTGCACATTTTGGCTAGTTTTTCCCGAGTTTTTGTCTTTGGTGCCGCTGCCTTCCCAGGGTGAAGAACGTCAATGACCAATTTGTTTCTGCTCAAGTGGCCGGTTGGTCGTGAACTTCCTGCTCCCAGTCGTTGCTGCGTCATTCATGGGAGCAGCTCGTCTTCCTATTGTAGTTTTCTTGTGCTATAAAGATGTCTTTCAATTTTTTTTAAAGTGATAACTTACATAATTAGGTGATCTACTTTTTTTTAAGACTAATGTATCATAAATGTTTCCCCAACCCACTAAAGGTTGTCCTACACAGTATTCATCTCTGCATGGAATTCTATTTTAATCAACATTTTATCTTATCGAAAGAGAACAATGAACTAGAACTTTCTTGTTTAAGTTACTCATTGGGAAACACCCTCTGGGTAATTCATGATTTGCAGCACAAGACATGTGATAAACTAATGACCACATTAGAATTTTTAGATAATTTTTCTATGGCCAGTCTCTGTGACATCCACTAAATTATTTTATAGTAGTGACTTCCTACATAGAGAGTAGCTGTGAAAATTAGCACCCAATACTTGAATTTGGAATTAGGATCCTGAAATTTGCAGAAAGTTTGAGATGTCTGACTTTCTCAATATTTGCACCCTTTAAATCATTGCAGTATATTGGGATAAAAACAATCTTAAAGAGTCTTGGCTCACCCAGTTCACCCGAATCTGTTCATTTTAACACGTATGTTTTAGTTTGAAGCATCAGTGAACCTGAATCTGCACAAATTACGTCTCTGGTGTTTTAACATCTTTGAAGGTCCTCCACTTGCCTTTGCAGGTCGCTGGCTGTGTTTGACAACCCTCCTGACCCTGGGTTCATTGTAGCTCCCAGGCAACGTAAATCCCTTCTTCTGCGTTCTGGTTTACACCCCCCCCCCATTTTAATGTAGAGGAAGGGCAGCTGGTCCCTAATTCTCACTTTCAAAGATGCCTTTCAACTTGTTGATGAGTATAAATTGCCGAGTAGAATAGACATCCAGTTGGGTTTCCGTGCATTCCAGCTGAGATGACTGTCAACACCTCAGACACGTGATACCTTGGGTGTCAATATCATTTCATTTAATATTTATTCTCCCCCACCGAGTGTATGGCACTCTAAACAAAGTGTTTACCATGAAAGTGATCTTCAGATCCAGTGAGGCCCGTGTCACTTAACACGCTACTTAAGTCTTAATTGTAGAGTATTTGACACCACCGAAAGTGATAAAATGAAAAACCATTTAGAAGTGACTACCTCCCTGTTGGTGTTTACTCAGCCAGCGAGGACTAATTGTGTTGACAACCCCTGGCTTCTACTTCATTGGGTAATTCTGTGATCATTTGAAAAGTTAATGATAGCTTCCATCAAGCCATCATTTCTCCTTCCATCTTTTTAGGTGAGATGGTGTGTACTCTATCTTTTTTTGAATGACTTGACCTTATTGGACAGAACTGTTTTTAGCTGACTTTTTAGCTGAGGTAGATTTTTTTTTTTTTTTTTTACCTCCCAGAGGGGAAATCCTTTGTCTAGAACACAGGCAAAGATTTCCCCCAAACTCTCCCAACACCGTTAGCTACCCTCATTGAAGCACATGGAGCGTAATTAACATTTCCATTCTTGGCGTCTCACTGCATTTCTTCACTTCAACCATCCAGTTGTTGGGTTTAGAATGGCTTTTTGTAAGTGGGAAATAACTGCTTGTTCTTATTTTGGAAATTGAGTCCTTTCCTCCTGTTCCTGTGTCTTCCCTCCCTGTTTATGCTGTTAATAAATAAATGGATGATCATGGACATCTGAGTCGCTCTAGGTGCCAGGAAGAGTTATAAACGTTTATATAGGTAAGCTCAGCTCATTTAACTCCCCCTCCCTAAACCCTGTGAAATGGAAACTGTTCTTATCTTCTCTTGATAGATGAGGATAGTCTTAATTAGAATAAATAACTTGTCCGAAGTTATACACCCAGCTGTCCACCTTGCATTACTGTCTTAAAACATGGATATTCTTGGAAAGAAAACTCTTCAGGGGAGTTTAGAAAAGTCAAGGCTTACACAAAGTGATTAGGAGAATAATCAAGAGAGAGACCACCTCCCCCACCTCCAAAAAGATTTTCCTGGGCTGGGTAGACTGTCCTAAGGGGAAGAGCATGGGATCAAAGCAGGATGGTCTGTGCCTTCCAGCCCGTGGGGCTCCAGGGAGGCGCAAGGCCCCGGGAGACAGGAACAAAGAGATGAAACAGAGATCCCAGGGCCCCACGGCTTAGAAGTAGCAGAAGCTTCTCTGGGTCAGAAGCACAGGAAGGAGCTGAAGAGCTGACCCTGTCCATAGCCCGAGGTAGTGAATAGCCTGTGATCAGAGACCCGAGAACATCTCAGCAGAAAAGGGCCTGAGAGATCCATCAGCCCTTCCCCGGCTCCCCGCTACAGAGGCCCCCAAAACTGAGGCCCCAACTCCTGAATCATAAAATCAACTAGGGTTAAGGTTCTGCCACTCTGGTGGAACTCTGGCTTAAACTAAGGAATAGGGGAGTCACTGGGACATGTAGATAGGTGTGTGTCCTGCTGGGGAGCTGACCTGCATGTATCTGATCCATTTGTTTAAAGTGGTCCCACTGCTGTGGTAACAGCAATAATGTAATAAGCAATAAGCAATAATAATAACAAAGCCTTAGATTAAATTTGCAGTAAGCAGACCTACTTGACTTTGTCTGTAAGGGAGGAAACAGTTTCCCAGGACCCTCTTGGGGTCCTTGGCTTGGTCTGAAGTCAGACTGACAAAGACAGATTAACAGTAGGAAAGCATGCATATGTATTTACTGTAAATTATATGTGATACAGGAGCCTCCATAACGAAATGAAGACACAAAGAAAGGATTAAGTATGCGTGTTTTTTATGCTAGATTTGATGAAGAGTGGAGAATTTTGGCGAGATGGGTTAGGATAAGGAGTACTAGGCAGGTGTGGTAAACAGGACAGAACAGGTCTATCCATAGGGATTCTTCTCTGCATCCCTCCATCCTGGAGACAGGACACATCTTTCCTCTGGGTGTAGGGAGGGCACCTGTCACAAGGATCTTATCTTAGGACTTGTTTCAGAGGAGAGGGATGGGGGTGGGGGTGGGGAGTCAGGTTCTCAGATTCCTTCAGCTTAAAAGGGGTATGTCAAAGTAGCATCCTTGAGGGTAGTATGTTCTGAACCCTCTCACTTCTCTTCCATAATAACTGCCCGATAATTTTATGATAGGCTAACTGATTTTTCAAACTATCCTGTGTATAAAATTGATTGCTAATCAGAGATATCAATGGTGGGCCCGGTTCAGCGGATCTGAGTACTAACATTTGAAAGCCACCCTAAAAAATCGTATCACACCACAAAGAGTTGAAATGTGTCATTTAAATTAAGCTCAATACCCATTCCTCTATTCATGGATGTTTAAGATGGGTAGAAAAGATGTGATACATATACACAATGGAATAGGACTCAACCATTAAAAAGAATGAAATAATACCATTTGCAGCAACATAGATGGACCTAGAGATGATTATACTAAGTGAAGTTAGTCAGATAGAGAAAGACAAACATCTCATGATATTATCTACATTTCGAATAAAAAAAAAGGGTGCAAATAAAAGTATTTTCAGAACAGAAACAGACTCACAGACTTTGAAAACAAACTTATGGTCACCAAAGAGGACAGGGGTTGGGGAGGGATGGGCAGGGGGTTTGGGACTGGCACACGCTCGCTGAGGTCTATGGAACGACTGGCCAACGGGGACCTGCTGTACAGCACAGGGAACTCTACCCAGTCTTCTGCGATCATCTCTGTGAGAAGAGAATCTGAAAAAGACTGGATATGTGTACCTGGATAACTGAATCACTTTGTTGTGCAGCAGAAATCATCACAACATTGTAAATCAACTCTACTTCAATAAACTTTTAAAAATGAAAAAAAAATAATAAAGGTCAATAGACAAATCTAGGCTTCCACAAGCCAGAATAGAGGCTTCCCTGGGTGCGGGAAGGGCTGGTGACCAGAAGGGAGGCTGAGAGGGTGCCTGGAACAGTGATTCTCATGGGTTGAATTGTGCCCCCCCTACCCCCTAAAGTCATGTTGAGGTCCTACCTCCAGAACCTGTGAAGACAAATGCAACCTAATTTGGAAACTGGGTCTTTGCAGATATCAGGTCATGGCCCACGGTTAGAGAGACACAGAGGGGAGGCCAGTGAAGACGGAGGAGGAGCCTGGGGGGACGTGTCCACACACCGAGGCCCCCGGGGGATGGCCAGCTGTCACCAGGAGTGAGGGGAGGGCCCCATACAGGTGTTCCCTCCCTGCCTTGGCAAGGCGTCAACCCTGCCAGCCCCTGGGTCTCTGAGTCCTGGCCTTGGAACCGTGAGAAAACAAATCTGCTCCTTGGAGGCCCCAGGCTGTGGCCCTTGGTTTCTGCAGCCCTAGGAGGCTGAGCTGCTGGTCCTGTTGTGAGCCGAGTCTGAGTGCTGGTTGTTCAGGAGTTTTTACCTTGTGGCAGTTTCGCTGTGCCATCGTGAACTGCACACTTCTCCCTCGTGTGCAGTACTCCAGGAAAAAGGGCAAAAAACGCACACCACAAAGCACGATGCTCGGGTGAAGGCGGGGCAAAGCCCTTTCGCGTGCTCAGTGGCAGAAAGGCTTTCACTCCCTGTGGCCCCTTCCTTGATGTGCTTCAGAAGGAACCATGGGGAAATGATGGCAGAAAATGGTCACAACAGAAGCGTGCAGAGAGAGTGAGTCTAACTGGGAGGGTTCATGTAGAAAGACCCCTTGTTAGAGGGTAAATAAAAGGAAACAATAGTTTGCAAATTTAAAGGAAATTTGATTTCTCTCTTCAGAGCTTATCTGCCCACAGGAGCCTGCTGTTAAGTCAGGTGTACTTACAGCTAGTTCTCAGCCAGACCCCCTGTTAACGAGGCTCCTGCACTTCTATCAGCGCTGGATTTGTTTCCTAATAGATGCCCCTTGGTTTGTGGAGGACGGGACACTTCCACAGAGAAGAGAGAGGGGGAGTGGCGGGCCAGGGAAAGTGTCTGAGCCGCAGGGAGCCTCTTGGGTCTGGAGACACTGGGTAACTTTTCTTAGAACCGTCCCTGGTATTAGCTTCTAACCCATTAAACTCGCTTGTGGGAGAGCTTTAGTCAATGAAGCAGGATGTGGCCTTTTCTTGGCCTCTCCATTTCCAATTCCAGCCAAATGAATGAAACACAAAAAGTTCACAGGAGAAACGGCTGGGGAGGCAGTGTTGGGAGCTGGTGTCGGAAAGAGCTTTTAACTTGTCTTAACATTACTGTCCTTTTCCATTTCAACTTTTATCTGCCCATTAACTCCTTAAAGTTTGCTCATCCATCCATCAAAAAGGAAAAAAAAAAAAGCAAATGATGTGTGAAAAGATCTTCTAGGTGTTGCTAGGTCTAGAATGTCGTCTTCTAAATTTGTCTAAACACAATTCACCTCTCAGCAGGATATATGGGCTTCTTTTTAGGAACGGTTAATTGTCATTTGTGATTTTTAAAAGCACTTATCTTTGAAATGCCTTTAGAAGTATTTCAGATCATTCCTGTTTCTGACAAAAGGAAGAGGTAACTGCCAGAAATGTTACAGGGTCAGTTTTTACAGATGATGAAGCATGTTTAAGATCATATTTTGTTTTGTTTTGTTTTGTTTTGTTTTTAGCAATTTACATGGTAAAGATGCCACAAATCATGAAAAATCACTCATCCAATTTCACAGAGCTTTTCTATGGAAAAATTCAAGTTAATTACCCTGTATGTGGCCTAAAAACAAAATACTTAATTAAGGACTGGGAGCTTTGCTTATAAAATAATGCAAGTTTACTGGTCATAGGAAAATATATCTATTTACTAAACTTACATATCAGGACCTTTCTCAGATCTTTAGGAACTTAATTCTGTTACCTTCCAAAAACAAAGTGAATTCTTTACAGGGAAATGGGTTATACTGATTAGGCAGATTTTCTTCGATTTGACTAATAGGATCAAAGTGGGGGAAAGTGTGAGTGAGCGTTCAAAGAGAGCCAGCACTCAGTCCTGATCAAAGATGTGATTTACTCACTCAGTCAACGAGGATATTCACAGGAGACATAAAGACATAAAGGGTCAGGTCTCCACACCAAAAACTTTACAGTTTTGTAGGAGATAGGAACACGACGTTAAGACAACTTAGAGGCACTTCAAGACAGAATGTGAAACTGCATTCTGTAAATATTAATTGCTGGTGCAGTGGGGGAAGAAATACAGTCTCCAGACCCCTGAGACAGGTGCACGTACTCCGTCCCTGCAGAGAGATGCCAGCGTTCTCCAGGTGGGCCCTCACTCTTCGCCCCCAGCTCTTCTCACCGCCTGAGATCAGTGTAACCGGCATAGAGCAGTAAGATTGGACGGCTGGATAATCTCTTTACATCTTGTGTCAACTTTTAGCGCTACTGTTGAGATTCTCTTTTGGAGACCAAGAACATAGTCCAGTGTTGAAACAGAAGAAGCGTTGTTAGCTCACGTAACTTGAGGACAGCTTGAGATTTTAGAACAATGCTCATCATTTATTTATTTTTAAACACAGATCCTCTGTTTCAGTATTGATAAAGGACAGGTCAGGGCAACAGCCACCGTTTACATGACCGGCTGGAAAGGGACAAGACTGCGGATCTAAATTCGACTTTCAACACAAGCCCTCAGTTGCTTGTGTTCATCGCAGCCAAGCTCTGTGCTGACTGTGGGGACCACAGGGGACAAAAAGCCTGGGTGCTTGATCTGTCAATGAAATCTAGCGTCTCCCGTGTGTATTTTGACGTCCCCATGTTCTCTAATAATTACCGCCTATGCCTCGCTCAGTGACTGAACCGCAGTCTCCCTCACAGCAGAGCAGGTGACGTTGCTTAAATGAATGTGTGACTATGGGAACAGTCACAGCTTCCCGCAGGAGATGAGAACAGATACACCGGTGACAGAGCCAGACTAAATACGCTAATGGGCATACAGCAACATGTCCCTGGGGTCCAGAGATAGAGTAACTAATTCTGACTCCAGGTGAGGGCTGGATGTGGAGAAGAAGTATAAGTGGAAATAAAAAATCCCTTTTATGTAAAAAAGTGTGGCCAGCAGATCCCTCCTCGCCTAAGTAATTACTTCAGAAACTCTTGGAACACCCACATCCCAGCTGCCCACACATTCCCTGCTGTCCTATCAAGTAAGAAAAGTTAACTGCATTCCCGGTGAGGCAACGGCAGGACACTCTGGACACTGTGTTCCTGAGTTTACAGAGGGCATGATTCTCATGTGCCCCACAGGGTCTCTTCCGCTGGCTTGTGATGTCAGCATCCTTTCCTAGGAACAGGCGTGACATCCCCTTAGGGAAGTCCCTCCTCTGGGTTGTACGCTGAGATCTTGCTCCATGAGGACTCCAGAGTTATATTCCTTTCCTGCCAACCTGCACGTGCTTATCTGTCGAGCTCACCTGGAGAGCACGTGGAGCTTGGGTTTGAGAGGAAAAGTGGAGGGAGACGCCAGGGTCCAGTAGGAGCTTGAGGTTGCTAAGGCAGGAAAGTGGTCCAGGTGGGACAAGGGCATACCCGGAAGGGGGAAGCAGAGCAAGCCTCCCTTGTTTCAGATGTTGTCTGCAGCACAGCCATGTCAGAGTTTGAAGATCCTGATCTCAGTCCACGAACTCTGACTCCAGGCCAGCAGACTTTGTGTGTGTGCGTGTTTAAATTGTTCAAAGACTCCTTTTCCTCTTAATCTACTAATTCCTGGGAAATAGGTCAGCTCAGAATAGCTGACAACACGATCTACCGTAGATAAGAGCCCTTTTGGGAAAAAAAAAAGGTTGAAATATTATTTTGTGTCTCCTCTTTCCTCACTGTTTCCTGCAGGTGGCCTTGGCTTAGGGAGATTTTACCGGAGGAATTTCTGCCAGGCTGGAAAGTCGAAGCTTCTTCCCCTGGAGGATGAGTCTCTTGCTGAAGAGAAAGCTCACCCAGGAGGATGCATCTGCTGTGCTGCAGGATGCAGGCTGACTGCCCAGGTAGGAAAGAGTGGGTTCAGGACTAGAAGGGGAAAGAGGTCTCGTGTCTTTCCCCCGCTAGGAGTCTGAGCTCTGATGGAGCCTGGCTCTAGGGAAGGAGCAGAGCTTCTGAGGCTGACAAGACCACGTGGGAACCAGGGTGGCTGCTTCTGGAAGGAAGCCCACAGGCTCTAGGGATGAGGAATGTTCCAGTACCATCTGAGACTGCATCTCCCACCATAACGCTGGAACCAGGAGGCAGGGAGAGCCTGAGCCGGCTGGTTACAGAAAATAACATCTCTGCCCACTTCATTGTGTGGCTAAAAGGCATTCCTTCTACAATACTTGCATTTATTGTTTTATATAAAACACACAAAGTTCAATCAATCAATTTCCAATTTACCCAATTTATCAAAATAAACATGCTTAGGAACCGATTTTAACTGAAGCCCTATTATCACGGGAAGTGGAAAAATATACATAGGCACCCCATAGGAGTCCTTTCATTATTGAATGTATTTTATATTTAACAATATTAATTTATAATTCACAACAGGACAAGAAGGGGAAGAAACCAAAACATTTTTTAGTGCAGAAAGTCATAGTTTTAAAATGTAAGAATCTTGGAGTTCCTGTGTGGCTTCGTAGGTTAAAGACCCTCTGTGGTCGGTGATGAAGCTCAGGTCACTGCTGTAGTGCGGGTTCAATTCCCGGCCCGCGAACGTCCGCATGCCATGGGCAAGGCCAAAAAATAAATTAAAAAAATAAAGTGTAAGAAGCTTTTGAAAATCATCTAGCAATCTATTTTATATTTTGATAATAGCCTTTAATGACAAGACCATGGTACGTAGAAGGATTTCTTTAAGTATTTTTGTTGAGTGGCTGATCCACTTCCTGAAGGGACATTCCAAACACTCTCCAAGGTCGTTAGTGAGGTGTACTGTGGCACAAATTTTGAAGAGTGGTTTGGCAGCATTTACAAACATCTTAAAATTATTCATATCTTCTGACTCAGAAACTCCATTTCTAAATATTTATGCTAAGGAAATCATTGCAGACATATGCAACAATTAATAGAAAGAATGCTTGGCTCAGCGAGGTTTTTAAAAACAATGTTAAAAAAACTGTAAGGAATGTTAATGTCTCAAAATAATGCATGAGCCAAATAAGAATGATCCCTCAAATAATGAAATGCGATGCAGCAATTATACATTATATATATATATATTAATTGTATATTCTTTGTATATTTTCAAAATAAATTTATGTATTCAGATTTATAGAGCATCCTTCCCTACTGGAAATATCTCAGTTGTTGTATATGTTTATGTGATTTTGATTTTCTTCTTTTTAATTTACCCGTATCTTCTTAATTTTCTACAATGACCTATCATTACTCTTAAATTGAGGACAAAATCTCAATACAATTACCTAAGACCATGCATTTTAAAAGGAAAAGGATATGAATATAGATCATTGCATTTTTTCTATTCCATAAAAAGAAAAATATTTTTAAAAAATAATGATTTTCTCATATCAACCCAAGTTGTTTTTCTTGCTTGAGGTTTAATAACAGACTTTAGTTGCAGTAAATTTTTTTGTTTTTTAGTTTCAAATAGATTTTATGTTTTAGAAATATTTTAGACATGTGGAAAAATTAAGAAGATAGTTCAGCCAGCTCCCGAAAGTCCTCTGGCCTTTCCCCCTATTGTTAACAGCTTACCTTTGTTACAATCATGAACCACATTATTTTACTAAAAGTCCATAGGTAATTTAGGGTCCTGAGTTTTCACCTGGGGTCCCTTTTCCGTCCTGGAATCTCATGGGGACACCCCTGTCGTGAGCTGTCAGGACTCAGTCTCCTGGTGTGAAAGCCTCTCCACCTGTTCTAGTTTTGATGCCCTAGACAGTTTTGAGGAGGACAGGCTAGGAAGCTGGCAAGCGGCTTCTTTATTAGAATTTGATGTTTTCCCGTCATTAGGCTAAGATTTCAATAATACAGTTAAAATATCTTTTTCCAGAGTTCCCGTTGTGGCTCCGTGGTAAAGAACCTGACCAGTATCTATGAGGACTTGGGTTCGATCCCTGGCCCTGCTCAGTGGGTTAAGGATCTGGCGTTGCTGTGAGCGGTGGTGTAGGTCACAGATGTGGCTTGGATCCTGAGTTGCTGTGGCTGTGGTGTAGGCTGGTGGCTACAGCTCTGATTTGACCCCTGACCTGGGAACTTCCATATGTCACAGGTGTGGCCCTAAACTCCCCCCCCAAAAAAAGAAAAAAAAATGTCCTCCAGCTTCTGCTTCAAAAAGATAATTCATACTCTCAAACATCACAAAATCCCCAGGTCTACACCCTGGGCAATGTTTTGGGTTTTCTTACTCCTTGACAAATATGCAAAAGGACACCAAATACCCAGGCTGGAGGCCTCATCCTTATAACCTAACCCCTCAGTGCAAATAAAATCCCCTTTGCTGGAAGGCACATCACTGGAGGAGCCTTCTCTCTGGCCTCCTGGCTTAAAGGACACTCAGCAGCTCTCTTTCCAGCTCCTCCAAGGTTTGGATTTCAACGAGGTTGTGGAACTTGGGGGTTAGGCATGTGTTTTCGTGTCCTGTTTCTGTTTCAGTTAACCTCCCAGCTTTCAGATTTGAAGGTGGAATTTCAGGCTTGAATGTAAGGTAAACACTTGGAGACAAACACCTAATTAAAATTATTTTTTTCTTCCTTAATATTGTAACTTGTAAAAAGAAGCGGCAGCTTTTGTTTTTTGTCTTTTAAATAGGAAACATGACCACGTGATGAGGAAGGATACTTTACAAAAAAGTTGTCCAGCTCACAGGAGCCTGGCCTTTGGGTGCGCTCTCAGGGGGAGAGGGAATTCCTTGGTTTGCTCCACAGGTGTCTTATGTCCTTGACCTCCTAGCAGGGATCCATGGCAATAGGGTTTTTGTTTGTTTGTTTGTTTGTTTTTTGCTTTTTTAGGGCCACACTTGCGGCATATGAAGTTCCCAGGCTGGGTGTCGAATTGGAGCTGCAGCTGCCGGCCTACATTACACCCACCCACAGCACCACCAGATCCAAGGCATGTCTGCGACCTGCACCACAGCTCATGGCAATCCCAGATCTTTAACCCACTGAGTGGGCCCAGACATCAAACCCGAGTCCTCATGGATACGAGTCAGGTTCATAACCTCTTGAGCCGCAATGGGAAATCCGTCCCCCCCTTATTTTTTGGCAGTGTCTAGGGCATGTGGAAGTTCCCAGACAAGGGATCGGACCTGCACCACAGCAGTGACTATGCCAGATCCTTAGCCTGCTGAGCCACCAGAGAACTCCTAGAATAACTGTTTAGTTAGAAGACCAAAACAAAACAAAATAAAACAAAAACAATTTCACCATTTAAACTAGACATCATTACATTCTTTCAAGTATCTTTGTCACCATCTGGAAGGCTCTGAGGCATACTTCAGTCTCAGAGGCAGACAAGTGGGAAGAAAGCCTGGAATGGAGAGAAAACTGATAGAGATGGCTTCGAAAGGAGGGTGTTCACAACAGAATTTACATTACAAGGGGTATGGGACTAAGAACGTCCTCATTCAAAAGATGGTTTTAGGGGACCAGAGCCTGAACTCTGGGGATGTGATGGGGGGTGGAGAATGCCCCGTAAGGGATGGGACTGGCATGGACGCACCACCATATAGAAAATAGAGAATCGGGGGCCTGCTGTGTAGCGCAGGGAACTCAACGTTCTATTCCGTAATGACTTTTAAGAGAAAAGAATCTGAAAAAAAATAGATATGTGTGTATATATAATTGAATCACTTTGCTGTGCCCTTGAAACTAACATAACACTGTAAATCAACTACACTTCAATTAAAAAATATTTTTTTTAAAAAGGAACCAGATAACTTCCCATTCCACACCTGTGATGTGCATTTCCTAACCCTGAATTTTCTCAGCTGCAAAACGAGGGGAATGCTAGCTACCTTTTCCTTACCTTACTCTGTGCCTGGCACTGTTCCAAGTGCCTATATCTAGTAATTCCTTCGTGCTCCAAAGAAACCTCTGTGAGGTCAGCACTGCTTTTATCCTCTTTTGACAGGTGAGGAACTGGAGGCGTATGGAGGCAATTAACTTATGTTAGGCTAGAAAGCGAAGAACCATCACAGCCAGGATGAAAACCTAGGCACTTAACTCTGCCCAGTATTCTGGGATCGTCTCTGTGGGAAAAGAATCCGAAAGAGAGTGGATGTGTGTGCACGTCGGACTGAGTCACTTTGTGGTGCAGCAGAAATGGTCACAACCTTGAATGAAACTTTAAAAAATGAAAAAGAAAGAAGAAAGGAAGGAAGGAAGGAAGAAAAAGAAAGAAAACCCAGGCACTTCTGGCTTCAAAGTCTAATATCTTTTTTTTTTTTTTTTTTTTTTTTTTTTGCCTTTTAGGGCCACACCTGAGGCGTATGGAGGTTCCCAGGCTAGGGGTCAAATCAGAGCTGTAGCCGCCAACTCACACCACAGCCACAGCAACGTGGATCCGAGCCACATCTGCAACCTACACCACAGCTCATGGCAAGGCCTGATCCTTAACCCACTGAGCAAGGCCAGGGATCGAACCTGCAACCTCATGGATCCTGGTCAGGTTTGTTAACTGCTGAGCCACAGGGGGCATGCTTTGCTTTTTTCTTTTCTTTTTCTTTTTTTTCAAAGTCTGACATCTTACCCATCATGTTCCACTGTCTCTCTGGCAGGACAAATAGTAGCCACCTTAGAGAGGTGACATTAAGATCAAGGGAGGTACTCTATGCAAAATACACATTGAACACTGGATAAAGGTTACCGCTGTAGCAGCAAAGTGCAGCCCCCTTGCTGGCTGCTCTTCTTTCCGTGGGGAATAGAGATACTTAAACAGTCACTTCCTGCACAGTAGCGGTAGGAAAGACAGAAGTCCCCCGGAGGCTGGGGTGCCATCACATGGTCCCCAGTCAGATGGCCAGGAATTAGCAAAGGCTTCCCTGGGGCTGGGGGAACATTATTTGTATCTTCTATTTTTTGAGGGATCAAAAGAGACAAAATAAAAATCTGTTTTTCTTCTCACCTCAGTCCATGTTGCTTTCTCTTCTTTCAACTCTTCTATCACCGTCCTGCTTATCACCTTCTCCAGAATTCTCTGGAGGGGACAGGACATAGCTGGACACACGCCGTTATACCCATCTGTTCCCCAAACACTGGTGAGTGGGGAGCACCCAGGAAGCTGCAGTCGGGTTACACCCATGCGATAGAGAGAGAGAGAGAGAGGGCGGGGTGACTGAAGGGATGGGGAGGAAATGTCTTGAGAACTTTCAGACCTTTCACATTTTAAAAGATGAGACTAGTTAATGAGTTACCTCTAATACTAGCCGGGATGGGTCTCACTGAGATTGTCTAAAAGCAGCCCATCCTGGGCATAGTCCCCAAAGTTATGTGAAGTCCAGGTAACTAGAAATGTGCACACACCTGAAAAGATAACCTTTCGGCTCACTCACCGTCTTGGTAGAATGGAGCATATTACACCGAGACACCCGTTACGGGCTCTTTAGTACGATTGCCAGCTCGTAAAAACGTACCTTTTACCACAAAGCTAAAACTTACTTATTTTTCTCCTTTTTTCGTAAATAATTGCAGTGATATGAAGCTTACCATGTCTCAAAGCAGCCAATTTGCATGTTGCAATATTGACCTAGAGTCTACCTATAATTGTAATTTCCAACTATTGGTCCTTGTCCTGTCCTCCAGAGAGAGAAAAAAATATATATAGGTTGTTTCCATGTCTTGGCTATTGTGAATAGTGCTGCAAAGGAAAAAATAAAAATCATTATAACAAAAAAAAAGTATATATATATTTTTTCTGTAAACTTCAGGGTTTTCTTTTGCTCTTTGGATGAACTATTAGTGGTTGAGGATTTTATTTATACTCCAATCGGCAAGTTATGCTAAGTATGATAACTGAGCATTTTTATATCTCAATTTACTTTGCTTATTTTAAGCATGTTGTTACCTAGAATTTTTTGAATAATCTTGAGAAAGTTGAGCTTATGACATTACGAATTATTTTTGAAAGCAAAGTTACACAGTAACTGTTTTGTTGTTGCTTTATAATTTGTGTTCATCTTTACCAGTACAAAGATGATACCCTAGAAAATGAAAATAGTTTCAATAACAAGATCAAGTATGACCTCACTAATGGAATTCAAAAGGAATCTTTTATAAACATTTATTTTTCTAGTGCACTTACAAATATGTAAAACATTTTGTATTTTGGGGGGCATAAAGATGTCTTATTTGCTTTCAAACTTATTTTATTAAACAACAGAGGTAACAATAAGAAATATACTTTCAAATAGCACTGACACTTTATCATAATTTTTATATTACCTTTTCCAGTCAATATGTATTTTTAAAATTGCATGTAAATTTAACAATCTTTTGTAAGAAGGGTGTTTTCACATTCCACAAAATGTGCTTCCATATTCGCTTTTCAACGTAGGAAAGGGAAATGAAAATTGCCATAAGATAAAATCTTAGCATTCCTTTGTGGCTCAGAGGGTTAAGAACCTGATGTAGTGTCTGTGAGGTTGAGGGTTCAATCCCTGGCCTCCCTCAGTGGGTGAAGGATCTGGCATTGCCTCAGCTGCACCATCAATTCTCCTAGCCTGGGAACTTCCCTATGCAGCAGATACAGCCCTAAAAAGAAAGAAAGAAAAAAAAAAAAAAGGTAAACTCTTTCTCTTAGAAATATGAAAGGTAACATGAAAACACTTTGCTGGATTTAGGACAGCTCTGACTTAACATTCTGGCAGTCACATGCTTCCCTTGGATTCCTTACCCAAGGGCTTGGGTCCCTGCTTGTCCAGACAGCTCTGATGTTTCTTTTATTTGGTCTTCATTACTTTGTTCATAGATTTTCCTATTCCTCCAAATGTGACGCAGGGTGTAATTGTTGACAGTTTATGTGATGGAGTCTCAGATCTAATTCGTGGGGATTTTCATATAAGTGCTTAATGATACGTTTGAAGAGAAGCTATTGAATTCCAAGAACACGGTTAGTTCTTGGAAACATTAATTTGATTTTAATATAGCTTTCCCCCCTCAGGTTATGGTTGGTTTCTTACCTTGGGAAAATACTAAGTGAATTTAATTCACTCACATTTTGAAAATTTTTGCATTCAGCTTTGTGAGACTGAGAATTTGCAAATAAATGCAAAGCAGAGCCATATTTTTAAACTTAACCCTTTTGGATACAACCTCATTTATCTGACTTTTTAATGTCAGAGATAATAATGCCGATATGCAAATAAAAAATGTTTACAAGCACTTTATTTAAGTGATCATGAATCATATGTGTAAACGTTATCTTTTAACCTTTGGAACATTAAAGTACCATAGCACGTCTTCTCTGTTTTACAAAATAAATTATTGCTCATCTGTTAAATATAGTTAGACTTTCAGGGACTTTTTGGCTTTAGGTCACATTCTGTGTCCTTTTAAGTATCTGTATTGGTCCATGCCTTTTGTTTTGTTGCTTGAGAAGAAAAGGAAGATGTTTGACATTGTTTTTTATGAGAACAAGTACCCAAGTGTGTTTAACAAGAAAAATTGAGGGGGTAACTTCTGCCCCGCTGGTTGGAAAATCCAAAATCTTCTTTGCAAATAGAGTCACTCAATGGTTACAACTGGATCAAAAAGTAACAAGTCTTGTCTAAATCTTTGGCCTAAAACCTCCCCCAGTGGCTCCCAGATTAACTCTGTTGTGCCTGGATTAACCTCTCGAAACCCTAGTATTGTTTCTCTTCATTACACTTATCCCCTTGTCTCCTATTGTCTTTGCTTTTCATGAGGGGAAATAAACAGCGGAGGGTTTAAGCCACCGTAAGCTTCTCCAGCTTGGAGTATCTATTTGTGCTTCATATTTGTTCCCCATTTCAATGTAAACATTCATTTGGAATCCAATAACCTTGTCAATAGAAATCGTTAACGTGAAGTGCTGAGCAGGCTGTGTGAGCAAATTCCAGTGAGGTCTCTCATTAGCTGTACAGAACCTAAAGCCAGAGATGACAGTTTTGCAACTGAATTAATGGTCCGTTGACCCATCTTGTTGTAAACAAATTGAAAAGAGTATTAGCATATGAGGAACCATATCCGTTTTAATATGATGAATTTGGAAAAGTACAGGATGTCCCTGGAGCCTGTCAACAGACAGTTATTCATAATACACTCGATTCTTTCATTTTATAGCAAATCTTGAAAACAGATTGGAATATTACATGCATTTAACATACATTTGTTGGCAGGGCACGGGATTGAAAAAGACAAAGTAAACATAACTATGTGCTGCCTATGGAATAGAAATAATTTTATTCTGATCTCCAGTTACTATTTCCATTCAAACAGCCATTCCTGACCTTGTCCCAAAGGAAATTTGACATTGATTAGAAAGGCCATGAACGTAGGTCTCTGAACTAAATACTGGGGAAGGCCGAGAGTGATGATATTTTTCTTAGAAATGGCGTGACAAAGAATCAATACTGGGAGCACTCTATGATGTCATAATTTGATTTACTAGCTGCCTGCCGGCCAATCGGAGACTGGTTAAGATCCAAGGTAGCCTTGCTGAGCTCATCATGCTCTTCTCTTTACATACAAATTTAATCTTGACCTAAGTTTAGAGCCCCGAAGATTAGTCACCCTGTCATGACGAAGTGAAAAGACTTACAAAACTGGAACCTTCATTCGTGGATTATGTATTTACGGTTTTCCATGGCTTAGTAGCTTTTTCTGTTCCCTTCTTCTGGTAACAGTAGAGAGCTCAGAGGTTTTTATTATTATTGTTGTTGAAGTATAGTTGATTTGTGTTAATTTCTGCCGTACATCAAAGTGATTCAGTTATACAGGTACACATATCTATTTTTTTTTTTTTAGACTCTCTTCTCATAGAGATGATCACAGAGTATTGGGTAGAGTTCCCTGTGCTGTACAGCAGGTCCCCTTTAGCCAGTCATGCCATAGACCTCAGCGAGCGTGTGCCAATCCCAAACCCCCAGTCCACTCCCCTCCCTGCGACCCTTTTGGTAACCATAAGTTTGTTTTCAAAGAGCCCAGGGCTTTTACTTCATCCCTGAAAATGGTTCTCAGATGCAAGTCTATAGTTCGGTGCTGAAGGTAAGGACCCATGAGGCTTTCCGGGAAAGGAAGTCTGTTCTCACTATTATTTTCTTAACAGTCAACCCAGAAGGAAAGCAATATGCCTATGTTCTTTTCCTCAGTGTACAAAATGAATCTATCTATACGTGAATTTTGAATTCGTCATTTTCGTCAGAAAGAACATTCAGGGTTTGGTGCTGGGGCTGGAACCAGCTCCATGATTTGGGGGGTCCAGTGCCTTTTGTTTAAAGAATTGTTAAAGATGCCAAGGCTGGCCAGAGCAGAGCATTAAACCAAGCTCAGGGCCAGTCTAGGCTCCATGACATCAGTCCTGGTTGAAGCAAAGTCTTAGCATTATTCAATGGCATTTGCTTAGGAGACTGAGGAATGTCTGACTCCTACCTCAGATCCCAGCCACCCCAGCTTAGGAGGCTCCGGAGGCAATTACAGACATAAGTGACAATGGGAGAGAAATAAAACTCAACATACCACCCTTTTCTGCGTTGGCCTTTCACCCAGTATCTGCAGAGCCCTTTGGTAAACAAGGCTGGAGAATGCTGCCTAATCTAAAGCCACAATCTCCTCTTCACGACCTTAAGCTTAAACCCAATTTTAGAATCTCGCCATCCTTCCCCGAGGCTGACTTACTCTGAGAGTGAAGGAGATGAAAAAAATCCAAACCCAAACAGCAGACCATGAAGACACTGAGAGGAAGCAGGATGGCGCTGGGCATGGGAGGGAGCCTTAGCTCAGTGAACCATTTTGGCCAAAAAGACACCACATTTCGGAGCCTCATCTTTGGATGCCTGGCAGCTTCACCCATGATGCAGCTGGTCATGGAGCTGGACCAAGTGTATGCGCCAATACTTCCGGTCGGGGCTGAGCAGGGAGAGAGAAGAGGATGCGAAAGACCGCGGCCCATTCCTCCCCTTAATTCAGTAAAAAACAAGAAGAAAAAAATAAGTAATTTCCAGCAAGCATTTTTCCAATTACAGGTTATTGAACTCTTTGAAAATAACAGATGTTCTCTGAAGAAAATGTAAAAAATAAGTCATTGAAAGCAAAAGCCAAGGATAATAAAGAAGAAAAACCAAACTGAATTTTCTATTCTCCTCACAAGTCAAATATAAGTGGTATCCGCATTTGGGGGTATATCTCTTCTTATCTTTGTTTCATGCATTTATAGTAATACATGTATGTTAATAAAAATTGCCACTGTGCTACATGTTCCCTGCTCCTTTTGCTGAGCAAAATATAGTGAGTGTCTTTAGGCCAACAATTATTTTGTGACATCTTCATCTTAAATGGCTTCCTAGTGTTCTTTCATAGGTATTGCCTTCAATCCTTTTTCTGGATAGTTATGTTGATTAATAACTTTAGCTATTATAAATGAATGTCCTCGTACATATGACATTCTGACGTTTCTGGTTATTTTCATAAATTGGATTCCTACAAGTAAAATGGGTGCCCCGGTTGGTGTGCATATTTCAAAGGCTTTCCTGTATTAGTGACAGCATGATGATTTGCAATTCCACTGGCAGGGTAGGAAAGAGACGCTTTGGCCAGGGCTGGGCACGATCACTCTTTTTCCTTTTTTTTTTTTTTCTTTCTAGGGCCACACCTTCGGCATATGGAAGTTCCTAGGCTAGGGGTGAAATCAGAGTTGCAGCTGCCGCCCTACACCACAGCCACAGCAACACTGAGTCCGAGCCGCATCTGCAACCTACACCACACCTTGTGGCAACACTGGATCCTTAACCCACTGAGTGAGGGCAGGGATCAAACCCACACCTTCATTGGCACTAGTTGGGTTCTCCTAGATTCCAAAGGGAACTCCTAGACTCAAGAAAAGAGCGATTCAATAGACATGCTGTAGGACTGTCAACTCTTCTCATTCGTTTTATCCCCATCATGACCCTGAAAAAGAAATTCTTTCTCTTTCCTCTTTAAAAAAACCCCAAACCTTTATTTCAATTACTCTTTCCATCTTTAGAATTTTTTGCAAGATTAATGCATGGGAAGGATTGCTGCATATCCCAAGTGAAAAATCCTCCTTTTTTGTATGTGAAATGCGGTGAGAAGGTGAAGTCAGACACAGAGGTGCTGATTACAGTGTCTGTGGCTCACTCCCGGAGCGTCACCGAGACACCACTTTCAGCAGAGGCAACATTTCGAACAAGATCCATTAGTACTGTTTTCCCTCTGACAGTCTGGGAGACGAGAAGGGTTCATAATTTTCTGCTCTCATTGCTGTGATCTGATGTTTGTTTCTCCAAAGGCCCTGACGAGTGAACTGTGAATCTGAAACAGAAGAAAGAAAGTAAGGAGGATGTCCCCAAGTGAGTCATGTGGGTAAGTAGCCCTGTCACCTGAGCGTCTAGGTCTGGACACGGGGCAGTTACCATCATCATACTTATCGTGGGATGTGCACTTGCCAACAGATGCTGCTTCAACACACAGGTCTGTGAAGGGAGTTGGCCACCTAGGATCCAAATAGGAGGAAAATTCTTTTTGGTGGGGCGAGGACTGACATAGATTAAGAAATACTGAAAGCAACTGGGCAACACGCTTAGTGACAGGCTTTTCTGTGTGTGTGCATGAAGCCATGAGAATACGCCATGTGTGATATTGTGCTGGTAGAAGTAGAACGTGTTGATGAAATAGAACAGGTGAGGAGGGTAAGCTTCACTCGGCAGGATTCGTGGACAGGCAGGAAGGATGCAGGCATGAGAAGAAAGGCTTGAAGGGACTGTGATGTTGGCTCCCTTGAGACCAAAGAATGTTCTAGAATAGAATTGGGAGGTTCGTGCATAGAACAGCCTGAGGTGGTGTTGCAAAGAGTTTGTGATGCAAAGAGAAAACCCAGTGAAACATCATTCCTGAGAAAGCCTCGGCCGCAGGTTCGCCTGTCATTTCTTTCTTCAGGATAATTTTCAAAGGGAATGTCTAAATGTTTGTGAACATATACTGTTTTCCTTTCCTTCAGCTCACATTGCTTCAAAGGAAACAATCGGAAAGGAGTCAAGAGAGGGGACAGCATAGTCATGTCTAATTTTACACTGATTACCCCGAGTCCTTCTCTAAACCCTGGAATGTTTTCCATTTCTCATCGGAAATGTTAGTATCTCTGCCTGGCATGTCAGAAAGTGGTAGAGAGAACAGTTTGGCCTAATCAGTTTCATTTTGCATAGTAGAAACGCTCAAAGGAGAATGTTTAATTTATTACCTTGTGAAAAACAAAGCTCTGAATTATAGATTATAATTATTTTTATGTGACTCTTTTCTGAAGGTTGTTTTGTTTCTTTTTTTTGTCTTTCTAGGGCCACACCTGCAGCATATGGAACTTCCCAGGCTAGGGGTTGAATCGGAGCTGAAGCTGCTGGCCACAGCCACAGCCATGTAGGCTCCCAGCCCTGTCTGCAACCTACACCATAGCTCATGGCAACGCCAGATCCTTAACCCCCTGAATGAGGCCAGGGATCAAACCCACGTTCTCATGGATGCTAGTTGAGTTTGTTACAGCTGAGCCATGGTGAGAAGTCCATCCTCTCTGAAGGTTTAAAGATCGACTTGCTTTGTGCCTCCTTATCAGAAAATTATTAAAGATAAAATTAAGATTTTTATTAAGTGTAGAACTTTATGGCTTAGACAGGTATACAGAGAATATTATAGTAAAGTGTTTTAAAAAGTGTATATTATTTTTTGTGCATAGATAATCTCCGGAGAGCACAGATGCTTTTGAGTTGGAATTAGGAGGAATTACAGCCCGGTTTTCAAGGATGTTAGAGAGACTCTTGAGCAGTGAATCTAAAGGTGATCGGGTCAAGGTTTGGTTTACGCCTCTCACTTGGTGAAGTCCCTGTTAGCTAAACAGAGCACGGTGGCTGCACAAAGCAGCTCACGCAGCTGGTGACCATCAAAGATATATGGTCACTTTCCCAAATTTGAAACTGCCTGAGGCAAACAAGCAATGAACATATTTCTACACTAACAGCTAAAATGAAAATCAGTTAATTTCTAAGAAAAAATTGTTCATTATGGAAGGTAAGCATTAAACTTTCCTTACCCTTAAAAATACCCATACCTCCGTCAACTATTTATCATCTAGCTATCTATCTGTGACCGATCAACACGTGTATGTGTATAGACAGTTACATAGACATGTATATCTATGTGTTATTTCTCTGTATCAATAGATAATATTTCTATATCCACAGGCATATATCTATATATTTGGTCATATCTGTATATATAGATTTACAATATATTTCAATATATTTTCAATATATTTAGATTTTCAGTACATAGTAAATAGTAATGGTAATATATATATTATATATATACAGTATGTAGTAATATAGTAAATAGATCTCAGTGTATTTCAATATATAGAAAGAGATTTTAATTGCTGTTGTCAAGAATGAAATGATCACTGTATACATTGAATCTTCCCTACAGAAAAAGAGGAAAGCTATGAATGGGTAGATAGATATGCTGATAGAAATGGATATAGATATGGATATGGATCTATATGGGTATGGATATAGATATAGATACGGATATAGATATAGTTAGAGATATAGATATGGGTATGATATAGTTACATATATAGATACAAATATGGATCTGTATGGGTATGATATATATATAGATGCAGATATAGATATAGTTACAGATATGGATATGGGTATGGATATGGATATGGATATGGATATAAGCATAGATATGGATTTGGATATGGGTATGGATACGTATACTTCTTTCTCCCACTTTATCCTAAAACCTGAAGAAGGAAGGCAAATAATCCCATCGGAAATACAGATCTAGGAGTGGAATTGTCTTCCAAAGAAATTTCAGAAATAAAGCCAGAGCTGGATAACAGGTATATCACATACTATTTAAAGAAAATCTGGGGGTTCCTTCATGGCTCAGCTGTAACGAACCTGACTGGTATCTATGAGGATGCAGTGGGTTAAGGATCCAGTGTTTCTGTGAGCTGTAGGTTGCAGACACAGCTCAGATTCTGGTTACTGTGGCTGTGGCATAGGTGGCAGCTGTAACTCTGTTTTGACCCCTAGCCTGGGAACTTTCTTATGCCACAGATATGGCCCTAGAAAGACGAAGAAAGAAAGAGAGAGAGAGAGACGAAAGAAAGAAAGCAAGCAGGCAGGCAGGCAGGAAGGAAGCGGGCAGAGAGAGAGAAAGAAAGAAAAAAAGAAAGAGAGAAAGAAAGAAAGAAGAATTCACCAGGCTGAAAAATTCAGACTTCGTTTTGGGGATGAGGCATTGTATTTGAGCTGCCCCAAGTGTGATCTCAGGCAGAGGTAGAACTGGATGGAGAGGTAACTGATATCTGGATAGAACTGAGTGGAGAGTAAGTGGATAGCCCAGCTTTACCAACTGCTTGACCTTGGTTTGTTTCTCAGTTTTCGAGTCTGTAACTTGTGGTGTACTAAGTGGTACGCACAGTGGGTGCAAACGGCGCCTGGTACACAGTAAGCCCTTGATAAGTTAGTTGTTGTTTACAAGGAGGAGTGAGTCCTGGTGATCTTTGGTGACAACACTTCTTTCCTGACCGCTAAATTAAATGGGGCGAGGTATGCTGAGGATGGTTGGTTTACATTTTAAAAAAATTCTGCAAAATACTTGTGTTCTCCCCAGTTTTTCTCAAAACATCTTCACATCTAAAATTCTTTCTTTCCTGTTGAGGTCACTTGTTATTAGAGACATTTTGGAATATATAACAATGCCTGGAAAAATATCATATACATTCTTGATTTAATCCAGTCCAAACCTGAAGACTTGTTTCTGTGGCGGGTGCTGCTATGCTAGCATACTAGAAAGGCTGGCTCCAGGAGGGTTCCAGTTCATGGACCGTGGAATCACACATTCACCCGTTCTAATTCCTCTCCCTTACTCTTCAATCATATAGATTAGCCAGATAACAACTCCTAAGCTATCATTACAATATGGGGAAAAGAGTATCTACCTCCTAAAGTTATTAGAATGTTTCTACCAGTAGTAGAAAAGTATTGAACTGAATGCCTAAAAAGGTGTTCAGTAAACATTAGTCATTATTGAGTGTAGGATTAAAAAATATTTATTCATTTTCCTTTCTCTAAATTCTGCACTAAGCTATTACACTGAAGTTATTGAATTATAAAGTATGCATTAACAACCTAAAATTGTATTTGTGACTTACAATTGGCCTCCTTAAGGAGAAGTACTTTAGACTACTTTATCTTTATACGTGTTTCATTTTTCTATGACACCATATTCTGTGTATTTTTCCATTATCATCACACCATCCCCAAACAAGGCAGAAATTTCCTTTAGGGGAGGACCTTCTTAGCTTTTGCACTGCATCTTGAACTGTCTTTGATGGAAAACTCTCCAAGGTTAAGGGCTGTATCTATGCCTTCTAAAACTTCCCTGAGTGTCTATCTGGTGCCCTGCAGGCTGCAGACAATTGCTTTATTTTATTTACTGACGGAGTTAGATAATTAGGCCGTATATTTGAATGGCCCACACCAAATGGTTTGCTGTCCCAGCTGTGCAGAGGTAATGTTACATTGGAGAGAAACATATATTTTCAGTGTTTAGTTAACTCGAGTCACAGCAATGTACAATGACCCACACCAGGAAATCTTTGATTACGTAGGCAACCCTTAGGAGATATACAGCATTTTATGAATTGATTATTCCTATCTTCCATATTTCTGTGGTCTTTACATACAGATCATTAGGCAGAAATAGCTCTTGTTTCAGACCTGTGTAAATCTTTCAATAGGGAGTAAAGCACTCTGGTTTAAAATGTTACACTACTATATTTAATGGGATTACCTTCTAGAGTATGAAGTGAGAAATAAATTATTTGGGGAAATGTAATCAATGATGCTATAAAAATTAATTGCAAAAGACTGGGCTCATTTAACTTCTGTTCTATAAAAATGGTCAATGGGGAAAAATACGGTTAAAGCTTCTGTAGGGTAAATCTGTCAATAATTGTCGGGCACCATATAATACTGAGTTTCAAAGGACTCAAGGAAACTCAATTAGGTTTACTTTTATGGAAAGCATACAAGTATGAAATCATTTTGCACAATGGTAATCTCAGTATATATATATATATTTTTAGACGTCTTTTGTATTTTTTTCCCAATGTTTTATTATGAAAATGTCCAGATACAGCAAAGTTGAAGGCATTTTTGGATGAACATCAATATATTTGCCATCTGGATTCTAGCATTAACATTACACTAAAGTTTCTTTATCACATGTGTATCCATTTTTTCCATTCCTCTGTCCATCAATTAATCATCCTATGTTGTAGACATATTTCAAAGTAGATTGCAGATGTCATTGTATGCATTTGATACATTTAATGTAAGTTGCCAACTATGCAATTCCTTCTAAGTACTTAAGCGTGTATATCGTGAATTAGAATTTAATAGCTATATTCTTTTGATGTTAGATTGACATAAAATGAAATGCACTTATTCTTAGTGTACGTTTGCTGGATTTTGGCACATGTTTACATCTCTGTAACCCAATGACCTATCCAGTGCTATCAAGGTCCAAAATATCACCTTCACCCTAGAACATTTCTTCTGGCCTCATCCAAGTCAGTCCTCATCCACCCTTGTTATTTTCTTTCACCACTGAAGATTTTTCCCTCCTCTAGAATTTCATATCAGAGCAGTTTTGATTGACATGATTCTTGTTTTCCTTTGTGTAGCACATCTCTAACTCAGCGTAATGCCTTTGAAATTCCTCCCTGTTCTTGTCTGTAGACATCTTTCATTCCTTTTACTGGCTAAGTAATATTCCATTGTGTGGATATACCATGGACTGTTTGTGCGCTCTCCTGTGGATGGGTATCTGGGCTCTTTCCAGTTTGGGGCTGTTGTGAATAAAGCTGTTATGAAAATGTAGTATCATTTTTTTGTGAAAGTATGTATTTTATTTATTTTTGGTAAATGTTGAGTTGAGTTGTTTTTCTTTTTCCCCTAATTTTTCAAAACACAACCTATGAGGTGGGTACTGTTTATTATCACTATTTAAAAATGGAACAATCCGGAAATGTTATGAATGCCCAGGTGGTAAGTGATAGAACCAAATTTTGAACCCAATAATTTAGCTCCAAAATTCCCATTTCTAGTACATGATGGTTAAAGTAATAGGAAACAAACCTGGAGATATACCCAAGAGACAGATCATAAAAAGCTGTATAAACCAGTTTAAGGGATTTAGGCTTTACTTAGGCTTTATCTTATGTGGGGAGCATCCTAAGGCGTTCATTTCTGTTTGCTGTTAAAGGTTTTTAAATAAGGGGTAACATGCTTACATCTGTGTCCTAGGAAGTGACCACATTTCCAGTTGTGTGGAGGGGACAGTAAATATGAAGCTTAGTGGAGCTGTAATTATGATTGATACCTTCATTCAATTATTCAGTAAATATCTATTGAGTACCTACTATGGGTTAAAAAGATATTCCAGGTCTGGGAATCTACACTGAAGAAAAGATCTTTCATGGTGCTTACATTTCAGTGAGTAGAGAAAAACAACAACAACAAAAAATAAAAATACATAGTCTTTCAGGTGGTAACAGATACAACAGAACAACAAAGCAGGTTAAGCGAGAAAGAGGGTTTCTCAGAGAGTGGAAGCCATTGCAGTTTTATCAAATGGCTCAGGAAAGTCTCTCATCAGGGAGCTAAATGCAGAGCTGAGTTGTGGAGGAAGTGGGTTATACAGATATCTGGAGAGAGAGGGTTCTATTCAGAGGAAATAACATGTGCAAATGTCCTGATTTGCTGGGCACGTAAAAGGAACAGTTGGAGGAAGAGAGAGTTGGAGAAAAAGTCGGGTTGCTCTCAAAACACAAACATTAAAACCAAATATAGCCATTCTAGAATAGTTGCTGATAGCATCAGCAGATATTAGTTACAGTTTTATCTTGTCTTAGATGAAAACTGCTGTGTGGAAGGGTGGATTAAGAAAAGATCCGTGAATATTTCTGTTTGTGCGAATCTGGCTTTTTTCCTCTTGGTGTAGTTAAGATTAAATGGTGAGTGGTAGGTGTAAGAGTTTATCCCTCTTGAAAAATATCCATGGACTTTCTGATCATTCTTTAGTGGTCTGTGGTATCCCCAATATATCCTCAGTTCGTTGCTCTTTTTGAGAACCTCTCGTGCATCTAGAACTAGTCTATTGCAAGAAAGCGACCGTATGCTTCCCTTTTTCATTTTCTTTTTTCACTATCACACTTCTCATTGCAAACATGCATTTGTTGGCTCACGGTTCCTTGAGTGTCTCACCTCTATGTTTCTGGTTACAAACATGACTACATGTGCTTCTCAAATGAGAGGAGGAAATCGCCTCACTGGAACTGGTCTTTTCAGGTACTCCGCTTACCAAACACCTCTTCAGCATTTGCTCTGGTTGATATTTACATAGGTTTGAATGTCAGTGATTAACCACAAAATTCACTTTCAGACACCACAGCTCATCCCAGGACCTAGCATCAGGACCACTTTTCAGAGGGAGATGTCAGACGAAACATACCCGAGATGTCCCTGGAATGCATGGAAAGGAGTTTGGGGTACTTCTGTAGGGTCAGGGATAGGGTTAGAGTCAGAGTTAGGGTCAGGGTCAGGGTTCCCAAGCACCAGAATAGCATTAATCATGTGCTTGTCTATTTCAAAGCCTCAACCTACTTCAGAGCAAATATTTGATATCGTCTAATATTTCAGTTTTTGCAAGTAATATATTCAAATCACTTTATTTGCTCCCTATTCTGCCTTTGCTGACGAAATTAATATTAAGCACACTTTCTGTTCTCTAGGCTGCCTTAAAAGTCCAAAAAGAGATAAAATACTCTCCAGCCAGTCTCTATAGGGAAGGATGGAGCATTCTTCCTAAGACTGGTTTCCCAATGTCGCTCTTGGATGCACTCTTGGTGTTTCGCAGTACCTTGCTTGTCCTGTGCCGCCTCGTGGCAGGGAGAACAGTCTGGGGGAAGCCACTGAGTCCTGATCCCCCAGTAATCCCACTGCTCTCTGATTTGGTCAGATGACCCCGATACCTGGTGGCTTTCAAAAGGACACACTCCAGAACAAAAACAATGTGGTGGTTCTCCCTGCGGACCGACACTGTCTGCAGAGCGTCTTCTGTAATTGTTGCTCCTCCTACTAGCTGGTCTGTAGGTCAGCCAGCCTGCTCTCATTGTTTCATTCTGGGCTCTGACGGCACCCTGCCGTTTCCCTCAGGCTCCCTTCCTCATTTGCTTCCCATCTACCTTTCCGCTGGAGGCGATGGCTTGAAACACCACCATCTGTTTTTTTTTTTTTTTTTTTTTTTTTTTTCAGTCAGAGAACTCCCACCGTGGGCGTGCAGAGGCAAAGACACAAGAGCTCAGACGCCAGGCGACTCCCTGGGTCCAGAGCTTGGACACATTCCAGAACGGGGGGCACTGGAGTGAGGGACTCAGGTGTCAGTCTAGTGGCAGGTTACAGGTGGCCAGAGACAGAGCTCAGTGTCTGTTAAATGTTTTTCTTTGGCTCTCTTCCGGAAGGCGGTGGGAACCCCCCCACCCTGCACCACCCTGAAGAAATTAGCTAAATGCTCCACTGGCCTCCAGGGGCCTCTTGTCTTGATGCAGAAGGTGGGCTTCGAGGGGCCTGATTTCGGGAGACACTGAGCGTCCTCGTGTGCTTCCTAAGAGCCTTACGGGAGACTCTCTAAAGATGTTGACATCATCCCCCACGAGGCAGTTCTATCAGAAATAAGGAGTGTCCCCGGAGATATCGGGGGAACAGCCAGGAGCTCCCATCACAGAGATGCCCTTGTCCCCTTCTTTCCTCTTATGAAATCCTCTATGGGAGGGAAGGGGACCCTGTATTTGTAAAGGTCCCCTCTGCTGCAGTCGTCAACACAGCGCAGAGGCCAGGGAAAGATGTGTGCCTTCATATTCCTTAATTTTCTGGTCTATTTCCTCCCTATCTCTAAGCTCCTTTTTCAACAGACCTCTCTCAACCTGCTGCAGGAGAAGCAAGACAGATTCCGTCTAGTTTCCCTACCTATTTTTCTGCTCCTACAAGTCTTAGCTCACATTTATGTGGAGGAGCCCAAAGAGGAAGCCTTGTGAAGTGGCAGAGGAATTGATTTTAAAAATCTAAGTTGTTCGCCTTTCTAGGCATTTTAAAGTTTAAATTTAACCCTCAGTGACATTCACCCTAAAAGTTTTTATTTTTGAGGCTAACGTAGTTGACTAAAACTCAATGTAGTGAATGCAGAAAGGATATTATTTCATTATCTTTTAAACATCACATGAACGATCTGTATATAATTTCAATTAAGAAAACAGATGGCAATGTTCTGAAAGTAAAAGAATTTATTATTGTGTCTTACCCTGTTTTATTACTAGGTTTTTTACTTTATTTCCCAATCGACATGTAGACCAGAGTGTATTCAAACAGTAATTAAAAAAACAAAGGGGTAATTCTCCCATTTTGCATGTTATTCATAATCGGCATAGGCTATATCCCATCCTATCACTGGCCATAATTCTTAAACCAGTATCTTTTTTTCTGTCTTTTATAAGTTTTTATTTTCATTTTCTAGAAGTGCTAGTCTGCTTCTCAGACTGACATGATTCTACCCTCTTCCTTCATCTGCTTATTTTAGCTGCATTGCCTTTCACCTCTGAGCGCTCCTGTGCAACTTCCCACACCCCAGCCATTAATCATTCAACAACAAATATCTTGAGAACAGTGGTTGAAAAATGAGTTGGATCCTGGAATTTTCTGCTTGGTATTCTAATGGAGCTTCCATAAAGTCCACTTTTTGATAATTCTGTAAAAAAAAAAAAATCTAAGCCCTACGAGAAAAATAAATTGGAAAAGGCAGCATTCAAAGAAGGGGCTATTTGCCTGCCTTCTAGGAGCACCACTATCTTGGAATCAGACACACCAACATTGTTGCTGTTGGGATGGTTCTCGTCTTCACTCCATCCCGCATCAGGCAGGAGTGTGCTGTCCCACTGGAGATGCTCAAAGAACCTGATCCACGTGGGTCTTGGTCCAGGAGAAAAATGAAACTCAAAGGAGAAAATGAGGGCAATTCATTTTGCCCTCAATTTTGTTTTTTTCTGACATAGTTTTTGATGTCTAAAGCCTGCACTTTCTAAAGCAGATCTTGAACTCACAGCCACCTCTCAATCTTCTGCTCAATTTGTTTCCTTTGCTTAGATTGTCCTGTCTCTTCTCCTCTTGAGAGAACATTTTACTTATCATCCAAGATTGAGTTTTCTGAGAAATAACCCCATCCAACTGGTTAAAATGAAGATTACCCTATTTTGGACTTGCATAGCTGTTTATCAGCTCCTCTGCTATGAATATGATGATACTTAGAGTGTATTACAGACAGGTGCACACATGTTGTCCTCTCCCTGAGGTTTCAGATTCCTTGAAGACAACCCTGAATGTGTACAGAATTGAAATATCTATTACTTATCAAGTGTGTATGCATATTGCCCTATTTGTAGATGTTTTCCACTGTTCATATTTATTGTGACTAAGTCAAAAAATATAAATCAACTCCAACTACTTTCCTTCTGACTCATATAAACAAGCACTCCCCAAATACCAAATTACCTGGTAATCTACCATGACTGTTTCAAAAGAAATACTGCATGCCAACAAAAGAATACATGTGAAAATGCTTCGGAGATTACAAAACATAAAACTTAATCTAGTGGGTATTACACAGAGAACTTCAAATACTGGACCCCCAAACCTTAACTTACTTCTTCTTCTTCTCCACCATGGAAATTATTTTATTTCCTGAACTTTTATAAACCGTTTTCCCTTCCTTCTTTGGTCAGAATTCAATATTTGTGCCTTTGAGATCAGGCCACTGGTCAGGTAAACGAGGGCTCTTGACTCTTCTTGTACGAGACACTTACTCTGGTCAGTCCGCTGTGAGGCTGAAGGCAAAACCAAGCCCCACATTCAAATTTGCAGGCTGAGTCTGCAAGGTCTTTCTCTACTGCCTAGCTCTTAATTTAGCTTGAAACTGAAACAAGCCTGATACCTTCACTTTATCTAAGGATACTGGTCTTATTCATCCTGAGGATGTTGGAGGACTTCTGGACAGTCCTGGAGGGACACTTCATTTACTTGGGATTTTAGAGGCCCAGTGTGATACTTAGAAAAAAAACGTTCCAAATCTTTGGCACTCCTCCTTCAAAAGGTGGAGATTAACTCTTCTCCCCTTGAATATGCACCTGAGTTAGTGTTTTGATCCTAATAAATAGAATGGGTGGAGATTAACTCTTCTCCCCTTGAATATGCACCTGAGTTAGTGTTTTGATCCTAATAAATAGAATGGGGCAGAAGTGATGGTAACCCCTCAGGGCTATGTTCTCTATTTTAAGACCACATACCTACAAACAGCCTAAATATCCACAGAGAGATGAGTGGATTAAGAAGATGTGGTACATATATACAATGGAATAGTACTCAGCCGTAAAAAAGAATGCCATTTGCAGCAACACGGATGCTACTAGAAATTCTTATACTAAGTGAAGTGAGTCAGAAAGAGGAAGACAAACACCATATGATGTCACTTATATGTGGGATATAAAATATGGTACAAATGAACCTATCTACAGAACAGAAACAAACTTATAGACATAGAGAACAGACCTATGGTTAACAAGGGGAAGAGGATGGAATGAGATGGACTTGGAGTTTGGGGTTAGTAGATGTAAACTATTACATTTAGAATGGGTAAGCAAAGAGGCCCTACTGTACAGCACGTGGAACTATGTCCAATCTCTTGGGATAAACCATGGTGAAGGATTATATATATATATATGTGTGTGTGTGTGTGTGTGTATGTATATATATGTATGTGTATATATGTGTGTGTATATATGTATGTATATATATGTGTGTGTATATATGTGTATATATGTGTGTGTATATGTGTGTATATATGTGTGTGTGTATATATGTGTATACATGTGTGTGTGTGTATATATGTGTGTATATGTGTGTGTGTATATATGTGTATATATATATGTGTGTGTATATATGTGTATATGTGTGTGTGTGTATATATGTGTGTGTGTGTATATGTGTATGTATATATGTGTGTGTATATATGTGTGTGTGTATATATGTGTGTATATATATGTGTATATATATATATATGTATAGCAGAAATTGGCACAATATTGTGAATCAAACATACTTCAATAAAAAAAATTTCAAAGACCGTATATCTAAAAAAAAGACAGTATTGCTTCTGCCTTGATCTCTCTCTTTTGGGTCACCACCCAGGTCACAAATGTAACCTCTTAGCTTTAGGCAAGGCTGTTACAGAATGGAACTGAGGTCTCTTGCTGACAACCAGCACCACCGTGCCAGCCATGTGCGTGAACCATCTTAGTGGTGGATCCCCCAGCCCCAGTCAAGCCTTCAGATGACTACAGCCCTGGCTGCCATCATGGTTATGACCGCTTGGGGGCACCTGGCTGAGCTGAACCAGGACATACACATTGATGGTCTCTCTGATTCCTGGTCCACAGAAAATATGACAATAGATGCTCATCCCTGCCTTAACCCACTAAGCTGTGAGGACATGCAGGCAGACTGCGAGGAGGTCTACAAGAGAAACCAAGTCTTCCCCCCAGCAGCCAGCACCAGCCCACCAGCCATGTGCGTGAGCCTTCCCGGAAGCAGATCCTTCAGGCCTCCTCAGCCCTTTAAATGACTGAGACATTTGCCAACACTTAGATCATAACCTTGCAAGAAACCCTGAATCAGAACTGCTCATATGAGCCCCTCCCAAATTCCCAGCTCACCGTAGTGGTTATTTATTGGCTCATAACAAATTTCCCCCAAACATAATGGCTTTGCAAATTCAACAGCTATTTTCTCAGTTCCCTTGAAGGGGATCAGCTGGATGTTTCTGGCCCAAGGTCTCTCATGAGGTCACAGTCAAGGTGTTGACCGGGCTGGAAGTGCTACTTCCAAGATGTTTTCTTCATGTGGCTGTCAGGGAGGCCTCAGGTCCTCACTGACCACTGGCAAGAAGCCACAAGCTTCCCTCCTGTGGACAGGCTGCTTGAGTGTCCTTACAGCATGGCAGCTGTCTCCCCTAAAATCGAGTGATTCATGAGAGGGGGTAACGTAGGAACCATGGTGTCCTTTATGACCTGGCCTGGGAAGTGACATATTGTTCCTTCCACAGTGTCCTCTTGGTTTCCCAGGTAACCATTCAAGTGGGAGAGGACCATACAAGGCCGTGAAAACCAAGAGGTGGGGCTCCGCATGGGCCGTCTTGGAAGCTGGCTCCCATGGGAGAGAGCAAGTGGTTGCTATTAACACCACTAAGTTTGGGAGCCATTTCTTAGACACACAAACAAAGCATGTGGAATATGCTGGTTATCCCTGCTGATTCTAAGTGAAGGGTGTTAGTGCTTCGCCCTCTCTGGCCATAAGTGCAGGAGGGCACACCCTTGGCATAGACCTCTGTTGTTGGACTGGTATCCTAGAGACCTCAGAATCCCTGGAATCGGCTTGACATCCTAGCAGCTGGTGCCTGGGCATAGCTCTTGGCAGTTCGCTAGCCAGATTTATGGATCTATTTTTCTACCTCTGTGTGGGTCAGATTTTACACTTTTACCTAAGTTACGACCTTGGATTCTAAAACCTTTGTAGTTCTCTGGTCAACAAATGTCATCTGCCTCTAGAACAAGGTTTTACACCATGACTCTTCAGAGAGAAAAGTGCTGGGTATGTTTCCTACCCAGGCTTTTTCCGGAACACAGAAATGTAAATCAGCCTCCCCAGATAGAAGCATAGAAAGAGGGAAGATCAGGAAAGAACAGCATTTGTTCCCAACAAGGTGGAAAACTCATCTAAAATGACAGCATTCCTGGGTAATGACGAATCTCTAAGGATTCATGTGTCACAGCAAAGTGGCTGATTGGTGTGTGCAGCTGAGCTATGGCTTAATATCAATACTTACACTCCCCTTTGAATTGAAAACGAGGCAATTAAAAGTTACTAAATTCCTTGTTTTGAATTGCTTCTGTTCCCTCTGGGTTTGCCATCGCCCAGTTTTGTGGCTCTTATTGTGAGAAGCCCTGTCTTGCAAATTTGAAAGTTCATAGACTCTATTTTGAAATAGGCTTCCTTCCAGAAATAGGTTCTACTTTATTATTTTCCAGTCCCTCTGGGGCTGTCTTGACAAACATGGCAAAAACCAAAGACTTCCTGAAGGCTAATCTTTTTTCTGGGTCATGTGATTCTTTTCAGTTTTCATCTGGAGCAGGTTTTCTGATAACAACAGGTTCGGCTGGCAGTGAACTGGAGAAAATCCTGTTGCCGTAGCGTTCACAATGAATGGAATTTCAGTGCAGTATAGTTGTTTGCTTAACACAATAGAAGCTGGTGCAGACTGAACTTGCAAGTGTCACATACACTGTGTGGGAAAATCTTTATTACTGCAACTGAATCAACAAACACTTCTGGATGCAGAAACACTGACGAGACTGTGGTAAACCATTGGGCCAACTTCAACTCGTACCCCAAGATTAAAACTGGATTAAAAACATCCTTCTGAAGAAATGGTTAACTATTGAAAACAGCAGGGATCTTCAAACTAAGAGGGAAGAAAATAGAAGAGTCAGTGAAATGAAACATTGAAAACACAAAACAATATGCAATTAATAATACCTGTCTCAGAGGCAGGTTTGTTACAAGGTGAAAAGCACAAAAGAACAGGTGATCAAAGAAGATGCTGAAGGCTTCAAACTCATTACTCACACACATCATGTAAAACAAAGTGATTAGCTTACCCTGAGATGCTCTCTCTTCCGATAGTGTTAAGCTTCTGGCTCAGTTGGGTAAACAGTTTCCAAGTGGATGTGAATTTAGTGGAGCCTGGTGTGTTTGAGTTCATTGGCCAGACTTAGCTTTTCCAATGGGCCTGGAATACATCATGGTCTTACGTCGTGCAGGGTTCTGCCCTCTGAAGGCTTATGCCACACCCACAGCATATAGAAGCTCCCGGGCCAGGGATTGAATCCGAACTGCAGCTGTGGCAATGCCAGATCCTTAACCCACTTTGCCAGGTAGGGCTCGAACCCAGCCTCCAAAGTGACCTGAGCTGCTGCAGTTGGATTCTTAACCCACTGCACCACAGCAGGAACTCCTGTTCTGGTTACTTTTGGAGATTATGCTCATATCTGCTAACTGCCATTGGAGCAACGTGTTTGCCCTGAAGATGCTGGAGGAGAACCCCGTTGGGAAGGTCATTATCTTTGACCTTCCAGGGTTTACTCTCTAATTCAGCAGGTTCAGCGAACACCGATGGCGAGCAGGTAATCACCAGGCCCTGGGCGCTGTGTTCCGCTGCAAAAGTGCGCTCCAAGTGGAGGGACGTTCAGTCCCCTGCGTTGTGACATCTAGGGAAGCCTCATCCCGGCGGGAAGACAGGTGCATACTTGAAGTTCCGTGGTTAAGGGATGGAGGGAAGACTGGCCAAAGGAAAGCAGCCTTTGTCTGATGGAGAAGACCTGACGGAGGAAGGCCCTTAAACGTGACCTGGCACTGCCCCGACTCAGTGTTGATGACCAGGTGGCAGAGACTAGCAGGAAACCCAGGGTCTTTGGAGTCAGTACAGCTGCATTCACATCCACATCCTGCTTCTTCTGTGCTGGGGGCAGTGAGGTGGACTCCGCGAGCCTCGGGTTTCGCACCTAGAGCCAAGCATGCTCTGCGGACTTTCTCTGTGACTTGAGCCAGAGAGGGCTCTCCCACCAGCGGAGGCCAGGACTGCCGGAGTAGCTCCTGCTGGATGATCCTCTCCAGTTTACAAGTGAGAGGAGTAAATCCAAAACAATAGTTGTCATGACTTTCAGTGTCAATCTGTGCAACCACCGTCTTAGAACGGATGGCTCAAAAAGCCCCAGATGTGCCACTTGTGATAAGCCTTCCTCCGTGATGCCAAGCTGACTTTGCATCAGAAAAAACATTTGTGAAACTCCCAGCCAGCTGTCTGCCTTTTGAGGGACTCAATTTAGGTTTAGAGAATTGGGAAGAAATGTCACAAATGTTCAATTTATAAAGTAACGCTCTCGTTGAAAGTATTTGTGATCTTTAGGAGATAGAATTTAATGCTTAAGTGTTTACTATTTTGACACCTGGCAGGAAGGTAGTCAAAATAATGAAATTTGAAATTATCATTTGTTGCCACACTTTAATGTCCAAAAGTTGGAAACAAATTCCAAAAGGATAAATTTAAAATTTAAAAGTAAAATTAGGAGTTCTCGTCGTGGTGCAGTGGAAACGAATCTGACTAGGAACCATGAGGTTGCGGGTTTGATCCCTGGCCTCACTCAGTGGGTTAAGGATGCAGCTTTGCCGTGAGCTGTGGTATAGGTCTCAGATGTGGCTCAGATCTGGCATTGCTGTGCCTGTGGTGTAGGCCGGCAGCTGCAGCTCCAATTAGACCCCTAGCCTGGGAACCTCCATATGCCACAGTTGCAGACCCAAAAAGCAAAAAAAAAAAAAAAAAAAAAAAAAAGATAAAAGTAAAATTAAAACGTCTTTAGTTGCCCTGTTTCCTACGGCTATTGAAGAGAGTTCAGCTACAAAGCAGAATCACTTTAACTTTTTTTTGAAATATATATGTATAAAGCTTAGACTTCAGTGGATCTATAACTGACCCGGCCAGCGTTTTAAAACATAATAGATAGAGGGCAAACATCAAAATACATTGGGTCAAATTATATTAAATCTCCTTATCTGACTCTTTGTCAATTAAAAAATATATTCAAAAATCGATGTTGTCTGGTAAAAAAGAAAGGATCAGTATTATAGCAATGAAAATGTTTTCAGATAAGAGACTCCCTGTATCTTTGAAAAGAGATTTTGCAAAAAAAACCCAAACAACCCCCCCCCCCCCCCCGCCAATTCCTTATGTTTAATGTAAAGTTTGAAGTTTGGTTTTGGTGAGCAATGTTGTCTTGACATTAAAGGCAGGTTCTGAGGGAAGCAGAAATGCTGTTGAACTTCACAAGGGCAACATCCAAGCTCATTCCTTTCCTCTTTCCCCCTATTAAAAAAAAGGGGCATTTTCTTAACTAGCTTATTTTTTTGGCACACAAAGAACACTCTCCGTTTCTTCTCTTTTCCTTGTGTTGGTTAGTTGACAGGACCTCCAGGTAAAAGAAATGTTTTTAATAAAATGTATTCCCTCGCCCGGTGTGGCGAGGAAGGTAGCTGAGCGAGAATAAAGATGTTCGCGTTGGCTCCTCGGAGACATATGAGAGGTTCAGTGTAATCTCTTTGATCGCCCTGAATGGCTGCTCACTGCTCTTTTCTCTCCCAGGCACAAAAGGGGAGCTTAATATATTTATATATGTACATATGCAGAATGTACAGCCTGTATTAGGCATGCTCATTTGCTTTCTTTTCTGCCTCGCTCTGTTTCTGCCTTTCTTCTCACCGTGAGCTGAAAAATGGAAGCAATTTGCCAGAGCCATTCCTAAAGCTCAGCTCTCTGGCATCCTGAGTTTTATAATTGCTGTGATATTTCACCCACGCCAGCTGAGATGAGTGAAAACTGTTAGTGGGCCAGAGTGGGGGTGCTGATGTGCTGATATGTCTTGGGCAGCAACCTATAAATATTCCTGTTCCATTTTCCCTTGCACAGAGAGGAACTACTCCTACGGTCATGCAGAAGATCGTGGGTTGTGGGTTTGCTTCTGTGACCCCCTGTCTCTTCTGCAACCTGAGACATTAGCGGTCACTGTCGAAATTGCCCTTAAAACAAAGCATCTTGGGTAATAGCCCTTCGTCCCTCCGGTCCCTCTGTACAGAAAGCCACACTGCATGTGAAGATTCTTGGCCCTTACGGTAAAAATTAAGCATCCAAATAAGCCATCAGTTTTAGGATAACAAGTTGGTCTATGAAAGTTTTTTTTTCTTTTTCTTTTTTTGTGTTATAGCTAAAGTTCCTTCTTTCTTTGAGCAGTGTCTGAAGTGGTGGTTAGATGGGAATTCTGTGGTCTTCTGCATGCTCGCCTAGACGGTGGGCGTTCAACAGCCTTTCCCCAAGACAAACTCATTGTCTTCTAACTTCCAGATTTATGATTACCCTCTTTGCTTAATTAATACATTGACAGGTGCCTCTCGATTGCATTTTACTTCATAGCTCCATCACTGGCCTCTTGTTACTCTGTTATATGTAAAAATATTTAATCAGAAGGATGGAGTGACCTCTCCATCATGTATAGTGTTGATCGCAGGAAAGCTGTAATCAAAGGAGACAGAGCACGTGATGTTCGTTATGAACCCCTGACCGAAATTGTTCCCCAAATCTCCCTTTCTGGCTCCTGGCATTTTGTCATACTTGGTGTCTCTAGGGCTCAAGAAAGTTCTGGATGCCTTCATCCCCGGGCGTATGTTGCCTATTCTTTGATCAGATAGTGAAGGACTGACATTAACTACAAAAACATGAAGTCTCAGGTTCATTGGCACTTGCCAGCTACCTGTACTAGCTTGATGTCAGACAGTTTTCATGCATCCATCTCACCAATGACAGGTGCCCTGTCGGAGCTTATCCATGACCTGCATCTTGGTGGGATGACGAGGACAAGGCAGAGATGAGTGAGATATGGCTTCTGCTTCAAGAAGCTCAGAGTCGGAGAGAGAACCAGGAAACACAACCCTGGAGCTGCTGGCTTGTTGGACAGCAGGCTCCTCAGCTCTGCTAGAGGTTCCTCAAGTACCTCTGGGGTCCCCTCCCACCTCTGTTACCATAGCAGCTTCCCTTCTGATTTCTGATCTACAGACTGGGTGCTTAGGGCTAGGTATGGGTGGAGCCCTGGTGGAGCAGACCTCAACAAAATGAGGGCATTGCTTTCTGCTTACAAATGTGGGAGCCTCCACCTGAGGGATTTAGGTGAGATCATCCATGCAACAAACAAAAAGACCAGGAGAAGACCTCCTGCTGTGGCGCAGCGGGTTAAGAATCTGACTGCAGTGGCTCGGGGTGCCACAGAGGTGCAGGTTTGATCTCCAGCCAGGTGCTGTGGGTTAAAGGATGCAGCTGTGGTGTAGGTCGCACCTGTAGCTCAGATCCAGTCCCTGGCCCAGGTATTTCCATACACTATGAGCGCATCCATAAAATTAAAGAAAAGTGGGGGTGGCCAGAAGAGCAGCTCCCACATGCAAGTGCCCTGCAGGAAAAAAATCTATGCATTATTGCACTTCAAACTATGCTCTGAAGTGTAACAAATTTATAATAATACTAATAAAGAGATTGAAGGGACATTTTATGTATATATATATATATATATATATATATATATATACACACATATATATTTGATGTTTACAATAAAATGTCAGTTCTTTGATATTTTTATAGTCTGGGGTAAAAAAGATATTACTTGAAAAGAATATTTTATGTGTGTATTTTATAATCTATGTGATCTAGACAGCATAATGCATGAATTAGAAAACAAAACAAAAGCAATACAGTAGCAGGTGAAAATCTGGGACTTACTAGGCATTCCCGCTGTGGCCCAGTGGCCTAAGAGTCTAACTGCAGCTGCTCAGGTGGCTGCGCAGGCAGGGGTTCTATCCCTGACCAGTGCAGTGGGTGAAAGGGTCTGGCATAGGAGGACTGGATTCAGTCCCTGGCCCAGGAACTTTCATATGCTGTGGGTGCAACCCTAAAAAATTTTTTTAAAAATCAGACATAATAAATGGTAGCTATTGTTATGGTTGAGTAACTGAGTACAGACTTTTGACTCTTTGGCCCAGAAAGAAGTACAGACATTGCCTATGGGCCTAGAATTTGAAAAATTGGAATTGTCTCAAATGGGAAGGATCACCAGCCCCAGAAAGGGGGCCACACTGCTGAACTCTCGTTACGCCTAAGTCTATCAAGCATGCTTGAGGTGAGCACACACTTCTCTGATGAGTAATGTGCTTACTCCTTGAAGGGCATACAGGATGACCTTAGCTGTGACAGCTCGGGAGGAATTGGGGTCCGTGTGGTGGGGGGGAGAAGGAAGACCACTGAGAAGAGGTGGGTTCCATTCAAAACAGAACGTATGTAGGATGAAGCCTTGACAGAGACAGAAATTGGAAGGGAAAAAATCAAATTTCAAAACTCACGAGTGGCTTAGTGGCCTAGGAAGAATTCCCTGGTGAAGTATATCAACACCCCCCCCCCCCAAAGGGGGGCTGGCTTTGCGCATTTTCTTCTTCTCATTGGCATGGCTGTACCGTAGGTTGGGAAAGTCCCCCACCTGGTTTTCCATTCCCTCATTTTTTAAATAGAATGCCATGGTCATCGTAGGATCGCTCCTTGGTGCCGTGGGGTCTGCTTGGATCTGTTCAAGAGCTGACTGTTCCGTCTTGGTGTATTTGCTTCATGTCACCCATCACAAGACTCTCACCATGAAGACAGGCGAAGGCCACAAATCACGGCTCCCCAGCGCCCTCTGCAGAGCCAGCTGTTAGGCTTTTACCAGTTCATCACTGAACTATGTACGAAAGGCCTCCCTCCTCAGAGGTCTTATGTTCTTCCACCCGTTATCCTCAAAAAGCCCATCAGTGCCCGCATGGCCTCTTTGCCCAAATTTAAGCTATTCTAGCTAAGTTTGCATTTCAACTGTGTCTTTCAATTTTTGGTGCTCTGGGAACTGAAATTATCTCTTGAACATGTATCTTTATTACCCTGAAGGATCATAATTAAGTCAATTCTTATTAAAAGTATGAATAGAGGAGTTCCCTGATAGCTGAGCAAGGTTAAGGATCTGGCATTGTCACTGCAGCCGCTCAGGTTACTGCTGTGGTGCAGGTTCAATCCCATGCAGGGACTTCCGTATGCTGTGGGTGTAGCCAAAAAGAAAAAAGAATTGAGGGAAGAAACCTGGGGGGAGCCTCAGAAGGCTCTCAATGCTTGTGTCCTCATCCTGGCGCTGGGACCTCCCAGGTTTGTTGCTAGGAGTGAGCCTCCTAGGTTCTTGGTGCCTCAGTTTATTCACCTGTAAACTGAAAATAGCATTCCTTATCTTTCAGACCTCGCAAGGATTCAATTACAGGGGTGTGTGTGTGTGTGTGTGTGTATAGTTACATGTATATATGAGTTAGAATATATAGCGTCGTGTTTAGCATATAGTTAGTGATTCATGAAAATTAGTATTTTAACTTTTTTTCTTTTGAAATAATTTTAGACCTATGTAAAAACTGCAAAACTGCAAGTATAGAAGGTCCTGGTGCATCTCTCAGTCAGCTTTCCCATGTCCACACCTTACCTAACCAAGTGGAACCTTGTTAGCATCACTGTTAACTCACCTGCATGCCTTTCCTAGAGGCAGGCAGTCTCCCCACTCAGGTTCTGCGTCTGCTCCAAGAGCCCAGGGGGCACGGACTGTCAAATCTGGTTTGTTTTCTCTGCTGGGTTAGACACAAAGGCTTAGAGAAGAGTAGACGGATTCTGGTCACCTCTCCAGGAGGGACTCCGAGGGTTGGGTTAACAACCAGGAAGACTCTCCGAAGGGTAGAAAAGTGGAAGTCTTCCCGCCGTCCCACCTCTGTTCCAGAAGGTCTGGATCTTTGTGCACCAAGTGCTTGATCGGAGAGGCCAGGTCAGAAGATGCGCATGCCTAAAATCCTAGCTGAGCTAGCTGTACCCTCCCTCAGAAATAGCCAGTGGGGGGCTTCCCGCCGTGGTTCAGCGTGTTAAGAACCCAACGACTATTCATGAGGATGTGGGTAAGATCCCTGGCCTTGCTCAGTGGGTTAAGGATCCTGCGTTGCCTGAACTGTTGTGTAGGTCGCAGCTGTGGCTCAGATCTGGCATGCTGTGAGCTGGGGTGTAGGCTGGCAGCTACGGCTCTGATGCGACCCCTAGCCTGGGAAATTCTATATGCCACTGTGCAGCCCTAAAGAGAGAGAGAGAGAGAAAAGAAATAGCCAAGGGAAGAGTACTTCGTTGTTATTGAGGAACCCTCCGGTTGAATCCAATGTCAGTGTCTAGGATTGAAAGAGTGTTTAAAGCACCGTGTGGAGGTGAGTGTGATGATTGCCCCGTGTGGCTGGGTGAGCCGGCCTTCCTCAGGGTTGCATGGCTGTGCAGACCTGCTCGTTCAGTCAGTGGGTATAAATACGGCCACTAATACAATCTTTAATGCACGTTTCACAAAATCCACGTGACCACCTATGTAGGACACATGATGTAAATGTTGAGAGCGCTACAGCGTGAATGTATGTTATTGAGGGGAAAAGTAATTATTTGTGTGTCTATGTATTGCTTATAATTTCTTTTCAACGTAACTTAAATTCAATTTTCCAGTTCCCTTGAAAATAAACCAAGACGGCCTCCACTCCATCAGGGGGTCCTACAGTTCGTGATTCCAATGGTTTGTGATTTCCACTGTCTTTCCCCCCTGCAATTAGATAAGCAAGAAACACCCCCATTTAAATGCGGGTGGACAGATTCACACATTTTAGCTTCTGGACACCACAGCAATTAAGACACCATCTGTATTTCTGTGTGATTTGTACACAGAAAGCCCTGGAATCCTCAGCTCTTTTTTTTTTTTTTTAACAGAAAGAGGGGGTTAGATCCATGTATGCCCAAACTAAACATCCACGTCCTGAGTGAACGAAATAGTTTGGTGAAATGTGAGCCGTCCTCTGTGTGGTTCAATTTGAACTCATCCCCATTATGTGTTCGAGGTGGGGGAAGGGGCCTGTTTGAGGTTGGGATATCTTTAACTTCAAGGTTTTGGCAGAAGAGGCAGGGGTGAAGTGTTTACTGGAAGAACAGAAATACCAGGAGCTCGGCTCCCCACCTCATCCTGCTTCTAGCCTATCATCTCAAGCCAGGGCTGAAATAGAAGGTTTGGTATATTTTTGAGCACCTAAGGGACTAAGGCATCATTTTCATTCTCTGTACTCCATGTGCACACAAAAAGGCACATTGCACGTGAATTCTGGCGAACAGAAGGGCAGAGGGAGGCTTGAATAAGTAAAGCAAGAATTTCTTAGCTTCAGCGCATTCTTACGAACCGGCAAGATTTCCAGCCAAAGTCTGCAGCTCTGAAAGGGTTAGAATGGCTGGAGAGGATTCTAGGAACGTGTAAACGCGAATCTTTCCCTTGTTCTCTTCCTCCAAACCTGTCCCTTCGACTTCCCCTCTGTCACCAAGCAGGACAAGGTTCCTTTCTTTCCCCACAATCTTCGCATTACAAGCTCACCAATTAAAAGTGAAAAATTGGGCTTCCACCGTGAAAAGGTTCCAGCTTCTAAAGCAGATAAACTGGTACGAAAGGCCCTCTTTGTTCATTTTTCTTTGCTCTAAGAAAGCTACCTTTAAGGGTTGCAAGAATATAGCGAGCAATTACTCTAAAAGGATGTGCTTTGAGATTTTTAATTCATTTTAATCTTCCTTGTATTATGAAAGCTATACTTCTTTTTAAGGGTTTCAGACACCAGCTTAATTTTCATATTGATTCATTCGGGGACAAAACAAAACTTAGTAGAAACTGAATGGAAAATGACTCTTTTGTGGTGAAGAATCTGTGCTCACATTTAATTATAATGCATAGAAGCGTTCCTTCCTAATTAAACATTTAAATGAAGGCGTATAAATGGAAATTTGAAAAAGCGACTGAGCACGACATAGTTCATCCTTCCTGAGATGAAGGTTCCCATCAGTCCTTATTTTTTACTACCCCCAAAGCGGATGTGACAGTCCAGGCTTTTAAAAGTGTGCCTGCGCGTTTTAGGGGGACGTTTTTCAGTGCATCTGATGATGATGACTGAATTAGCCATCTTCGCCTTGCACAGACTTATCAGAGAGGGGCCTCGAAGTGCTTTATTATCTAATTAAGTCTCACACCATGCTACAATTTTATTAATATTGAAAGTGAGACAGAGATGAGGGTCTGACTTGATTGCGTGAGACGGGAGAAGGGAGGAGGCTATCGGTGTGTTTGGAAGTAGGACACGCTTCAACCGTGGGTCGCCCAGACCACCAGCATCTCCGGGAACACGTCCTTCCGTTTATTAGACAATTTGGGAAAACCTAAAAGTCTGCTCACACACAGACACTCGGCTTTCACACTGACAAAAATGAAAAATAACAGCCTTCCTGAGTCACTTTGTGGATTATCTGTTTCCTGCCAGACCTGATTTTCTCCTTTTTCTTCTCCTTTTATTTTATTCCCAACACACAGGAGAGGGTGCTAGTCTGCCTCTGGTTATCAGCGTGATGCTCCCTTTGCTCTAGGACAGGACGCAAACATTGCGAACATTTCTTTCTTCAGTTTGCAGAGTTATCCAGTATGGGAAGCGCTGTGAGGGCCCAGGACACCCGTTCATGGGCATCCTTTGATGACTGGAGAATTGAGGGCAGGGCCCACGCACGTGGGAGTGTTGGGTAGATATTTAGGAGGCAAAGGAAAAGCCATCCCCAGAAACATTTAGGGGTTTGGAAGAGTGTGTGACATTCCACATGGAAGACTGTTATTAGTCATGCCCCACACTGAACGAGGCTGAGAGTCTGGCAGGAAATCCCTGGGAGAACAGTGGTGTGGAAATACATGCTGCAGAACAAGCCAAAGACCGATGGGAAACAGTCAAGCCCAGAAAATTGTTTGTGTGGCTCAGAACTGAGTGTGTGTATTGGTCAGCCCTGTTGTTCAATAACATCTCAGTGGTTTAAAATAATAAGTGCTTGTTACTGTTCAGGAATCCAGCAGCCAGCTGGGCAGTTCTCCTGGGCTGGGCAGGGCTTTCCTGCTTGTATGAGGGTTGGCTGCTGTCAACTGATTCGAAAGAGCCTTGGCTGAGAATGTGGGCTCCCCTCTCCGGGGTGCCTCCGCCTCGGACAGGCTGATCCAGGCAGGTGGGGAAGAGAGTGTGCAGAAGCTCCCGTAGCCCCTGGTACTGGCAAACCGTCACTTGGCTACCTGGATCTGGTTGAAACAGCAAGGCTGGCCCCGGTGGGAGGTGGAGAGAGTCTGGCTCTTGACGTGATGCAGGGAAGCCATTTATGAGGGGCATCAGTGGAGTTGCTTTCCCACTGCGACTGGCCGAATGGCCCTGCAAGTCACTGCAGAGAGAACTTCTGTCCAGTCGGGAAAGTGACGAAACATCTAGACTTGAATAAGTACAAACTATAAGGTGAACAGAAAAAAGAGAATATGATCTCTATGCACTCAAGATGGGGAAGGCTTTTTTTTTTTTTTCACCCCCTGAATCTGCAACTACAGCATAACTTTGGCCACACTGGATGCTTAACCCACTGCGCCGGGCCAGGGATGGAACCCACACCGCTTCAGAGATAACACCAGATCCTTCCTTAACCTGCTGTACCACAGTGAGGACTCCAGAAGCCCTTCTTAGGAAAGATACGAATTTTAGAATTTTTACCAGAGCGGATAAACCGAAAAACTTTATTTATCATGGAAAGTTAAAGCCTCTATGAAAAGTATATGAAAGCATAAAACAAGTTAAAAGATAAACTTCAAAACTGACAAAAAATATAATCAAACTATAACCATAAAATGTAGCTAATGTTTAATGAACTTTTAAAATTGGTTTTCTTAAAGATACTACCAATATCATAGAAGAAAATTTTAAGGAATACAGAGAGGACATGTTGAAGAAGAAACATACAGTGCCAATTAAAGAAATGATAAAGAAAATAATAATGAGACTCAAAATTTTAACCATCGCATTGCAAAAATCTCAGTAATGCCAAAAGGTTGTAGGATAATCACCCTTCTGCACTATTGGTGGAAGTGTAAAATGAAATAGACAATCCATAAATTATAGAGGTACAGGACTATTTAGTAGTATAGTTGCTTAATTTTTATTTTTCTGTCTTTTGTCTTTTTAGGGCTACACCTGTGGCATATGAGGTTCCCAGGCTAGGGGCTGAATTGGAGCTGTAGCTGCCCGCCAACACCACAACCACAGCAACATGGGATCTGGGCCGCATCCGTGACCTACACCACAGCTCATGGCAACACCGGATCCTTAACCCATTGAGCGAGGCCAGGGATCGAACCTGCATCCTCGTGGTTGCTAGTTGGGTTCATTAACCGCTGAGCCACAATGGGAACTCCAGTAATACAGTTCCTTTAAATAATATATTTAGTAATATAGTTCTTTACTACTGGAATCTTGTAATTAATTGCATCTTATTCTTGCCTTATCCTTTTGTTTGTTTGCTCAGCTATTTCATTACCCTCATATGCGACCTCGAAGATGGTAAAGCACAAGAAGAGTAAAGTTTCCTCCAAAACGGAGACTGTGAGCAGTGCATGTAAGTTATGTGCCTGCTCTTTGAGATTTTATTGCCTCATAAAATGGGAACGTTTTAGCCTATTTTAATCTAACAAACAAACAAACAAACAAAAACCTGCTGTCTTTCTCCTTTGTCCAAATTATGTGATCTGATCATGTTCTGGGCGTGGTGGTTGTTTTGCAGGGGTGGATGGCCACACAGAGATCCAAAGGTGATGGGTAAAAATGAATGCATCCTTCTAATGGTGGCTCTGGTTATTTATTAATTTTCGAGAGTTATGTTTCAGACCTAGCATTTGGTAATTAGCAATTACTCATTAGCTTTTGACTGATGGATTGCTTTATTGGTGGATTACCTCATTGAATCCTCACTAGTTAAGTTACCTAAACACAGCTTTATGTGAGAGAACGGAAACTCAGAAGCTGAACAACTTGCCTGACGTTACTTTACCTAGAAAACAGTAGGATTCACACCCAGGCTCATTGTCTCCGTGGTTTGGGCGCGTAGCGGTGTTTAAACTGAATTCAGATGCCGATTTCATGCCTTGCTCCCTGAACATGTTATGACATATATAGGAACTCAGAACTATTTTTTTCCAAACAAAAGTATAATGCTTTTTAATGAAATTAAGTGCCGTAAAACTTTTGGGTCATCCTTTAAAATGTCAGTTATTAAATTGTGCCAACTAAAACCTGTCACTCGCCATCTGCCTCTACAAGGGTTACAGGCTAATCCTGGCAGGTGCGGACTTTCAATCCCCCCGAAAGGAGTTCAGGGTGGCGGTCAGGAATGAGGCCCTCTCTGCTCTGGGAAAAACTGGCATAGTCCTCACTTGGCCCCAAATCAAACTTAACTCACATCGGGTATTTTTTTTTTTTTTCATTGCAAAAAGTCATCATGAGTTTAGATAATTTGTTAAAGGAAAGAAATTTTAGTATGAGTCAAGTAAACTTTTCCCCAGGCTTACCTGGGGAAACCTATTAACATGAAAAAGCAGAAGGAACATTCTTTTCCCATCATTCCTATATACATTTAAATGAATATTTGAAAATGGTATGAAACAACTTGATCCCTAAATGATATTACATCTGCTTCTGACACTTTATCAGGTTAGAAAACATGTGTCTTGCATGGTTGAGCGTCAGCCAGAGTCACTATAATTTCTGGTGCTTCTTTACTGGTTTCTAGTCTTCTGGGGTTAGTTCTCCCTTGATCTGCTTCTTCAGGTTAAATGGGGTGCCAGGAGCCTTCCCCCCAAACTGGCATCAGGAACTTTCAACAATGAGAGGGCTCTGCATGTGCTAAACTTTTTTTCTGAGCAAACATCACTCCAGGCCTTTTTTCTGGTAATATTTCAAGTAAATGAGTAACACAGCTGCTTGAGCCTTTTTCTTTTCCTTTCTTTCCTTTTTTTTTTTTTTAAACATTGGAAATGTCCCTGATTACTTTGGAGGTAAATTCGCAAGAAACACTGAGGACTTTTAATTTTTAAATCCACTGAGTAGTATTAAGTTCATATCATGATTTTTGAAACGCCAGATTACACTTGGCTTCTTTGAGTGGAAATGTGAATTCTCTGAAGGCTCAGTTCAGCTCCAGTCACAAATAATATAGTTATTTATTTTCCAAAGCTCCGTGTAGTAGGATATCCAAGTAGTTTATAATCAAGCAAGCAAACATCCTTTTGGAGACATGTCGGCTGCAAGGGCTGCGGTGTTTTCATTGGGAGGAAGGGATTCATTCACCCGAAAATCTGTTTCTCGGCAGTGAACAGTCTGAGCATTTGCATCAATGACCGGGGAAGAAGTGCCAGTGGCGAAAGAGGAGTTCCCTCTCGCAAACCTCTCAGGCCGCCCTGAAGGGCTTGGGATGCCAGGGGCTGGTGTCAAGTCCTTCCCGTTACCAGACGGGTATCTCAGGCGCTTCTGGAGAGCGAAAGAATCCTGCCGTGTTTCTCCATCAGTCCTCACGTAGTAACCGGCTGGATCCTCCAGATAACGCAGTGGCCCAGGTTCTCTTGACTCTTTGCGTATTAAATATCTAACTGCATGATCCTCCTGTGTTTCATTGCTCGTGTGGGAAATCGGTTGCGCTGAGACCATTTCCTGAATTCCTCCCAGAAAACTAATGATTGTAGCAGGACCAGACTAATCAGAAAGCTCTCTCTGTATGTAGCCTGGTACATTTTGCAAATCACTAGCACGAAGATTTCAATTTGCTCACATCATGAAAAAGGAAACGCCTGTGGATTGAAAAGGGAGGATGTCGCATCCGTGACCAGCGCTCCGGCTGATGCAGAACACCAGCCCCGGAAAGCTGGGAACCAGAGGCATTCTCTTGCCGTGCCGCGTTTACACGGCACTAGGTGTTCAGCCAACAAGAATTTGCCAAGGGTAAGATCGCGCCGCTGATTAGCTGCTAGGATTTCACCCTTGGGCTCTGCCACGGGACGGCTCAGGTTTCAAGGACTGGGGGTCTGGGCTTTAGCCCACCTCCTTCAGGAGATTAGTTCACTTTAGAAAGGACCCTGGGAATTCTCAGCCCAAGTGCATGAGTGTGTGTGAGTGTGAGCACACAGGATTCGAGCACTGCAGGTGTGTTATTGTATTTACCTCTTGGGTCAAGCCTTTCTCTTCCATCAGATTTCCAAGACTCCCCCCACCCCATCACTTCCAAGGCTCTGCCCAATGCCTGGAGTAGTTTCTGAGCTCAGTTACTGATATGATTGCCTTCTCACTCCCCCTACAGCCCCCTTTCCCATGTTCACTTCAATCTCAGCATCAGCACCAGGACATCTAGGAAAAAATAAGAAGGCATCTCCATTCTGGTTGAAGCAGACAAAGCATACATGCACACTCTCCTCCATTAGAAAGAGGTTAAAAGATAAACTGAGGAGTTCCCGTTGTTGCTCAGTGGTTACAAACCCAACTAGTATCCATAAGGATGCAGGTTCAATCCCTGGTGCTGCTCAGTGGGTTAAGGATCTGGCATTGCTGTGAGCTGTGGTGTAGGTCACAGATGCAGCTGGGATCCCTCGTGGCTATGGCTGTGGTGTAGGCCGGCAGCTGCAGCTCTGATTTGACTCCTAGCCTGGGAGCTTCCATATGCCTTGGGTGTAGCCCTAAACGAAAATTTAAAAAAAGAGATAAACCTAAATGCTCAAAAAGTCAGGCATTGTTAGGCCAGAAAATGACTTAGCTCTGGAATTCTCCTTTAATCTCATTGCTTCTGGAATCTTAAAAATGTTGGTCTTGTGTTTTTCACTGCATGAGGTGACAAAGACAAGAAAGCTTTATAGTTTTTGATGGGACGTGGTGCATTTATATGAGAAAGATGTATTTTACTTTCTATTCCCTAAATCTCTCAAAAATAAGTGCCATCTAATACTAATATTGAGAATTATGACACATAGCAAGATTCATTATTTGACTCAGATGACAAATCAATAGCATTAATAGATGACATCTTAGAGGTCTACATTCCAGATATTGCACAAAGCTTTTTTTTTTTTTGTCTTTTGTCTTTTCAGGGCTGCGCCTGCAGCATTTGGAGGCTCCAAGGCTAGGGGTCAAACTGGAGCTGCAACTACCAGCCTACACCACAGCCATAGCCACTCGGGATCCAAGCCGTCTCTGTGACCTACACCACAGCTCATGGCAACGCTGGATCCTTAAATGCTGAGCTAGGCCAGGGATCGAACCTGTGTCCCCATGGATGTTAGTTAGATTCGTTTCTGCTGAGCCACAACGTGAACTCCATAAATCGTTCGACACGTATTATCTCATCAAGTTCTTCTGTCCACTCTGTGATTTAAGTTTGATTATTGTCCCTACTTTATAGAAACCTACGAGGCCTACCTAAAACGTTTGAACCATTTCCCCAAAGTCTCACAGGAAGTGGTGGAACACATGAGCCTCTGATGCAGGTCCATCATCTGAAGATACCCTCTTAGTGAATAGCTTCGAAAGGAAAATGGTAGTAGAAGTTAGGATTGTATACCTTGCACATTGTCCAGCCATCTATGACGCCCAAAAATGGGTATGGGGTGATTTGGGAGGAGGTGGTTTGATGTTAGGAGCAGGGGTGTAAGAATGATTAAAGGAGATCATGTGATCCACAAACATTATTGACGAGCTGTGGACCAGATGGCCCAAGAAAGCCAGGGTGTTTCTTCTCTGATTCTGCCCTGAGGAGGGAGACACATCCTGGTGGGTACATCGTGTGCGTTAGTGCCAGCACAGTTGAGCATACTGTGGCTGGCATTTGCTTCGTGACGTCCTTGGGCACAGGCGAAAGATGGGACGACCCTTCTCATTTCCTTCATCCGCAGCCAGGACCCCATGTTTTACTCTACGGAGACATGGTGGCCTAAGTCAGCCTGGTAGGTCAGGTTGTCAGATTTCTTGGGTGTTTCTTCTATTAGTCACACTTTTTACCTGCCCCCTGTGTTTGCCAGCATCGCTCATCCTAACTTCTCTTTCAAGACCCGTAGACAGGCAGTCTGGTCTAACAAAACAAGCAAGACTTGAGAGTACACAGACGTGAGAAGGGATCCTGGCTCCTTCTTTGGTGTACAGTTTCAAGCAAAGTATTCAAATTTCTTTGAGTCTTTGATTCATCCACTGATAAGTGTGGTTAAGTTATTATGAGGCCTCCTTAGATAATGTATGTAAATTTTGCAGACTCAATTATTGAATCCCTTTAGTCTTTGTTTCCTCAACTAATACATGGGGTTATGCTATTTTTTTTTTTTTTTGTCTTTTCTAGGGCTGCACCCATGGCATATGGAGGTCCCCAGGCTAGGGGCCCAATCAGAGCTGCAGCTGCCGGTCTACTCCTGAGCCACAGCAACATGGGATCTAAGCCGCATCTGTGACCCACACCACAGCTCACGGCAATGCTGGATCCTCAACTCACTGAGCGAGGCCAGGGATCGAACGCGCAACTTCATGGTTCCTAGTCGGATTCGTTAACCACTGAGCCACAACGGGAACTCTGGGGTTAAGCTATTTTAAGGACTGGATTAGATACCATATGTAAATTGTAAAAAGCCAATTAGATAATATATGTAAATGGTCTTATGCAATGCCTGGCATACGGTTGATACTTAAGAAACACCAGCCATTCCCCCTCACGCACCCTGCTTCATATAATTATTGCTGTTGCTTATTTGGTTGTGTTAGGTCAAGTTGTCAAAGAGCTGGAAATGGACAGAGGGTTACTGGCACCCTTTCAGTGGAGATCCGCATGGCACCGTGCAGCACTCTCTGGTAGAACGTTCCATGATTGTGGAAATGTCCTGCATGTGCTCTGTGTAGGGTGGTAGCCACTAGCCACGCGGCTCTTGAGCACTTGAGATGCGGTCACCGTGATGGAGGAACTCATGCTTAAATTTGACGTCATTTTAATTAGTTTAATCTTAAATAGCCACAAGTGCCAAGTGGCGATGGTACGGAGCAGTGTAGGTATAGCCAGTTCTCTGGGCACCGACGTTATCAGAGCTTAACCGTTAACTGCCCTTCTGTGGCCCAGGCTGTTGATTAACTCTTTAGGGGTGGGATTTAAGCTGTAGAAAACTGGAATTAATGCAAGTGACTCTGTCTGTAGCAAAGCAATGTGATTACTTCTAACTTGCAGAAAAGATGACCCAAAGCATTGCACGTTATTTCCGTGTTGGGTATTTCTCAGTCTTGCATCCACTTGTAAGTTCTTTCCAGCACTCCTGATTGATTGCCTATACCTCTGTCTAATCTTTAAATTTTTTTGAACTGATCTTAACATCTTATCCATGCCCTCTCTTATTAATGTGTGAAATAAAATCTTTACCTGTGTTCATTTTATTTTTACATGAAAGTGATGATTTTACAAGTGTCGTCTCCTATTTATTTCCCAATAAGACTTTCATTCCAGAGCAGTTAAATGGGGGAAATTGGAACTTTTTTGCAATGTAACCTAGTTTTGTGCTAGCTTATTTTATTGCATCTATTTTTCACTTGGGGTGGGGGCCGTAGGAAATTACTTAATGTGGTTATTGGAGGGTTGAGGGATAGTATTGGGAAATAAAAAAAAAAAGCAAAGAAATGAAGTCTAAGTTTCATGCATGAGTTAGTTATCGAACCCTCCCCTGCCCACCATTCCTTCCCCTCCCCCCAAGCCAGAAACCTGCCTTCATGGATTGGAGATTGCAGGGCTTAACAGCATTGTGACTGCTCGTTTTGGTGGTTTATATTTCATGACTTTAAGAATGGAAGAGCTTGGGTCTTGAGTTGGTTCGTAATATCAGCTGAAACTTCAGAGTATTATTAGATAGCACGGCGTGGCACTTAAAAACACAGGGACTATTGGTCTATGATGATAGGAGAAGATAGAAGGCTTATCACAGGGCTCAGTTTATTCTTCTGTGACCTTCTGTTTCTAGGAAAGTTGTACAAATAAATATATAGTTGCATTTAACTAAGAAAATGACTTGAGAATTAGAAACAGAAGCATTCTGCAGATCAAGGGAAAAACTAGAGTTGAATTATGTCAGGAGAGTTCTGAAAGGAGAGTGAAAGTTTGAGAAGTGACAAAGGCTTTTAAAATAACTGACATAGCACATATACAACCCAAGTTTTATATATCAGACGAGGTATAATGAACCAGAACCCTGACCTGCCTCTGCCTGGAAATGTTTTGTGGATGAGAAATAGTAACCTGTTGGGGCTCAAATACTGTTTAAGGTGGGGAGATAGAACACCACCGATGCTCCTTAAAATGCCTCCAAAGCTCGTGACTAGAAATAGGTAGGAATTCGAGGTTGGTTATAATCTGTAAAACGCAACTGCGTGAAAGTTGCACTAGACTTTTTCCACCACCTGTAGCTGTGACAAATATAATGCCCAGCAGAGATGGTGAAAACAGAGATTCTTGTAGATGCAGAAAGGAAGGAGGCAAGAAAACAATAAGAGGTGTGTTGACAGAATAGGATATTTCTAATTACTACATCGCTATAATAACATTACATTATGGAAGAGGGAAAAGCTTTCATAAACAAATGTTGAGGGAAATGAGTAGAAGGCAATTTTACTGAAATTTTAGATTCCTTTGACCACCGAAGATGTAAAACCTGTATAGTTCTACAGCTTGAAAATCAGAAGAAACCAGCAAAGCCTTATTTCTTTTTAAGTTAAATCTTTTTTCTTTTATCGTCCCTTTAAACTTGATTTAACAACACATTATTTATGTTTGAAAACAAAGTGAAAAAAGGTGAAAAAAGGAAAAAGGGAGGAGGGAAAAGATGAAAAGAAGACCCTAAAAGAATAAAAGAGACAAAAGCGGAAAGAAGAAAAGCTTAAATTAGAAACAAAAGGCAGGGCATCCAGCAGGAAGGAGGCCAGAGTCTCAGAGCTGCCGCTGCTTTGAAGGCCCAGCAGCCAAGTCGCGGTGTGTGACCAGGGAGTGTCCGGTCCTATGAGCTCCCCCACCCCAACCCCTTCTCACTTAAAACGTCCGCCTCCCACACCGCCCGGTCTGGCAGAGTTTCTGGGTTTTGTTTTCTCCCTCGCAGCAGTGGCGACACAAAACCCCTTTGCCTCGCGCAGGGAGAGGGCTTTAGCGTTCCTTAGGTAACCTTTGTCCTAGCAAATTAAATTGTCTGAGCAGAAGCCTGGAGAACCCGGGCCCTGCTGAAAACGCGGTCACAGGCCCAGTCATCAAAGGCGCTACAGAAATGGGGAGGCCCTTGCAAAGGCAAGAGCTTCCCTTCTTTTACATTGAGGAAGTTTGGGCAAAACTGCGACTCTGTCTGCAGTTGGAGAGGGACAAGCTCGCTTGTGAAGTTCCAAACACAATGAAAGGAAAGTGTTAGACAAACTTAAACCCAAAGGGAGAAGCTGATTGCACTTTTTAATCGAGGAGGCCGCAGCCAGAAATGAATACATCCTGAAAACTCGGAGTAACTGTGGAGGGCTGACGATGGACCCCGCACAGGCCGAGCCATGTGTGTGCAGACAGCAATGTTCTAGCTCCCTCCAGAACACTTGGAAAGAACTTCAGGTGATAGATATGATAGATTATAAAGCAATATTTTCGGATCTTCAGTCCACTCTCATATGACTGGTGTGGATTATATCCTGGTAGAGCTAATTCTTAAGGTTTTGATGCTTCTTTAGGGCAGTTGTCAGAACCCTAAGGAACCCTTGAAATTTGCATGAAAATGTTTTTGCAAGTTGTAGATGCTCAGATGGGAGACCAAGTCGTGGAATGGTGTCTTTGGGGTTAAGAAAGTTCTGCTCGAAGCTCAGCCCCTCGCCAGTTTACGACTTGGCTGAGTGACTCGCTCTCTCTGACACTCGGTTTCCTCCCCTGTACATGGGAGATTTAGTGAGGATTCAGACACAGGACACGCCCAGCTGGGTGTCGACACATAGAGGGCATGCCATCATGAGCAGTTATCTTCCCGGGGCGTTTTAACGGTGGGTGTTACTGGAGCTTCTCCCTAACATTTTGTAGCCCAGATTTTAAAGGTTGGGAATCAAGTACATGTATTTATAATCTGGCACTTATGAGGAGAATGAAATAGAATAGGATTAAGAATTGTTACAAGAAATATGAATCACTTTTTCACCTCTATAAAAAAAGAGAAAAATAATATTTCACAAAGATCTTGAGAGCCCTAACTTTAAGGAGGGCAAATTTTATAAAAAATAGGATAACGTTATAAAGAGCTTGGGCTAAGAAATTAACATGCATTGTCTCATTTAATCCTCATATAGATTCTAGGAGAAAAGTACTATTACCATCTCATTTGCCAATGAAGAAACTGAATTAATGAGATAAATTGCCCAGGATGACACATCAGTGAGAAGGCGGAGGAATTCTGGAATGAGGGCTTCAACTGTCTGAGTACAGATTCCAAGATTTCACAAATAATAGACTTTCTGGAATCGTAAAGGGAAGAGATAGTGCATGTGTATGTCAATCACGCAGGGTCTCAAACTTGGAAATGGGGAAATAATGCTGCTGCAGAATTCATTTCTGCAGGACACTGGCGGTGGCTCAGAGCCCCTAAGGAGAGGCGAGTGCTCTTCAGTGTGAGGAAAGGGGTTGGAAAGAGGCAGGAGAAAGGTTAATCACCATTACACACAGGAAAGGGACTGACCAGAAGGCCAACTTCGGTGGTGAGTTTTCAGCAATGTACCAGGTCACCAGGTTAGACACTTTAATAAAGGCACTGCTGAACACAACATGGTAAATCCACTACCCTTCAATACAATTTTTTAAAAGGAAAACCAAAGAGAGATATGTCAGCAGCTACCGCTATATCATATACTTTAAAGGGCTCAAGTTATCTACTTCTGAAATCATGTTTATTTTTCCAATTAATAAAAAATACAGGCATTACTTTCCATATCTTAGAGGATATAAAACTAGAAAAAAATGAAGGCACTATATGCAAAGATGTGGGAAGGAAACCACAGAAGTAGGGCAGAGTCCCCAGGAAGAAGGGCATGGAGGGCCACCAGATTCTGGAGACGGGGCTGTCTATGGAGAGAGCAGCCTGATAAGAGGTGAGGTCAGAATGCAGGAGCAGAGGGCCACTCTGACCACACGCTCTTCCCCTCCTCCAAGGTGCCTGTACTCCCCTTGGCAGAACCCAACTGGAAACAAGGAATCCACTGAAATAAATAATCAGCCTCCAGAGGGGACAAAGGGAAGAGATCCAGGATGGTCGTAGAAAGGCTCATCCAGGATGCGAGGGAGCTAGGATCTTTTCCTACAGGTGACTGGGAGCATTTCAAGTTTAGAGACATTGCTCATCAGAATACAGTGGGCGCTTCCAACTACAATGCTTTGATTCCTCTTTTATATAAACTAAAACAATTACACCCCCAAACAGTTCAGCCACTTCTTCCACCCGCCACTTCTGGCCACTACCCAGCTCGGTGAGCATACAACCAGCCCCTCTTACTCTGATCCTATGGACCGTGGTTTTGAGGAAGATGGAATTAAGGAGGGCAGAGCTGGAAGCGAAGGTAGAGTAAGAAAGCTAATGCCGTGATTAACAGGATGAGGGTCTGAGCAAGGGCAGCGCGGATGGGGTGTAAAGGAGAGGATGGAGTTGTGAAATACTCTGGAGGTTAAGACATGGAGGTTGAGGGGAGAAGCCAAGGATGAGTCTGGGCTTATGGCTTGAGAATATGAGCAGAGAGTTTATCACAGATGAAATAGAGAGTGCAGGCTTAGAAGGAAGCCAGTGATGAGTACAAGTCAATTTTATCAACTTAAATTTGTAAAACATGATCATAAGAGTCTTATGCAAATTTAAAGTCATCTTGTTTTAACATCAAGACTCATAATTGTTACGCTTTCTTTATCAACCCACTCCATATTTTTATGGGTGGAGAGTAGTTCGAATTTGATTACAAAGGTTTGACTATAGATCATTTTAATTAAATCACAAAATAATATATATTAAAATTATTATAAACATTATCCAGATAAACTTAGAAAATTAAGAGTCTAGCACTCCCAGCTCTTTTTCTTTCTGGAACTGTTTCTTATTAGCGGCCTTAGACAGGCTCTTCCTTTTTGTTTGTGTGTTTTTAAAATTTTTTTAATGATCACACCCACAGTATATGGAAGTTGCCGGGTCAGAGATTGAATCTGAACCGCAGCTACTGGGGTGACGCTGGATCCTTTAACCCATTGTGCCAGGCCAGGGATCGAACCTGTGCCTCCTCAAAAGCCAGAGCTGCTGCAGATGAATTTGCCATAGAGGGAATTCCTAGACAAGCTACTTCTTATTCAGTGTCAGTAATACATAGCTACTTGCAGTGTTATAAGTGAGTTTTCGCACAATGCTTCCTTATGGGCAAAATAGAAACAATGCTTTGCGAAATTGAGGTCATAGGTATTAATTATTTCATGTCCTAAGCAGGGATGCAGCAAACATTTTGTCTCTGGGACAGAATCTTATTTTGTTCCAATGCTTTGTTCTCTCTTATGATTATAGGTCACTTAAAAAGTGTATTTAAAATATGACTTGATGTTTAAATCATCTAACTAATGTTTAAAAGATCATTTAATTACAGAAACATGCTTTCTTTTTTATTATAATCTCTTGATAAATACTGGATTGGAGTGCCTTAAATTCTGTCATGAATGTAACTAGTCAACATTTATTCTTGCTTTTCTCTACTTATTATTTGTGATTTTGTCATTTAATAAGATTTTCTTTGCAAGGCATATCCTCTAGAAGGTGTCTGTTTGTGTATTTATTTATTGGGGGCACTATGCTGGTCATTTCAGTAGCTGCCACATTAGTTGCGTCTATCAAAGTAACCCTGTACTTTTGTAAGTTAGCTTACCAGTCATGGAGAGTGTACAGTATTTATTAGCTGATTCATCTCATGTTAGCTTAAAAACCTTTTTAAAAAATCTTTGGTAATTAGTACTCATTGTGCAAAATCAGTTTCTTATCAGAGTGATTTTTTTTTTAACTGTATAAAGGTAAATGCTTAAAACAAAAAGCATCTCCATTGATGTAAGGGTTGTCTTGCTCAAAATCAGCTATTATAGTTAGGACTTCGGCACTGGTGTTTGTTTAGCCTTTGCAAGCTTGTGGTCTGCCTTCTCCTGGGGCCACTTCTCGATACTGGTACTGCCTTGGTTGTACATTGCGCCTTTTGGAGAAATACTCTGAAATGTGTTGGGAGAAATCCTTTAGTTGGGTGTTTACCCCATTAGGTGAATAGAAGTTAACATCATCTTGCTAGTTTTAGAGTTCTTAAGCCCCTCCCAGGGCTTGGCAAAATCCTTCTAGAAGCTCTCGCTTCCTGTCTTGTCTTGTCTTGTCACTCAGTGACACAGCGGGGGACAGCTGTGGGTCACAGCACACCATGATCCTCCAAAGTGGACTCTCCCTAATCAACAAGGTTTTACATGGTTGCTCTGCCAACATGCCACCCTTCCAGTTGTCTGCAGGTAGTTCAAGTTTTCTGCAGGTGGCAGAAGAGTTAGACTTTTGCCACATAGCTTTAGAGAGGGCCATCTGAACAGAAGAGGCTGCAGCATTCTGAATTGTTCATGGCCCATCCAGACAGTCTTCCTGCAAAGAATGGCATACGTAAGCGTAGTGCGGTGTTCTACTGGAGAGCCTGCAGAAGAAACACTTTCCTTATCGCCAGGATTTCGAGAGCACAGGCTAGTTCGTGGAGGCCTGTGCCTGGCCGGTTTATTTGCCTGACGAAATGTAGCTATTTTCCTCTTGCTGTTTGTGATCACAGTTGAAGTGGAACATAAGGAATTCTAGCTCCCAGACACTCCTATCTCTTGTGAAGGGGAATGATCTACAAAGATATAATTAAGTCTACTTTTAAAGACCTCTCTTGGGGGAAAAAAAAATCTGACAAGCTCCTCTGGAATCAGCCACAAGCTTTAAACACATTGTCTTCAGGGTGCGGCAGGAAACAGGTGGGAGGCTCATTTACTAAATAAAATAGTCCTCTGGAAGTCAAGTCTTGTCTTTGTGGACATGGGTCCCCTTGGCCATATTTTTATTAATAGCTAAGTTAGAAGATGTCTTAGTAAATTAATTATGCTTTTGGTTATGGGCTGAATGTGTCCACTCCAAATTCACCCCAGTGCAATGATGTTTGGCGGTGGGGACGTGCGGAAGGTAACGAGGTTTAGATGAGATCCTAAGGGTGAAGCCTCAGTGACGGGATTAGTGTCCATTTAGGAAGAGGGAGAGACACCACGTGGGCACACGGAGAGAAGACACCATCTGCACACCAGGAGGTGGGTCCCCCACAAGGACCACATCCACTGGCACCTGCCGTTGAATGTGCAGAACCGTGAGAAAAAATAAATGTCCGTTCTTTAAGCCCCTGGATTATGGTATGTTGAGTTGACCAAGACAAGTTCTATTTTTTTATTTCCTTGAAAGAGACTTAAGAAATGAAAAATTGGCCATTATTTTATCCCCAAGTGTTTGTGTTGAGGGGGAACTGTCCTCTATTCCTTTTCCAGTTGTGATATAGTTTATTCCTACCCCGAAGAGGGGTCAGGCAATGACAGCAACTAAACATCACACATGCATCTTTTTATAAAACGTTTGGACCATCTGAGGAGCAGTGAGACAAAGACTAGCTTTGCAGTGCAGCTGGTGTCTTTGGCAATGGCTTCACGTCATTTGGGTTGGAGGGAGATGAGAAAGGGAGAAAGAAGGTGAAATCTGATAGGCACATCTTCTTCCTTACTCAGGTCACTTGATCTTTACAGAAATACTCTGCCTTTCCTTGCATTTTGACTTTTTTTTAATAATGAATCTAAGAAGGGAATGAGGGGGTCAAAAGAGCAAAGACAAGAGTTGGGAGTTCCTGTTATGGCTCAGAGGGTAGAGACCCAGCATTTTCTCTGTGAGGATATGGGTTTGATCCCTGGCCTCACTCAGCGGATTAAGGATCGGGTGTTACCGTGGTGGTGGCATAGGTCATAGCTGCAGCTGCACTTTACCTCTTGGCCCAGGAACTTCATATGCTGCAGGTATGGCCATAAAAAAAAAAAAGTCTTTGAATTAGGTGATCATGAGGGCCCTCCAGATTACTCTGAGGCTATCTACACCCTTGCCCAAAGGAAAGTGACCTTGGACCGATGACTCTGGAATGTTTTCCTCCCCAGCCTTCAATGCAGGAGTCCCAGAGAGACAGAGCTGCTTGGTCTAAGTCCCCACCTCCCACCATGCCCTCCATCTTCATCCTACCAAGTCCATAGGAACAAGCCAGTCTGCAGACCTTTCATTCAAGAGATGCCAGAATTCCTTATCAAAGCTTAGTCTGCACTTTTTTTTTCAAACCCAGCAATTTTGAGCCTGACTTTGCTGGCAGCTCTCTTAGAAGGAGCAGAGAACTGGGAAAGAGCCATATGGGCCCGAGGAGAGCGTCCTTGAGTCCACTTCTGGTTTACGTGTCCTTGGGACCAAGTCACTCCTTCTGGCAGAAGAATTGGGGAGAAACGGTGATTGAGCTGCTCTGCTCTGTTTGCAGGATCCTCTCTTTGCCGTCTTTAAAAGCCAATTAAAAACAACTAGAGGAGGCTTCCAGTCACACTGCTTTAATTTCAGCCTGGTTTTAATTTTAGGAGACTGAAAATTCTCTATTTGGTAATTTCCTCTCTTTCTCAAGGTTTGTACATTTACAAGGTTTTCCCTTCTTATCAGCTTGGCCACTGTTGCAGCTATTGTCACTCAAGTGTTGACAAAGGGTAGGAAAAAAAAATAAAATCAAAAAAACCCCAAACTTCTCCAAAACAAATCCACAAAAACACATTAAAAAAAGATATTTTTTGGCATGTTGCCTTCAAAGGGTGCAGTTCCGGGTAACAAAGAATACAAATCTCAGGATTATAAATGGAAGGAGTGCCTTTAACCTTTTATATAAATAATTTGAGGATAACTCAAAAATATTTTCAAAGGGGCGTCTATGCCCCTGGATCCTCAAATCCCAGACAAGTGAGTTCTTTACTCACAACTGTTTAAAATCTTTACTTCAAACATTTTTAGATGTATTTCTTAGCCACGCACTGACAGGTCACCGAGTGACATAGCGAGCATGGGTTTACCACACTGACCCCGTATGTGACCGAATCTTGGGGTCTCTGTTACAGATCAAGGTGTATCATATAGAATCTGAAGTAGATTGGAGGAAAAAACAGATATCCAGACAGTTTTCCTATGAACCATGAATGATCCATTTGCAGATGCATCCCTCTTGCCTAATGTTAACTTAATACGTTGCTCTGTGTCTGGAACAAGGCTAGGCTGTGATGATTCAAAATGAAGGGCAGGCACGGCCTCTGCCCTTGAACTAGGGAAGAGAGACATGTAAATTGGATGATGGGGAGGCACCTTCGCTGAAAGACAGGGACACCCAGTAAGTGCCTTATGTATACATGGAAGCACACACTCAGCTGGTTTATGGGGAGGGCGTGGCCTTGGTCGGTCTGTCTGTCATGTTGCTCAGAGAAGAGGATATGAAACGTGAGGGAATGAGGTTTTCCCTGAAATAACCTCACCGGCAGTGAGGGGTGGATGCCTTCAAGAAGCTTCCCAGGCCCCTCCCACCGCCACACGGTGAGAGCTGTGAAAAATCTGTGAATTCTCCTGTCTCACCTGGAATTTAACGGGAAGTTTGTATTCACTTCTCTAATAATAGATCCTATCAAAATTGCTAGTTTTGTAGGTCAGAAACTTTTGGGAAATGATCACTTCTTACCTAGAGTGCTGACGTCTGAAAAGAATACTTTACATGATTTGTCCTTTGTATCTTTTTTAAAATTTAATTTTATTGGTGTATAGTTGACCTCCAATGTTGCATTTGTTTCAGATGTACAACAGAGTGAATCAGTTATACTTATACAGATACTCATTGTTTTTGCCCATGTAGGTTATTACAAACTATTGAGTAGAATTTCCTGTGCTATACAGTGGGTTCCTGTTAATCATCTATTTTATATGGTCATGTGTATGTGTTATTCCCACTCTCCCAATTCCTGCCTCCCCACAACAGTTTCACCTTGTTGCAACCATAAGTTTGGTTTTGAAATCTGTGAGTTTTTTTTTTCCTGTTTTATAAATAATTTCTTTTGTGTCATTTTTATTAGATTTCACATGTAAATGATATCATATGATATTTGTCTTTCTTGGTCTGACTTACATCACTCAGTATGATAATCTCTAGGTCCATCCATGTTGCTGCAAATGGCATTATTTCATCCTTTTTTTATGACCGAGTAATATTCCACTGTATATACATGTACCACATCTTCTTTATCCAGTCCTCTGTCGACAGACTTTTAGGTGGTTTCCCTTTGTATCTTACCTGCTTTTTCATGGCCCAAGGCAGTGCTGTTCTGGGGAGCAGAGAATGGGTGTGTGTCAGCACTGAGGGTCCACAAGAACCTTTTGAAGACTTCACTGTATAGTTGGTGCTCCATATCCAAGGGTTCTACATCCATGAATTCAACTACCGTGGATCAAAGATATTTTTTAAGAAAATCCCAGAAACTCTGAAAAACAAAACTTGAGTTTGTCCCATTCCAGCCATTGTGTGCAAAGCATTTAGATTTTCTTAGGTATTTTAAGTCATCCAGAGGTGATTTAAAGTATACATACAGGAGGATGTGGGTAGGGTACATGCAAATATCACATCATTTTATATAAAGAACCTGAGCATCCACAGTTTTGGGATCTGCAGGGGGATCCTAGAACCAATCCCCCTACGGATACTAAGGTGCTACTGTGCACATGTGAGACATTTGAGAACGTGGTCTAAGCTACCTGCCTGTATCCAAGAGCAGGGTCCTCCAGGGAGTTGGGTTTGTTGATGGGACCTCGACATGGTGATCTGGTCTAGGGCTATAGATGTGGGGGTCATTGCCTTACAGGGGAGATTCAAGGCCTTGGCCAGATACGAGACCACCCACAGACCACCCTGAGCTGCACATGTTATACTGATGGAATGATCGAATCTGTTCACACAGGGCTCCTTAAATCTCCCCCAGCCATGAGGGCACTATTTAAATACCTGTTCTGAAGCATGAAGCTCTGCCAACCACTCCACTGTCTCAGAGAAGTTGTCGCTGTACTGCGGATGTACTCATGTCTCATACATGAATGTTTGTTTCCGTGCAAAACTATGTCATAATTGAGTGCCTTGGCAATGCATTTATTTGGTCACAGGTTTTATTTTGTCCACCTTCCCAGTTTTTTTGTGTGTTTTTTATTTTGTTCGGTGGGTGGAAAATCATAGTACTTTGCTTTCTGAGGCTGTGGTGTTTCAGTCTTTCAGAGTGAAATAAAAAAAAAAAACCAAGGCAATTAATTACATAATTAAGAGAAAAATATCATTTGAGATAGTTCAATAGTGGAGGGAAGAGTAATTACCTTTACTGTTGAATTATCTCTCAAGTTCTCAATTCCCCGGTCTGTGTCGCTATGCCCGTAGCAGCAATATACTCTTTCTGTACAAAATTTAACAGCTTGTTAAAATGTGCGTGCTGCAATGGAAATGGAGTCCATGTAAATGCTTTCCAAAAGTCAGTCTCTTTCTCAGAAGGAGCATTCCGAGAATATGTTGAAAATAGCGCAAGTGCTGTCAGAGGATGGTTCTGAAGCTTAAAGGTAAACATTTGCTGTGCGTTGGGTCCTCTGTGCTGTGTCTAAACAAGGCCAAGGTAATTAGTGAAATAGTTATTTAGTTTGTGGGGGACTGAATCTGGTAAGTCAACCGAATCCCATTCTCTTTTCCTTCTCTTGTGGAATCGTCTGAATTGTTTTGTTTTCAGTGTGTAGAATCAGTCTAAATGAAAGTGAGAACCTCAAAATTTGATGCAGAGTTTCCAGGATATTTGAAAACAGCCCCCTCTCAGCCTTTATTTGCTTAAACTCCCATAAAGTTTGCAGCCATCGGGTGGGAGGGGTGTTACTATTCTCACTGGGAAGAAGAGACACCGGGCTTCTGAAGGTCGAGGTGACTTTCTCAAGGTCAAGCAGCCCTCAGGGGCACCAACAAGATTTAAGTAGTCTTCCATTAAAAAAAAAAAAAATCCAACTTTCTTTTCTCTATCAGATACTTCTAGGTAAAAGCTTTCTAAATCATAGCGCACGTCTGATAATAGGTTTTCTACTTTTAGTTGTTGGTGATTTAGGAGTGTAAGCAGGAAATTAACTTGATGGCATTTGTTAACTGCTAAGATAAATGCCTGAGTTCAAACCCATGGAGCATGCAGTGCTTCTGAAAATAAGCACCACCCTGACTGATAAGGATTTACCCTGTGCTGGGGCTCTGGACGAAAAGAAAAGTCTTTTTTTTTTTTTTTTTGGTCTATCATTTAAATCAGAGAGCTCAACAACCCCCTTGTGAAGTAGGCTACTGTTATTTAGAAAATAGAGTTTTCTAGGATGGTTAACACACTTCAGATAGCAGAGTGAGGACCAGCCTTCAGGGTTTCTGAGAAGCTTCTCAGTGTAAAAGCCATTAATCAGGGAGGACCTGGTCCTTTAAGTCTGTTCCGCTATCATCTGCAACAGGTGTCCACAAGGTTGAAACCTGTGGCGTTACTTCTTCTTGAATTCTCTTTTATTCCTCCCATTGAAAGAGTATTATAAAAAACAGAAAAAGGAGTATTATAAAAAACAGATACTAGTGGGTTACAAACCCAACTAGTATCCATGAGGTTTCGGGTTCGATCCCTGGCCCCGCTCAGTGGGTTAAGGATGTGGTGTTGCTGTGGCTGTGGTGCAGACTGGCAGCTCCAGCTCCAGTTTAACCTCTAGCCTTGGAACCTCGCTATGCTGCACATGCAGCCCTAAAAAGCAAAAAATAAACCAGTTAATTAATTTTTGAAATAAATAAATTAGAACAGAAAGGATGTTCAGCTAAGCAAATTTAACCTTAAACCAAGCTCGGTTTAAGTTTAAAATGGGTATCCTGAGAGAACACCCATGAGATGGCTGCTCTATTGACAACATAGACAGAAACTTTTCTATCAAAAATTCTTTGTCTAGAGTGTAGAAATCAACTCATGGCTCATCATGATGACTTCTCTACCATTTCCTCCACACTCGGACACATGCTGAAAAATCACAGAAGGAAAAATATAAACACGTCTGGCAATAATGTTCAAATTACAGCTGAAGACTTTGCTCTGTTTGAGAAAAGCAGACTGTCTTCCAAATTCAATTAGTTAATTGGAAATTATTCTGTTTTCCTCTTAACAAAGTCCTTGTTGCCTGAACTGAGATCCCTTTTCCTTCTTATTTTTGAATTCCTTTCTCCACTGGTTCTTGGCTCTGGGCTAGCTGTTCTATCACAGATTTGTACACCTGCTGTCACAACTGGACACACACAGATGCTTGTTAATGACTTCTTCGGTGGGAAAATGTATACATGAATCAGCATTCAGGGAGTTCTTCTGATTCTGCAATAACGACGTTTTTGCATCGCATTTGGGGTAGACCGTGATGATTTTTTTGCAGACGGGGTTGGGGGAAATGAAGGAGAACAGAAGCCAAGTTTCCTTCAAGACTCCCATGTCCTGTCTTGTCTCAAATGCCAGGACCAGTAGGTTCTCATAATATGAAACAGAATGTTAATGATCAGAGAGCCAAAGGTTCACTATCATTTAAAATATCGGGGGGTCGCAGAGTTCTTTAGTGGTGCAGTGGGTTAATGTTCTGGCACTCTCCCTGCAGCAGCTTGAGTTCAGTCGCTGGCCCAGGAACTTCCACATGCCACAGGTACCAAAAAAAAAGACAGAAAAAAATTGGGGGTGTGGGAAGGTGTCATTATCACATACGCAAGTCTCCATAAACCTGGGCCACTGAATCCACATTTGCTTGAATGTGGGCAGACAGGTCATTTCATATATTCATTCTTGTTCTTCCTGCCTAAACTGTGTTATAAAATATGCCAGGGTAAAAATCTAATTATGTTAGTTTTCAAATCAAAACTATTTAGGCTTTGCCATATCTCAAGACTGTTGAGAATATTTTAGGATCATATAAATAATCCCAAGGTTTCCAAGAATAAATCCTGGGAACTACTCAGCAGACCCAGCTATTTTAGTTCACATCCATCCACACTTCTCTTTGTCTAGTTCTATTTCCAAAACCATGCTCTTTTTAGTGCCTCTCTTGTTAAAGACAGCTAGGATTATTCTTAAATAAGTTCATATAGACAAAAGGCTATGCCTTTTATTTGAAGAAGTTTAGGACTCGTAAATGAAGAAAATAACGCCATGTAGTTGCTAGGCTGTGCCTAACGTTGGCTACCCTGAGGTTGAAGCTGAAAGCTTGGTTCAAATCCTGAAGACCATTAGTGAACACAAACAAGGAGGGGCTTCTGAGTAGGTACATTCAATCCAATGCTGATTGTCTGTTTACAAAACATGCTTATTCCTTAAGACGACTTCCTGGAGCCTTTGCCCTGGTGTTGGGTTTCTTAGCCAGCACACACAGAGCCCTGGAATTTAAAGAGTCCGGGATTATCCAGCCAGCCAAGCAGAAGAGGCGAGTGAAAACAAAGTAGAGAGCCAAAGGATTGCAGTGAGAACCTCTGGTTATCTGGGCCGCCACCACCCGAAGGACCATGAGATGGATCCATTCTTCTGAGAGGCCAGAGGTCACGTTCTTAGTTTCGAAGACAATACAAATAACAGTTGGTTACTGAAGCCACATCCTTCCCTTGGTTTCAAAACTGGCTTTTAGTTTCAGCCGGTTTGCTGTTGACCAGCTGGGTCTGCGGAACCAGGCTTGGCTTGGATCCGACTTACGTCCACCTTCCCTCACCAAGTGGAGGTCCACTGGTAATGCTCAAAAGCGATGCCTCAAGGCATTGGTGTGGTCATATTATTTAGTGACACAAAGTTATCCAGCAGAAAAATTAAACCCATAAAATGTATAAAAATGGTCCAAGGCTCAGGGGAGCAAGGCTGCTAGTAGCAGGATGGATCAAGGAACTAGTGCCTTCCTTTGTCAGCCTGACGTTCTGCTTTCTGTTCGCTTAATTAAAGACATGGAAGGCGTCCATTAAAAATAAATCATTTTTCGGGATTAGCAGATATAAACCACTATATATAAAAAAGGTAAACAATAAGGTCTTACTGTGTAGTCAACTATACTCAATATCTTATAATAAACTATAATGGAAAAGAGTATGAAAAAGAATATATATATATATGTATGTATATATAGATATATGAATCACTTTATTGTGTACCAGAAAACTAACATAGCCTTGTAAATTAACTATACTTCAATTTAAATACACACACACACAAAATCAATTTTAAATAAGAAGTTTGGTTTTGTTTTTTCAAAAAATTCTGTATAAGACTCATTCCATTTTTTAAATGTAATATCTTTTTTAGCCTTAATTTAAACATCCAGATTAAGGTATTTTTCCCATTCATAAACATTTAGTATCTGGGCCCCAGAGGAGAAAAACGATGGTCAAAATTACTTTTTTTGATTTGATTTTTATTTTATATTGGAGTATAGTTGATTTACAGTGTTGTGTTAGTTTCAGGTGCACAGCAAACAGAATCAGTTATATATATTCTTTCTTATTCAGATTCTTTTCCCATATAAGTTATTAAAGAATATTGAGTAGAGTTCAGTACCTTATCATACTTTTTTCTTTTTTGGCCTTTTTTCGTTTTAGGGCCACACCTGAAGCATATGGAGGTTTCCAGGCTAGGGGTCGAATTGGAGTTGTAGCCACCAGCCTACACCACAGCCGTGGCAACGCTGGATCCGAGCCTCCGAGCCGCGTCTGCGACCTACACCACAGCTCACGGCAACGCTGGATCCTTAACCCACTGGTAGAGGCCAGGGATCGAACCCATTGCCTCATAGATACTAGGCAGGTTCATTAATCACTGAGCCACGATGGGAACTCCTATCATACATTTTAAAGCAGTAGTTGAATGAAGGAGAAAAGTAAGTATGTGACCAGAAACCAAACACTGAGTTTTTTTTTTTTATTACTCAAAGGAATTTATCATATCTGTAGTTGTATAATGATCATAACAATCCCATTTCACAGGATTTCCATCCCATAACCCAAGCACATTCGCCACCCAACACTGAGTTTTTTAAGTTTTTTTTTTTTTTTTTTTTACTGCTATAGAAAGATTTCAGAATACAACCTAATAGTGTATGGAGACAAAGCCTCCTTTCCTCACTTTTGTTGTCTCTTTAAAGCCCAGCAACATACTTTGGCTGCTCCGAGGTTAGATCATAAACCATATATCTGGTTAACAGTATACACTTTGAAGACAAATCAGCTTGGATTTAAACCCTGACTCTGCCGCTCTGCTCTGTAAGTTCACTCTTTACAATAGCATCTACCTTGCTGGGTTGGCCTTAGAAGTCAGAGGAAGATCCGTTTAAGGGAGTTGGCACATATAAGTGTGCGATACGCTGTATTATTGATCAGAAAAGCAAATAGCCAACCAGGATGTTGCCCAGCATAGAGCGAGTACACAATAGGTGCCTCATATCTTCCAGGTTTACAGCTGCAAAATGGCACCACATCTGTCCTTGTGGGTACCAGTCCCATGGTCAACCTATACTAGCCAGCACTTGCAGGCCGGTTGGGGTGTATCCCGCACTTCCTGTGGACGTGCGTTCGTGCTTCTTTGATTTTTCATGTGCTTGAGTTGAAAGGCTCAGAAGCATAGTTACAGAGTCTCCTCAAGGGACCAGCACTGATGAGAAAGTCACCCAGAGCCCTGGCACAGTCAAGTTTAATGTTATCACGAGAATTTCTTCTGAACACGTAGATGTCTGGGGGCAGAAGTAGAGCAGAGCTAAGAGAGAAAGAAAAGGATGGGGGCCAGAGAAGGTTGGTCTATGTGGAGTTGAAGGAGTAAAGCTGAGGAGACGAGGAGACGAGCTGCGGCAGAGGGCATGGGTGTCAGTGAATTGAGGGAGGAGTCAGAACATTCCAAGTCTTCAAATGTGTTTGTATGTGGCTTGACGCTCCTGTTGGATACACCCTCTGCTCGGAGAGGGCTGGTTCCTTAGAAGAACTGGGTGGGACAACATTCCGTAGTGGGCCACAGGCTTTGCATGGAGAATCAAGACATCAAAATGTCCCAAGGGAGTTAAGATACAAAAACTTAATGACTGTGATTGGCCATTAATGGAAAAACAACTCAATTGGCTGAATCACAATTCAATCACAATTCAACTCATTAATATTCTTTAAATGTGTCATATTTGTTTCATTAGAACTTTTTCCACATCTGTCATAAATGTACTGAGACTCACTTTAGGGTGAAATTTTAAAGTTTCAAATTTGACATTTCAACTTCTTTTTCCTTTCGGCTTGTGAATACATACTCTCTACACATCGCCTATTATCTGTTAAGAAACAGATAAAGAACCATTTGCTGGTAACCATAGATCTCCCAATGTTCACAGGCATAATCTCAGAAATTTTATCCTTGAAGAAAAATTGTGAAAACCTACAAGTATCTTAAAATTGAGACTTGAAACGGAAAGTGTTTTGTATCCTTAAATACAGCATTTTTCTGCCATGCCTGCCTCCTGGGTAGGGTTAGTGTCCACACATATTGTTATGGAAATATTTCTTTTCCCTCACATCTTATTCTTAGTTATGTTCTTTTAGTCAAACACTTCAATTTGAGCTAGATTGGGAAAGGAGAGAATTATTATTTCTGACAAATGTTATTTGGAAAGAACGATTTCTTTTTTTCCCCGAGTGTATGTAGGAAGTAAATTTATCTTTGAAAAAGGTACAAAGGCACCCCTAGGCTTAGCAAATAGGAATATTTAAATATTTTTAACATCTATTTATAGTGTGTTATTTAAATTTACCGATTCCTCTTAATAGCCTAGAGGGATAAAGAATATTTATTTGCCCAGGAGGAAATATCCACAGGTGATATGTATTCACATCTGAATTTTTAAATGTTTCTCACGTAGTGATCTTAGGACCTTTTGCCACAGTATCGCCAGGATGTTTATTAAAGATGTAGGTTCCTGGCCATAGACCGACATAATCAGAACCCCTGGAATGGAACCGGGGAACATGCATTTGCATTTTTTTTCAAAAATCCTTCCCTTTCCCTGACCCCATTCACAAAACACTCTTTTTCTTTTTTTAATCTTTTTAGGGCTGCACCTACGGCATATGGAGGGTCACAGCCTAGGTGTCAAATCGGAGCTGTAGCTGCTGGCCTACACCACAGCCACAGCAGCTCGGGATCCGGGCTGCATCTGTGACCTACACCACAGCTCATGGCAAACGTCGGATACTTAACCTACTGAATGAGGCCAGGGATCCAACCCACATCCTCGTGGATGCTAGTCAGATTTGTTTCCACTGAGCCACAGCGGGAACTCCACAAAAGCACTCTTAACGCAGAGTTGACAATCACTTCCTGTAAAGGACTAGAAAGTAACAATTTCAGGCTCTGTGGCTCACACTTCTTCTGTTTCCACTACTCAGCTCTATCGTAGTAACTCGAAACCAGTTGCAGACACTGTGTAGATCATGGTGAGTGGCCGATCGCCTAGACAACTTTACTGGTGTGCCTTGGAATTTGAATTCTATAAATGTTCACATGTCACAAAATATACATCCTTTGATTTTTTAAGCAATTAAAAAACGTAAAGATCATTCTTAGCTCTAATGGTGGATCAGCTTGAGCCCCCAAGCTGCAATTTGCTGACCCTTCAAGTCTGAAGACAGATTAGCCAGAATGATGGCAAAGGATAAAAATGATAGGCCCTTGTAAACACGTGTCCAGAGCACAAGGTCGTTATGGTTTGCTACTACTTCAAAGAGGAAGCGCACGGTTCTTTCTATTTAGTCACGCTGCATTTTTAGCAAAAGGTTAATAACATCAACTATTAATTTTTGCATGTTTAATTCTTGCTGCTCTTCTGAATGAATACCCATACTTTCTCAACCCTACAGCAAGCAGCTTTAAATAAGTTTAAATAGAAACTCATCTTCAGCCTTCTCCTATCAGAGAATAAAAGAGGGTGGTGCCCAGTGGTTTGAGGACCAGTGATCTGGACCAAGCCCATTCTCCGTGTGGTCGCACTGGCCACAAGCTCCCCCTCATTTTCTTTCCAAATCCTTTCAACTGCTGTAATGTCAAAAGACTGTAGCAAACCATCCTTATCTTGTGGATTGCTCCGTGAGGGGATGACTTAATGAGACGTGACTTTGCACTGTTTCTGTGTTTTTCCCGTCTCCAAAGGGAAAGCTTCATTGGTGTTTCTATTATGAAACTTGGAGAAGTCACTTGTGGATGCAGACAGTGGAGGAGGGCTCGTGGCAGGGTGCCTCGTGGAAACCCAGACCCTCCACAGCTAGCTCACCTTCCCCCACTTCTAGACTTACTCTAGACTCTTACCACCTGTGTGAACAAAGATCACACATAGTATCTTGGGTCTTTGGATTTTCATCTCTAAATAAGGTTTTTCTTTGCACTATATGTATGTTTTTTTCTTTTTACCTGCACCTGTGGCATATGGAGGTTCCCAGTTTAGGGGCTGAATCGGAGCTGCAGCTGCCAGCCTACACCACAGCCACAGTGTTGCCAGATCCGAGCCACCTCTGTGACCTCCACCTCAGTTATGGCAATGCCAGATCCTTATTAACCCACTGAGTGAGGCCAGGGATCAAACCCACATCCTCATGGACACTCTTTCGGGTTCTTAACCTGCTGAGTCACAATGGAAACTCCATTTTTTACCATAATTTTAAGCTACGTCAGTGGTTTCCAAATCTGATTCATCAGGCTCACCCAGGAAGCTTTTGGAAAACATGGATTCTCTGTCTGACCCCCCTCAGCTTCATGTTCAGAGTGGAGTAAAGGATGGATGGTACCTAAGGAGAGGTCTGCCCTTTGCCCTTGACTTATAGGAGATTCTCCCCAGGCTCCTGGAATGTCCTGCCTCATGGGAGTATCTTTGTTTGCCTGGGATTTTGGCCACCAGACCGTCTAACAATGTGACTTACGATGGGGGCTTTGGGGGACTACTCAGTGTTTATTTCCATCTTTGGAGAAGCAGAAGCAAAGAGGCATTAAGCCCGAATATCCAGGAGGGGCTGGGGAGTGCAGGTCGGCCATAAGGGCAGGATAGGCCTGAGCCCTCGCACCCGCACTGGCACCAGAACTCTGGTGAGCTTCCCCGGGTGGAGAGTCCCTGAGCCCCTCATCCACATGAGCGCCGGGATGGAGACATACCCCGTTTCTACCCTCGGTGTCTCCTCCTTGGCCTGGTTCTCGTTGCGCCTTTTGCCTGCAATCAGCATGGCCCTGAGTGGGTGAGGCGTCCATGGGTTCCATGCGTCTTTCTAGTGAAGTGCTGAACCTGGGAGTGGGGATGGAGACCCTGGGTCTCCTGGTCTGAAGTGAAGGTGGTCCCTGAGCCTGCAGCCGAGATCCGAAGTGAGGGTGGTCTGGTTGGGTGGTTTCTTCAGGCTTTTCATCTCATCCAACCCATAGCATTCAATATACAGTCACACCGCATTTTATTGCAGTGCATTTCAGATTAGGAATACTGAGTTTTTCACAAGTGGAAGGTTTGGGGCAACCCCCGGACTCGAGCAAGTCTACGGGACCATTTTTCCAACTGCATTTGCTCACTTCGTGTTTCCGTATCACAGTTTGGTAATTCTTGCAACATGGCAAGCCCTCCACATACAACAAAGATTATGACTTGCTGAAGTCTCAGATGATGGTTGGTATTTTTTTCTTTTTAGCAATAGAGTATTTTTAAATTAAGGTATTCACATTGTTATTTTAGACATAATGCTGTCGCACACTTAATAGGATACAAGACAGTGTAAACATCACTTTTATGTGCACTGGGAAACCAAAAGATTCTGTGACTCACTTTACTGCAGTGTTGACTCTATCATGGCAGGGGTCTGGATCTGAACCTGCAACGTATCTGAGGTATGCCTGTATATGAAAGGAGCTAAAAGCAAAAATTGGAAGAGTACTGCTGGGCTATGCTACATCTAAAGGTCGTCTTCAGGTCTAAATTTTATTTCTTTACAAAGTCTGTCTGTTTGGCGTAAGCATTTGTTTTTTATTTAGACTTCAAGTGCAGAAAGTTGAGTGATTCATGTTCCTTAATTCATGGGACATTCTTATTCTTGGGTTCATTGTAATTCTCTATTTCGTTGATTTATCCTCATACCTACACTTTTGCTTTTCATCTTGTTTCTTTGAATTTATTCTCTTGCTCTTTTTCAACTTCTTAAGTTGAAAGCTTTGCTATTTATTTTCCAGCTTTCTTGTTCACCAAATAATTTATCATAAGCTATATGCTATTTTAGTTGTGTTACATATATTTTGGCAGTAGCATTTTATTTCTCAGTTCAAAGGTTCCATAATTTCCCATGTAATTTACTCTTTAACTCAGAACTCATTTAGCCATCATCTATTTAGTTTCTGGATATCTGGAATCTTGGTTAGTTCTTTTTTTGTTTATTGATTTCTAATTTTACTAAACTTAAGGTCAGAGGTCTTGGGTCATTATTGCTGAAATTTATTATGTCATTAGAAATGGCAAAATGGTGGAGTTCCCATTGTGGCTCAGTGGTTAACGAATCTGACTAGGAACCATGAGGTTGCAGGTTCCATCCCTGGCCTTGCTCAGTGGGTTAAGGATCCGGCGTTGCCATAAACTGTGGTGTAAGTCACCGACTCGGCTCAGATCCTGTGTTGCTGTGGCTCTGGCATAGGCCTGTGGCTACAGCTCTGATTAGACCCCTAGCCTGGGAACCTCTGTATGTCACGTGAGCGGCCCTAGAAAAGAAGAAATGGCAAAATGGTGATTTTAGAATTCTTTTATTCCTTCAGCATATATTAGCTATAATTCTCCCGTAAAGAAGAAATATCCCTCAGCAACCATTTTTTTTTTTTACCCTGAAATAGTGTCGGTAAAAAAAAATTCAGGATGAATGTTTAATTTTCTTGCCTTTATCAATTTTCACAATCATGAGCTGGTATCTTAGCAACCTCCAGTGGTGACCAACATGTGTATTTTTCTATCGAGAACACATGAGCTTTCATATGCTTCAAGTCTTTCCATCTATTGTTTATCATTATTCTTTTTATTGCTTAAATCACCCCATGTCTCCCCACCCCTCAGTATTAGGCTAATGGATTGCACCTTTAGGGAGCCCTGTGTCCTTTTAAGAGGGTTCTGTTAGTCCTGGATAGTTTCCTTACTTGCTGGCATAACAAGAACTTTATGCCAGAAAGACTTACTTTAGGAACTTCCTGCCTCAGCCCTGGCATTGGCTCTGTGTGCCCAAGGCTTCGTGGGACTTGTTTTTAGAGACCACAGGTTCAGTGCCATCAGTACCTCTAAGCTCACTGCTTCTGGTCTGCAAAATGCACATCATTTTTGGGAGCAAAATACATAAAATTGTCCTGATAGTTCCTTTGGTTTTTTTCACATTTTTAATCAAATATAGTTGATTTACATTGTTGTGCCAATTTCTGCTGTACAACAAAGTGACCCAGTCATGTATACATATACATTCTTTTAATATTACAAATTTTTTTTTGTCTTTTGTCTTTTTAGGGCTGCATCCGCAGCATGTGGAGGTTCACAGGCTAGGGGTCGAATCAGAGCTACAGCTGCTGGCCTACGCCACAGCCACAGGAATCCAAGCCGTGTCTGCAACCTACACCACAGCTCGCAGCAACGCTGGATCCTTAACCCACTGATTGAGGCCAGGGATCGAACCTGCATCCTCATGGATACTAGTTGGCTTTGTTAACCACTGAGCCATGACAGGAACTCCAATATTATGAAATTTTTGACTTCCCATTTTATTTTATTTGCTAAGAAAATTCACTTTTGTCCTTCTATTTTATTTATCCTTATTTATTATTGTTTATCCTTATATCGTTTCTTTTGAAAAAAAATTTCAAAATTTATTATTTATCCTTATGTTGTTTCTTTTGGAAAAAACTTGCTCCTCCCCCTTATTTAGTCAAGAGTTTAAAGCAGCCATTATTTCTACTTTGCTTCTTTTTAAAAGCAGTGTAGCCTGGAGGTCCATATCGCAATAGAGTTTCTCTTTAGTCTGTTTATTTATTCATTCATTCGTTCATTTTTGGCCATGCCCATGGCCTGCAGAAGTTCCCAGGCCCAGGGATCAAACCCATGCCAGAGCTGTAACCAGAGCCACAGCGGTGACAACACTGGATCCTTAACCCGCTGTGCCATCAGAGAACTCCTCTTTAGTCTTTTTATGGTCGGCTGTGAGTACCCCAGCTTGTGGCTGTATGAAAGATTTTCAGCCAGTCTCCTGTTGATGGTTATTTGCGTTGTTTCTAATCTTTTGCTTTTGGAAATAAATACTGAAAAATATCCTGTATAAATTTCATTGTGTATTTTTGTCCATGTATCTTTTTTTTAAGTCAATGAATTTTTATTACAGTTATAGCTGTACAATGATCATCACAACCCAATTTTAAAGCATTTCCATCCCAAACCCCCAGCCCACCTCCCCACCCCCCAACCTGTCTCCTTTGGAAACCATAAGTTTTTCAAATTCTGTGAGTCAGTATCTGTTCTGTAAAGAAGTTCGTTGTACCTTTTTTTTTAGATTCCACATATAAGTGATAGCATATGACGCTGGTGTCTCACTCATGGGCTGACTCACTTCACTTAGCATGATAATTTCTAGCCAAGACGTGGAAACAACCTGTCCATCAAGAGCGGAGTAGATAAAGAAGATGTGGTACATATACACAATGGGATATTACTCATCCATGTATCTTCAAGGTAGATTTTAAGAATTGGAACTGTTGGGCCAAAGAGTTAATTTCTATGGAACTTGTCTACATAGAGCCAACTTCCTCTGCTCAGGTGTTGAAGGACTTTGCCTTTCCGCCTGCAGTGTGTGAGCACCCATACTTCCCCATGTCTCACCAATAGGGTAGGTGGTCAAATACTCGGGTTTTTACTGGGCTTATACATAATGTAAGGATCCCCATAAAATTAATATACTTTCATTTCCCTATGAGCAGGACTAACTAATTTTTTGAATTCTCTCATTCTTCTTTTTGTTAGTTGGTCCTTTACATATTGTGAAGCAATATCGTTAGGTCAATAAATGTTTATAAGAATAAAATTCTAAGATCTACTACTGTCAGTTACAGAATGTTTACCTTGAATTTGTATTTTGTGTGATATCAAAATCGCTAACTCCGGAGTTCCCATCCTGGCGCAGCAGAAACAAATCCGACTACTATCCATGCATGAGGTTGCAGGTTCGATCTCTGCCCTCGCTCAGTGGGTTAAGGATCTGGCGTTGTCATGAGTTGTGGTGTAGCTTGCAGACATGGCTTGAATCCTGTGTTGCTGTGGCTGTAGCATAGGCTGGCGGCTGGCGCTCCAATTGGACCCCTAGCCTGGGAACTTCCATATGCCACAGGTGTGGCCCTATAAAGCAAAAAAAAAAAAAAAAAATTAAAAACAATAAAATAAAATAAAACCTAACTTGATTTTCTTTGGCTTACATTTTTCTGAAGTATCTTTCTCAACTCCTTAATTTACAAACTTCCTGAATTTGGGTTTTAACAGTGTCTCTTGCAGACAGCAATTGGCTCACTATGTTTCATTTGAAGATTAGAAGTTTGAGAATGTCTTGATCATTGAGTATAATACAGTTACACATTTCCATAGCTAGATTTATTGTGCCATTATTTTGTGTGGGTGTTTTTTTTTGTCTTTTGTCTTTTGTCTTTTCAGGACCGCACCCGCGGCCTATGGAAGTTCCCAGGCTGGAGGTCAAATAAGAGCTGCAGCTGCCAGCCTACACCACAGCTCACAGGCAATGCTGAATCCTTGACCCACTGAGCGAGGCCAGAGATCAAACCAGCATCTTCATGGATACCAGTTGGGCTCATTTCCACTGAGCCACTATGGGAGCTCCTATTTTATGTGTTTTTTGAACCACATATTTTAAATTTCCTCCTTTTCATTTAAAAAGTAGATCAGTATTTCCTTCTCTTGATTTAAAAATCATACATTTTATTTTATGCTTATGATGAATATCCCTAATTTCAAAAAAAATTAAAAATTAAAAAAGGCCCATATTATTTTTATCTTTATTGATTTTTAAGCTTACCAATATCTGTATCTTTATCTCTAAACAAAGCAAAATAGAACCAAACACAATCAGCAAACCAACCAACCAGCCTAAGCTCACTCTTTTTGTCAATTTCACCCCAAACAAAATCACTCTTTCCCGAGATATCAGTTTCCACTTTTTTTCAAAATGGCAAACAACAGTAAGTTATTGACTCCTCTGTTAATATACAGAGATTTCATAGAACCTAAATTTATTTTTATTTCTGAGCTGTTTCTTGTAAGAGGATTCTGTCTACTAAAAACTTCTGCAGATGTATGTGATTGAAAATAGAACTGAGTGGGAAAATTCATGACCAAACCCTGGAAATAATGACTGCATTGTCTCCCAGCATCTTGCATTACTGATGAGGCATCTGACGTCTACCTGATTCTCATTCTATGATGGGTGATCCCCTCATGCCTTCCGGAAGCTTTTAACTTGATGGGCAGCAATAATCTGCCCTGGATTACGGCTGAAAAAGAAAATACTGCAAATAAGATGCTCTTTCATCCGACCCCCCGTCATACTCCTGGCAACTTCTGGGCCATTATTTCCCTCACAATCCCCAGGAAAAAACCACCTCATTTCTTCCCAGGGCTGGGACAGGTTTTATGTTGGTTTCTCACATCCATTAACTTCTCATTTCTACTGATCTCCAGAGTAAAGTACTGGGGGGAGGGCTGGCAGCCCCCCATTAGTTTGTCATTCTGACAGGAACTGGATCAACCCCAATTTCATTTAAAACCTAAGCAAACAGTCCATCTTTTGTAGGTGGCGCAAAACCCCAGTTATATATCTTCCCAGTTATTTGTTGTTATTGACTATTATTTGATTTTTTCTTTTTTCTTCATATTTATTTTCTTTTTTCTTTTTCTTTCTTTTTTTTTTTTGTCTTTTTGTCTTTTCTAGGGCCGCACCCGTGGCATATGGAGGTTCCCACGTTAGGGATCTAATTGGAGCTGTAGCTGCCCATCTACGCCAGAGCCACAGCAACGTGGGATCCAAGCCTCATCTTCTACCTACACCGCAGCTCATGCCAATGCCAGATCCTCAACCCACTGAGCGAGACCAGGGATCGAACCTGCAACTTCATGGTTCCTAGTGGGATTCGTTAACCACTGCACCATGACAGGAACACCTCATATTTATTTTCTTTACCTACTATTATTTTTTAAATTTTTAAATTTTTTTATTATAGTTGATTTACAATGTTCTGTCAATTTTTGCTGTATAGCAAAGTGACCCAGTTATACACATCTGTACATTCTTTTTCTCACATTATCCTCCATCATGTTCCATCACAAGCAGAACACGTGATAGTTTGCATCTACTAACCCCAAGTTCCCAGTCCATCCCGCTCCTTCTGCCTCCTGCCCCTGGCAAACACAAGTCGGTTCTCCATGTTTACGATCTGTTTCTGCTTTCCTCCCAAACCTTCTTCTAGTTCCATGATACATGATAATTACATGTTTATAACACAGATGATCAGGTCCTTGTTATTATTGAAAATATTTATCAGTTTGGCCATTTTCTTTATTATTATGCTAGATAATAAGCTACATTCAATATGATGAATCTGAGTTGGAAGAAATCATACCTTTGGCCCTCTGATATGAATATATAGTCTTGATTTGTTATCAATAAGCAGAGGAAAGCCTTTCAGAGGTTTTGGTGAAAGGAGAATTTATTTCCTCTTTATTGAGACCGGAATGATTCTCCATGGAGCTATGCGTACACTCCCAAATATTTTCTCCAGGCGAGCCAGTGGGCTGGGACCCTGTTCTCTAGGATCTTACTTGAATGTGCTGACAGAACTGGATGTCTCACAAGCTGGAGACCTAAAGAGAGAGTCTGGTCTGAAATCCACCTGGAATAGACAGTGTTTGAAGTCAGGGCTTTCCTGCCCGCCCCCTAAGCAGGGAACACAAGTGTGGGGCAAAGCTGGAGACTATTCTGACATGTGGGTTGTTGGGGTCTGGGGCTAGTTATTTGAAATTTTGATTTAAATGTCCCTTATTTTAAACGCTCTTACTTTATGTCCAGTGGTTCATCGAAAATGAAAAAGATAATTTTGGCAAAAGAGAACTTGAGGCAAGAAGGCAAAGTCCCCTGGCAGAGGGAACCCTGGTCCCTGAGGGAGACAAGCAGTAAATGTCATGAGAGACTGAAATCAAAACATCTGTTTGAGAACAAGTGGATTATCCAATTGTGAGACCAGGGGTGGGGTGAAGCAGCCAGACTAAAGTGATTCATCTAAACTAGGTCTCTGCCAAAATCAAGCAAAATTCTTCCATCTGTGAAATCTGCACACCTTTTTATTTTGTGTGTGTGTGTGTATCACCAAGACTTGAATACAGTCTTGGCTTTTCTTACTAAACTAGGTTCTATGGATACGGGTAACCATAAGAATACTGAAGGCATGGAAGCCAATCCAGAAGCATCCTGAGGGGTTCGCACCAAGTCTAGAGTCAAGCACCGGCCAGTTCCCACCCACAGCAGGAGGCAGGACACGTGGGTGGCTGAACATGTGCCATTCCTGTTGTGAGGGCAGCGTGCGCTCCCGAGGTGGAGTGTGTCACTACTTTAATGTCAGAAATAATTACAGCAAGTTTCATTTTTTATAAATACTTTAAAGTGTACAAATAACATATAATAGCTGTAAGAAATTTAGGGGAAAAAAATCCCCAATGACTCCACAACCTAAATAAAAATATTGTTTAGGATTTACAGACGTTTTTCCCAATGTTTTTCCTGTACGTTTTATACATCAGGTTTAAAATATATATATACATATATATATGGAATTATCTCCTGATTTTATTGATTATATATCATTTTCCCCATTCATGAATTACTTCATAACATAGTTTTCAGTGGCTGCATAATATTCCATTTTGAGTAGTGATATCCTTCACAATCAATGGCATATTATGCCATCTACAATGGTAACAAAATTATTGTTTCTCTTCATGTGTTATGGTGGCAAAGTAAAAATATATTACTTAGAATACATTCTTCTACCCATGAAAATCAAAAAACCCACATACATGTTTCTTGAAAAATTTTGGTGTATCAGTCAGGGTTCAATCAGAGAAGGAAAACCAGTAGGAAAGAGGGAGAGAGATTGAGAACAGACAGATATATCCTCGTATTGCCAAGAACCAGCCCACCGCATTGTGGAAGCTGTCTAGGCAATCCCAAGGTCTATAAGTCACAAATTGAAAGGGAAGATGGTGAGTAGACTATTACCCCATGAGTATGAGCTAAAAGGCATGGGGTCTTCAGGCTCAGTGAGGCCCTAAGTCTCTAAGTCTGTCTTTAAGGGGCTCACTTGATAAGGTCAGGACCATCTAGGATAATCTCCCTTTGATTAACTTAAACTCAACTGATAGGGATTCTAATCATACCTGCAAAATTCTTAGATTTGTGTTTGATGAATAACTGGGAACTCTGTTTTAGATTAGCCCAGTTGTCCATCAAAAAGCCATCACCCAGAAGTGGTATATGTATATAATGAAATATTACTCAGCTGTAAAAAAGAACAAAATCATGCTATTTGCAGCAACATGGATGGACCTAGAAATTATCTTACTAAGGGAAGTAAGTCAGAAAGAGAAAGACAAATATCCTATATTACTTCTATGTGGAATCTAATAAAAATGATAAAAAGAGCTTATTTATAAAACAGAAACCATCTCACAGATTTTGAAATCAACCTTATGGTTACCAAAGAGGAAACTGTTGGGGGGGAAAGGATAAGCGGGGGGATGGGATTGGCATATACACACTACCATGCCTAGATGAGATAACTAACAAGGACCTGCTGTACAGCACAGAGAAATCTACTTGATAGTCTGTAAAAACCTGTATGGGAAAAAAGAATGGATATATGTATACGTATAACTGATTCACTTTGCTGTATACCCAAAACTAATATAATGTCAACTATGTTCCAAAAAAATTTTTTAAAGCAATCACCTATGGAAATAAGGCAAATTGAGTTTAAGTCCAATTTGTGATGCTGATTGAAAAAAGTTTGACAACTTTGGGTTCTTTTTTTTTCAGCTTTTTTTTTCTTTTGATCTGAAAGAGTTAAATATGAACAACATGACTGCCGACAATTATTATTAGTCCTCAGTTTGCTCGGTTTGCTTGGCATGCATTGTTAGAAATACAAGAGCATTGCCTAGCTTTACTCCATTTATTATTGACGTCTACCGTTCTTCTTTAAGCTCTTAGCCACCATTTGCATTAATATTAATATTTAATACAATTATGGCTAATATTATCCTCTGAATGCTTTCATATAATAATAGCTTTGCATTTGCACAACATCTCTCTTCCAAGGGCTGTAAGTGCTTTGTCCACCGTGAGCCAGAGTTCCTCCCCTGCCTGAGCTGTTCTCCATCCACCTCTAGAGAAATGTTAACACTTTAGAATAGGACCTCGATTTGTGCTTGTAGCAGAAATAAAGCAATCAGTGTTCTTGCAGCATAAGATCTTTCCCCAATAGGTCCTAGGAGGATTATTCCATGTTTTAAGTACTTCACAAAGTCTCACGTGGAATAAGTTATTTGTTACAGTGGTGAAACTGAACATAGAATATTGAACATTAAGAAAGTCAGTGTTTTTGAATAATGGGTAAGTTGTGGCTAGAACAATACGTTGTTTGGGTCAGTGGGATTTTCCAGTGGTTTTTAAGAAAGAAGCAGGTGGAGTTTGGTTAGAGTGGTAGCCTTCCTGTTATGTACAAAGGAGAGAATTTGCACAAACAGGAAGAGGAATGTTCTCAGCTGTAAAGACTGGGGCAACTTAAATACTTTCTCTTTGTCTGGAAAAATAAGAACCATCTACTGAATTCAGACTAAGATGCTATCAGTGGGAACGATATCATCTCATAAAACAAGAAACCAAGCTGATGATACCTTAGAGAAAATACTCAGCTGGGAGAGGGGCTCATGTCTCTTGCTGGGTTTTCATTTAAATAGCTTCATAGTTTGAGCAAATCATTTATCTTCTCTGTTTCTGTTTCTTCATTGACATGACTAGAGAATTGGTTTAAATGACTTTTCTCAACTCCTTTGTGCCTAAAGCTCTAAAATAAGGGATTAAACATGTTTAGTGCAACGAACATTACCTAGAAAAAAGGTGTGGATGTTCCCGTTTGATATTAGAAATGCTTCAATGTTTTATCCCTAAATGCCAAATATAGATGCAAAGACATAGATTGTAATATAGTACAGGTTGACAAATTTAATATTTACTTTAGAAAATATGGTGATTCTCGGAGTTCCCGTCGTGGCGCAGTAGTTAACGAATCCGACTAGGAACCATGAGGTTGCGGGTTCGGTCCCTGCCCTTGCTCAGTGGGTTAACGATCCGGCTTTGCCATGAGCTGTGGTGTAGGTTGCAGACGCGGCTCGGATCCCGCGTTGCTGTGGCTCTGGCGTAGGCTGGTGGCTACAGCTCCGATTCAACCCCTAGCCTGGGAACCTCCATATGCCTCGGGAGCGGCCCAAGAAATAGCAACAACAACAACAACAAAAGAAAATATGGTGATTCTGGTTGGTTTTATATGTTCTAATATTACTTTAAAACTTGGTAAAATATTCTTTTCACTTTCAACTTAAAATAAGTTCAAATCAATTACTTAATTACATTAAAAAATTGTAATACCATGGCTAATCTTTCGGATCCTTGAGGATGCTAAATTCTCTTAAACATTTTAAGCACTCAAAATATCAAGTACACAAATAGTTATTCCTCAACTTAACACAAAAGTCTTCCTACAATGAATTTGATTTATATCATCAATATACTTGATTCTAAAACCTTTCTGGATTATTTATGATCACCTATTTATCTTTTATGGAAACAATTTCCTATCCCAAGTAAGTTGGGTTACATCATTTATAGGCTGAGTTCGTGAATTCAGAGGATTTGGCTACAGAATGAGATCTAGAGTGGCAGACATCTGGGGCAATTTTTTTCTCAAAATGATGAGAGACAGATCGAACTTGTCTTGGTCAAACTGGACTCCAAATCCAAAGCCTACAGGTGGGATGGATTCCACTTTGATTTGAATCTGCAGTTTCTCTGATTCTCAGCTCTGATTTGAGCCGCAAACTCCCCCTGGGCTCTGGGACTCTCAGTTTGAAATCATTTAATGACTGATGCTAAATGGGGCATTTATTCTTCAGTATTATTCTGAATTTCCCCCGCATTCAGCTTAGAGCTTTTTAAAAGCTACTGAGTAGGATTTGACCCAGCTCTTGCACACATAACTGCACAGCCGCGTCCTCTTAATCCCTTCTGCTGACTGCACAGATTTCCACTTTCAAATACACTATCTCATTTGAGTCTTTTCATAAGAGAGAACAAATGTATTTCATAGAGAGTAGCAAGTGTTATTACTATTTCTATCATGATTATCCCTATTTCGTTGAGTCTAAAGGACAAACTCATAGAGTAGTTATGAGGTCCACAGCACGTCTTGTTGAACTTTTGCTAAGTGGAGAACTCTTAGCCCCGAAGTTTTATTCTACTTGATCAGTGTTGTATAACAGTTTAATTTTGTTAGTTCTAGAACTCAAAACAAGCTACTCCAGGATCCCTCTGAGCTGGTAGAAATGTGAATTCTGGTCAGAGAGGAGTGTCACCTCCAGATGGTGAGTTCTGCTGCTCTGGTGACCTACTAGAGGGAGACCTCAGGCCCCTGAGTCTGAGGGGTCACATCCCTGCCCTCCATCGGACAGGCCAGGCCTCTCCCTTGCAGGACTGAGGCATGAAGCCTGCTTCCTGACAATCCTAGAAGGACTTGGGGGGAGTTTTGTGACTATATTCCCCTCCCCCCAAACTTAAACCCCTCCCTCCCAAGTCTGGGCACTCAATTCCAAGCCTTCCTCCTCCTACGTTTGCAGAAGGCTGGTCTGTGTGTCCTTGCTCCTGACCTCTAGCTACTCCAGGAGCCTCAGCTTTTCCAATAGCCTGGGTTGCAGAAGCTTCTAATTCCCAGAAACTTGTTTTGTCCCTAAAAATCATACACACATGCACTTGCACACACACACAAAGCAAAAAGGGACATACAGTGCTTAATGACTTGTTGGAATGGGCAGAGAAAGAACAATAAAATAAAAAAAGGAGCAGGTGTTAATAAGTCAATAAATAATCTTGAATTATTAACACTATTGTAAAATGCTTTAAATTTAGTGGTGTATAGTTTACAAAGCACTTTCCTATATTATACCCTAGTTAATCTTCTTAATACCTTGTCAAGTCAATTAAGAAATTACAACCCTTATTTTGCAAGTGGAAAATCTGAGACTCAAAGAAATTAAATGAGACATGTCTTGAAGTCTCACAGGTGTGTGCGTGTGTGTGTGTGTGTGTGTGTGTGTATTCTCAGTGGTGGTGATACATTAGAATAATTAGGGAAGCCATTGAATAATGCCTGTGCCCAGGACTCACCTGAGATGAATGAAGCCCAAGTCTCTGGAGGTGGCCTGGCACTGATAATTCTTTTTAGGTTTCCAGGCGATTCTAACATGCAAGCAGGAAGGAGTACCAGAACCGAATTTAACATACAGGTTTTCTGATTCCAAATGCTAGGTTTTCAGGGTTGTAGCAGCACAATCGTTTGAATATGACATTGAGGATGTTAATTCTTGCTTGCCCTGTGGGGTGACGGTGACCCAGTTTCCTGGGGCATTTTCTGGAGTGCTTGCCCATCCGGGGGGGGCATCTGTAGGAAACAGCCAGCCTGGCAGTGGGAGAGGAGGCAGGGGTGGGACAAAGTACCAGGTGGCCCTGGAAGGCTAGCAAATCTGCTTTCTTTGATGGGTTCCATGGAGTTAGCCTTCCTAAATGGCGTGGTATCATTAAGTCCAGGATTTCGAGTCCACAGGGCATAAGCCTTGTTCCCTGACCTCCAGTGTTTGGACTGAGTCCTGGATAAGGAGTAGGAGACATACAGAGACCATAAGTAGAAGCTGTAGCTCTTTAGTGGTGGGAAAAGGCAGGCGTGCTCTCTGAGGAGGTGGAGTAACGTTCCTGTGACGAGGGTTCTCTGCTTTTAGGCTTCGGCATCCCTGTTCCTTAGGTCCATCACCTTTGCTCCACTAGCATCTATTTTGCACACGGGGAGGGTCAAGAAGGGAAAAGAGACAGGCTGTGATTTCTTGCTAAGCTCTTGCTGCATTATTGACGATGTACATTCTTCGGGAAGATGAGTTCCATTGTTCATCCCATGATGAGCAGGCAGATTCTAGTGAAAAAAAACGCCCTCCTGTGTTAGGGCTCCAGGCTTTTCACTTGAGTGATACTAATTTCCCGCCATCAGCTGGGAAAATATATTTAGAAACGCGGTTGAACTCGTTTGAAAGATACTTGCTTTATGAGTGAAATTCAGGAATCTGATTTACCGAAGAGATAGGTCAGATGGCTAGGAGAAAAACCCATGTAAATATCATGTGCATTTGATCTTTTTTAAAATTTTTTTTAGGTTTAGTTTTACAAACTTATGTTCTGTGTAAAATGATACAGTCCTTTTCACCGAGGATGGAAAAACTTGAGGATAAGGGGACTAATAAGAAAAGTCATTGTTTGTGAAATAAAGATTTAATCAGGAAAGAGACTAAAACTCGGGGAGAGCATTGTTTCAAAAGGAAAAAGAAAGAAAAAAGCAGCAAAGAAAATCCCTGGAGGCGGTCAGGTGTGGAGGTGTGTAGACTCAGATAAAAAGCAGACTGGTTTCTTATTACCTTAAAGCTTCCTGCCTGCCTGCTTGGGTCCTTAGTAAATTGAGGAGCCAAGAGAAAACCCTTTCTAGAATGATAAGGACAGGCACACTGAGAGACCTACATTTAATTAGCACAAGTGGCCTCAGCACCTGAGTGCATCGAGGTGGGCGATGTGGGGTGGGGGTGGACCTTGGCAGATGTAAGAAGCTGGGACGGCCCGAGGTGACAAGTGGGTCTAACATCCCATGGCTGGGATTCCTAAGATGCACGGGAATCCTGGAAGGGATGTGACCTGAGAATTCGGCTTCACACCTGGCGGAAGACATTTTCTAGGAAGAGATGGGAAAAACGGCGATGACTACATTCAGCTGCATTGTTGAGAAAAGACTGAACAATTAACATGTTTCTTAAGCAGGAAAAACTCTTAGTCTTTAAATGCACCGTGCCTACTATTCTTTGATTTAGAGCCTATTGAATGACTCTACTATGTATGAAAGACTCTTTCTCCCACTCACTAGTTAAAAGCCGGGAGTCAGACCACTCCACTGAAGGAGGCTCCTGCTGTGATCCTCTAGGGAAAGCCTGTCCTTTGATAAAGGGACATTAACTTCTGAGTGTTAAAGTTACCACACCAGCTCTAACACTGCCATTGCAAGCATCTTTTTACAGGGCTGAAGAAGAAGCCTTCATTTATTCAACCAACCGCTGGGTTTACTGGGGGTCAAGAGATCCAGGACGCCCCACCTCTGGATGTTCCTGTCCAGAGGAGAAACGGGTGTAAACTCGGTTACACCTGCTGCAGAAAGGGTCAACTCAAGACGTTCTTTCAGAAAGAAGTGGTTTGGGGTCCAGCCTGAGAGATAGGATGGAAGTTAGGGGGAGAGGCGCGGCTGCTCTCCTCACCAAAGTCACTTGATTCACAGATTTTTAGATGTAGAGTTTTACAGACTTTTAGGAAAAAATCTTCTCTGAAGCACATGTGGTGTTAAGAGGGCCAGTCTTAGAGCCTCTCTGGGGTCAAGACGCAGGCGGCTCCAGCAGCCTGTTTGCTGTTTCTGAGCTGCGGGGAGAATTCCGCACCTGTAACAGGGGAGTAAAGGGGAGAACTTCACAGGTCGAGCGGTTGGCCCCCGGAAGCGATGGATGGTTTGTAGCTGCTCTTATTGCAGCAGGAGAGGAACTCTGGAAGCACTTTCTTCCTCAGGTCCTCACCGTCCCCATCTGGTAACAGGAACCTCGCCAACTTCAGTCTCGTTTCTGCCATCGCGGCGCCACCAGGATGACCCCTTTCAGCCAAGCTCTGCCCCCCCATGCTTCCCACAGAAAATCTTCACTGTCACTGCCCGAGGACAAAGTCCCTTTTCCCTGCTTGACACACAAGGTCGCCCACCTTCCATCTCATCTCCTGCTTCCCTCCTGCCCCCGGAACCTTCTCCTGCACCCGGACCAGACCCCGAGCAGCACCCTGATCTTGGGGTGTCACCCCCAGCCCTGTTCCTCTGAACCTGCCCTTTCTTCCACGCGATGCCCTGCACCTCCTCTCTCTACAAACAGGTTTCAAAGCACCGAGCACTCGAGGAAAATTCCCTGGCCATAACCCTCCCACGAGAACGTGTCTGTGCTCTGGACTTAACGCACACAATTGCTTGCGTATTATGCAACCATTTGACCAGGTCATGGTTCTCCATCTGTATCACAGACTCCTTGGGGTCTCATTTTGCCTTTGAATCCCCAGATCCCAGCCCAGTGCCTGGCATGGAGTTGGCCTTCAGTCATGTTTCTTGAAGGGGACTTAACTGTAGGGTTTTCTCTAAATAGACAGATGGATGGAGGGATGGATGGATGGACCGATGGACCCATGGACAGACAGATAGATAAGTAGGTAGGTGGATAGATAGATAGACGGATGGGCAGACGAACGGACAGATAGGTAGACAGATAAATAGATAGGTGTGCAGATGGACAGATAGACAGGTAGGGAGATAGACACAGATAGATAAAGTATATATATCTACATATATGCACATATTATATACATATTATATATGTACATATGTATTTTATATATATGTATATATAATTTTTGCTGATTCAGTTGAATGTGTACTTAAAGATTCATGTTTTCCTTAAGATAAAGTCCTGACAGTCGCCACTGTTTGTTGTTAGCTTTGCGATAATTCTAAGTCTTGTTTCGGGCCGTTCGTCTCCACCGCTGCATAACTCAGGGTGGATCTGCTGTGCCTCATGATGTGCGTCCCCGCTTCTCCGTGTCCTCGCATTGTCTGCAGCGGCCTCCGCGCGTCTGCGTCTCCGAAGCGGGGCCGTCGGGACTCTGGTGCGCGGTCCTGGTGAACCCTCCGCCCTCCGACACCTTTGACCGGTCGCTTTAACTACGCTCCGTTTTTCTTATGATTCACTCTGTTGTGCTTTGAGGTCCCTTGTCTCCAATGTCATCTGGTGTCCCTGGATGATATATTCTGGAACCAATTCAGCGTGTCTGGAATATGCGTCTATTTGTCAGAGGAACCTGCGCTCATCGCCGCCGCTGTCAGGCTAACGGCCCTGGGGGATATTGATGGCGCTTTGCAGCCACCACAATGGCTCCTGCTGCCTCTGCTGATTGTTTTTCTGATACTAATGTTTGGATGTTGGCTAATTTTCTTAAGCATAATGCTGACAAAATGGTGCTGTTACAGAAAAGTCCTCTGCGCAGAGATCCCTGTGGGCAACTTCATCCTGCCTGGTTTCTTGGGTCTTTTCTGCCCCAGACTTTTTCATCTTTGAGTCGCCTTTGACTTTGGGTTTCCTTGTAGGGCAGGAAAGAAATAATTGTTTCCATGGTTATCTTTATATCCCTGCCTTAAATTTAAGTCACTGATACCATCAGGTGAGAATTCAGATAACACAAATACCCAGGGCAAGTGTTATCACCTCTCTCACCCCCAAATCAAAAGGTGGGTGATACACTGATCATTATCTTTGACTTTCCCATGAGTTTTCTGTGATCATTTGTAGTAATAACATACTTCTAGCTCTCAGTTTAACAGACAGCTCCATTCCTCCCTTGAATACTGGTATTTAGATGTCACCCTTTTCCACCCACACCACAGCTTACGGCAATACGGGATCCTCAACCCAATGAGCGAGGCCAGGGATCGAACCCGCAACCTCATGGTTACCAGTTGGGTTCGTTAACCACTGAGCCACGAGGGGAACTCCGATTTCTTTTTTCTTTCTTTCTGTTTTTTTTGGCCATGCCTGTGGCATGTGGAAGTTTCCAGGCCAGGGATCAAACCTGCACCATAGCAGTGGATCCTTAACCAACTGCACCACAAGGGAACTCCTGAATTACTGGTTTCTTCAACTGACACTCCCCACCTCCATCTGAACCTCCTCTTATGTCTTTTTTCTCCATGATTATTTGTTGTAATCTTGTATTATTATAAAACCTCATTAATGAACACTCCACAAATTTGGAAGTTGTGCTAACTCAGAGCACTGTACAGGGAAGTGTCTTTTTTTTCCTGTGACGTAAAGACACACCAAACCCCGCACCCACTGTGGTGACCAAACCGCTGCCCTTCTCTTGTGTGACACCATCAGTCGATCCCTAGGGGAAAGGCTGGGTCATCTTCCTTCTTCCCTAATAATTGCCACCTCCTTGGTGCCCAGCTCCCTGCCTCCTGTAACCTCCCAGAACCTTCTTTACAGTAAACACCCTGTGTGTGGCTTCTCGTGCTGTTACCTGGCTCTCCCCCGGGACCACGGCCATCCCTGCAGCCCGCTGATCCTTGCTGTGTATTTTCTCGCACTTCATGTCTTCAGGGGCAGCCATGGCGCTGACTTTCCTCTGGCTCCTCACTGCATTGCTGCTTTGAGATCACAGCTCCCCCACTTCTCCATCTGTAAACCAAAAATGAAGCAACAACAACAAACCCTGGTTTTTGGAGGCTGAAGACATTTCACACTAATTGCCACCTCTTTCTCCTGTTAAGACTGTCCACCTTCTAATCTCAAAGACATCACAGATTTTGCACATGACTTCGTCATTTTCTTTCCCCCACGGCTTGTCATCAGTGTGGGTGACTCCTGCACCTGTGCGCACCTGTCCATCCTCGACGTTCTCACTGCCACTGAACTCCACCCACTTTCGCCTGTTAGGCCGCAGCTGGGGACACCTCCAAGGTCACCATTAAGGCAGTGAATTGGGACCGCAGATACTCTCCATCTTCTGCTGACTTGTTAGGTGATTTCCATCAGGACATTTCTCCTACGTGGCTGAGACGTCTGCCCTTTACTTGTCTTCTGTTTCTTCTCCATCAGCCTCTGCCCTCCACGCGGTGGACACCCAGCTCACCCTGAATGGTCCATCTTGTTAATAATTCTTGTCTACTGTAGTTGTTTTTGCAACTCATCTGACAAAAAAAGCAAAACAACAAAAACCAAACACACTCACCTTGGAAGGACCCAACTGCCTCTTTCTTGCCCTGGAGGAAGCACACAGCAGGGGCAGTGGGTCTGCTGGAAGTTCATGATCGGTTCATAAATGCAGTGCTGCCTGGAAGTCCTACTGGATGTTTTGGATCAACATTACTCCATTCTGCACAGGATTATTTCAAGCTCCCTCCAGTTTCCATAAATCTCAAGCATTTTCCTGGTCCCACACTCCTGATTGGCAGCCTTGTTTCTTACATTTCAAAGGAAAAACTAGCCATCAGTGGAGATCCCATCATCTTCTGAAAAACACAAATGGGCCAACCTTCAATACTGCCCACTCTGTCTTCCCTTCCGCCCGACATAATAAAGCAAACGCCCCCATTCATCCTCTCGACTCTGCCTTCTGTCACCTTCGTCCTTCTCTCTGGAATACCGTAATTTCTTTTTCTCCGGAATCGTTTTCCCTGGCTCTTTTATATATTTGCATTCTACAGGAATGACCATTTAGTTTAAAGTCTCATACAGGCATCATCTCTTTCAGAAAGGCAGCAGAAAGGTGCGGTTAAGGGCATAACATCCAGAGCCCCACTGCCAGGGGCCGACCCCAGCCTTGCTACTCTTCAGCTTTGGGACTTGAAAGTTACTTACACTGTTCATGCTTCAGTTTATCCATAAAATATGGACAATGACCATACAGTTTTGAGGGATAATGAAAGAATCAATTAAAAAACAACAACAACAAAAAGACTAAAGGGAGTTCCCTGGTGGTCTGGTGGTTAAGATTTGGTGTTTTCACCATGGTGGCCAGGTTTAATCCCTGGTCTGAAAACTGAGGTCTTACATCAAGCTCCTGCATGCAGCAGCAGCAACAACAACAAAAAAGGGATTAAAAAAAGATTCAAAAATTGTTGGACATGCAGTAAACTTTACACATGTATTTACTGTTATTGTTAGTTTTCTTCCCAATTAGAGCACAGATTTTGCTTGTCCTGAGTTTTACCGATGCCTTTTCCTCAACAGTCAGTCAAGCTGGACCACTTTCTTTCTGCTTCTGCTCTGCATTTGTTCTGCTCTCATCCTAGGGCTTCACTTTACCTTCTCTTGGTTCAGACCCCTTGTTGCCTGGATCCTATGATTTGTCCTTTTGTGTCTTCTTCCCCCACCTGCTTTTACTGGCTTATATGTGCAAGAATTTTCAGAGAAGGGGCTGTGGGAGGTAAATTTACAGAACTCTGAATGTGGGCAAGGTGCTTAGCCTCTCGCACTTGATTTATAATTTGAGTCTCAAATCGTCTCCCGTCAGGCTTTAAAGGCATCTCTCCACTGTATTCTTTCTCGGGTTGCTGATAAGGTATCGGAGAGCACTTTCATCCTTGTTCTGCAGCAGCTCACTCTTCCCACCCCTTACAGAAGCATTTAAGACTTTAAGTTTGGCCCTTGGGAAAATGTGGGAGCTTTTTTTGCACCCATTTTGCATCCATTTGCTTTATCATTGGATTCTTCTGATCTGAAGACCGTTGACTTTCTAGGATTCAAATTCTTTTTCTACTATGTCTTTTTTTTTTTTTTGCTTTTGTATTTTTTTTAGGGCCGCACCCATGTCATATGGTGGTTCCCAGGCTAGGGGTCTAATCTACGCCAGAGTCACAGCAACGTCAGATCCGAGCCATGTCTGCGACCTACACCACAGCTCATGGCAACGCCGGATCCTTAACCCACTGAGCAAGGCCAGGGATGGAACCCGCAACCTCATGGTTCCTAGTCGGATTCGTTTCTGCTGCACCACCACGGGAACTTCTACTTTGTCTTCATAATCTCTTCTACACTTCTTTTCTTTCTTTTCTCAGTTTGTGAGCTGGATCGTCTGCATATTCAGCCTCCTAGGCTGTCCCCTGTACTACTTATGTTCTCTGTGTTTCCTGTTTCTGTCATGTGGCTCCACATTTCCGGAGAGTTCCTAGATTGTATTTTCTGTCCCTTTTATTGATGTGTTTTTTTATGTTATCCATCGTATATAATTTCTCACCTGTTCTCACGATTTTTTTGTAGAAGTCTGTTCCTATTTTAAAATAGAACATTTTTCTCAAATCTTTCTCATCTCATGGAAGAGTTTGTTTTTGTTTCTGTCCTTTCATAAGGGCTCTTGCTTCTCTGAATTGTGTGTTTCTTTCCGGATTATGTGTTTCTGTGTTTTACTGTTATTTTTTTCTCCATCTTACTTTTCATAGTAACGCATTTCAGCTCCACTTTAAGACCAGAGGATTGGGAGCTGGGTGGGGGTCTTTGCTGCGATGGAAGGAAGTCCCCTCCACAGACACGTTCAGGCGTCTCCTTTTCATGGGGCAGACTGCCTGGGAACCCTGGAATATGGGTACAGCCTGTTCCTAGCGGGCTTCTCTTTGCCAGAACCGGGCAGAGAGCCTGCTGTCAACTGTAAGAGCCTCCTTCCACCCAAAAAGCCGTGTTGGAACCAGGAGGTTCACAGGCTGGAAGCCCAGCACCCACAGCGTGTTTCCTGATGTTGCTGTTTTCCTGATGATAAACCCCTGGTTACTACGCATGGCAGATCTTCAGTGAAAGTAAATGTTCCCGTGGTTCTCTGCTCTTGGCCGCACTGCGTTTTTTTTCTGATTCTTCCCTGTACCTGCCCATTTTCTTCTGCCTTGCAGCCTCTCACATGGGTGCCCGGAATCGCCCCACGCCCCAGCCGGTCCAAGGAGGACTGTATTCTCAGCTGCCTTCCCTTGTTTTGGTTTCATGTGCCCATAGATTTGGCTTTGTTTTCCAGTAACTCCTTGATAACGTTTATCTGATGAGGACTTCCGCTCTTCTTTTCTCTGTAGCTACGGCTTTATTTCTTGCCCTACTTCCGGTGGACTTCACGACAGATGGGAAATGATCCATATACTTACTTCTGCCTATCTGAACCTGAAGCTCCCATAACTAGTTAAAAAATTCATGAATGAGGAACTGTTTTTGAAGAATTATTAATTATTAAGCACAAGACTTAAGACTGTCTTCTATTTCATCTCATTAACTTCTCACAATGACCCTAAATAGCCCCATTTCCAAGTGCGGAAAGGGAGGTTCAGAGAAGTCAATTCATTGCCTGAAGTTGCACAGCTCTTAAATGGCAGAGCCAGTGTTCAAACTCAGGCTTTCTGACTTTAAGCCAGATGTGCTCTCCTTCATGCGGTAGCTAAGAAGAAACTGGTCGTCTTGGACTTTGGGGAAGGCTGGAGATGAGGAACAAAAACGGATATTTGTATTGATTCATTTACGGGAGATGCATCTTTCTTTTACAGAGGAGCAGATATCGGCTCTGAGCCTGCCCCAGGAATTTACATAAACAGGGAGAGGAACTTGACAGTCAGAAACAGGAGGATATTTTTGGGAACAAAAACTTTTGTAGACAGAATTTGGGTCCAATATGGTCACAAAGTTGTGACTGTGAAAAAAAAATCTAACCAGAGCAAGTTTCACAGGGTTAGGGTTATCAGATTTACTAAAAAATATAGGACACCCAATTAAATTTGACTTTCAGATAGACAATGAATAATTTTTTAGTATAAGTATGTCCTGGTAAGAAATAATTTATTGTTTATGAGAAATTCAAAGCTAACTGGGCTTCCTTTGTTTTATCTGGCAACCCTACCCAGGGACAAGAGCATTTTCATGAATTTCAGCTTTAAAACTTACACAACTCTAGGACAGTGAATTCTAACAGGAGTGTCTGTTAGAAGGCTCATTGTTTAGGTTGTCTGTAATGTCAATGAGTCTATGGTGTCCTTAAAAAAAAAGAATAAGATCTGAGGCCAGATTTTAAAAAAGAATACCCCCTACAGAAAGGTTTCTCGATATATGAGTAAGGAAGACTTGCTTGTCACATGCAGCTTTCTGAGCCTCTAGAAACCTGAATGTCTAGGAAAAGGGCTCAGAAATGTCCTTTTTTTTTTTTTTTTTTTTTTTTAGTGCTGCACCCGTGGCATATGGAGGTTCCCAGGCTAGAGCTGCAGCTGTGGGCCTACATCACAGCCACAGCAATGCAGGATCCGAGCCTCATCTGTGACCTACACCCCAGCTCACGGCAACACCAGATCCTTAACCCACTGAGTGAGGCCAGGGTTCGAACCTGCGTCCTCATGGATACTAGTCATTTTCTTTTCCGCTGAGCCATGACGGGAACTCCGGAAATGTCCATTTTTAACAAGTCCCTCAGGCAAGGCTTGGACATGTACAAGTTTGAGAATTACTGATAAAGAAAAAAAGAGACTTCCTATGGGGTGCTGGTCAGGCCACAGCCTGCAGACTGGGCGCAGGATCCAGAGCTGCACGCTGCAGAGACACAGCCTGAAAAATGAGACCGGCGCAGGGAAGGGCTTTGCTAGGACACTCTGTGCAAAACATCAGAAGGAGCCAGCACTGTTCAACATAGAGAATTTTCAAGAAACTTGAGAACTTCACTTAAATATGACTGCAGAAGAATACTTAGATTTTTTTCCCCCATGTGTGCCCCAAAGTTAGAATTAAGATGGATGAATAGAAATTATGAGCAAAGTGGGGCTTAATTTAAGGATGAATTGTCGCTCCATTATACGACCTGAAAATGGAATGAACCTTCTTTCAAGGTAGTGCTTCTCCATCACCAGATGTTTTGAAAATGAAGGATGAAGGCTTGCCAGAGATTCTGTTGATGGGCTCTGCTCAGAGGTTGGCCTTAGGGTCAGTTCTCTGAGTGAGCGCCAGACGCCTTCGGCCAGCCCTGCCCATACATCTCAGACTCAATATTGACAGTCACCACGTTTTCACTGAGATGGATACAAATAATTAGAGGGCTGAAGTTTCTTAAAAAATTAACCATCTCTCAGAATTTTGACCAGAGTAGAAAATGTTGATAGTTACATACTGATTTTCAAAATCATATATATGGTTTGGACTCCAGGGAAGTGTGGCTCTAAGGCTCTTCACTGTGGAGAAGAGAGAAGAAATGCCGCCGTCCACAGAGGAGTTTCTTTCAAAGGCTGGGTTTGTTCCTGGGGCCAGCTGTGAAATCTCCCTTTCTAGAGTACAGCCTTTCTGCTAAGACGGAGTCAGGTTCAGCCAAGGGGTGCAGCGGGACCCCGGGACGTAGGAAAATGTAGAAATTGCACGTTCCCCTTGGAAAGCATACAACCCTTACTGAGCTTTTAAAAATATTCTTTCCTATAAAATTAAATGTGAATAACCTGGAAGGCAACACACATGTCTTTGAAAACTATGAAATCTCATATTTATTCTTTTCTTTTCTAATTTGAAATATTTGGAGGTATGGGGCATATTTCATGCCACCCAGCAAACTCACGTTCCATATTTGAAGCGAAAGGTGATAAATTGTCTTGAGAGGAAAGGAAACACCTTTGTGTTAAACACTTAAGTTCACGTCAGTTTTGGCGAGTGATGCAGCTGCTTAGGAACTGAGAGGTTCCCCCCCCCCCTTTTCATAAGACAATGAATTTTAAAAAGGGAGCCCACTCATTCCTCAAATTACCCAGGTCTTACTCAGCCAGGTGAGGCTGACGGACTGGAATTCTGGGGCTTATGTGACCCCTATGCTGACTTTGGTTTCAGCTCAGAGTCGCCGGCGGTGTTCATCTTTCTTATTGTTATCATTTTAGTAGCCAGCCTTTGTCCTGTACTTTTTACTTTCCTAAGGAAAAGCAAAAACAAGAAAGTGAGCAATAGCCAGGCCAGACATACGAATAGGGGAGTAGGCAGCCTGGCTGGGGAGGGTCGCTGGGGTAGGTCGCAGAAGAACAGAGGGAACGCTGGTGCCCAGGAGGCTCCAGCCCTTAGGAATTCAATGCCATGGTCTAAGGCTGGGAGGGGGAACGGGAGTGGGGGGTGGCGGTGGGGGTGAGAGGAAGGGTGGCGCGGGGTGTAGGAGGGGAACCCTGAGAACCTGGCCTTGGCCCCAGGGAAGGAGGAGGCAGCAGGGCCAACGCCTGCGATGGAAATGAAAGCGTGCTATTTTTACTTTCAACCACTCTATTAAAGGACGGAGAAGACTCACAGCACCAAACTGGAGACGCCTTTTTGGGTGGGGGTGGGGCTTTCCTTGGAATCCTCCCCGGCCACTCGGATCGGGCTCGGTTCCGGGTCCAGGGATGGAGCTGCGAGAACCCAGGACGTGGAGGAGGAGGAAAGTGGAGAGAGAAGAGGAGGATGCCCTCCTGCAGGGGCCACGTGGAGGCCCAACCTCAGCTCCCCGCGCAGACGGAGCTGCCAGGCTGCCGGAGGCTCCGCCCTGGCTCGTTGAAGGCGCTCTGGGTTCGCTTCCGAACACAGCCCTGGACGTTTTCCCTGTGCAGTGGGGTCGACTCTAAATTCAACAAAACGCTGAAACGAAGAAGTGAGGGTTTTTGGCTTTGGAGACAAAATGGAGCGAGGACCGTGTGCTGTTGGGGTCGCAACGAAAACACAGGGGTCTTTCCAGGAGCCTTCATGACTTCCGACTGCACTTTAAAATCTATTTTGATGCCAGAATGTTTGTTTCTTTGGTTAGAAATCACTTCATGGAAACTGTATTTGTATGTTATTTCTTTTGGTCTGTAGAAGTAAGAGGATTTACCTTTCAACACACGGTTTCTGCTGTTATATACTGCCCTCTGCTGGCCACGTCGAGGACGTGTGACCAGCCTCTCGAGTCAATGTTGAAGAGGTTGGATTGATTCAAACACATAAAACTGACTTTTTTTCCTCCTCCTTCTGGACAAAAACAACAACAAAGTACTAGGTTGTTGCTACGTTGAAAATAATACAGAGGTTGAAAGATATTCTTTCTTAATCTTTGCACATCCTCCTACAGTCATAATGGTAATTTTGAGGCGAAAGCAGAATTTGGTTCTCTGATATCATCTTTCTGCTTTAATGTGCTTTAAAGTATTCTTATAAGACTTATAAATTATAAATTCTTGCTAATCTTTATTTATTAAGGGATAAATCATCTAAACTTTCCAAAAACATTAGAGCCTGTCAGCCATCCTCTCTCTGCACGTAAAGAAACCATCTTGGTACAAAATCCAAAGAATAAGACGAATAATGCAGAGAAATATCTTTGAAACCCAAACCAGATTTTGTAAGACACAGCTGAGCTGTGGCTCCTAAGTATTAGGTTATGTGGAATTGTTCACTAGCAACAGTCACCAGATCATTTCACATTTTGTATAACTTTCATAAACCATGGTGTCGATTCATGCTTAATTGTCAAAGGAACTGAGATGGAGTGAGAGTTGGTAGCAAAGCCTGGGTTAGAATTAATTGTCTCAAAATCCTCAGCCCGTTGCTTTGTCTCCTGAACAAAGCTCTGTCTTTCATAGTAATTAGGAGAAAGAATTTGGTGTGTCAGACACTTTCTCGCAAAACTAAGGTTCAGCGGTGAATTCTAATTAAAGTCATTTTATTAGTAAAAGAAAGTCAAACAAACTTTAAAAACATCTTTAAGAAGAGAAGCCCCTGTGGCTTGGAAATGGGACCGATCACTGTTGATGGAGTCGAAGTCTGTTTCAGAGTTAGCTGCGTGCGGTTGTTTATAATTATTTGGGGGTCGGAGGAGTCCTCTGTGGCTCTCCTGGGTTCTCGAAATTAAATAGCAGAGTTGCACCCGGCTCCATTCCGTTCTGGTTGAGTAAACTTCTTCAGGGTACCAGGGCTTCACAGCACTTCCTGGATGAACAGTTGGCTGCCGAGAGCAGGTTTATTTAAAGCAAGAAACTCGTTTCAATAAGTCTTTGGTCACGCCGGCTCGGGGGCTGTTAATGCCCCGCGAGCAAGGGCCCTACATGCTGTGGATATTCCTCCAAGAGCCTCTGGTTTCCTGACGATGGAGGGCTGAACAAAACCTTTTTTTTTTTTTTTGTACATCTGAGACTTTATGTTCATTTTATTATACACAGTCTTAATTTGAGTCTGAAAAGGGGAGCTCCGGGGCAGACATAAAATTAACTTCTCTTTCAGTGTCCTAACCTTTGGGTTTTAATTTATTCACTTGTCAATCTCATGAATGCCTCATGAACTCCAGCCATTGATTTCCGTGGCCAATGCTATTTTTCCTGTTTATTATAATATATTGTCCCATTGTTGCTGGCCGTTTGCACTCAGTTAAATTTCCCACACAGCGGACAGGAAACTGCTCCACGGCCTCAGACTTCCTTGGATTGATTTTCAGAGGCCGGGAGGGACCTGCCCACTTCTGGGCCCTTTGTGCCGAGCCAGCCAGGGCCCCTAAACCGCCCTGGGGACACTTCCTTCCAGGCACCCCGCGGCAGACGGCCTCCTGGGCTCCGTCCCACGCAGCCCCTGGGAAAAGCTCCCTTATCAGCACCGAATATTATGTCATTTCTTTTTACATACGGTGTTTATTGTCTTTAGAGCCTGCTCTGTGGGAATGTTCTTTTCAAGGCGACAATGGGGAACCACAGAACAAACCTGGCGAAATCTCCCAGCCCCAGGGCCACAGGCCCTGCAGTCGCCTCGTAATTAGAAAACAAAACACTCCATGTTTTATACTCTCTGGCCACAGAATTATTTATTAATAAAAAGCTTTATCACCAGTGCATTAGCAAACCCCCTGAACAGCGGGTTGTAAAACAACACCGAAATGAACCAGAAAACTGAAAGGGCTCTTTTTTTTTTTTTTTAAAATAAGCCAACATTCATGTTATTCTCTAGAGTTTCATGCAACACTTTTTTTCTTAAGCTTTTCTAGACAGAGGCAGCATCTCTGAGTTGGGATGTAAGGTACACCTGCCCAACCTACACTCAGATCTTAGCTCTAAATACTTTTAAACTCAGCAAGTTGTCTGAGACAACACATACTGTGTTCTGTTTGTTTTTTTTTTTTAAATGGGGCCACCAAACAATTGTGGATTTGCTTACTACATGGGTATCATCAAGCTCAAACATTTTTTTCTTTCTGTAAATTTGCCTTTTTAGGGCTAGTTTATTATAAAAGATAACACACAAGGTAGTAGATAACTTATTAAGAATCGGGTGCTAGAGTTCCCCTTGCAGCTCAGCAGATTAAGAACCTGATAGAGTGTCTGTGAGGAGGATGCAGGTTCAATCCCTGGCCTCGCTCACTGGGCTAAGGATCCCGTGTTGCCACAAGCTGCGGCATAGGTCACAGATGCAGCTTGGATCTGGTGTTGCTGTGGCTGTGGCATAGGCTGGCAGCTGCAGTTCCAATTGGACCCCTAGCCTGGGAACTTCCATGTAAAAAGAAAAAAAAAATGAGGTGGATCCTTTGAAAATGATTATTCATTTACACCCCGAAATCGTGTTCCTCCAAGGAGCCCATCATCAATTAGAAAACCTCCTGCAGGCAGTGGCTGACAGATGAAGCCAGTTCCACAACTGCAGTTACAATCCCATGGAGGCACCAATGTGCAAAAAGACAGCTTGGGATTTGGGGGAGGTGTTTTCTTCCGAGTGTAGAAGATTTCAGAGGTCGTCGAGAAAGATGTCAATTTTTTGGAGACTTTACCAGGGGAACTCAGTCAGAGCCGTCAAACAGATGGATCTTTGGGGAGGAAACTCAGTTTCTATTTCAGAGTTGTAATTATACAGCGTGAATCAATTCCCTCTGTGAAAATCAATGGCCAATTTATAGATCGAAGGAATGGATTGATGCTTTTGATCTGTTGAAAACTAAATCTTGTTCATTCGTTTCAGGAATGGTCAGGACTCAGAAAGTTTAACTGGGTTTCATTAAATCGTTTCTAAAATTTAGACTTGGTTGAGTTGGCCAAATCGCAAGCAAGTTTGGAGACAGGACAAGTCCCAGACATGTGCATTTCTGTTTTACTGATTTGGAAACTGAAAGTCACAGGTATTATGTCTGCAGTTGAACCCTATTTATATTCTTGGAGCAAGTCACCTGGATTGGAGGCAAACCCTGCATTTTACCCTCCAAAATTTTGTTAAATTGTACTGATCTCCTTTGTGGGGGTGGGGGGGGCATCTTCTGTAGTGTATACATATGAGATATTAAAATGAGATGACCAGATAATTTAATTTGGCAGGTACAGATAATGAAAAATATTCCAAGTAGGTGCTGCCTCAAGGTGATGTATTGGTAAATGGCATACCTCCTAAGGGCATTTTTTTCCCCTTAGTAAAGTGATTGATACTGTAGTTTACTGATCTGATCAGATTTAGAGTAGAGCCATTCAGAAGGCAAGCTACTATTTTTACTACAGATTTCAGTATTCACTCTCCAATGGATATTCCTGCTGTCCTATTTCTCACTTTCTTTCTTTCTTCTTAGACTACAGTTTTCATCTTTTCTAAGTCTTAGCCAATATCAACTGATTGTGCATATTGGATCCAAGTGTTCCTGTTCACAAATTTCCTTACATAGGGATTGAAAAAATCCCGGATGTAAGGGTACAAAAATGTTGTGTCGACTACCCTTAAAAAATGTTCATTGTTCTCCTGAGGGAGTGAGTAGCACAGGGGTCTCAGATGGTTTCCTTGTCCTCTGACTTAGATTCAAAGGCTGATCCAAAGATGAGTGGGGAATTTAATTTGTGAGGAAGAAAGGCCTTTGGGGAAGAGATACAGATGTAAGTGGGGGTTATCTGGGTATACTCTAAAAGTTTCTGGCTTGAGAGATTGGCTTCTTGATAGTACTAGTATCTAAGATTGGGAAAATACGAAGAGGCTCCAGTCTGGTTGGGACGATGAGAAACTCCAAGCTCAGTGGAGGACACGTTGAGTGTGGGCTGATGAGCCTGTGGTACCTCCAGACTTTCATACCCAGAGGATGATGGCTTGAGCAGGGAGAAGAGAGGGGAGCCAGGCAGGGATGTGAATTTCCTGTCTGAGATTCATCAAAACCTTGAGGGCACAAGATCATCCAGGAAGATGGAAAAAAGGAGACCAGCAGGCCAAGGCAGAGAAAAAACAGGAAATGCCGATTTTAAGGCTAAAAGAGGAGGACCTGAAAGTGAGATGGGGAAACAAATGCAGTAGAAGAAGAAGCATGAGAGAACAGTGTCTTAGAGATTGTGTCAGGGGATCCTTGGACAAGCTTCACCCAGAAAGCTATTGGCCACCGATGTCTCCTCATCAATGTGAATGCCTACATTTGCTCTTTGGAAAGGATAAGGGATCCCCACCCCCTTGGTATTTGGCCAGGGAAAGTTCTAAAATACTGAGTCTGGAAACCTCCTTAGGAGTTGATAAACTCTGTCGAGGGGTGCATGGGGTTAGGAGGCTTGGTCGGTTATATTCTCCATAGATGGTGTGTGTACATTATTCAGTGCAGAGGAGCCACAGACAGGAATGGTTTTCACCCTATGCCTGTTGGTCTGGCCTGAGAATGTTTTGCATGCCTATTTCTTCATACCGATTTTGATTAAATTTAGAAGACCCACACCCCCCATAGGGCCCCACAGGACACAAAAAATGTTGCAACCTCGTCCCATCACTGTGAATCATCTCAAAGATGAAAGAGAGAGGCCGGTTACCCCATGAAGGGAGAACACTTATTCGGCAGAAACGACATTGGATGAATTTCTTTTCTCAGGTGGCTTTTTCTCTGCCCAAATTATGAAATAGTTCAAGGACATGGGCATCACCAGCAAAGGGCAGGGACGACTGCAGGTGTTTAAGTTTCCAGGAAATAAATGGAATTAGTTAAATATCAAACAAACCAACAAAAACTCTTCTGATTGAGGTCTCTCTTTGGGACCTTAGAATTCATCCATCATTATCTTAATTAAAAAAATAAATTTGGGTGAACACCTTTGCACTTTGGAAAGGAGAAGGGATTCCCCCTTGATATTTGGCCAAGGAAAGTTCTGCAGTACTGACTGATTACAGAGATTCCGGAGGAGAAAGGCTGAGGAGCCTAGGAGCACTGACAATAAAGACATCTTGGCTCCCCTTTGCCAGAGTCATTTCTGTGGAGTCCCAATGACAGTTGGTAGAAAAATGCCTGAGAGATGAGGAAGGGAAGGAAAGGAACCAATATGTCACTTTCATCACTTTCAAGCAGTTTGGCTGAGAAGAAAAGGAAAGCCGAAAGGGTGGAAGCTAGAAGGTGGTATAGAGTTGGAGTGATTTTTGTTAATTTATTTCAATTTGGGAACTAAGTGGGGATGCTTAGAAGTTGGGGAGAGAGAGAGAGAATAAGCAGGTGTACAAATGGGAACAAAGATGAGGCTTCCCTCTTCCCAGTCTTCCCTAAGTGAACTTAATCATCAGTCACCAACCCTCCAGGACTGTCCTCTGTCCAGCCCAGATCTCTCATCTGAGTTCCAAGTGACACAGCCACCATGAGGTCTCCACCTGAAGCTCTGGCTCCCAGATCCTCATTAACTCTAAAAGGAAGACAGTTGGGTTTGACAATTGGGATTTCCATGGACCCGTGTCCTCTGGACTTCTTCATTGCAACTGCCCTCTAATTTCTCCTCCTCCCGTCATCCAATCTATCTGTGTTGATGGAACAATTTTCCTAAAGCACATTTAATTCTTTTGGTTTGTAACTCTTTAACAGTTCTCCACCAACTACGTTTGGATAAACTCCAAACTCCTTAGCTGGGAAGATAAGACATACCATATAAGTCTCTTGATGAATCTGGTTGTACACTCTCTCATATATATCCAATTTCTGGCCATGCCAACTTGTAGCCCATTAAACATAGTGGATGGACCTGGAATGGTCAACTTGGGTCAGATTTTTTAATCGCCACTTACGTGTTTTGTAAACTTGGGCGAGGTTCATTTTCATTTCTCCAAGTTTCTTTATCTGCCAAGTGGGGCAATTAGTACTTACCTTACTGGGGGTCGGGAAGATTTAGAAAGGCAGTACTTTAGAACCATTAGAATAGAGTCTGGTTTGGAGTAAATGTTTGCGGTTTAGCTCTAATTATGATGACATTTCTTCACTTTCTTTTTCAGTAGCTCTTTTCCATCAGCCCGGTGTCCCCCCACATTCCTTTCAAGGTAAATTTCCTGTCTTAGAGAGATTCAGTCTAAATGTTGACTCTTCTACACAACTTGCCCAACAGTCTTCAAGGGATTAGCCAGGTCCCCTCTTGTTTCTCATGTTCTACTTTTCTTCCTTGTTTTCTCGTGTTCATCTTCCACATGGAGAATCCCCTCCCCCACCTTTAATTCCCTTACCCCCACCCCCGTGACGGCCTTTGCGTCAATAGCCTCACAGCCTGTCTGCCTCCTCCAGCGAGGTATACAACCTTCACAAGTGCAAAGGTCAGGAGTGTTCACCATTGTACTTCCAGCACTTAATAAACATGGTGTTTCCTCATTAAACCTAATAAAATGCAAATAATACCCTTCCATGGTTAAGGTATCTTTGTTCCACGTACCTAGTATTATATAGGCAAATCACATATCAGATTAAACTGGGGAATCTCAATTTTACAGGGCCTCTGTAACAATGCTGAAAGCAGAATTTTAGACCCTTTGATGGAACCCAAACAAAACAAATAGAGAATTCTAAAGACCAGTAGCATCGCTGATAAGATTCCTCTCTTGGAATCAGAGAGGTCCAAGATTTAAACCCTCATTCAACTTCTCTCAACTGAAATTGTCTCATCTTGAAGATGGCACTGTCTGGAATGTGCAGAACCTTTCATCGTAAAGGTTACGCCTGGAAGTTTCTAACTCAGTGTCTAACTGGGAGAGGTTGAGGTAACTAACCCGTCATACTAATTTATACTAACTGGTACGCTCGTTGCATCACTAAACTGTTGCCTTTTTAGCAAGCTGATCTGACTCTGTCATTTCCACACAACTCTCCAGAGAGTGCTGCCTCCTTTCCCTGCCCCTCAACATATTCAGATTTAACCTTCACTATTTGGTGTTCACATGAGACCTTATGAGCCTCAGGGTGAGGCACGGCCAACAGGCTGAGCCCAGGGTGGGGACGGTGTCAGACCGTCAGGGTATTTGCAGCTCTGGGGCTGTTTTCCCTGCTAGACTTTGTGAGGTGACCCAGAACCAGCATTGTGCTTTGAGCTGGTACATTGCAGCCTGCTGTCATCCAGAGAATGTTCTGGAACTTTTCCTTTCTCAGGGAGTTTTCTCTCCTATTTTTCTCACCTGTGATTTTGCTGTGAAGATCATACTTCACTCTGCCACCTGGGTCTCAGTGTCACTTGCTTTGTGCCCAGATATTTCAGTCCCAGAGAGGGATCTTGCCAAAGCCCAAAGCCTACACCCCAACCCCCCATCAATCTCTCCTTCTTTCTCCTCTTCCTCCTTGTCATCCTGCATCATTGTTAAGAGAAGAAGGCTTTCCTCCAAACGTTCTTTACAGTAAGGTGTATACCATCAGATTCCTATGCGGTTAACATGGTCTTTCCTATGTCTGCCATAATCCCCTTTTTCTTACCACCCTTGGCTTTCCTGAGGAACGTAGGAAAATTTCCCGTAGGATCAACTAAGAAGGTTTAGAGGACAACCAGCTGTGCCCTTGGAACACACAGAATCCCTCTCCCATCTCCTGGTCAGTGTGGGAGCAGTCTACATGGCCGTTTGTCCACCCTCCCCTTGTCTCCTGTGGGGTTTTATGACAGCTTTGTTTTACTTTCAGTTCATGAGTCTAGAATTCTCAACTTCCATACCTCCAAGACATGTCACTTGCAGAGCAATATGTACAAGGATCCTTTGCCATCCCAGCACCCTGGCCTGCAGTGACCTTGGGTCTGTAGGTCATGGAGGACTATAGGCTATGCTCATGCCATTATGTTCACCCGGGTTCTTCCACGGTTAGATTGTAGAAATACAGCTTGAATCAGTTTCCTCTTAGAGTTATTTTTAATCTTTTGAGTTATTTGAGAATTCAATGAAAGAATTCTGTAGAAAATGTACACGAATTGCAGATTTTACCTTCCATTTTGGGGGTTCCAGAGATCCTGACGTCATCTGGTCCAGGAACCTTCTGCTTAGAGACTATTTATGGGAACCCTTAGCCTCCTACTGTTGGAAAGTAGAAAGATGTTTTCTTTGGTTTCTCTCTGGATCCATTCAGAATTCTTCACAAGGAACTTTACCTTTGTGCCCAAAGGTAACAGGTTTGAGAAAATTAGTCGCATAATAAAGAGCTTTCTCTCATTAAATGCTTCAATGGCGATGGCTGCTCCAAGTTTCCAACTTGTGTCATTTGGTCTCCAGTCCAAAACTGGCCGCTGTATCAGGAAAGGAATAGCAGAGGGACATGATGTTAGAAAAGGGAGAAGAAGAAATCCTAAGAAGGCACACCCTGTATGGCTACAACGATAATTACAGCTATAAAAACATTAAGGAAGGAGAACAGAAGAGCAGAGGTCAATGGAGTAGTGGTGACTAACTTCCAGCAAATAACTGAGTTCAGTACATGCTACATTTATGTTGGGGCTAGTTTGTTTCATGAGACAGTACTTTGTTCGGTTTTAGTGTAAAAGAGTGCCTCCTACCCAGCTTCAGTCTAGAAGCTTCATTTCTCCCCCAAAGGGTTAGGCTTCTTACTTAGGAAAATAAGTTCCTGATGCACAGTCCATAAAAGCATCTCTTTTTTGGCTGAAGAATGAGAGATGGAACATCATGCTGCTGGTTCGTGCTATGCACCCAGGGCAGGTTAGGGCTGGAAGGGGGAGGTCTTCTTCAATCCATCACGAGATCATTTATTTTCCATCACACACAGTCAGACACAGCCGTGCCCTTAACTGTTTAACCAGCCAGGACTAAGGCAATGAGGCTCATCTTTTTTGGATGTCCTAGGAGAGATGACTAGATGAATCTCAGCTGCCCTGTGGTGATGGAAATGCAGTTCCAGCTGACCGCAGATGTTTTTACAGTTGTCCCCCCTTAGTCTGAAATTCTCCAAACAAATAAAGATTGGCCTTGCGGGTTTTTTCTTTTTAATTTATCCCCAGACTAGAAATCATGCTAGTTGCTTCTCTTTAATGCACTCTACTGATTAATCCATTTCCTTAACTCAATTTTAGCACTTTAAAACAACATTACAGATGCAATCCTTATTTCTAAAGATTTCTTCTTTTTTTATTACTTTCCAAGTCTTTAAATTTGCTGTTAAATCTCTTCACCATCTAATGATTAGTTTCCTTGAAGAATACTCTCCTTTTTACCATAATTTCCTTTTCTTCCTGGAAGTGATTGAAGGAGTGAAGAGTCCTTGAAATGCTGTGAGGATATTAGCAACATAAAATGAGAAAATGGGAGCTGAGCTATGAATGTAGAAAAGAATTTGTGATACATGGAGATATGCCAAAAAGAGACCATCGGAGGAAGTCAGGTAATTGCAACACAAAGTTACTCTTCCCCTTTGCCATTGGTTTAAGAGAACTTTCCCTCTCATGAGGGGAAATTGCGACCAATGGCTATGTATTAGCTGAGCAGTGATTTCTTTCTTGGTTAAGGTCAAAGACTGAGCCAACTATTCACTAAGAAACAGGAGTTAGGATTTCCCGTCGTGGTGCGGTGGTTAACGAATCCGACTAGGAACCATGAGGTTGCCGGTTTGATCCCTGGCCTTGTTCAGTGGGTTAAGGATCCGGCATTGCCGTGAGCTGTGGTGTAGGTTGCAGACACGGCTCAGATCCTGTGTTGCTGAGGCTGTGGCACCGGCTGGTGGCTGCAGCTCCGATTAAACCCCTAGTCTGGGAACCTCCATATGTCATGGGTGCGGCCGGGAAAAAGACAAAAAAAAAAAAAAAGAAAAGAAACAGGAGTTAGGGACAGCAACAGAGGAAGAGAAAGAGAGAGGAAGAAGAGAAAATCTATTGTGTTGTTCTGATCATTAGAATCAAGGATCCATTGAAATTCACAAAAATTATTTCTTTGTCACATGATGTCATTTTTTTAAAATTGGGCTGTAGTTGATTTACAGTATTTTGTCAATTTCTGCTGTACAGCAAAACGACCCAGTCATACATATGTATATACGTTCCCTTTCTTGTGTTATCTTCCCTCAGGGTCCACCCCGAGGGACTGGACAGAGTTCCCTGTGCTGCACAGTAGAACCTCATTGCTTCTCCATCCTAAATGTAATTGTTTGCATCTTTTTGATGGTAGGACTGGGTGCTGCTTTTGAGGCAATAGAACTTGTTTCCTTCAGTTGAGCAATTCAGAGATAAATGAAGATGAAGATGGTACAACTATCCACCCCAGACCATCCCTAAAATAAGGCACAGAACAAATTTGAAGGGAACAGATTAGCCTTGGCTGGACAAATCAAGTAATGGAGAAATACCCAAAGCTGCTTCTAAATGCTGCCCTGTGCCTCTTTTACAGCACTGGGGCCAGTCTCTCTGCAGGCATGGTCTCCTTCATGGTTAATAACTCTGTAAAGTGTGTTTACCAGAGGGTCATTTGACGTTGGTTCCACAATTATCATGAGGTCAGCTGTCATGAGTTTTGACGATTTTATTTGACTTTTTGTGAATTTATTAAAGATGTTCTGAATCTCAGTAATTTCATATAATTCCGCTTAAAGGAAGCAAGCTAAAATATGAAAAGACATCAAAAGGAAAACCAAGTCAGTCTATAACCTCTTAATTTTTTAAATTAAAATTCCAGGATTTTGATGGCAATTCCTTGACATTTTTCCCCAAAAGATATATCCATTCATGTATACATTCTTAATACCACTTTCCAGAAAAACGGAGGTGAGATTACAGACAATTCAGCTATCAACTCGCCTTTTATGTATTTTTAAAGGTCTCCCTTTTTTTAATCTTTCAGGAACTTTTCCTCATAGTCAAGAAATCTTGAAAAATGATTATATTGGATAAGAAAGATCATTTTTCTCCAAAGTCTCAAGTAGAAATTGGCAGCATGCCCTTTCTCATCAGTTGGTAAAGATGTTATTTAAGTAATTGAGTTTGTCTCATTCCTCATCGCTCTAAGAGTTATCTATGTTTTCACAGGCTTTTCTTTGGCTTAGGCCATGTGCAAACCTCTGTACACAGTTTTCATTTCACTTTCACCTCTCCTGTTAATGGGCCATCCCCTGATCTTGACTCCAGGAAAGGTGAAATCTGCTCCTGAGTTTAAGAAAATTAAGCAGGTTAAGGACACTGGGCTCTTGATCTTTGCGAAGGTTGCCTATGATCCCAATCGCGTTGGCCAGCGCGTGGGGGCTGCAGGAAGTGCCCTTCTCTAACGTATCTTCAATCACTTCCTCCTTCCAAGAGCCTCTCTGACCTCCTCCTTGTGCTGCTTTAAGACATCCCATCGTAGCAGAGTGTCGGTCTGGGTATAGGAAACTTTCTCAACTTTCTTTGGAAATAGTTCCAGACCATTCCCCTGGCTCCAAGAATGTCGGCCTTGGGGTTATCTTTCAGCCATTGCCTTGATTCAGGAAGTTGCTACCATGTGGAAATCACAAACCTAAGGCTTGAACTTCCTCCTCTTAGTAAGAACTTGAGTTCTTCTGGGTCAGCCAGCCCGATGGGGAGACAGGAGACCCCAGACTGCCCATAAGGCAGCGGAGGAGAGCTATAGATTTGAGACCTCTGACAGGAGGTATTTCTTGAAGTGGAAAGTAAGGCAGAGGGATAAAGTGGAAAATTGAGCATAAAAATAAAGGCATGTACGATCAAATTTTTATATTCTGAGAAGCTCTAAATATAGCTTTAAAAGTGGTTTAAAGCCACCTGGGTCATTCCAGTATACCACAGGGCATTGGAGCAGAGCTTGGCTGGCTATCGCAGCTGAATCCTTCCCATGGCAATTTCCATGACTTGTGAAGATAGCGAAAATATTTTTTAAATGATTTTTATTTTTTCCCTCATAGCTGGTTTACAGTGTTCTGTCAGTTTTCTACTGTACAGCAAGGTGACCCCGTCACACATACACATATGCATTCTTTTTCTCACATTATCATGCTCCATCATAAGTGACTAGATATAGTTCCCAGTTCTATACAGCAGGATCTCATACGATAGCAAAAATATTTTATTGTTCATAGGTATAACATAGAAAGTATGTGTGTTCTGACAAGCCACCACAGAAATATTTCTCCATATGCTATGGAAATTTCGTCTAGCAATAGTCAACTTCTATAATGTCTACAGAGAATCAGGTAGGAAGAAGGTTTACTTTTATCTCGGCCTTCAAGCTAACTTAAAACTAAAATAACATTATGCCTTATTGGTGCTTAACCTATTTTAGCATATTGGTCCTGCTCCCTGTGTGTCTCCAGCGCTGTCAAGCTAGACACAACAGGATAGAAATTTCAGGCACATTTTACCCTCTTGTCGATCCTTTATTTTTATCTTTGTGATGGCTGATTTTATGTGTCCACTTGACTGGCCACTGTGCCCAGCTGTATGGTCAAACATTATTCTGAATGTTTCTGTGAGGGTGGTTTTTTTTTTTGTGAGATCAGCATTTAAGTCAGTGGACTTTGAGTAAGGCAGATTACCCTCCCAAATGTAGGTGGGCCCTGATTAGCTGAAGTTCTGAATAGAAAAAAAATACGGGCCTTCCCTGAGCCAAGGGGGATTCTCCAGCCTGACGGCCTTTGGACCTGGATGATGGCACTGGGTCTTCCTGGGTCCCCAGCCTGCAGGCCGCCACAAGGGTTTGGGCATTCCCACCTTCATTGTCCTGTGAGCCAGTTCCTTAAAATAAGTATCTCTCTGTGCAGGTACATTCTCTTTTAGTTCTGCTTTTCTGGAGAAACCTGACAAACACCTTCCTTTTTCCTCTCCCTTTCTTCCCCGACTCCTGTTACACCCATAAAGGGATTTCCATTGACATCAGGTTATGATGACATGAGAATCTCTTAGATGAAATAGTACCTTTCCCCACAAGGAAGAATGAAAACCTAGAACTGAATGCAAAAATGGTGTATGTCCCCAATGAACACAAACTCAATTAATTTTTTTCAAGATTATTTGTGACTCTTATATGCCAATAGTTATCAGTTCATTTCCAAAGGATATTTAAATAGAATAGAATGTGTGCTTTGCTTTATTTGGTCTTATTTTAATGCAAGGTAGTTCTCTGAAGTATATCACTGAGGGGATAACAGATGGAAAAAAAAAAAAATCAGGTCAACTTTCAGAGCTGTGTGGCCTGAGGAAAGGGTAGGAAAGCCTTGCTGGGCATCTAGTATACCAGGAAAGGTGTCACCATCCAACAGCCCCCTTCTTTCACAGCCCCTGCCCAGAGTGACCTCTTGATACTTCTTAAGTTAAAAATTCTTCAGGGGCCCCCTTTGTCAGGTGGGACACTCCCTTGCCCTTAGCAGAGCCTGCAAAGTTTCTCACCATCTGGATAGGAGGCTAGTTTCCGTCTACTTCTCCCCAGTTCCACTCTATTTTAGCCCCCACCAGGCCACCGAACTTCCCCAAAAGTTCATGTTGGTCCACACCTCTGCCTGGGTGCTGACGCTTTTGTCTGCCTGGATGCTGTCTACCTCTAGATGCCTACTTACCTGAAAAATCTCAGCACAGACATTTAATCTCTCTGTAGACTCCCTTTGAAAGCTGTATTCGATTTTTCTCTAACCCCAAACTACATATTTTATCCAAATGTTTTTGACAAAGGTGCATTTGTTTGCATATATGTCTTTCTCTCCACCATCAGAGTCTGAGCCTTTTCAAGAAAGCAACCATTCCTTATAAACCTTTGCACACAGCAATGCCTGACAATAAGTAAGTGCTTTCTTAAAAGTAGAAAGCAACGTGTAAAAAGCTCTGACATGTTTGCTTGATCATTAGTATTTTAGTATTTTCAAATATCTCCCACTCACATGAGGATAATGGAAGTCTGTTGATCAGAAATAGCAGAAAAGAAAGGATGGAAGCAAGGAGGAGAAGGAAGGAAGGAAGGAAGGAAGGAAGGAAGGAAGGAAGGAAGGAAAGAAAGAAAGAAAGAAAGAAAGAAAGAAAGAAAGAAAGAAAGAAAGAAAGAAAGAAAGGGGGAAGGAAGGAAGGAAAGAAAGAAAGAAAAGGGGAGGAAGGAAGGGAGGGAGAAGAGAGAAAGAAAGAAGAAGGGAAAGAAAAAGCAGACAAATAACCGAGTTCCTTATTGTGCAGAAAATTTGAAAATCTTTATACTCACTACCTTTTTAGAAGGAGTTAAAAGGAGCATTAGAAGAGAGCTTATGGGAGTTCCCATTGTGGTTCAGCAGGTTAAGGACCCAGCATAGTCTCCACGAGGATGTGGGTTCCATCCTTGGCCTCAGTAGGTTAAGGATCCACCGTTGCCACAAGTTGCTGCATAGGTTGCAGATGTGGCTCAGATATGGTGGTGTCATGGCTGTGGCCTGGGCCCGCAGCTGCAGCTCCCATTTGACCCTTAGCCTGGGAACCTCTATATGCTGCAGGTGCAGTCATAAAAAGACAAAAAAAAAAAAAAAAAGGAGAGAGATTAAGAAGTTAGAACTGGAAGTATCACTAAGAATAGAGAAGCATGGAGGGATTTTCTCATCCCATCTCCAAAAGAAGGAGAGCAGGAGGAAGCAAGAGAACAGGAGGCCCCCCATGAAGGAACTGCCCGGTCATGACCAAGAGCAAGGAGATGAAGAGAACTTCAAGGAGGCAGAGTCTCATGTCGGAAACTTGGACATCTCTCTTACAAATAAGGTTTGAAATAATCAGCTTCAAGCCCACCCCAGTTTTGAATTCAAGGGTGGCTCTCTTTCAGTATCCAAATGCATTCTCAGCATTCTATTTTGAGACTCAATTAGTATCAGCTTTAAATGATTATGCTGAATATAGAATAATTAAGTTGTGTTTTGAGAGATTTTTTTTTCATAGAGGGCTTGATACAGAATAAAACTCACTATTGGTTAACATGGAAAGCTGACTTCTTTGTCAGTTCCAAGGTAAACACTTTCTGCATTCTGACGTGTGAGCAGGAATTTGTGTTGAGGTCCTTCACTCTGGGAAGAGATGCTTGGTGAGCTTTGGAAGCCAGCAGATATGATGCGTGGACCCATCCAGAGTTACTTGGGAAACTTACTTTACAGCAATAATCTAAGTGTTCTCTTTCTTAAAATAGAAATTGACTGGCATGGCAGTTCGCCCTTCTGTATTTAGAGGAACGCTGTTTTTCTTACAGTTGGAGTTGGATTGAACTCTCTTTGGAAAATGACTGTTTGTCCCTGGGAGGGGTGTGTGTGTGTGTGTGTGTGTGTCTGCATGCACTCAGGCAGGTGCACATGTACTCTGTCCAGGAGATAATCACGGGAGAGTAGGAGTGTCTCTGAGGAAGAGCAGGAAAGGACTAGGAGGTCATTTTTTTTTTTTTTTTGGCTTTTGTCTTTGTTGTTGTTGTTGTTGTTGCTATTTCTTTGGGCCGCTCCCGCGGCATATGGAGGTTCCCAGGCTAGGGGTTGAATCGGAGCTGTAGCCACCGGCCTACGCCAGAGCCATAGCAACGCGGGATCCGAGCCGCGTCTGCAACCTACACCACAGCTGGCAACGCCGGATCGTTAACCCACTGAGCAAGGGCAGGGACCGAACCCGCAATCTCATGGTTCCTAGTCGGATTCGTTAACCACTGCGCCACGACGGGAACTCCTAGGAGGTCATTCTTAACCTCTGGCCACAAAGGAGGCCAGTACTTGGGGCTGCCCCGCCCACTCTCTGGAGACCACATGCACCAAATACCCCGAACTCAGCAGATCTTCCCTAAACACCAGAATTGGGTGAACGGTCACTCACACGCTCACTAGGGTGTTTAATCTTTAAAAAAAATTTTTTTAAGTACAGTCGATTTACAGTGTTCCTTCAATGTCTGCCGTCCAACAAAGTGACCCGGTTGTGCATATATACATACTTTTTTTTCATACTGTTTTCCGTCATGTTCTAGCCCAAGAGATTGGATATAGTTCCCTGTGCTGTACAGCAGGACCTCTTTGCTAATCCTTTCTGATGTAATAGTTTGCATTTACTAACCCCAAACTCCCCCTCCATCCCACTCTGCTTCTCCCCGCCCCGCAAACACAAGTCTGCTCTGCGTGTCCGTGATCTGTTTCTCTTTTGTAGACAGGATCGCTGGGTGTTTAATCTTGAACATGAAGACCCCATTGTCTTCAAGCCTGCACCCTCTTTCTTCTTCCAATCACGGTAAAAAAGCAAGTTCACCCTCTAGGCTGTTCAAGTCGAGGAAGCCTGGGATTCGTCTTTAATTTTTTTCCTTCTCTCACAGTCTGCAGTCAGTCTATCAGCAAAATTGACCTTCAACAGACCGCTCCTCCTCTGCAAATCTCGAGGCATTTACTATCATCTCTTCCGTGCGTTATTCCACCGCCTTTCTAGTAGGTCTCCTGCTTCCGCTGCTGCCTCTGCGGTGTGTACAACACAGCAGCCTGCCTCGTATCCCTCCGGTCAAATCCTTCGGCATCTTCCCATTTCACTGAGTCAAAAACATCTTTCCTGTGGTCTTAATGAAGGGGTAGGTCTACACCCACCCTCTAACAAGATCTGGATCAAGATTCTCCCTCTCCTTCACTCTGTTTCTAGATCCTCCCGCCTCACAGCTGTTCCTCCAACCCTCCAGGAAGCCCTAGGCAGGGCCTTTGCACATGCTGTGCTTTCTGCCTGGAGGGCCGGTCCCCTAATCACCGCGTGTAGTCTTTACGTCTCAGAGGTCTTTGCTCACGTCTGTGTTTCAAGTGAGTCCTTCTCGGACCAACTCCATTTAAGACAGTAAACTCTCCTGAATCCCTACGCTCTTTTCTTGCTTTTGTTTGGTGTTTACTTCATATTTTATTTGTGTATTTTTGATACACCACACTCCAAAAAATACATAAACCCTATAAGGGCATGTATTTTCAATTTTTCAAAATGTATTGCTATATCTCAGTGTCTAAATATTGCCTGGCACCAATACTTATTGAGTAAGCTATTCTGAGCCAAAATAATGTTTTCATATTCCTGTCTTCAAGAGTCATACATAAGGTAGGGAAAACCTCGTGTTGGAAATGGTAGAAGAAGGTTTTAAAAAATTTCTCCATTTTAGCACGCATAAACATGAAAGAGATTTATAGGGAGGGCCCTTCTGGACATTTCTGACAAAGAATAGAATGTCAGGAAGCTACTGAAATTCGGCAGACCAGGCCAGAGAATTTCTCTGGGGAAATATGGGTGTCTGGAGACGGGGAGTGGGTAAAGCTGGCTGGGCTCTGTGGGCCAGTGCTCAGATGCCCTGCAGCCTTAGAGTTAGGAATGAGCAGACCTCAGTGATGGTGATGGCATAGCAACACGTAGGGAAATGTGGGTTCACTCTGTAAACCCCAGACAAGCGCTCAACTAAGACTCCCAAGCAGGCAAAACAAACCACAGAAATGCCATTTCATAGTGTATAGTATCTTTTAAAGTAAGGGGTACAACCTGATTCCCTCTTTATTAAGATGTGATAATGGCCTTGCCTTTTAATGAAATAGCCAATAATAAACTATATAATATAGTCAGCCACGGGGGGCAGGAAAGAGCCTTCATGAAGAGGAAAGCAAATTGGTGGAAATTAAGCAAAAGATCCTCGAGGGGACCCCCCCCAACACACACACACATTATTGCCTACCTCCTCATGTTTGTAAACTGGCATCTCCCGCTTCCTATGGCAGGCAGCCTATTTATATCCCTCTACCAACATAAATTCCAGGTCATTCTGGTGACGTGTAATCACATTAGAAAACAATTCGTGCTTTCAAATAAGTTACAAGAAGAGAGTTCCCTGGTGGCCTAGTGGGTTAAGGACCTGGCATTGTCACTGCTATGGCTCAGATCACTGCTGTGGTGCAGGTTTGATCCCTGCCTGCCACGGATATGGTCAGAAAAATAAATCACAAGAAATCCAGCGTTTTCCAAATGGGGCACACCATCTTCTCTATTTACAAGTGTCTTGTTTCCCATATCTTAATGTCACCTCCTTCAGTTATAAAATATCAGAGCGATGCTTTGCACTTCCCTCAAAGTGGACTGAATCATCAATTTTGTTGAACTTGCCATTAAATTGGTTTTCTCATTTAATCTTCAATTTTGTGTTCCCCAGCTAGATCTTTTGTAACTTCACTCTGCCTATTGCAACTAAAGTCTTTGCTTCCCATTTCTATTTTTTTCCGTCCTGGATTCAGCTATCAGAGTTATCTTTCTATGCCAAAATTCCTCCGTTTTCCACATACTGTCACTTTCACATAAGCAGCACACTCTCTTGGACATAGGCAAATTGTTACTCTCTCTCCCCACAACTGTGTGCGGAAATAAGGCAAATATTGCTGCTTTCTTCTTCTTCTTCTTCTTCTTTTTTGGTGTGATAGTCGTTAAAATATTTTAAAAGTATGAAACCAGCCATTGGAAGAAAAAACAATGTCATTTAACTGGAAAAATAAATAAATTGGCAATTTTGATTTTAAACATTTTTATTTTTATGGGAAATGAGTCAAACATACCAAAAAGCAATGAAAATAATATAACAAATAGCCACGTATCGACCACCCAGATTTACCAGATGTTAACATTTTGTTACACTGGCTTCAGCATTCTCTTCTTTGTTTTAAAAAGAAAAAGGAGACACAGCTAAACCTGGGCTTTCATCCATATCCTTCCCTTTCTTTCTAGAGGCTGAAGTTTTGTATATCAGACTGTGCATATGTTTGTAACCCTATTATGTGTATATGATAAGCAATTTATATTACCATCCTGCGGAGGTTTTTACTTAAATTGTATCACACTGGATTTACCCTTTTGCATCTACTTTTCGTCATCAGCATGTTGGTACATGTTGATCAGTTCAATTTGATCAATTCTCTGATGGGATTCCAGTATGAGAATAAACCCATTTATTTATGTATTTCGCTCCTGGAGGATAGTAACTTTGTTCCAATTCTCTATTTCACTGCTACAAACCCGGTTGCAACACACATCCTTGTGACTATCCCTGGCCCAGGTCATGGCAGCCCTTCTAGTCTAGAGCAGAGAAGGTTTGCTAGCCAAAGGGACCCTCCATTTAGGAATATGCCTCTTCAGCTGTGCAAATAATATTGCTCTCCAGATGGCTGTATCAAATCACCCAAAGGCACTGGATAAGAGTCCTTCTCTCTCCATTGTCGCATACAGAGGGATTAATAGTTTTTCCAGTCTGATGAGTTGAAATAGAATTTCATCATGGGTTTGATTTGCATTTCCCTGATTCCTAACAACATTGCAGAAATATATTCATATGTTTACTGGCTATTCTCATTTTCTTTTCTCTACATGGCAGAATAGTCGCAACTTTTGCCCCCTCTTTTATTGGGTTGTTCGTTTGTTTCACTAAGGTGAAATATATATTCTATAGTCTAATATTCTTTATATATTCTAATCTCTTATAGGTATATGTGTTATATAGATTACAATTATTATCTTCCAGTCTATAGTTTGTTTTCACTTTATTTGTGTTGTTTGTTGATAGCAGTTTGAGTTTTTAATTTTAGTTAGGCCACCTTCAGCAGTCTTTAGTATTTCATATTGTGTGTGGACAAGCTTTACGTAATAAAGGCTGCTCAACAACAAGGACATGGATCCTATATTTTCTTCTTTTTTAAAGATTATTTTGTACTAAAATTCTTAATCCAAATGAAAGCGTGTGTGTGCGTGTACATGTGGTAGAGATAAAGATCCAGTTTCATTCGTATTTATACAGTTAATGATCTTAGTAGATTTTTTGGTGGTCTGTCGTGTTTCTATTACAAATCTGTAATGGCATGTCACAAGTCATGTTTCGTTATGAATGTGGCCCTGGGTTTTGAGCAAATACTTTTTTTTTTTTTGCTTTATAGGGCCGCACCCGCAGCATATGGAAGTTCCCAGGCTAGGGATTCAATTGGAGCTGCAGCTGCCAGCCTACACCACAGCCACAGCAACACTGGATTCTTAACCCACTGAGCAAAGCCAGGGATTAAACTCACATCCTCATGGATCTTACTCAGGTTTGCTACTGCTGGGCCTTGATGGCAACTCCTCAAATACGTATTTTTAACAAAATAATTTTATGTAAAAACTAATTCTAAAATATCTATTTATGCTTTAGTTGCTATTTTGTATTTATATTATAGTTTATACTAACAAAGATTTAGAACATAATTTGGAACTTTTTCCAGATCATAGTAACATGTATTTAACAAGTTTTTTATTTTTTTATTATTTTTTATCTTTTAGGGCCACACTCATGGCATATGGAGGTTCCCAGGCTGGGACTGAATCAGAGCTGTAGCCACTGGCCTACACCACAGCCACAGCAATGCCAGATCTGAGTGGCACCTGCAACCTACAGCACAGGTCATGGCAACACCAGATCCTTAACCACTGAGCAAGGCCAGGGATCAAAACTGCATCCTCATGGAAACTAGTCAGACTCACTTCCCCTGAGCCATGATGGAAACACCTTAACAAGTTTTTAAAACTCAATTTTATACTATTAAACAATAACTACACAAATCCTTAATCAATGTAGGAGATATACAATTAAATTTTTCTCTCTTTTATGTGTTATCTGTAATATAAATGACATTGCTAATTTCACGTAAATGATGACTTTACCTTTGATTTTATTCAAGTGAACAATATACTTGTAGAATTAATCTAACCCAGGTGTAATGGAGAAGTGAATGCCCTTTGAATGGACATTTGGGCTTCTTGAATATCTGTATTTTAAAACTGTAAGATAATATAATAAATTAATGGTATTAGTAGTATTAGATGAGAACATTGTCACTGTTTGCATAAGAGTGAAGGTTTTTAACTAGAGCTGTGTCATGAATAAGCTGTCTATGAGCAAGCCCCGCTGTGTGAGTACTCCCTGTAGTTCCTGCTCTTCCTCTTACGCATAAAATAATTGGCATGCACGTAATTATGAGAGCCAATGTTGTAAGTTAATATTTTGGCAGAGCTATTGACTGTGTGCTGAGTGTTCCTGAGGCCTCCCAGACTTCCCAGCCTTCTTGCAGTTGTGCAGGACCGTGTGACTGGCTCTAGGTAATAAGCAGGATCTGAGACTTGCCGATGCCCCATCCTGAGAGGTCAAGCCTGGGTCCCTGAGCCTGGGGAGGTGCTGTTGGAGAGGCGCCGCTGAATGCACATCATTCATAGGCAGTGATCTCGGCACACGTAAAAGACGTACAGCTTGGTGACTGATATCCCAGGGCTGTTTGCTTAGACCGCATCATGTACGCATCCTGACCGTTCAAGCGTTACTAGACCGGTGTATTTTTCAGGGTGGATGCGGGCGCTCCATAAACATACTGAAAGATGTTAAAAATAATTCTGAGCATGATATACAAAATTTTAAGGAGTTCCCACTGTGACGCCGTGAATTAAGATTCCGACTCTAGCAGCTCAGGTCGCTTCAGAGGCACGGGTTCAACCCCCAGCCTAGCACGATGGGTTAAAGGATCCAGCATGCAATGTAGGTCACCTCTGTGGCTTGGATTTAAGCTCTGGCCCAGGAACTTCCATAAAAAAAATTAAAATAGGCACCTTCTGGATGGCTCATTTAGATCCCTTTTTTTCAAACTGTGGTCCAGCAATATTGGCATCGCCTGGGTGGGAACCTGCTTGGTTCTCAGACCCCACTCAGGCCTGTGAATCTGCATTTGGACAAGATACCTGGCTGATTTGTTGCTGCTCACTGACGACGTTTAAGAAGCTCTGATTTAGATGAGTACCTACAAATATTACTGACTCTCATCTTCAGGGCCCAAATTGGCTTCTAGGTTTACACTTTCATTGTTGCCAGTCCCTGCTATTAGAATTTCCCAGGCTGGAGTTCCCTGGTGGCTCAGTGGCTTATGGATCCAGCATCATCACTGCTGTGGCACAGGTCACTGCTGTAATATGGGTTCAATCCCTGGCCCGGGAACTTCCACATGCCACGAGCATGGCCAAGAAAATTCACAGGCCTTTGAGAAAAGAACAAAGACAGACAACGCGGGATCCGAGCCGCGTCTGCAACCTACACCACAGCTCAGGGCAACGCCGGATCTTTAACCCACTGAGCAAGGGCAGGGACCGAACCCACAACCTCATGGTTCCTAGTCGGATTCGTTAACCACTGCGCCACAACAGGAACTCCTCGAGTCTCTGATCTTTAAGAGTCCATCCATATGGAGATAAAAGGTTACACAACAGCATATAGCATTTGTTTTGTTGGAGGTTTACAGAAACATTGTGACCTGACCTATGTGGACAGCTATAAGAATAAAGAATTCCTACACCAAGAAGTTTGCAACAACCAACCACACTCCCTCCCTAATCTTGCTTTTAAAAGTGCTTTGCCAAATCCCTTTCAGGAGTTCAAGGTTTTGTGGGCATAGCCACCCATCTCCTTGGTCCTGCAAGAAATATTTCTGTCCCTGCTCCAAGCTCCCCTCATTTCCGTATTGTTTGGCCTCACTGTGTGTTGGGCACATGAGCTTTCATTTAATAACATACATATCTGTGTAATTGCTGAACCTTGAAAAAATAAGGGATCTTATTCACTTTGCTTTTGTATTTAGAACCACGAAGACTAAAGGGTTTGGTATACAGTGGGAGCTTATTAAATGCATTGACTGCGAATACCTTTGTTTGGGTCAGGAGCCATGTCACATATCAAATGCTTTTCACCAGAAGATTAAATTTTTCCTAGAAAGAGAAGCTTCACTCAAAAAAGAAAACATTCAATCTGAAAACTGACTAATTGCAGAATCCAGAGGCCAAGTTGTGAATTGTTTTTGACGGGAAATCTTGAGGGTTTTTTGGCCAGGTTCAAAGCTATTGTAACAGCTTTGGAGATGTTCTAAGTCAGCTGTGTGGGTGTCTCTGCTGCACATGAAGTTACCCTTGAAACTCTCCTCTTGTGAATGAACTGTGTTATTTATTCTCAGTGACAAATTGGAATAGAATATGGCCCAATACTAGAAATTTATTATGACGGAAAAATACTTCTGCTTAAGGATTATGTGGACAGCATTTTACAGTTAAAACAGATATAATGCACTTTGTCTTGGGTAGGGACCAACTCCAGATTTTTGTTATGTTTAGTTTTGGAGGTTCTTTCTGAATTGATGGTTTCTTGGTGTAAAATAGTCACGGTTCAGTTCCATGTCTTTACTGACAACTGAGGGAACCTCTAATCAATAACTCACTATATATTCAGTTGGATCTCAGATAAACACTGTGATGAATATCATTCCATTTGTAGCTGTTATATTATCATACATCACATGGTTCAATACCAGACATTGAATGATACGATCTCTGAGCTGAGCTCTTCTTTCCGAATCTGGATCTGTCGGCTGCTGAATACAAAAGACCACTTACTCTGTGTGCTTTCCAGGGTCTATGGCAACTGATCAGCTAGTGGGCAGGGTGGGCGGCCACGTGGAAAATCTTAAAGATATAGAGATATGCCTTCCTGAGAGCGGAGGCTTATGTGTTGGTTTCCTAGGGTTGTGGTAGCACACACTGGGTGGGTTAAAACAGCAGGAGTTTATCTTTTTACAGTCCTGGAACCCAGCAGTCCAAATCAAGGTGTTTGCAGAGCTGGTTTCTCCTGAGGGCTCTTAGTAGAACACTTCCTTGCCTCTTCCAGCTTCTGGTGATGGCTGTCAAGCCTTGCCTTCCTTGACCTGCAGCCACATCCCTCCAATCTCCACTCTGTCCTCACGTGCCATCCTTCCTGCATATCTTTGGCGTCATATGGATGCTCCTCTCTGTGGATTAGAGGCCCACCCTGCTGCAATAAGGCCACATCTTTTTTTTTTCCTCTTCTTCTTCTTTTTTTTTTTTTTGTCTTTTCTAGGGCCGCGCCCATGGCATATGGAGGTTCCCAGGCTAGGGGTTGAATCGGAGCTGCAACTGCCGGCCTCCACCACAGCCACAGCAACGCCAGATCCGAGCTGCATCTGCAACCCACACCATAGCTCACGGCAACGCTGGATCCTCAACCCACTGAGCAAGGCCAGGGATGGAACCCACAACTTCTTGGTTCCTAGTCGGATTTGCTAACCACTGAGCCACGACGGGAGCTCCTCTTCCTTTTTTTTTTTAAAGTTGCATTGAAGTTGAGTTGATGTACGTCGTTGTGATTGTTTCTGCTACACAACAAAGTGATTCAGTTTTACATGTACACACACCCGTGCTTTTGCAGATTTCTTTTCCACATAGATAATCACAGAATAATGAGGAAAGTCGCCACTGGCCAGTCATTCCACATACCTCAGTGTGCACGTGCCAGTCCCAGATCCCCAGTCCCCTGCCTCCTTTAGGCTCTCATCTTAACCCAACTAGTTACATCTGCAAGCACCACATTTCTATATCAGGGCACTTTCTGAGGTACGGGGGGGCAGGACTGCAACATGCCTTTTTAGGGGGACCTATGTCCATTCATAAGGACTTCTGGTGGAACATGCCTTTGTAGAAACAACTCATGATTTTCAGAGCAGCCCTTTACGCAAGCAACTTCTGATGTGTTCAGATACTGGAAAAGAAGGGAGATTAACTCATGGGTTATAGGAAACAAAATCACAGAACCTAAGAGCTGAGAGTTACCTCAGACAACTTTGTTTGGTGACTTCCTTTTTTAATTTAAAATAATAAAACAGCACAAGTTTATGATAAAAAAATATTCAATTGTATTAAAGAGTGAAATTCCTCATATACTATTTCTTATCTTTGGAGGAAATCAGTGTTAATTTTTATGTTTGTTCTTTCTGCAATAGTCTATGTATATTTAAGAATATATATGTATATATACACACACAGATACATATGCATCTGTGTGTGTATATATAAGTGTATAAATGGAGTTACACTAAATACACTTCTGTGTAATTTGCCTTTTTTATTTTATAATAAAGCTTGTAGCCCAAAGGTATAACACACTAGTTTTCAAAATGAGCTCTATACAACCCTGGGCTACACACAGATGTTTCTGGGGCTATAAAAATTAAACATTTATTTTCACCAGACAATTAAAATGTATGCTGCCTGAGGGTCCTTTTTATTACTTTCATCTATTTTTTTTATATTTGGGGGTTCCTTAATAAGATTTCATTTGAAAGTAAGAGTTTTATTGCAAAACGTGAATGTAGAAAAAAGTAGAAAGAATGGATTAGAAAGAATTCATCTATTTCAATCATCTCATTCTAATGCTGAGGAAACACAGGTCCAGAAAAGGGCATTAAAGCCGTAATGGGAGGCAGTGTATGTCCTAAATTCCCTGGTGCTCTACAAGGTCGAAAGCTTTCCCGTGATGGGTGAACCTCTGATGCCGTGTTTGTGGGAGCTTCCTTTTTCTTTTGTTGCTCACTGGATCTCAGCTCCTTGCTTCAGGATTCTAGAATTGACGAGGGTCATGATTTTGTTGGAGGGTGGTGCGGATAGAAGTGGGAGTTAAAGGAAACGAAAGGTTCTGGTGAAAGGCTGTCTCACCTGGAGACCAAACCAGGTGGACAGGAGGTGAAGCCATGACGATCAACATAATGAGGAGAAATTCAGGAATGGAGAGCACGGAGTCTTGGGAGAAGATAAAGTGGGTACCACGGGTTACTGGCATCTGTTGGTCAGAGAATGAAACACAGAGTTGAAAATATGATAGAGAGAAGTTCTGGCGATGAGACGCAGCAAACTCTGGTTGTGGGTGATGACGAGTGACCTGGAAAAGAGATGAAGCTGGGAAAGAGGTAAATGACCATGTGGAAACTCCATGTGGAGATCAAAGGACTTCATGACACTGGTGGAAGCTGGGGTGTAGAGTAACACTGTCCCCCTTTTGACAAACCCCCCAGGGACTGGCGAGCCAGCCAGGAGCTCTGGTGATGATGCTGACATGGCAGGATTGCAGGACATTTAAGCAGGAGTGAAGGAGGGGGACCATGGAGCCAATAGGAGGGGAAAATACCTCATTGCTTGAGGCACTGAGGCTTTGCAACACAGCTTCTGAAGACGGTACAAGGGATGTAATTTCTGGATAGGGCCCGGAAGATGAGGACATGCTTAGGAGAAGGTTCTGTTTTTTGCAAGGTCAAACCTACATGACTGCACTGGGAAACTCTTCGGAGACTGTTCCTAACAGAGGAGAAGGGACCCACCTTGACAGAGTCTATAAATGGGGTCCGACTGACGAATATCTGGCCGGCATCCACGTGCGTGATTTCGATGAGGAGGTGGACGTATATTTCAATTGCGCATGGCCCGTCCGACTTTCATGTTAACTTCCTCTTGTTAACGCATCCTTTTGTTGTTCCCTGAAATGTCAAAGGACAGAGGGTAATGAAGACGGTGGGTGGAGAAGAGAATGCGCTTCCCTTTCAACCCTTCTTTTTCTTTTCTCATGGCTCTTTTCACTGTTTTCAGCATGAGGGAAACTGTCCATTATGGATTACTGTGAGTGCCATGTAGAAGATGTGGGTTTTGATGAAAAGTGCCCCCTGGCAGATAAAAGAGGAGGCCAATCAGGGCTAACCCTAGAGAAATAAGGTGTGAGGTGTCATTCGGGTCCCTCTGTTGGACCGTTTTAACTGCGCTCCATGATGGAATGATGAGGATGAAGATAAGGGGGCATAAAGAGAAAGTCCATGTGGACTCGGGGCTTTGGATCATGGATTGCACCCAGCAACTGATTCTGCACTGACCTTAGAAGTAAACAATGCTGGGACCAGAATTACGTGGCATTTAATAAATAATCTATGCAGATCAAGCATTTGAAAAGCACTACCATAGATATGCTTTTGCTCTGAGTGTTCTGGAAGAGAAGTCCCTTTAAAATGACCCCGAAGAATTAGAAAGATTATATCACAAAGCAGAAAGCTACGTAAAGACACAATTTTATAGCCCTAGATTTATAACTCACCAATTGCTCTTATTTCCTCCATGTGAACCACATTCATAACTCTGAATCTTTATTCATGACGCTCAGTCTTTTTGATATTTTTCCAAACATGGCAATCTGTTTTCTGGAAATGGTCTTAAATAAACCAAACCAGTGTTAAGATAATAAAAGAATTTAATTTTGCCATTTTTCTATGTGCTTTATATCATTTTCTTCTCAAACTGTCTGTGGTAAAAAGCCAGATTTTTACATTTGCTGCTCATTGCAAAACCATGTATTTGTGATATACAAACAAAGTGAAGTGCTAGGAAAATGAAAAGAGAAGAAAGGCGCACAAAATACACGTCTCAATCTTTTAAATTATCACATTCGACAGACATAAAATCCGTCTGTCACAGTGGTTCAATGTCTATCTAGCCCAGAGCAGGTAGCCGTTTTGGACTGAGAAGCATGGTTTACCCGGATAAACTCCCTCAGTCCAGCGGGGGCACATCCACGTCTCCCTGCTGGGGAGACCTCCACTGTCCCCAGCAGGGCTTTCAAGATGCCTAAGTCCCACTTCCCCTCCCTAAAGGGCTCAGTCTGATGCGAAATTTCTGCTATTTCAGGCGCTTGCTAACTCAGCCCTACGCAATTTTCTTGGGAGCCTCTTTTGTTAAATCATCATTTTTAAAGGTAAAACGATGAATTCCATCATTTTAAAATGCCCTTTGCCTGGAGTTTGTGTTGTGGCTCTGTGGTTATCCGACTAGCAACCACAAGCATGCGGGTTCGATCCCTGGCCTCCCTCAGTGGGTTAAAGATCCAGCATTGCTGTGAGCTGTGGTGTAGACCGCAGACACAACTCCAAGCCTGCATTGCTGTGGCTGTGGTGTAGGCCGGCAGCTACAGCTCCGATTCGACCCCTAGCCTGGGAACCTTTTAGGGCTGCAGGTGCAGCCCTAAAAAAGACAAAAGACCAAAAATAATAACAATGATAATAAAATGCCCTTTGCCTTCCAATCTAGTTCTGTAATGAATTTTTTGTTGTTGTTACTGAATAATTACCCACATTTGTATTTCAGTTCAAATTCTAGATTTTTTTCTTTTTAATACATGCCTGGAAATTCCTTCATGGTCCTTTCTTATTAGATTTCCTTTTTTGTTATTCAACAAGAAAAATACCCTGGTATCTATCTTTCCCCATGCTGCGAGCTTCACTCTGTTTATTATTTCAGTATTCTTTTGACTTTTAATACTATTACTAAAGGTGGTAATTGTACCTCTTAGATTTTTATTGGTTCATTTGATAAGAATTTAGTCTGTTGGTGGCTCAGAGGGTTAAGGATCTGGTGTTGTCATGGCCAGCGCTTGGGTTCCATCCCTGGCCTGGGAACTTCTGCATAATAAAAGAAAGTGATGAAAATGCTTTAAAAAATAAGAGCATGGTCTATTTTTATATGGTAAAGTAAAAAATATCAAATGGTCCTAGATGCCCATGAACATCTTGCAAAATCTCGCTTTATGAAGCTATAAACTTGAAATGTAATTATTCACTGATTAATATTTCAGTGAGACACCACAGTTATGTCTGTGCCCAAGGGACTTTATGATGACCTCCAGTCCTAGTTCATATTTACCGAGATTATATGGGAATGTTACAAGGGACTATAAACTTTATTAGTGAAGAAATACGGTGCCATGTTGCCCTCGAATTTACCAGGCTCTCACTATCGTAGGAAGAAATTATAAAACTTAGACAACCTTTTGCTTCACGATGGCGGTGAATTATTATCTATCATGATGCGCTCTCCGCCCTGCTTGCAAATTGATTTTTGGATGATTTGTTCCGGTTTTTCCAGGTAAGGAAAATAAGCTGATGCCTGTAGTTCCAGGGTCACTGTTCATCCCACTTTTAAATACAGACACTGCCTTTGCCCTTTTCGGATCCTCTGGTGCTTTGCCGGTGTCCTCCGTGTGTCCTTAAAAATCACTGCCAGTCACCTGATGAATATGCAGCCAAGTCCTCTGACATAATAAACTGGTAGACCGACGCATTTGAACAAATCTATTTTAATTTTTTTTTTGTCTTTTTGCTATTTCTTTGGGCCGCTCCCTCGGCATATGGAGGTTCCCAGGCTAGGGGTCGAATCGGAGCTGTAGCCACTGGCCTACGCCAGAGCCACAGCAACGCGGGATCCGAGCCGCGTCTGCAACCTACACCACAGCTCACAGCAACACCGGATCTAGCAACCACAAGCATGCGGGTTCGATCCCTGGCCTCCCTCAGTGGGAGCAAACACCTGAGCAAAGGCAGGGACCGAACCCACAACCTCATGGTTCCTAGTCGGATTCGTTAACCACTGCGCCACGACGGGAACTCCCTGAACAAATCTATTTAAAAAAAAAAAAATTTTTTTTTTCTTAAGTAGAAGGAAACAGGAAGATGGAGTCCCCAGCAGTACAGAGATAGAAAACCAGAGTCTCCTGGCGGCCTAGTGGATTAAGGAGCTGGGATTGTTACCATTGTGGCACAAGTTCAGTATCTGGCCTGGGAATTTCTACATGCCAAGGGCGTGGCCAAAAAGAGAGAGAGAGAGAGAGAGAGAGAGAGAAATCTCTTAAAGATAGAAAACCATTTACTTCCAGGAGCCTATTTGGTTCTGATAAGAGAACACCAACCAAGCTTTGATAGGAAAGCTCCATTAAATATGATTTCTAAAGAATTCCCATCGTGGTACAGCAGAAACGAATCCGACTAGGAACCATGAGATTGCAAGTTCGATCCCTGGCCTTGTTCAGTGGGTTAAGGATCCGGTGTTGCTGTGAGCTGTGGTGTAGATCACAGATGAGGCTCAGACCCGGCCTTGCTGTGGCTGTGGTGTAGGCTGGTGGCTATAGTTCCGATTAGACCCCTAGCCTGGGAAACTCCATATGCCATGGGTACGGCCCTAAAAAGACAAATAAATAAATAAATAAATGTGATTTCTATTTTTACTTTTTTTTCATTTTCTTAAAGTTGTATTGCAGTGTAGTTGACTTACAAGGTTGTGACAGATTCTGTTGTACAGCAGAGGGATTCAGTTAGACATATACACACATCCTTTCTCTTTCAGATTCCCCATACTGATGATCACAGAGTATTGCTGCACCGCAGGTCCCCATGGGCCAGTCTTTCCACCTCCCTCAGGGTGCATGTGCCAGTCCCAAACCCCCAGTCCATCTCTCCACCCGACCCGGTCTGTTTGTTCTTGTACAAACACCGTGATGTATTCAAATACTGGCGCGCTAGTTCTATGCCCCCTCCCACAAGGCAGGCCAAAAGTGAGCAGCACGTGTCACTCTCACCAGGATCTCCACCAGCATTGCAAATCCACGTGGCCCCCAGAGAGGGCTAGGCTGGCGCGGAGCGACCGCCAGCTCAGTGAGGGCGGAGACCCGGTTCCGGAAGAGCTCGGGAGATTTCGGTGGATGCTGTGAAGGAACGAAGGCACAGCCCTGGGGTCAGCTCTGCCCGGGGTCGGCCCTGGTGACCCGTGCCCTGAGCTTACTGCTGGGAGGGGTAGGTTCTTTCTGACTTTTAGTAGGATGCTCTCGGATGCTCTCGGCCCAAACCAGCAGTTTGTCCTCACTCACCGAGGGGAGAGGATTTAGGGCAGAATTCTTCCCCATCTCCACTCACTTCTCCGAATCAACCCAGGGAAGGGCTTGGCCCTCCCTCCAGGGAGGCCCGCGTCCTCACGTGTCCATTCTGGGGGCCGGGGGAGGGAGTGGCGGGGGTGTTGCAAACCAAGTCTGGGGGCCTCGCATCCATGTTTTCTGTAGTTGTAGCTTCTGGTACCCAGTCCCGAGAACTAGATGTCGGTCTTGTCATCTGGCAAGCTCAGTTAATGGGTTAATTTGCTTATAAAATATTTAAGAAAAGCCTATCTGTTGCCTGAAGCAGGCAGTCATCTCCGTACATAAATCTGGCTAGTTGGAGCAGATAATGCTGCACGATTCCCCTAACTTTACATTTCTGGGAGAAATAGAATGCACGTTTCCTAGGCTTTCCAAACCATCTGGAGTTGTGGGGGTGGGAAAACGACATTTACTGAATGAAGCTCTAAATCTCTCTACTGAAGCCAACCTCCACCCCTGCCCCCACACCCACAGCAAAAATGGTAGGTAGAGCAGAGGTGTAATAACCACCTTTACCTTTGAATACCAAACGCCACTTCTACAAAGCCTAGGTGAGTGCATCATTGATCATCCATTTCTATGCAGATCTCAAAGAGGGACATTTAACACGTGGAGACACATCAATGATACCCAAGTTCCTAATGATCAAGGAAGAGGAGTTCCCTGGTGGCTCAGTGGGTTAAGGATCCAGCATCACTACTATGGCTCATGGTTACTGCTGTGGCTCGGGTGACCACTGTGGGGTGGGTTCAACCCCTGGCCTGGGAACTTCTGCATGTCAAGGGTACAGCTAAATAAAAAAAGGAATAGACAGATATTTAGCATACTTGGACCGAGGCTCTATCTGAGCAGTCTGAGAAAGCTGATAACTGTAGTTAATATGCCTTTGTCTTCATGTGTTCACTGGCACCAAACTACCTTCCATAAGAGGGACTGAGCAAGTGAAAGAAGTATTCATTGTGGCCCCAAGGGGGGGAAAAAAGTACTTATTTTGTTGGTATTGATGGCCACTCAGTGTTTAACTTTAGGTGTCATTGTTAAAATACTACATATGCGTTTTTGGTACAACCTGTACGTTTGGAAAGCATGTCATTACAATTGGCAGAATTTGTATTAAGAGTTTAGTTGTAGCTATCGGAGAATCTACAAATACAAGCTTGGTGATGAAAAGAGAATTTAAATCTTGAACTAGAGAAAAATGAGAAATGAACGGGTAAACGGAAAAGCAGAGAGTGAGAGAGGCTTGTTTCATTTTTTTTTTTTGACCTAATTGCGAGGAAAAAAGAAAAGAAAAGAAATGGGAACTTGGCATGCCTTGAACTGAAGGTGACCTGGCAGGGTCCATCAGAGGCAGCATTTTGTTATATAATTTAATGACCCTCACATACTTCTATCAAGGTGTCTGAGGCATTTTTTCCCCTTTCATACAAATCTCATGGTAACCTTTGCTCCCCAGTGGTTTAAATCACATTCTTAAGGGATTAAACTGTTATGACAAAAGAGGAATGTTTAGATATTGTGCTTTGCAGCTCCAAATTTGTCAGATTAGAAACTGTGTATTTTATAATCTTTAGATCAAAGAAGCTCTCCATCAAAGCTTTATGTCTACTACAATATTTTCCCAACCTTTGTTGAACCTGAATTGTTTTGGATTATCTCACATCGGGTTCACTGAGTAAGCCTAGACTAATGTGTGCAGGGAAAAGCTTTCGTCCAAATATTTTAAACATTTTGCATGTGCAGGGCTGGGGCGCTAAGCTCCAGGTATTCACTGACGGAGTGGGCAGTCTGCCTTGACAGGCTTTGTAACTCTGGTCTCATAGGGATGCTTTCTGAGATGAGTATAACAGCTGAAACCCTATAGGGCCACCGTTTACCTTCCGTTAAGAACCTTGCTCACTTTCTTTAACTGGCTGACCAGAGCGCTCAGTAAAGAGGCCTTTATAGTTTTTTACATCTCCATGGATTACGTATCATTACCCCGTTGGAAAAAGAACAGCTCAATTTTCTCAGAAGAATGGTTTGCCAGAGCCAGGCAGTTTGTCTTTATCCATCTCTAAATCCAGCCATCATGTTTCCCAAACAGGCACAAGCAATGATCATTCAAAGTTCAAACTGCCAATTAGTTTAGAACCTGCTCCCTGAATTCCTTTATTACGGTACTGCCGTGAATCCAGAAAGGCAAGCATGAGGTCAAAGTAACTTGATGGTGTCCCTTATAGAGATCTTTGTATGTTAAAGGAACAACAACAACAACAAATCGATACCGTCCTTCTTTCAACAGAAGATATTTTCAAAATCACATCTATGGCTAGACAATATGTTTTTAAGGGAAGCCAAAATTAAGATTAAGTGCTTTAAAAATCACTTTTTGCTATAATGAATAGGGCAATGCAAGGATGCAGCACATGGAAGATATAAGTCGATTGCATTTATTTCTGCATGAAAGACGTCTTTCCTTCAGAGATCATAGAGTGTAAGGTGCGTTGCAGAAGAGATGAAGGACTTATTGAAGATTGTAAATATGAACAAGCTGTTTTCTCTTCTAGACCACCACCTATATTGTCACGTGCTGGTCTATTTCTCAAATGGATTGAGAGGACCAGATTTGAGAGGGTGCAGCCCTTACATTTATTGTTACTCATAGAATTATGTTCATCACATAAAACCCACGGGAGCAATGTCTTGTGTTTTTAGTACTGGGAAGAGTTGTGGGGTTTTGTTTTTTGTTTTTTGTTTTTAAAGCGACTGCTTTGTTGATAACTCAGGCGCACAGTAACTCCTGCATCTGAGCGTTCCCTCCCATCCTTCTGACTGCTGGAACCCCTCAGTCTAGGTTTGCAATCTGTCTTGAGCAGGGTGGAGAGGAATTTTCCAGCCTCTCTTTGCAACCTAACTCTACTCTCGATGGATCCCATTTTGCTTTTCAACCTGTCATGCTACCTTGAGGTTGTTTTTATTACCTATCTTCATTAACTTTCTTCCTGTTCTGTTGCACATATCTTTGTAAGTTAACATGCTCTTGGGAACAAGGAAAGGATAAAACAACAACAAAAACATAGGGCCTAGGAGTTCCCTGGTGGCTCAGTGGGTTCAGGATCAACTGTGGCTCGGGTCACTGCTGTGGCTCAGATTCAATCCCTGGTCCAGGAATTTCCGCATGTCACAAATTTAGCCAAAGAAAAAATATAGAGCTTATATTTTTGTAAAAATCCCTGTGAAGTAAAAGGCAGAAGTTGAAGATGTGCAGATACATAACATCAGTAGAACAACGTTGCACTGGTCTGGAGTGGGTCCCGGGAGACGCTCCTGTTTCTGCAGGCACTGCCCATCAAGGTACACCTGGCCAGAGTCCACCAGCGGCATTGCTCACTTTGCCTAGTCCCAGAAACCAGCCAACTGGGCAGCAATAATCCTTCCCCGACAAAGGTCTGTCCTAGAAGAAGTGACATGGTGTCAGAAAACATCCTCTCTGTTCTCAAGAATCCAGTGCTTTGCTGAGGGAGACAGATTAAAATGCCTATAGATGCAACTAACACTTATGTCAGTCTAGACATAACTAGCTCTAGCTTTGCAGAGCTGTCTTTGCATCTGCAGGGAAAGGAGCTGCTGGGGTGGTTGAGGAGAAAGGAAATGGGGAAGGCTGGGGAAACTGTACAGTCCTAACTCAGGGGTCAAGGAGAATATGGGGAGCAGCCAACAGGGTACTGGCCACGGCTGGACCCTGGACAGTGCAGTGAGATTTAGAATACCTGCTTTTCCCCAAGTCAGGGTCATTAGAAGGCTTAGCTGATTCAGTTTGGGAAAATGTTGCTGTTATTTTTAAATTAAAAAAAGTAGAAGAGAGATTTAAGGAGTTCCCTGGTGGCCCAGTGGGTTAAGGATCTGGCATTGTCACTGTTGCAGCTTGGCTAACTGCTGTGCTCAGGTTTGATCCCTGACGTGGGAACTTCCACATGCCACAGGCACAGCCAAATAAAATGAAATGAAATGAAATAAAATTACAGATTGTGGGAAGTAACCACTGATTAATTTGAAAATTAATGTCCTTAACAACTGCAATTTACTAAGCAGTATTTTGTCCTTGCTTTTCAGTTTGTAGCCACTGTTATGCATACTCTTTATGGCTGTCTTGAGATGCAGTCATTGGTCCTATAATTTACAGATGAACAAACACACGGACACACTCACTGTGGTCCCTCAGCAAATCATGACGAAAACAAGACTCGAACCCAGGTCTAGCCCTCAGTGATGTATCTCATGGGGTGATTTATGTTGACTCCCAAGAATAAATGCCTCTTTCATGCTGGTTTTCTAAGCTTTATTGAAATTGGCCCATTCTGGATATTTCACAAACACTGATCATATAAAATACGTGACTGGCTCCTTTCACTTACCATAATGTTTTCAAAGGTCATCCATAGAATAGCTTGAGTTAACATGTTTTAGCACTCTGTTCCTTTTTATTGCCTAATAATGTATGGATTTACCCCATTTACGTACTCATCCATCGACTGAGAGACATTCTTTCCACTTTTTGGCTATGATGGACAACAGGGCTCTGAGTGTGTGCACAGCTTTTTGTGTGGACACGTGTTTTCATTTCTCTTGGATAAATACCTAGGAGTGGAAATGCTTCCTGATGTGGAGTGCTACGTTTCGCATTTGGACAAACTACCAAGCTGTTTCTGGGATGGCCTCGCCATTTTCTCCACATCCTTGCCAGTGTCTGTCTCTTTGATTCTGGTCATTCTGGTGTGTGTGAGGTGGTGTTTCAGTGTGGCTTTGATTTGCATGTCCGCAACGGCTAGTGATGCTGAGCATCTTTTCCTCAACGTCTTGGCCATGTGTACGTCTTTGCAGCCTGCCCCCCCCCCCCCCAGGAAGCTTCCATAACCCTAGACTGGGTCGTGGGGACATAGGAAGGTCTGCATTCAGGTTGGCGCTCACCTGCAGGGGCACTTCCATTACGACGAGCAGAAGTGGGGAGGGAGTGGGCTTGGCTCAAATGCCACAGACTCCTGGTGCTCTTACTGAGATTTAGCTGACATTCTTAAATAAAGGTTTTTCCTTTTTTTACTGTAGTTCATTAGGACAGGTTCCAGGGGGCTGGTTATGTGTGTGTGTGTGTGTGTGTGTGTGTGTGTGTGTGTGTTTAGTAGTTTCCCCCAGTTACGGTTATTGAACTAGGAAAATTGTCCGTGGAGCTCCTCACACTGCCATCTGGAAAGTGTCACCTCTGACTTTTTTTGTAATATTCACTTCATTGATGACTTAGCTTGAGGTCAGTCATAACTCTTCCTGGATCTTTCTGCTAGATATTGGATTTCCTTGATGTCTTACCGATTTTACATTCACATTCCAATGACATGTACTTCCGATTTCTCTGGTCATTCAGGCTCGATTTTACTCCCATCATTTTGTAATATCACATTCCCCATTGATGTGGTGATTTTTCATTTTATATCTGTATTTTATAGAGTAAGTATTAAGAATTCTGCCTAATGGGGCATGTGCAGAATCAGAAGCAGCAGTCCTTTCCGGCAGTCAACATAATAGTGCAGTGGCTTCTAAATATATCTCAACATTTGATGGTCAGATTCTCTGTTCCTCCAAGTAGATCATTAATGCCTAAGTCTAATAGCTTAGGTGCTACAGTCATTTTTATGCTACAGCCCAAACTCACATTGCACTCCTAGCTGAATCTCTTTAGGATAGGACACTTCACTAAAAGCCTTAACTACATGGTCCCAGTACATAGAAACCATACCACACGCTCTCATCAACCAGCAAGCTCCGTCATGATAGGGCTCTAGGGGTCAGACTCCGAAGCCTCATCATCGTTGACTGTCTATGTTTATTGTTGTCCTTTTGCTGATGTGGCTGCTAGGCTCTCAGAGACAGAAAATGAACCATCTTGCCTCATTTGCTTCTTACGAAGCCATTTCGATTGTTCCAAAGTGGCACAGTCCTGTGGTGCTTACAGAGTATGGATTTCTGTGCACGTGTCCCAACGCATGTGTGATGAGGATGTGCTGGGGTAACCAGAGGAGAGAGAACTTCAAGGGGGTTGTGGCACCACTGCCAGCCTGTGTCTGTGGCTACCTTTTACGTCCATGGCTCTTGTCATTTCTAGATGTGTCTAGAATGTAGATATTGAATGTAGAATATTCGACATATTTGTGGAGTAAGCTAAGAGACTCTTACATCCAATTTTTAGAAATAGCTTATTCATACTTGCATTATACCATTCCTACTTACATTATTAAATTTACTTTTATCGGTTTCATCATGTATCAACATCATATTTTAAGCACTCCCTAAATTATACAGACTGCTCTTATGAGCTTTCATTTCAATGTTTTCCTCTTTTACCTTCTCCACCTTGTAAGATTACACTGTTTCCTGGGACATTTTTTACAAGTTCCTTCCCTTTACACACACACATACACACGTGCACACGGGTTCCTACTCTCCCCTTTTACTTTATGGTAGTGTGGGTATGTGGGTGTTCTACAAAGACCGTCAGCAAGGTAAACCTCTAGGGTCCTCCGTCTCCCCACCATCAATGCTGCTTCTTTGTCTTTGATCTTGAATGTCAGTCCAGAGTTATGAAAAATACCAATGAACTTCGCCTTCACGGGGAAGTAAAGGATAAATAAGAATTCTGTAGACAGTCCAAAACAAACAAACAAAAAAAACAAAACACCACCTCTGAGAAGGCATTGAAATTTGCATTTATAGCAAAATCATGCATGGTGTGCTACCTTGTGCTGTTAGAGCATTGGCTGGAAAGATGCATTGGAGTTCATGTGTAAAAAGCCATTGAGTGCCATGGTGGGAGTTTCATGTTTAATCTGTAAGAGGGAAATTGGGAAAGCCATTTTTGTAGAAGCAGGTGATGTTATCTCAGCTCTATTTTATATGGATAGTATATTAATACCAAGGAGAGATGGATAGCCGACCAGAGGGAGAAAAAGGCTGGGGACAAGAAGATAAATGAGGGGATTGCTAGTGTAGCCTAGGGCAGGTAATATGAGTCCCTGAACTTAAGCAATGCCAGTGGAAATGGGGTAAGTTGTTGGGCTGAAGTTCCCCAAAGTTGGGAAGACTTAAATGTACCCCACTGGGTTTCTGAGTAGCAGAGGAAGTGAGGCTGGCTCTGTGTTCTCCAGTTTGGGGATCAGCTTTGTGGTGACTCCACTAACTGAGACATGGAAGGAATGTGCTCATTTACCCTGGAGTTTGAGATCTCTGTAGCACATCTAAGAAGAACAGTCTAAAGGGAACTTTACAATAGGATGCTCAAAGACCAAGAGAGAATTAGTGGCTGAAGAAATAAATAGAGAGTCAGCATACAGCTGGAAATTGAAGATGGGATGGAAGGAAGATGGTGCAGGAGGAGAAGAAGAGAGAGGCTGTAGGGTTAAAAGAAGGGCTAGAAGGAGCCTCAGTGGGATGGTGACATGTGAGAGCAGGCTTGTCATCCAAGGGGATGGGGAGCTGGCAGAAGAATCAGGATGGGGGTGCTGATGGGGTATATCAGGGAAAAGATCATTGATGCCGGACTCATCTGTAAATAACAAATTTACCCAGTGTTTCACCCCTTCTATAAGGAGCTTACAGAGTGACAGGGTGGGCATCTGGTCAATAGCCAACTGCCACTCATCTATAAAGAGTTAGCTGTCTTTGCAGGTTATATCTGCAGTCTTAACTAGAATCCATTTTTCACATGGAAAAGCTGAAGATCAGGTGACAAAGCAAATCTGATTGTAGTTCTAGTCCATTTCCCCCTGCTCTGAGGTCTTGGTATTATAAGTCACCTGTACCATCAAACTCATGCTTCTCAAGTGTAGGAATCACCTTGTTAAAATGCGCTCGACCTGGAGTCTGGACTGAGATTCTGCATTGATAATATTCCCAGGTATTGACAATGCTGATGAGCCACAGACCACACCTGGAGTGTGGAAGCATTAAAAGATTTTTTTCTTTTATTCAGAGCTAAAAATCTAATTTCTTTCCTTTCTCAAGAAACTACTTTCTTTTTTCATTATGTATTATAGGAAAAGAGATTGGAAATGGGGCAGAAATAGATCCAATATACATTCAAATAGCTTCTTCCTTAAAAATTGTATTGATAGGAGGTTCCCTAGTGGCTCAGCAGGTTAAGGATCTGGTAATGTCACTGCTAAGGCACGGGTTCGATCCCTGGCTCGGTAACTTCCACATGCTGTGGGTGCAAAAAAAAGTAGTGAATATAATAACGCCTCCCTTACATTTATTGCATGATAGTGTAGAGTTCTTTTAGAGCTATTTCCTCACTTGCCACTGTCCTAATTATCTAAATATTCAGCCACTGTCATTACATAAATTATGTATATGTATATATATATATATAATTGAGATCACTTAACATTTATTTTACTTATAAATTTTTATTCAGGGTGACATTTGTGATGATTAAAAATTTCAGAGATGATTATCTATAATGAAAAATTTTATGTCCTCTTGGACATAAAGTAAGTACAATTGAACCCCCAATAGCCAGGTTACCCTAAAATCAGAGCTCTAACTAAAAGATGTGGAGGCCCTTTGTCTCAATACAAAGTATCTAACATAGGTGAATTTCTTAGTGAGAAAAAGTAGGTTGCAATAATAAATACTGCCATTTATGGATTTTTTTTCCCTCCTTAAATCATGTCAGTATCAGTTCACCTCTGTTCAAATTGGTTTTTATCATCACCCACACTAAGACCCCAAATGACTTTCCCTAGATTCTTCTTCCCTTTTCCTCTGTTGCCCTATGTGCTAGGTCAGCGCCCAAACCCTCCCTATCCTCACTCAATCTAAGTTCTCCTTCCCAAAATCTCACTGTAGAACCCAGTTCTCTTGCTGCCTTTTTCATGCCCAGGCTTCTCTCTCCATCCAGATTCTCCGCCCTCCTTTCTTGAATTCCCTGGGCCCTGAGTTCATCTCTTCTGGCACTTACGGCCGGTATTGTAGGTATCTGCTTATGATCCATAATGGGGTGCGAGACCCACGAGATGTTTTCCCCTTCTTTCCAGTCCTTGCCATGCCTGGGACGTTTGCGTCTCCACAGCGACCGCTCGGAAGGAGGTTGAATGAATTAAGCGGAGTTCTCAGGCATGTACATTGGGTTCAGCAGGAGAATTGGGGTGTGGGGGTGCTCAGGCCTCTGTCTCCCAGGCCTGGACTTCCTCCTCTTCCCAGATAATGCCGTTCCTCCTGGACATGCATCTCTTCCTCCATACTCTGGCATATGTGCTTTAAGAAGAGTAAACTTGGGGAGTTCCCACCATGGCTCAGTGGTTAACGAATCTGACTAGGAACCATGAGGTTGAGAGTTCCATCCCTGGCCTTGCTCAGTGGGTTGACAATCCGGCGTTGCCGTGAGCTGTGGTGTGGGTAGCAGAGGCGGCTCGGATCCCACTTTGCTGTGGCTATGGCGTAGGCCAGCGGCTATGGCTCCGATTCAGCCCCTAGCCTGGGAACCTCCATATGCCGAGGGAGCGGCCCAAGAAATGGCAAAAAGACCAAAAAAAAAAAAAAAAGAGTAAACTTGGAGACTTTGAAAACATTTTTCCTTCCCATTTCTTTGAAAGCCTGTGATGAGCTGCTTTACATCTTAATTTCACAGCATTGCATGCCACATTTTACGATTCAAGGTTCACTTTTTTGCTTAGTTTTTCATAATTCAGACTATTCTCTCTTAAAAATAAAATGACTCACCATCAAAATACTTATCCATAAGTATTCAAAATACTTAGTACATAGAAGAACTTACCATGTGAACATTTTTAATCCAACAATCTCAGTAGACTGTGAACACTGGTTACCAAAACAGGGCTACAAGAAAACCTACAGAAACCCTATATCATTAAAGAAATGCATGGTATGCTTTTCAGTTTAATTTAGCAAGAAATAGCCATTACACCATCTGAACATTTCAACTGAGGAACTTCTTATACATGAATCAAATATCAGGATTAATACTGCAATGATTCCATTTTTTATGACTCTTCTAGTTTTATGGTAGTTTTATTTCTTCAGTGGAAGCATTTCTAGGTCTAATAAATTTTTGCAAATATTGGAGCATTTATTTAATAAAATAAAGCAAGTTCCTTTGCTTTGATGTTACCTACAAAAGCATATCTTGAACTTGTCGGGTCATAAAAAATATTAATGAGTTTGTTATTTGTCATGAAATCTTTGGGACCAAAGAAATGAGTTTTAAGAAATAAATATGCCTTGAACCTTCTAGAATACTTTCTCCTCCTTTGCTTTAGAAGACAGAGTAATGTATTCATAATCGAGAGAATTTAGAGATTTCTCTGTGAGGTGAGCTGAAATAAGATTTCAAAACACTGTTGGGCTCTTCATGCTTGAGTAGCACAAAGATAATTATTTGTCATAACTGTTGCTGCCTAGCAGAATGACAGAATTAGGGAATTGTATTTTCGAACAAATAGTTTATTACTTTCTGCATTATTTTAAGCTAACATCAGTGTATAACTAAAGGGAAGGTTTTTTTCCTTTTTTCTTTTCTTTTTGAGTGAAGATAATAAGTTTATGCACAGTAGCCACTGTTCTGTTTTTCAAACTTTCAAATTTCACAATAAGATGAACTGAAATACCTCTTAATGCAAATACATCAGTGCCTGGTTAGCCTGTTTTAAGCCTCTGTGATTGACCGTCAGTTTCTTGGTCACCTGTCCCAGGAGCCAAGTTTTCATTGACTATCCACATTTTTTTTTTTTTTTTGCTTTTTAGGGCCACACCTAAGGCACATGGAAGCTCCCAGGCTAGGGGTCTAATCAGAGCTACAGCTGCCGGCCTAACCACAGCCACAGCAATGCAGCATCAGAGCCACGTCTGCCACCTACACCACAGCTCACAGCAACGCCAGATCCTTAACCCACAGAGCAGGGCCAGGGATTGAACCTGTGTCCTCATGGATGCTAGGCAGATTTGTTAACTGCAGAGCCACAGCAGGAACTCCGAGTATCCACATTTTTAAAGACCCTGAGTCATATAAGACTTGCACAGGCCTAGTTAGGACTCAGTTTGTCCTGGAGAAATTTACAAATTCTGGGAGAACAGACCATTTTCTAATTCATGCCCTTCCCTGCTTGTCAAAGATGAACGCCATGCCCGACAGGCTTTGTTCAAGTTTGTACTGAAAATTGGCTATTGATTCAAATTGGGATGGGTAATGCTTTGTCATCTTTGGGTTTAGTAAATTTTTCATGGTGGGTGAATATCCTTAAGTTATAATCCCTCTGAGTGTTTGTCATCAGGATAACTAGCAAGGCCCCCTCCCCCCATACATTTTTCTTGAGACTTTCTGGGTTGGCAGCCAGTGTGTTTACTGACAGCTCTATATGGCCATTGCATATACTGAGGGAAAAACTACAGCATCATCTAGATGATTATAATCTTGTTTAAATGTTGACAGATGTGATATCTGTGTAATATATATATTTACTAAGTATTATAAATACAGTCATACACATCTGTATTTATTTGCCCTCTTTGTATTATGCCTCTTTAAAATTGTAAATATTTAATGAAATATTTGATCAGACTTAAATGAAGATGTAATGTTATATTGGAAAGGGTGACAACTGCATTCTACATAAACAGTACTTATTTTTTACGTAGAACCTACGAGCGAGAACACAAAAGGGAATAAAGGACCAAGGTTAAGAGCATGAAAGCTAATTGATATTTACTTCTTTATTTAAAAACCAAATAAAGCAATGCTTATTTGGTCCAAAACCTTAGACCATGCCAACTTTAGAGTAAATAAGAATATATAGAAAACTGTGGCTCTCGGCTAGGTGATTAATAACTTTTTATCAGGGGATATTCTAATTGAGTATCATTAAGATGCATGAAATACATATACTGAGCCCATACTAATTACATTAATATGCAACTCCATATTAATGTAATTAAGACAAGATGGCGTCCATTCAAACTCGCCCCAAACGAAAATGCTCTTAAGACCGTGGTTCACAGATAATTCGAAGCTTTAGAAGTTCTTTGTCGCATTGTCTCTTTGTATACATCTTGATCCAGACTTCTGTGTGACAAGCAAAAGCATAATAGCCAGCATCTCACTCAGCAGCTTCAAAATGTTCATCCCTTGATATTACTTAGACACTGTTACAGAGCGTTGTTTAGATAAGGTGGCCCCGTTATCTGCAGCACTGACCTTACAATGGAGCTGATTTGATCAGATGGCTTTAGGCTGTATCAGTAAATAATCTTGGTGCTGAGGAAATTATCTTGGGTCAGCCCTTGGATGAAGGGCTGCACAAAATAACAGGTCAAAACCTGACCCTCTCTTTACCCGTCTCCCAAACCCATATCCACACTCACTGTTTAATTAAGAGGATTGAATGCTCCATAGCTATAGGAAAAAGTGAAAACAAAACCAATGACTTTGAAAAGCTAGGTTCTTAAGTTTATAAGCGTTCTCCAGTGGGCTTTAGATGTGAATGCAAGTAAAACAGCCCCCTTGTCAGTGGATCTCAAACTTGCATGGGTATTGGAATCTGTGTTGAAAGACCAATTGCTGGCGCCCCTCCCTCAGAGTTTCTGACTCAGTGGTTAGGGCGGGACCTGAGAGTCTGGGTGTCGAGTGCCCCAACCCACGTTGGAGAACCAGCGCTCTGTTTCTGGGTTCCACTTGGAAACAGTTTTGTCTCCTGTTTTAAAAGCAATAGGGCTGCCTTCGAGGAAGGTTTTTCCTTTCTTCATTCCAAAAGGAGTCATGTAGACTCTGGTCATGTGTCTTGTGTGCTTGGTGGTGCTGCTCTAGGATGCCACATCGAATACAGGACACTCAGTTAGGCATGACGTGAAGGTAAAAATCAATAGCTTTTCAGCTTGAATATATCCCATGGGTAGATTTGCTACGTTTGGAAAACCTACATTGAGTCATAAAATGTTAGATCATAGCCTATTTGTTTTGTCCTGAAGTATAATCTTTTCAGTTAAGCAAATTGCCACCTTAATGGGAAAACATGTGTAGTCTCTGACAATGTTAAAATTTCTGTGATACCTGAACACGTAAATAAGTCTGAGGTCATTTTTTGTTGTTTTAAATAAAAATGCTGCAATGCTGCAAATTTGAGATGATCACTGTTCATTAATTATGAGGTTTAATTTTTTCCTTAAAATTTTTTTTTTTTTTTTTGTCCGCACCCACAGCATACAGAAGATCCTGGGCTGGGGATAGAACCTGCATCACAGCAGTGACCTGAGCTACAGCTGGATCCTTAACCCACTGAGCCACCAGGTAACTTCCATTAAAGCCTTTTCAAAATGATTTTCTCCAAATTAAGGCAAGTGCTACAGAGGTAAATTAGCTGACTGATTTAACTTTAAGAGGTTTAGAACTCACTCCAGCTTTGTAGAATTATAAAAGCAATGGCGGCCATGGAGAGTGGACAGTCAGGGATGTGGATGAGTTGTAATCGCAAGTCACCATGAGCCTTTGAGGAAGCCAGTGGCCTCCGTTTTCTAACGCGTAAAGAGGATTGCAAGGGATCAAGGCTGCACATTTGGTAGATATTAGACTTCAGAAACTCAGTGTTGAATTGGGGCTCCTTGATCACCCTTGAGCTGATGGATAAGAATCCAAGTACAAAGGTGTTGCCCACGTGGATGTCAAAGGATGACTGGCTAGAAGACCCTGTTTCAGATTGATGCACAGCTTCTGACAACACTGGTTGGCATTTCAGGAGTTAACCGGCATCGGAGCTATGGTTTCTTAAATGCCTCAAAATTCTCCTGCAAAGCTCATGTTTTCATCTTCCCTTCCATGCAAAAGAACCTTTCTAGTAGACAGAAATTGATTGCAGTTCACTCTGGCAGGCGCCCATGTGCTTCTTATTCATTGGAAAGAGAAGGAGTTATTATTAGAAAGCCAAGTGGTGACCATGATTTCAGAGATTTCATTAATACTTTTTACTGCCATCTGATCCCTTTAATTATCTGACATGACAAAGATGTGTCCTTCTATCTCTCCGTATAGAGTCCACGGTAGATTATGTTCCTTCTGGCACAAAAACTAATAACTGAGCCCAGTATCTACAACTTTAAAATATGTCTTCTGACTCTTTTCTCTCTAGTACTTGCGGTTGATACAGCTTTTATTTTTACAAAGTGAAAATTTGAGTTGCTTCTAGGCTGAGAAATATTTTGCAGGAAGGGCTATGAAAACTACAAGAAAAATGATGTAGACTGGTATTTTGGTACTTACACACAAGAAGAAGCTTTTAGGAGATTACTCCGAAAAAAAGAAACGCCAGCTTTCCAGGATTTCTTAGTGATCATACTCCAGCCTCCAATCTCCAAGGGAAAAACGCCGGTAGGTCTCTGGATGAAAAGCCAACTCGAGTGCTGACTTGGAACATCCCTATGGAAGGAACTTTGCCACCAGGACTGCTGTAAACTAGACAGCGTTTGCCAAGCTGTCTAGCTCAACAGTATCCCCCTGTGTCTTTCAGACATTTTTATAAGAAAACAACCCATTTATTGCTTTGCTTAAAAAAAATAGAAAGACGTTCTTATTGCCAATCCACTCAATAAAGCAAGCTTTGGAGAAAAACTCCTGGTACCTAAGAAACCATTTCTTTCTTCCCTTTCTTCCCTCGTTCACTGCAGTTTGGTCTCCTCTCACTACCATCCACCCCTAAGTCATCAGTGGCCTCCGTGTTGCAAATTCCTTGGCCGTTTGGGTCCTTGTGTTGGTTTTCCCTCAGGAGCATTTGGTGGAAATGATACTCTGCTTTGAGATGTTTTCTTTTCTTGGTTTTAAAGATGCCACCTTGTCTGGGTTTCCTCCTGTCTTCCCATCTGCCCCTCCCCAGGCTCCTCCATCTCCCCGATGCCTAGAAAGCTCAGAACCGGTAACGTCCTTCTTCCTCTCCAATCCCTGGGGACTCTTATGGCTTTACCCATCATCCAGAGATTGTTTCCCAGGTTCATATCTAATCTAGACTTTTCTCTCTAGACACAAGTGTCCAGCTAACTTCCTGAATTCCCACTTGGCTCTCACACTGAAAATAGATAATAGGCCCCTGATACTTCCTGACATGTGACCCCACTCCCAACCCAACCCCTTTCAGGTAAGTGGACTCTATTACTCCAATTCCTTAAGCCGACTGACGTGGTGTCAACCTTGACATCCTTCTTCTTATTTTTTCTCTTTCCTTGAGCTGCTCTATCTAAAGGGCCATCTCAACCCCCATCCTGGTACTTTATATTCATTTATATTCCTTAGCATGTAGGATTATCTAACATGTTACATATCCACTTTTCATTTTATTGCCTCTAGGCACATAGTTCTATTGAAGCAGTGATTTTTTTGTTTGTTTTGTTCACTACGCTAACTCTAGACCAGAGACAGTGTCTGATGTAGAGTATTTGCAAAATAAATATTTTTTTGAAAAAAAAAAAGAGTGAATAAACAACAAATTACATTAAAGATCTCTTTTAACCCCAGATACTGCAGTGGGAGAAAGAGATTGTTAAAGTTGGGAGGGATGCAGAAAACTGTTCCCACAAACTTAGAATAAAATACTTCAATTAGGAAACACTTCTAGTTAATACTCTGCCCAGAAATTATTCTGTCTTTGCCCAAACCAGAGAATTCTATAAAATTTCTCTCACATATTTTATTGTGTCACCATTTTTTACAACAGGTAGTTTTACAGAGAGCATTAATATTAGAGAAGATTAGTTTTTCTGGCACTTCAAGGATCTGTGGGACAGCATTTAGGAGGAGAAAATGCTGAAATGACAGAAATTCAGTAGGTGAAATCGATAAAATTTAATAGGTCAACTTTGAGATGGAAGAGGAACTGACTACCCTCTGCAATTAATACATCCACCCTTATTAAGATATTTGGCCAAGACAAAAGACTACAGGGAGAACTAAAGGTATAGCCCAAATGAGAAGAAAGACATTCTTAAGGCTGGGGATTTCTTTAGTGGCTGGTCATTCCTTATGGCTTGTTTTCCATGGATTTATTCCTTAGTATTCTGCTTAATATTTTTCATCTTAGGGTTCCTGTAGTCTCAACTTTGTTGATGGCTCAAAAGAGTGTGTAAAGTATTACTGCTATTATTTAAAATTGTATTAAAGTATAGTTGATTTACAATTTGTGTTAGCTTCAGGTGTATAGGGGAGCAAATCAGTCCTATATATACATGTATCCATACCTTTTCAGATTCTTTTCCCATGTAGGTTATTACACAGTATTGAGTAGATTCCCCTGTGCTATAAAAAGGCCCTTGAAACTTAGCTATTTTATATATAGTAGTGTGTATATTTTAATGTCAACCTCCAAGTTTATCCTTCCCCTCAGTGTTTCCCCTTTGGTAAACATAAATTTGGTTTTGAAATCTTTGAATATGTTCCTGTCTTGTGAATAAGTTCTTTTGTATCATTTTTATTCAATTCCATATATGATTGAACTCATGTTTGTCTTTCTCTGCCTGACTTACTTCATTTAGTATGATAATTGCTAGCTCTATTCATGTTGCTGCAAATGGCATTATATCATTCTATTTATGATTGAATAATATTTCACTGAATACATGTACCACATCATCTTTATCCATTCCTCTGTTGATGGATATTCAGGTTGCTTCCCTATCTTGGCTATTGTAAATAGTGCTGCAGTGAACACTGGGATGCATGTATCTTTTTGAATTATGGTTTTCTCTGGACATATGCCCAGAAGTGGGATTGCTAGAAAACTATAAGATACTGATAAAGGAAACTGAAGATGACACAAACAGAAGATGTACCATGCTGTTGGATTAGAAGAATCAATATTGTCAAAATAGCTATACTACCCAAGGCAATCTACAGATTCAATGCAATCCCTATTAAATTACCAATGGCATTTTTCACAGAACTGGAATGAAATGTTTTTAAATTTGCATGGAAACACAAAAGACCTCAAGTAGCCAAAGCCATTCTGAGAAAGAAAAATGGAGCTGGAAGAATCAGGCCCTCTGGCTTCAGACTACATTACCAAGCTACAGTTATCAAAAAGTATGGTACTGGCACAAAAACAGAAATATAGATCAATGGAGCAGGATAGAAAGCCCATAAATAAACCCATGTACCTATGGTCAACTAATCTACAACAAAGGAGGAAAGAATATACAATGGAGAAAAGAGATAGTCTCCTCAAAAATCATGCTGGGAAAACTACACTGCTACATGTGAAAGAATGAAATTAGAACATTCTAGTATACTTTGCACAAATATAAACTCAAAATGGAATAAAGACCTAAATGTAAGGCTAGGCACTATATAACTTTTAGAGGAAAACATAGGCAGAACACTCTTTGCCGTAAATCACAGCAATATCTTTGTGATCTCTCCTAGAGTAATGATAATAGAAACAAGAATAAACCAATGGAACCTAATTATACTTAAAAGCTCATGCACAGCCAAGGGCATAATAAAAAAAATGAAATGACAACCCACAGAATGGGAGAAAATCTTTGCAAAGGAAGCAGCCAACAGGGGATTAATCCCCAAAATATAGAAACATCTCATAGAGCTTTATATAAAAAAAAAAAACCCCAAACAACTCAATTTAAAAATGTCTAAATAGACATTTCTCTCAAAAAGATAGATGGCCAAAAAGCACAGGGAGAGATGTTCAACATCATTAATTATTAGAGAAATGAAGATCAAAATAACAATGCAGTATCATCTCATAGGAATCAGAATGCCCATCATTAAGAAGTCCACAAATAACAAATGCTGGAGGGGGTGTGGAGAAAAGGGAACCCTCCTACACTGTTGGTGGGAATGTAAGCTGGTGCAACCACTATGGAGAACAATATAGATGCTCCTTACAAAACTAAATATGAAGTATTATTAAAGAGAGGATCTTGAACTGGGTGTGCAATTACCATCCTAGACACATTTGGGAAAGAAGCATTTCCTTACAAAATGGCAACCAAATAAGACCCATTGCCAAATGGTAGTCTTAACTGATAGCTAGATAAACACCAGAGCTAGTTGCAAGAGCCATGTATGTTTAGTTTCATCTCAGGCCCACCACAGGACAATGTAGGAAACTGGCTGAGCGAGAATGTGAAGACAGAGATGTTGGCAGTGAGTTGGGTGAGTAGTGATTGATTAGCTTTAGTTAGCACTAAGAATCTGTTGTTCAAAGCCAGAGATTCGAGTTGGATTGGCAGGTAGGTTTACCATGGCAACAGGCACTGTCTGCCACTCATATTTCCCTGATGCCCTGGAGATTATTGGGGCCTTTTTTCCTACTTATATTTCCACAGCCTCCTACCTTATAAGATTTCTTTCCAGGACCACTTCTTGGGTAAGAACATGGCAACTTTTTCCCATGTTTTGGTAGCAGTGAAAGAGAAGCTACCAGAACAAATCTTAAGGGAGGGGTGTTGTGCCCACCCTAGAAGGCATGAGATTAATTGGTGAGCTGTGCTCCTTTGTTACCACCTTCAACCCCACCTATGTAATCAGGATAAAGGATCTGGCTCAATGGTGTATATGCCTTTGAGCTTTGTTTGTTTGAGAAAGAATATCTTAGGACCAAGTAACTCAGTTTGGGAAACAGTTCTTTAGAAGGTCTATGACTTATAAAATAATAAGACAGGCTTCTTTGTTCTGACGTTTGCCTAAACTTACTAACCATGAGGCATAGCAGGCAAAACTCACATCTTCCCATATTCCTACCTTCTTTACTCCACTTTATCTCAGCCTGCTTTGCAAGACTTAATGGGGGTTACTCCCCCTGCCAAAAAAACAAACAAACAAACAAACAACCCTTCACTTCAACCAACAGAGTCTTGGAAGAATTTGACTCATGGAGATTATCGATACTAGAAACTCTCTTCTTTCTTTCTTTCCTCCTCTCTCTCTTTCTTTCTTCTTTCTTTGTTTTTTCTGTGCCTGCAGTATGTGGAGGGATCAAACCCAAGCCACATCAGGGACCCAAGCTGCTGCAGTGACAACGCCAGATCCTTAACCCATTGAGCCACATAGGAACTCCAAAATTCTACTCTTTAAATCAGGCTTTTCTGGTCCTTCTCTGCCTTCTTCCTGGTACCACCATCCCAATGTTGCCATATTGCCTTGTGCAGGACTCTGCACACATTAGGTACCTAATACATGCTTTTTGTTATTTAGTTGCACTTGTGAGGTATGTTGTCACCATCATTACTGCCAAGAGAGGGAAAAAAATGAGAGGGTGTTTGATGGTAACATGGCGACACCACAAAGTTCACAGGTAAATTCTCCTCTTGAGATATTTTTAAATGAATGTGTGACACTTTACTGCGTATCACTGTGAACACAGCTATAACTTCTGAGGAAAATAAATCAGTGAATCAGAAAATGTTTATTAGCCCATGTGCTGTTATTTCATAAAGCACTGCTTCCACTCGTGATAAAATTGGCAGCCAGGGGAGAGAAAGAATTTGGAAGCGTTTGATCCCTGGATCCCAGATGAATTGCAGAAATACAGTGCATATTACATGAGAAATGCTGTTCTTTCATTTCACTGTGACGTTTAGAAAAGTACTATTTTTAGGATGTTATCTTTCCTCCAACTCAGTTCATTAAAACATTTCATGATTATAATGTTAAGAGGGAAGGCCACGTTCATTCATTTATTCTCCTCCTTCCTTTCAACAACTAGCTCCTGATGTCTGCAAATTACTAATTGGTTTCTCATTTGTTTTCCATTCCATGTTCTATAATAGTTATGCTACTGGTCACTCTGCCTTCTCCCCCATCACAGGCAGCACATCTAAGTTTTATGATAGTTTTTGTTACACTTGGGGAAAGATAAAAGAAGATGGGGACTAACACATCTCAGCAGAGCTATGAAGCAGGTCAGAAGGATGCTGTCCTGTTGGCTGCAAGTTCCCCACAAAGCAGGCCTCCTCACCTTGCCTTCCACTTTGCACGGAACTTGCTCAAGACCGCATGGGTTTTTGGCTTTGCTATGCCTGTTGGATTTGGGAGTTCAAACAGCACCTGTCCCAGAAGCAAATAGGGAGCAAATAAGAAGTTTGACTGGTGGCCTGTGCCTTTCCTGTTTCCTTGTTTCCTCCTTTCCTCATCCCAGAAGCCAGGATGTCACTTCATCCCAGGCAGGGGTCAGCAAGACATGGAGAACAGGAGCAATAACACTCCTGGGCATCTATCCAGAGAAAACCATAATTGGAAGAGATACATACATGCATCCCACTGTCTATTGTCTGTCCATTATCTATCCATTATGGACTTTCTGGAGAACAAATGAAAATGGAAATTAAATAAATTGTCTACAATTTCACTCTCCTAAGATAAATAACAGGTACATATTATTAAGATTACTTCTAGTCTTTTTAATATACAAATATATACAGGAGACATGAGATGATCCCTGTTTGGGGGCTGGAGCAGGACAGGGTATCTGGTGAGTTTCCAGGGAGAGCAGGAAGGGGTCTGACAGCAGACTGCACTCTTCCAGTGACCGTGCAAGCTTAGATGCTCAAATCGCCCTTGAGACGAAAAATGTAAATACAAAACATTGTTCACAAACAAAATGCGCTCATCTTCATGGAGAAAGTATACATCGTTTCTCTCACGTGTCTAAAAGGTGATGTGGCCTCTGCCCTTCCTCAGAGAATGGGCTGTGACGTCCCTGGAAAACTCCATCCGTCCCCTCCTCTTCCCCATCAGTGTGTATGTGCAGAACGGCGTCACTCTCTGGTCCAGCAGAAGTTCTCACAACACTGCGAATCAACCGTACTTCAACCAAACTTTAAACAAATGAAAAGCACAAGAAAAAACTTCTAGATAGGACTTTCTCTTGGAACACCTTCAGTCTTTCGTGGATTTCATGTCAAATTCAGAGCTTTTTTAAAAAAATATTTATTTGCCATAAATGTTGTTCGATCCATCTTTTCAGAAATATGCTACTGAGTTGGATAGTCTCCCTGGGCTGCGTCTCTGGGTCTTCCAGGCACGGGGGTGGGATAGGGTGGGGGTGGGTGGATCTCCGGGCCACCTGTCTGCGTGGGTGGTGTGGGTGAGGGGGACACCATGCAACACAGTGAACGTGGACCAATCGGCACAGTGAACTCCCCCAGTCCCCCAGGCTGGACCGAGGTCTCACCTCCCTCCCTTATGCAGAGCTCCCTCCAGCGAGCACTTCCGCCGTGTCTTAACCTCATCCAAATGTCACCTCGCAGTCACAATGCTGCGTAATGAGGACAAGAAGTTGCCCTCGGGGGCCGTTGTTATTGTTGGGATTGAGCTGAAGCTAAGGTGGTTTAGGAGGAAGAGCGGTGAGCATCCACGTTGCTCTACTTTTGCATAACAGCTGGGAGGAATCAGCTCGGCCTACAAGCGCGGGCTGCTGCTGGCCAGCTGGCAGGGAGCACAGCAGAGCAAGAGTGCCAGATACTTAACAGCTGTATTATGGCTGATCCATCTGTAGCGCAAACCACATGCCAAACCCCAAAGGTGGGGAGGGGATCCCTTTAAAAAGAGATTTTCAAAGCCGCAGAGAGAAGGCGTTTTTCCTGTAACGTACAGGCTTTGATCTCAGATTCCCAGGCGCCATTCTCCCTTCTTCACCCGAGCAGAACACCCCTGGTCCTTTAGAATTGATGCAAAATAGTAAGGGGCATGGTGCTTGGTCAACTTCAGGAAGTCATTTTTCAGGGAACTTGGAAAGAAAGCTAACACCTGTATGCATTTTAAAAAGAATCATATAATCCTTTAATTTGGGAAAACCCTTTGTCTTAAGTTTTCATCCTCCTAGCCTGTTTTGAACTGTCTTTGAAAAGCGTAGAATAAGCACCTTTAGGAAAAAGTCCAAGGTTTTCTTCATCATAGTAATTTTAGAAGCTCATAATCGACAGTTAAGGAACACCATATCCCAATAAGACCATCCCGTCCCTTTCTTCCCTTCCAAGGTCAATGGGGGATCGTGAGAACTGAACTCCAGAGGCTGTCTGCTCAGATCCCTCATCTTATAAAAGGAGATGCCCGCTTAAGTAAATGTGAATGCAAGAACGAGCACTGTTTAGAGTGAGTCAATCACTTACAGAAATTATTTCCTGCTGGAAACAAGAAGAAAATATTTTCCCACTCTTTTGCGAACATCTCAAAATACAAATGGCAAAGGGCCAGCAGACACGAGAATACGGAAGGACTTGCAGGGGTCACCCAGAGATGGCAGAGCCACCCCGTGACGCAGAACCCAGCTGCCTTCCGAGCTGGTGGTCTCCCGTGAGGCACTTCTGTCCTGTAACTTGGCCAAGCACAGCGGTCACGGCAGTCCTGGCTGAGTGATGGAAGAGCCAAGGCTTTATTGCATTTCCCCCCTTTATCAGCTTTTACTTTGATTTCTGAGTCTTCCTCCTTAATTCGTGAAGTTAAGAGCAAATTTCACATCTACATATGGCTTTCCTGTTTAAGAAGTGTCTATTTACAAAAGAAGCCCTTTAAAGAGCCGTCCAGGCCTGAAAAGCGTGGAGTCCCTCAGAAAGTGACACGCTCGGTAGAAGTGATCAGGGCCTTACTGTTTGGTGACTTATTTTTATATCATCCTAAATGTAAGCCACGGGGCCATTGGCTTCGCATGGAGTGTATTTGATAAAGAGGGCAAAGGAATTCTAATGTTCACTTTTATTTTTCAAATTACATTGAAGGGAATCCATTCTCTAATTTTCAGCAGCACTTCTTAAGAGCTCTCTTTACTCAGTTTCCAATTGTTTACTCCTTCTCCAGATTCTGAATCACAAGGAATCTAGGTTGGCAGAATCTTTGGCTGGCATCATAGGTGCAGTGTGTGTGTGTGTGTGTGTGTGTGTGTGTGTATCTGTGTGTACTGTATGTATATATTATGTTTATACACACACATATATAATATACAGATATATTGCTCACAGACATATTTATACACATGTGTAAACTTACATATCCACTACATACACATGTAATACTCATGAATGTAGAATAACACACACACACCTGCGAATATATGCACATTTATGCTTCAGTTTAAGCATATATTTGTATGTTAAAAAGTCGAGAAGGAATCTTAACAACACACACTTGCTATTTATCTTTTGATGGTGGAATTGTAGATAATCAATTTCCATTTTCATTTATTCTCCAAAAAAAGCCTATAATGGCTATACTAAAAACATGCTCCAGTAGCATTATTGCATAGGACAGGAATCTCTGTCCTTGCCTTGAGTTGCCAGAGTTTAGAGAGTCAAGAGGAATAGCTCCACATGGTCAGTCTAGTCACCGGGGCCCTGGGGAAGGAGGTGCCCCACCCGTGGGTCTGGAAGAGGTTGAGGGGGGCACAGAGGGGTGACTGTGAGAACCATGCAACAAGACTGTCTTAGTCGGCTGGGGACGCCACAAGAAACTCCCATGGATGAGGGGCTTAGACTCTGATTTTCTCGGAGTCTAGAGACGGGAAATGCAAGGTCAGAGTGCCAGCACTATGGGCTTCTGGTGAGGGTTCTATTCTCAGCTTGCAGACGGCTGCCTCCTTGCTGCGTCCTCACTGTAAGGGAGATAGGGAGAGAGAAAGAGAGATAGAGGGGGCAAAGGATCTCTGGTTCGTCTTCTTACAAGCGCAGGAATCCCAGCCCAACCCACCCTCTGACCGACTCTGACCTTAATGACTTCCCTGAGACCCCATCACGTTGGGGGTTAGGGCTTCAACACATGAACTTGGGGGTGGGAGGAACACATTCAGCCCCTAGCAGCAGGCGCGCGTGGTTGTATGTCAGTGAGTTTTCCAGGCTTATGAAATAACTAAGGGGAGGTTTTCAGGGACACACGGCTTTGTTTCCGTCCCCTCACACGGAGGTGGCTGCATGGCAATGGCCACATGATCCATAAAGAGGTAGCACACATGTCCTTTTGGAGTCTCCCCAGGGTGCAGGGTAATAGCATCCTAGAAATGGCCCCAAAGCCTTTTAACCCAACATGCTATTTTCAATTCAGTGCAGATGATAGGAAAAAGGCATACACAGAAATTAAAAGAAAAACAAATTCAAAACAGATGTCAGGAAATACTTTGCTCCCCAGAGGAGGGAAAAAAAATAGATGAGAAGAATATTTAAACAAGGCAGTTTACTGAGCTAAGAAGCCAGGATCATCATTTAAAAATAGAGATGGGGCGCTGGGCTGCAGGAGAGGCCGGGCAGCTGCTAAACTTAGAGAAGTGTGACCTCGTGCATGAGAGCAAGCCCAGGGTCAGTTGGCCGGCGGCCTGGACTCCCTGCCCCCAGGCCCTCGTCCTTCCTCGGGCATTTGAAAGGTGTGTTCTGGCTGCATTTAGAAGACAGGAAATATATGTTTTAGCAGGAAATAAATCTGTCCCCTGCACAGATGGCTGTGTGTATTTCATTAAGTCGGGAGCCAACGGTGCCCTTTCCACCTGCATTTTCCACTTTGAATTCCCTCACACGGACAGAGCTTTCCAGACGAAGGTCTTAAAGCCGGTTTTCTGAATGACTCCAGGTCAGGTTTACAGACCAAAATTTCCTGAGTCCTCATTCAGCTGTGCATCTCACACTCTCTCTGGTTTCAAGGGTCGGGTAGCTTGGGCTGAGAAGCTGAGGGAAGTTTGGGACCAAGAAAATTTCAGTTTATTTTAGGAATGCGAGTCCAAGGAAAAGCCAAGGAATGTGAAGCTCCTTGGACACATCACTGTGGGTTCCTTCATCTCTGTACCACTGAGTCCCTCCTCAAACCAGCCCAGGGAATTAGGCTGCCATAAAAAAGAAGGAAATAATGCCATTTGCAGCAATGTGGCTGGCCCTAGAGATGAAGACACTGAATGAAGTAAATCAAAGACAAATATCATATGATATCACTTATATGTGGAATATAAAATGTGATGCAAATGAACTTATTTGTGAAACAGAAAGAGACTCGCAGACATAGAGAACAGACTTGTGGTTGCCAAGGGGAAGGCGTGTGGGGCAGGGTTGGACGGGGAGTTTGGGGTTCGCAGATGCAAGCTATTACACTGACGATGGATTAACAACAAAGTCCTACTGTACAGCTCAGGGAACTATCGTCAACGTGCTACAATAAACCAAAATGTAAAAGAATGTATATATACTGTATATACATAATGGAATTGCTTTTCTGTACACCGGAAACTAGCAGAACATTGTAATCTATCATACTTCAATAAAAAATTATTTTTAAAATTTTTTTATTATAGTTGATTTGCAATGTTCTGTCAAGGTCTGCTGTACAGCAAAGTGACCTAGTTAAACATATATATATATATATATACACATTCTTTTTCTCATATTATCTTCCCTCATGTTCCATCTCAAGTGACCAGATCTAGTTCCCTGTGCTGTACAGCAGGACCTCATTTCTTATCCACCCCAAATGCAATAGTTTGCATCTACTAACCCCAACCACAAGTCTGTTCTCCACATTCCTGAGTTTCTTTTTTGTAGATTGGTTCGTTTGTGCCCTAAAAAAAAAAAAAAAAAAAATTAGAAAAAAAAGAAATGAGGCTGCCTGATAATGATGCATAAATAGAGGAAAACGTTAGAAAGGGAAGATTTGGATAAATTCTGTATGAAACTGAGAAAGAAAACACACAAGAAAATGGAGCTCCTGACGTCAAGATGCTCACAGGGAAGCGGAAAGTCGGTTTTGCTAAACGTCGTGGAAAGCGCTGTCTCCTTCCCTGACCCGGGCCGGTGCCCAGCGGCAAGCGCGCCGCGTCCTAAGCGCTCGTTCGGAACCACGTTGCGTTTCTCCGCTTGGTTCACGTCACTCCCGCTTTACCTTTGTTTTCCGCGCAGCACGCCGCTCTGTGATACATGTAGCACCAATTTAAACACCTCTTCTGGCAGCATTCCAGAAGAGATGCCTTACTCCCCAGCCCCCACCCCGCAGAAATTTCCTGTTCCCTCCTCTGAGCGCTGAGACCTCTGGCCATGCTGTTATTATAGGATGATAATATTCTGTTGTGGCCATGTGTCTATTTGTCTCACCCTTTCAGGAAAAGCCACCCCTCCCTGAGATCAGAAGAGTGTGTGGCCGCATTGCTGGTATTCATCCCCCAGCACATTTCCTAGCAGAGCCAATGCCCAGTAAAAGCTGATTAAACGGAAGGGATCTGGGAAATTGTTTTAGTTTGGGTTCACCCCCAAAAAGAGCTTGACATGAGGTCTGGGGTGCAGGTGGTCTATTTGAAGGGAGGTTCCAGGAGTGAGGGAGGGGGAAGGAGACAGAGAAGGAAAAAGCCAAAGGGAAAAATCATGCACCAATGAAGGGTGCATTCGCTGGGAGTAACTGGGGCCCAGCCCTCTTACCACCCCCTGAGAAATCCCAGAACGGAACTCCCTCCAAAGGAAGATGCTGACGAATTTATCTATCCCTGTCTCCACCTGCTGGTGCTAGTCCTGGGACCAGCACCCCACCGCTCCTTGGTTGTCTTGGCTGCCCAGGCTGCCCAGACTGGACGACTCTTAAGGCTTTGAGAAAGCCGAGAGACCAAAACAAGGCTGAGTCAGGGAAGCTGCTAGCAAGCAAGGATCTGTCCGTCCAGCAGCAGCGAAGGCAAAGGAAGTGGCCTGGATGACAGTGGTGTCTGAAGGGACTTTCCAGCTGCAGTGAAGGCAGAGGAGGTGGCCTGGGCTATGATGGTGTCTGCAATGGACTGAGGCTCACTGAGGAGCAGGGAGAAGCCTGGAGAACGCGGCCCGTGCAAGCATGCATGGCCTCCAGCTAGCCTCCTGTGATGTGGGCAGAGATGGAGTTGGTGGCTGCTTCTAGTGGTCTTTCTTCTTCCCACCCAAGCTGACAGTGACCTCTTTAGAGGGTCATAGCTTAAGAAAATGAGGGACCATAGCAGATTTACAGCTGCAGTCATTGTGCCTTATAGAATCAGGAGGGAACAAGATGTCTTGCCTGCTGCCTTAAAGAATACCGTCCCTCTCCCCACTCTAACCACTGTATCTGTGGAACTGCCTCTTTTTTTTGTTAATATCACTAGTTGTATTTGTAATTTTTAAATTTTTTTTTCTTTTTAGGGCCTCACCTGGGACATATGGAAGTTCCCTGGGGCTAGGGGGTCAAACTGGAGAGCAGCAGAGGCCTACACCACAGCCACCACAATGCGGGATCCGAGCTGCATCTGCAGCCTACACTGCAGCTTGCAGCAATGCTGAATCCTTAACCCACTGAGTGAGGCCATGTATCGAACCTGCATCTTCATGGATACTAGTCAGGTTCATAACCGCTGAGTCACAGTGGGAACTCACTGTTGTATTTCTTAGATTCCACATATACTTGATAACATACCGTCTTTGTCTTTCTCGGAGTTATTTCACGTAGCATGATGCCCTTCAAGTCCATCCATGTTTTGGCAAGTGGTGTTATTTCATTTATTTCACTATGGTAATTTCATTATTATCATCATTATTATCGCTTCATTATGATTTATGACTGGGTATATTCTGTTGTATATATAAACTACCTCTTCCTTATCCATTCATTGCTTGATGGACACTTAGGTTGCTTCCAGAGCTTGGCAATTGTACATAATGCTGCAATAAACATTGGGGAACATGTATCTTTCCAAGTTAATGTTTTTGTTTTTTGTAGACATATGTGCAGGAGTGGAATTTTTGGTTTTGAGAACCTCTGCGCTGTTTTCCACTGTGGCTGCAATAATTTACATTCCCGCCAGCCGTGTACCAGGGTTCCCTTTTCCACAGGCTTTTATTAACTCCTACATTCATAACCACTGACCTTTAGGGCCTCATGTTAAGTCGTAGAGGATATATTAAAATATCTGTGTCCAATATCTTTCAAAATCCCTAGATATTTATTTACTAATCCTAATCGTGCCCTCCCCCGGACCAGAGAGTTCATTTTATAGGTAGGAAACATCTGATACAGAAATGAAAGAATTCGCAATTAGTGATGGGGAAATAAACACATTCCCTGACTTTTAACTTCAACACCATCTCCTGAACTTAGTAACAGTATTGAGTCAAACAGGCAAATCCTTTCATGTAAGACAAAGTGAAGGGACTTGCTGGAAAGGACCCATGAAAAGCATCACAATGATGGAAACATTTAAAAAAAAAATTGATGGCTCCCCTCTGTGGCAGACTTTGATCAGATTGGTTTATCTGTAGACACTTTTTTGCCCTCAAATTATGTTTGACTTTGGAGTGAGAGGAAACTTGATATTTTACTTGGTAGAGAATTAACCCGATTTAAAATTTAAAGGCTGAGATGACATAAAAGATCATGGGTGATATTTAAACAAAAACGAGGATTTCAGAGACTTGGAAAGTCGCCTATCTAGAGATATAAAGCTATATTTAAAAATAAAAGAGATTTGTGTTTTCTGTAAGAAATACTATGACTAATGCAAGTTAGCCATCTTCTGGTTGAAGCTGAAACAAGGAAAAGGTTACATTTTGAGTCAGGACACATATTCTGGGGAAGTATACTGTAAAATAGTGACTCACTAACGCTAAGACAGTAAGTCCCTTTGGGATCACAAGTGAATCAAACCTAATATTTGAGAGAAATAATTGACTCAGAAGACCCTGTTTATGAATAGGCTGGCTCAAGAAATAAGGAATGCAAGGGTTAGGAGGTAATTCTGGGAAGCTGTCTTTGACGGCATCTTCACAAGTCAGCTGAATCAGAACAGCTTTATGGGTGGGAAGCTTCTGTCCAATCATGCTCTCAGCGGCGACCTTCTCACGGATAAACCCATGCTGTACAAACAACGACGTACCGGGTAACAAAGATAAAAGCTATTTAGAAAAGATAAATTCCACGGTATCGGGGTAGAATAGTCAATAATTTATTTGGTCTGAAATACATTCTGCATATCTGCAGAAGCCAAGTTGGGTAAGCCAGGGGAATTGATATTTATCCTGTTCTTAACAGAGGAAGATCTTGGGCAGATGTTTGTGAAGGATTATTGGGTTGTTCAGACGCACGTGGAATTTAACACAAGATGAGGTCTGGTTCCTCCTCCACTGAAGGCTGGGGAGAACTTCCGGTCCTGTCTTCAGTGGGCCAGAGAGGAAAAAAAAAGTTTCATTTTTAAGGCATCACAGTCTCTCAGGATTAAAAGGTGCATCAGTATTCAAGTTTAATTGCCTATATGAAGCTTAAGGCTTTTCTCTACTTTCCTTATCAATGGTCCTGCTTGCATTTCAGCATCACTGAAGCATCTCAGACCTCCTCAGACTGCTTATTCTGTATTGACAGATGTGATTTCTTGGACAGCTTACAATTACTTGGGCGCTTTCCAGTGCATACCTAGATATTCTTAAAATATAGCCTAGGGACATTCCAAAAATGATCTGAAAGTACAGAATGGTACATTTATCATTTAATAAATTATGCAACTCAATGTAGCTGAAGATCACATTGGCTTTGGTTTGGCAGTTAGTCACACAACACTGTTGATTTATAAAAAGCTTACTCCACCTACGACCTCTTTTATGCCTGCTGCCGCCAGGGCATTAATTCTCAGTTGTCTTCTTGTAGAAGAAGTTTTGAAAATCAAAGGTGCCCTAATAATTTTGAATCCAGTAGGTAATTTCATCAGATTCTAGATAGAGTCTATAGTCTCTGCCTGTGCTTCTCTCTTCCCTCACTGGCTTGGGGTGCCAAGGTCGTATGGCAGGAATGTGCTGTGGGCTGCATCCCTTCCCAGCTCTGGGTGCCTTGAAAGCCCCTGCACCTGCATGTATATAGGACAGTGGTTTTCAAGTGAAGGCAGCTTTGCTCCCCCACCCCACCCTCCAGGAACAATGGGCAGTGTCTGAAGATACTTTTGGTGCCACAACTGGGAAAGAGTGAACTGGCATCTAAGGGACAGAGCCTAGGAATGCTGCTAAAATCCTGCAAAGCATAGGGCAGCCCCCAACAACAAGATTCTTACAGCCCCAAAAATCACTAGTGCCAAGTTTGGAACTCCTGATGGTCACCATTATCATTAATTAGTGAACAATATCAATGAAGTGCCCTTCTGTGTGTACTGCTAAGAATTAAATTTAGTTCTTCTCCTCAAGGTGTTTATGCTCTAACTGGAGGGGTGCAGAATGTACTGAGGAAAAACACAATAGTCAGTAAAAACAGGTTTATCATGGCATTTCCAGACACATTTAAAGAGAAGACCTGCGACAATTTCTTCTGAGAGAGTAAGTGTCAGAAGTTCATTATGTTAGAGTCACAGTTAAACCCACACAAGTAAGACAACGTGAACCCAAGTGTGAATCCTGAGTACTGGTTGTCACAAGGTGGACTATAGGTATTATGCCCTATATTATTCAAGTCGATACAAGCTATAATCCTTTTAGTTAAGTAACATTAATTACAATTCCAGAGAGAGAAAGATTTGTCTAAGGCTTTACCCCATCTTTTTTTTATTCATTGTAAATTTACCAATGCAATCCCAAATTTCAGATTTATGATCTTTTGCTCAGCCTCAATGTGACTTATGCCTTAGGCAGCACCTATAGAAATGTATGCTTTCTATGAAAATATTAGCTATTCAATTCAGTAATATATTGTCCTGATTGATTTGTAAAGTAAGTTGATGTAGTCTTTTTCCAATCATAGCTATTTTTATTGCAAACGTTCTTCCTTCAAATTTAAAATTTTGAGATAAACTCTCAGATACATTCGTTAATCTCTGACTTGATCTCTTCTGAAAGCCCTCCATCCCCGAGCGTCTCCTTAATAATTCATGTCACTATTTTCATAGCTTGTGTTTCTTATACTATAGTAACGTGAGGCATTGTGCTGTTCATCCTGCACCCTCCACCTCTCATTCTCTACTTGAGTAAATATTAGTTAAGTTAAAAATATTAGCATTCAGTATTTACAGGTTCTTGTCCATTTGGGGAATATTGGGCCAAGATAAGTTTCAGAGCAGGAAGTTCCTTTAGTCAGAACAATTACTTGCTCATCCATTAAATCACAGTCACTATCGTTTATTGAGCATGTACTCTGTGCTGGGGTTATTCCAAGTGCATTACAAGTACAAGTTCACTCAGTTCCCATGACCGCTAAGGAGGTGGGTGCTATGATTATCCCCATCTTAAGAGCTCAAGCACTTGGTAAATAACTTGCCCACTGCTAGGGGAGGGACTGAACCCAGCTAATCTCCATGAAGCACGTGAGATCAAGCTTCTGCTTCTCCGTCTGACATGAGACCCATGCAAGGCCCTGAATGGGCCCTAGCAAGGAGATATTTGTCATTTCGTATTCTTTTTTTTTTGCTTTTTTTTTTTTTTTTTTTTTTTTTTTTTGCTTTTTAGGGCTGCATCTGTGACATATGGAAGATCCCAGGCCAGGGGTCACATCTGCAACCTACACCACAGCTCACGGCAGCACCAGGTCCTTAACTCACAGAGTGAGGCCAGGGATCAAACAGCGCATCCTCATGGATACTCGTGGGGTCCTTAACCTGATGAGCCACATTAGGAACTCCATGTCGTTTTGAACTCTTTTTGTTAAAGGAGGTGTAAAAAACTGTTAAGCTTCAGGCTCTGCAGAACCTGAATCAGCCCCTAATCTTTACCATTATGTAAAACGAGATTGCTAGAGGTAGGGAGGCATAAATGAGGAGTTTGGGATTGAGATATACACACTACTGTATAGAAAGTAGATAACCAACAAGGTCCTACTGTATAGGGAACGCTGCTCAGCACTTCGTAATAAACTATAAGGGAAAAGAATCTGGAAAAAAAATAGATAAATATGTATATGTATAATTGAATCACCTTGCTGTACACCTGAAACTAATACAACATTGTAAATCAACTATACTTCAATTTTTAAAAAAAGAGATTGATGGATATTTTGTTTATACTTAAGGAAATTGCTAAGTGTACCTTTCTTACGTATAATACAGTATAAATTTAGTTCTATCAATGAACTGTTTTCTAATCTTTTAAAAATATCAAATAAAAAAAACAGCCTGTGTTTTAGATTTTAAGAAGTACCAGATAAATCCAACTGTCTTATAATGCCGCTCTCGTGGGGTCAAGATTGTGAAAACAAGGCAATAACATTCATTTTACTTATCACAATCGGGACTGTGTCTGTTTCCACCACCACCACCCCATTTAGCCTAACACAAGCAATGTGTCTGAACTGCGACCAGTTTAAAAGGTAAACTTCTAAAACTGAAGCTGCCCAGGTTGGTGGCAAAATATTGGAAGATAAAGATGTGAGCTCCTTTCTCTTAAGAATGCACTTGGAAGTTAGTCCTTAGAATTGCACAGTCACAGATTAGAACTGGTGGGAATAAAGACCGAAGAGCGAGTTTTGTCTGATAGAAACAAACGAGTGTGTGGTCTGAGTAGCAGGCAGAAAACGAAGAATATTTGTTTTACGGTCTGTTTCAGGACAGCAGTGCAAAAGACTGGTAAACCCACAACCGTTGTTCGATATTTGCAGGAAGGCTGTTGGGTGGAATAGCTCCCCTTGGTCTTCTTGCCTTGGCTCTGGGCAGCCTTTTCTGCACTATGTGAGCAGATGCACAGCAAGAGGAAACAAGCCCCCCCTCCCGATGGGTGTCTGGGTCCAGATACTCTGAGGTCGGGATTTTAACCTTCACACGCGCAGCCCAGCAAGCTCTGAGCCCTGCGGAATGGGCCCTCAGGTAAGGTCTTAGGAGCTGGCCAGAGCCCACCCCCTGGAGTACAAAGGGACAAAGAAGAGTCCTAGCCAGCTCACGTGGCCATAACAAAATACTGCAGACTGGGGGCTTGAACAGCACAGGTCTGTTCCTCCCAGTCAGAAGCTGCAAGTCTGAGATTAGGGTGCCCTCATCGTCAGGTTCCGGGGAGGGTCCCCTTCCAGGCTTGTAGGTGGCCACCTTCTCACCTTGGCTCACGTGGGAGAGAGAGAGAGCCCACGGTGCCTCCTCCTCTTCTTCTGAGGCCACGACTTCCATCAGTGGAGGTGGGGCGGGGGGCACAGAATTCAGTCCCTAATAAGAAGCAAGACCAGAGCAAGAAACAAAGCACTACTGGGTCATCTCTCGCCTGCGGGGACACTCCGTTTTGATATAAAAACAATTCTATTGTTTCGATTCCCTTTTTTTCCTATCCAGTTTCTTCTTCCTATTTTATTCCTTCTCCCCTTCTTTCCCCCTCCTCCTTCCTTCCTTTCCCCCTTCCTCCTTCCTTCCTCCCTCCCTCCCCTTCCCTCCCCTTCTCTCCCCTTCCCTCTCTCTCTCCCTTCTTTCTTCTTTCTTCCCTCTCCCTCCCCCCTCCTACTTCCCTTCCTTCCTCCCTCTCCCTCCCACCTCCTACTTCCCTTCCCCCTCCTACCTCCCTCCCCCCCACTTTCCTTCCTTCCCTCTCCCTCCCCCTCCTACTTCCCTTCCTCCCCCCTCCTACTTCCCTTCCTCCCCCCCCTCCCTCTCTCCCTTCCTTCCTTCCTTTCCTCCTTCCTTCTTCCTTCCTTCCTCTCTCCCTTTCTTCCTTTCTGTTGCTGGCATCAGCAATTTAAAATTAATGGACTAAAAGTTGTTCTGTTTTCTTGTTTCCTGAGCTCAAAACCATTAATGGCAAATAGGCTTTAGGCAACCTTTCATCCAACTGTAACTTAATTTGTAATTCTCTATTTCTAATTTAGAAAAAAGCCCTCTTTGCAGAAAATTGAATATGACTTAGACAATTATTTCCTATTAAAAGATGAAAGTTTAAGGAATAAAAGAATACAATGTGTCATATTAGAAGCAAGGGTATATAATATTTTAAATAAGTGTGGTATCAGCTGTTTCATAGAACATACCTGGGGGTGCAGGAGACAGGTGATAATAGTTTCTATAGCATTAAACTCCCTAAAATGAAAGTTTACATCCTTTAAAAAGTTTGACCATCAAATATTGTAAAGATTTCTTCTAGAAAGCACACATGAGCATTTCTTTATGTCAGTTTGACACTGGCCAAATAACGGGCCAGAAATTAAACGCTTGGCCATTTATAAAACTGTAAAAAAAAAAAAAAAAAAGGCATTTAAAATCGTTTAGTGCACATTAGCCTGGGAAGTATGATATAACGTCTTGCTCCTTGGATTCCTATGTGTTTGGCAGATTATTGCACTTATTCTCTGTTATTGATATTGATGGACCACTCTTTATTGTAATATGGCAGGTTATTAAATCTCAAGGCCACCCATCATAATTTATAGCACCATAATTTGAAATATTGGAATCAGAATTTATACTTAAGATATTCTTATGTAGGGGACAAAGAGGAATGAATAGTTTCTTTTTCCTCGTCTCAAGGCCTCCTTCTTTCTCCTCCTTTGGCCGTATAGGAGTTTGATGGGGCATTTTGTCTCCTCCCACATCTGACTAGACCCTGTGGAAACCATGTAAAGATACAGCCATTAACACTGGCAATTTTGGGTTCTTTAAAGAAGCTCTTTAACTATCAGTTCATAAAACAGTCTTATTTTGCAAGTTTGTGTGACTTTATCCCAGTAGAAGCATAATTCTGAACCATAATGAGTAGCGATAAATAATGCATGACTAACTGGAACCAAGTAGGCACCAAACAGCCACACTCCTGACCACTCGGCCCTGAAGGCCTATTCTTCCCATAGTCTTTGCGTTCTCATTAACGACAAGGCCTTCCTTCCAGGTGCTTAGGTCTAAAATCAAGCTATCTTTGTTCAGTCTTTGGAGTAGAGCATGATGGAAGGGGGGTGAGAAAAGGAATGTGTATATATATATATATATATATATATATATATATATATATGTGGCTGGGTCACTAGCTGTACAGCGGAAATTGACGCAACACTGTAAATCAACTACACGCCAATGAAAAGTAAATAAAAATACAACAAAAATAAAATAGTTATCCTGGATGCCTATCTTCTTCTCACAGTGTATCCTGTCAACTTTACCCTCAAAGTGTCCACAGCCTGACTCTGTTTGTACCACACTGGAGCCCCTGCACTGGCTGGACACCCTGGGAGCCTCCGGGCTCTTTCCTTGGCTTCTCCTTTGCCCCTGGAATCCATGATCAGCAGAGGAGGCGGAAGATCCTTTCAGCATCCATGCTGGTTAATCCCCTCTGCTCAGTCCTAAGACCAATTCAAGTAAAAGCCAGAGGCTCAAAATAGGGCCTTCTCAGGATCTGCCTCCAGGGCCTCCACCTTCCAGCCGCCCCCCTTTTCCTCCAGCTCCCCTGGTCCCCTGGCTGATTTTTCCAGGGCCTTTGCATGTGCTGTTCTTCCACCTGGAATGTTCGCCCCAGGACCATAAGGCTCCTTCTTCACCTCGCTGGTTGGTGGTTACTCAGATATCACTTCAGCCTCGCTCAAAACTTCAGCCCTTGTGGACACGCCATGTCCACAGGTAACATATGTTATGCATTGATTGGGCGTCTATCTCCCTCCCCCAGTGACCACCATAGACTCATGTCAGTTCTGTGAAGGCAGAGATATATTTCTGTTTTGTCAGTGTTGTGCTGCTGGGGGGGGAGAACAGGGACAGGCACAGACATGGAACACTGCCCCCCACAAGATGCTGGCAAAAGGAATGAGTAATAACAAATGTTTCTAAAATTTGTGCTTAAAGATGTGTGTCATCTCATTTTCTCTCCCCCCCAGTATGGCTCTCTGTTCATTACTGACGCTCTCCTGAGCCAGAGGGCCCGTCATCCATCCCTGCCTCCCCCTCAGACCAGCCGCTCCTCCTCCATCTAACTCCCAGGGTGACACCTGCCGGAAGTGCTCTCCCCTCTTGCGGAGACTGACTGAGGCTGGGTCATGCCTTGTTCCGTGCGTATTTATGTGTCTTAACTTACACCCACGTTAAATTCCTCCAAAGTCAAAGGACACATCTTATCCAGGCCTGGGGCACATAGTTACGACTGTTTGCTCCCTAGATACTTGTTAAATGACTAGACGAAGACACGAATAAAGGTGAAGCAATAAATTAATGACAAATGCCAAGCTCTTTGGCGAATAGGAAGAGTGTACAAGATCTGGAAATGTTTATTTAGGGTGTATTAGAAAAACCTCAAATACACATTAATGGATTAGGCTGCTGCTACCTTTTATTCATAAGCATCTTAGGTGAGTTTTCATCTGATTGAACTTCTCTTGGAAGAGATTATTTACTGAAAACTTACCAAAGCAAAAATCACATTTTAAAGATGAAACTTCTACCACCCCCTGCCCTGATAATGACTCTTCTTTTCCTATTGGAAGTTAACTTCTTTATTGCTTTTTATTTTATTTTATTATCTTTTGTTTAAGTAAATTCAACTTGAATTTACTTAAACTTGAAGCCAAACCCATTGTCACACAATTCTGAAAGAAATTTTTTTACATACTAATTCAGGTGTTTGTTACAAAGGTTATTCCTGATGCAATTTAATGAAAAAACTATATATGATGCATAATTAGACTACTCCAAAATATGGAATAATATTAAACCTTTTTTACATTTTTAAAATCTAATTTTATTGGAGTATAGGTGACTTATAATGTCTTAGTTTCGGGTGTACAGCAAAGTGAATCAGTCACGTATAAAAATATACCCATTCTTTTTCCCATATAGGTTATTACAAACCTGTGCTGTACAGTAGGCTATCTTTGATCATCTATTTTATTTTATTTTATTTTTTGTCTTTTTGTTTTTTTAGGGCTGCACCTGTGCAATATGGAGCTTCCCAGGCTAGGGGTCAAATCGGAGCTGTAGCCACCGGCCTACATCACAGCCACAGCAACGCCAGATCCAAGCCACATCTGTGACCTATACCACAGCTCATGGCAATGCCGGATCCTCAACCCACTGAGCGAGGCCAGGGATCAAACCCACAACCTCATGGTTCCTAGTTGGATTCATTTCTGCTGCACCAAGACAGGAACTCCTAATCATCTATTTTATACAGTAGTGTGTATATGCTGTTCCCACCCTCCCAATTTCTCCCTGGCCCCAGTGGTTTCACCGATGATAACCATAAGATTGGCTTTGAAATCTGTGAGTTTCTTAAATAAGTTCTGTTTCTTAAATAAGTTCTTTTGTTTCATTTTTATTAGATTCCACATATAAGTGATGTCACACGATATTTGTCTTTCTCTGGTTTACTTTACTCAGAATGATCATCTCTAGGTCCATCCGTGTTGCGGCCAATGGCATTATTTCGTTCTTTTTATGGCTGAATAATATTCCGTTGTATGTATGTACCACATCTTTATCTGTTCCTCTGTTGGCTGACACTTAGGTTGCTTCCATGTCTTGGCTATAATATTTAAGCTTTTATAACAGCAAAATTTGGTCCTTCAGTAAAGACAGCTGCATCAATTCCAATGGGGCAAACTCTCCCTTGTAGATTTTTTTTGGAAGTTATGTATGTGTGAGTTTGTGTGAATTTATTGCGTGTGTGTGTGAGTTTGTGTATCTGTGTTTACACATAAAGTATCTGTTCAAATGATATATTCATATGGAATCAGTCCCTGTTTAAAAAGAGTAAGAAGGTTGATGTACTGAACGAGTTCTCACCTAGAAATCAATAGACATGAGTTCTTAAATAGTAACTTCTCTGTAACTGCAACTATGTATTGAATGTCTCTTGTACTCAGTGCTCTGCCTACTTACCTCATTAACATGTGGCACAAACACTAGGCTCTTATTTGGATGATTAGGAAAAGAAGTGGTGACACCGATAATACTCAGGACCAAAGCCATTCTGCTGACAAATGCCTGTGTGACTCTGAGGCCCACGTTCTGATGCTTTGCCAACAAGATCCAGCTCTGCCATTACCCAGCGCTGGTATCTTAGGAAGGTCAGTGGATGGTTACAGTGTAAGCAGTGCCCTCTAGAATCACCCAATACCATGGCCGTGTTTCTGTGACCCTCAGTGTCTTTAGCTATAAAACAGCTACAGTAACAGCAGTTCTGTTACCTCACAGGTGATTTGTGGTAGAATTCTCACTCAGTTCAATAAATGACACTGGTGTACATGGTTGCACTATGGGTGTATGTTAAAGCTGCTGATAGGAGTTTCAGGCGTCCATGCAGGTCCCGGGAGAGTGGAGCCCTGAAGAGGACATGGCTGCTCTGTGCCCTCACCCAACCTTGCCCTCGGCGTCTCTTCCATCAGGCTATTCCTGAGTTACATCCTTTTATCATAAAGCAGCAATCCAGTAATTTAAAAAGCAAGATATAAATATAGTGATGCCAGTATTCTAATTCGAATTATTTTCACATAATTATTAGTAGTAGTATAGATACGATTATCCTCTGATCAAACAACCCTTTTTCTTTTTTCTTTCTTTCTTTTTTTTTTTTTTTCCTATTTTTTAGGGCCACACCTGTGGTACATGGATGTTCCTGGGCTCAGGTCAAGTCACAGCTACAGCTGCCAGCCTACACCACGGCCATGGCAACAATGCAGCATCCGAGCTGCAGCTGCAACCTACACCACAGCTCAAGGCAACACCGGCTTCTTAACCCACTAAGCGAGGCCAGGGATCAAACCCACATCCTCGTGGATACTGGTCAGGTTCATGACCACTGAGCCACAATGGGGAACTCCAGACGACCCTGCTCTGACTACGGGTCTCTCTCTTTCCATTACTTACGCACTTTAATTTTTCCCATCCTAGATTGTAGGCCTCTTTGAAGCAAGAAACTACAGATTATTCCCCATTCCAGATATTCCTGGGGTTGTCAGTTCTAAGAGTCATCTAATTTTTTTTCAGACCTGGAATTGATTGATCTCAAACGTTGCCTTGGTTTATGTTTTAAGAATTCACTTAATTCCTCTGAATTCCAAGTAGCCTTGTTATTCAGACTCTTTCAGATTTCTTGGCTAAGTTCATACAGGGTCATAAACAAATGTTTTAATCATATATTTTTATAGGTCCTATTTTTATAGAACATGATTAAAATTGTTTAAAAAATACAGGACTTAACTATTTTCATTTCAACTGACAAGTATGCAGCTAAGTTTTCATTTTTATAAAATCAATATTTTTGAGCTATTTAAAATACATTCACAATATGTGGACCCTAAAAAAAAAAGTGTTTTTGGAAGTAACATTACATACCACTGCTTTGAAGAATTCCTGTTGAAAAATGGATGCTTTAGATCTACACAGGATGGTATTTGTTCCGCAGCCACCTGGTATGGAGGGAAGAGTTCAACCTCTGAAATTTGTTCCCAGCCTTCCCCTCACCTCACCCACCCTGGGGAGGGTAGAACTCAGCTCTGGAGGGGTGGGACGTCAGGTGCGTCCCCAGCTGTGATCCAGCTGGGTGTGCTCTCAGCCGGAGCAAACGCGGAAGTGTAAGCCATCTTGAATTAATCATAATTTTCTCTTGTTGGAGAAACCTCCGCAGCTGCACTGACACTTGACCTTGGGCCGAGTTCTTCTTAATGGCTCTGGTGCATGGACAGAGATGGGGTGTGCTACACAAAACTGCGATGGTGGCACAAATTCTCCCTGCTACCCAGGAAGGGAGGGGATGTGGCTCGTCCAGTCTAACCAAGGATGGAAAGCAGAGAGAAACCAGCCTCCTCTCGTCGTTTCTCTGTTTCTCCATATTGAGTTTATAACTGACGATTGACCCGTAGACATATCAGTTTGTGAGGTGTGAATAGTGCATAGCCCCTTCATGATTTGGTATTTTGAGAAACCATGATATCTTGGCATTTGGGTACCACCCCCCACCCTGAGTGCCATTCAGTGCCCACCTCCCGTGTGCCTGACCTGAGTGTCACAATTCTGGATCTTGTGCAGGATAAAAGTGATCTAACACCTGTTTTCCACTTCACAGCCTCTGAGGTCTCTGTTAGATTAATGGGGCGTAGTTAATAAGTTATCAGGAAGAATGTACCCACGTATATTTAATGGTCTTTTATCATAGCCCCACAAACTATAAAGCAATAAAACACAATAAACTCATTCTAATCTTAGGTTAAATGATTTTTAGAAACAATAGCATTCACTGGCCAGCTATGTCTGAAAGCTTTCAGTAAAAGCCAGAGTGTGATACCCTTATCTTGACTTTTTTCAGTTCATTTTCTTGAGGCCTGTGTGTTTTCTGAATGTGTCGTGAACTGTAACTTGCCTAAGGAATTCCATTGCAGTTAGAACACTGACTTCAGTGGATGCCCATATAAATAGCCTGCAGTGAAGGCATAGTTTGCATTCTACATCATGGAATGCTATGTAAAACCTAACTCTATTGAAATGCTAATTCCTGTGGCCAACATAAACTTGGGTCCTTTCCACAAAGGACGCAAAAGTAGATATTGGCAAATCAAACAAACACAGCTAGTTGGTTTAAGGGAAAAATGTAAAGTCTGCCCTATATGTTTGAGGCATTTGCGTTGACAGAATGTGTACTAGATCATTTATCCAAAGCCGAGGGAAATAGATTTCTCAACACAAATTATGAGTAAAATTCTATAATGAGTAACACATGAATCAGATATAGCAAGAGTTAAACCAAACATAATAATTCAAAAGTAATGTTTGTTTTAGATTTGGAGAAAAAAAAGAAATCCACCTGAATTATTTGTATTTCAGAAAGGCTATGCTTTCAGCAAACGTGGAATATACACATAAACACATAGACACCAACACACCCAACTGCACATGCACACACAGACACACCCTATGAAGACACATAAACACACAGCATCCATTTACATACCAACATAAAGTAGTATTAACTCTTGATCTATAATTAATTGCACACTAGTTTTTCTTTCTCTTTAATTTTTGTTCAGAGGACAAGCAAGTGATCAGCCCATAGAAGGCACACTTAGTGAATATTGGCTGACTTTGACTTAGTTGCATTAAATGAGCTCAGGACTGTGTCACAGAATCCCTGATTTAGAGAAAGCCACTTACATACTGATGGAGTGCATGGAATAAGTACACACTTTTGATGTCAAATGCTCACCCTGTTTTCCCTGGCACGTTCCACACCGACACAGATGCAGGCACAGGGGACAGAATATTCTAAAGTTGGAAAAGTGTGTCCATCACTGGCTCCTAAAGGGACACCTTAAAACACAAAAATAAACGCCTATTTTTCTTCCCTTTGTCTCATTCTATTTTGAGCCTCTCTGACACGCCGGTATTGGTTTTTCTAATAAATCTCCAGCGCAGAAAGGAAACAATGCCCAGGCTTCTGGAAGCAGAAGGAACTGTTAACTAAATTAAAGCAGAGAGTATTATTTTGCCCAACCTGGGGCAAAGTTAACATGAAAAGAGGAACAATTCTTAGAATGCAGTTATGTGAATTTCCAAATTCAGCCCACACTTCCACATAAAGCCCTTTGCAGAGCCCACGTTTCTCTTCCAAAAGCGTTCCTTTTAATTTTTTTCCTATTGAGGAATAAACTACAGAGAGGGCGTCTATTTTTGCTCTTTAGGTTAAACGGGGAGACGCCCAGGATCTCCGTTTTCCTGAAGTTTGACCCCACTTGCATGGAAACAAGGACCGGACAAACTGTGGCATCTGCAGGGACCTCCTCTGGGCAGATGTGGAAGCGTGATGGGTCTTTTGCAGGCCCTTCCGCAGGCCCTTCCGCAGTGCCTAATCTAAGGTAAATAAGGCTTTGGTATCCTCAGGTGGAGAACCCACATTCCTGAAAGCTTTCTTGGGTCCGCAAAAATAACCAAAATAAAACGACAAGCCAGATAAGATTATCGCACAACAGACCTAGGAACTGCTTGGCATTGACGGTCAATCTCTGCAGATGCGTTCGGTCAACAAGGAGCCATAAAAGGAACCAGGGGTTCACAGAGTTTATTGGTCTCATGGAAACATAATATTGATCCGACAGGCAGGTCCACCTGATAGGCTTCAAACACTGGTCAAATAATCAGTTACTGATTTGAAGCATTCAGAAGATAATTTTAAAATAATTTCTTTGGTGTGAAAAAAAAAAAAAGAAAACACCATTTCAGTATTTCGAGCCCTGAGCGGTGTGAAGACTTATGAATTGCTAATTCGAGTGATGTGTATGGTAGAGTCATAATTCTCTTTCAAGACCGAAATCTTTATCGGAAGACATTTGGTGTTGGATCTTTCACTGCCTTGGGAAACGGTGAAACCAGACGAAGAGCAGGGCAAATGGAAGGCGAGTTACAGGTAACACAAATGCCCCCCAAGCATTTATAAATGTAGATTCACAGACTTTCCCCATAATTTTGCATTTATCATAGAATAAGGGGGAGTCAAGTTTTCACCATGGGGTAGATTGACTCTACCTAGATTCCAGGCACAATACAAATTTTCCTTAGATGTGACACTTTCTGAAAGCAAAGTCCTTTTGAAGTCTAGGAAAAAAGAAGAGACTCGGGGAATGACTTTTCTCTGCGGACTGATCTTAGGGCTCTTGGATAAAATGGACCAGGCACAGCACTTCCATAAAAACTAGGATCATGCCGATTTTCAGCTTGCTTTTCATTTTGCAGAATAAAGGAAATCAACAAGGTTGTTTCTGACATACCCAGACCATCACTTTGTCTACCGTGAAACTGTTTGTCTGACTTTAGAATCGATTTAGTATTTACAGACACCAAAATACCTAGGAAGGTGCTTCTTAACCCACTCTGTGGGTTTCCAACCCACTCGCAGTTTGCCTTGCGTTCAGAATTTGGGCAGAGCTGCCAATTCCGTGTTAAAAAAGGAAAAAGTGAAAAGAGTTTGTTTCTGCCTCCTTGGATTCGGTTAACATCTGCCATCTTCCCGACCTGGATTCTGACAACACAATTGCTGTGAAATATTGGTTTGAACTTAAAACCAGAAATCCTGAGTGTAGTTTTCTGCCAAATAGGTGCTAGTTAAAACCAGCTGCCTGAAGCGGAACTTTTGCCTGCTTGAAGCTTTGCCTGTGGGCCGATCTCAGACAGAGCCCTTTCAAAGGAGAACCTGCTCTGCATGTGCTTTTCCAGGATGGATGAAGGTTTGTCTGTAGCCCAAACCATGTGCTATTTCTCTCTTGTTTGTCATGGGGTTGATCCAAAACTTAAGCAGAAATAATGAATGATCGCTATATTTAGTAACTTAGAGCAAATATCTTGGGTGTGTGCATTTGGGGGTATGAAAGAAAAGAAATGGACTATCTATAAATCCAGGGGGCACAGCCTTGTAACACATGTTTGGGAAAGAGGCCTTAACTGTGGGCGTGTGATGGAAACTGCAAGTCAAAACAGGCTCAAATCACTCCTCTGTATAACTTTGTGCAACAGGTGGCTCTGGATCATCAAAAACAATCAAAAGTTTAACTAACAGAAAAAATTCTCCGTGGGTAGAATTGGCCACGGTCATCTCATTAAGCACACAGTTCTGTTTTCACCGTAATTAGTCATCTAATTACTCATCCAAAATTAGTTAGTGCCTTCATATGCCTAATTAATTATAATTTCATTCAAACTACCCTGTTGGTAATGCTTTTGTTCTCCGTTCCAACAAATCAAATTACTGAGGGACAGATTCGATGTGGAAATGGGTTTGGGTTGAGTCTCATCATAAACATATTAAAATATTAATGAATAAAACAGTGAGAGTATTCATTTCCATAATAAAGATAACCCCCCAATGTTAACTATTTCCAAGGAATGCGGGTTTCAAACATTAGAGCCATGAAGTTCCTAGAACCTCCGATTGAGAGCTAAGGTTGAAAGAATAAGATCTGGGTTCAAATCCATCCATGACTGGGAACAAGTCCTGTGTACACGGGACTGAAAATACATGTGTAACACAGCAAACCTGGGGTGTTCACTGCTGTTGGTCCACTGTTCATGGCTAACCAGCAAAGACGATTCTAAAAAGATCATCGGAATGTTGTTTGATAGTTAATCTATAACTTAAGTGTTTTTCCCAGGAAAAATAGTAAACAGCTGTTTGTTGAGACAGTGCATGCACTAGTTGCTACTCTAAGGGTTTGAATTTTGGCTCATTTCGTCCTCACAGTTGGCCTTTGAAGTGGGCACCGTCATTGGCCTCATTTCCCAGAAGAAGCAACTGAGGCACAGGTTAGATCACTTCCTTGAGACCACCGGAGGGGAGCAATAAAGAACAGTTTTTCTTTTTGTGTGTTTGTTTGTTTTGCTTTTTAGGGCCACACCTGAGGCTTATGGAGGTTCCCAAGCTAGGAGTCCAATCAGAGCTGTAGCCGCCGGCCTACACCAGAGCCACAGCAACACAGGATCCGAGCCACATCCACGACCCACACCACAGCTCATGGCAATGCCGGATGCTTAACCCACTGAGCAAGGCCAGGGATCAAACCCGCAACTTCATGGTTCCTAGTTGGATTGTTTCTGCTAAAAATAGAATTACTGTATGATCCAGCAGTGCCACTCCTGCACATATACCAGGACGACACAATGATTCAAAAGGATACATGCACCTCAGTGTTCATTGCAGCACTAGTCACAAGAGCCAAGACTTGGAAACAACCTAAATGTCCACCAACAGATGAATGAATGAAGAAGCGGTACATATTTACAATGGAATATTAGCCATAAAGAAGAATGGAAAAATGTCCTTTGCAGCAACATGGATAGACCTAGATATTATCACATTAAGTGAAGTAAATCAGAAAGAGAAGGATAAATACCATGATATCACTTATACATGGAATCTGAAAGATCGCACAGAGGAACCCATCTGCAAAACAGAAAGAGACCCATGGACAAGGAGAGCAGACGAGGGAATGGGATGGACTGGGAGTTTGAGGTTAGTGTATGTAAACTATTACATTTTCTTTTCTGTCTTTTCTCTTTTTAGGGCCTCACCTGTGGCATATGGAGGTTCTCAGGCCAGGGGTCCAAATGGAACCGCAGCTGCCAGCCTATACCACAGCCAGAGCAACACCAGATCCAAGCCAGGCCTTCGACCCACACCACAGCTCGTGGCAATGCCAGATCCCCAACCCACCAAGCGAGGCCAGGGACCAAACCCGAAACCCCATGGTTCCTAGTCAGACTTGTTTCCACTGCGCCAGGACGGGCACTCCTATTACATTTATAATGGATAGAAAACAAGGCCCTACTGTACAGAACAGGGAACCATATCCAATCTCTTATGACAGACCAGGATGGGAAGGAATACTGAAAAAAAGAAAATATGTATGTTTATAACTAGGCCACTTTGCTGTACAACAGAAATTAATACAACATTGCAAATCAACTGTACTGTAATTTTCTAAAAAGAACTCTTTCCTTAGAATATCAGCCTTCATGCACTCTTTTATGAGTTTTGTCTGGGAAGCGTTGTGGAAATAAAGCACCTCTGATTATGAAGATTGATCACAAATAATATGAATAGGGGTTTGCTCCTTTTTTCGTCTCCTTTTTAGGACATACTGGTATTTGCATCCATTTTCAAGCCTGACCATGGAAAAGGATTCAGACCGATGCCCACTGCCTGCCGCAAAGTGTACGTGTCCTAGTGGGACAAGGTATGAGGTCGTAATCTCATCTTTTGGAAACTCTCAAGGACAATCATTGAGATGCCTGCTTTGAAGTCAATCTGTCTTCTGCCAGGGAAGGAGAAGATGAAATGAGGAAGAGAGGGCTGGTTGCATTCAGCAATTTCTGTGAGAAAGACAGGAGTGATGGGACTCATCTTGTAATTGCCTCTCCAGGACCTGATTGCTAGCCTGACAAATGTCCCCATTCCTGAAATCCTGGGGAGCTTTAGCATGGCCTAGGGCTGGCCTTTAATGGCCATCTCTACCTTGCTCTTCTAACTTAGGACGTCTTTGGGATTAGCCAACACCATCTAAAATAGTTTGTATGCAAGAGTTCCCTGCTTCATGACCTAGTTAAAAAGAATGCCAGCATGTATAAAATATATGCATTTCCATGCTGCTTGGACCATTGTGGGGCTAAAGAAAGGGCAGCCTGATCCCATGGCCAGAGCACCCTCGGAGGCCTGATTTCAGGTCCCAAGTTTGCATCTAATTAGCAGCGTGACTTGGCGAGGCATGTAACGTGCCTGTACCTCTATTTCTCTTCTGCAAGATGAAGGGATTGACTTTTTTCAGATCTAAAAATGTACCACGTGAATGACCTGGCAAAAAATGATTTCCCTTCAATTGCTCTATGCACGAATAGTAATACAAACAGAAATAGTAATGAACATATCATGATAGTAATGAATAATAATAAAGAACACTGGGGATTGCTATGGAGCCATCAGTGAAAGGGTGGTTTTGATAATGTAAAATGACTTGATGAATGAAATGACTTAGATGTGTGATCTAATGTTACAGCACATGGTTACCTTTCCCCCTCCGCACTCAAAATTAGCAATTAAATACATTCCCCAACTGCTTTATGTGCAAGACCCTACCATGAATTGGGGCCATTTCATTTCTAACTATACTGTAAACCATGTTAAAAAAAATCTACTTTTTAAAAAAACTGGGCCACTGATTCATCTTTGTATTAGAGTTATAAAAGGAAAAATTTAAACTCTTCAAGGGAAAGAGACAAAGCAAGAGAACCCAGTTACCCAGTTGAAATCATACAAATACCAGTTTGCACACCCAGCCTCAGAACAATAGGCCTTGTAACGAATTACCCTTTTTCCATAAAAGGCCTGTTTCTATCTCCTGGTTTGCTATTTTCTCCCAAGGTTGCCATCCATCTGAGCTATAAAGAAATGATGCATTGCCTTCCTTTCCTTGTCTCCACCTTTTGAATTCAGTACAAAAATTAAACCATTCATTTTCAATTTTCTCAAGAGTTTTCTTGCCTTGCTGAATGTGCTTATGAGAAGAAAGGAAAGGAAAGAGTGAAGGTGAAATATACAAAGAAGTTAGAGAAAAGCGGAAAGGTGATAAAAACGTGAAAGAGTAAAGTGAGAAGGGGAAAGGCTCAAAGCAAAGAGAATCCAAAAATTAAAAGTGAGGGAAAGGGGCCGCAACGCGGGAGTCGGAGCTCATCTTTCTTCATTTGTTAGTTTCCCACATCCGCGTCTCCTCCCCTTTCATCTTCCCTTCCTCCTGTTTCTGATTGTGCCCTTCAGAACTCCAGGAACTAGAAAGGCTCCTTGTCTTTCTTCCCAGATCCTCTTTGAATGATGAAATCATATCAAGTCTTGGCATAATTGCTCTGTGCTGTTCAAAAACCACTTTCTTGAACGGAGCTTTATACTTTATTCGTTTCAGCTGTTAATGTGTGTATAATACGCCTTCATTCCCAATTATTTTGTCACCATTTTGTTAAGTGTCCACGATCTACATTTGAACTAAGACACTTTAATTACCAAATTAACACAATTTCATGGTTGATATGTTCAATTTCTCACCACTGGACTTTTTAATTTTCTTTTCCTTTTTTTTTTATTTTTTATTAACTGGCTCCTTTCTGGTCTTTTCCTCTAATCACACAGAGGTGAATAATACCCTTGTTTTACATTCAAGAAGACTTTCCATAAATAACCAGGCCTTAAGGGTTGCCCATTCTTGTAACAATATTTTCCTTGTAGTCTTTCTTCCTTGATTTCTCACCCATCAATGACATTTATTTATTCACAGGTTAGGATCTTCAGTTCAGTTGGAGCTATAAAAATTGTCATAGCTTTTTTACAACTAATTGCTTGAACTCAGCAGTCGCATGTACAAAAAGAAAGGAGTTTTTGCATTAATGAAAAGAAAAGGGGCATCTAAAACTCTGGCTGACTTTAAATTATGAAAAAAGAGAAAGATGGGTTATTTTTTTAAGTTGTCAAACAGAAACGATGGAAATGAAGGAGTAATGGCTGGATAAAAAAGAAAGTAATTACAAGATCTGGAATAATTAATTTCTTAAATTCTCTGTAGAGCTTACTCATTGTGAAGTACTTTGTGCAGTTTCTATTGTGGATTAAGGGACCTGAACACACTTGTTCCTACACACGAGGATGGCAGTTTGCCCCCTGCGGTATTCAGGGCTCCCTCTGAGCAGATTCAGAGGCCAAGTGACCATCACAATTCTTGAGTTTAGAAATTCATCTCAAGGACACCAAGCTGGCTGGGTGGATCTGCGTGCACTGCCATCTTGACAAGCATCATTTCCAACAGCCTTATTGAGGTATAATTTACACACCATAAAATGTACCCTTTGAAGTATATGAGTCGATGAATGCAGTAGATTTACAGAATTATGCAAACTTTATCATAATCCAGATCTGGAACGTTTCCATCATCCCCCCAATTCTCTGTACTCATTTCCTGTCATCTGCATTTTTGCCCTCTGGCCCCAGGCCTCACTAATCTTTATATATTTGCCTTTACACATCCTTCATGTAAACAGAATCATGCAATATGTGGTCTTTGTGTCTGATTTCTGCACTTGACCTCAATTTACAGCTGTTCTTCCAACAGGTTTTGGTCTAAGTTGTGGTTTCTCCTATAATCAGTTTTGCTGAGATCTGCTCTATTGTGTGGTACCCTTTACTGCTTATAAGGATGAACAAACACCACATCGTGCTGAGGTGAAGAGATAAATTTTATTTTTTACATTTTTAAAAGTTACTGTTGATTTACAGTGTTGTGCCAATTTATGGGGCACAGAGAATATTACGAAGGGTGAGAAGTGAGAGCAAGCACAACTCCAAGAGTGGGTTGGGTCTACATAAAAATATTTGTTTAGAAGGAAGAAATGGCAGCATTTAGTGTACATTTAGTGTATTAGCATTTTAAAACACTGCAAAAGTGTAACATTGACGTGTGACTTTTTCTGAAGGTATTCTTTTCCAGAGTGTATTATTATTTTTAATTTTTAAAAGAAAATGACAAGCAGTTCTTCTGAAGTATTTTGTTATGGTTACTGAATTTGAAATTGGCTTCTTTGTAGAAGACAATGGAATTTTTTTATAAAAGTCTTCATTTGTTGAGAGGTTTGACTGCTCAAAATCATGGCATATTGTTATGTTTTTACAGATTCAGGATTGTTTCGGGGGAGAAATCCTGGCTGAAATTCAGTGGGACACATCTACACTCTTGAAATGAATGTACAAAATATTGGGACCCTCCATTGGAATGAGCTGTGGCAACACCCAGGGCCAGCTGAGCCATATTGGAGCCCAGAGTGAAAGGTAAAACATGTGTCCTTATGTCCATGCGTTCATTACTTTTAAAATAGATTTTATTTTTAAACACAGCTTTTGGTTCACAGAAAAATTAAAAAGACCGTCCAGAGAGTTTTCATCTACGTCCTTGCCCTGTTATTAATGTAACATCTTACATCAGCTCTGTACATTCGTTATGATGAATAAACCAATATTGCTGTTCTATTATTAACTAAAATCCTAAAATCCATAGCTTACTTCAGATTGCTCTAGTTTTGTTTGTCTGTTTGTTCGTTTTGTTTCTTTCTTTATGGCCTTACCTGCTGCATATGGAAGTTCCCAGCCTTGGGGTCGAATCAGAGCTTCAACTGCCGGCCTATGCCACAGCCACAGCAACACAGGATCCAAGCTGCATCTTCAACCTACACCACTGCTCACTCATGGCAACATCAGATACTTAACCCACTGAGCGAGACCAGGGATTGAACCCCCATCCTCACAGAGAGTATACTGGGTTCTTAACCTTCTGAGCCACAATGCGGACTCCAAGATTGCTTTAGTTTTAACTTACCACCTTCTTTCTGATTGAGGATCTCATCCAGGATGCCGCATAACGCATCATCCTCATGTCTCCTTGGGCTCTTCTTGGCTGAGATAATTTCTTAGACTTGGTTTTGGTGCCCTAGACAGTCCCGAGAAGGACTTGTCAATTATTTTGTAGGATTCCCCTCTATTGGAATTTGTCTAGTGGGTTTTTTCCCCACAACATGTGACTGGAATGATGAGTTTTGAGGAGGAAGCCCACGGAGGTGACGTCCATTCTTGCATCATATCAGGGGTATGTGCTGGCAACAGGAGTTTTCACTGTTGAGTCCGACCTTGATCGCATGACTGAGGTTGAGTCTGTCAGGTTTCTCCACTGGAAAGTTACTTTTCCCCTATTTCCACGCTGTCCTTTTTGAGAAGTCACTCGCCACAGCCAATATTTCAGCAGAGAAAAATTCCGCTCCACCTCCCTGAGGGTAAAACATCCACATAAATTATTTGGACATTTGTCTATTCTCCCTTATTTATTTACTCACTTACTGTATTAGTACGAGCGCAGAGGTGTTTGGATGTTTATTTTATACTCTGGCTTATATCCCCATATACTTGAAATTGTTGCTCAAATTGTTGCAGTTTGGGCCTCAAGAGCTCCTTTGCTTGGCACCCACATCACTGAGGTAGGGCTTTTTTTTGCAGAGGGGTGTGTGTGCTTTTTTGTTTCCTGGCACCACCAGTTGCTACAGGCTCAGCATGTATACTTACTGCCCCACCATAAATTCAGCCAGTTCTCCAGGGAGCCCTGATTCCCCTTCCTAGCGAATGGTTTTAGAAACCAAGGGTGTGGGCACTGGGTGTGTTTGTTGCTGCTGGGGTGTCATTGCTTCAGTTTCCTTCAGCTGATAAAGCAAGGAAATATATGCATGCCCTCGGTATTTTGAAATAAGAAAATACACTTTTAGTAAGAGCACCTGGTAATCTGGAAATAAATGATTCTGCATGGATAATATACTCACTTCTGATTTGTTTTCATGTTAAACTATGTAAATATTTCAGGTTAAATATTTTCCCAGGTAATTCCATTTAGGATACTTTCATTCAGTGGATATTTTCATAAGATTCTTTTGAATGTTTTCTAGGGAAATTAAATTTATATGCTGCAAATTTGTAGCCCTTCTCAGTTTAATTTGCTGCAAAATATTCATTTACTTAATTAAAAATAGGAGTTCCATCAAATGATGTTTATGCGAAATCAATTAATTTCAAAATGTAATGATAAAAGAGCACATTTAAATCCTAAATACCTTTGGACTTCTCACCATTTAATGTATTTGGCTCATCCTTTGCTTTTATAGGAATGATTTACAGTATCTTCCAATTCAGAAGCTTTGTTTTGAATTACCACATTTTGCTAAAAGATTCACAAGCTGATTTTGGGGGTAGGATGCTTAGTTTATCAGTGATGTGATTACAGAGTTTCTTTTTCTTTCTTTTCTTTTTTTTTTTTTTTTGGTCTTTTTAGGGCTGCACCTGCGCAATATGGAGGTTTCCAGGCTAGGGGTCGAATCGGAGCTGCAGCTGCCAGCCTATACCACAGCCACAGCAACACCAGATCTGAGCCATGTCTTCGACCTACACCACAGCTCACAGCAATGCCAGATCCTTAACACACCGAGCCAGGTCAGGGATCAAACCTGCATCCTCATGGATGCTAGCCGGGTTCGCCAACCACTGAACCATGACAGGAACTCCGTGATTAAAGATTTTCAAGTTATTTTCTGAGTTCTCAGCGTGGCTCAGCGGAAACAAATCTGCTAGCATCCATGAGGATGCAGGTTTGATCCCTGGCCTGGCTCGGTGGGTTAAGGATCCGGCATTGCCGTGAGCTATGGTGCAGGTTGCAGAAGTGTCTTAGATCTGCCGTTGCTGTGGCTGTGGTGTAGGCCACTGGCCACAGCTCCAAATAGACCCCTAGCTTGGGAACTTCCATATGTTGTGGGTGTGGCCCTAAAAAGACCAAAAAAAAAAAAAGATTTTAAAGTTATTTTGAATAAAATTGCAACCAAAATATAAAGATCCTAGTATTACAGAATGTCAATACCACTTAGGTATTAAGTTGATATTCTTCAGGGCTTCAAACATTTTAAAACCTGAATAATGACATGTAGCAAATGAACTGCCATGTTGACATATTTTTTAAATTCCCATCAGCTTTCTTCAAAAATTTTAGAGTTAAGCTTCCAGGATGAATAAAATTGTTATCTTTCTATATTTGAACTATTGAACTTCTTTGGATGCCAGTTATGAATTATGGGTACATTACAGCCAAGTTCACAGATACCCTAATTTAGTAAAAACATTGTTTTCCCACCATGCTGTGCTTGACCAAAATTTATGTAGTGTTATCACTAAAAGCAAACATACAAAAAACCAACAAAAATACATTATCTTATCTTCAACATTGAACTTCTTATTTGATTTTGTAACAGCATTTGCAATCGTGTTTCACCTTTGACAGAATTAATTTCCAAAGGTCTTACTTTGATTCTGTGAACTGGATGAAAAGTCAGAACCCTTATTGGGATCAGCTCCTTTTCCCTCTGCAGCATCTGATGGCACTGGCATGAAAATGGTACCGTATAACGCTTTGACACATTCCTCTGCCAATGGAGCCAATGCACGAACCCGCTCCTCTTTTTGTTGGTACAAATGGAAATCTGGAATTAAAAAGAAATAAGTGAAATTAGTTGAAACAGGAGTCACTGATCTAAAGGAAACAGTATGTTTCATTAAATAATATGAAGTAGACTTTTCTCTTTATATTATTAATGTATAGTTGATTTGCAATTTTATGCCCATGTCTGCTGTCCAGCAAAGTGCCATAGTCATACACATATATACGCTCTCTTTCTCTTATTATCTCCTATCATGGTCTATCCTAAGAAACTGGACACAGTTCCCCGTGCCGTACGTAGAGCAGGCCCTCATTGCCCATCCATTCTAAATGTAATAGTCTGCATCTACTAACCTCAAGCCCGCATCCATCCCACTCCCTCCCGCCTCCCCCTTGGCAACCACCAGTCTGTTCTCTATGTAAAATGGACCTTTTCTAAAGCCTTTAAATAATATTTGGGTCAAGCCTCAAAAGTAAAAATAACGTTCAAGGAAGATGGTGACGCTTGTCTAAGAGCGGCTGGTGGTGTTTTCAGCCCTGCTCCTCCGCGCTTTATAGATGGTAAACGTTGAAAACCAACCCCATCCACACAAGTGCGTCATCACCTTTCTTGCAAAATGGAAACCCAGCACCCCATTTTCACTGAAAATGAACTTTGTTTCCCCGAAGTAGTCATTGAAAAAGAAAAAGCAGTATCCTAAAACAATCATGGTTGTGGTTTGTTGCTCTGTACGTTGAAGAAGGCACAAACTCCTCTCTATCTGCTGGATGTCAGGACAGCTCAGGCCTTATTTCTTACTCATATTTTCACATCATCTCGCCCAGAATTTCTCACATTTCCCATTGAGCTGGATGCCTTGCTGCTCGGTGGCTTCATAGCTTTTGTTGCACAAGATGGCAGTGGCTGTTTGGGGTTGGCAGGCTGACACAGTGATGCCAGATTCTTCCGTACTGCTCTGGAGACCAGAGGATTTAGCCGACCCAATCTGCTGGAGTCTGAATCCACTTGTTTGTAATGAATATCCTGCATGCTGCCCCCAAAGGAAAACCAAGATATACGTCGTCCTGGTTGTCTTATGCATGTGCTTCAGCTGTGGAGAACAAGGACCAGAATCGCCCACTCTGGGGCTCATGGACCACAAGGGACCTCGGAGTGGGTTTCAGGGAGATCACAGGCCTCCTAATATAGTGCACATAGTGCTGTGGGTGGGTGGTCATAGCTCCCACCAAATTCCCAAGGAGGATAACTGTTATGAAGAAAAATGGTCTGGAGTTCCCCTTGTGGCTCAGTGGGTTCAGGGCCCGACCTAGTGTCCGTGAGGGTGCAAGTTCGATTCCTGGCCTCGCTGAGTGGGAAAAGGATCAGAAATAGATATTGATCAAATCACAGATTACTTGCCTGGGAGACAAGCCAGCAAGAGAGGTGAGAATTCAAAGGAGGGAACCGAGGGGAGCAGACACCACGATGGCATGTTTAATGGTTCAAGGAAAGGAGAATGCATTCAGGGAAGGAATGTTAAAACTCATATTTTAAAGAGTTTTAAAATGAAAAATTTTGGAAACATTATCACATTTTGAAAAGCCAATAGTTTTCATTTGTTTCTAAGCAGCAGGAAGCAAGTGACCACAAGTATTGAGGTGCATCAGATAAATGGCCAGGACAAGGGCTCTACTTGAGAATACCACTCCCCCCCCCCAAAAAAAAAGATCTTTATAAATATTTTCAATACAAAAGTTTCAGGAACACATCTACTTCAAAGAAATCTCTGGAAGTACCAGAGGCAAATTCATCTCCTGTGAAATCATAAATGTATAATTCCAAAGGCGTTAGCTTTATGACACACTTTTTCAGTCTCTATTTGGGGTCATTCTCTATCATTTTTAATTTTAATTTTTTTTTAAAAAGTGGTACTATATTTTTTACCAGTTGGAAGGATTAACTGCAGTCGGTTTCTTTGAATACTCTTTAGCTGTTAGGTCATAAGTGAGCCTTTTCTCAATATAAACCCCTGAGGCCCTTAAATCACAACATTTGTTATATCCTACATACCCTAAGGAGAAATCATCTCCTTACCGCTGCTGCCTCCATCTGCCCGGCAGGCATGGTAAGCCAAGTCAAGGAGACTTTCTAGGTTTCCCTTAATTAATTCTCTAATCTGCTGCTGTTGGTGTTGAGAAAAATCAATCACACTGTAGCTATGGGGAAAAAAAATGGTTCAGTGTGTAATTTCAGTGAATTTAAAAGCTGAGCTAACTACTACAAGGACCTAAGATTATCTTTATTCAAGAGTAATAGATTTCTAGGAGTTCCTGTTGCGGTGCGGTGGTTAACAAATCCGACTAGGAGCCATGAGGTTGCAGGCTCGATCCCTGGCCTTGCTCAGTGGGTTAAGGATCCAGCGTTGCCATGAGCTGTGGTGTAGGTCACAGATGAGGCTTGGATCCTGTGTTGCTGTGACTCTGGCATAGGCCAGTGGCTACAGCTCCGATTCAACCCCTAGCCTGGGAACCTCCATATGCCACGGGAGCAGCCCTAGAAAAGACAAAAAAAAAAAAGAGTAATAGATTTCTTTAGAGTTCTATCTGTTATCTGCACAGCTCAGCTCTTTTGGGGGTATATTGTTGAAGGACTATGGAAACAATCATTTTTACTTAGATTTTACAAGTAATTATTTACATGCAAACATGATAAAAAATTTCCAAACTATTTTGCCCCCCCCTTTTTTTGTCTTTTTTTTTTAGGGCCACACCCTCGGCATATGGAGGTTCCCAGGCTAGGGGTCCAATTGGAGCTGTTGCTGCCGGCCTCCGTCAGAGCCACAGCAATGCCAGATCCGAGCCTCATCTGTGACCTACAGCATAGCTCATGGCAACACCAATCCTTAACCCGCTGAATGAGGCCAGGGATCGAACCCGCAACCTCATGGTTCCTAGTCGGATTCGATTCCATTGCGCCACGACAGGAACTCCTATTTTGTGCTTTTTATATAAGCCAGTGATAGGGTGGATCATCAATATATATGTAAAGACAGGCTTATAAATATAGGTTGATATATAAAATACATCAATATATACAAATGTGTATATAGATGGAGGAAGTGATAGATAAACAGCAGAAATATTGAACAGCCTATTCAAAGATTTGCAGAGAAGCTAAGGAAAATAAATGCACTTTCAACTTTAAAACATGCTAATTGACAAGTGAGAAAATTCTGAGATTTCCTTCCCATGAAATAAAGCATAGGTGAGAATGAGTGAGTGTTTTGGCCCCTGGCTAAGAATGCTCTAGTGCGGCTTTAGAGGAGAGACGATAATAGGGCTTGTTTTGTGTTTTTTTTTTTTTTTTTTTTCCCACTGTACAGCAAGGGGGTCAGGTTATCCTTACATGTATACATCACAATTATATTTTTCCCCCAGCCTTTCTTCTGTTGCAACATGAGTATCTAGACAAAGTTCTCAATGCTATTCAGCAGGATCTCCTTGTACATCTATTCTAAGTTGTGTCTGATAAGCCCAAGCTCCCGATCCCTCCCACTCCCTCCCCCTCCCATCAGGCAGCCACAAGTCTCTTCTCCAAGTCCATGATTTTCTTTTCTGAGGAGATGTTCATTTGTGCTGGATATTAAATTCCAGTTATAAGTGATATCATATGGTATTTGTCTTTGTCTTTCTGGCTCATTTCACTCAGTATGAGAGTCTCTAGTTCCATCCATGTTGCTGCAAATGGCATTATGTCATTCTTTTTTATGGCTGAGTAGTATTCCATTGTGTATATAGACCACATCTTCCGAATCCAATCATCTGTTGATGGACATTTGGGTTGTTTCCATGTCTTGGCTATTGTGAATAGTGCTGCAATGAACATGCAGGTGCATGTGTATCTTTTAAGTCGAGTTTTGTCCGGATAGATGCCCAAGAGTGGGATTGCGGGGTCATATGGAAGTTCTATGTATAGATTTCTAAGGTATCTCCAAACTGTTCTCCATAGTGGCTGTACCAGTTTACATTCCCAAGGGCTTGTTTTAAAGATAGAGTTATTAGGAGTGGAGAAAAGGACATTCCTCTATGGTTTGGGGGTTGAAGGAAGAGGTTTGGCCAAAGCAAATGGATTGAAAAGCCCACTGTGAAAACAGGACAAGAGAGTTACAAATACCTGTGTTAGAGATAAGACTGGAAAGGGGAAGTTGGGAAGTTCCCCTTGTGGCTCAGCATGTTAAAGACCGAACGTTGCCTCTGTAATGATGCCGGTTCAAAACCTGCCCTTGCTCAGTGGGTTAAAGATCCCACGTTGCCGAGAGTTGACCCTTGGCCCAAGAACTTCCGTAGGCTGCAGGTGCCACCTTGGAAAAAAAAAAAGAAAAAGGTCACATTTGGATGTTGGTCCTAACATAGGGCTAAGGCCCTTATGTCCACGGCTAGAAGTGAGAGGAAGCATTTGGAAGTCCTGTCTGAGGAGGCAGCGTAGATGTACCAGTCAGGCAGGAGTGTGTAGAATGCACAAAAATGTGGAAAGCCTTGGTTTTTTGTTTTTGTGTTTATTTTTTCTTTTTAGGGCCACACCTGTGGCTTATGGACATTCCCAGGCTAACAGTTGAATAGGAGCTGCAGCGGCCAGCCTATGGCACAGCCACCGCAGTGCTGGCCCCAAGCCGCCTCTGTGACCTACACCACAGCTAATGGCAACGCCAGATCCTTAACCCACTGAGCAAGGTCAGGGATCGAACCCGCAACGTCACAGATGTTAACTGGGTTCTTAATCTTCTGAGCCACAACGGGACCTGCCCCTTAAAGTTTTTTCATTCACAAAGTTACTGGAGTGTGACTGGCTTAACAAGTGTATCCTACGCTGACTGATCAAAGATAGTCAAGGTGAAACAGGTGACTTTGTGGTATTAAGACTAGGGAGTTAAACAAATTATTTGTAACCTGTATTCAGAAAACAACGTCAGTGTGTAAAATGGAAAATAAAAGATCAAAATTAATACAACATAGGAAGAGCATGTGACCAGAAATTGGAATTTATTTTCTTTCTAGGGAAGTTGAGAAAGTCTTGTTGGGCCCAGATCTCATTGACCATGTTCCAGCATGTGCCCTAGATGGCAGTGAATAAGGAAGACGGTTTTCCTGCTAGAATTTGGCAGTTTAAGGGAGGAAAAGCCATGTCCGTGAGCCATTGCAGTAGAGTGTGATGAGTTTCTTGATAGGGTGTTATAAAAATTTTGAGGAGGGGGAGTTCCCATTGAGGCTCAGGGGGTTAAGAGCCTGACTAGCATCCATGAGAATGCGGGTTTGATCCTAGTCTCAATCAGTGGGTGAAGGATCCGGTGCTGCCATGAACTGTGGTGTAGGTCGCAGACAGGGCCTGGATCTGGATCTGGCACTGCTGTGGCTGTGGTGCAGGCTGGCAGCTGCAGCTCCAGTTCAACCCCTGGCTTGGGAACTTCCATATGCCACAAGTGTGGCCCTGAAAAGCAAAAAAAAAAAAGAGAGAGAGAGAGAATATTGAGGAGGGAATATTACGATCAGGGGGCCAGGTGACCCTCGAGAATGGAAGGATGAAGAAGGGGATCGTTGATGAGGTTCAAGGTGGCGGAGGGGCAGAAGCTTCCTTCCCAGGAGGCTCGGACCATCTAGGAGATGCCCCACCCAAGAAGTCACCCTTATCCACCTTATCGCAATGGCCTGCCCCCTGGTTTCCTTCCCTCCCTTTTCCCTACAGTTGACCCTACATTCCACGAGCAATTTAAGATCCCAAAGGCTCTGTTTTCATCGTCTCGTTTCCCTCAGGGATGGAGGGAAAATGTTATTCTAGAGCTAAGATCCTCCCTGACGGGCCCACGTCTCAGCTCAGCTCCTTCTCCTCTCAGGGATCAATTATACGCACGACTGAAGCTGGTTCATCGACTGCCCTGATTTCTCTTCTTTCCTTCTATTCAATTAGCCTCACACCCGCAGCAGAGGAGGTAGAGATAATTAAACACGTCAATTTGTTACCCTCTTCCTAGCTAAAATTTTGGCTGATTCTGTCCCTGACCCTTAGGTCCATTGCTCTCGTTTCAGGGGAAAACTGTACATTCGCCTTCATCTTCCTGACCTTTACGCTGCGGGCTCCCTCTGGATTAGCCCTTCTCCATCTCTCTCCCGGCGCCCTCCACCCCTCTCTGTGTGTTATTGGGTGATTTCCTCCGGATGTGTGGCTTCAGTTACCAGCCAGCGACACATGACTTGGGAAGTGATGTCTAGCCAAGACGTAGTGCCCGAGACCCCATCTGCATTTCCAGCTGCCCACGAGACCCCCCAGCCTTATTCTAGGAAACATGATTGAGGCCGGAGGACAGTTCTACTCTTCAGCTCAAAGGAAATCACTTCAGTGAGTGGAAAAGGGATTCCTCAACTCTTTTTCGTGCCATAAGAAATGGTCACCAATGCCAGTGGAATTCTGAGACCCAAGGCCACATGCTAAAATCTTCTCAGTATCATCCACTCTTCATGACAGCGTGGTGTGGTGGCGGGCTTGCTATCCCCATTTTATACGTAAGTCGTTGGCATTTGAGAGGTCAGGTTATGATTTCCTCCAGGCCAAATACCTCCTATTTAGCAAATCCCGTCACATACAGGGGTCTAATCATCTTTCAAAATCCTTGCTTTTAAACACCCCATATACTGTTTTCGGATACAGATGATTTTTTTAAGCATGCTGCTGTGATCTGTGTTCATCTCATTAAAACTCCTAGGGATAAATATGTTGTTTATTCTCCTGTTTTGCCAACTAGAAACTAGAGGATAAGGAACAAGAGGAGAGGAGCTCAGATTACGTGAGTTCACACGGCAAAAGGCAGATCCAGAAATTAAATCAAATGTAGTCATGTACACTGGAGAGCATAAGGAAACAGACAGCCCAGGCTACAAGATAACCTAGGAAAAACCTGACTCTTGCTTTTTAAGGTATTTTACTTTTTATTAAGGTTTGAAGATGGCCTGCAATATTTATGTCAAAATATTATTTACTATCATTTTTCTAGACATGTAGAAGCAAGAACTAATTCTCAAAGTCACTAGTTAAGCTTGCCTTTCCCTTTTTATTTTTTGATTTTTAGGGCCACACGTATGGCACATGGAGGGTCCCAGGCTAGGAGTTTAATCAGAGCTGTAGCTGCTGGCCTACGCCACAGCCACAGCCATACCAGATCTGAGCCTCATCTGTGACCCACACCGCAGCTCACGGCAACACCAGATCCTTAACCCGCTGAGCAAGGCCAGGGATCGAACCTACATCCTCATGGATCCTAGGCAGGTTTGTTACAGCTAAGCCACAATGGGAGCTCCTAATATTATTTTTATTTTATTTTATTTATTTATTTTTTTTTATTTATTTATTTATTTTTTGTCTTTTTGCTATTTCTTTGGGCCGCTCCCGCGGCATATGGAGGTTCCCAGGCTAGGGGTCTAATCGGAGCTGTAGCCACTGGCCTATGCCAGAGCCACAGCAACGCAGGATCCGTGCCGCGTCTGCAACCTACACCACAGCTCACGGCAACGCCGGATCGTTAACCCACTGAGCAGGGGCAGGGATCAAACCCGCAACCTCATGGTTCCTAGTCGGATTCGTTAACCACTGCGCCACGACAGGAACTCCTAATATTATTTTTAAATGAACATCCTGAGAAACTATTCTTTTTATATATGATGAGGCCACAGCTCTTTTGCCATCTGTTATCTGTGATGACAAAATGAAATATTACTGCACAATTTCTTTCTTTTTCCCTAAAATGAGAGCTAATTGCTGAGATGGCTCCCAAGAATAAGCAGATAACAGGCTTCAAATGACAGGGCAAAAACCAACACATCGAATGCCCTACAAACTTAAACAAAGAAAGATGATTTTGTTCCGGAATAATCATAAGGCTATGAGAAGCCACAATATTACGCTGATGGCTTAAGTTCAGTCTAGAGAGCTAGGGTCTGACATATGGCTTCCCTGATCCTATGAACTCCCACACAGGGTCAGAGAGGAAAAAAGTCTTATCCGATGTTGTTGACAGATCCAAACCAAAAAAAAAGAAACGTCTCTAGAGAAGTGCTGCTAAATGACCATGTAAACAGGAAGAAGATAAAATGATAAATGTTAAAGCTGAATAAACTCTTTTAACGTGGGATTGATGGATGTTAAAACTCCATGTATGGAAGAGTTTCTAGTTATTTTCAAAGATCAACACAAAGTGTAAAAAGAAAATAAAATCAACAAAAAAGGGTATCATTTCTTACCATGTTCCCCCAGAAGTGGTAGACTATAGCAGCAAATGTTAGCTAGTAGAGTGTGTGTTTATATGCTTATGTTTCATAGGAAGATTGTTTGAATGAGACTTACTGTGGCTTCCAGTATAAGTTTTTATCAGTATTTGTATGACTTTTGTTCCCAAAGAAAATATTGTCCAAAGTTCCCTGAGAGTCTCTGGGCGACTTCAGCTCTTGGTGATCAGTCAGACTGCCACAGGCCGTGGGTCAACAGCTCGTGACAGCAGCCTCTGCTGTTGAAGGAGGGACCCCTGGCCCAGAGCTCGATGTCTAATGGGTTCTCACTGCACATTTCAGTGTGGCTTGGTAGTTAATTCTTTGGCTAACCAAGTTAATTTCACGTAACCAAATTATCCTTAGTCACGGATTCTTTTTGTGTGACTCTTCCTCATTTTATTTTTTTATTTTTTTGTCTCTTTAGGGCCACACCTGTGGTATATGGAAGTTCCCGGGCTAGGGGTTGAATCTGAGCTGCAGCTGCCGGCCTCCACCACAGCCACAGCAATGCTGGATCCCAGCCATGTCTGCAATCTGCACCAAAGCTCCCAGCAACGCTGGATCCTGAACCCACTGAGCCAGGAACCTGTGGAGCTCCTCACAGATTCTGTTAGGTCCATAACCCACTGAGCCTCACAGGAGCTCCCTCTTCCTCCTTTTAAAGTCATGTCTGCCATCTAGACTGTTGAACATGTGGTCTCATTGGTGGCCTGCAGTTCCATGTGAGCAATTTGAAAGTGTGGTTTAAGGAGAGGTGATCAAATCTTCCTTGAAAGCTGTTCCTGAATCTCTTCTTGGAAATATTGACTTTAGATACTGACTAACAAATCAGAAAGTCCCAATGTCCTGTCTGAAGTAGTTAGGGACCCAGGAGGGGAAAAAAATTGTGGAAAATATTATAGTATGAATTTAGGTAACAAGTGATTGAAATATATCTTTCTGAAAGCATTATCACATCAAATTAAAAGAGAACTGTAAAGCATTCAATTTCACAAAAGCTTAAGTTTTTCCTTTTAATAATTGTCTCTCATAATTTGTTATGACTTCATATCCCAAATGATATGCCCTTGAAACCCCTAATACTTACATTCAGAAAACAATTATCTATTTAGTGGTTATGCTCTTTAGAAAAAAATGGAAGCCCTCACATTAAAAAAAAAAAAAAATCCTATGATGCTCGTACATCTTAGGCTAGTGATTATCACTTAAATTTCTTCTTGATTCATTTGGGAATCTGATTAATGGGAAGAACCTGTGCTTAGGCAGATTCTCTGTGTGTTCCTACACTATTTGCTTTTAAGTCAATTCCATGAGGCTAGTCAGCAGTTTAAACCATTATCTCCCATTTTTTTAGTCATTCAGGTGTGGTTCTGCTTGCCAGTCATGGCTCTTCCCAGCCACGGAGAGCCGTGCTCAAAGAGGTCTCTCTTTACTGGCTCAGAAAAAAAGAAAGCTGACTCAATTCTGGAGGCATCTCTCTGCAGCCTGCATGGCAACATGGCAATAAAAGTTAATCCTAAACTGTGAAGTATGCAGTCAGTTTCTAGCCAAGAAAGATGAATTCACTGGAGGAGTTCAAACCAGCCTTGCCTTTAGCTACTAGTACAGTTAATAACAGGACTTGCATTTAGTTCATCAAAGCAAAATAATGGTTATTTGCTGAGTACCATCTATGTTATGAGTGCTTTGTCTGTATCATCTGGGATTTACAAGACGTTCTGTCAAGGCAGTTGGTATTACACATATTTCATAGATGGGGAGCTGGGCTCTGAAAAGTCTAAGTAACTTGCTCAAAATCACAGTAGCTTTTGTTTTACATTGGCTATACTCATAGCATATGGAAGTTCCTGGGCCAGGGACTGACTCTGAGCTGCACGGATGCAGCCAGATCCTTAACCCACTGTCCTGGGCTGGGGATTGAACCTGTGCTGCCTCAGTGACCTGAGCTGCTGCAGTCAGATCCTGAACCTACTGTGCCACAGCACGAAGTCCCACCGTTAGTACCTTGTTGAGATGGGATTCAGTCCCAGGACCCTGGTGCTGCAAAAGCCAACCTCCAACACACCCCTGATCACTTGGCAACACTTAAGAGGCCGCGACACGGTTGTATGAGGCAGGGTTTTCCATGCAGTATGGAGCCTGGTAAGTCTAAAGTCTACAGGGTAGGCTAGCAGTCTGGGAGCTCAAGGAAAAAGTGATGTTTCTGGCTTGACTCCAAAGGCCGTCTGGAGACAGAACTCCTTCTTTCATGTGGCACCTCAGTCTTTCCCTTTAAGACCCTCAGTTGGATGAAGCCTACTCAAATTATTACTGCTTTATTCAAAGGCAACTGGCTTAATGTCAATCTCACTTAAACGCCACATTCACAGTAACATCTAGACTGATGTTTGACCAAAACTGGTACCAAGGTCTAGCCGAGTTGACATGTAAAATTAACCGCCACGTTGATCATTGGACAAGAATACTGTAAAGTGTCAAGGATCTGATTGGGGATTGATGGTTTCAGGCTTTTCTGAGGTTCTGTGATTTTGTTATTCTAAACATGAGGCAACATGCGGGTGGTGTGGATGATTACAACCCAGCCAGGAGACACGTCCTCAAGGGGTTCACCATCAAATACGAGAATCACCACGAAGGTAGAAAAAGCCCATTCAAGGTGAAGTTCATGAGGTGGCTTTCTGGATTTTTATAAATAGATTGTGGACCCCTGCCAGTGGTTTTCAGGCTTGACCTCTTTCCTGAGTTGCAGTGGCTGATCCGTTCTCAGGATAAGGAAGCAGAGATCAGAAAGGTCAATACCATAAGTCAACAGGGCTGGGACTGAACCAAGATGTATTATCTGACTCCCAGTCCTTTTCCTGCTGTCTTGGCTTCTGCTTCCGCTCTATCAGTCCAGTGCAGTTGGGTTAACTGAATGATTCTGGGCGTGAAATCAAAATTAGCTTATTAGCATTCTAGTGGAGTTGCAGAGTTGCTTAAACATTCTTGACCAAATAGCGACCCTCTTGTTTTAGGCTGTGTGCTTTTACTGCATGCTCAGTTTCAGGAGGAAAGCTTGGGAAGCTTCAGTGAGGAAGGGACCTTGAGAAGAGGAGGTCACCTGTACCAACTCTGATGTGATGGATGTTGCAATCAGATGACCTTTATGTCCATGAGCTAACCTTGACCTGCCATGCTCCTGTCCAAGAGAGTTTTCTTGTTGCCTGGGTCCCCTTGATGAAACCCAAACCTAGGAGTAACAATACATGCATTTCAAGTATAAAGTCAGTTTTCAGCAAATATGATTAATTTGCTCCCCCCCCCCATCTTTGCCTGATCCAAAATTATTCTTCCAAGAAATCTCAGTAATGGCTAAAAAATAAGTGATCCTTTTTAATTCCTAGCCAAATTTATTGTGTCACCTGGTTTACAGTCCCTTCATCTTGCTAAAGATTCCAAATCATGACCTCAAGCACAGCCAAAGAACTTTATTAGTAAGACTTTCAAGAAACATTTTAAATTTACTTTTAAAATGAATAAGACATTAAAAACCAAGCCAGTCTTTCTGAAAACTAAAATCAGCCCCCAGCACCTTAGCATTTCCAATGTAAAGATAAGATTTTTCAAAACCAACTTACTTAAAAATCTGAACAGAAACTTCACACCTGCAGATCATCTTAGAAATGTGCAAAATGCAGACACATTTTTAACAAATATAGAAATAACATCCACACATTGAAAATAGAAACTGAGAAACATGAAATCTTACAAACTTGCAATAAACTTTAGAGATGAAAAAATTAAACGGCCCCCAAAAGAACAGATCAGTGACTTTTTATCATCCTAATGCTAAATCCTTAAGATGAGAAGACATTTACTCTCTTTTCTAACACCTTAATTTTTACACGAAGACATTTCAAAAATTGCTTGACAAAAAATATCAATTTTAAACATTAAAGATTTTTTCTGAGGAGGAAGGTTTTGCTCTTGCAACACTTGAATGATGAGATTAATTACATTAATTTCATGGCCTCACCCACCTAACATTAACCTACCTCTGACCTCTAACCTCTAACCTCACAACCATCACGGTGATTATAAGAGAAATGTTGGGTACTTGACCACAGCTAGCAAGAAATGATTAGAAAGCAATGCATGACGAAATAGTAAGTAGTGTGTGAATTTTTAGGTAAAGAGAGGACAGTGGGAATAGCCAGGGGCAAATCATGGTAAATTCAGACTGTTCAGGGAGGAAATAAATTGTCCATTGGACTCTGCTGGCAGAGACAGATATAGAAACAGCCTTCGTGTTTATTAGCCTTTCAGTAAATAACAAGTGAAAAAAATGCCTTTTCAGTTTTTCGAAGTTGTGTCTGTGTTCTATGATTTGATAAAGTTAACCTACAAATTGACACTATGGTCACTCAAATAAAATTTTAGGGAAAGCTGTGAGTGATTTTTAGTACTTCTGTCATTAGCCCTAAACTTTACAAAAAATAAAAAAATAAATAACAGCTAGTCAGCGGGCCCAGTCTGTTTTTATCACCCAAATACCTTTTAACTTGCTCCCACTTTTCATTTCCACTGTCCCTGCTGTAGTTCACCCTCAAGGCCAGCCCACGGCACAACTCCAGGGAGCAGTGTTGGCTTAAGTTCCAGTGGGTGCTTTGCTGGGACTCCCTTAAGTGGAGTCCCCAGACCAACACTGGGCCCCTGATTCTCACCCTTATCATTCCTTCCTGGGGCTCCCTTCTTATCTGGTCACCTCCTTTCTGATGCTTTTCTATCCAAATCTACTTTCTCAACGGACGCAATAATCATCATGTGAAAATTCAAATCCAACTGTTCTAATTCCTTATGTCACTCATTCCTTCTTGCATTCATCAAAAAAACTACCAGGGAGTTCCCTGGTGGCTCAGCAGGTTAAGGATCCAGCATTGTCACAGTTGTAGATCAGATTGTTGCTGTGGTGTGGATTCGATCTCTGGCCCCGGGAACTTTAGCATGCCATGGGTGCAACCAAGAAAACAAGACAAAACAGGAGTTCCCGTCGTGGCGCAGTGGTTCATGAATCCGACTAGGAACCATGAGGTTGCGGGTTCAGTCCCTGGCCTTGCTCAGTGGGTTGACAATCCGGCATTGCCATGTGCTGTGGTGTAGGTTGCAGACGCGGCTCAGATCCCGCGTTGCTGTGGCTCTGGCGTAGGCCGATGGCTACAGCTCTGATTTGACCCCTAGCCTGGGAACCTCCATATGCCGCAAGAGCGGCCCAAGAAATAGCAACAACAACAACAACAACAACAAAAAGACAAAAAAAAAAAGACAAAACAAAACCAAAAAACTACCAAATTCCCAAATACTCATAATTTTTGCAAGAACTACTATACCTCTCAAAATTTGAATGATGTGTCATAGCTTTTTTACTTTATTTCAACAAATATTTGAACATTAGATGTAAGAGCCACGGCCAGCCCAGGAGCACCCAGAGCCTTTTGATGAGACCACCCCGCCTCCCGGACAGCCAGCTGCCCCTCACCTTGTTGGTTACCTTCCAGCACTTTTGAAGAGTTTGCAGTTCTTTCCTGGGAACTGCCAGGCTGTCTTCTGACTCTTGCCTCTAGCCTGTGCTCTTCTTTTGCCTGAAATTTCTTGCCCGTCTTATCATTCTCACCACCCACTAGGATGGCCATGATGCCAAGTGGCAGGGGGCAGGGTTCTTGTTCTTTGCTCCCTGAGGTATGAAAAGCACCTAGACCAGGACGCAGCGTGCTTTGGGCACTCAATACATACCTGTTAAATGTGGGAATGAATGAACATACACACGAATGAAGGTCCAGCTCACTTCTGGGCAGCACGCAGAATCTCTTAAAACAAATGCTCCAGCAGCGAAAAAGGGTGACACTGGGGACCCTAGGGGACTCCAGAGACTTCCCAGGATGGAGTGAGCAGGGTCGTTGCCTGGAACTTTCTTCAGAAAGACTTGCCGAGAGATGACCCCTGAAAGAAGAAGGAGGGGACCAACATTAGGAAATGTGAAATGGAAAGTTGTGCCAATCCCGTAAGAATTTTTTTCTTCTTGTGTTCACTGGGTTTTAACTCATCTATGACTCAACTTCTCATGAATCCCACCGAACCCGTTTATCCTCTCTAAGCGGGACGTACACGTGCAAAATCAGACGGAAACACGAGGCAAGCATAAAACAGACCTATGAGAACAATGTCAGGAAAGGCTCAAACCCATGACAAATGAAGTCCATGGAAAATGCTAGAAAAAAATAGAATTTTTTTTTTTTTTGGTCGGAAGCTACAAGAACAAAGAAGGCAGGACCTTGGGAACATATGATGTAATGCTGACCAAAGGCAGAGCTGTGTGAATCCCAGCTGGCTTTGGTGCCTTCAATGCAGACGACGATTCTCTTACCTAGGTGAGAATTATACCTGAATGTGTTCAATAAATCTGTGTGGTCTCAGAAAAAAAGTGTTTTAATAAAATTTTTTAAATATATAGATTCTATAAGATTTTTTGGGGGGGCTACAAATATTGCATGTCTTTCAGAATTTCCAGAAACTATAGACTACTGTGAGTTTTGGCCAAAAACATACAATCACCTCTCTTCAGTGTACTGTCTGCGAGTATTTAGAAAAGAAGCTGGTAACTGTGAGTTCACAGAAAATTTGTCAAGCGATTTAAGGTTTTTAGTTAGGGTTACTAGGCACACGTTTCAAACGTGCCAGATGCAGCTGACTCTTAGGCTCATGTCACTGCGACTGCGATACTGAAATGTGGAAGGAACAGGAGAGGTGGGGACTAACCCAGAGCTAGAACATCGGGATGCCATCTGCTGTTTAATTATCTGAAGCCACCACAGAGATCAGAAGTTCCACATGCCCCTGTCCTGAGTTCCGTCTTTCTCAAGATGTTTCTTAGTAACAGGAAGGCATGAAAGGCGGCAAATCTATTTTAGGAAGACAAATATATTTGTGGAATACTTGATATACTGTACTGCACGTATTGTGATGCTTATTATTTATTTTAGAATATCTGGGACACTGCATGGAGGAGCATTTTGGGAATTACATGCAATTAACCATGCTAGGTGATGTGTGACAGCAAAGATTTCTGAAAATTTGAAATACGTCCATTTTTATAAAGCTCTTTGGGTATTAGAAAGGTTTTGGGAGTTCCCGTCGTGGCGCAGTGGTTAACGAATCTGACTAGGAACCATGAGGTTGCGGGTTCGGTCCCTGCCCTTGCTCAGTGGGTTAACGATCCGGCGTTGCCGTGAGCTGTGGTGTAGGTTGCAGACGCAGCTCGGATCCCGCGTTGCTGTGGCTCTGGCGTAGGCCGGCGGTGGCTACAGCTCCGATTCAACCCCTAGCCTGGGAACCTCCATATGCCGCGGGAGCGGCCCAAGAAATAGCAACAACAACAACAACAACAAAGACAAAAAGACAAAAAAAAAAGAAAAAGAAAGGTTTTGGTTTTTTTTTTCCTCTTATCTTGATATGTTCTCTATAGTTGAGACCCGTTTTGTGGCTGTTAGAACCGTGGAAACCTTTGCGCACCTGTCTCCAGGGGGGGCTCTGTGAGATGCCGTGTCACATTAATTTGCCCCATCCTGCTCTCTGGGTCTTTATTGTGGGTCACAGCCTAGCTTTGGTAGGAATTTCATGAGGAGGAAGCTGATGCCTACAGAACCAATATGCAACTGTAGGACATGGTGGAAATGATTTTCGTTCAGGGTTTACTTCTTATTAGTGAAATGCTTGCTATAAGGACTCAGTAAGGAGGTACATGGGGTGTGCAGTTTAGGAGGAATGAGCCATCAAATAGAAGGAAAAAGTAATTGACTCTACTTCTCCGAAAGGCAAGAATGTGATTTTGAGGTAAAGTTTCTGCAGAATGAAAAGCATATGCACCAGAATTGAAACCCAATTCTGGAATCACCTCCTTAGTGACTGCTGAAAGTCAGCCTCCATCCCTCGGCCCCAGCTTTCCCATCAGGTACATAACATTGCGATAAACATACCCACATAACATAACCTGTTACTTTGGTACATTTATATATGGCTGTACAAACGCTACAGCTCTGTTTTTATAGGTCTGTGTAGGTTACGTAGTGCCGCCATGTGTCTTGCTGATCTGAGACAATAACCCTGTGAGGGATTATTCTAGATCCCTGTTTTACAGAGGAAGACACAGATACACACACACACTCAGGGCGTGTGAGGGTCTTGCCGTGGACAGTGACCAAGCTGCCCTCACATGTTGGCATCAGGACCCAGGCCCAGGAGCCCCAGGCACCCAGGCCACCCTTCCCAGTCCCTGCTCGACCACCAGCCAACCAGCTTCTTCACAAAACAGTGGACTTCCCAAACCAGCAACTCCTTCCTTCTGAGTAGAAGGGGTTGAGGAGCCTGCCGCTCCTATGGCCAAGTCATTTCATCACTTTGTGGCATAAATTCAGTTTATTTCAATGGTGTGCCTTATTCACACTGGTGCTAAATGTGAGGAATTCTGGAATATCGTAGTATTACAGAAGATATGACATATCGGTACTGACTCACGTGGCTTCATTTTTTCTACTGGAACCCGATTTAACGGCTGTTTTCTAAGAACATTTTAAGAAGAATCCCGGGGAGCTGGTTGGTGTTCCTTGCCTTGCCCTTCTGAGCTCTGACCCCCATCTTAATCTCCATCTCAAAAAAGGGGGTTACTTCTCTAGGCGATGGATCCCTCAAAATTTTTTCCGTGTTAAGAATCTTCTACGATGATTTCAGAAAACAGGAGTGCAGGCTGTATTATCTAAAGCAGCAACTCTGTCCCTGGGAAGTTCAAATGGAGGCTACCCTCTACAGAAACAACTTTTAAATAAGTATAGGGACCGAACTATTTATTCTTTCCCTTCTTGGTGTATAGTAGTTTTATTTTAGCGTGGAGGATGAGGAAGACTTTTCGAGGAGGTCAGAAGTTGCGTCCCATACCCTAGCTTGATTCTCCCCACCTGGAGGGCATTTTCAACCCAATGTGAACGATTTTCAGCAAACGCATTCTTAAAGATCTTTTCACGTCTCTGGTTTTGATGTCGGCAAGTGGCCACATATGTTAATGACGTCCATTTACGACAGAAGCTGCTGCTGAAATACAACTACTGGTCTCCTGCCATGTCCATTTCTACCTCTGCTGTGGGTACAGCCCGTTGATGTTCCTTCTAGATTTTTCTGTGTTCTTCTCCCCTTACCCTTTCTTCTTCTACCCCAAGGAGCTAATTCATACTGACTTTGCATTTCTTGCTCAGCTTGGCTTGGCCCCCACCCCCCGCCCCGGGGAGGCACCCCAGGCTCCAGATTATGGCTAATGCTGCAGAAATGTCTTCTTCTAGCTGCCTCAGTTCCAAACTTCCAAATTTTATATTTTATCACGGCGTTCTTTGCCTCTGGTCTCAGGCAAATGCCACTTAAATAAAGTTGCTAGGAAAATTTTTAAAGTCGTATCTTTTATTTCATTTCTCTGCATATTCTAAAATTTCCTGCTTCTGAGAATAAAACTGTCAGGGACAATTCGCCCCAATCAGAAAACACAGTTTTTCCTCTATTTTGGAGGAAGAGGAATCTCCCAATAGTTTGGTCTCTGCCTGAAACTCTGAGGTCAGTTCAGGAGGAGTTTTGAGTAAATCACATTCGGCTGCATTTTGTGGACATATTCCATTGTTATCAAAACACTTGGGGGAAATGGCTTTTTTTTTTTAAACAGAAAATTAAACTAGATTCATTGCAAGTTTGCATACAATGTTCTTCAAACATGGAAATTATTTTATTGCCCTTTCTTATATTTTATGGCCGATTCCTCTGACCCCACATCCATCTGCAGCTGGTATTTTTCCATCCAATAGGAAAGGAATAAACGCTTCTCAGGAAGCTGGTGAGCAAGGCGATCTTCAGTGTGGCTGAAACACACCTGAACTTCAGTCTTTGTTCAGGCAGGAAATCACCCAATTTCCCTGCATTTTGTATTTTCTGTCTTTTAAAGTATATATTTAAAGTGCGCTTTTATAAACGGGTATCATACGATCTCACTTTCACAGATGACAAAGGCTTGGGGGAAGTTAATGTTTTGCTATTATTAACTTATCAAGCCTCCACAGTCCCCAGGCATTCTTTTAGGCAATAAACCATATTCCTTTTGTTGTTGGCTCGCCCTTTATTTTTATGGCCCATTAACCAGTACTGAATTACAATCAAATTTGTATAAATGATCTAAGCCCATATAAATAGTTCTGCAAACCAGTTAGTCATGTGAATACCCAGCACGTGGCAATGCCACAATCAGGTTATGAATCAAATACAAGCATAGATTTTAAATCATTGATGGTTAAAAATATTCCCTTTTTTTTTTTTTAAGAGCCGCACCTGCGGCATATAGAAGTTCCAGGCTAGGGGTCCAGTTTGAGCTGCAGCTGTAGGCCTACGCCACAGCCACAGCAACACCAGATCTGAGCTGCATCGGTGAGCTATGCTGCAGCTCGCAGGAATGCCAGATCCTTAACCTGCTGAGCGAGGCCAGGGATGGAACCCACATCGTCATGGATACTAGCCAGGTTCTTAATCCATTGAGTCACAACGGGAACTCCTACAAATATACCTTTTTATAAACCTGATAGCCAAACTGGGAAAGAAAATGTTATTTTAAAAAAGAGGAAGGAGAGAGAAATTTGGCACAAACTTTAGCAAACATTTCATTTGTCTACAAAGTAGGTTTTATAGCTGAATGAAACCCGTGCTCCCAGGTGGCAGAATTGCAGCTGATAACTTCCTGCCTCCTTTTCCTTCTGGTCACTTCCTATTGGCATGTGGAGTTAAGGCTTCTGGAGTAATTTTTCCATTTCTCAATACAAATGCCATCGAAGCTTCCACTTTGTGAATCCTTTTACCATCCTGGAAAAAATAGAGATGAAACAGAATTTTGAAACGGGAAAATTTTTGTGGTTCTAATGAGAGGTTTGGAGTTCTCTGAACCACTAATTACAATGATTTGATTCTAATTTCTCTTCCTCAAATAATAAGCAGCTCTTATTTGGGGTAGAAGAATCTAATTTATTTCCTCCTAAATAAAGGAGGTGACCCTCTTGGCTCCTAGGAGACTTGCCGCCAGAGATCCCCTCTGGCCTGGCCCAGCCACAGCCAAGGTGGGAAATGTCACTTGAGATGCATCTACTCACGTGGCAAGGTCATCACTAAGCAGAGGGTTTTCTCAAGGACACTGCTGTAATACTGCGATGCATTCTGCTTCCAAATAATACCCCAAGAGTGCATGAAATATGTCATTTCACTGTGGGATTCTGCAAGACATTTTGCCAAGCAGACACCTATTTGGACTGAGATGCTACACCTTGAAAAGAGAGAGGTTGTGAGGTAGGGAGACAGGATGTTTGAGGCAGATAAACTTGGTTCCGATCTTGATTTCGCCATTTAAGGTACAGGCTCAATGAAGGTTTCTGGAAAACTCTGGAGATGAAAATACCTACCACGGGTCTTAGCAGGGTGGGAGTTAAGTGAGATAATATGTGGAATTATCTCAGTTTGATGATTGGATAGCACAGAAGCTCACAGATGAAATAGAAATAATCTCTTTGCCCAGAGAGGAACAAAAGATTCAACGAGTCTAACTGAAGATGCAAATAGCTGAGGCTCGACTCAGGCACATGATTGTATAGTCAGATCCTCACTATACGCAGACTCTCCATGAACATGGGAGACCCAAATTCAGACTGATTCAGATGTTTCCTAGTGATGGTGTCAATACCATGGACAGCATCAGGGTTTTTTTTTTAATGAATAATAATTAAATAATAATAATAATAATAATAAAAACCTTCCTCAATTTACATATGGTTGCTTTCCTGGAAAAGACTGTTTATATTAAAATTGGACAAAAAGTGTTTGCATTCATAATTAAACCATTTATATTTAGGAACAAACAATTATCTCACACCAGTTTCTCCTCTTCACATGGACATCCTGTGGGACATGGGAAGGCATGAGCGAGTTGGGACCAGCTCTTCACTCATCCAGGTACAGAGCCAGCCACACACCTTTGCAGGAGGGAGACTTCCAGCTTCCTGCTGGCTAACATGTAGTTGAGGAGCTAATCTCCTGGCAACCAGAAAACCAGGTCCACTGGTTTTAAACATCTGCCCCTGGACCTGCTCTTCTTCTCTCTAGAAGAGGACATTCCAGAGTCTGTTGAGTAGCAGATCAATGAGGCCGTCAGAAAGACGCCAGCAGGTGGTCCCAGGCATTGGAGTGAGGGATGCAGAACATCATCAAAGGAAGCTCTCTGAGCGCTCAAGGACTGGCCCAGGACCAGAGGCTCTTCCAGAAGGAGGAGCTATAACTGGGCATAGACGACTGAGCATGGTGGGCCCATGACGGAGGGACCAAGTGGGCTGAGTCTTAGAAACCACCGCTGAGCTGCATCTGCCCCAAAAGGCAGGTGGCCCCAACAGGCCAAGTGTAGACTGATGCTATGGGAGTCACCTCCCGAGAAGACTACAAGCCATGCTTCCCCCTCTTCTGAGAAGAACAGACAGAGGTCTCCTGGAACAGTGTATACCAACCCTCTGTCCTGGCCACACTCTTCGCCACTGGCACCACGAATTATCTCAGCACCAACCGCAAGAATCGTTCTCCAGCCACACAACTTGGAAACAGAGAAGGGTAACTTTCCAAGTTCACTCGCCTCCCAGTGAGTCAGTCTGTCTACCTTGAAGACCCAGAAAAACAGCAAGAGCATTCTTGCCCTTATTGCCTCAAGGTCCTTGATTTTGTCGCTTTCAGTATTATTCTATGAAGCCATTCTCTTAAGGGCTGAATAGGTAAACTGATAGGTTACACCTGCTACTGTAATGTTTTATACATAATGTAATTACAGTATTTTTTGTTGTTAAACAGAACACCGGACCACCGGAGCTTGGTGTTTGCTATTTACCACGCCTCCCTAACATCAGCCTACTGAGTTTTACATGAGAAGTTTTGTTAAGTGAAGTATTTAAAACTCAGGTTTATTTCTATATAACTACAGCTCAATATCCTCTTATTATAAGAGTAACATTATTTACCATTATAAAACGTGGTTAATAGAAAAGCCAAAAACTTATCGGGATTATGTGTTCTGTTTTGTTCAAAGGCCAGAACGTCAGTTGGGTTCATCAATAACGTACTTCCGAATCTACCTTCTCTCACCAGAAATACAATTAGTGGAAATGCAGCTTTGAAGGACTCTGCCTTCTTCCTCACACTTTGTCATGTGGTGGCCTGTTTTGCATTTCTGTGTGACCCGGGAGGACATGTGTCAGGCACGTGTCATCTGCTCCTTTCCAGACCACGGATTTCCTCCAGTTTGTGGCCTCATGGCTGTGGGGAACTTAGCTGCCTTGTTCATTCCTGTATCCACAGCATCTAGAATAGTTCTAGCACCTCTAAAATCGCTGTTAAAGCAGCAAGGGCAGGAACAAGTGGGTAACACATCACCCATCCTTATGTTTTGTATAAATGCATCAATGTTTTTCAGAAGTCTTGACCCACCGGATTCAGGATGGTGAAGTAAAGTCTCATGGAAACAGTCTACCTATTGAACAAGCATGTATAAACACACACACTATACGAGCCTATGATTTGTAAATCCTCATTAAATACTCAGTTTTAATCAACAACTCGACCATCTGTGTCTCCTTTGTTCCAAGAAGGCGGATGATCACTGCAGAGAACACAGTGAAAAATGGAACCGATCTGCAGTAAATCTCTCTGAAAACAAAACAAGCAGTTTGAGGCAGGTCTAGAATTATGAAGTCAGTAGAACTTTATAACATCAGAAATAACTGAAATCTTGGGGTGTTCAGTCTAGAGACTGGTGAATGTACAAGACGTCAAATCTTGGAGACACTACTGTTTTGTGGTCCTGTTATTAGCTATTTGGCAGGTTTCCATCATGGGTAAAGTTTGGACTCTGATGATAAGTCAAAGGTGGCTGAGAAGTAGAATCCTTGATGGTTAAATATTTACAGGGAAGTAAGAGGTGGTGAGACCCTTGTGACTGGCAAGTTCACATGTGGTCCGGGGGGACACTCGGAGATTTTTGGAGGAAGCTCACACCAGGTGGCATTCACTTGGCCTTCGGTGTCCTTCCAAAACCTGGGAACTTTTGTAAGACAAAAATCCCAAGTATTATTAAGCTATGAAACTAATGGTACTGGGTCTAAGAGACACGTTTCAGAGAAAGCAAGAGGCTCTAAGGTTGCTCAGAGCCGAATAGTCAGGGGAATATGTGCAGAGGATTTGGGAGGACACTTAGGATTGGGAGGATGTTCCGAGGAAATAGGCGGAAGAGGGAATAATCATCAAACACACCCAGAGGTCATTTTGGCCAAAATGAATTTTCACGCAAACTTGTATTAAAAATTGGGTTCGGTGAGGTACAGAGGGATACAATCCATGGGAAGAGCTGGAATTTTACTGAGAGATCCCATACAAGAGTTAAATACTTTTCTGTCTTCACCAGGAGACTTGAACTGCCAGGCGGACTGTCAGGAAGGTTGGCAGGAGATATGCCCAGGTCCAAGGTTGCCCAAAAGCAGGAGTCCCCACACAAGTAGAGAGCTAGGAAACCTACCTAAATTCCAGGAATTAGGCAGCTATGCAAGCAGTTGGCATCCAGGGGAAGGGCTTTGGCCGTCAAAAGAGACTAGAAAGGGTAAAGGAACCGAAATCCAAAGAAATGACGCATCCGCAGCCAATGACCAGGCTGTAAACCCAGATCTGGTGCCCTGTACAAAGAAGCCCAAGCATTGAGTTTGCAAGCCCAGTGAACAGAATTAAAACGTGAGATCGCAGAGGGGCCAGCAAAGAGGCTGACTTTTTTTTCTCAGCCTCTGAAACACTATCTTGAGGTTCCTTAAACTTTTATCCGTACTGGGAAGTTTGACTTCTGAGCCTGGGATAAACCTGAACTTGAGATGGAAGCCAAAGGGTCTTAGCCACAAGGATTGGAAAATATGGGGAGAAAGAAGCCCCCGAGAACAGCAGATCTATTTAAACCTGATGCTCACTCTGACCAATCACTCATGCCTTCCTGGAACCTGATCCTGAGAGGGTTTGAGAAGATGTGTTACTACGCAGAGTGAAAAATAAAAGATGCCACAACTGAGTATGGTGCCTTCCGCGGACACAGGACAGAGGTCAACGCAGGCATCACGTGGTCATTGTACTGACACGAGAACGTGTCCCACGAGGGCCAAGGCTTTGGAAGGAATTAGAGTCAGAGTGCGGCAGACTTTGATTCCCAGATTGAAGTACCCTGATTTTATAGGCGAGCCGGGGGACACTGCTGAAAGGTCACGGCCAACCCCGCGGTGCCCTTCTGGTGTTAAGTTAGCCGAACAGGTCTACAGGGGAGCTAAACTGATGAGGAGAGCCGAGATTTCGGCAACATCTGTGTTTGTGGCTCTCAGTTTCCACTCCAGCATGAGAGATGGAATCCCAAGCCTTCGTGTTACATTTTCTGTGCTGTGAATTGTAAAAGCGATTGCCAATAAGAATTATTTCATGTGCACATAATCCCATGTGCAGCCTGCTGCAAATTTATTCATGATCTTCTCCAGCTAATACGAGGAAACTCAGCCGCAGTGCCAAAATGACAGGATGATTTATACAGAAAACGGAAATCCACATGAAAATTGTTCGACTTGATCTCCAGCTCTGGAATTTGAAGGGGAACGCAAGGGATATTTCTGTCGTTGTTGTTTTTTAGGGCCGCACCCGCAGCATATGGAAGTTCCCAGGCTAGGAGTCAAATCAGAACCACAGGTGCCAGCCTACGCCACAATCACAGCGACTCGGGATCCAAGCCATGTCTGCGACCTACACCACAGCTCACAGCAACGCCAGATCCCTTACCCACTGAGTGAGGCCAGGGATCGAACCTGCATCCTCATGGATACTAGTCAGATTCATTTCCACTGCACCACAATGGGAACTCCTATTTTTTTGTTTGTTTGTTTATTTTTTAAATAACCCTTCCTTGGTTCCCAAATAATTTACAGGATTATTTCACTATGCTCTTATTCTTACCATGTTTTATCTAAAAAATAAAAAATAAATAACCCTTTCTCAGAGAACATGTGCAGGTAAAGATAAGCTTTGTTGCCCACCTAAGGTAGACTTTAATGTGTCGCTTGTGACTACATGGGGTAAAGATACTGAAGAAATGACCCCAAAACAGACGTGTAAACTAAGTAAAACTATAGAATTTTAATCTGAACATTTAAAATGTTTGTACACACACACACACACACACACACACACACACACACACATCTCCGACTCCCAACACATTTTATAGATGAGACAAGTGAGAGCCAGGGACAGAAGAGACCCACCTGAGGTTCTCTTACAGAGGCAGAGGCATGACTTGATTCGCTCTGCCACGTGCAGAACCTTTGTGAGTCCCTCCCCACCATGATGTATTTTGAGTTTTCTACTTTTTTTTTCGGGTACCTTCACGATCCTCCAGTCCTCAGATGCAAAATCTCAGTTTTCCTTATCCGCACTCACTCCCACGCCCCCCACCCCGAGGCCTTTGCTGCCTCACTCTCATGTGCGATACCTGCCTGTCCTGCTGCCCTGCCTGCCTGCCTTCTTCATGAATGCTTTAATTTCTCAAAGGGACGTCCCTGAGAGCACTGGCATTCGCTTGGAGGCTTTTTAAAGTATTTTTTAAATTTTAGTTTCTTTCCTTTTTGCTGAAGTCCACACGGCACCATCAGATTTAGGTGTAGTGGGCATGTTTCATGTCATCTTTCCCAGCACCAAAGCCGTCGATGGCGTCCTGTCTCCTCCTGACTCAGGCGCCGTGTCCCTAGGGTCTCACATTCAGTAATGACACCCCACGTTCCGGCCCCAGCGCCCAACCCACTCTTTTTCCAAGAAAATCCCTCCTTTGATGCCTCTGCTGCAAAGTGAGAATTTTAATGTTTTATGCATATATATATGCAGTTATGAAATGTGGGTCACTTTACAAATGTGTACATGTTTATTCAATTTCTTTTACTCCGCTGAACTTCCGGGCAGCTTTGCACACAGAGCGCCTGTCCAGCCGGCCTGCCCTGGGCTCGGCTGGCTGACTGTTTCATCAGGTGCTCGGGTGTTTGGTGAGCAGAGGAGACGCTCCTCCCAGTTTATACACCCGGTCATTTCTGGACACGAGGGTTTCCGTTCCGGCTGCATCAGCCTTGTCGCTGCCCCTGAGGACGTGCCATGCTGTCCCTGCTTACTCACCCTTCGCCACCGTCGCTGGCTGCTCCTCCCCCCAGTGCCATCCAGACTGGATTCTTTCTGCTCTTTCAACTCCTGCCTTCTACTCAATGCATATTCTACTCAAATGCTATTTTTTCCTCATGCAGCTTTTCTTGAGTATTACAGCCGGGAGAGACTTTGCCCACTTCAGACATCCTGTTACTTAAGAATTGCACTACCAGGAGTTCCTATTGTGGCTCAGTGGTTAACAAATCCGACTAGGAACCATGAGGTTGCAGGTTCGATCCCTGGCCTTGCTCAGTGGGTTAAGGATCTGGCATTGGCGTGAGCTGTGGTGTAGGTTGCAGACGCGGCTCAGATCCCGCATTGCTGTGGCTGTGGGGTAGGCCGGGCGGCTACCGCTCCGATTAGACTCCTAGCCTGGGAATCTCCATATGCCGCGGAGCAGCCCTAGAAAAGGCAAAAAGACAAAAAAAAAAAAAGAATTGCACTACCATATGATCCAGCAATCCCACTCCTGGGCATATAAATGGACAAAACTATAATTCGAAAAGTACGTCCACGCTTATGTTCACTGCAGCACTATTCATGATAGCTAAGATGTGGAAACAACCTAAATGTCCATCAACAGAGGAATGGCTTCAGAAGATGTGGTATATATGCACAAGGGAACACTACTCAGCTATAAAAAAATGAAATAATGCCATTTGCAGCAACTTGGATGCAACTAGGTATTTTCATATTAAGTTAGAAAAAGAGAGGCAAATACATATGATATCACACATATGGAATCTAAAATATGGCACAAATGAACCTATCTACAGAACAGAGCCAGACTCACAGACAGGGAGCGCAGACTTGTGGGGGGAGGGGGAGGGAGTGGGGTGGACTGGGAGGGAGTGGGATGGACTGGGAGTTTGGGGTTTTGTTGGGGGAAGGTGACTCTGGCTCAGATCGTCAGTGTCAGAGAGTAAGACACGGGGAGATCTCGACAAGACTCTATTTCTGCAGAAGGGCGCAAGTGCTCAAAAAACACGCATGAAGAAGGAAGGACCCCCCTGCCCCATTTGTCCCTAACGCAGGTGGTATATCTGTCCCCTTTCCATTGGTCAGGTCGGGGTGCACATTCCTCTCGGTTGGCTAATTCGAAACAAGTTGTTACTGGGAGAAGGGGGGGCGTGGAGGAGGGTGTCTCAGATAAAGCAGGAACAAAACGGAGTAACCGAGCTTTCCTTTGATAGACATATGCTAATTCTCACAGTTAGTAGATGCAAATTATTACATTTAGAATGCAAAAGCAATGAGGTCCTACTGCATAGCACAGGAACTATACCCAATCACTTGTGACAGAGCATGATAGGAGAATAGTATGAGAAAAAGAATATGTGTATGTTATATATATATATACATATGTGTGTGTGTATGTACAACTGGGTCACTTTGCTTCACAGCAGAAATTGACGGGACATTGTAAATCAACTCTACTTTAGTTAAAAATGTAAAAACAGAATTACAGTACAAGACATTTCATGAAAAGACCCCTGAAAGCCTTCTATTGAAATGATTTGTTTTTGTATGTTTTATTTCCTTGTGGATGATGAGGCTTGTCTTAACTAATACATGTGTTTCCTAGACTACGTAGTGGCAAATGAAAGAGCAAATATGAAATATGCTCGTTCAGGATGGGGCACAGGCCATTATTACTTAATATTAATAATGGCAGAAACAGAGCTGATCATGCAAAGGAAGGGATTATTAGCAAACCAAAACTTGGAAGAATTTCTGAACGGTAAAAAGACAACTCACATGTAAGAATTGACTGGGGGGCCTTTCAGAACCCCATAGACAGAGAAAAAAAATAGGAGCACGTATTAAACACTGAACTTCTCACTAGCAAAACCTAATGTTTGACAGCAATGGAGCAACAATGATACGGGGAAACCACATTCGCATTCAGTCACAAGGGCAACATCGGATACTTTCCAACACAAAAAGAAAGTTTTTTGGTTATACACTTTTTTTTTTTTTTAATATTTTTGTCATGCCAGAGGCATTTGGAAGTTTCCTGGCCAGGCACTGAACACGCATCACAGCAGTGACCCGAGCCGCAACAGTGACAATGCCAGATCCTTAACCCAGTGAGGCACACAAAAGCTGTGGTCATACACCTTTCTTAAAAAGTTTAGGAGTTCCTGCTGTGGTGCAACAGGATCAGCAGTGTCTCTGGTACACGGGGACGCAGGTTCCATCCCCAGCCCCAACCTGCACAGTGGGTGAAGGATCCAGCATTGCAGCTGTGGCATAGGTGGAACTCTATATGCCATGGGGTGGCCAAAAAAGAAAAAAAAAAAAAGTACAAACAATTTTTTAAAAGCCAGGAAAAAAAAAAAAACTATACTAAAAAGAAATCTGAAAAAGAAGAGGATACCAGTTTTAAGGTAGAACTAACTTATTCCTGGGAAAAAAAAGATTAATCTCAGAACAACGCTTTTACTGTTGGCATAGAAATAATCATTTCAGATTAGAACATGAAGACTGAGCACTACGCAAAAATGTCCTGAAGAAGAAAAGAGTGTCATGAAAAATGAGTGATTATCTTTCTTGTCAAGAAAAAAGAAAAGCAATTACAAAGTGAGGTTTAAAAAAAAAGATGAAAATAAATCACAGTCCCCAGATGAAATTTTGACATAGTTTTTTTTAGCAATTGATGGAGTTTAAAGAACAGTGCCTTTTGAAATAACAAAGTCAAACAAACACTCTTCAGGTAATTCATAGGAAGAGAGAAGGCTGATGAATATTCTCAGTTGACACATAATCACTGTGGAGTTGTGATAGCCATGAACGTAATTACCTTACTGTGATTTTCTTTTCTAGAGGGTGATTTGTCACTTTTTGTGTAATGACCCACTTTCTAAAGTTTTTGAAAAATTCTAAACTTTATCGAGATCTTTAAGAATTTATTTATTTATTATAATGATTTTTATTTTTTCCACCATGGCTGGTTTACAGTATTCTGTCAGTTTTCTACAGTACAGCAAAGTGACCCAGTCACACACACACACACACACACACACACACACATTCTTTTTATCACATTATCCTCTACCATGCTCCATCACAAGTGACTGGATATAGGTTCCAGTGCTATACGGCAGGATCTCATTGTTTTTCTAAGAATACACACACACACACACACACACACATATAGTTGGGAAGAAACTTTTATTCTAAGTTTAGCATGTTTTCCAGTTTTGTTTCTTCTTTCCAATAAAAATTTTTAAATGAAATAGAACACTTTAAAATATTAACGATGATTTTCTCATGATCATTCTTTTTTTCTACTTTTCCAAATTTTATAGGCCCAGTATGTATCATTTTTAAAACCAAAACTTAACGTATCATTTTAAGCAAATTAATGCATTGAAAGTACCCAAAAAAGCATCTTTAATGCTTTTATTAGAGATACTGTCACCCAGTTCCAGAAAGAGCTCAGAACTAATGAGAGATGAAATGGTTTTTAAGCCTATTGGGCTTTCACTTTTTAAAAAAATCAAGAATCAAATAGTCCTATTTACTTTGTTGGGTTTTAAACTTTTTCTTAATTAAAAAAAAATTCTTTTTTTGGCTGCATGGCCCATAGCATGAGGGAGTTCAGGGGCCAGGGATCGAAGATGCTGTGTGGATTTGGCCCCTGTTGTAACTCAGTGGAGGAGGGTGGGATCCAGGTGCGTCGCCTGGCGGGGGCAGGAGGCTGATGGCCTTGGCTGGGCAGGATGGGAGCAGCCAGGGAGTGGGAAATGTTCCCTCGCAAGACAAGTTAGATCCAAATTTGAGGGTCGAGCTCGAGATCCATGTTAGGGGCTGAAACGAGTCAGGAGTCAGTGTAGACTTTGGAGCCAGACAGGCACGCGATGAGGTCTGCCCCTGCAATTACCAGCAACGGAGGGCTTCCAGCTTGCTATTTATCTGCCTTCAAAATGGCGAGACGTCTTACCTTGATTCTTATTTCATATTTGCTATGAAGTATATTTACGCCGGGGTCCCCCGACTACAATTTTTATTTAGTTGGTCCAATGAGCAGTTGGGATTGAGAACCACTGAGAAAATTTCATGAGTGGCCACAGCTAAGTGGAGCTGAGATTTTTGCCACTGACTGGACTCCTGGGGTTAATATCCATGACATTAGTAGATTCCTGTGTATAGATTTATTATAGTTTCACCCTAAAATACTTACATTTGTAAGTTAATTGGTAAACTTGTTCATGAGCTTATTGACTTATTCCATTCACCTTTCCAGCACAGGTGTAAGACAAGGTGGCTTCTAACATGTAACCATGACACCACTTCCCTCCCCTTCTCTAGCAGGACAAAATCCAGGCCTCCAGTCTAGGCTAGACTGGCTGGTGAGCGGCTGGTTTGCCTGTTAAACACCCTGCGTCTGTGATGTGGTCACGGTGTGTTCGTTTACTCATCATTCCATATGGCCCGTTGACAGCCTATAGCAACTTCACCCATCACTGCAGTTGGGAGGTTGACAGATGACAGATGTCAGCTGGAGATGGCTCTCTCACACCCGGCCAGCCAATCACCAGGCACCCCCAGAGGTGGGGACAAGATCCCAGCCAACAGATGGCTTGGCCTGCCTTGATTAGGCAGTAATTAAACATTTTGGCTAGAAATCTCCATTTTTAGGTTTCCCTTAAGAAGTTGTCACCCAGCCCCATATGCACTGATTTTTCTCCGTCCCCAAACATTTTTTCACACTGTCATTCAGGCACTTGACAGAAGTTTCCACAAAGTACATTTTCAGAGATTTCTGATCCAACCCAGTCCAGAAAATCAAAAAGATGAAACCAGCAATGTCGCACACATCAAAAAGAGACAACTGAATTCCAGGTGACAGTTTATAAAAGGCAGAGTTGGTTTTAGGAGAAGGCTCGTTGCTTCCTTTTCAAAAAGGATATTCTCAAGGGCACCCGCTTTTCTTACTGCTTTTTCCTCGTGATCTTGCTGATGGTTTTGTTCCAAGATGATTGTTCTTTTTCCCAACAGGGATCCACCATCTGACTATTGGTGTAAAAATCCTACATATTTTGGCCAAACGTGTGCCGCTTGAGGTGGTGTCCTGCAAGCTCACGGTGGAGCACAGGCCCGTGATGGGAAAGCACAACTTCCTTCCTAGGGAAAGGGGCTGCTTTACCCAGCAGCCTCTCCATCCAGACCCGCTTCTGGGAGTTCTCCGCTTTTTTCCTTTTCATGCAGTTCCTCTTGTATGAGAGATTCCTCTGTCTCACTGACATGAAAAGTACTTGAAAAAATACTGTATGTGTAAAATGGAGGCATGCAATTCATCATTTTAAAGGCTATCAAACATTTCAACATAAAATGAGGAAAAATGCTGCTTGAGGGAAGAATCCTGATTATTTTGCTCCTATCCAATTAAGGAAACTAACTTTCCCCGAGACCGCTGGTACGGTTTTGAAAAAATCATGTTGAATAGAAGTTTTCCTAAGAGAATGGAAGATCTTGCTTCCAAAGTCTGAATCTTTGTGTTTCAGTGAGCACTCTAGAGAAGAAAATACGTATTTAAAATAAACTCATATCTATGATTTATTGAAGGAAAAACCTGCTACATATTAAAATATGATGAGCCACATGCTTGCTTTCATCAAACTCTGCGTCTTAACGGAATTTTAATTCAACTTAAGTATTTGTTTTACCTTAAAGAAAAGACACATAGAACCATGACCCACAGACATACACGTCTGGAATTGTGTCATATTTTTGCCACTTCTCTATGTTATTAGCAAAAGTGGTCACGCCCTTCACCGCGGCAGTGAACTTGGTTCATTGAGCACTGACACTGTGGAACCTGATGGCTTCTACTCATTGTCACTGAGTGTGACACAGGTTTATAGTATGGAGCTTTCCATCCATGGATCCGGGATGGGGGACAAGAAGGGGTACACCTTCAAGACTCAACATCATGCCAAGCCAGAGAGGACCACTGGGCTCCATTGGTCCTGTGTTACTGGTCCCACTTCTTATCATGTTTCCTTTTGAGTTGCCCTCATTCATGACGGAAGCTGACCGGAGTCCCACTTTCAGGCCAGTTTTAGAAGCTTTGGGGCGTTCATACCACTTGCCTTAGAAATGGTCCATGGAATCTCCATGTTAGACAAACATCAAGCCATTAGGAAGCATATTAAAAAATAATATACAATAATCTATGCTGTTAGTGTTTCCTTCAACTGTTTTGATTTAATAAAGGTCTCACTTGGAAGGGTCCAAAAGAATTAGTTTACCAAAATGAAGGTCTCTGTAAATAATTCATTTCTAGATGCTTTTCTTTATGACTCTTTATGGTTCTGTTGGCTTTTGCGATGCGAGGAAGAGAGCAAAAGCAGATCAGACTCAGGCTCTGTGTCCTTTTAGTCTTGCTGCTGGTATGACCGGCTAAGCCTGGGTTCTCCCAAGAGTGGTTCCTGGGCTCAGGAGCTGCGAGCAAGTCATCGGTTAGGAAGAGCCCCGTGGAGCCGGACAAGCAGGACAGAGAAGGGGTGAAGCTGGGCAGGGTGGGATTTGAGACGAAGACCCCGGCTCTGCCGGATACTACAGGTTCTCTTGGGGGTGGGGGTGGGGGTGGGGCAGACTGTAGACAGAGCACTGGGCATCGGTGCTTCCTCGCCAGTCGCTGGCCTTGAGCTGGTGTGACGGTGGCGATGTCGAGGGAATTTCTGGTTCTCTGCTGGGCAGTGCACCCGTGGGTCAAGACCCGTCTCTGAAAGCAGCAGCCATGAGGCTTTAGCAGGCTGTTCTCAGGAGCTGGGAGAGGAAGCTCAGGGCTGATGAAAGGCACAGGTTCTGTGCTAGCTGGGGCGGGGGTGGGGGGACACAAACTCTGCCTGTGGCCTCACCCTTGGGAGAATGACACTCTCAGGGGACCAGGTTCCTTACCTGTAGAAAAAAAGGTGGAAAGGAGAGTTCCATAGAAAGACAACACTGCTGAGAGGCTTACGTGATATAAGACTACGTGAAAGTGCCTGACACAGCTCCTCAGACAGACTCCTCAATGAGCAATCGCTACTTTCTTTCTCTGCTTTTCCGCATCATTTCCAGCTTAGGAATGTCCGGTGTTTCTGGTTTTCTAGAGTTCCCAACTTCGGCATTTAAGGTTGTTTATCAGTGTGAACCCAGTACTTCCCACAGATCAAACTGTTCAACCCGAAGAGTTCCTGGCAGCCTAGCCATTAAGGATCTGGCACTCTTGCTGCTGTTGCATGAGTTCGATCCCTGGCCTGGGAACTTCCATATGCTGAGGGCCCAGCCAAAAACCAAAAACCAAACAAAACTGTTCACCCAAGGTCGTGGGGACCCATGAAGTCCACAAAACTTTGAAATTGTGTGGAAATGCAGAATGCACCTTTTTCTAGAAAGAGGGTCTGTTGCTTGGAGAGGCGGGGTGGTGTTGAGCCCAAATTCCAGGTCACCCATTTCTTGCTGAGTGATCTTTAACCTGTTTACACTTCAGCTTTGTCAGCTGGTAAAGGGAGACCTTGACCATAAGACCTCATGGGGTTGGGAGGGTTAAAGCAGTAGCAAGTGCTTGCATGAAAAACCATGAGGGCACTTTGAAATTATGCGTTCCTCTTTCTATTACAACCAGCATCGTTGCCATTAGTATTATTATCATCCTATCATTTGATGCTTACAAGCACATTTAGGAAGCTCTGCCGTGAGGCACTGGCTGCTGAAATCTTGCTGTTCTCTAAAAGCCCCTGGAGAGTTCCCTGGTGGCTCGGTGGGTTAAGGAGGCAGCATTGTCACTGCTGGGGCATGGGATCGACCCCTGGGCTGGGAACTTCTGCACGCCATGGGTGTAGCCATACTTTTTTTTTTTTTTAATTTAACAAAGAATTTTAAAAAAAGGAAAGCCCCTACACACATTCTTACATCGGTGGCTTTGCTCCAGTGTTAATGCTCAGAAGGTGCCTCTCTTCATTACACACTGGCCTAGTTCAAGGGCCAGCTCCTCGGTCCAGCCGCTGTGTCTCTGGCCCCAGGAGCTTGGCTCTCCCTCCTCTGAGTCCCCTTCTCACCCACAGCTGACTCAGCCAGCGAGCTGTAAGCCGGCACTTCTAAGGCGACCATTAAAGGTCGCAGCTCAGTGTGTCTCAGTGCTTGCAAAGTGTTGTGAGCACTGAGGGGAGGCCTTGCTTCTGGGGCCCATCGTTGCTCATTAATAGCCTTCTAGAACCAGCAAGTCCTAGGCATGCCCAGCAGATGCTCAAATACTGTAGGTTCCATGCATCACTTTATTTTTTTTAATTTTACCTAAATACAGCTTATTTACCATGTTGTGTTAGTTTCAGGTGTTCAGTAAAGTGATCCAGTTATACACATCTATGTAAATATGTATATATATGTACTGGGTTTTTTACATTTTCTTCCGTTATGGACTATTACAAGATATCATGTAGAGTTCCCTGTGCTGTACCGTAGGTTCTTGTTGGTTTTCTATTTTACATATTGTCGTGTGTATATTTTAATCCCAAACTCCTAATTTATCCCTCCCCCCACCTTCCCCCTCTGGTCACCAAAAGTTTGTTCCCTATGTCATTGAGTCTCTTTCTATTTTGGAAATAAGTTCATTTGTATCTTTTTTTTTTTTTTTTAGATTCCACATATAAGCAATATTATACGATGTTTGTCTTACTTCGCTTTGTATAATAATCTCTAGGTTCATTCATGTTGCTGTAAATGTCATTATTTCACTCTTTTTTTGGCTGAGTAATGTTCTGTTGTAATCATGTGCCACATCTTCTTGATCTGTGGGGTAGCTGGTGGAAGTACTTTATCCATTTATCGGTCAATGGACACTTACGTTGCTTTTGTGTTTTGGCTGTTGTAAATAGTGCTGCAGTGAACATTGGGGTGCATGTGTCTTCTTGAGTTATGATTTTCTCCAGATAGATGCCCAGACGTGGGATTGCTGTGTCATCTGGATATAAAGTGGTGCAGCCACTATGGAGGACAGTATGGAGGTTCCTTAAAAAACTAAATATCAAGCTATCAATGCATCATTTTCATAGAGGTCATGCCTGTTGCCATACGAATATCAAACAAGGAGTGAGTCAGCCCCTTGGGAGGGAGATTAATGTTATGAGTGCCTCACAGAATGCCTGGCACATAGGAGGTGCTTAGCAAATATTACCAAATGGACAAAATCATCAGTAGTCAGGTTTCACTTAAATAACTATGCCTGGAGGGGAAACCAACACTGATGAATTTTATAGCATCTTTACTTCTTAAAATGTGTCACATAAAGGAGGGAAAATATTATTTCCATCACAGTCATGGAAATCTTAAAAGGATTACAACAGAAGCGGAAGAGACTCGACTTGCCTACATGCTGCCATTTCTGGGTAGAAATTGTCACTAGCTACAGCAAACTATTGCCTGACCCTAAAATAACTGTTGCTGTGGGCCTGGTTAATGATACCTCGTTAGCGATGGAAGATAATGAGATGATAAGGGCAAGATTCATTGACCTTTCAAAGGCTTTTGATTTACTAAATGACACTGTTGGATAAGCTAATTAAATTTGGCTTTTTCTCCTGCAGTGATGGCTGGATTCTGATCGCATTTGATTAGGAAGAAAAATCAGGGGCTGTTTGAAGGCTATCAGCCTGATTTATTACCATTCCTATCTGATGGTGCCTTAGGGCTCAATAACTGATTGGCTTTATTTTATTTGTTTTAAAATTATCTTTCTGATGCTCGGGATAAGCCAGGAATTCACTTATGGAGCAATGATAATACCACTTCAAATAATGTTTCCTTCAGCGTCCCAGAACTTAATATGTTTTTCTCTCTGAGTCAGTGCTTTTGCCAACAAGGAAGATCCTGAAAGATAATCACACTGATTATGAAAACCTTGCTTGGTGACAAACTCCCCTGATACATATGCAGGCACAGAAATCTACGTAAATCTTAAAAAAAAAAAAAAAAGGCCAAAAGGAATCCATTTGGTATAATTTAGTTATTTGGCATGTCTACCTACTTGTCAAGTTCTAGGAAATTTGCTGCCTGTCCACACAACTTTATTTTAATGGTAAAAGCCTAGCATTTTTCTCAATAAGCGCTGGTGTGACTAAACCCAGTCCTGCATTCAACTACAGACTATTCAATAACCAAGAAAAAATAACCACCCTTGTTTTTTAGACTGAGGCATATATTTAAAATGTTTGACACCTACAGAGGGCTTGTAATTCTCTTCTTTCTTGAATTCGAATCCTAGTCTTTCTTGGCTGTAGTAAAATGTAAAGAATGTAAAGAAATCCTGTTTTAACTAAAATGAAGTTGTTTTTTAGAACTTGAGAGGTGAGATTTATTTCTGTTAGGCTTTCAAAGACACATCTGTAAATAGTCATTCAAAAAGTTGAGCTGAACCCCAAGAAGAAAATAAATCCCAATTCATAACTAGGATTTACAGGAGAATGATAAATTGGGCCCCTGACCTCTCTCTTATGTAATAGAGAACAGCATGGCATTAAAAGCCTATTAGCAACATACACCTACCATACGACCCCACAGCCTTTCCACCCCAGGCCTCGACCCAAGAGAAATGAAAGCATATTTCCCCGCAAAGACTTGTACACAAACGTTCATAGGAGAATTTTTTTGTAAATCCCCTCAACTGGAAACTACTCCAATGACAAGTGAATGGATAAAAAAAAACTCTTGGAGGGAACCCTCCTGCACTGTTGGTGGGAATGTAAACTGGTACAGCCACTATGGAGAACAGTTTGGAGATACCTTAGAAATCTATACATAGAACTTCCATATGACCCCACAATCCCACTCTTGGGCATCTATCCGGACAAAACTCTACTTAAAAGAGACACATGTACCCACATGTTCATTGCAGCATTATTCACAATAGCCAGGACATGGAAACAACCCAAATGTCCATCAACAGGTGATTGGATTCGGAAGATGTGGTATATATACACAATGGAATACTACTCAGTCATAAAAAAGAATGACATAATGCCATTTGCAGCAACATGGATGGAACTAGAGACTCTCATACTGAGGGAAATGAGCCAGAAAGACAAAGACAAATACCATATGATATCACTTATAACTGGAATCTAATATCCAGCACAAATGAACATCTCCACAGAAAAGAAAATCATGGACTTGGAGAAGAGACTTGTGGCTGCCTGATGGGAGAGGGAGGAAGTGGGAGGGATGGGGAGCTTGGGGTTATCAGATACAACTTCGATAGATTTCCTGCTGAGTAGCATTGAGAACTTTGTCTAGATACTCATATTGCAACAGAACAAAGGGTGGGGGAAAAAAATGTATACATGTAAGAATAACTTGATCCCCATGCTGTACAGCAGGGAAAAAAAAAAAACCCTTGGTTTATACATACTATGTTAACATGACTCAGCAATAAAAAGATGAATTATCAATACATACGATATTAATGAATCTCAAAATAATTGTGATGAATGAAAGAAGCCAGACAATAAGAGATAACATACAGTATTATTTCATTTGAATAAATCTGTCTAAAAGTCAAACTAACCTATGGTGACAAAAAGCAGATCAGTGTTGGCCTGGGACGCGGGTAGGGGGTGGGATGGGGCCGGTGAGGGATTGTCAGGTGTGTTAGTCAGGGTTTTTCAGAGAAACAGACCAACAAGATGCATACAGGTAGGGAGTTCCCTTCGTGGCTCAGTGGTTAATGAACCTGACAAGTATCCATAAGGATGCAGGTTCGATCCCTGGCCTCACTCAGTGGGTTAAGGCTCCAGCATTGCCATGAACTGTGGTGTAGGTCGCAGACATGACTCAGATCTTACATTGCTGTGGCTGTGGTGTAGGTGGCAGTTGTAGCTCCAATTTGACTTCTAGCCTGGGAATTTCCATATGCCATGGGTGTGGCCCTAAAAAGATAAATATAGGTAAAGCTACAGATAGATTTACCTTAAGGAATTAACTCCCATAATTGCAAAAGTATAAGTCCAAAATCTAGAAGGGCCTATTGATATTGCAGCTCAAGTCCCAAGGCCATCTGCTGGCAGAATTCCTGTCTGTCTGCTTGGAAGATGTGTCTTTTCCCTTAATTGATGTTGAACAGCCTTCAACTGATAGGATGAGGCCCACCCCCACCAGAGTGGGCAACCTGCTTTACTCAAGGGCTCTTGATTCCAATGTTTCACATCCAAAAAGTACCTTCACAGAAATATCCAGAATAATATGTGATCAAATATCTGAGCACTGTGGCCCAGAGAGGTTGATGTATAAAACTAAGCACCACCGGGGGGAGGGGGGACAGGGAGGGGCAAGAGTGAGGATGAGGCCCTGAGGAAATATGGGGGGAGATCTGCATATAGACTGATCATCTTGACTCATAAGTGATAGTCTTATGAGCACCTATGTAAATTATCATTTATCCATCTTTACACTGTACATATTCATAGCTTATGGTATGTCCGTTACAGTTCAATAAAGTTGTTAAAAAGACAGAGTCAGACTTATGCGAAAGATCACAGCTGGACTGGCCAGTCAGAGAGACCTCACCTGTGTGCCTTCAATGACTTCTGAAAAAATGCCCAACATCAGAGAACTGAAATCTTTACATACGAAAATAATCTGTGGACAATAATAGGGTCCATGGGTTCTACATTTTAGAAACTACACACTAAAAAAAAAAAAAAAAGAATGAAGAGTACATTTGCCACTCCTCTGGGTGTAATTGAAGACTTCAGATTTCTAGTATTTACTCTCGTCTTTAAAGAAAGGAGTTTTTCAGAAGATCCCATTCTTTGGTATGTGGTTTTCCGATGCTATGCAGTGGATCCAGCACCAGATGAAGACAAGTGTGGCATACGCTGGGGCACAAGATCATGTTGACAGGGGCATTTCATACCAACGGATGGTGACTTTTTTTTTCTTTTTAGGGCCACACCTGCGGCATATGGAAGTTTCCAGGCTAGGGGTCGCATTGGAGCTACAGCTGCTGGCCTACACCTCAGCCACAGAAACAGCACCTGCAACCTGCATCACAGCTCAGCTCGCAACACTGCTGGATCCTTAACCCACTGAAAGAGGCCAGGGATCGAACCTGCATCCTCATGGGTACTCATAGGGTTTGTTACCGCTGAGCCAGGATGGGAACTCCCTGAATGGTGACTTTTGGAGAAATAAATAGAACACCCATTTGCCTTTTCCTTTCTCCCTCCCCCCATTCCCACCCCAACTAGCAATCAGAAGATATTTTTGTAGCAAAACACACCTTCAAATGATGCACTCATCAGTGCACCCCTCAGGATACATTTGAGGAGCCTTTCAGAGGTCATGCAGACCCCGAATCCCCCTCAACACAGCGTCCCAGGAAGCACTGACAGTTCATTGCAGGGTCCAAGCGTTGAAACAGGTTTAGGACGGTCAGTGCAGATGACACAGCGCAAGTAGATAGTGCAACTCCAAAGACATTGAAAAGAGGCACAGCCATGAAGTATAAGGATGCCCACTTGCTCTCTGATCTCCTTCGTCCAGTCACTCCCGGCCTCAGCCTCTGGGCACAGAAAGGCTCTGTTCCCCCCATGCCTGCTAAGCCGAGGTTGGAGGAGGGAGAACTGATCATGGGAGAATATTTTCCCTTTTCCAAGGAGAAAACAAGAATATGTAGCCTACATGTCCATTCAAGATGTCCAACTCCGGAAGAGGCCGCCCGAGGCTGAGTCCTCACTAGTATTCTCCATGGGATGGATACTCACTGTCATTAAAAACGCCAAGGGGACAGTCGCTTGTGATGCTTAAACACCTTTGGAGTTGTTGAATAGCTTATACTTTTTCATAACACTTCCATAAAAGAGTAGGGAGCGGTCAACATTTTTGCTCCCATTTGATGGGCAAGGGAGCAGAGCCAGAAAAAAATGCAATGTCTTGAGAAGGTGCAGAGTCGTTTAGGCAGAGAGGGAGTGTCGCATTTGTTTTATTGTTGCAAATTCGTTTATTTCTCCTGGGAAGTCTAATTCCCTTATACTCTCCCATCCACTTTCTAGTTTCTTATTACATAAGAAAACCAATATTTCTCCCGTGAATATGTGTCTTCCCGCCTACAACACTGGAACCAGGACTTAGAGAAATGGCACCCAGGCAGCCTTTTTCTTTTTTTCCTTGAGGCAACCCATTTCTTGACCGCTATTTCTCCAGCCACACCAACAACCACAACAGGGCTCAGCAGACTGTCTTTTAAATGCAGGCATGTAGGTGTCCCCTGCTTTCCAAGAGAAGCGCCCACCATCGGAGAGGAGAGCCATTTGCATGACAGTCATTTATTTTGCCTCACGGCAGGGCAAAGGGATCCTTTCTGAAATTTGTGCTTGTCTGATTTCCCCCCAGTGAGAACCTGAGCAAGCCTTTCCACTTTCCCCCTTTATATGTCTCCTGTGATCACTTCATACCCGGACCAGAGAAAACAGCCTCTGTGATTGCCCACGTAATTGGCAAGCATGGATCTCCAGGCGGCACTTGTCGTGTCTCGTCATGTCAGGTTGCTTGCAATTCTAGGCCACCCTGGCATCACTTTATTCCCAAGATGGCACTTGTGCGTGCCTTTCATTTTCCAATCACTGTGTTAAAAATCCCACACCTTACTCCCGGCTGATTTCAGTGACGGAGACTGCGACATGGAGGTGAGAAGGACACACCTGCAGCCACTCTGCTGTCACTAGGGTGTGTGTGTGTGTGTGCGTGCACGCACATGTTTGCAAACCCCATTTGTGAAATTGACCCGGGGGCGGCCCTCTGCCAGCAAAGAGTGAATTGTTCTTGAGGGTCAGCCCAGTCCGTGGACCCCCTAGTGTTGTGCAGGGGACCGGGGGGGGGGAGAATTTCTCAGCGGCTGAGGGTGAAATCACTTATTGGAACTGGAAAGAAAAATAACGAAACCACAAGATCACAGATCCAAGGATTTGCGAGTTGAAAGGGACCCTCAGGAATAGCTAACTTAATTCCCTCTTGGAGGATGAAATGCGGTCCCAGAGTCCCCGGGAGGTTAAAGATTTTAAAGAGGATGATTTTGAGTTCCTCTTTGTTTTCTTCCTTGGGGGCTTTCAATATTTTCTTGTTTGTCTTGTCTGTATGATGTCTTCTTTGAGAATCAACTCTTAATTACACTTGCTGTCGGGATGGAAAACACAGATAAAAGGAAGGCCATTTATACCCTTATGTTTGGACTTTACACGTGCGTGCATGACGTCCAGGAGTTTCAGTGTTAAAGAATGAAGCTCCGTGCCTACGACCATCCTGGTGTCAGAATGTAAATTTATTGGAAGGAGTTCATATTTCTTAAATGTCTCCTCACTTGAGTCCAGGCTTCTTTCTCTCTGTCCTCCTGCAGCCTATCTGAGATGACATCAAATTAAGCCAGGAGGAATCAGAGTCAATCGCTTCCTTAAACTTTCTGAAATAAGAGTTCCCATAGTGGCTCAGTGGTAATGACTAGTATCCATGAGGACTCAGGTTTGATCCCTGGCCTCGCTCAGTGGGTTGAGGATCCGGCATTGCCATGAGGCAACTTCCATATGCCATGGGTGCAGCCCTAAAAAGCCAATCCCCCCCCAAAAAAAACCCCAAAAAACAGAAAAAAAACTTTCTGAAATAACTGTACATTTCTGCTCTTTTAAAAATTAGATATTTATCTATTATCACCAACGCAGGACACATCTGTGAACATAGGAGCTGAAAAAAGTCAATAGAAATTTCAAAAATCTTGGAGCTTTCCTTACTTCTGCTCTTGGTTCAGCACCTATTCCTTGAGTAGTCACTGCTCTTTTGGAGTCAAAGATCTTTTTGGTAATCTCGATAAAGATATGGTCTTTCAGCCAGAAACATAGCATATCTACACATACAGAATTCTGTTTATGACTTTTAGGGAATATAAAGGTGTCAGGTCAAGAACCCCAATTACAGATTATCGATAAGAAACTTCATCCATTTTTTATAGTGACTTAATAGCTGAACTTGTGTTGGAGTCAGGCTGAACTAATGGTAGGTCAACTGATTTTCAGAACAACATTTTTAACTGAAACTGATGACTGAGTCTAGTGGAAAAACCTCATCAAGATATTCTTAATAACCGAGGCGCCTTACATACTGGCACAATGGCGACCCGTCAATAAAGGATTTTGAGAAACTTGAAGATAATTACCTTAATGGCAAATACACATGTAAGTACGAATGAGCTGAAAAGTCGTTAAGAACGACTTTTAATAAATGTTATCATTTCCATAGAACCAAAAGTATGGTGGTTAAAATGAAACGAGTTTTCTGAAACAGCGCTCCCATCAAACGTGAGCCAAATGTCCAAAGAAAATAACCCATGTAGCATGTGTCTATTTCAAGAAAGGCAGAATTTTGTGATGAAGCTGCAGCACACACAGAGTTAAATGCAGTTCACTGGACCTTGACAACTCCTAAGTTTACTCTTTGATGAAATTCCAGAAGGAATTTAGAGGTAGGATCTTGATGAGGAGACTCTTACCTGTCAGATGGGTTTTAGGAATTCTAGAAATTCCAGTTAGGAATTGTCAGAACATGGAGAATGAACAGTTCATCGAGAGACACATCTACTTTGGTCATTATACAGCACAAAGACAAACTCTGAGTTATCCATTTGCAGAGTCCTCATTGAAGGCAATTATTTATTGAACAATTACCTTTTCAGGGGCATGTGGCTAGACAAGCTAGGGAAGGAGGACAGGGACCCCTGGTAAATACGAATCATGAGTTGTACAATCAAGACAATTACTGAGAAGAAATAACGTATATAAAGCTGTTACCTAATTACAGTAGGCAGCCTTGAGGATTGGCCCAAAGGGCGATTTTAAAAATAGAACATGCAAAGTGAAGGAAGAAAGACGTCCATGAAGACGTATGTGGAGGAGGGATTGTCCTGGAAGAGCTGGGACTTCAGCTGCATTTGGGGAGTGGAGAGGATGCGGACAAGGAGGCAGAGCTGGAAGAAGGAAGGGCCTGCTGTTTTCCGTTTTCCTTCGTGCGTATCTGACTGGTTTCCCCGCCCTTTTAGGTTGAGGTGGAAGGAGATACTCTGGCCCGTTACCACTTACCCAGCAGCCCCAGGGGATAGAAGAACCCACAGCCCACCTTTGAACACAATAACCGATAACCGCAAAGGGAGGCCAGCCGGCCCACTCCCACCTCCCCCAAGGCTGCCTGCGGGGCTGCGCTGCCAAGTCAGAGGCGCCTGACGTTCCCTAACAGGTGTGACCAATTAATTCAGCCAACCTATGCGCCACCGAGGGTCTTTTGGTGTCACATAGACAAAACAACCGGAGGGAGCGGCTCGATCTGTCCTTTTTAATCGAGCCATTATGTTGAGGACCTGAAATGACAGGTCTCGGTTCTTGAGGCAGGCTTTGAGGGTGTCTGTCTTAATGAGAGTAGGGCAGGGAGGTGTTCTGGGGGCGGAAGGGGAGATAGTATTTTCCTCCAGGGAGAGGGTCGCCTTCTCCGGTGGAAACTCTTCCATGGGAATTTCCAAGGAATGAGAAGTGAAGCAAGGAGAGGTTAACTATTTCTGGGAGGGGGATTTACAAAACTGAGTGGTTTATACGATGTAGCCCAGAATACATTCTGGATTTTCCCAAACAGTGTAAAACAGATAAACGTCATTGGTTAGTGAGATGATTTATCTGAATTCTTTGAAGTGTGAAAGTATTTTTTTTAATATGATTTGCTTGTGATGGAACATGATGGAGGATAATGTGAGAAAAAGACTGTATGACTGGGTCACTTTGCTGTATAGTAGAAATGGACAGAACATTGTAAATCAACTATAATGCAAAAGCTAAAAATCATAAAATACGAAAAAATAAAATTAAATTTAAAAATTTTTTAAACCTGGAAAAAAAATTTAAAAATGCTACTTTCACTTGCAAAAACGGTGTACCACTGGTTTGGATTCTCCAGTGGCAGAAGGTCTCTGCCACCGTGGATGCCAGGGCACAGTTTTATGTTTGGGGTTGGTTTGGTTTTTTTTTTTTTTGTCTTTACTTTTTACAAACCGATTTTACCTTAAGATAAACATAGAAACCCCTTCTTTATCGTCATTTGAAAATTTTACATTTATAAATGTGACCAAAGAAACTAATTATAATCTTGAGCGTGTCTTTCCAATTACTCAGTCTCTGGAGATTCAGAAATGCCCTTTGGTCAATCAAACTTTCCATCTTCCTGTTTGCTGGTACCGAAACACGTTGGAGAGGGTTTAATGGTTACAGCCCTGGGAGTTTATTTTTTTGTGCCCCTCTCTTAGCAACACACTCTCAGATGGGTTTTCTTAAGTTCGAAAATACCACTTTGATATGGGGATAAGCACATAAGAAGAAAATAACATAAATAAATGGTTTTATACTGAAAGAATAAATAGCCACCTGAAAGCAGTTCCATTTCCATTTTTGCTTTTTCCTTCAAGAATTGATTATAGGAGGCTTTGCCTAGAGGCTAAACTGGCGATTATGTGGATTTGGCAACCCACTTAGGAGTTCCCTTTGTGGAGCAGTGGGTTAAGGATCCAGTGTTGTCTCTGCAGTGGCATGGGTTTGATCCCCAGCCCAGCAGAGTGGGTTAAGGATCTGGTGTTGCCACAGCTGTGGTGTAGGTCGCTGCTGTGGCTTGGATTGAGCCCTGGCACAGGAACTCCCATAGGTGGGGAGTGCGGCCAAAAAACAAACAAACAAAAAACCAGACACATCTATGTAAGTACAAAGGGCCAGAATCATCCAGATTTGTGTTGTAAGAAGCCACTCGTCCACACCACCTCCTCCTGGGCGTTTCCTCCCGTCTCATGCTACCCAGCACTCACCCTCAGCTGCTTGCCCTTTATTTGCTGAGAATCCTTTTACTGTCTTGCTCACACCTGCCCACTCTGCTTCTCTCTTATCTTCCTGCCACCAGAATGAAAGCTCCATGAAGGTAAGGATCCTGTCTGTCCCCTGTCGGGCCCATCGCCTAACAGGGCACAGTGCATGTCCTTGGTAAACCTCAGCAATGCCAATATACACGTGAATAAATGACCACCTTCCCTGCACGTAAGGCCTAATCCACCTGTCCACGTGGTCCAGGCGCCATCTCAAAATAGGGCCTCAAATTTAGACTTTCAATGAGATTATACATCCATGAACTGTGTGGTTAAACCATCATTGATGAGTGCAAAGGAAGCTTTAAAATATTACAAATTATATAAACTTGTTTGGGCTTTTCCTCACTTTGAAGCATAAGTGGCTCCTGGTCTTGCTTAATCTCGGAGAAGTCAATTACTTAGGATGTTTTTTCAAGTATGTTTGAACCCTCATCCTTCTCTGAGGGCCGCAGACCCTCGCCCTGCTATCTATTTTGAGGAAGTAGAGAAGTGCCCCTTGTTAGTGGTTATTCCCGAACATAAGAGGCATATAATTGTGCAACCCAGATATCACACCTTTAGGTATAAATAACGAGGTCTGGTTCAACACATGCATCTCAAAAATTGCTTATCACTATACAGATAATATTTTATTATGTATAACTTGCATATGCTCTGCATTTTGTGTATTATGTCTTCATTAGTGTCTCAGCCATTTGTCAAATGCTTATGAAGCTTTGCTCTGTGGGAGGCGCCATGCTGACTGTTGGAGATGGGAAAGCAAAGGGAAAACGCTCTTCAGGAGTTTAACATCCAGTGGGAAAGGTAAGTGTGAGAAATGTGACCATACAGCCTGGTCATCACAAAGCCATAAACATGTACCACCGTAAAGAAACCCCAGCTGTAACCACGTTTCCGCCCTCAGACTTGGGAAGCCTCCATCAGGGAAGCACAGTTTGAATGGAGCCTTTCCTAGGAGTTTTCCCAGCAGACACAAGTAAGAAGGGCATGGGTGGACCCTGGTCATGCCCAGGGCACGCGTGAGGTGTGAAAAAGCTGACAGTTCCCAGGAGGGTGGTGGCGTCAGGGGAGGGTATAATAGTTGAGAGGGGAAATACCAAATCCACACGGTGTTAGAGTGAGGGGAACAGAGTGGCCCAAATGAAGAATCCACAGAGAATGGATGCAATTTGGGTGTTCATGCGTTTTCTAGTTTGGAAGGCTGGTTGACAATGAGGGTATCAATGGAGATGCAGGATATAGTAGGTAGACCATGATTTAAGGGAGGCATTAAAGACTACACATTGCAAGAGTTCCCATTGTGGTTCAGCAGAAACGAATCTGACTGGGATCCATGAGGACGTAGGTTCGATCCCTGGCCTCACTCAATGGGTTAAGGATCCGGCGTTGCCATGACCTGGGGTGTAGGTCACAGATGCGGCTCAGAACTGGCATTGCTGTGGTTGTGGTGTAAGCCAGCGGCTACAGCTCTGATTCAGCCTTAGCCTGAGAACCTCCTCCACATGCTGCAGGTGTGTCCGAAAAAGACAAAAAAAAAAAAAAAAAGAGAGAGTGACTACACATAGTAGGTAGTTATACATGGAGCTCTAGAAAGCAGAAGGGCAATGACTTGTTACTCATGTTAATGGTAATGGGAGCCTAAGAATGGATACTATCTTTCAGAAAGAGGAACAAAACCCACTATAAACAGCAGCAGGCTATTCTGGGCAGTGGAGGGGGAGCCAGGTCCAAAATGTGCCATGATAAGCACAAGTTTTGAAGAAGTGAAAACCATAAGGGGCCATGAATAAATATACAGACACAATGAAAACAGAGAAAGTAACCAACAGCAGGGAAGGGAAAAAGGGGGCGCATCTGGAAAAGAACATGCAGAGAGTACTCACATCTCTGCCCTGGTGGAGAAGTATAATGAAAACCCAAGAACACTGCAAAGTTCTGACTTAATTTTAAGGGCCATTCAGAAAGGTCTCTTTATGATCCATGCTCCTTCTGCTTCCCTCCTTCCACTTAAGAAACTGGAATGGGTCATTATACATTTCAATTAAAGGAGGTTACTCTTTAAAGGGCTAGAATAAATGGCTAAAAAAAAAAATCTTTGCATGAATATTAAGCCATATCAGTTAGCATAACTATAACTATATATGCATATGGATCCAGAAAATCTGAAGGAAACAATCAGAGATGTGCAAAAAATTTGCATTCAAGAATAGATATTCATCAGAGTTGTTTTCATCAGCAAAAATCTCAAGACCACCTGACTGTGTAACAATAACTTTAGTAATGGCACACGCACGTACGATGTGTGCAGGAAGGTCATCTAATGACATATAAGGTACGGTCTTAGGCAAAAGAAAAAGAGTTTAGACCTGTGTGTATTATGTGATTCAGTTTAAAATGTTTTCTCTCCCCAGAGGCAGGCTAATAAATACTGAAATGTAAAACACACGGGTTATGTTACAAAGTTGGGATATTTTCTTGTTTATATATTCTAAAATAATGAGTTTGCATCCAATTTTTAATGAGAGAATAATGAGGTGAAGTCATGAAATGAAATGAATAAAGGGGAGAGTGGAGATAATTACAGAGAAGCTTAGAGGATATAGGAGGAAAAGGGATCTAGGTCACTTGCTTAAAAATTATGTTTATGGTGTAGGGATAAAATACTTCCCTTGTATCTTCTATTTAAAGCCATCACAGGACTTTAATTTCAATTTTTTCTGTCCATTCAAAGAGCTGGAACTTCCCTGAGTACGGAGGTATTTTTCATTTATCGTGCCTGGAACAGTGTCTGGCTTAAAGCAGAAAATCAATAGATACTTACTGGTGAAATGCATACAGAGAGCTAACAACTAAGAGAGAAGAAGTGATACTTTCTTCCCTGACCGTAGAGAAAGAGATAAGGATTCACTCTGAAATTGGTTATTCATGTATCAGGGCTGGAAAGTGAGGGCATTTCCCCAGGGGGATCCCACATCCCTGGGTGTGGGAGGAAAAGTCACAGGCTGAGGAGGATGGTAACAAAAGTGGAAACCAATCACCATAACATCCATGGTTCCAGGATATCAGTGACATCAAGGGATGGGAAGAGGCCCCAGTGACCTGCGTGACTAGTGTAAGTCTGAGTGAAAGAACGTGGTGTAATTTTGGCTTTGCTCTGATAAGAACACATCTGCAGAGTTTGCATAATCTAGGAGAGCCTGTGCCATGATCACCCAGCCTGTCCCATGACGGGAAAATCCTCGAACCATGTTTGTTTCCTGAAAAGTGTCGACAAGGGACCTATCTTAGGCAGGCAATTGTCTCCTGTCACTCATTTTCATTTCTCCTTACTCGCTCCATCCGTTTCTCCTTTGCACAGTCAAGCCCTTCCCTCTCGCAGTGGTGGGGATCACTCTGTGTGTGCTCAAAGTTACTTGGAACTTGGAGTCACTCCATGTGTATGCCCTCCGTTTTCCAAATGTGCTCACTTGAATTGTGACTATTGGTTTGTTGGTGAATGTGGCTGTATTAGTTTCTCAGGGTTGCTGTAATAAAGGGCCACAAACCTGGTGCCTTAAAATTTATTGCTTCAGAAATTTACTGCCTCACAATTCTGGAGGCTAAAGGTATGAAATCAAGGTGTCAGCAGAGCCATGGACCCTTAAGAATCTGGGTAGAAACCTTCCTTGATCTCTCCCGGCTTCTGGGGCAGTGCTGGCAATCCATGGGTATTTCTTGGCTTATAGAAGCGTCACCCCAATCTCTGCCTTCCTCTTCCCACAGTGTGTGCATGTCTGTCTCTATTTCCAAATTTCCCTGTTTTATAAGGATACCTGTCATGTTGGGTTAAGGTCCAGCCTAAAGTCTTCATTTTGACTTGATTGCCTCTGTAAAAGCTCATCTACAAATAAGGTCACATTCTGAGCTACTGAGAGTTAGGACTCCAACCCATCTTTCTGGGGACACAATTCAATCCATAATACTGGTATTCAAGACCCAAGGGATGGGAGTTCCTGCTGTGGCGCAACAGGCTCAGTGGAGTTTCTGGAGTACTGGGATGCAAGGGGCAGCCAAAAACCCTAACCCTAACCCTAACCCTAACCCAAGGTTTGACTCTATTTCTAAGTGATTCCTGATCTTGCATGGATGGGTTCTAAGAATCCAGAAGAACCTCCACCCTGTACTCTTAGGAGTGATGTTCCAGAGAGTAAACCCCCGTTCCATCCGTGGTCAGGGGTTCACTGTGCCTAGACTCCAACGTTTGGTCATGTGAAGCCTCCTGCTCCAACCCAACTCTGCTTGGCTATCTGAGGCCATTACAACCCTGCGGTGTTTGCCCACGGAATCTTTAGTTCTAGATGTTTCAGATCACCAAAAAGAAAGAGCTTGGATTACTACTCACCTAACAAGTTCTGTCTGTTTTGTCTGCCGTCAAGTGTCTGCAAGTGTAGCCAGGCTTTGCTGAGATCAATTACCCTCATGAAGGCAGTGATGTAGGACCTTCTCTGCCTGCGCAGTTTTGGTTTATGCCTGTTGTCCAGTTGTAAACACGAATAGCTCTTCACTTCCTGTCCCCAAAGGGGCCTGACTTGGTAGCAAGGTGGAAAGGCATCTCTAACCCCGTCTACTTCTAAACTCTTGGCAGAACATGATGTTTGCGCATCATCCAGTTGTCTAGATGAGGACATGCCAGGGGACCCCGAGGATTCTGGTGGAGAGGACCTCAAAAGCAGACATACCGGAGCTGCAGCAGAGCAATCCTGCCTCTTTGTGGGCTGTGAGGAGAGAGGAGTTGCCGGTCTTGAAGGAAGGCTTGCGCTTGAGCAGTGAGTAGCTGGATTTACAACGCTGCCTTGGCAGCTAGATGTCTTCTCTCTAAGTTCGTGAGCTCACCTGCCCTGATCTCTACCTGTGGGTCCCTCATGATGACGGATATTGGGCAGATCTCATATCTCAAAGGCTTCAAGCCAGATTCAATGTAATGCAGAAAACTTCTGATGGTTCTGGTACCCGTATTCGGTGATGTCATTTGTGTCTATCACAGTCCCCTTCAAAGGAAATCATTATTTGAATCATCCTACATAGATGCTACACAACAATATTGAATCCAAATAGAAAAACTCAGTTATCTTTGACCTACTTTCAGGTTGCCCAACAAACATCAGTTTAACCCAGTGTGGGCTCATTGGCTTACCAATCACTCCACCCTTCTTGATATAGTTGACTAAATTTTTACTAACTTAATTATAATAAATAGTCATGTAATCTTTAACGATCCATGGGGCTCACAGCTATTCCCTTTGTTTTTGGTTTTTTGTTTGTTTGTTTGTTTGTTTGTTTTGCTATGGAAATTTTAATATCATTTAGTTTACTGATTGACGTGTGGTAGTTATCATATATTTGCTAGATTAAATTTAAGCCTGAATTTCTATTGATTAATGTTTAGGTGAAGTGTTGGTATCCATTAACCTATTAACTTACATACATATATGTCTGCAGCATATGGAAGTTCCTAAGCCAGGGATCAAATCCACACCACAGCAGTGACCCAAGCTGCTGCAGTAACAATGCAGATTCTTAACCTGCTGCACCACAAGGGAACTCCAAACTAACAAATGCTGAGTATGTATGGAATGCTGGAATGCTATGGGTTTTCTTCTCTTAGTCAAGTTGAAGACGACTTGTGTGCGTCTCACCCACTGTCTCGCAGTGTCTCTGTATCATCTTCCTGTAGACAATCTCTGGGGCCCAGGAGCACTCCCTACCGCTGCAGGTCAAATTAACACACACTTAGCACTTGACACAACACACACTCACTCTCGCGGCTTCCGTGGGTCTGACGTGTGGACAAGGTCCCCGTCTCAAGTCCTCATCAGGGTGCGAGTCGAAGTGGTGGCCGAGCCTGTGATCTCATCTGCGGCTCCTGGTTCTCACCTGAGTCCTCTGTTGGCAGAATTCAGCTCTTGGGGTTGTGCTCCTCAGCTCTGAGAGGCTGCACGACCCTCTCTCTGCTGTGGACCCTCTACACCACGGCCGCTTCCTCCTCAAGGCCCATAGGGAGAGTCTGCTGTGGCCCTGAGTCTCTCTGACTTCGTACTCTGTTCTCTAGATCCTCTCTCTGTCTTTCTTTTTTTTTGGCTTTTTTTTTTTTTTTTTTTTTTTTTGTTGTTGTTGCCATTTCTTGGGCCGCTCCCACAGCATATGGAGGTTCCCAGGCTAGGGGTTGAATCGGAGCTGTAGCCACCGGCCTATGCCAGAGCCACAGCAACTCAGGATCCGAGCCGCGTCTGCAACCTACACCACAGCTCATGGCAACACCCCATCCTTAACCCACTGAGCAAGGGCAGGGACCGAACCTGCAACCTCATGGTTCCTAGTCGGATTCGTTAACCACTGCGTCACGACGGGAACTCCTCTTTCTTTTTTCTTTTTTTTTTTTTTTTTGGCCGTGCCTGCAGCATGCAGAAGTCTGTGACCACAGACACAGCAGTGGCAATGCCAGATCCTTAACCCACTGAGCCACCAGGGAACTCCTCTAGATATCTTTTAAAGTGCTTACCTGACCCCATTAGATGTATTCAGAATAATCTCCACCTTTTGAGTAACTTAAAATGAACAGATTAGGGGCCTAACAGCATCTGCAAATCTCTTCCCTTTTACCATATAATGTAACCTAATAATGAGAGTGAGATTTCATCATATTCATGGGTCTTGGTCAAGCACCAAGGAGTCAGATTATACAGGGTATGTACAAAAGGGGGCAGGAATCTTAAAGCCTTCTTAGAATAGGGGTGACAGCCCACATTCCATTGAAGAGAGGAAAAACTATTGTACTCATCTGTAAAATGGGCATTACAATATATTCACTCATATGAGGATCAAGTAACATAAAGTATACACTTATCGCAGAACCTAGGAGAGTGGTTGTGCTCCTGTGACTTTTCCTTTTTTTTAGGGCCGCACCTGTTGAGTATGAAAGTTCCCAGGCTCGGGGGTCCAATTGGAGCTACTGCTGTTGGCCTACGCCACAGCCACAGCAATGCAGAATCCAAGCTGCATCTTAAACCTACACCACAGCTCAAGGCAATGCCAGATCCTTAACCCACCGAGCGAGGCCAGGGATCGAACTAGTCCTCATGGATACTAGTCAGGTTCACTACCACTGAGCCATAAAGGGAACTCCTCATGTGACTTATTAACCAGGAAAACACTGAACCTGGAGGGGAGTTAGCATCACATTCCTACGGCACCAAAACTTAACATATTTCAAGATTACGATGGCTCCCTGCCTTCCCCTTCCCCACTCGAGACTGTCCAGGTAGAGGGCTGCCTACAGGGTGAATAAAAAGGTGCCCTGGCATTGCGGCAGTCCCCAGATAGCATTCTGCTCCGTGCTGTTGTGGGCAAAATTCAAGCACGTAAGCTTTGAGGATGGAGCGAGGTACCCAAAAGCCAAATATTTAACAACGAGGAAAGCATAAGAAATTTCTGATAAAGACGGAGGCCAGGCTGATATCTGGGGCCGGACCTAAAGCCTCTGGGTGGACATTAACTCTTTAGTTACTATGGAGGGATGAGATCCCACAATCTCAGGGTAAGACATTGGAGCAGCTGCTATTTACCAAAATGGATGGAGATGTTTGGGTATTTTATCAGTTGGTATGCAACCTGGACAGACTAGCCCTAGACTGGACATGTTTGTGGTTTAGGAATATTTACCTCCCAAGGAAATTCCCAGGAGGGGTCACCTGTTAAGCCATTGTCAGCAAATGCTAGAGATTAAGCTCTCAGAGCCTGGGGTGGAAAGGTTGTTTTATGTAAAGGTGTTGCTGTGGTCTAACTCTTTATCAAGAGGAGGGGAGAAGAGACACTCAGATAAAAAGGGGTTGTGCCAGAGTCCAGCCAGCTCTCTCCCCTTTGCCTGTGCTTTGTTCATGACGGCCTCTAAAATCTGTTATGTGTATCAGTTACAGGACCACAGGGCCCCAGCATCGCTCTGGCTCTTACAAAACCATGGGAAACTGGCTTTATTAATTACAGTGCTTGCCCAGTGCAACACTTTACATCCATTCATAATTCACTGACATCCCTGCAAAATAAATATTGGGGTATTCACTCATCCCAAGCAATTATCTAAAAGAAGCTCCATCTATCACCAGGGTTCATAAACCAAGGGACTCGAGTATAAAAAATTCTAATTAAAGGAAGCCGATTTGTAATAGGAAATGCCTCCATTCTCATTCATATGCGTTAAGTACTTACCAGGACTGGAAATGAGCTGCCAGCTAACCTGATACATGAAGATGCAGCAGCAGGGCCCCTCTCCTGGCGTGTGGAACATTCGGGAAGGTTTTCTTCACCCAGTGGGAGTTCTGAGTGGCCCCGTGAGAGTCTCCATGCTCCTATTGGCACCAGGATTGGGCTGGAACAAGCCCAGTTCTTACAGGCCTTGTCTGTGTTACCAGTGAGTCCAAGGAGGCTGAGACCTGCTCACCACCTGCGCACCAGCAGACGCGGGGCTGCTTTCCACGTGCAGTGAGGGTCAGACAAGGCTGAGAGTCAGGACCCACACGTGTGTTCCCTGACATTGGAGACCAGAAGGTCCTTATGGGCGATTTCTGCCTCAGTCCAGCTTGCTGAGTCTTGAAGGAAGTCAGCACAGCCCGCCCTCTTCCTTCTTCCTGTTTTTGTTTTTGTTTTTTTAATTTTTTTTTTTTTTTTTTGTCTTTCTGTTTTAAATGGCAAATCGCGAGAGCCTCTGTGGGGCTTGTATCAGCATCTAATTTAAATAAATTTGTTTCTTTCTGCTCTTACTTTCTCACATGATTACAGAAGCCTTCTCCTGGGAGGTAGGTGCCTTTCTGGGCATTGTAACTAAATCCTCCTTGACTTTTGACCTTGACGTGGAGACTGGGGCAGCCCTTCAAGTGAGTCTTTTTTTTGCCCAATCTCTTTGCTGATTTCTATCCCTGGGGAAATGGGTTCCTCATGGTTATCCTCAAAAATACGGTTGATGCTTCTACTGGGTTGTACACAAGTGTGGATGCCCCCGTCAGTGCTGGAAGCTGCTGCAGAGACTTGGCTTCCCACGTAAATGTTGTCACCTCTGGCTCCACCATTCGTGCATGGACAACGTACAACATTAAGTCCTGATGTCCCAGGGGACACATCAGGCCACTCACGGCCTCACCTTGTACCAAACATTAATGGCGATGGGGAAAATGATGAATTGGACACTCCACTTACTTCGAAATAAGATAAACTATGAATGGAGAATTTTTAAGATTTCGCAGAATGATGTACAGCGAAGACCAAGTTAACGTCTGTCTCCTAGTCTGAGTCCAATGTCTTTTTGAACTTTTGGGAGCCAAACTTTTTTTTTTTTTTTTTTTGGCTTTTTAGGGCCATACCTGTGGCACATGGAGGTTCCCAGGCCAGGGGTCCAATCAGAACTGTAGCCGCTGGCCTCCGCCCCAGCCACAGCCACGCAGGATCCGAGCCACGTCTGTGACCTACACCACAGCTCACAGCAAGGCCGGATCCTTGACCCACTGAGTGAGGCCAGGGATCGAACCCACAGCCCCATAGCTCCTAGTCGGATTCGTTTCTGCTGCGCCACAATGGGAGCTCCGGGAGCCAAACCTTCGGGAGGCAATGGGGCGACGACTCCTTTAGAAGTTCGTGGAAGTAAATATTGGTCACGGTGATGTTAAGGGGGCAGAACCAATGCAAGGACGCCGTGTAAAGGGTTTTCAAAATAGCAGGTGACAGGCAGCCACCAGGCCACTATCGTTACGAGTCTATTCCTAGCTCCTTATCTGAAGGTCTCTCTTTTCCTTTCGTGTCTTGCACAGTGAAATGATATTGTCTGCCTGCCACCTGGTTATAACGATTAACGAAAGAATGCTTGCTTGGCATTTGGAATTTTCTGCATCAGGTTCATTCTAAGTATTTATGTATTTTATTCATTTCGAGAACGTGGAATTGAAAACATCAGTTCTGGGGATGTTTTATCCTTTTTTTCTTGTTGCCCCCTACGGTTTATTGTCAGTCAAATTAATACTAGTTAAGAAATGATTATTGAATCTTTTCCCCTGCATTGCATTGTGTAGAACAGCAGTGTTGCATGTCTAAATGACAAAACAGCAATTCTCTGTTGTAAACATGAAGCATTACACAATTACTCTTCATTCTGAGAGCAGCTAGCAAATCCTCAGAAGGTTTTTTCTATAGAAAATAGCAAATCAAGCCCTTGTAAAGGTCTCTGTCAGCTTTCAAATGGCATCTTCCAAAGAAAGAAATATAATATTCATATGATGGATTTTTTCAGAAATGTGTATTTTCCAGAAAACATGTCTTTTAGATTTCAAAAGATGGCTTATCACTTTGTGCGAAGACATTGCAAGCTGTCACTGGTTTGAATAAAATTATTCAAAGCAACATAAGGGAAAGAAAATAATTATAAAGGTAACACCTTGAACTTATATAATATTCATTCTAAAGAATATGTATATAGAGAGTCATATAATCTTATTTCGGTATAAAACCTCCAAATTTAGTGGGACGTTGTGTTCTGAAAGACAGTAACAGAAAGAAATGCTGCATAATTCAAAAGTTGGCAGTAAGTTGAAGGTAGATCACACTCCCTAATGATTTTCCATCAATAATTTTTTATAAAATACTGGCCTGGAAAAAGTAACAAGTTTCTACGAGGCCACCTTGGCTCTTTCTCTCCTTTCATTCTTTCTCTGCCTTTCCTTTCACTTCCGCAGTCATTTCTGCAACCGCCAAGTATTTGCTGAGCCCTACGGCATGTTGTAGCTTGTTCGAGGTGCTGGAGATGGAGCAGTAAATCAAAGAGAATAAACTCCTGCCATTATTGAGCAGGTGTGAGAGTGAGTGTAACAAATGAACACTCTCAATATACAGAGAGAGAGAGAGACAGACAACATACACACATGAAAAGCAGCTTTATTTTCCAACACACAAGAAAGTGAGAAGCATGACACTGTTTTATACACTGCAAATCTCTTTCCTGTCAGGTTTACTAGAAAGCTGGGAGGGGTTAAAGAGCTCAGCAGAAACAAATCTGACTAGTATCCATGAGGACGCAGGTTCGATGCCTGGCCTTGCTCAGTAGGTGAAGGATCTGGCGTTACCACGAGTGGTACTTTTCCTCAGTGGTGTATGTCGAAGATTCAGCTCGGATCCTGAGCTGCTGTGGCTCTGGTGTAGGCCGGTAGCTGCAGCTCTGATTTGACCCCAGCCTGGGACCTTCTGCATGCCATGGGTGTGGTCCTAAAAAAAAAAAACCATAGAAAGCTGGGATTCTCATATCCACTTTTGTGTTTGACCTACCGTGATCCCCTCTTTTGGTTTAAGAGGAGGGGAAAAAAAATCTGGCCTCACACAAATATGTCGTTTAAGGAGAGAAGAGTACTAGAACAGTCTTTTCAGATAATTCTGGATGTTCTTGTTTGACTTGTCAACAAAACTCGACAAATGATTGTTTCAGAAAGTTCAGGTGAACCACGGAACCTGAGATCATATGGTGAACCCTGCCCGTTCTGCTACTTTAAAGCCTTGGGACTAGCTTACATTTCGGTTGAGATTTTTACTGGTGCATGCTTTGATAAATTACACAGCTAAGACATATTCCCGTTGATTTTTTTTTTTTGTCTTTTGTTGTTGTTGTTGTTTCTATTTCTTGGGCCGCTCTCGCAGCATATGGAGGTTCCCAGGCTAAGGGTCTAACCGGAGCTCTAGCCACCGGCCTACGCCAGAGCCACAGCAACACGGGATCCGAGCCGCGTCTGCAACCTACACCACAGCTCACGGCAACGCCGGATCGTTAACCCACTGAGCAAGGGCAGGGACCGAACCCGCCACCTCATGGTTCCTAGTCGGATTCGTTAACCACTGCGCCACGACGGGAACTCCCCCATTGATATTTTTAAAATCCTATTGTTACCATCATCACTGGTCTAATCAGAAAACCCTGAGTATTGGAAAACCATTCCGCTCCAAGGGCAAACGCCAGGTGCTCAAAGTTCTCATTTTTGCTCTCAACTCAACGTTTGGCAACAAATACTGTCAATTGTTTCTCTTGTGCCGAGGACCTCACTTTATCCATCTTGGGGAAAATGTCTGCCAGACACACACGTCTGAATAACCATGCCTGTCCATTGTTCTTTCAAGTAAAAATATTGTTCCATGAAAAAAAAAACTACTATTCCAGCTCACAACCCAGTGCCGGTGGTACTTTTCCTTTCGGTAACCACCCAACTTTGATTTGCAACAGAGGTGCTCCGTGGATACGTCCCATCCATCACACAGAAAAATAAAAAAAAATACTATTCAAGGGTCGAGTTTAAATAAAACTATTTTTTTTACTGAGTAATCATATTTAAGTGAAATTAACCTTTTGAACTGCATGCTTGTGCCAGTAAAAAATATATTGACTCCAAGTACAATTTGGTGTCACTGCTTTAATTGGCACTAAAGAATCAGTAGGGTCATCGATCCTTGCTTTTACCCCAAGAGGGCAAATGTTAACACAGCATAAAATGCACATAACACCTTAGTCTTATTATAAAAGTGGTTGATTCGGCAGATCTAAAAGATTTCGGGGTTCCCTCCAGGGTCCTGCAGTCATACTTTGAGACCCACGGCTAGAGGACTGAAGTTCTCAAACTCTAGCAGGCATCAGAATCACCTGCAGGGTTTATTCAAATACAGATTTCTGGGTCCCACCCCAAGATTCTAACTCAGTGGGTCTGGGGTGAGCTCAAGAATTTGCATTTCTAGCAAGATCCCAGGTAAAGCTCACGCTGCTGATCTGGGCACCACAGTTGGAGCAGCGCTGTTGTAGAGGAAGGTCGGTCCAGCTCTTGGATATACCAGCCATCTCTTAAGTGACAACTAAGATCCATCTGTGCAGTTATAAGGACGTCCTTCCCCTTTGGACACCCAGCATTGACTTTGCACACCGCTGACATCACGTCAATAATTTGGTAATCAGAATAACTTGCGTAGTGTTACTGCTATGAATTGTTTTCAGACTGGCAACTCGAAAGAAGACAGGGTCTCATAAGCACAACATGGACGTGTTATGAGGATATTTGACGAGGTCCCTGACACACCACTTCTAATTAGGTTTATAACAGGTAAGACCATGCGTATTGTTTCAAGTTTATCATGAGTAAGATCATGTGTGTTGTTTCGAGAATGACATGTCTTTTGCTTCTTTTCCCGAGATGTTTCTGGAACCAGCAATGAGGCGACTTCTTGGTCATGTCTATATGATCCATCAAAGTAGTGCCTTTGTGCCCAGATCCCCCCAATTGCCCCCAGTTCCCAGTGAAGCTGCATGAGTCTGAGGCTTTATTTTACCCGTCAAGGAAATCTCACCGAAACAAATGAGGACTGCTATCAAGCTTTAGAACCAGTCTGCAAGGTGACTGTATCTTAGTCACTTTAAGGTCACTTCAAGTTAAAAAAAAAAAGAAGCTTGATGGATGAGGAATGGTAAGGCAGACAAGCTCTCATTTCAAATATCAAAATAACTCAAAATGTCCACACTTTAATTACTTTTGTCAAACCACATATTTTAGATTCATTGAGTTCAGAAAAGGATGGTTAAACGTCATGAAAAATTGAAACTGTATTTTTAGTTCTGCGATGATGAAGTGACATTGCATTTCTCAGTACTCTGCTGTTAGCTGGTTCTTCAAAATTTATTGGAGTGATATCGTAGTCAGACCCAACGTCAATCACATTTATTAAATATTTATTTTCTGCTAAGGCAAAACATGAAAGTGAAATATACTAATAACCAAGTGCATGATGGAATATTGAAAAAAAAGCAATTTTTAAGGTCCTATTCTCCAAAGTGTCGCTTTTCGTTTCACTTAGAAACTGTATTTCTAGATCTTTAACGCGTTTTCTTTTCTTATAGATACAATTTATATTAGAATCGTCCAAATACATTTTTATTTATTGTGGTTAGGTTTTAAGACATTCATTACACTCTTTTGAATTACAGAGGGTTTAAGTATGAAATTTAATAGTAAGCCGTCAAGGGAGGAGGATGGAAGCCGGGTAGGAGAAAATGCTAAATCACACATTTTGGCTGCACTGGGTGAATAATTCTTCGGAAAGAATTAATGTCCAAGTTCTTAGGACCAATGAAGGTTTTATTTACCTAAAATTATCACCACCGGCATTGACTTTCAGAAAGTCACAGAACTGAAACAGGTCATTCTAGCCACTCCTACCCGTTCTCAAACCAAAGGACGGTGACACTCTAAATAACACCAACCCTTTACACGGCCAGGTCCAATGGGACACTCTCGAGGTGGTGACAACGACCCAATCCATGCACCTTCCATAGCTTTGGGGGTTGTGCTGACTTTCAAATAAAGTTTTGTGCTCAATCATCAGCAAAATCATTTCAGTTGCAAACCACTGACCTAACTACATCAATAGCTAGATGCCTCTGGGGGAATCATTAAGATGAGAAGTACATGATGACGGCTTGAAAGAATAAGTTAATCTATCATCTTTTGCAGGATGGATTCCTTATTTACACTTTATAACCTACCTACTTATATGATATTTTAGAGTGTTTTAAAATGGATGGTTTAAAAGGAATTTAGTGGAAGAAGCAATGTCTTTTACAAAGCCATTTCTTTCATTTGTTTGTTCTATTAAATACAATTTTTTTTTTTTGTCTTTTTAGGGCTGCACCCACAGCATAGGGAGGTTCCCAGGCTAGGGGCTGAATTGGAACTACAGCTGCTGGCCTACACCACAGCAACACAGGATCCAAGCAGCATCTGTGACCTACACCACAGCTCATGGCAAACCAGGATCCTTAACCCACTGAACAAGGCCAGGGATCGAACCTGCGTCCTCATGGATACCAGCCATGAGCCACAGTGGGAACTCCCCCACTAAAGCATACTTGTCTGTATCAACTGGTTCCTATCAGGTGATGAAATTCACTGTGTATCCCTTGATAAGACATGTTCATTACTGCCTGCTACTAACTCCTGAGAGAATTCTGCGGGTTCACAAGAGGCTTGGATCTGCTCTCAAAGGACGGATCCTCTTTCCCCCTCTCCTTTTCCTGTTAGGGCCGCTCACACGCACCCTGAGATGTGTACACGAGGCTGAGAGCAGAAGCCCCATCATCTAGGAAAAGACAAATCACAGGCTCTGTTCTCTGGATGTCTGCCCCCTTGTGAGTGCTTTACAGATGGTGGAATTTCGTATTCTTTTTTTTTTTTTTTTAAATCTTTTTGTGTTTTCTAGGGCCACTCCTGCGGCATAAGGAGATTCCCAGGCTAAGGGGTCTAATCAGAGCTGTAGCCGCCAGCCTACACCACAGCCACAGCAACACGGGATCTGAGCCACGTCTGCAACCTACACCACAGCTCCCGGCAACACTAAATCCTTAACCCACTGAGCGAGGCCAGGGATCCAACCTGCAACCTCATGGTTCCTAGTCGGATTCATTAACCACTGAGCCACGACGGGAACTCCAGAATTTCGGATTCTGTGCTCCTTCCGCACGTCGTCTTTATCAATCTCTTTCTTGTTCGGCTGTAGAGCTTCCCACTGTTCCCTTGGGTTGTTCTCCAAGTACTTCAGCACTGCCTCGCGCGTCTCCACAAAGTTAATTCTGTACTATTTTGGTTGTGAAAGCGATCTTTTCAATGATTGTGGTTAAAAACATCCCCAACGGTCAAGATAATAACAGTCTGTACTTGTTAAGAGTTTTTTCTCCCCAACATGCTCTATTTTAACAAGGACCTGCAGAACCACCCAGCTGAACTCGAATTTCAGCTTATGTGTCTGAAAGGGACTCCTTCACCCATAATCACCCTCCATTTTGCTTCTTCTCTGTTTTCATTTGAAAGTGAAGCATTTCTGTTAAATCCATCATGGCATTTTTTTCTCCCGTGGGAATGTTAAAATCTGGTACTTCTGGAAATTGGGACGTTTGCTCTGTAACTTCCAATGACGTGCTCTGCTCCTGAAACTCAAGAATCAAAACATCTCCCCTTGCATCTTTGAGCATCTTATTCTCCCAAGCATGAAGAATTTCTTCAAACACACTTACTGGAGGTGAATCTCATAAAAGGGCTCTAACGGTGTGTGCGAAACCGTGTGGCTTCTGCGAGTGGGAGAAGCTGCGGAGGACAAAGCCCTTTGCTTCATTAAACAGTCTGAAAGGCCGAGCTAAAGGGCAAAGCCTCGAACGCTTAGGTAATCGCCACGAAAACCTCAGCCCCAAGGAACCCACTGCGGCCCCAAGACCCCTCGGTGCCTGTGTGCAGATGATAAAGACGGACAAAGGCTTGAGCCCATTCAAAGAGGAAGCACTCAGCAGCCCGTCCTCTTTGCACCACCGAAGTGAGGAAATAATTTACTCCAGGGTTATTTCAAACTTAGGGGGGAAAAAAATCACTTCCACTTGGTGGAAAACCGATTGTGTGAATAGACACATCAGGTAATTAATCAACAGCGCCTGTGTCACCATCCTGAAGGGGACCTGCCCGCCCTTGTTGGTAGATACAAACACAGATACGGATAAGGGCGTGGGTCTTTGCAAAAGCCGCATATGTTTTATTCTTGCCTGCAAGGCCCTTTGAATAAGCAGCAGGTATTTTATTCTCAGCTCTGGAGGTCCCTACTATTAATAAAACAAATTGTAAGGTGACCAAAGACAGAATAATATGCATTAATAATAAATCCTGCTCAGAAAATGCATTTTGATACATCTTATGTGCTTTTGGAATGCTATGCTCCGAGCAGGCAGTAAAAGAGATAAGAAGTCTTCACCACCCACCCTCACAGGTACGCATTTGACTAGTTCTTTGCCAAGTTAACATAAATCATAAAACCTTTTGATCTTCCCTCAGCCCGATAGAAAGAAAACGAATTGCAAATATTTACGTGGACTCTAATGTCCCAGGCAGAATGGCTGCAAAACGCAGAGACCTACAGAATAAATAGCCAAATAATGGGAATAGTTTGAATAGGAAGGCTTGCCCCCCCACCCCCCCAGCATCGCCCAGTTACTACACAGCAAACAAAAGTCTGGAAAAGTGGTTGTATTATATAAAGGATAACTTTCTCACTCATGGGCGATTTCCTCTGTCCTTGATATGTATCATCAATGTAATTAATAATTACAATATTTAAAATAGGTTTTTTTAGAATGTTTCCCTTTGCTTTTATAATGATTACAGGAAGACAGTGTGGGTTCTATTATTAACAGATCCTTCTAATTATTGTGTGTTTAGGGAGTGTGACAGGGTTATACGGTACTGTGACAGGGTACCAAGTCTTCTCCCAGTGGTAGTTTCTTTCTGGATTGAAAATACACCATTGAGGGAAAAATAAAGCTGTTTCTGAGTCTTGCTTCTATATGTACATTTTTGAAAAAAGAAAATGTCTTTCTTCTTTTTTTCTTTTTAGGGCCGAACCTGCAGCCTATGGAAGTTTCCAGGCTAATAAGGGTCAAATAAGAGCTGCAGGTACCGGCCTACACCACAGCCACAGCAACGCCAGATCTGAGCTGCTTCTGAGACCTGCATCACAGCTCATGGCAACGCCGGATCCTTAACCCACTGAGCGAGGCCAGGGATCAAACCCTCATCCTCATGAATACTCATCAGGTTCATTACTGCTGAGCCACAACGGGAACTCCCTTCTTTATTTTTCATAGGGGGGGAAAGTGTGGCAAAAAAACAAACGATACACAGATTGAAATACAAGAAAATAAATTCATATGATTTGTTTCTTTGCTTGATGCTGCAAAAAATATTGTCGCTGCCAAAGCATTCCCACTTAGTGTTAAAAACGGAAGGGCGCCCACCTGAGCTCACCCAATTTCTTTTATTCGTAAAGCTCTCCTGATTCCTCTCTATTGTTCCCACTTCAGATGCTCTACAGAGCTGAGAGCAGATTGAACTGAAATGGAATTCTTAGTAGGCATAATTTTCTCCACCTTTATAAAGAAGAATTCTAGGCCAGAATCTGATGAGCTGCTCTGATTGCTTCTGCGACAGTTAGATAAGCTTAGAAGGGATTCACCCTTTGCTGGAACAGACACAGCTTGAAAAAAATGAAACGTTATCCTGTATCAAATGCACTTACCCCTTGTTTACATGTATGTCTGTTTTCTTTAAGGCAAAATCCAGTTTATAGACGACATCATTTTCAGTCTTATATCTTGTGCTAATCATTAGGCAAGTCTGGCCGTGAGCTTGTTAAAAATCCCGTCATTGGCCCAAATGTCTGTCTTGGGTTTTTGCTCCATCGCTGGACTTCTATGTGATATTCACTCACTCAGAGGGTCTGCGGGACGCTTGAGGGAGCAGGAACACAGCGTCTGGAGTCCCCGCCCTCGGGGAGCTGAGCCTGCCCTGACACCTGGGCCTCCAGCTCTCTAGGCATCAAATCCCCTGTGAGTGAAAAGGCACACCAGGGTCTCCCGTGCTGGCGCCCTAACTGGGACAGGTCTTTCTGTATAGGATGGGTTGGGGGAAAGTAGAAATTTTCTTGAAATCCTGAACACAAATGTAATGAAGTCTCGATGAAGCAATTCACCAGTGGAGTATCCAGCACAGGACTGGAGACAAATAAATGCTTACAGAATGAAGCTGGATTGGCTACACTGCCATTCTGGAGTTTCGTTTAGCTTGTAACTTCATGCATTTCACCAGGCAGGACTCTGGGGTTTGACCCCTTTTTGTCTTCTATGTGTTATCGTGAAATCAAAGAAACAAAGCGTTAGCTTCGGTTTACTCTACTCAATAACATTAAAAAAAAATCAATCAATCGATCAATCCTGGCTCCCAGAGAAGGATCTATGACTTATCGCGACATAGATTCCCAGGAAAACTATATTTGAGGAGAAGACACGTAGTGAGCCTCCCTTAAATGACTTTAACAGGTTTTTGTTTTTTTTCCCCCACTGGGCTCAGGAATTACCATTCATTCCACTCTGTTTTCTTTGAGGCCCACAGCAGGTACTTATTCCACGGTTTCATTACAATACATTTAATGTTTAGATTTCATTAACAAAATAGCAATAAAATCGACACCAGATTTATGCAGCCAGGCTGACACTGACTCTGAGATGTTTGATAGCTCTGTGTCAGCTGAATGAAATACGATGTTTGACAAAATCCTCCTTATGATATATGACACTTAGGTTTGCTGCTGCGCATTTCATCATCCCTAAAGCATGATGGATATTGTATTCTCCACCATCGCAATCAAACCCTGAGCAAGTCCCCTCCCCACGGTACATCTAGACCCTTCCCCTTATTAATGATCTTTTATGGCTGAGAAGAATGAAGGCTAATAACCACTGTATCCAGATAATAACATATAATAAATAATTCTCTCCAAAGATTATGCGTGCGGTGACTTCCTCCCCCCACCCCCCATTAAATGAGGATGCATGTGAGGATGCACAGAAGCGGGAATCCCATCGCTGACGTGGAGGCAGCGGGAGGATGCTGTCCAATGAAACATGCTATTTAAACATCGCAGCGGCGCCAGAGCCTTTTACTACCCACTCCAGACTGTGTACGACCCATCTTTTGTCTCCAAGCTCCAAGGGGCCATCTCTACGCTGTTCCCAATTTCCTCTGCTCAGCCGTCTCGCTTGCTCTTTCCAGCAGCTTGGCTATGTATCCCGCTGCCCCTGGGGCTGGGAGAGCTTCCTTGAGCTTCATGAGCTTCTGCTCAACTCCAGTGAAACGCTTCCTCTTCTCAGAAGCCTTTCCCAGGTCCTATAAACAAAATTGAGCCTTTCTTCTTCTGAACTCCTGCAGCGAGGCATGAGGTATGAACCTCGTGAGATGTGTGTGGATTGTATATATAAGTATACAAATTTATAAACATATATCTCTATCTGAGCGTATTTGGTGATGTTTGTTTACCGGCCTGATTCCTCAAAGGCAGACATGAGTCAAGTTCATCCTTGTCCCTCGCAGTGTGAAGCACGAGGCCCTTGAGAGGTCATTTGATGAATGAATGAATGAGTGAATGAAATGTAATAATTGTAAAAATGATTGAAGGGAAGAAGCTAGCAGTACTAGCATTCCTTTCTAAGATGACTGCTGGGTTTTCACACCCTTGAGTGTGCCAGCTTGCTGACCGCCACTGGCCGCCTCTACAGCTAGAGGCGTGAATCAGAGAGTGTGTGCTCTTTTGTATTCTTGCTTGTTTTCTGTCTTCTGCACAGGAATGGGGGGGTTCCTTGAGGGTGGAGCCTTGGATCTAAGCCTCCCTGCATCCCCAGCCTACCCTGGACATGGTACGGGGCAGGGGCCCCCCAAAAATGTGTTGGATGAATAAACACCCTGTCCTGAATCATCGTTGATTCAACGTGTCTTCAAAAACTCACTCCATCCGTTGGAGTGTTCCAAAGACTTCGGTGATGATGGCAGAATAGATGCTTTCTTCACCATGGAGACCTTCCAGATCTGCCTCTCAGGTAGCCTGTGGCCATCCTGGAGGACTTCCTCCTGCAAGGCACACCACACAAGGCCCAATATACACCCAATAGGCGTGTTTACACAAAACACAAATAAAGTAATTGTGGGCTTTTTGTTTTTTGTTTTGCTTTTTAAGGCTGCACCTGCAGCATATGGAAGTTCCCAGCTAGGGGTCAAATTGGAGTTGCAGCTGCCACTACACCTCAGCCACAGAAAGCCAGATCCAAGCCGAGTCTGCGACCTACACCACAGCTCACAGCAACGCCGGGTCCCCGACCCACTGGGCAAAGCCAGGGATCGAAACCTCATACCTCGTGGATACTAGTCAGATTTGTTTCCACTGCACCGCAAATACAGTAATTTTTAAACAACATTCCCCACAGGCTTTCAGGTACTTGAGATATGAGAAAACTCTAGCCAAATGTTGGCCTACCACCCTTGTAGGAGATGCCCTTTAAGGAGTCTCTTAAAAACATGAATGGGGTTCCTGTTATGGCTCAGAGGGGTGAGAACCCGACTTATACCCATGAGGATGTGGGTTCGATCCCTGGCCTCACTCAAAGGGTTAAGGACCCAGCATTGCTGCAAGCTGCGGCTTAAGTTGAAGATGTGGCTTGGATCTGGCATGGCTATGGCTGTGGCACAGGCCTGCAGCTGCAGCTCCAATTCAACCCCTGGCCCAGAAACTTCCCTATGTCACAGGTGTGGCCCTAAAAAAAATAAAAATTCAAAATAGGGATGACCCTGATGTAAAAATCATAAAATTAGAAAAATCTGAGAAGTACTTGGAAAATGGTATTATTCTGATGCTCAGCCTAAACATTTCATCTTAGGAACTATTTTGCCACCTCTGCAGAAGTAGTTTGAAGGATTTCACTTTAAATCTCCAGGGTACTTGATCCATTTAATTAGATATTTCAGTATCACGCAGATGTGTCAAAAGGCTCACTTGAGGTTCACCAGCTTCAGATAGATTTTAATCCCTGTCTACATCTGAGGAAATGATACCGTGGATGTTTATTGAGTGACACAAATACATTAAAAACAACAAAATCTTTGTTCTCGATTTGACGGAAGACAGTCCACTTGGACTTCTTTGCACGATGCCTGGTCACTTACCTTTTGGACAGAGGGAAGATGTGACCATTTCAGACATAGAGCGCATTTAAGGTAATAAACACCAAAATTGACTATTTGGGAGACAACATTTAAAGGCCATGTTTCAGCCCATCTTGGCTAAACCCCGCCCAGAAACAGATGCTCCTCAGCCTGTAGGCCCCTTCCTCAACAGGTGGGGTCGGGAGCTAGGCTCTTCTGCCCACGACCACCCTCTCTGGAGCGTGTGCAGAGCCCAGAGGCCCCTGGCACCGGCTGTTCGGATATCCAGCTGTCAACTTGCCCCCACCTCCCGGTGTTTGTTTGGTCTGGGGCCCAGGGGCTCCCTGGCTTGTACCGTCCTTCTCTTCTGAGAACGGAATCCCGAGCTGGATTCCAGCTGGCCAGGACCTTCTTAGGGACTGGCTTGTTGCCCTTCTCCCCAGCCGTCCCCAGTCCAGCCCACGTGGTGTCCGGAGGAGAGAGCCTGGGGAAGTCGACACCTGCTCCCCGTGCCCAGCACGCAGCCGACGACGGAGTAGAAAGCACTCAGTGGTCAATGGAGGAACGAAGGCAGTAAGTCCCTCTGTCCCCCCAGACGAAGGCCCCGCCTCCACTGCACGCCCCTCCTCTTTCCGGTCAGCCTTCCTCACGAGCCCATCCAGGACCGGCTGGCTAAAGACCCGGTGTGCTAAGATCTTAGGCTTAAGATTCTTCCTCTGATGCCCGTCGGCTGGACCAGCCCTCCCAGGTACAGGGGAAATGCAGACTGAGATCTCTCGGGGCTCAGAACCTAGGACATTGTGTTTGGGATGGTTCGTCACCCACGTTGAGTCTCAGCCACTACCCCTAAACCGCTTAGTTCATTCATAAATCTCGGCCGGCCCGTGTCCTACTCTTGGGATGACAGACAATTATTCGTGCATCTGGAATCTGCCTCTGGATCCTTGGGTTAGGATGGGGAGGCAAACCAGTTTCCATGACGGTTTTCAGGCTTCACGGGGCTTTCTGGAGAAGCGGATATTTCTTCCATGCGAGGAGAAACATTAGAGAGGAGAACGGTTGGAAACAAGTTGAGAGCTTGTGTGATGAAAATGAAATAACCTTATCGGATGGATCTCCTTATTTGAAATGTAGGTATTATAAAGTTGATCTTAAAAGTCTGGGGATTGATATTGAATAAAGTGATAGCAAAATCATTGTAAAGTGCTGTTCAAATTAGGTTAATAATATCAAAAGTCTACCAGGGACTTCATAAAAAGGAGTTTACAAAATTGATTAATTGCAGTACAGATTATATTAAATACGGGACTCAAAATATTATCATAAAAATATCTAGGAGTTCCTGAGTTCCTGCTGTGGCTCAGTGGTAATGAACCCAACGAGTATGCACGAGGACTAGGGTTCAATCCCTGGCCTCGTTCAGTGGGTTAAGGATCTGGCATTGCCACGAGCTGTGGTGTAGATGGCAGATCAGCTCAGATCGGATGTTGCTGTGGCTGTGGTGCAGGCCAACAACTGCAGCTCGGATTCAACCCCTACCCTGGGAACCTCCATATGCCACAGGTATGACCCTAAAAAAAGAAAATCTCTAGGAGTTCCCCTGTGGCTCAGAGGGTTGAGGATCCAGTGTCACCACTGCCACAGGTAGGTTTGATGCTGTGGCTTGGGTTCAGTCCCTGGTCTGGGAACTTCTGCGTGCTGTGGGTGCACCAAAAAAAATTATCTAAAAATTTAGCCTGTGGGATGAAATAATCTTAGTGCAACTGAAACAGTTTTAACCATTGGTTTTCTGAGACTAAATTTTTTATTACAAGGGCCTGACAATTAGGAAAAAAGAGTTCACAATTGTCTTATGTTCCTATTGATTTAATGATGGGGTAGAATCCTTTTTCCTCATCTGTTAGAAATTTTGAAATACAAGTCCTTTTTCTTCATACAATTGTCAAGAAAATTACTTAACATCATGAGAAAATTTCCTGTTGTCTCCCCCTCTAGCATTAGGACACTTCAAGTGAAAAAAAAAAAAATCAACCATGGAGTTCCCTGGTGGCTCAGAGAATTAAGGATCCAGTGCTGTCACTGTTGTGACTCAGGTCCCAGCTGGGGTGTGGATTCGATCCCTGGCCCAGCGACTTCTGCATGGCAGGAGCACAGCCAAAAAAACACAAAAAAAGATCAACACTGAATCAACTTCCAACTAGTTCAGCTGACATGTAAGTAACTTCTGGTTCTTGCTGGTGTATTTTCTCACGTGAGGAAATGGATGACCTCATGGCTACAACTTGACCCCTGAATTTGTCCCATGGACAAGAACTTTTGGCTGATTTAGATCAGGATACCACAGAGTATCAACCACCACATTTTTTTAAAACCGAAATCGACATTCCAAGAGGACCAGGAGGTGAGGGGAGAGGTTCCCCGGTGCCAGGCACCAGGCTGCGGGGTGTGGACCAGTCTCATTTCCCTTTTAGTCACCATCCTGAAGATGGAATCTAACTCCCTCATTTTACAAATGACAGAATGAATCTCTAAGAGACGAAAGAATTATAACAAGGTGACCTAAGGGGCCAGGTCATATCCAAGGAGCAGTAGAACCCAGGCTGCTGCTGCTACACCCGTGTCCTGTCTGCAGGATTGAGCTACTGTCGTTTCCTCCCCGAGGAGCCATTTCTCAACCCCACCATATAATCCTACAATCCTAAAATTCCTGCTGGGACGTCTTCATGGGAACAGCGTCTCCAAGGACACAGACGCCCTCCACCCTCCCCGGCAGCTGGTGCCCCGTCGGTCTTGCTCCCCGTGGCTGCGGGGACAGCCCGTGTCCCAGGGACCTGATGCTCCTCCTTCAGCTCCTCTGTCTTTAGCTACTCGGAAAACATTTCCCCTTTTTCCTCTTGTGGGGGTCCCACTTATGGTGACCTCCACATTCTCCTAGTTCCTACAATGAGTCTATTCCAGGATGTAGCACGGAAATCCATTCTTCTTCCTCTTAATTTCTCCCCTGACAGTTCAATCTCAGAATCGGTCACCAAGGTTGTACTGATTATTCCATAGCACAACCTTGTAATTTGTTCACTTTATCTCCACCTGGATGCCATCCTCTTGTGTCTGCCCTTCGTCTTAATTAGCTGATACCACTTGTCTTTGATGTTTTGAATTTAAATCTCTTTGTGTGTAACAGATGCTCTCCCTCTTGCTAGAGACTCCACCACGCTGTATTGCTTGTATGAAGTTGATTCACACATTTATGTTGGCTACCTGGTAGCCAGTGTGGGCATTTAAGTCTGTGATTTCTCAAAAGTCAGCTTTTCAAATGTCAACTCATTTAGCTTAGGGATCAGCAAATAGCTGCCCATGGGCCAAATCTGACCATCTGCCTGTTTTTATAAAGTTTTATTGGAACTTAGCCATGACCATTTGTTTGCGTATTTGTCTAGGGCAACTTTTGTGCTATCACAGCAGAATTAAGTAGGGCTGACAGAGATAGCATGGCCACAAAAACTAGCTACTATCTGGCTTTTTATAGGAAGAGTTTGCCAACACCAGAGCTTGCTCCTGTTTCTTTTCTTTTTTTTTTTTTTTTTTTTTGCTTTTTAGGGCCTCAGCTGCAGCATATGGAAATTCCCAGGATAGGGGTCGAATCAGAGCCGGAGATGCCAGCCTACACCACAGCCACAGCCACACCAGATCCTTAACCCACTGAGCAAGGCCAGGGATGGGACCCATGACCTCACGGATACTAGTCAGGTTCCTTACCGCTGAGTCCTGATGGGAACTCCTTGCTCCTATTTCAAATTTCTTTATTTTGAAAGATGGCACCGTCATTCTTGCTAAAACTCAACTAAAAGCCATATAACTCAATGTAATGCTTCCGTATCTAACCACGAGAACATTCTGGATGTTGCTTTCCTTCCTTCACACTCTGTTCTTCTGTTTTATCCTACTCACCGCACTGGCCGATATCCTAGTTACACAGTAACTAATTTCCTAATGTTTACACTTCCACCCTCTGGCTCCTCATGCAATGCCCTCCTCATCATTTTTCCTAAGTCCACAAAATCATCTTCCCTTCCAAACTCTTAAGGAATCACTCATTAGGACATGCCACAGATTCACCTCCTTATGTGTTTCATCACAGAAAGCTTTACTGGCCACCAGCCTCCACATGCCCTAGCGCCTGACACGTGCATTAAATGAGGTCAGTGGAAGACGACTAATGCGTCTAAAGTCTTACGTCCTTCCACGCCAGAGATGGGACTACAATCCGAGTCCCTCTATTCAGCCTCTCGTACGCACCTGTCTGAGTTCAGTGAGGTCTCTAAAGACAGGCTGCTATCATTTTAAATGAACCCTATGGTTCCATAAAATAGTCACATTTCCCATCTTTGCATTTCAATTTTAGTCTTTGTTCCTGCATACTAGCTCCCTCTGTCTCCTTTGAGTTCTTCCTCAGCCCACCCTAAAACCCTTTCCTCTGATCTCCTACAAGTTTCCTATTTTTTCCTCTTCTCTTTTTTTGTTTGTAGCAATGCAATGAACATCATTTGCTCTCATTATGCCTTATACGTTGCCAGATACATCATAGTCTTTCTAACAGTATTAGAAGCTTCTCCTTCTCTGGGGTAGGAGATCCATTGCTATGACTGGGGAGGGATGCATTTGGGGTCAGGCTGGAATGTGGGGGGCCCAGTGCTGGGGGACAGGAAAGATGTGAGACCTAAGAGGTGAGGATGATGCAGAGCACGGCTAACAAGTAGAGTAGGCCTGGAGGGGTCGACCAGAAGTCCACCCCGGTTGCTTCCGGCAAGTGTTTCTATGCACAGAGTTGCCCTCTTGTTGAGAGGCACCCCCAGACACTGTGCGTGCAGCATGCCAGGGACAGGTGGGACACAGGAGGGCATCCAGCACCTCACCTCAGGATGCAGGGAGAGGTCACACAGACAATAGAGGGATGAAGACACTGGGATGGCCACACGGCACCAGCTCTGGGGGCTTAGAGTCATGTTAAGACCTTAATCCCAACAAAGAAAAAGAGAGCAGGACTGAAAACAATCCAAGCCTAGTTATAAAGACAAGTGAAGAAATGCGGAGAGTTTTGGCAATGTTTGACCATTTGTGCTAATAATAATAATAATAAAACCCTCATCATGTCCACTTGGCAAAAAAATATGCTTTGCAGTACTTCCTGGGGACTTCATTCTACCCTCAGCAGCTGCGTGATCTTATGCCCACAATAAAAGCTGAAGGAGTTCGGGGGGCGGGGGCGCAGGGGGCAGACGTCTTAGAGATGGGTCCATCGTGGTGGGGGTGAGGAGCTCCCTGTGATGGGTGAGCCCATGGGTTTATAAACCGCACCAAACAGTAAGACCCCCGGGGCTGGCAGATCTGGGAATTCTGACACACAGGTTGCCTTGGGCGGTTTGGGTGAAGTGTGGGGTTAAAGCTTTTGGTGGAAGCCCAAACGGTCCCCTGACGAGAGGGTCTGGGGAAGACGGGGACCCATGCGATGTCCTTTTACGATGCCCCTTTTGCTCCAAACCCCTTAGCACCATGCGTGGTTCACATCTCAGCCTCTCAACACACGTGTCGCTGCTGCTTACTGAACGCTCTTAGTGAAGAGGAAGGGCATGGAGGGCAGGGGAGCCAGAGGGGGATGGAGATGGGGCAATAGAGCCAGAGGACGGGCTGCTTCCGTTGGTGTGAGCGCTGCGTGGCAAAGCAGCAGCCCCTCATTGTTCTGCATTAAAAGGCAGCCATATGCACATGACAATGAAATGAAGAAGAGAGGCCGGGGTGGGGGGGGGGAAGACAGTGAAAGATCTCCAAGGCCAGGAACTGTCCCTCAGCCCTCTCCCATCCAGGGTGGACGCCTGGGAATACGATCATTGATGGGTGGAAAGAGAAAACAGCGTTTGTGAGAGAGGAAGGAAGATTCAAGAGGAGGAGGTGGTGTGAAAACTGGCCACCGTTTGAGGAAATGTGCTGAAGAAATGTGTTGTTGTTGTTGCTGTTGCTTTATGGCCGCACACACGGCACACGGAAGTTCCCAGGCTAGGGGTAGAGTCGGAGCTGAAGCTGCAGCCTCTGCCACAGCCACAGCCACTGAGCCTCGACGGAACCCCTGAAGAAATGTTTGCTGGGTGCTTTGCCGTATCAGATCCACAACCAGTCAAAGACAGAGTAAGGCTACTTTATGCAGGAAGCGTGGCGACCTCTTCAAGCTGATGACATGTAGGCAAAAACAGCATCACCAGGAGGCTCCCTGTCCTGGTTATGGGCACCCACTAAACCCTAGGTGGACCCAAGGGCAGGTTTCGTCTCACCCCGGCTCTGAGTCACCTGTCACTTAATATCCTTCCCTAGGAGAGAAGCAAAGGGAACTATGGTGAGGCAAGAAAGTGGCACCTTGGAAAGAAATGAGCAGCTTTGCACGGCAGCTTCTGCTTATCTAAATAATGGATGAACATTTAAGGTGAGGGAGGAAAAGTCCCGCTTGGCTCAGAATCCTATTTTAAGGTAAATTTAAGGTCTGTTAATATTGAAATTCCTCTGCCATTTGGTGAACCAGATGGATCCCACGTTCAGGCTCCAGGGATCGTCCCGCCAGCCCTTACCCTCTGAAACCCCACTCCAAACACAACCCACACGAATGTTGATTTCAACCATATTCTCTTATAACAAACTGGGATTGATTCTCAGAGCGGCTGACTGAATGCTTTAATTTACAAACAGCTTTCCCAAAGCTGCAGAAAGCCACCAGATGCAAAAGGAGTGGCCCTGCTCAGCCTGCTTAATGCAGGCCACGCTGTAAACAGCACTCGGACGGGGGAGTTTCAGAAGTGCATTTAATTGCATTTTCCACTTCTCGTCACAGCAAGGGATTAAGCCGAGATGGAACGTAATGGAACTTGCTCCATCCTGTCACCTGAAGGAAGGGACTGCAGAGGAATCCAGGATGGAGAGCTGGCGAGAAGAAACCCCATGGACCTGATTTGAATAAGTCTGTGAATGATCTCGACCCCGAGCAAATACACCGGTTTATAGTTTATCTTTTCCGGCGGTCAGGCTTCAGCAGTAGCCATGCACAGGCATCTCCCATTTATGAACAATAACTTCCATCACTGGTAATGGAATCTTGATTTCAGAAATAAATTCTAATGTGTATTTTGTATGCGGCGGTATTTAAATTATTTATGCCATATGGATCCACACAATATATAGTGAGGAATAAACAGCTTGGAGGGGCAGATGCATCCTATTTGCTGAACTTTGGGGGACTGTTATAAGGCCATGAGGCAAAAGAAGAAACCCCTATTAGGTTGACTAAGGGGAATTCGGGATTCATTTGCAACACGCCCGCTGAGGTCAGTTCCCCCCGAAGTGCCGCACTGTCGGTGGCATCTCCGCAGACCCTGCCTGCAGAGCCCGTTCTCATATTTCATCCCATAAAGCCTGGGCTGCACTCCTAGATTAGAGCTTAGGTAGTTTTCTCAAAGGAGGTTTGCCCTTCACAGCCTGTGTCAGAATCTCTTGAACGACTGGCCCAGTGAACACGAGGCCCCAAACCTTGAACGTCAGAACTAGAGGTTTTCCCAGGTGATGGAATTTGAGAGCTGGTGTTCTGCAGAAAAGCTACAGGTCCTATTTGGTCTATTCCTAGAGTGTTTTTTAGGCCAGTTAGAAGCTGTTTCAACAAGACTTAGCCAGTGGCACCCCCACGGCATAAACCAACATGGACCACCCACACTGGAACAATATCAGAACCTGCCAGTTCGACGCCCATTCTTTGTCACAAGTGTCAGGTCACCCCAAACAGCGGACACCCCAGAGATACCTTGCAAACCCATCCTGTCTGTCTGCCTGGAACTCAAATGACCCCGGATGTATTCAGGGTAAGCTTGTTGCTGCAACCCACTCCCCCTCAGTGGCTCCCGGCGATGCAGGGCTGCGCCCCCTGCCGGCTGTTCAGATCCCCAGGCTTTTTCCATGACGGTTTGACCGTGGCTCAGGATCCACATGGGAATCGGAGCTTTCAGCTGGCCGGTGGGGGAAGGGAGGATGAGCAGGTGGGGGTGGGAAGGGCCAGGCCGGAAGTGGTGAGCATCCCGGAAGTGCACGTTCCCCAGACCAGGGATCAGTCCCAGGAGCCCACCTTCCTCAGGGATGTCAGAGCCTGGTGGGGCACCCAGTGGGGAGAAAGCCCCAGGCTCGGAGAACTCACAGTCTACTTGATCACACCAGAGACACAATTAGCATCCTTCCACCAAGCCGAGGCCTCTTTCCTCTGCTGCTCATCCTCATCTGTCCTTTGCATCTCTAGGTGGGACACAGGAGCTGCCTGAGGAATTCAAGGAGATCATATATGCCCATCGTGGGGGGTGACATAGGACGGTGGGGACGTAGGGTGAGGGAACGGCTCCTTGCCTCTCCTGGCACTTGGTGAATAAGAGTATTTTGGAACTAATCATATGGTAATTCTTTTTGTTGTTGTTGACATGTCCCCTTCTGACTTTTTTATATAACAGGACATTTAGATTTTCACATTTCTAGGGTCTGAGCAAAGTGAAAGTGGAAAGGAGAGGCCCTTGGGCTAAAAGTCTAACCTCCGCCCACTGAGGGGCTATTTGTTCCACTTCTGTCTCCATCTTCAAAGCTTTACCCCAGAGGTGCTCAGCCTTCTTACCTTACGGGGCTGTAGGAGACGTCACAGGCACAGATGCTTAGAAGAGTCTCTGGCAAATAATAGACAATAATGTTGCTTATCATGGGTCTTAGCTCTAGGATACAGCAGGTCAAAGTTTGATGAAGGAACGTGAGAGACAGAAAGGCTGGTAAAATCCAGCGCCATTCCATGCAGGCATTCAGTTCAGAACAAGCCTCTGTGAAACAACGTTGTGGAGATAATTTGTAGATTTTAGTAGTGTATTCAACAGCTAATGCAAGAGTTTAGAAGTTTGCAGGAGAATACAAACAAATGATGTTTACAATTTTACTGAAAAGACTGTGAATTCTCCCAGTAGGACTCTATATGAATTCTCCCAGTAGGACTCTATATGCTCCCAGTTTAATTTTTTTTAATAAATTGGAATTTGACATTCATTTTTTTAATGTGCAAAATAGAACTGCCATGTAGGAATGAACACATCTGAACTCTTATATGTTGAGCTGGGGTTGGGAGGAGCGGCAACAAAAAATACCAAGTAAGTTCTCTAAGAAAATACAGTTTTGATTCATCCTTCAGAGATAAAGTCTACGTGCTGGTTGATATTGCATTTAAAATATCAGAAAAAAATAGGTAGATTAGTTGTCGAAAATGTATGCCCTTTAATATCACTAATTATTAATACTTCAAAATATATTTGAATTTGCTTAAGCCTGGTTAATAAGAAAACCCTCTTTCTTTTTGCTTTTTCCAAAAATAAGCATTAACCAGGCATCACTTGAAACAATATCTTGTTGCGAGCTGTAGTATGGACTTTTCTCCTAACGCGGGCAGGCAACTTTTTTTTTTTTAACCTGTGCAAGTACAACCCCAGAGATACAAGAAGAATAAATGAACTATGTGATTCAGTGACATGTTTTAGAAATTCGTTTTAGTAGCACTGACCTGCTTGCCTTGCCAATTCCCCCAGCTCCACCCAAAATATGACTTACCATAGCGAAGGGGAAAAAAAAACTTAAACTCACGTTCATAGTTAAGATAGGCGGTCTTTTAAAATTTCAGGTTGACCATCCTTCTCCTGTGTCCTTCTGAAAGAGATCGAAGTCCCCAAGGAGAAACAGTGTGATGGTCAGACGGGGCTTCAGGTTGCATGGGGGTGGGTGGCCCAGAGAAATCCAGAGGTTTCCTCTAGCCCCGTAAGTATTGTAATAAAGAGAAGGCCTGGTCTATAACAGAACTAGATGATAAGTAGAGTTCCCGCTGTACCACAGCTGGTTAAAGATCCTACTTGTCTCTCTGGCGTTGTGGGTTCAATCCCTGGCCAGGCACCGTGGGTTAAGGATTGGTCATTGCCAAAGCTCTGGCATAGGTCACAGCTGCGACTCAGATTTGATCCCTGGTTTCAGAACTTCCATATGCTGCGGGAGCAGCCAAAACAAACAAACAAACAAACAAACAACTAGCTGTGCAGTCGTAGACTTAAAAGACAGAGTTACCCCGTCCGCTGAACCTGGACAGAACAACCCCTCAGGAAGCTACTGGATTTCCACGCTAAGTGGAGCCCTAGATCTTTCTCTCAAAGCTCTCAAGCTCTCTCTTAGTCTGAATTTCAAACCTGCCCCTTCTCCTGAAACTGTTTATTCCCCATGTTAAACACTTTCACAGAGGGGTTCTATCTGGGTTTTGTCTGCTTGCTATGTGGCCTCTTCTGATGCATGTCCATCTGGACCCGGAGGGCGGCTCAGACGCACTGCTGCCCTAAGAGCACCTCGGACCAGCAGGTGGCTGCTTGTTCTGAAAGCTGATGAGGTGCTGGATGGCTGCCTTCCTGTTAAAATAAGATTGGAGTAGTTAGCAGATGCAAGCTATCACATATAGGATGAATAAACAAGAAGGTCCTGCTGTACAGCACAGGGAACTGTATTCAATATCTTGAGATAAACCATAATAGAAGAGAAAAGCATATATTTTTAAAAGAATACATATGTGTGTGTATAACGGAATCACTTTGCTGTGCAGCAGAAATCAATACAACGTTGTAAATCACCTATACTTTTATCAAAAAATAAGATTGGGGAGTTCCCGTTGTGGTTCAGTAGTAATGAACCCAGCTAGGATCCATGAGCATGCAGGTTTGATCCCTGGCCCTGCTCAGTGGGTTATGGATCTGGCGTTACCGTGAGCTGTGGTTCTAGGTCACAGATGCAGCTCAGATCCCACAGCGCTGTGGCTGCGGTGTGGACTGGCAGCTACAATCCCTAGCCTGGGAATCTCCTCTAAATGCCATGGGTTTGGCCCTTAAAAAAAAAAAAAAAAAAAAAAAGATTGGTGTGAATATATCCCCATTGCACATTTTCAGGCACTTCACACCAGTTCCTACCGATATCACAAGCCAGTCACGTGAGTAGACGGATTTAGTGTACAAGGGTCTTCACGGGATCGGATCCAACGCAGCTGAAGCGCGTGCTCAGCAGAGTCCGATGCACCTTGTCTTGAGCCCCAACCTTGTACCAACAGAGCCGAATCCATTTACCTTGGGAAACTCTCCGAGATTTGCGGGTTTTTTCATTTGTCATTTGCTTATTCAGTCGGTGATTAGAAGGTGGACCTGGGTTGGGGAACGATTTGACCACCATCTGTGTCCCTCCCCACTAGAGAGATGACACAGTCGAAAGTAACCGTGTGCCCCTTGCTGTATTCCAGAGGGTTTTCAAACTACTTTATCAGCATTTCCCCTCTTGTCCTCGCAGCAGCTATGAACTCAGTGGTACCATTATCTCCTTTTGCAACGGAAGAACGAAGGTGAAAGAAGATTGAGGGTCACCTCAGGTCACACAGCTGCGCAGAGACACTGCCATGTGCACAGTTTGGTGTCATAGCCACCGGCCAGTTATGTCGGAAAGTAAAGGAAAGACCGTGGATGGCTCTGGACTGTCCCCACGGTGGGGTGGGGACATGACAAGTAGGGTCCCCGGAGGCAGCCACTTGTACACAGTCGGTGCCCCACAAGCCAACAGTCCGGGTTTGCAAACTGGATTTGCACGTAGCAGCTGGATTTGCAAACTGCCTTCCAGACCCCTGGACCTTCACCAGCTATTTCTGTCTCCAGTCCCTCAGTGTCTGCGCCCTGTTTGAAGCTCGTGTGCGACAATCCTTTCTCAGGGAAACTGTCGTCCCGTTTGGTGGTTCTAATGGTTATAAAGCCCTGGTTGGAGGCGACCTGTAACCTGAGTCCTTGCGGTTCCTGTTCCCGCTCCTGGTTCTGCCAAACGTGTGCTCTCTTCCATCAAGTTTTAACCCAAGATGGGACAGAGTTCCCTGTGCTGTACAGCAGAACCCACTGCTTATCCACTCCAAATGCAATAGTCTGCATCTACCAACCCCAAACTCCCAGCCCATCCCACTCCCCGCTGGCAACCCCACGTCTCCTCTCCATGTCCACAGGCTGTTTCTGTTTTGTAGATAGGATTATTTGTGCCACATTTTAGATTCCACATATGAGTGATATCACAGGGTATTTGCCTTTCTCTGTCTGACTTACTTCACTTAGTATGAGAATCTCTAGTTGCATCCATGTTGCTGCAAATGACGGTATTTCATTCTTTGCTGTGGCTGAGTAGTGTTCCATTGTGCATATGCATTACATCTTCTTAATCCATTTGTCTGTGGATGGACATTTAGGTTGTTTCCATGTCTTGGCTACTGTGAAGAGTGTTACAACGAATATACAGGTGCATGTGTCTTTTTAATTTATAGTTTTGTCTGGATAAAAGCCCAGGAGTGGGATTGCTAGATCATATGGTCATTCTATATTCAGCTTTCTGAGGGACCTCCACGCTGTTCTCCACAGTGGCTCTACGAGTTTACATTCCCAACAGTGAGGGAGGGACTTGAATTGGACTTGAATTAGGGGGTGTTGGTGCCCTCAGGGATCAGAATGCTCCCCGGCTTTGCTTACCTGAGAGGTTAGTAAGACTCTTCCTTCTGCATCAATATCTTCTCCTCCTGATACATTTTGTGTTCAGATTAACTGCACCCCATTTCCAAGACTGAGAAGGGCAGGGTTCAAATGCACCTATGATCACGTTCACCCATTCAGACAGGTGAGAACCTACGCCACCAATCCACTATTTCTAGTTTCCTTTCTTTTTCTTTTTATGGCTGCTCCTGTGGCATATGCAAGTTCCCAGATTGGGGGTCCAATCTGAGCTGCAGCTGCAACCTACAGCACAGCTACAGCAACAGCAGATCCAAGCCACATCTGTGACCTATACCACAGCTTGTGGCAACGCTAGATCTTTAAACCACTGAGCAAAACCTGGGATAGAACCTGCATCCTCACAGTCACTATGTTGGGTTCTTAACCCACTGAGCCACAATGGGAACTCCTCTAGTTTTCTTGTATACATGAAGCTATAATAAAATATCTGGTTTATATTTTTTAAAAAAATCCTAAATTTGTTGCTTTGTTTAGGTTGATTTCATGTAAGTGTCTTTGGTGAGAAATTCAGAAGGCACAAAAACACAGTAATTCAATTTGAAGTGATTTCAGTGATAGAGATAATAAATCAAATATTTGAATTAAACCACAATACATAGAATTTAATCCAGGAAGGATATTGGTAGCTACTCTTTGTCTCTCTTATGATATCTCAAATTTAAAGACAAAGAGAAAAACCAAGAAACAAGCGGGTCCAGAGCATACAATAGTAATTTTGTGTGTAATTAGAACTATTTCTTTTCATTTTGTCTCTCCTATGATATCTCAAATTTAAAGATGAAGAGAAAAACCAAAAAGCAAGCAGTTCCAGAGCATACAATAGTAATTTTACATGTAATTAGAACAAATGATTTCTTTTCATTTATAGAACATACTCTGATGACCTTTGAGGCTGGTGGCAGGATAGGGCATTAGCTTATAATTATGCTTTGATTTGCAATGAAAAATTGAAACGACTATTCCTGTCCAATCCATGAAATAGCAGAACGTTGGGAGTTAAACTATGAGGCATTGCTGCCCTCCTCTGGTACATTTTGGTATAACACATCTAGGAAGGATTTCAACAAGAAACCAAATTTTAAAAATCATCTTACACACTAGATATTAACATTCTCCTTTATGAATTTATACCCAATCTATTTAAAAATCATTATTTCATGTGGCTTATTTAAATTAAAAATGGCATATACATGGTTTGAAATCCGGATATAAATTAATGAGCCAGAAAACGCTGGAAAAATAATGATGGCTCTTAATATCATGCATATACACGACATTTTCAAAGAGTACTTAATACATGTTTTCTCATTTAGTCTTACATTATCCCCAGGAGGAAGCAAATCATTATATTTTATTTGTTCAACTTCTTAGGTCTGTTGGTGCAGCTGGTAATTGATTTTTCAAAAGCAAGTTGTAGACATTTAATTTGCATGCTTTTGTGATTCGCTTATGTGTTTCATCCTACAATACTGGCAAGAGACAGTTCTAAATATCTGTAAACAAATGGCGAAGTCTCTCGGGGTGATGCTGATCCCCATTCAGATCTGTAAGGACAACTACACAGTTTAGGGATTTCCACCATTTATTTCATCCTGTTTTTAAAATGAAAAATTCAGATCAAAAGGAGAGATAAGGCACGTTTCTATTCAATTATGATTTATGATCCATTTAAGCATTGACACCTGCTCCAAATCAGAGCAGACTTTTTTTTATTTTTGTATCCAGAAAAGAAAATTGCCTTTATCCTCTGCTTAAGGGCTTGGCGGATTACAGAATGATTGCTGTACTCTGGTTTATATCCACAGTGGCACAAAGGGAATTCCGGGGAGGGCGGGGGGGGGGGGGGGGGAGATTTGCTTTGGATTTGTGCATGAAATTTCTAAGGTTTCGTTTGTTTCTTCCTTGTCTTTGGGAAACTTCACATTTTTAGGGTCTCCAGAGGATATGCCTATTGATTTCATTCATAAGATTCCCCTGGTTAGTGCAACAAAAAAATGGCAAATTGTTAAGCCTCCCCCTAATAGGACTGGGGTGGCAGGGGGCGGGGGGGGGGGGAAGCCCGGTTGCTCTTTTTATATCTTCTTTTATAAAGCCCACGTGTGTTTTCACGGACAAGTGTTTTATGAAGTCCAAGGGCCAAAATCAAAGTGGACTTTTACCACACTGTAGCCTATCACAACTAACATTCTGATCCTAACACAGAGAGCCCTGAGGGAGGGTTTCAGCCACGGATTCAGTGTGAATCCAGGAACAGGCAGCGAGAACCCGTCGTGAAGCAGCCGCTCTCCTGACAGAGCACAGACTAGCCAGAGTCAACGAGATGTGACTTCGCCTTCCAAGATCCTGGTCACGGAAATAAAGATAAAGGGACGAACAAATTCACAACTGCTTAAGCACCTGGAGGAGAAAAGAAGAGAATGCTAGAGTTACCGGGCATCAGTGAAGGCCTCTGGGAGTACGTGGTACCATCTTTCATCACATCCCAGACGCACTGATGTAAGATACATTGATACTGCATGTAGTCCCCAAGAAAAAGAAGGTGGCTGTAACCCAGGGCTCTTCCTTCAATGAACATCTCTATTTGAACTCATCAGAAGAGAGTATTCTTGACATATTTAGAGGTAGATTTTTAAAACTATGAGAGAACATAAAAAGGAACAGGGGAGCAGAACTAAGTGAGGTCATTTGAAAACTCTCACACTTTCAGGGTTCATCTGGGAGTGAGGGGAACAAGAAGAGCTAAAGACCCCGGGTAGACTCATGAGGAGTCCGGCTGTCAGGTGAGCAGAGAGATGGGGCCACAGGTGTGGGGGATACAGAGACGGGAGGGGCGTTGGGGGGAATGATGGGGGGTGTCCCTGAGAGGGACCTAGCATCCAGCAGAGCACAGAGCAGAAGGAGGCAGGAGCGGGGGCCAGGACCAGTGTGTGCACTGGTCTCTTAAGAGACGGCCCGCCCATTGGGGGGACAGGAAGAGGAAAAGCAAGGTGACTCAGGTAGGGTCTTAGATTTGAGATGAGATGACCACAGGATTTCTGTGTGGAGTTTTCCGGTCTCTCAGTTGAACATGAGGCAAAGACCTCAGGTTGAAAAGGAGGATGAGTGGGGAGGAGATTCCCGAAGGTTTGAGGATTGAGACAAGTTATCAAATAATCTTTCCAAAAGAGCAACTGTTATCTGAGTGAAAAAAAGCTGCCGTTGTGTTGCACAGATGGCAGACCTACTGGAGCCGGGGGTTTATGTAATCTTGCCCGCTTGGGGGTCCAGTAACTACTTCCAACATGGGGCAAGCTAGAGATGGATTTTTTTTTTTTCTATGTTAGAGTTTGCCCAGCAAAGATCTTGGGAGAAACATCGAGAGAGGTAGAGTGGTTGCAAGGAAATAATTGTAATAAAATTGGGCCACACTTTCAGAGCACGACTGTGCGCCAAGCTCTGTCTTAAACACTTGACAGAAATTTACCCGCTCAGCCGTTCTGTGAAGTGAGAAATCTTATTTATGGGCGTCGCCACTTCATAGGTGAGGAAACTTAAGACACAGTCACATTAAATAACTCGTCCGAGGTTACAACCCGTAAGTGGGAGAACCTGAGATCCAAACATCATAGTCCAGGCTGTGCTGGAAACCCCTGCATGAGACTCTTCTATTACTTAATCCTATGGTTTCAACAAGATACTGTCAGAAGTCGGAGTTCCCATCGTGGAGCCATAGAAACAAATCTGACTAGTATCCATGAGGATGCAGGTTCAATCCCTGGGCTCAATCAGTGGGTTAAGGATCCGGCGTGCTGTGAGCGGTGGTATAGGTTGCAGACATGGCATGGATCCCGAGTTGCTGTGCTGTGGTGCAGGCTGGTGGCTGCAGCTCTGATTCAACCCCTAGCCTGAGAACTTCCATATGCCATGGGTGAGGCCCTAAAAAAGACAAAAAAATAAAATAAAAATAAGCAAATAAATAAATAGTGTGTCTCATCACTTCAACCACTGTTCTGTGTGTGTGTGTGTGTGTGTGTGTGTGTGTGTGGTCCACACGTATAACTTAGATTTTCTCCAATAAACCTGCCTGTCCAAATTCCATCCCTGATCAATGTTTTTGCACATTTTACCCAGGATGCTGAATGCACCTGGAAAAAAAAAAATCAGTCTATGATACTACTGCTTGGTAGGGCTGTAAATACAGAGCATCCAGGCATTGACTTTATCAGGCACTGCATTTCAGCCAGTGAACTCACTTCTGCTTCTCAGAGAGAAACAAGCCACCGCAGGGCATCAGGTCCACCTTGTATCCCTTGCTATGACCACTGGTACCTGAGCACGTGTGTTACACATGCCCTGTCTTCCCATGTTGCCATGGAAGATGCACCTGTCCCACACCTCCATCTGTGCTCAGCACAGCGCCCCCTCCTGGCGTCTCCAAGGACTTTTCTCTTTAAAAGATGAGTTTTGCTTGTAGCTTTGACTTTTCCTCTGTGTTGGGTTCTTCTAGGCCCGACTGAAACATTCTTCATCCTCCAACTTTTTTTCTTTTTTTTTTTTGCTTTTTAGGTGGTATATGGAAGTTCCCAGGGTAGGGGTCAAATAGGAGCTGCAGCCACAGCAACTCTGGATCTGAGCCACATCTGCGACCTACATCACAGCTCAGAGCAATGCCAGACCCTTAAGAATGAGGCCAGGAATCGAACATGTGTCCTCATGGATACTAGTCAGATTTGTTTCCACTGAGCCATGACAGGAACTCCAAGAGTCCCACAGCTTAAACTCAGGGGGGGGCAGAGGGACATAAATTCTTTTGGGCCTGGCAGGAGATGCCCGGTGCAGAGGTTTCCTCTCCAACTGCAGGTCCTACTGAAGTCAAAGAACGTGTGTGTCTGGTATGACAAGGAAAAAAAGTCTTGACTTGAAAATTGTGCTCCCAAGGCCACTTCCTACTTCCCCATCCCTTTAAATTTAATAGAATGCAATCTCTTCTTGGCCCTGGGTGAAAATTCTTGCATGGCCCCTGCTTCTTCTGCTTCCTCATAGGTTAAGGAAGAATCCTACAATCACTTTATGTTTCAAACACAGTTTGTGTTTTTTTCCTTTTTACAGCCACATCTGTGGCACATGGAGGTTCCCAGGCTAGGGGTTGAATGGGAACTGCAGCTGCCGACCTATGCCACAGCAAAGGTGGGATCTGAGCTGCATCTGCGCCCTACTCTGCGGCTTGCAGCAAGGTTGGATCTTTAACCCACTGAGTGAGGCCAGGGGTTGAACCCACATCTTCATGGATACTAGTAGGTAGTTGGGTTCTTCACCCACGGAGCTGCAATGGGAACTCCTCCATCAATCACAGTTTTGACTCATTCTCATGAGATCATCAAAATTCCACATTCATAAAGGGTGTTATCTCATTGCCTCTCCCCCAGCTCCAGCCTGCTTCAGGAGGCAAGACCACGGGGGGCTGGGGAGAGAGGGGGGCTCCTCCGCGCTCTCTGTCCTCTCGCTTCTCATATCCTCGTCCCTGGCACTTCCTCCATAATCCATTTGTCTTGTCTCTGGATTGCGAATGTATACGATTTGGGTATTTTTCTACTTGTCAAAGTGTCTGCATTTTTCTAGGTTGATGATTATGTAGATTTAGAATGTGTGGCAGAATAACTTCTTTAAGCAGTAAAAAAAAAAAAAAAAAGTCTTCTCTGATAATTTCCCTTTTCCTTTCCTGCTGATGGCCCAGGCTTTGCGCTAAGCTCCCTCAAGAAAAACAGAAGCAACTTGAATCCACCAGGTTTTCTGTCTTCTGTGGGAAAGCGCAGCCCTTTGAAGGGATCAGCTGTGTTCCTGGAGGGGAAGGATGGGGCAAGAGGGCTTTTGAACGCGGAGGTGGGGATGAGGAAGCTGGGAACCTGGGGTGGGCCCTGAGGCTCACTAGGCAACGGGTGGAGAAACCAGATGTCTCCAGCCTGCATAGTCTCCTGTGCTGCTGTGACCCAGTACCTCAAATGGGGGGGGGGGGCGGGGGCCCTCAGGACCCAAGTCCAACCATCTCCCCAAATCCGGATCGTTTCTTTTCCAGGGAACCGCCATTCTAAAGGCGACAACAAAGGGAGAGTCGACTGAAAACATACACTCCACCTAATGGTTGAGAATTACGTTTTAGTCGGTGGACAAACATGCGGACGTGAGCCTGGGAGGCAGCATCTCAAGCAACCCTGAGAAAACCACTCCAAGGAGGGGAGAAGGGATCCAGGATATTTAGGAGCTTTGCGACAAAGCCTTCCTGTTAACCAAAGACAACTAGACACCTCAGGGGAAGGAATTCAGGGCTGTTCTGTGTGTGAGAAGATGCAGGGTCTGGGCTCCGGGAAAATCATTCCTTTGATATGCATGTCTGCTCTCTGGGGCCAGGATGCTGCGTTTTCCCATCCTAAGCGCTCGCCTTAGGAAGGCCTTCGTCTGAAGACAGCTAGACGGCAGGCCTGTGTGTTTCCTTCTGAGTTCCCTCAGGGCTCACCCTTGGGGGAGGCTGTGATCACTGCTGACTGTGACATCCTTTGTTTACTGGTATGGCAGGTGGTATTTTATTCCTCAGGAGGAAGATTTAGAATACATAAGAGTTAGCATGCCCAGGTCAAAGGTCCCAAGAAACTGTCTCAAGGGCTTCTCGCCTCCCTTTCCACCGAGATGCTCTGGGTCTGGGAACAGACTTCATTCTGCAGTTTGGTGGGACGCCAGCAATTCTCCTTGCAGGGGTTCATATCAGGTTCCAAGAGATCCAGCAATCAGGAGTTCCCCTTGTGGCTCAGTGGAAACAAATTCGACTTGGAACCATGAGGTTGCAGGTTCAACCCCTGGCCTCGTTCAGTGGGTTAAGGATCCGGCCGTTGCCGTGAGCCGTGGTGGAGGCCAGCAGCTGTAGCTCTGAGTGGACCCCTAGCTTGGGAGTCTCCATAAGCCACGAGTGTGGCCCTAAAAAAAGAGAGAGAGAGATTCTGCAGGCAGGTAAATAAGAAAAGTGTACCCCTTCATGCATTATCCATCTATTACGTGATGCCTGTGCAATACGCTCAGTTAGACTCCGCCTCTGATGCCTTTGGAACCAAGCTTGGTGATGGACACTGCACTTCTGCTTCCCGCGTCCCTCATTTCGGCTCCGTGTCTCGAGCATCTAAGCACTTCCACACGGCCTCCGTCACCAGAGCTCATCACTTCCACACTCAAGATGCCCATTTCAAGGCTGCCCCGCACACCGTGCTCCTCGGCTACAGAACCACTGCGTGGACGGCACCAAAGAGCTTTTCGAGGTCGCCGGTCTCTCACCCACGCCTTTCCAAAGTCTTGGTAAACCGAGTGTCTTCAGGGCCTTGTCAGTGGACAGAGGAAAGGGGAAGGTGGGATATTTACGCACCGCACCGTCATCGGCCCCAATGTCTTTATCCCCAAAGCGGTTAGATTTCCTTCTCCAAACTCTGCCCGTTATAGCATCTCAGCTGCATTAAATTCAGAACATCCTCCAGTCCACAGTTCAATCATCCAAGCAAACTCTCTCAGGCACTTGAGCTGCTTGAGAAACACATTACATTTAAATTCCCCGGAAAGTGAACCCCAAACACTAAGCTTGGATGGAGCCAGTGTTACATTGGTCTGGTGAGTCTACGGTCTTAGAACACATTTACAACACATTGCCACACGTATTTGCTACTTTCCTGCAATATGAGTTACCATGATTTAGTGATGAGTTGTGTGTACAAGCTGTCTCTTCCAAGATCAGATTTTGCAACACCCCACACAGAGTGTGCTCAAAGATGACTGTGTCTATGAGTCTGGAGTTAAGGAGCTTTAGCGGTCATGAAGTGGTGCAGGGCCCTGTGGGGCTCCTAGGCACACAAGCTTTTCTGTGCACCCCTCTTCTCATTTTGGGGGAATGGGCTTCAGCCTCCAGGACTTTCCCTGAGTACAAAAGGCGGTGACCTTTGCTAATCAGGGAAGGGAGGGGGTGCAGAGACCCAGGGGGAGCAGTCCAGAGACAATTGCGCAGCCTTGGGGCAGGTCCAGGTTCCTCCTCAAGGAATATACATAACAATACCTTCGAGCACTTCTACGGAACTGAACCGCCCAACAAAGGGAAGATGTTGATGAGGCCTTTCATCCCAAAAGAAGGAGCCTCAGAATCGACCACCTACACAGCAGCTTTGAAAAACAATGCAATGGAGTTCCCCTGGTGGCGCAGTGGAAAAGAATCTGACTAGGAACCTTGAGGTTGTGGGTTCAATCCCTGACCTTGCTCAGTGGGTTAAGGATCTGGCATTGCCGTGAGCTGTGGTGTAGGTCACAGATGCAGCTTGGATCTGGCATTGCTGTGGCTCTGGCCTAGGCTGGCAGCAACAACTCCAATTCGACCCCTAGCCTGGGAACCTCCATATGCCACAGGTGTGGCCCTCAAAAAGACTAAAAAATAAAAAATAATAAGAAGAAAAAAAAGAAAAACATTGCAAGCTCTCATTTACCCCCTCCTTATCAATGGCCCTATTTTTCGTGCCCAAACTATGAAACCACCTTCCAATCTCTCCCAAGGCAGGGGGACACCGTCTTTTAGCCTGCTGTGACCCCCTTTGCCTGGCAAAGCGGTAAAGCCAACTTTTTCTCCTTCGCCACAAACAGTTTTCTATTTGGCACTGGCAGACCGAGATCGAGTTTCAGCAACAGTAACCCCATCCACAGACGGCCTCTGCTGAGGTTTCGTGTGGGCTTCAAGGCAGGAGAGGCCAGTCTCCTCGGCCAGATGGTCAAGTTTCCGTTTTATGTACTGGGTCCCTTCCTTCGGAAAAGACCTCTCCCTTCAGAAAAGTCTTATGACGGCTAAGATCCATGTAGCCAACTCAACAGAGCAGGTGTTCTCGTCTTTCTCCTTTTGCTCTTCCTATGATCTACTCTTTACTCTCAAGGAAGCACCTGCCCTAGATGCAGAAAGGTCCCGGGGAGGCGGGGAATCAGGATGTGAGTCAAGACTGGAACAGGGAAGTGTCGCGGGGGAAATGCAGACCCAGGAACTTCTGCAGCACTCAGCGAAGGGAACTCTCCGAGGGATTCCAGAAGGCTCCCCTCTGTGGCCAAGCTGGCGCCCTCTTCGTGGAGGCAGATATTGGCAGCCATCAGTATTCCTCTGCGTAAAAAATATTTCCAGGAATCATCCACTCTGGTATAACATGACAGCACATTTTAAAATTCAAGGACGGCTTCTCCCAAGCGGTTTCTAAATGACTTCTCTTTGCCATCATTTGTGAGTGCCCAGGAAATATCATTTCTAATATTAAGCAAAGCAAATGGAACATTCAGGTGAGCCAAGTGCCAAAAACACATAGAAGACACACCAAAGCCAAACAAAAATGACCTGGAGTGATTCACCCTTTTGCAATAGCTCTACTTCTTTTCTCCCCCATTAGCAGGGACAGTTAACAACAGTTTGTTGACGTTTAAAAGCAGCATTTGTATAAAAAAAAGCCCCACTCATTAAACTCAATAGAACTCCTGGCATATTCTCTACTTTGAAAATACCTTCTTAACTGCTTTGCTCCATTATCTTTCCAAGATATGTCCCTTCCGGTTTCAGTAACTTGGAACCAAGTGGCCCCATTTGGCTCCATCTAGTATTTCTGTTGGCCCGTAATCTCACAACCCTGCAGTACAATTGACTCTGCTCTGGGAGTTAAGACAGTGCTCTGCCAGCATCTGCTAATAACCGTTTCTCTCCTGACCACTGGGCAGCTAATCATTCTCTAGGTAGAACTGGGAACGGAAAGAAGATATTTGTCATTTTTCATAAACTTGTTTCTACCGAGAACTATTTTTTAAATATAGGCGTTCTGGGACTTTGGGGAAGAGAATTGGTGATGATCCCAAAGCTGATATTAAAGCAGTTTGCCTGGAGTATCTAACGCATTTTCCCATCCATGCAGGTCATACGCGTTGTGGTTCAATTGCCAGCATAGTTTTAACAACAATCATTTATTGACGGCCTTCTCTGCGTTAGATGACTCCTATGATGTTTCTCCTTCCTTCCCAACTGTCTTGCGTTGGCCTACGCGTCCCCTAAATGTGTGTGTTTTATCCATTCCAGAGGTTGGGAAACTACTGAAAGATGCAGGTGGTAGATACCTTGGGCATAGACAGTTACCAATCTCTGTTGCAATCCCCCCAAGACGCCCTTTGCGGAGGGTTCACACCCAAAGTGTAAACCAATGCGGCTGAGTTCCGGTAAATACTCATTTATGGAAACTGAATTTTTTTTTTTAATGGAAAAGAGGTTTCCTAAGAGAGATACATATTCCATAAACAGAAATGCAGTCCATCTCAGAAGGTGACAGTGGCCCCAAAATATGGGGTGGTGAGCGTTTATGGGCAGGGTAATTCCACCGGCTATTGAGTAGAAAGATTATCCAGTTATTTGGGGGGAGGGCCAGGATTTCCAGAAACTGGACCACTGCCCACTTTTCGGCCTCTTATGGTCAGCCTCAGGACGGTCATGGTACCTGTGGCCATGTCATTTAGCACAAGCTAACATATTACCATGAGCACATAACGAGGCTCAAAGTCCACCGAAGTCACATCTTCTGCCATCTTGGACCTAGCTGGTTCTAGCCAGCTTGTGTCCTCTTCTCAAGGGCTATGTCATTCCTTGAAAGGCTGTGCCCTGACCCCTTCCCTCCTGTCCCAAGACCCCCTCAGAGATTTTATTCCCATATTCTTGTGGTATGGAAACTAAACTTTGAATTTAACCCAATGTTATCTTTATTTCAGTCATTCGTGTTGTGGTTTATTCTTGCAGTGAAAACACTGGAGAGGTGAGAACATTTTCAACTCTCGACAAGCAACTGCATCACGTGGGGGTTTCCACCTTTTCTCTGGGGCAAGTGGAGCCTGGGACACAGCATCCCAGGTAACCCTGAGAAAACTGCTCCAAGGAGGCAAGTGGGAAGCCAGGATGCGTAGGAGTCGTGGAATAAAGGACAAGCAGAGTCCACACCAGAGTTTACCGTTAGCGAGAGAAAACCAGGTATCTCAGAAATTCAGTGCTTTTCTATGCATGGGAGATGCAAGTTCTCGGCTCACTGAAATCATTCCTTTGATGTGCACCTCTGCTTTCCGAGCTGGGTATCCTGTGTTTTCACGTCCTGAGGGCTCACCCTTGGAAGTGGCCGCAGTCAGGGGACTGCTGTTCTTGTTCCCTTCCTGAGTCCCCGCAGGGCTCCCCTGCTCAGCTGTGGCTGCAATCGCTGATGACTGTGGCATCTTTCGTTCACTGATATGGCAGGCAATAATATTTTATTTCTCACCACCATTTTTTAAAATGCGAAAATCATTCTTAGCTCACTGGCTGTGCAAAAACAGAGCGGGCAGCAGACTTGCGCCCAATGGCCATCAGTTGCTGATTTACATGAGTTCTCTTTCAGGGCTTTGAAGCTACCAAACTCCTTGGCGTCTCCTTCCTACAGCCATGCTGTTCCCTCGTCTTACTAAACTGAGTGGTGGTGACCCCTGAAAGCACCAACGGGTGTAGGCCCAGGTTCTATTAAGGCAGCAGTCCGGCCCCAGGCCAGCTGCATGGCTGTTTATGAAAGGGCCTCCAGTATTGAGTGATGGGGCAGGACCTGCAGAGCCGACCTCATGAAGACTTCTGAGCACTCCTTATACTGAAGAGTATTAGTAACCTCGGCATAGCTCCTTTCCAGAGAGAGCACATGCAATCGATTATCAGCTCCTAGAAAAATCACCATCATCTTATTATTTAAAATTAGTCTTCAGAAAAATGTTAGTTTTCGTTAAGAAACAAAACTTCGTGTCTAGCATCCATGCTCTTTTACTTCAAGTGAAATTTTTTTTTTTTTTCATATACTGGGTAAAATTCACATACTAGATTGAGTGGATGATTCATTTTTCAGCTCTTAACTTTGTGGATATTTTGACCTAACTTTGGACTCACTAATGTCTTTATGATTTCATAATGTCCTTGCAGGTTTTTTAAAAAACGTAATGGCCTTGAAATTCTTCCTTTAAGGTGTAAATTGCTGCAGGAATGCTTCAATTTTTTTTTTTTGTCTTTTTGCCTTTTGAGGGCCCTCCGCATATGGAGGTTCCCAGGCTAGGGGTTGAATTGCAGCTGTAACCGCCGGCCTACACCACAGCCACAGCAACGCGGGATCCGAGCCATGTCTGCGACCTACACCACAGCTCACGGCAACGCCGGATCCTTAACCCACTGAGCAAGGCCAGGGATCGAACCTGCAACCTCATGGCTCCTAGTCGGATTTGCTAACCACTGAGCCAGGACGGGAACTCCTGGAATGCTTCAGTTTTGATAGTGTACATTTGTTGTTTGCCAGGAGCAATGCCTGCTTGTGTGTATTAAAGCTAAAACTTCATTTTTTTAAAATGATGCTTTAGTACCTACCTGTTGGTATAACTCAGAAGCCATGAGCTTCAAGTGTAGCCAAATATTTATGATAAAAAACATTGATGTATATAGGTATGAATTTCAAGGTATAGTTCTTACAAATGGACCATAATATTAGGCAAGATTTTCGTATGTTTGGCTGAGAGTCATTATTTATGTTATAAAGCAGTCACTTCACGACTCAGAACTACATCGACTGGTTTTATTAACGAAGACGGACCCCATTTCCACTGCACAGTGTATCTATCTGAGGACTTCAGAGGGTTGTAACAGATTTTTCATCAAGATATGAGGAATGGGATTTTACGCCTGTTGTATAAGAACAGAACAATAACTAAGGAGCTGTCACAACTAAGCCAATTACTGTATTCTCTCCAAATGAGTTTCCTTACCACAAGGAAAAATAAAGCCAAAAGAAAGCAAAGCAAAACCCTTTTTAAAAAACATTTCAAAAGAATCTTCCATCTTAAAAAGTCATCGTCTTCCTCCATTGCTTGTTTATTTCACTTATAGCTACTGAGCAGATGATGTTAATTGACACAACTATGGCTTCTTAAACTGTATCCTTGACTCTGGCTTCAGGTGGGAAAGAAAGGAGAGTCCAGATTTTAATCATAAGACACCTCCAACCAAAATTCCTTCCGAATAACTCTAAATAAAATGTAAATCAGTAAGTCATGCCATGTCCTCAATATCAATAATATTAAGATTATTCTATTAATAACAATACATAATGCCAATATATTTACTGCATGTACTTTAAAATTTTTTTCTTGCAAAAATAAAGACATTTAAAGTGGTAGCATATTTCTGGAGTTCCTGCCATGGCACAGCGGGTTAGGAATCTGACTGCAGCGGCTTGGGCTCCCTGCAGAGGTGTAGGTTCGGTCCCCGGCCCTGTGCAATGCGTTAAAGGATCCCACATTGCCTCAGCTGTGGGTTGGCTGCAACTGTGGCTTGGATTCAGGCCCTGGCTTGGGAATTTGCATATGCCGCAGGTGCGGCCGAAAGAAAGAAAGGTAGAAAGAAAGAAAGAGAAAGAAAGAAAGAAAGAAAGAAAGAAAGAAAGAAAGAAAGAAAGAAAGAAAGAAAGAAAGAAAGAAAGAAAGAAAGAAAGAAAGAAAGAAAGAAAGAAAGAAAGAAAGAAAGAAAGGGCTATAGCAGATTTCTAACGTGTGGCATTCTCATAAGAGAGAGGGCATTCAGTTTCCTTTAATGGGACCACACTCTAGTCTAGGGTAGCGGCTGTCAAATAAGGATCATTTTGGAGTCCCTGTCGTGGTGCAGTGGGTTAAGAACCTGACTAGTGTCCTTGAGGATGTGGGTTTGATCCCTGGCCTCGCTCAGTGGGTTAAGAATCCCACATTGCTGTGGCTGTGGTGCAGGCCAGCAGCTGTAGCTCCAATTTAACCCCTAGCCTGGGAACCTCCATATGCCATGGGTACAGCCCTAAAAAAAAAAACAAAATAAAAAAAGCAGGGGATCATTTTGATCTTGCCCCTCAGGGTGTATTTGACAAAATCTGAAGGTGTTTTTAATTGTTACGACCCAACGGTGGTGGGAGGCGCTAAGGGCACTAGCGGGTAGAGACGGAGGACTTTGCTAAAATGCTCCCCAGGGAACAAGACAAATAATTACTGACTCCAGAAGGTCGATGGTGCCAACACCAGGGAGTAGTTAGAGGCATTATTCATGAACAGGGCCACTGGGACCCTTTTATGTCTTCTCTAAGGCATTTCGAAACCTAGCCATGGGAAAAACCTCAAGGAAGTTATGCAGTTCAGGCCTAAAAAGAAAAAAAATCAGGAATCTGGTTCCACAGGAAGAAAAACTTATGTCAAGTTTGAGTCAGCTGGAGCTCGGAGGAAAGAATTAGGACTCAACAGTGATTCTCAGGAGATCTGCTCATGTTTAGATGACAGAACAGGGACTCAGAAGGACCTGGAATGAAAGATGCCAGCCAGCTGGTGGCTACGATCATCTTGGTTTTAAAACAAAGACATCTGAGAGAATTATGATTGTTCCTGGGGCACACTCACACTGATAGCGAATATTTGAATAATTAGCTGGTCAAATCAGTATGAATTATGTTACTAATGAGCGCTAGTTTGCAGGTATTGTTCCCCTAGAACAAGTGGTCTCTGTTGAATTCAGCGATGTCACATGAGACCTGTAGATGGGGTCAAAGAGACTAATCAGACAATGCACTAATTTGCACAAGAGAGTGAGGCGGAAATAGTGCAACCCCAAACCCTTTTATTAGAAAATTAAGGCGTTCCCCTTGTGGCCCAGGGGTTAACGAACCCAACTAAGATCCACGAGGAGGCAGGTTCGATCCCTGGCCTCACTCAGTGGGTTAAGGATCTGGCGTGGCTGTGGTTGTGGTGTAGGCCGGCCACTGTAGCTCCGATTTGACCCCTAGCCTGGGAACCTCCATACGCCGGGGGTAAAAAGACAAAACAAAAAATAAAACAATAAAACAACAGAAATCTATTCTTCCACAGTGCAGGAGGCTGGAAGTCCAAAATCAGGTGTGGGCAGGCCCTGCTTCTTCAGAAACCTCCATGGGAAGGGGTGTCCTTGCGTCCTCCAGCTGCAGGTGGGTCCAGGCTTTCCTTGGCTTGAGGCTGCACCGCTCCAGTCCCGCCTCTGTCTTCATGCAGCCACCTTCCTGCTCCCTTTCTCTGTGTCTGCACACGTTGTTCTGAGTCCTCCTGGATTAGAACTCACCTAACAACCCCCCCCCCCCACACACACACACCTTTTCTTGTCTTTTTAGGGCCACACCTGCTGGCACATGGAGGTTCTCAGGCTAGAGGTCGAATCAGAGCTACTGCTGCTGGCCTCTGTCACAGACACAGCAACATCGAATCTGAGCCGAGTCTGCCGTCTACACCGCAGCTCACAGCAACGCTGGATCTTTAACCCACTAGGTGGGGCCAAGGATCCAACCCACAACCTCATGGTTCCTAGTCTGATGTCCTCTGCACCACGACGGGAACTCCTAACAACCCATCTTAACCTAGTGCATCTTCAAAGACCCACTGGCCATAAGTACCAGGGGTTCAGATCTCGACACAATTCAACCCATAACAAATAATAGTCTGCCTGCAGGATCAACACTGATCACTGTTAATAAGTAAATCTAGCTCTTTGTGTTTTCTTTCTTTCTTTCTTTTTTCTTTCTTTCTTTCTTTCTCTCTTCTCTCTCTCTCTCTCTCTCTCTCTCTCTCTCTTTCTCTTTCTTTCTTTCTTTCTTCTTTCTTTCTTTCTTTCTTTCTTTTTCTTTCTTTCTTTCTTTCTTTCTTTCTTTCTTTCCTTCCTTCCTTCCTTCCTTCCTTCCTTCCTTCCTTCCTTCTTTCTCTTCTTTTTAGGGCCGCACCCACGGCATACGGAGGTTCAGATTTCTGCTGTCTTAAACCACCCAGTTTGTGGTGCTTCATTTTGGCAGCCCTCAGAAGCAAAAACAAATTTTATGTGGGAGTGGGGTAGGGAATTTTCTGAAAAGTCAAAATAATTAAAATGCTGGAGATAATTCCCCCCCTCTGAAGCGCAATCTAAACACACTCTTTGGGAATTAGATTTGCACCATCTCCTGGGCAGGTGTTTTAATTTCTCAACTTGCTGAGAAGATAACTTTTCCTGCCTGCGATAAGAAAGAAAACTTATTGGCACCTGCTGTGATAGATTTCCTGGGAAGATGGCTACATATCCAAATGACTGTAATACATAACCAAGAATTTACAAGCACCAGAATCTAGATAGAAATCAGAGGAGTAATAACACTTCTTATAAGGAAGAATAAAAAATTAATCCAGCGCACATTATTGTACTTTGCAAAGCCCTGAAATAAATTTGAATCTCAACCCTCAGTGAAGTCATTCATTCAAATAAATTCAAGTTAATTTGCATCACTGGGCAGTTATATTCTAGAAAATTTATAGAGAGATAGATTTTTATGCACACATTACATACAATTAGTGTCCATAATTAGTAACACTGTTGCCAAAGAAATAACATAAATAGACATTTATAGCTAAACAGTCTATCTTATAATCATATGAAATTGTACAGGAAAGGAAAAGCAATAGACATAAATATTTAAATGCTCTTTATGCATATTTAATTTGATCAGGATACTTGACTCAGCAAACATAGAAAGTACATATATATGCACATATATTAATGATTATTCCAAGTGATTCTTTTTGGTTTATTTGGTCTTTTTTTTCCAGGATGCCCATATAAGGAAACATTGATCAACATTCACCTACTGAGCCCTTATTTATCTAGTTTTGTTTTTTTTAAGGTATTTTAGGATGACTACTATTTATTTATTTATTTATTTTGTCTTTTCGTCTTTTGAGGGCCAAACCCACAGCATATGGAGGTTCCCAGACTAGAGGTCCAATCAGCCTACACCACAGCCACAGCAATGCGGGATCCGAGCCATGTCTGCGACCTACACCACAGCTCACAGCAACAATGGATCCCTAACCCACTGAGCAAGGCCAGGGATTGACCCCCCCGTCCTCATGGATAATAGTGGGGTTTGTTAACTGCTGAGCTCTGCCGGGAACTCCAGGGAGATCACCCTTTATTTTTGATGTGTTCGGAAATTTTTTTTTCAGCTTTAACATGTTATTTTATTTTAATGTTTTTAATTTTATGTTTTTATTTTTTATGATTTTTATTTTTTCTATTATAGTTGATTTATAGAGTTCTATCAATTTCTACTGTACAGCAAAGTGACCCAGTCTTACATACATTCTTTTTCTCACATTCTCCTCCATCATGTTCCCTTGCAAGTGACTGGATACAGTTCCCTGTGCTATGCAGCAGGATGTCTGCAGATTCTTCAGTGAACGTGGCATTCGTTAATATGATGAGAATCTTCCATGTTTGTTTTTGCTTTTGTTTTGCTTTTTTAGGGCCTCACCTGTGGCACAGGGCTAGGGGTTGAATCAGAGCTACAGCGTGCCAGATAACGCCACAGCCATGGCAACACCAGATCCAAGCCGCGGCTGTAAACTACACACCACAGCTCACAGTAACACTGGATCCTTAACCCACTGAGCTAGGCCAGGGATCAAACCTGCGTCCTCATGGATACTAGTCAGGCTCCTTACAGCTGAGCCACAATGGAAACTTCCTCCTCTATGCTTGTTACTTTATTTTCTTTCTCAACACACACAAAATCCCATGGGAACACAACTAAATTTATGAATCATACACTTACATTGACTGTGTCAATAGAATTCCAAATTTTGATGAAAAATGAATTCAAACAAATTAGAAGAGATTAAACCCCCTTGGCTTTGTTGGCATCTACTTGTTAGGCGTTGCAAAGGAAAGGAGCTGGAAATGTTCTGAGCTGCTGCTCACTGGTCAACTATCCTGAGTGACAGGGCCATTGATTTTTCAGCTGTGGTCGTTGTAGTTTTTTCCCTTGTAAAATTAAATCATTCTGATAGGAGGGTAATGCTGGCTCCCTAAAATGAGTTAGGCAATGTTCTCTCCTGTTATATTTTCTAAAAGACTTTATATATGATTGGTGTTATTTTTTTCCCTAAATAGTGGAAAGATTTGCTAATGAAGTCATCTTGTACCAGAATTTCTTCTTTTGGAAAGTTGTGAACCTCGAATTCAATTTTCTTTCATAGATACATGGCTACTTGAGTTACCTATTTCTTCTTTCATGAGCGTTTCCAGTTTGTAAGCTCTTTAATCATGTTGTCAAAGAGAAGATCGTTATTAAAGGGACAGGTCGAAGCTGTGTTTTCCCTGGTGGGATGGACTTTTCTAATACTTCACCCTCAGATACAGAACCTCAGTCTACTAATGCAGAGCAATCCAACAGATAATAAGCAGGGGACCCTTTTAGAAAAGCTGGCCTATCACTCTCAGAAGTGTCAAGGTCAAGAGTGTGAAGGACAGACTGAGACCTATTTCAGACTGAAGGAGACAAAGGGGATATGATAACCGTGCATGTGATTCTGATTGGCTTCTTTTACTCTAAAGGCCATTTGGGGGACAATGGATGAAACGAGTAGAATCTAAGGATTAGACAGTAGTGAGTATCAATGTTAGCTCCCTGATTTTGAAGAATATTTTGTAGTTAGGAAGGAGGACATATTTTTATTCACAGAAAATGCAGAACATTCAGAGAGGTTGAGGCTTCATGTTGGCAATTGATTCTCAAATGGTTTGAAGAAAGTGGGAGAAAAAAGTTGATAGTACTTTTCTGGCAACTCTTCTACAAGTTCGTGATTGTTTCCAAGTAGCAAAAAAGATGGCAAAGTTTTCCACATTCAGAAATAACTTTTATTGGGAGTATCTGTCGTGGTTCAGCAGTAAAGAACCTGCCTAATGTCCATGAGGATGTGGGTTCGATCCCTGGCATCGCTCAGTGAGTTAGGCTCCAGCATTGCCTTGAGCTGTAGTGTAGTTTGCAGACTTGGCTCGGACCCCACGTTGCTGTGGCTGTGGTGTAGGCCAGCAGCTGCAGCTCTAATCGCAGTCGCCCCTAGCCCTGGGAGCTCATATTCATAGACACAGCCCTAAGAAGCAAAAGAAAGAAAGAAAAAAAGGGGGGGAGGGAGGGAAGAAGGAAGGAAGGAAGGAAAGAAAGAGAAGAGAAGAGAGAGAGGATAAGAAAGGAAGGAAGAAGTAGAGAAGAGCTATAGAACTAGAGGACAAGAAGCAGGAAGAAAGAAAGAAAGAAAGAAAGAAAGAAAGAAAGAAAGAGAAAGAAAGGAAGGAAGGAAGAAAGAAAAAGAAAGCTGTATTAAAACAAGAAGAACCCAGGAGTTCTCTTGGTGATGCAGCCAGTTAAGCACCTGGCACTATCACTACTGTGGCTCAGGGCATAGCTATGGCATGGATTCTATCCCTGGCCTGGGAACATCTGCATGCCATGGATGCAGCAAAAACTAAATAAAATAAAATAATAGGAACCCTAGGTTAAAAGGGTTAAAATTATAATAACTTTCTCTAGATCCTTGTAATTAGAAATATCAACTACAAATCTGGATAAATTTGAAACAATTTAACTAGTGAACAGGTAACCTAGCTTTCTAAAATTTTTAATTGATAATAAAATGAGAATTTCAGTCCACATGTTTGGTAGGGAACAAAAATTACAATTTTAATTTTACTATTTAAAATACTGGGACTGTTTCATTTTCATTAAAATTCTTAATATGTCTACATTCTTTTATAGTGCTTTTTATTACATAATTATATTTAACTATGGGCCAATGAGATTTAAGCCCAATAAGACTTTCTTGACACCCCAAGAAATATAATACAATATAATATAATTCAATTTCTGGTCACGGGCTATTCCTATGTTATATTAATTTTGATCTCTTATTTTTCATTTTATACACGGACCTTTTTTTCTCTGAATACAGGTTGTAAATAATCTGTGGCTTTAACTCCCTAGTCTTAATATCACAAAGTCAGCTGCTTTACCTTGGCTGTATTTTGGTCATTTAGAATAGGATACACTTATTAAGCCAGTTACACTCCAGTGATTTTGTGAATGAAAAAAACTTTAAGAGAATTAAGAACAGATAATGGAGTCGTTACCTTTGGGGCAGGTAAGTGAAACTATTTGAACACGGTGTTCATGCTCTTGAGATGCTGCTAGGGTGGCAGGTAGGTAAGGTTACTTTAAATGATTCATTATCTAATGCTAAGTAATGTTGAAATAACTTAACCATTAATTATTTTCAAATCTCACTACATACAATTAAATTACCATAGGCTTTATTCCTGCTCTCTTCAGTATTCACTGAAATGCAGACAATCTATTAAGTGGGAATATGTATTAATATAATTCTGGGGGTTGGGTTTTGACCTTTACGTAGATAATTCCTCATGATTTAAATACAGATTTATTAATTTAACATTTCCAAATGTATTGTTCCTCAACCGGATTTATGTTGACAACCTCTCTATCATAAAGACAATACACAGATTCTTTCATTTCTAGTGTGTTCTTCTTTTTTAATATATCCTTTTTAAAATTCCTTTTTTTTGGGGGGGGTTTCTAGGGCCGCTTCCTGCAGCATATGGAGGTTCCCAGGCTAGGGGTCTAATCAGAGCTGTAGCCACCAGCCTACACCACAGCTCATGGCAACGCTGGATCCTTAACCCACTGAGCGAGGCCGGGATCGAACCCGCAACCTCATGGTTCTTAGTCGGATTCGTTAACCACTGCGCCACCCTCCTTTTTAAAATTCTTTTCCGTTATAGGTTATTACAAGATATTGAATATAGTTCCCTGGGCTACACAATAAGACCAGTTTATCCTTTTTATATACAGTATAGTGAGTTCTTGCTTAGTGTGTTAGCTCATAAATGAGCTTGGGCTTTCCACAACAATTACCGTAATGAATAATGAAAAATAAGAGTTTGCAATTTTTGCTGCTTAATTTTTGCTCAGTCTCAGAAAGTTGGCTAAAACCCAGGATAATCCAGAATCTTCTTCGTGCTCCCAGAATGCAACTGTACTCATTTCTATCACCTCCCTGAGGGGGGCAGAAAGCAAACTTCTTCCCTCCCTAACTGGTAAAGCCAACTAGCAGTGTTTCCGAAACCTGTTGATGACGTATTATTTTGGAACATAGAGGCAAGTTTTAAATAATTCACAAGTTAGAAGGACTTAGTTTAAAACAATAAAACCTAGAATGTGTCTTTTAAAAGATTATACATCTTGCTATCTTTGGTTATGGAAATCAAGTCAAGAAAAAATAGATTAAAAGGTCACTTAGAGAAATTAAATGTTTGGAGTTCCCATTGTGGCTCAGTGGTTAACAAATCCAACTAGGAAGCATGAGGTTGTGGGTTTGATCCCTGGCCTTGCCTCTGTGGGTTAAGGAGCTGACGTTGCCGTGAGCTGTGGTGTAGGTTGCAGATGCAGCTTGGATCCTGTGTTGCTATGGCTGTGGTGTAGACCGGCAGCTATGGCTCCGATTAGCCCCCTAGCCTGGGAACCTCCATATGCCACAAGTTCTGTCCTAGAAAAGGCAAAAAAACAAAAAAAAAGGAAGAAAAGAAAAATTAAATGTTGTTTTTCCACACAAGTATTTATGAAATAGTGGGAACTCTCCTGCATATCCCAGCATGTGTTGACTTCATGGAGAATTTCCAGCCACAGCCACAAATGACCGTTGCCACAGAGCCGGATGAAATGTTGGGTTTATAAGGAGACACTCTGTAAGTTTGCATGTCCTTAGGAATATCACTTGTGTTCTCTCTTTTAATATGTTTCCTTCTGGAAAGCAGTCGTTTTCTCTGTCAGTTTTGAAAGGATGAATCTGTAGGACTAAACCACTGTGCACAAAGATGATTCGATCCCTGCCGGGGACAGACCACGAGTGCCAAGTGAGAGTACGGTTGCCACTTCCCTTTCAGCCACGTGCTTAGCTGTCACTAAGGTATAAGCGTGTCACACTTGGAGACCGCATATAGTATTCATCTCGACCTGGCCGTGAACACGATGGTTGTCTATTACAATTAATGTTAACTGGTTTTGTTAGGAATTCCACAGCCATGTGGTATCATCATATTTAACGACTATTGAACTCAAACTTTCATCCATAGAGGGTTGATGACTGTAAATCTGCGGACAGAATGCCATAAATTCACTGCCCTTGAAGACCAAAAGGCAAGAATGGAAAAATGGGAAGCCCTTTCACCAGACAATGTTACAGTGTTTCTCCCATATTCTTGACAATTAAAAATGCCATTTCCTTGTTTTATTTAAGGCTAAAATTGAATTTAAAATAAAATTTTCATCTACCTGGGCCTCTTCCCAGACAGAGAGCAGGATTATCCTAAGTGTTCCTCGAGGGAAAGCAGAAGGGCAGGCGTTGGGAAATTGAACTTGAGTCCAAGCACAGACCTTGTGTGACCTTGACCTGTTCCCACACTTTCTCTGAGACTCGTCCCACTTCCAAAAATTTGGGGTAAGAAGTGCCTCTTATGCAGGTTTTGTTGTGAGAACGAGAAAGGAATTAAGACCAGTGCCTGACCCTGAAGGTTGTTAAGAAAAAGTGAGGTCTCCCCTCGGCTTTCTTTGTCCTTCTTGGCTATCTGCCCTGACCTTACTCACGTCCCCCCGAGGGTCTTTTCCAAATCTGTAATCCGTGTCCTGGTTCCGAAGTGGATCTATCTTTCCCACACTGTCCCCTTCGCAGGGATCGAGATGGACAAAGACAATGCCTAGGATCCGGCAGAAGGACAAGGAAACTCCTGGCCCTTGGAATGAGTCTTGGCAGAGCCACCTGCCGGGTGTTGAAGGGAGCAGAGAGGAAGCTTCTGTGTGCTGAGCTGCTGGAATTTTCTAGGCTCCTTTTTATTTATTTATTTGTTTATTTTTATTATTATTTTTTTTTGTCTTTTTGCTATTTCTTTGGGCTGCTCCCTCGGCATATGGAGGTTCCCAGGCTAGGGGTTGAATCGGAGCTGTAGCTGCCAGCCTACACCAGAGCCACAGCAACACAGGATCCGAGCTGCGTCTGCCACCTACACCACAGGCAATGCTGGATCATTAACCCACTGAGCAAGGGTGGGGTCCGAACCCGCAACCTCGTGGTTCCTAGTCGGAGTCGTTAACCACTGTGCCACGACGGGAACTCCTCCAGGCTCCTTTTTAGAGCAGCTAGTGCTGTTCCCTAACTTGTAGCCTCCATCGCACTGCTAGCGAGGCCAGCCCACAGGACACCTGGGAACATCTCTCAAAAGGCACTAGTTGGCCATGGTTCCAAATCTGTTCTTTTTCCTGGCTTCTTTATTTGATGAATGGCCACACTGGAAAACCAAGGTTTCTTTCTTTTTTTTCATCTTTTTGCCCTTTTTAGGGCCTCTTCCTGTGGCATATGGAGGTTTCCCAGCTAAGGGTCTGGCAACGCCGGATCCTTAAACCACTGGGCAAGGCCAGGGATCGAACCTGCAACTTCATGGTTCCTAGTCGGATTCGTTAACCATTGAGCCACCACAGGAACTCCTCTTTTTTTTTTTTCTTTTTGCCTTTCACTTGTTTGTATCAGTTACATTCAGAGAATTATCAAGCCCCATTAATTCTAGGTTGTAATATTTCCCCAATCCATCTCTTCCTCTGTCTCATTTGCTGTTGAACTTGTTCTGACTGTCATTATTCCCCATCAATAGCCCAGTCCCTTCCTGCCTCACTCCCATCAGACTGTGCTTTGTACTGATGCCAAAGAGAAAAAAATCGAATGTGTAAAGTGCATTATGCAGTATATTTTTTAAAAATTCTCTGTTGGCCTTTTCTTCCTTTGAGGGTCAAATCCAAACTCCGGGCTGGGTTATAAGATCAGCTTCTTTTCTCTCCAACCATGAGAATCCCCTGCCTCTCCCTATGCCCTGCAGGAAGGTTCCTTCAATTCCTGACTGTTTGTTTGCACATGACCACAACTTCAATCTGTCCTGTGATTGTTTAACTCTTATTTGATTATTAAAATGTTACTTTATCTGTGAAATTTTAATTTCCACCAATCAGAGTTAAAGCTTGCAGAGTTAAAGCTTGCAGAGTTCGAGTTTGCTATGCTCTTCATCTGTCTCCATGTTATAACTGTATGTCTGTCTCCCACTCTGGCCTAAGAACGCTGGGAAAACCAGTATTTCTTTTGCATCTGTTTCCCCAAAGCCTAGGTTAGTCCCAGTAACATGGGAGGTTCCTCAGTAAGGGTTTTGTTTTGTTTCGCTTTGGTCTGGTTTTTTTGGACTGTGCCCACAGCGTATGGAGGTTCCTGGGCCAAGGATCAAACCTGCGAGGCTGCGGTGACAATGCCAGATCCTTAACCCAATACACCACAGGAGAACTCCTCAGTAAGTTTTTTATCCCAGTAAATGAATGAAAGTCATGAAGGTAGGCAGTTGATACGTCTGTTTTATAACACATATTCTTCTCAAAAATGAAAGTTAGGTATTGACTTTAATTTTCAGGGTGTTTTTTCCCCCCTTTCTGGAAACTTCCATCAAATAAAAAAGAAGAAAAGAAGTATATAGTGCTGAAATCATAAGATGGAATTTTATTACCCAGAAATTTCACTGGCATCATCACGTGATTTAAAAACTGAAGGCCATCCTGCTTCCCCACATCTCGTTCTGATTTGCATTTGGTGGCAGATCAGGACATGCTCTCAGGGCTCTCCAGTGGGACAGCATCAGTGATGGGGTGCCCAGTGATGGGGGCCAGAGTGCCAAGCCCACCAGGGACTTGGCGATGGCTGGACGAATAACATCGTACCCCAGTCTCACTGCTTTTCCTCCGGGGGGGGTCACAAAAGGCAAATTTTCACTTTCCACTCCCCTTTGAGAAGAGCTTGAGGGAGAAACAGAAAATTAATTGACTGACCAAGTTCACAGGGAAGAGACGGAAGAAAGCTGATGCTTTGCTCTTGCTATGAATGAAATTGCATGCCCGTTTGCTATAATAAAATAACTCTTTTGCAGGATGTAGCTGTTATTTGTCATTGCACAGGGGTTAAAACTCAGGACCGATTTTTTATGTTTGGCTGCTCCAAGGTATATGGAAGTTCCCAGGCCAGGGATCCAATTTGAGCCAAAGCTGTGACCTACACCCCAGCTGCAGCAATGCTGGAACTTAATCCACTATGTCACAAGGGAACTCCCAAGACAGATTATTCTTAAAGGAAAGACTTGCTTAATGTATTTTCTTTAGCTTTAGAGCCTTCAAAATATACCTGCGTATTTAAGCAGCAGGGTACTAATTGTACAGTTTGTAAATTATTCAGATAAATGCAAAATCAGTGGCATTGTGAGGCATTGTGGGTGTTGATAAAGAGGGGTAGATTCTTAGTAAGAAGCTAGTTCTCCATAAAAGTATAAAAATGAAAATCTCTCAAGAATTGTTTTTAAAATGTTTGCAATAAAATTGTATTTCTGCATAGGCTAAATTTTCATTTCAGTTGAAGCATATGTTTTGTTTTGTTTTTTCAAAATCAAGTTTTGGAAGTAAATTTCTTATATTTTATTACAATATGTATAAATCCAAACTTCTAACTCCCAGAAAGCCAGACTCATTGCTTGCATCTTTAAATGTATTCTTACAAGGGTATTATAATATCAGTATTGTTCACATTCACATTGGGGAAATGACAATTTCCCTAAGTCGTTTTGGAAAAAACTATTCCTCTGTGAGTCATTGCCATAAATTAGGGCATCAACGTTTTCACTAGAAATTTAAAGGGTCTTGGTTGCTTTAATAATGCAGTATTTTATGTATTTCACGTTAAAATTATTTTTTCTGATGAGATTATTTAATTCTCTTTTCCATTCTAAGTATCATGGGACGGCCTACATGATTTAACAACGAAAACCCTGACACTAGTATAGCTTATTTAATTTTAATTTTACTTTTTGGCCAGCTCACACACAGGATGCAAAAATTCCTGGGCCAGGGATCAAACCCACACCACAGCAGCCACCTGAGCTGAAGCAGTGCCAGATCCTTAACCCACTGAGCCACAAGGGAGCTCCTAGTTAGAGCACATTTAAAAATTCTGAAGTTGTGAAAGGGAGAGTAAAAGAGAAAGAGATAGACAAACAGAAGGAGAAATAGAGATGTGCACAGAGCAAGGAACAGAGGCAGGGGTGTGGCGGGTTGGGGGTTGCAGAGAAAGAGAGAGAGAAGAGAGGCAGAGAGATTAGGAAGGGGGCAGAAAAGGAGAGAGACACCAGCATAAATGTCGGTAACAACATGAGGATTTTGTCTGATTGGGCTTAATAGATGAGAAATTTTCACTTCAAGTGTTTAACTGAACATAAGCAGGGCTCTACAAAATTCCACGTGAAATTTGAAGAGCTCTAGAAAGCTATGAAAAGAGTTTCTGAAAAACCACAGGAATTAAGTAAAAAGATACGTTTTCTTAAGAGGAAAGGAGAGCTGAACTGAAAACAACCACATTTTAGACTCTGCTTACGGTAGAAATACCTGGGATGTTTTACATTTGTTGTATGTATTTATTCATCATGCCGTGTATTTTGCATATTCAAGAGCTTATTTCACCGTATCGAACCTCAGATAAACAACACTGCACTAGGGCAGAGTACTGGGCTCATCCTGCCTCTGTGTTGAGCTATCGCAGGTGGTTTCACCGGTGTTTCATCAAACCTGAATCCCTACCTAAAGGCTTAGAAAAGAACTTTCTTCCCGTTAGATATCTTGTACTGATCATTTTTGCATGCCCTTTGGAGGAAGGGCAAGGAAAAAAGGAGATAAAAATATTCTGCCTAGTGTTTCAGTAGAGTGAAACCCTTGGCAATGGCCTTAGCAACAGCCACGACTATATCATGAAGTCGTCACATGGTTTATCCAGGGCCACCAGGAAGGTGGGGTTGAGGCAAGATGGCAGCAGGACCAACCCCAGTCATAGAAATTGCCTTCAACCCGTAGCAGGGGTCCACTGGTCTTCTGGACAGATTGATAAAAACAGTAGACATTATTTCCTTAAGTGTGTTTTGCTCCATTTTCTTTATACCATATATAGATATAACCAAGGCTAAAAAATAAAAATAAGGAGTTCCCATTGCGGTGCAGCAGGTTAAAGACTCAACTGTGTCAGTGACGATGCAGGTTCGATCCTTGGCCTTGCTCAGTGGGTTAAGGACCTGGCATGGCTGCAAGTTGTGGTGTAGGTCACAGATGTGGTTCAGATCTGGTGTTGCCATGACTGTGATGCGGGCCTCAGCGGCAGCTCGGATTCAACCCCTAGCCTGGAATGTCCCTATGCTGGTATTGAAATAGATTATTTTTTGAGACTCAGGCAACAAAATGATCCAAACCCCTATCCCCTGTGAATTTCTTCAAAAAGAAATTCAGCCAGTTCTGTTTTGAGAGGGGTCAGCTGGGTCAGCAATATAATGATGGTGAGAGAAAAGCAAAGTAACTTAAAATGAGTAATCTAGTCAACCAAAGAAACAAGGCCTAACAAATAGTAGAAGTGTCTTTTACAGCTTTTTCGTGTTTTAGTTTTTAATATTTTCATGATTTAAAAAATTGCCATTGAAGTAATAAAGCATTTCTTTAGCTGCTAGCATACTATATAAAGGTGAGCGAAACGCATGTTTTTGCATCATTCTTGGTCTCTCAGAACTGAGTGGTATTAATACTTTGGCTCCATGTGTCTATTTATTTAACATTTTTATTTGAGGGGGCTGGAGTGGGGGTTTAGTTAACAGATGCAAACTATTAGATATAGAATGGATAAAACGAGATCCTACTGTATAGCACAGGGACCTCTATTCCATATCCAGTGATTAACTGTAAGGAAAGAATATGAAAAAATAATGTATATATAAAAATATGTATGCATAACTGAATGAACACAGCACTGTAAATTAACTATACTTCAATAAAATAAATTTTAAAAAATTGTATTTGAGTGAATTTAGGGTAAGAATTTAAAAATAATGTATGTGTTTATATAGCTGTCCCTGTTTTCAATATATCACACATCATCAACAAATCTAAGAAAAATGGAAATATTAAGCTTCAGTGCAAATATTAAGATGCTCATTATGGTATGGAAATTAGAGTCACGTGGAAGAAAAGAGGAAAAGTTAAAGAGCAATTAATTCAGTTGCGAGATTTTTTTTTAACGTCTTTAACTTATGCTTGGGTTTTCACATCTGAAAGTGGCTACTAGGAAATGGACATCATTTGAAATTTGCTTTTCAAAACCACTGGCCTTCTAGTTGGCCGGCGCTCAGATAACTGAATCTTGGAGCCACTCGTGTTGCAGCGTGTTGAGGGGTTTGGGAAAGACAGTCGCTGTGTTTCTGCAGGTCAGTAGCTTATGTCCATAGACCAAAGTTCATGGTCTTGGCTTTCGACGAAGTTGTAGATGTGAAAGCCTTTGAAGGCGTCGGTTGTGGTCAGAACTATGGAATGGGCAAGGTATGTGCAAATACACTCAAATATCTATTCGGAGTGTGAGAGGTGGATGAAGTGGAGCCAGAGATCAGAATTAGTGTGATAAGAAGGTTGCTCAAGGGTTCCTGTCACGGTGCAGCAGAAGTGAATCCGACTAGGAGCCAGGAGGTTGCGGGTTCGATCCCCGGCCTCGATCCGTGGGTTAAGGATCCGGCATTGCTGTGAGCTGTGGTGTGGGTCGCAGACACAGCTTGGATCCTGCTGTGGCTGTGGCGTAGGCCTAATTTTTTTTACTGTGATTTCATTCCATGGGAATTGTAGTAGTAAGACAAAAGAGATATATCAATCCAGTTTAGACCAAATAAGTTGGAATTTACCGTAGTGTTTTTGCTTAAGGAATTCAGAGGTATTAAAGATTTTTGCTTTTTTTTTCAACTTACAAGTAAAGACCAACTTGATGTTGCATCTTTATTTCCACTACCACTCTACTTTTTATCTTTTTAGGACCGCACCTGCAGGCATATGGAAGTTCCCAGGCCAGGGGTCAAATCGAAGCTGTAGCTGCCGGCCTACACCACAGACACAGCAACACCAGATCCAAGAGGCGTCTGCAACCTACACCACAGCTCATGGCAACACTGGATCCTTAACCCGCTGAGTGAGGCCAGGGATCGAACCTGCATCCTCATGGATACTAGTCAGATTTGTTTCTTCGGCACCAGGGTGAGAACTCCGCCACTACCACTTTAGATCAGTTTATACTTGTGTGGAACTATCAATTCCTATGGACTTCTACTTCCTTTTTTTTTTTTTTTTTTCCTTTTTGGCTTTTTCTTCGGCACATGGAGGTTTCTAGTCCAGAGATGGAATCTGAGCTGGAGCTGCAAACGTCGACACAGCTACAGCAATGCTAGATCCTCAACCCATTGTGCCGGGCTGGGGATCGAACCTCCACCTCCACAGAGATGAACCAGGTAGTTAACCCACTGCGACATGGTGGAAACTCCTGGGATCCTTACATTTCGCCTTTGGTCAATGTTTTATGGCTTGAGACATGTAAAGAAAAGCCGTTTACGTGAAAAGTCGTCAGAGCTCACTTTACTTCTTTAAAATGGGTGAACTCTTTAGAATTGTGTTGAAAATTCATCAGGAGTCAGTTTGCTAGGTTAAAGATGTAAAAAAAGTGTTTCTAAAATGATGTAATTGACGAGCTAACCCAATGCAATCAGCAGCTCCGGAAGGGCCCAGGGAACGGTCCCCAGAAGAAGAGGCAGGCTCAGTTCATGAATGAATAACCGTGGCACCACCTCTTACTCCGTGCCCATTGGATCGAAGGGCATTGTATCAGTCGCCTCATTTTAGCCTCAGATGGCGCCATGAGGTATCTTCACCTCATGAGATACCACATACCAACAAACTATTGGCCTCTGCGGGGCCCATGGTAAGAAGGGCCCCAAGCTGGTACCCAAACCATGGCTTTGCCCCAAGATCCTACCACTGTTTCTACAGTAACAAAGAAATTCGAAAACCCCATGGCAGTCCCACTTCTTGGCTAGGTGTTCTGTCCAGATGTTCTGCATTGACCTCCTCTTTCCTTCCGAAAGCCTGACTAGGAGAGCAAAGGAGTGAGACAAAATGAAGTGTAGGCAAATGCATCCCCACACGATGGATGGCTCTTTTTATAATTTTTTAATTTTTTAAATTTAAGGCTTGGTAGTTTTCTAAATGTCTTAGATTTTGGAGGAAATAAATTCTGCTTCTCACATATGAGACCTAGGGATCTCATTGTCTTCCAGAGCCAGTGTTTGGAATTTACAATCAGCTGCAGTTTGAATTTCACCTTTGCTCTACCCACCTGCCTGGCCTTGGATAAAAGAGCCAGATGATGCATTGTGTTTAGGGTGAATCGGAATGTTTTGTGTCAGGTAAACACAGCCCTGAGCTATCTCGAGTGTGAACTGACCTACTTCCTACCTTGCTTCGTGTTTCAAGTTTTGTTCCAAGGCCAGAGGATTCTCATTATAGTTAATCAGTATTTGGAGCATTTCTAGAGTCGGAAGCAGTTTGATTGTTCTTGCAAGTATCACAGAAGCTCCACTCTTTTGCTTCCTCTCCCTTAAGGCTCATTATTTACCGGGACCCAATATCTCCTTGCCATTTTCAATTTTTTCTAAACATCATTAATGCTTGGAAGGTGGAAAAGATTCTGGATACTTCAAAATTGTGATTCCTTCATTAATGAAGACATTCTGAGAGTCTATTTTCCACATCAAAGTAGGTATGGGGTTTTTTTTGTGTGTGTGTTTTTTTTGGGGGGGGGTCTTTTTTTGGCTTTTCTAGGGCCGCTCCTGTGGCACATGGAGGTTCCCAGGCTAGGGGTCTAATTGGAGCTGTAGCCACCCGCCTACACCACAGCCACAGCAACACAGGATCCGAGTCACATCTTCGACCTACACCACAGCTCATGGCAACACCAGATCCTTAACCCACTGAGCGAGGCCAGGGAGTGAACCTGCAACCTCAAGGTTCCTAGTCGGATTCGTTAACTGCTGAGCCAGGACGGGAACTCCAGGTATGGTTTTTAAAAGAGCAAACTTCTTCAACTTTAGCATAAAATAGGAGTCATTCATTATAATGTGTGTGTGTTGTTTTGGAAGGAAACATTTTGTGTTTAAGGTTTTACTTGCAAGCAATAGGTGTATATGTGTGTGTGTGTGTGCGTGTGCGTGTGTGTGTGTGTGTGTGTGTGTGTGTCTATAAACACACACATATAATATCACTCTGAAAATGTGCCATAGATATATAACCCTTTCTCCTTACATATGCACATGCATGCATATATAGTCAAATAGTTGTCTGCCGTTCTAGTAAAAATCAGATGCACTTTTCCTTTCTTGCCTGATGGTCTACTTCCAGTAGCAAGAACGCTGTAAATTTTGCTGTGACCTAGAAAGAACTAAAACAGTGCCCGAGACTGATAAGTATTGTAATGTCTAGTTACCCAAATGTGATCTGTCGATTTAGGTTACTCGACATATGGATTTGATACCCATCTACATCTTTATAATTTTTTTTCCTGGTAAAAATGAGGTTTTTATTCACTCATACAAAATTCCGTTTTTTAAATTTATTTATTTATTTATTATTTATTTATTCTGCTTTTTAGGGCCACATATGGAGGTTCCCAGGCTTGGGGTTTAATTGGAGCTACAGCTGCCGGCCTACACCACAGCTCACGGCAACACCAGATCCTTAACCCACTGATCAAAGCCAACAATCGAACCTGCAACCTCATGGTTCCTAGTCAGATTCGTTTCCGCTGAGCCACAACGGGAACTCCTGAAATTCCATTTTTATTTTCTTTCCTTCCTGTTTTCTTCCTTGATGGGCTTCCTGCCTTCTTTTCTTTCTTTCTTTTTCTTTTTTGGCTTTTCTAGGGCTGCTCCCGTGGCATATGGAGGTTCCCAGGCTAGGGGTTGAATTGGAGCTGTAGCTGCCAAGCCTACGCCAGAGCCACAGCAACACAGGATCCGAGCTGCGTCTGCGACCTACACCACAGCTCACGGCAACGCCGGATCCTTAACCCACTGAGCAAGGCCAGGGATCAAACCGACAACCTCATGGTTCTTAGTTGGATTCGTTAACCACTGAGCCACCACGGGAACTCCAGTGCCTTCGTTTCTTTTAAGGACTACAGGGTCTAGTGCTTAACGGTACAAATTTGTTGGTAAAGAACTAATTTTTTTTCTTTTTTTTTCGTAGTGATGTCGTGTAAGAGAACAACTTTCGCTTACTACCGGGGGAAAGAGAAACAGTAATATCTCCTTTCCTTCCTTCCTTTCTTCTGTCCTTCCTTCCTTCTTTCTTTCTTTCTTTTATGGTAGAACCCAGGCCAGGGGATCCTATCTCACAGAGGCAGGATCCTTAACCCACTGTGCCACAGCAGGAATTCCAATACCATCTTTTTTTTTTTTTTTTTTTTAGGGCCACACCTCTGGCATATGGAAGTTTCAGGCTAGGGCTGGAATCTGAGATATAGCTGCCAGCCTACCCCTCATCCACAGCAATGCGGGATCTGAGCCACGTCTGCAGCCTACACCACAGCTCATGGCAATGGCAGATCCACTGAGCGAGGCCAGGGATCTAACCAGGGTCCTCACGGATACTAGGTTCATTACCGCTGAGCCACAGTGGGAACTCACTCCAATACTATCTTTTTAATGAAAGAGAAGTTGACATAATGTATCACCAAATGTCAATGCAACAGGCAATGGTGTATATTAACTCCACTCACATTAGCTGACTCTTGGTTTTGCACTCGCAACATATTCCCCAAACTGGGATTTCTCTATCACAGAAAGAAGAACCAGTAATGAACGTGGAGAAGTCTGTTTCACACATTTGCAGCAAAAATATTATTTTCTCGGTTTTCAGCTTGTTTTCAGAAATAATGGTTTCAATATCATATTTCATTATCTCGTATGCAGTTTATAACCACCACGAGAAAAACGGAACAAGGTGATTACAAAGGTACGGGGTCTGAGTTTTTTCTGTTGGAATTAACACGTGCAGAATCACAGGCATGTCGTCAGATGGGAAACCCATTACAGGTGATGGATGGTGGTAATGAGCCTTGCGCATCGACGGGTGTGTGTCGACTCTGGGCAGGAGCCATGCACTACTTGTTTCTCTAGCCGACTGCAGGGAACGTGCTTTAGTTGACGGTGTCAGGGGAGATATTGTGAGGAAGTGGTAACAGACTTTCAATAATAAACACGAAGCACAGAGATCGTTCCCACACGAGGGTAAATGCATCTGGCAAGAAAAAACCCCTAGAATTAGAAGATTCCAGGGCTGGTTGACTTGACCTTCTCCTTCCCTGCCCACCACCCCTCCCTCATCTAAATGAGACTTTCACATTTAAAATCCTGCACTGTTTCTCCCAGCTCCTGAACGTATCTTTTGGACGGCTTACCGCTCATGTGGGGGGGGGGGGGCGGTTCCCTCTTTCATCTGTCTTTCTTCCCCAAATAAAGCTAAAACATTTGCACATGGAACTGCCCATCCCCCCGACGGTAGCAAAGACCCTTAATCAGTGGCAAAAACTACCAAGAGAAAATAAAACTATTGGTTTTTTTTTTTTGTCTTTTGTCTTTTTTGTTGTTGTTGTTGTTGTTGCTATTTCTTGGGCCACTCCCGCGGCATATGGAGGTTCCCAGGCTAGGGGTTGAATCGGAGCTGTAGCCACTGGCCTACGCCAGAGCCACAGCAACGCGGGATCCGAGCCGTGGCTGCAACCTACACCACAGCTCACGGCAACGCCGGATCGTTAACCCACTGAGCAGGGGCAGGGATCGAACCCGAGACCTCATGGTTCCTAGTCGGATTCGTTAACCACTGCGCCACGACGGGAACTCCTTCTATTGGTTTTTTTTGCTTTGTTTTTTGGTGACATCCACAGCACACGAAAGTTCTCGGGCCAGGGATTGGATCTGCACCACGCCAGTGACAACGTGAATCCTTAACCCACAGCACTAGCAGGGAACTTGGAAACTTTTTTTTTTTTTGTCCTTTTACTTGTTCTAGGGCTGTTCTCAAGGCACATGGAGGTTCCCAGGCTAGGGGTCTAATTGGAGCTACAGCTGCCGGCCTGCACCACAGCCACAGCAACGCAGGATCCGAGCCGCGTCTGTGACCTACACCACAGCTCACGGCAACACCGGGTCCTTAACCCACCGAGCAAGGCCAGGGATCGAACCCGCAACCCCATGGCTCCCAGTCGGATTGCTAACCACTGAGCCATGACGGGAACTCTGGAAACTCTATTGTTAAGTGATGACTCTTTGTCATCATTTTGCCCACTGTCTAGAAAGAGTTACTTTGGGTCATACCAGTGACAGCGGGTGGAACGTGCATCTGTACTGTGTCATTTTCCTGAAGAAAATGGAAAGGCCTCTGGCACGAAGAGAGCCATGAGGAATATTGAGGAAAAGGACAGTGGAAGGGCCTTTGCCCAGCAGAGCAGGATGAATGTCAAGACACTTTCTCTGGTCACAGATCTTGAAGTTGGTAAGAGACCAGCCAGAAACGAGCTCACCTGCTAAGCTTCCCCCACCCCTCCTCCTCCCGGCACTGCTCCTCTAAGCGCTCCCAACCCCTGTCCCCAGAAACGGCACCATTATTTCCACAAATAAAAGATACTCTGCCTTTGTGTGTGCCTGTGAGAATGTGTGTTTGCATTTGCATAAAAAACCATTTTCAAAAAAGGAACAAAAGCTGGAGATGTTTGCATTTTTGGTGGTTTTTTTTTTTTTTTTCTGTATTTGCGCAGACCATTTAAGGATTTTCAGTCTCAACAAAACACTATTAAAACAAAGAATCTAGTAAAATATTTGTGCATGTACTGCTAAACCATTCTAGCAATTTTATTAAGCAATACCTTTATTATTTTTGAATATTCTTAACAGACTGGAACAAAACAGGGTTTTTTTATTCAAAACAAAATATGCATACTTGTACGCGTGTTGCAGAGTTAGGAATGATGCAGAGATTAAAGTTTGTTTGAACAAAAACAAATGCCTGGGGGAATTTCATAGCTACAAACTTAAGAACTAAATTTTGTTCGCTAAGAGGACCTCTCTCTTCCACAGTTTTCCCCATCGCCCAGCTACAAAGCAAACATACCTGGAGTGCAGTTCCCAAGTGTAGTGAGAGAATAGTAAGGAATGTGAAGTGGGTTTTTTTTGTAATTATTTGTTTTGTTTGTTTGTTTTAAAAACAGCCCTTATTAACTCTTCTTTCCACTGATTCTACTGTAAACTCATAAAAGCCTTTTTTTTTTTTTGTAAGAAAGCAAATTCATAGACACTCAGCGGGTGAAATGGCCCCACAAGAAGAAAAGATAGAGCGATCAGCTTTCTCTTCTTGTCTTCAATTATCTAGAGCATGTGAGAGTGATACAGTTTTTGCACTTGAATGAAAATGGCTAACCTATTTTTTGAAAAGAAGTTCTTTTTGATAATGCAAAGTTGCATACCTTTTATACCTGGAGTAAATAAAAACCGTATGTGGGAGAATACTGGGGTAGAATGGTCCAGATTCTGTATGCTGCAGGTGTTTTGAGCACTTCCGCTGTTCCCTCCACAATAGAGGAGGAAAAAGAAGTCCAGATTTGCATCCTGAGTCCCCTGTTCCAGTGACAATGGCCAGAAAGCCCTCCTGTATTCCTGCACCTGAACTGAAATCCCAAGGAAAGCCCAGCACCCGTGGGCTTAAGGGCAGGACTCCTCACCTTCTCACTTCCCCTTCCTGGCTGGCTGCTCCCAGCCACAGACCAGGGGAAGGCCTGGGCCCTCGGAGGGGAAGCTGGACCAACTGAGTTCATGGTAGTTTTCTTAGCTTTTGATTTCAACATAAAGATGAACCAACGGATTCCACCTGCTATGGAGAGCACTTATTTGTCAGCTAGAAAGGGCCCCCCCCCGTTCTGCTCTGTTGCAAGTTTGTGCAACAGCGGCTCAGAGGCCCAGCAGAGCGTGCACAGCGCCCACTCACGGCGGCGACAAGGACAGAAGCAAGCGGATGTCATGTGCTGGGGAGGGAGGCCAGGGTGGGCGGGAAGGGTGTGGGTTCCATAGGCAGAAGGGGAGTTTTTTTATTTTTATTTTTTGTTGTTTTTTTTTCTTTTTTTGGTCTTTTTTACTTTTTATGATTTTTTTTTGTTGTTGTTGTTTTTTGCTATACCGCGAGGTCATAGCTGTCATTCCGCTAATAGAAACTGACAGGACATGAAACAGAACTATCTGATGAACACACACGATGACTAGAAATATATATATCTAGAGAGAGAGAAAGAGAGAGACAGTGAAAAGACTTAGTTTACCTCTGAGAAACCGTCCCCCCAAATAAATCCTGTATTAACAAGTGCAAAAACGAAACAAACAGATAAACTCAAATCAAAAGGAAAGCAACTAAAACCTTCAAACATTAAAACACAGTGTATAAAATGGTGTGAGAAATTGAAGTCACTTCCCAGCCTTTTAGTCCATAAAAAGCTGTGTGTGTGTGTGTGTGTGCGTGCGTGCGTGTGTGTGTGTGTGTGTGTGTGTCCGTGTTTGGATTCACGCTCCTCTCTTAGTTCTGCCTCCAGGCCCCGCAGGCAGGGGTGGGCAGGTGGGAGCACCCAGGCTGTGACGTGGGACAGCAGCGCGCGGCGCGGCGGCGGCGGGCGGGCCGGATGCTCCGGGGTCCCAGGTCCCTACTCCTCGCTGGCCGAGCGCTCCTCCAGCGCCTGGATGCCGCCGAGGCCCAGCGCCGTGGCGTTGTGCGCGGCCGAGGCCGTGAGGACCGTGTGCAGGAGGATCAGCACGAGGACGCACAGTCTGAGTCTGCTGGGGCACAGTCTGGTGGCCGAGGAGGCTGGGGGCGACGTCCTGGGGCAGGGGCCGCCTCTGTCCACCCGCCCAGCGGAGGGGTGGCGGGGGGTTGCTTCTCTCCTGACGTCACAGCATTCTGGTTCATCATTGGTTAGGAAGGTTTCGTAGAGCCCTGGGGGGTGAAGAGAGGGCACCGTTACAAGGAAAGGGCGATGCGGGCCAGGACGCTCAGAGCAGAGAGGGCCGCTCTTGCTTGAGCATCTGAGCCACCACCTCTTAGAGCAGGTCAACGCTTGTGAAGGAAAGTCAAGTGCATACAGTCTGGGTCAGCAGTCAACCGTGCTCTCCAACCAGGGCGTTTTCGTGCCTCGCTGTGCTCTTTTTGTCCTCTGGGTGGTCAGACTATGAAAGTTCTGGGCTGGGATGAACACGGAATGAAAGGTATCATCAGGGCAAAGTCAGAACCTGAGGTTCTGGGTCAGCTGGGGGACCAGGAACCTTCAGCCACCTTTTTTCTCCCCTTTAACTGGAATGTGACTAACTGATGCAGTGCATAACGTGATTGATACCAACTAGTCAAGCTTTAGCTTCTTTAGCCTATTTCCCTTATGAAACAAACAACCGATCATGACACCAGAACTACAGGAACCGTGCTGCTAATCACGTCCTCTCCCGACCTCACCTGGTCTGCCCTTCTTGGTGAATGGACTTCTCCATCTGCACATCCGATGGGTGACCGTGTCCTTTGGAAAGATGTCTCTTATGCTTCCATTTGCTAGTCTATTGATGACTGCCTAGACTGAAGCCTTTAGTGTCTCTTGCCTGGGCCCCTGGAGGAAGCATCTGTGACATTCTTGTCTCGTCCCAGTGCTCCATCGTCACCCTTCGGGGAATGTCCTTCTAGCTCACTCTCTTACTTTCCCTCTCCTTTTTTTCCTTCCCTTGTTCACAGAATCTCTTCTTTCTCTTTTCTCTTCTTCCTCTAAAAATACACACTGTTCTTATTTTATTTTATTTTATTTTTTAGGGCCACATCTGCAGCATACGGAAGTTCCCAGGCTAGGGGTAGAATTAGAATTGCAGCTGCTGACCTACGCCACAGCCACAGCAACATGGGATCCGAGCACCATATCTGCGACCTACACCACAGCTCAGGGCAACACCGGATCCTTAACCCACTGAGCAAGGCCAGGGATCAAACCTGCAACCTCATGGATACTAGGTGGGTTGTTACCACTGAGCCACAGCAGGAAGTCTAACACACTGTTCTTATTTTTAAATTGATCAATGGATATTTTGGAAACTTTCAAACTGGTGAAAAAGGATAAAACAACTGACTATAATCTTTTCAACCTTGTTTCTTGCTATATTATATACAATATTTCTACATGGCTTCTTGAGCCATTTTGTATCTTTTTCTTTTTGTTTTTGTTTTTTTGGTCTTTTTTTAAGACCCCACTGGCAGCATATGGAGGTTCCCAGGCTAGGGGTTCAATAGGAGCTGCAGCCGCCGGCCTACACCACAGCCACAGCAATGTGGGATCTGAGCCGAGTCTGCAGCCTCCACCACAGCTCACAGCAACGCCAGATCCTTAACCCACTGATGGAGGCCAGGGATTGAACCCTTGGCCTCTTGGATGCTAGTCGGGTTCGATAACTGCTGAGCCACGTCGGGAACTCTTTTTTTTTTTTTTTTTTGACTGAAACATCTCATAAAAGCTTGAAGTTTCTACACAAGTTTACTGTGTTACTCTCAAGTTTGAAAAACTTAAAGATGATGGGTAGTTCTGAGGATTGGATAAGATTCTGCACATAAAGTGCTCGGCTCAGTGCCTGGTACAGAAAAATAACTTGAAAATTTTGGCTCCTGTGAATTATAATCACCACTGACAGTGTCGCAGTGAGTCCTCCTAACCTGGGAGATCTGGATTAATCTCCTTGCCTTTCTTCCTCCAGGCCCTGCTCAGTTCCAGACACCTGAACTGCTGCCCTTTCTTAGAACACGTGACTCTCACCCACACTGTGCCACCACCAAGCTGCCTTTTCTTTCTGGAATTTTATCTCAATGCATAGGTGGGAACTTTCATTTCTCCTTCAAGTTCTGCTCACGTGGCATTCCAGGTGCGAAGCCTGTATGCACCTTCCTGGGCTACCAGGGCTCTTTGTGTAATTCTTCAATACAACAATTATTGTTTTTTTCTTTTGCTTACGATTGCTCATTTTCATGTCAGTTTCCCTATTTATGCGTCACCTTAAGAGCAAGAACTATATAGTATCAACCTTGCGTTCCCACGTTCCCAATATGTGGAGAAATTCCTGAACAAAAGAGATACTTAACGAGATGTGTTACAGGAATAAACTCAATATATATGTATTTAATAAAAGTCTATTAAATAATATATTAGACACTGCAATCGTTAGTTTCTTTAAAAAAATGACCAAGATATCCTTATAATGATGCTTACAATATTCATTTCTTCTTAGGCATTCAAAGGTAAACTTCACCTTCGCCTAGGTAGAATATGGAAAAAAAAACTGAATTAATGAGGTCTGCAGCTCCGTCATTTTTATTGTATGATATTTTCTTTTCTCAAATAAGATTCCTCACTGGTAGACGAATCATTTATTGGAGTATACGTTTTCCCAAATTCTATTCTACAAAGAAGAGAGTTTATGGTTAAGAGCAAAACAACACAAATCTTAAGGTCATTTATTTAGATTAACCGTTTAGAATGGAAATCGTCAGAATATGCTTAACGCAGCATTCAAGTAAGAAGCTCTTCCAAAGCTGCTCAGAAGCCAGATGGCTGATTTATCGCTAAAGGCATTTCAGAAAAAATAAAGCAATTCATTCAGGCCAATAAACATACTCTTCTTTTGGACGAAAAAATCAATACTTTTCCCCTTGTCCATCTTTTTCATAAGAATTTTTATTTGGAGTTACACATGCATATTAATAATCAAATAATTTTACAAGGTATTTTACAAAAAAAAAAAAAAAAGCCCTCAATCTCCCCCATCCCAAACTCTTCCTTCTCAGAGGCATATACCGAACCTTTTCTTTGTTTCTGCATTACCTCTGTTTCTGTAAATAACCTGTTTTATGCTTGTCTTGATTTTTCATTTTTTATCCTTGTCTGTATTTGTCCCCCTTGCTGGCAGGACATGTGAGGTTAACCTCCGTTCTTCTCGCTCTCCAGCCCACATGCAACCCCCATTCGTCCGTGGCAGTAAGTTCCTCCGTGTTCCTTGATAAGATGTAAAACAATTCGCAACTCAGCCGTTCACCAAGCTTTTCACTTGCTCTTCCCAAGTCACTGTTTTCCTGGCGCTAATAACTAGCTCAGAGTTTTCTGCGTACTTTCCAAGTCAACACCCAATGCTCGGCCAGCTGTTTCAGTTGAGTCAGACATCCTATCAGTTTTATTTTCCTGAAGAAATAACTCCTGGAGTCTTTCACCATCTGGACCGGTTGCTTTTATCCCTGGGGCATAGTCTCTGGCCTGAAAACACCCACAAACCCTCCTCGTTGGGATGCTGGCTGCCTCCCTTCTGTGGATTTTCCGTGTCTGGTTGGTAGACTGGCAGCTAGTATTTTCGGAAGGACCTGGGAGTAACGTCTGAGAATCTCTGTGCCTAAAAATGTGTTTACTCCACCTCACATTTGATTGGTTGTTTTGCCAAGTATGAAACTCTGGGTTAGAAATTCTTACCCTTCAGATTTAGTTGAGCATTACTCTCATATTTAGTTGTGGAACCTCTGGGAGCTGTTCTTTCCATATCCTCATCTCATCATCCTTATTCATCACTTCATCCTTGCTCTGCTTTCTGGGGGATTTGGTGCGCTTTACCACACCATAATTTTATTGAGTTTTTCTTTTTCCATCACATTTTAATTTGCAAGAGCTCTTTTATATACTCTGCATTTTTTTTTGAAGTGACTATTCTCATCTCATAGTTGCAATGTATTCTTTTATCACTCTGAGATTTTTACAGCACTTTTATTTCCTTCCTACAAGCATTCTGTTTTCTCTAGCTAGCTTTTTTCTTCTTTGTTGGTTTGTCTCGTATTTTTTACGTGGGGAGCCCTTCTGACGTCTGTCACCCAGTCCACAAGCTTCAACCATCTCCAAAATATAGTTCCCCTCCCAGGAAGAAAGATGTTAGTGCTTGTCTCTGGAGATGGAAGCCTGGGCTGTGGAGATGGGGTCGCTTCGTACATAGGCTTCCATCCAGTCCTTTTCACGTTGCCACCTCCTCCTAAGTATCATGCTGTCAATTCCTGTGTCTGGATAGAGTCTTGGATGTAAATCCGGTTGACTCTTCCTCTCTTGCTGCCTCAGTGCTCGCTTTTCTAGGTATTTTCTATTTTTTTAAAAGGTTTAAATGATACACGTAAGCCATCTAGAATAATTCCTAGCATATAGTAAAATCTCACATAATAATACCTGTGCCTCTTATCAGTTGGGATAAAACATAGAATCAGAATTTATTATTAGGAAGGGTTTCAAAGACCATCTAATTTAAATTATTTTCTGTTTTCGGTTAGCCTAAGCTACTCACAGAAAAACCTATTTTTCACAGCTCAAAACAATATTCTAGAATAGCCAGTATAAATAATATCTAAGTACAGGAAAGTCTAAGGAAATCCTGAAAAAAAAAAAAAACCCATATGATTTCAATATAATCCTTCGTTATCTCAGTAATGTACATTTTATCATCTTTAAATCCAGGAATATGAGATTCATTTTTTAAATATTTGAACCTTACTGTACATTAGCTTCCTGGACACTTAAGTTTAGAAATCAGTATTGTCAAAAGAAGGGGGAGAATGACCCTAAATCTGACTTCATTAGGATGAGAAAAAAAATGAGAAGAAACTGTGGAATTTATTTTCTCAATCTTCTATTACCACAGACACGTACTTATGGGTAGACCCTGTTGTATTGTACTCTGCTTTACTATGATTTATATATTCCTTTTTTTTTTTTTAACAAATTGAAGGTTTGTGGTGATTCCATGTCCAGCAAGTCTAAGGTGCCATTTTTCCAACAACATTTGCCCGTTTTTGTGTCTCTGTGTCACATATTGGTTCTGCTCACAGTACGACAGAGTTTGCATTATTATTACATACTCATCGGTGATCAGTGATCTTCGATGCTATTATTATAACTGTGTCGTGGACCCGCAAACCGTGCCCTTGTGTGATTGGCAAGTCAACGGACACAGGCCGTGACTGTCCTGGCTGCCCCGACTGCCCTACTGACGGGCCAGTCCCAGTCTCTCCCCCTGTCCTCAGGCCTCCCTCTTCCCCGAGACACAACAATGTGGAAACTGGGCCTGTTCACAGGCCTAACGTGGCCTCTGAGGGTTCAAATGAAAGGAGTCACAGGTCTTTCACTTTAAATCAAAAGCTAGGAACGATTAAGCTTAGTGGGGAAGGTATGTTGAAAGCTGAGACAGGCTGAAACCTAGGCCTCTTGTGTCACACGGTCAGGCTGTGAGCGCAAAGAAACAGAGGACGGGGAGAACCCGCTAGGGGTCTGGGTGGAGGATGAGACCAGCCGAGAACCCGCTAGGGGTCTGGGTGGACGATGAGACCAGCCGAGAACCCGCTAGGGGTCTGGGTGGACGATCAGACCAGTCGCCACATTCTATTAAGCCAAAGCCTCCTCCAGAGCAAAGCCCCAAAGCTCCTTCCTTCTCCGAAGGCGGAGAGGCTGAGGAAGCTGTAGAAGGAAAGCGTGACGCCGGCAGAGGTTGGCTCATGGCTTGAAGGAAAAAAGCCATCTCTACAACGTAAAGGTTCAAGGCGAAGCAGCACGTGCTGATGCAGAAGCTGTAAGGAGTAAGCCAGAAGACCCGGCTAAGAGGATCAGTGGAGATGGCTGCACAGGTTTTCAACACAGACGAAACAGCCTCCTATTGGAGAAAGATGCTGTTAAGACGTGCATAGCCAGGGAGGAGAAGTTGATGCCGTTAAGCTTCAAAGGATAGGAAGACTCTCTTGTTAGGGTCTAACACAACCGGGGACTTTAAATCGAAGCCAGTGCTCGTTTACTATTTCTAAAATCCTTAAGAAATAAGCTAACTCTCCTCTGCTTACGCTGTTAGCGGAACGACAAAGCCTGCACACAGCACATATGTTTACAGCGTGGTTTACTGAATATTTTTAAGCCCCGTTGTTGAGACCTACTGCTCAGAAAGATTCCTTCCAAGCCGGACCGGCTCATTGACTACACACCTGATGGCGCAAGAGCTCCGGTGAACCATGAGGTGGATGTTATTTCCGTGTCTGCTGACACAGTATCAATTCCGCAGCGCATGTATCAAGGAGTAATTTTGACTTTCAAGTCTTATTATTTGAAAAAATTCATTTCATAAGCCTGCGGCTGCCATGGATGCTGACTCCTCTGATGGATCTGGGCAAAGTCAATTGAAAACCTTCTGGAAGGGGTTCACCACTAGAGATGCCATTAAACACATTGCTGATTCTTGGGAAGAGGTCAAAGTACCAACATTAATACGAAGTTGGAAGAAGTTAATTCCAACCCTCACAGAGGACTTGAGGGGTTTAATATTTCAGTGGAGGAAGTAACTGCAGATGTGGCGGAAATAGCTAGAGAGCTAGAATTAGAAGTGGGGCCTGAAGATGTGGCTGAATTGCTGCAATTTCATCATAAAACTTGAAAGGATGAGGAGTTGCTTCCTGTGGACGGACAAAGTGGTTGGATGTTATCTCTGCATTTTAGCACCTTTGCTATATAGCTTTGTCCGTTATTTTAATTTGTCTTAATTTTAAAGAATTTTCTCTGTATTCTCTAAGAGTTTCCCAATGATTGGAAAGGAGAGTTCGACCTATTTATGTTTATTGTTGGATCTATAATGCTTGGTCTTGCCTTCATCTTCATATAATAACATTTCTAAGCATTTAAAATGTTTCTTTACCATTCCCTTTGTTTTCTATAATTTGCTGTGTGAATTTATGGAAATGACTGTCTTTTCATAATTTGTTAAATATGTGCAGTTATTAATTCTACTAAAACTTACCTTAAAAAAAATCACATGCACTTCAGCAAATCTGCTTAATTATCAGGATCATTGATGAGGAAAGTTAACACAATTTGACTTCCTTCAACTCTTTACCCCTCATTATTCATTGATTGGTTGGTTCTAATCAGATGTTTGAAACTTATTATTGTCAAAACATTTATTCATTTTATATCTTGCCTCTCAATAAATATGCATAATATTTGTTTTATATCTATCCTATTCAGGGGTTGTTTGGTTGCAATTAATAGGAACTTACTGAGTTAACTGAGGCCAAGCAAAAGAAGACAAAACAAAAAAACCAGGAACAGATCATGGGAGGAATCTGAGAAAAACTCAAGCCTAATCCATGAGATACCAGGCTGAGTGCACATGAGGAACTAAATTACAAAAGGACTAATTACATCAGAACCTGGTACACTCGCTACAGCCCAGGAATGACCTGTTTCCTGCTGCACACCTCCCTCGTCTCTCCTAGCCTTGGCGGACAAGTCTTTGGGCTTTTTCATGGATACAGGCATACAGGAATTCACTGCTTTGCTCTCTGGGTTCAAGTCATTGGCGACTGACTGGAATTTGCTGAGTCCCAAAGTCATACTCCTGACACATCTCACTGGTCCCCGCTGGTCTCACCGCCACACCAGAGTCCCATAGAACAAACACAGCTGGGTGTGTTGGCGCCCTCTCTTTGAAGGAAAAATGGGAAGACAGTGTTTTTCTTTCTGGTCAAATGTATTTTCCACCTTGGAGGTTACAGGCAATTTTCTTCATCCTCAAAATTCAAGACTGTTTGGAACTTGATCTAATTTCCTTAATTTTCACCAGCATGGGGAGAACCACCTTATTTTTTACTGTATTTATTTATTTATCTATTTATTGGTTGCACCCGTGGCATATGGAAGTTCCCAGGCCAGGGACCGAATCTGAGCCATAGCTGTGACCTATACCACAGCTGTGGCAATGACAGATCCGTAACCCACTGCACCACAGTGGTACCTCCTGGAAAGAAACACTTCAATTAGCCAATGAGAGCATCCCTAAGCTCAGGGAAAATATTTCCTAGTTTTTCTTTGGTCGTTTTTTTCTTTAGTTTTCTGTGTGTTGTGTTTTCAATTTATCACATTTCCTCTCATCATTTTTAGAGTCTTGGTCCCACCTTGGACTTGGCCTCTGCCTTATTCAAGCTTAAGCTTAGCCTCCACTTTGCTTGGTCCAACTGGCTGATACTATACATCTATAACATAGTTGCCGTTTTTTGTTGCCCTGCAAAATGTGTATATTTTAATTTAAATTCATTGTTATGTTTGCAGGCTTCCCAGCCAAATTTCCTTTTCATTTTTCTCCCGTTGTTTTAAAGAGTCTATATGTTCTTGAATTTTATGAAGAACAGATGCTGTCTAAAATTACCTTCGTAGTAACGTTTCTCAAATATACGCTGTCATTCTGCCTCTCGAACTCCATCTTCCTTCTTTTATGGTAACGTATTATTTTATTAAGTCATATCTCATTTTCTCTGCGCTAAAAGTTGAGTAGACTCTTCTCCAAATAAGTCTCAAAGACCTAAATCCTGCTATTGCAGAAGGTGGATTTGGAAATAGGGACTTAGGAGACTTATGCAAGGGAAGGTGGGAACACTGCCAAGTCCTGCTGGGCAGGGGGGGGGGGGGTGTCTCCATAATCCAGGATGACTTTCGGTGGTTTTTATTTTCGCTTTTTGGTGTGTTTCTATGTTGTCAGCGATTTTCTTCATAATCCAATACCACACTTTCATATGCCTATTTCTTTGGTCATTTTAGACCATATATAACTATTCTCAGCTGAGAAAGTTGAGTAAGTTCAGGTCACTACAATTCTCTCCTATCCCTTTCATCAGCCATTGCTTTTGTTCTAAACTGTGGTTACATTTTCCTACATGGTTTTGTTTTGTATGTTAATTTTGAAGATTGAAAATAAGAGAAGAATTCTTAGAGTTCACTTCATTACAGCAATATTATTCAAAGTATTTTAAATATCAGGCAAAATAGATGATTGCTTTTTATACTTTATTAATTCATAAAAATCATGAAAATTTTAGATAGCCGTATATTTGATTTATCAATATCTTATACATATTTATTTTTGAGATTCCAGTTGCCTTTCATTCTTCATATGACCAGGAAGAACTGTGTGCCTTCCTCCCTATGCCACCAGAATCACAACAATCTCAGTGTTCCAATATGAACGGATTATTTCTGATGCACATGTACGATCTTACACTTTATTTATTTTTTTATTTTTTGTCTTTTGTCTTTTTTGTTGTTGTTGTTGTTGTTGCTATTTCTTGGGCCGCTCCCGCGGCATATGGAGGTTCCCAGGCTAGGGGTTGAATCGGAGCTGTAGCCGCCGGCCTACGCCAGAGCCACAGCAACGCGGGATCCGAGCCGCGTCTGCAACCTACAGCACAGCTCACGGCAACGCCGGATCGTTAACCCACTGAGCAAGGGCAGGGACCGAACCCGCAACCTCATGGTTCCTAGTCGGATTCGTTAACCACTGCGCCACGACGGGAACTCCGATCTTACACTTTATTTCACTCAACCGCCAACACGGAGATCCTACTCACCCTCTCTCTTGCATTACTCTTTTGTTCTTGAGTAAAACTACAAATAATTCCTCAGATGGGATATGTGGAAGGTAAACTTTCAAGAGTACACATATTTAATGGAAACATTTCCCCATTTGAAAGACTGGGTGTGGGATCCCAGATTCACAATCTTTTTCTTCTGATAACGTTGGAGGCATTACTTGTGTCCCAGAGTTCGGTGCCATGGGGGAAAATGCTGATTGGATTTGTCTCCTGTTGATGATGCAACAAATTACCACAAATCAAGGGGCTGAAACCAGCACTCAAGTCATTTATTCAAGGTTCTGTAGGTCGCTGTCTAGAAGGGTTGGCTGGTTCCTCTGCTTGGTGTTCACAAGGCCAAGATCAAGATGCTGGCAGGGCTGAGCTTTCTTCCGTCTCTAGGGAAGAATTCACTTCTCAGCTCCTTCAGTCTTCTGGCAGAGGTTGGTTCTCTGGGCTTGTAGGACTGAGGTCCTGATTTCCTTGCATGCTCTTGGCTGGGGTTCTTCTCAGCTCCAAGAAGCTGGCACCAACCCTTGGCTCATCTTTCTGCATCTTCAAAGCCAGCAATGGCACGTGGAGTCCCTCTCATTTTTCTAATCTCTCTGACCTCTTCTCCAGCCCCATCTTACCTGGATCTTATACTGTGTCTTTCTGGCTCTGCTTTTCAGGGCCATGTGATTAGATGGAACCCACCTAGATAATTCAGGATAATCTCCACATCTCACACAATGGCCTTAATCATATTTGCAAAGTCCCTTTTGCCATGGAGCATTCCATGGCTCTAGGGGTTGGTTGAGGGCATCTTTGGGGAGGTGTCATCATACAGTCTAACACACTCTACCCTCTGGCCCCCAAAGATTCACATCCTGCCACAGGCCAAAGATCACCACCCTATCCAAGGCCCCAAGGTTCCCCCACACAGCAGCAACTCAACTGCAAAAATCTCCCCTAAATCTCAACTGCTCAAACCCCTCAATTCTCAATTATCTAAATCACCTGAATTAGGTATTGATGTGACTCTGAGCATAATCCATCCTGGGATAAAATTCTTCTCCATCTGTGAAACCAGAAAGCAAGTTCTGGTGAGTTGGGTGTAGATTAACAATTACAGACTTTCTGCTTCAAAATTGGGAGAGCATGGAAGGAAAAGGGTCCCCAAATCGCCGAACTTTGAAACCAGCTGCACAAACTCCATGGAGTTCCCAGGTCTGGGAACGATCCTCTGCGGTCCTCAGCTCCACCCGCTGGGCTCACAGTTCTGTCCTCCGACTTCTCCTTCCTCCCTATAAAAAGTTGCATTCCCCCTCCTGGCAACCACAAGTCTGTACTCCATGTCCATGAGTTTGTTTCCTTTCTGTAAATAGGTTCATTTGTGCCATATATTAGATTCCAGATATAAGTGTTATCATATGCTATTTGTATTTCTCTTAGAGGAGAAGGGAGTGGGAGGGACTAGGAGTCTGGGGTTACGAGATGCAAACTACCGCGCTTGGGATGGATAAGCAATGAGATCCTGCTATATACCACAGGGAACTATATCCAGTCACTTGTGATGGAACATGATGGAGGATAATGTGAAAGAAAGAATGGATATAAATGTATGACTGGGTCACTTTGCTGTACAGCAGAAACTGACAGAACACTGTAAATCAACTATAATAAAAACTTAAAAAAAAAAGTTGCATCTGTGTCCAGTTGAGTCACTTCACCAGGATGTTTCCTGCCAGTAGAATCTGGGGGGATCCAACAGCCATCCTTCATCTCATCCTGACTCCATCTTTTTCCGTCCAGGTTGGCAGTGTTTTTGCTAATATAAAATTCTCAATAATCTTGTGGGATTCCTGTCTGTATCACAAAGTTCACCCCATTAGACAAGAAGCTCCCCCATTAGACAAGACAGATCTGCCTAGACAATCCCATCTCTATCTCCAGCTACTGCTCAAAGGGCTGAGGGGCATCTATGAGTCACTCCTTTAATCTCTTCAGAAGCCTTTGGAGTAACTTAATACTCTGACCTTCCAAACTTTTCTCAGGTATTAGAATGGTCTTATGGCACTACCCTTGGAAGTGTTTTTTGTTTGTTTATTTTATTTCCTCTAGAGTGGCTTTTTTTCTTTCTTTTTTCTTTCCTTCCTTCCTTCCCTCCCTCCCTCCCTCTCTCTCTCTCTCTTTCTTTTCTTTCTTTCTTTCTTTCTTTCTTTCTTTCTTTCTTTCTTTCTTTCTTTCTTTCTTTCTTTCTTTCTTTCCTTCTTTCTTTCTTTCTTTCTCTATCTCCTTCTCTCTTTCTTTCTTTCAGTGGCCACACTCATGGCATATGGTATTTCCCCTGCCAGGTATTGAATCTGAGCCACAGCTGCAACCTACGCCCCAGCTGCAGCAATGCTGGATCGTTTGACCCACTGTGCCTGGCCAGGGATTGAACCTGTACCTTCGCAGAAACTCAAGCCACTTCAGTCAGACCCTTAACCCACAGTGTCACAGCAGGAACTCCACGTGGTGCTTTCTTGACAACACACTTTTCATCTTTACCATCTCGGTAGACTGAGATCTTCCCAAATCTTACTGTTGAATGGTTCTTCTCTCTGTGTGTCCCTCTCCGTTTGCACTTTACTTTAAGCACCAAGAGAAAACCAGGTCACTCCTTAAACAATTGCTTGGAAATCACAACTACAGAGCCAAGTTCAACACTTCACCATCTCTGCTTTCCAGATAACTGCAGAGCATGACTTTGCTAAGCTTTCTGCTACTACTGAACACATTTCCTCTTTCCACTACCACTTCCCTCATTCCTTCCTGAGCCCTCCCTGGTGGCTAACACCCACAGTCCTACTAACATCCTGGTCAAGGCCATGTGGGCTTTTCCTGTTATGCTCCTCAAAGTTCTTCCAACCTGGCCCACTGCCTGGTCCCGAACCCACTTCCTCCTTTCTAGGTCTTCATCATAGCAGCACTCCACCTCTAAGTACTGAGCTCTTTATTCACTTTCAATTTACTCCTGCTGTAAAAATTGTCACAAACATCACAGTGGCCTAAAATGCCATCCACATACTATGGGTTAGAGTGTGTGCTGGCTTTGACTCGTCAAAGTTAAGTAGAGACATGAGTCAAAACCAACTCAGGCTCTAGCCTGTAGAACTGTGAGTAATACATGAATGCCGTTTTATTTAATTAATTTATTTTTTTAGGGCCACACCCATGGCATATGGAGATTTCCAGGCTAGGGATCAAATTGGAGCTGCTGTAGTCGCTGGCCAATGCCACAGCAACTCTGGCTCTAAGCCATGTCTGTGACCTACACCACAGCTCGCGGCAATGCCGGATCCTTAACCCACTGAGCAAGGAGGCCAGGGTGAGAACCTGTGTCCTCTTGGATACTAGACGGATTCATTTCTGCTGAGCCACGACAGGAACTCCTGGATGCCATTTTAAGCCAGTATAGGGTCTGTGACAGTTTATCAGGCTGAAATCAAGGTGTTGATTTTGATTATCCAAACTGGATAGAAGGATTCAGTTTCACGTGACGGCAGCACTGAGATCCCAGTCTTCTTGCTGGCTGCTGACTGCAGGTCTCAGCCTTTAGGGACCTCCTGCATCCCTGGCTCATGACCCTCCCCCATCTTAAAATCAGCAGTGGTGGGTAAAGTCCTTCCCATGTCGTCCACTTCTACGATGTCTCCTCTGCCTCATCTTTCTGGCTGACTTTTCTGTATTCTGTGACCATGTTGGGCGGACCTGGATAATCCAGGATAATCTTTCCGTTTTAAGGTCAATTGATTAGCGATCTTAATTCCACGTGCAAAGTCCTTTTTGCCAAGTAAGTGTCACATTCACAGGTATATCAGGAAAGAAGATCATGAGGCTAAAATCTAGGCGACAACACTCATCTTAAGATCCTTCTCATTCCATCGAGGGCTTGGGTCTGCTATCCTCAATGAAACCTGTTTGGAAATTTCATATATTTGCTATTTTCTAAAATTTCAAGAAGGTATGTCTACCTGTGGTTTCCTTATAGTGTCTCCTGCTGGGCCCTTTCAATCTGGCCATGGTTTTCTTCCTCTCTAGAGAAATTCCTTCCTTTTCTGGAGAAATTGCTTTGATAATCAATTCCTTTCCCCACTTCCATCTTCATACAATTTTTAGTTTTGTTTTGTTTGATCCATGGGAAAAGCTCATTTGGAGTGGGTGCTGGTCCTTCTATAACATTTTTCTCTCTTGTCACCTTCAATGGCCGTCTCTCCAAGAGGCAGAATTCTTCTCAGGCTGAATGAGTGGAGATGAAATGGACAGATGGCAGCTTGCATCTATCACGTCATCTAGGGAGCTCATTCAGTATCTAGAAAGTAGACCCCTGGTTTTTGCGGGCAGACACCATTACCGAACAGGCAGGAATGGGTATAACCTGTTGGCTCAGATGTCTGCTCAGAGCCTTTAATTCATCAGGGAATTTCTGATCAGGTTGTTCTACTTTCTCTATGTCCCCAAACAACCCAGGATCATCAAAGGGTCCTAATGGAAGAACGGTCCCCATGTCTGCTCGGAAGGCTCTCACAGTTCCAGCTCCTTTCCAGAGACCTGCATCTGTCCTTCTTCTTTACATTTTTTAAAGCAGTCTCCGTTTTAACAGCGTCCGACTTTCTAGGTTTTAGAGCTTCTATGAATGTATCCCATTTTATAGCTTTTACTTCAATTTCAATACGAGTTAGAGACAAGGTGGGGGGCAGTGGGGGAGAGGTAAATTCTGGCTTCAGCTTGCCACTTCGAACCAGAAGTCACACCCGTACTTAAAGCAATGGCTTATTCATTACTAGGACCTTTTTTTTTTTCTTTTTTTCTTTTTTCTTCTTTTTTTTTTTTTTTGCCATCACGCAAATCCTTAGTGTTACAAAAGATAGTCTTTGAAATTAGTATTTCACCTTTAGTACACCTTCATTTTATATTTGCTACAGGAGTGGTCTCACAGATGTATAACCTAAGATTTACTTAGAAATAACATGCAAAAAATACAAACTCAGCACTGGTATCCCAGTTGCATCCACTTTTTTTTAAGGTAAAAATAAAATGTGATCTGTAGAGATTTTGCTAATTTTCTGGGATTATTTTGTTATTGGGCTGAGAGGTCAATCTCAGAAATCTATAAAAAAAATCTAAATCATAGAGACCATATGCAGAAAGAATGAGACGTATGAGTATTTATATATTGATAATAATTCTAGTATCTTTTTTTTTTTTTTCCCCACTGTACAACAAGGGGGTCAGGTTATCCTTACATGTATACATTACAATTACATTTTTCCCCCAGCCTTTCTTCTGTTGCAACATGAGTATCTAGACAAAGTTCTCAATGCTATTCAGCAGGATCTCCTTGTAAATCTATTCTAAGTTGTGTCTGATAAGCCCAAGCTCCCGATCCCTCCCACTCCCTCCCCCTCCCATCAGGCAGCCACAAGTCTCTTCTCCAAGTCCATGATTTTCTTTTCTGAGGAGATGTTCATTTGTGCTGGATATTAGATTCCAGTTATAAGTGATATCATATGGTATTTGTCTTTGTCTTTCTGGCTCATTTCACTCAGGATGAGATTCTCTAGCTCCATCCATGTTGCTGCAAATGGCATTATGTCATTCTTTTTTATGGCTGAGTAGTATTCCATTGTGTATATATACCACATCTTCCGAATCCAATCCTCTGTTGATGGACATTTGGGTTGTTTCCATGTGCTGGCTATTGTGAATAGTGCTGCAATGAACATGCGAGTGCACGTGTCTCTTTTAAGTAGAGTTTTGTCCGGATAGATGCCCAAGAGTGGGATTGCGGGGTCATATGGAAGTTCTATGTATAGATTTCTAAGGTATCTCCAAACTGTTCTCCATAGTGGCTGTACCAGTTTACATTCCCACCAACAGTGTAGGAGGGTTCCCTTTTCTCCACACCCCCTCCAGCACTTGTTATTTGTGGATTTATTAATGATGGCCATTCTGACTGGTGTGAGGTGATATCTCATGGTAGTTTTGATTTGCATTTCTCTTATAACCAGCGATGTTGAGCATTTTTTCATGTGTTTGTTGGCCATCCATTTAGTATCTTTTTAAAGCAAGGGCACATTTGAAGTAATTAAGGTATAGTTTTCTTTTCTTTTCTTTTCTTTCTTTTTTTATTTTTTTGGACAGGAGTCATGGCAAATGTACCAGATTCATACGATGAATTAAGGCTGCATCACTCTTACATCTAACTATGCCATCCTTACTGTAAACACCTAGCAAGCTGCTTATCTCCAAAAGAGCAAGAAGTACGTGTTTAAAGAGGGGAAGGAACCCAGGGATCATATGCACTGATACCTGAGTTATAAGAGCATGTTTTAATGACATTTATAGAATGCACACAGATATAACCCAATAGGACAATTTAAGTACACACGTTGGAAAGGTATAGACTTCCAAGAACAGGCCAAACAAGTACTTGGTTTTGTAAAGGTCGGAGTGGAAAACTAAATACACACGAATAGAATATAGATCTCTCTGAAAAGTGAAAATCCTACCAAATGAGATGAAAATTAACAGGCCACATTAAAATGGCAGAGAAGTTCTACAGAGAATTCACTCATTCTCTAAGCTAACTTGAGGAATGAATTAGGCATTTGAAATGTCCTGAAGCTAAGCAGAGGCTCCTCAACCCGGGATCCTAAAGTCTTCCAGGACTTTACTAGAAGAACAGACCATTTTCTGCAGCCAGAGAGAATACAGTCTCAACAGAACTAACACCACATGCTATTAAACATCACGTTTTACGTTGTTTTCCTCCCCTAAATGGTTTTACTAAAACTAAAGTGATAGTTTCAGTTATGAAAAATTTATTCTAAGAAAATAGAACACAAGTTAACGGATGAAGTAAGTATCTGCTCACCAAACAGATCATTCCATCCCCCCATCCCTCACGACGGCTTCCAGGTGCCCTTGACGAAGATTTATAGGAAGACGTGGAGGAGCGTCGCGCGCATCCAAGAGGAGGAGGGCGGAGGGCACCAGAGCCAGGAGGTGGGCATCCGCGCAAAGCGTCCCAGCATTGCAGGGCTCAGGGCAGGGGGCGCTGGTGGGACGGAAAGACTCAACGTTCCTCTTCCTGTTCTGCTAAGTTCCCAAGTACCAAGGACTTGTTCCCAGTGGAGCCGGTGAGAGTCAGGGGAGGAAGGAATCGGAACCTGGACTCTTCGTCCATCCCTGTGAACCAGCCATTGTTGCAACATGCGGTTTCATTTTTCCACTCGGGCTGCTCTCCCGGGATTTCATGAAGTGCATTTCGAGCATTCAGAGAAACCTGTTCACTCGTGTCATGGGAATCTCCGTTTCAGCAGGATGTGAAAGAAACTGGATCTCGCTCCTGGAGGTTTCCAGGACTCCAGGGTGCACGCTAGCTAGTTCTGCCTCGTGGCCCAGGAAGAAAAAAACGCCGTGGTCCTCCTGAAGCACATTACCTGTTATGTTCTATTGCGATTGACTTTTGTTGTTTTTCTCCAAGAAGTGGCGTGCTGGGGCTCATATACTGTAAATCAGTGTCATGTTTTAGGAGACTGCTATACCTTTTTGCAATTTGGAAATTCTTGGTAACTAGAACTTTACCAAGGAAATACCGTTAAAAACAGGAAACGGCAGAAATAAGTCTGTGACTGCAGAATCTCAAACCACGACGTGTAACGGAGGAGACACTTTTGCTCATGCTTTGATCCATCCTCAGGTGTATTTAGAGTAAGAACAACATTTCCTGCTTTTCTTTCTAAAAAGAAAAACAGACTCTCTGTGTAATCACAGAATACACACAAAGCCATCCGCAATGTCTGTGTATGCAGGCACACATTAACGGCTTCAAAGCACGTAAACACCTCATAAATAGATGCGCGCTTCCAAAATGCGCTTTCTTTTCAATGAGGTAGGGAAAAATTATCTTCCTACTTTGATCACCAGTTTATGAAACACTGAATGTGAACAAAAATTGTTGCGATTTTCATCAAAATGTTTTTACTCAAAACAAATGCCAGAACTTAAGTTGGAAATATGCTGACTCTAACTAAGAGCAATACTCTAGAATCATTTATGGTGAAGGTAAGAAAATTCGTCTCCATATTTTAGGGTCAACATTAAACTTAACAAAATGAATGTTAACTTGAATGATTACCTATCTTTATTTGTCAGATTTGAATTGAACTGACTTCCAATAGTAGGGTGTTCAAATGAAAATAAAGTAATACAAGGTAGCAATTTTCAAAAAGGAATTGCAAAGATATTAGAAGGAGTGACATGGATGGAAGTTAGGCAGGTGCCGGGGTGATGAACTCAGGGGTCCATTTGAAGAGGATATGGCTCACTGGAATGCATACTTCCATAAAAAATAAAGTCATATCTTTTCTCTTTTTTGTGGCCACACTCACAGCATGTGGAAGTTCCTGGGCCAATGATCGAACCCATACCACAGCAGTGAAAATGCCAGGTCCTTAGCCCACTGAGCCATAGGGAAGCTCCAATAAAGTTGTATCTTAGGAGTTCCCATCATGGCATAGTGGAAACAAATCCGAGGTTTCGGGTTCAATCCCTGGCCTCACTCAGTGGGTTAAGGATCCGAAGTTGCCATGAGCTGTGGTGTAGGTCGCAGACATGGCTGGGATCTGGCATTGCTGTGGCTGTGGTTTAGGCCGGCAGCAACAGCACCGATTAGACCCCTAGCCTGGGAACCTCCATATGCCATGGGTGCGGACCTAAAAATACAAAAGAAAAAAGAAAAAGTCGTATCTTAGAGTCAAACATATTTTTCACTGAGTGAGGCTCTGCATGCCAGCTGACAAGGGATTGTATCACACAGCAGCATATTAATTATTTATTCCCCCAGTTACAATGCCAGGTAGAATAGCATGATTGTGATTTATTTTATTCAATGGAACTTGGATTATTTCTCTGTTTTGTTTCCCAACTGTTCCCACTAAGGTCATTGGTTTATATCAAATATTAAACACATAGGACTCTATATATAAAAAATTTTTGGACACACCTGCAGCATGCAGAAGTTCCCAGGCCGGGGATCGAACCTGTGCCACAGCAGTGACCTGAGCCACAGCAGTAACGGTGTTGGATCCTTAACCCACTGAGCCACCAGGGAACTCCAGGGACTCTAAAGTTTTAACCCAGTACAAAGGAATCTGACAATAACTGCTAATTAAAGAAAGAGTTTAAAATGATAGAGCTATAATCCCTGGGAATTGTTCTTTTTTGGGGGTGGATTGGAGGGAAATAACAGAATTTAACACTCAGTTAAGACTCTTATTTGAGACATAAGATATGGTTTTAATAGTAATAAAGCATATATTCATTGGATAGGTGTGACATCTTGTGTTTTTCTGCTGATTCCATTTAAAAAGAGAGAGAAGGATGTATGGAGAGGAAACCGAGACAGTATTAAGCTGAGAAAATATTAAACTAAGAAAATGTGAAGATGAGTACAAATGAGACATGAAGCACATTCAAGGCAACTCGGTATAAACTAATGTGCTGAGCAGATGGGCTCCCTGGGCCTCTCTACCCTGGCGTTTGATGCGTCACGTGAGTCCTACTTCATGTGAGCACAACGCTCTTAACAATTCTGCTTCCTACGGGAGACAAAGATGCCAGAAAAGGAAAACGTGCGGGGAAAGAAAGAGGGAAAGGAATAAAGAAAGAAAGATTACGTATTACGCAAACATCAGACAGACAAAAATAAAAACAACCCAATCAAAAAATGGGCAGGAGTTCCTTTCGTGGCTCAGTGGTAACAGATCCAACCAATATCCATGAGGATGTGGGTTTGATCCCTGGCCTCGCTCAGTGGGCTAAAGGATCCCGGGTTGCCGTGAACGGCAGGTCACAGATGCAGGTCACATCTGGCATTGCTATGGCTGTGGCACAGGCCAGTAGCTGCAACTCCGACTCCAACCCTAGCTTGGGAACTTTTCCATGTGTCATTGCAGGTGCAGCCCTAAAAAGCAAAAAAAAAAAAAAAAAAAAAAAAAAAAAAGGCAGAAGACCTAAATAGACATGTCTCCAAAGAAGATATACAGATGGCCAGCAGGCACGTGAAAAATCACTCACTGTTGCTAATTATTAGAGAAATGTAAACCAAAACTACAATGAGGTACCACCTCACACCAGTCAGAGTGGCCATCATTAATAAGTCTTCAAAAACAAATGCTGGAAAAGGGAGCCCTCCTACACTCTTGGTGGAGATGTAAGTTGGTACAACCACTATGGAAAACAGTGTGGAAGTACCTCAAAAAACTGAAAATAGAATCATCATATGATCCAGCAATCCCACTTCTGGACATGTATCCAGACAAAACTATAATACAGAAAGATACACGTACCCGTATGCTCACTGCAGCACTATTCACAATAGCCAAGACATGGGAACAACCCAAATGTCCATTGACAGATAAATGGATTAGGAAGATGTGGTACATATATACCATGGAATACTACTCAGCTGTAAAAAAGAAGGAAATGATGCCATTCGCATTGGATGCAACCAGAGATTCTCATACTAAGTGAAGCAAGAAAGAGAAAAACAAGTATCATATGACATCACATGTGTGGAATCTAAAATAGGGCACAAATGAACCCGTCTACAAAACAGAAACAGACTCACAGACATGGAGAACAGACTTGCGCTTGCCAGGGGGGAGGGAGTGGGGTGGACTGGGAGTTCGGGTTTGGTAGATACAAACTTCTACATTTAGAATGGATAAGCAATGAGGTCTGACTGTACAGCACAGGGAATTATATCTAGTCTCTTGGGGTAGACCATGATGGAGGATAATATAAGAAAGGGGATGTGGGAGTTCTTGGCATGGCTCAGTGGAAGCAAATCTGACCGGCATCCATAAGGACACAGGTTCAATCCCTGGCCTCACTCAGTGGGTTAAGGATCCGGCATTGCCGTGAGCTGTGGTGTAGGTCACAGATGCAGCTCAGATCCTGAGTTGCTGGGGCTGTGGTGTAGGCTGGTAGCTACAGCTCCTATTTGACCCCTAGCCTGGGAACCTCCATGTGCTGAGGGTGTGGCCCTAAAAAGACAAAAAAGGGAATATATATATATATATATATATATATATATATATATATGAATGACTGGGTCACTTTGCTGTATAGCAGAAATTGGCACAATATTGTAAATTTACAAAATAAAGTAAATTATACCTTAATAAAAAATTTTTAAAAGAATTAGACATTACGAGGAAATAGAAAAGACCAAGGTACAAGCATTCAAATACTAGTATTTAGTGACTTGAAACAATGCTAATGTGTGATATTTTGCTTACAACATTGAGAAATACTCATTGTGATACCCTCTGTCCACAAAGGAATGAGAAATGAGAAGTATAATACACTGCTGGCAGGAATCAATGCTGTGAAAAACTTTCTGAGCTTTCGGCAATAAATATCAAAAGCCTAAAGCTTCTGCATGCCCTTTTACCCGCCAAGTCCCACTGAGTGGGTTTAAGGAATGAGTCAGAAGCGTATGGTAAAAATATGCATGTATGTTCTTAGCATTTTTCAATAAAGCAAAAAAAAAAAAAGAACATGAAGAAAAAGCCCAGTAGTTAGTAAAATATTCAAGTGATTTATATCATAATTATACACTGTATTACCATGCAAACATAAAATGATACTATAGGAGCATATTTAATCATTCAAACCACTATTCATGGTATAAAGTGTTGTCTTTCTCTTGGTGGGAGATGATGGATTATGTAATTATCTTCTTTTTGCTGATATACACCTACTGAAGTTTTAAAATGATTAAGCATGCATTTTCTAGTATAAATATAACCACCGATACTTCTTTACAGAAAGGATGCTGTGGGTTTTTTAAATACTTGCCCAATGCTTAGATTTTTCAAAGAGATGCATCTTTTCCTCAATCTATTGGTGGTACAGGAGCAGCAAGCCCAGCATTTAAGATGCTGCTGCCCGGCTCTCGTGGGGCAGTTACCAGCAGAACCGGGCTGGGAGCATCACACAGGCTTTCTTGGTGTCTGTGGTGATGGGCCATCTGTGTAGTGGGCAACTGCTGTTTAGATCAGGGAACACCTGTTACCCCTGTAGGAACAGCACCCATATTTTATTTGGGGGAACAGGCCTCCTCCACCCCATGGGTGTGATGCCGGTGAGGCTGGTCCAGCCCCTCCCTAGGCAGAAGGCCTGATTGACCAGGGCATTCCATCCCCCTGGCCGCAGGGATTGCTTGAGTGTAGACATGTGGCTTAAGCCAGTGCTGCACCCCCAGGAAGGACGTCTGCAAATCGGGCTGGGAACGAGAGCATCTCTTCCTGCTTCGGTTGCCACACTGAGAGCTTATAGTCCTGTGGGTGCTGGTGAAATCAACTGTCAAGGAGAAAACCAGAGCTCCAAGATGGTCTTGGAGCTCAGGTGGAACTGGAGCCCTAACTAGGGAGTTAGATACAGGTCTACGTGGACTCTCTCCTGGGCGTCCATGTGCAGTGGGCCAGTAAACAGCGTTCTATCCACCTCTCTCCCTACTGACCCACGTAGTCCCTGACATTTATCTCAGCACTTTTTAATATTCTGTACCTTTATTTTTTAATTTTTAAATTTTCTTTCTCTTTTTCTTTTTTTTCTTTTTAGGGCCACACCCGCGGCATATGGAGGTTTCGAGGCTAGGGGGTCGAATCAAGTTGGAGCTTCAGCTGCCTCGGCCCATGCCAGAATCACAGCAAAGCCAGATCCGAGCCACATCTGTGACCTACCCCACAGCTCACGGCAATGCCAGATCCTTAACCCACTGAGTCAGGCCAGGGATTGAACCTGCAACTTCGTGGTTCCTAGTCGGATTCGTTTCCGCTGCGCCACAAAGGGAACTCCGATTTTTTTTTTAATTTTTCGATTAAAAAAAATTCTTTTTTGGCTGTGTCCCATGGCACGTGGAAGCTCCTGGGCCAGGGATCGAACCTAAGCCACAGCAGTGCCAATGCCAGATACTTAACCACTAGGCCACCCGGGAACTCCCAGGACTTTTCAATCATACAGACCGTGAATTCCCTCTTTGCATCAGTCAGTTCTAGCAGGGTTTCTGTACTGCAGGCGTCCTCACCGGCACACACACGCTCCCTGTGGAGACACAGGTGAGGCTCTGATGCCATGGATCTCTAGGTGCTTGGTTGAATGTCTTATATATACAAGCACTCACAATTAATAGCCACTAATCATTCTGGGAGTGGTTATACTGGTGATAGTGGCATACAGTCATGGTAGGGTGGCCTGGAACGAGGAATTAAATCTTCATCATGGATAAAGTCATCCTTGTTGGGAGATAATCTGCTCAAACCTGGGGGAACATTGCTTCTCTGTATCCCCTTTGCGCACCTGCACCTCTGTGATATAATGCTCTCTATACTGGCATCCCAGAGACGTCGTGCAGACAGAGCGAACGGGCCCCTTCCTCTCCTATATTTTTGAATACTTTACATGCAATGCCTCTGGTCTAGTATTAACTCCATCTGTTTACTTCTGCAGATACACTTGTGTTTCTCAGGTTACAAACCACATCTCTTCATCTTAGTGTTCACCAGCATCTCGCACAATAACTGTACATACTAGATGTGGAGAGGCAAAATGATTCCCCTGCCCCCAGATGCTTGCATCCTAATCCCCAGAGCCTGGGAATACCCTGCAATGTGGCCAAAAAGAATTGAGGCTGCAGATGCAATTAAGGTTGCTAATTAACTGACCTTAAAATAGGTTGTTTATCCAAGTGAGACTAATCTAATCACAGGAGCTCTAAAAAAGGGAGAGAGGCTGAATCGAGTGGGTGAAAGAGATGCGACTTGTGTGAAGAATGGGCTTCTCCATTGCTGACTTTGAACCTGGGGCAACAGAACCACAAGCCAAGGGTTGGGGGTAGCTTCTAGATGCTGGTGGACTCTCCTTGGTGGACAGCCAGCAAGGAAACAGACCTTGGTCCTGCAACAGCCAGGAATTGAATTCTGCCAGCAATCTGAATGATCAGGAACCTAGAGGCTCCAGAAGAAACCCTGACTTCAGCCTGGTGAGATCTGCATCCACCTTCCGACCTACAGAACTGCTAGATAATATACTTGTGTTTTTTTTGAGCCACTCAGTTTGTGGCAAGTTGTTAAGGTAGCAATAGAAAACTGATGCAATGGGTCTTGTGCACATTTTTGTTGAGTAGGTGAAAATGCTCCGGGGGAAAGACAGAGTGTGATTCTTAGGAGGTGAAGAAGAAGAAGAAAGTACAACGTCATGCACATCACCCACATTTATCCTTGGACGTTGCTCTCTAGCATCGCAGGCATCTCATAATGAAAGTAGGGAGAGTTTATGACCCTCTGGAGTCAAGCTTGTAATGACAAATGGCTATTTCAGGTACCAAATAAAATTCTGGTGACAGGAAGAAAGCAGAAGAGCAGTGAACTGTGTTAGCATGTCAGCTGCCTCGGCTTCTGCTGGTGGCTGTAGTGAACTTGGGGAGAGGACTTACTTTCTCTATTTTTCAGGGTTTTTTTCCCCTGCTAGATTTATTGTGGAGCTAGCATGTTGGACGACTCTGAGTCAGGAAAGCCTCTGTCTGTTGCTTCACTTGTGTAGACCCTTCTAGATGGTCACTGCATCCGTCAACAGGCCGGACTTCAATCCTTCTAACTGTCCAGACCCAACTGTCCATGGAGACAAGGGGAGCCCCACCCTCCAGAGCTGGACACTAGCTCCTGTCCTTTCAGCTCTCAGACGCCACACGTGTACATACGGAAGCACCTTCATTATATGCTCACATTTGCTTCTTTTGTGTTACTTGATGGAGCTCCTGACTTTTTTTTAAATGCATTTCAGGGTTTTTTTGATGCTTTTCCTCATGTCCATGCCTTTAAATTTTATCTCTTTGTGGAAAGAATAACAGAAATGAACAGGCGATAAACCACTTGTTGGAAGGATTAAGATTTGAAATTTGAAAGCTGTCTGCAAATTTCATAAAACTGTGACATAAAATTATTAGTCTGCATTTCCTTCTGACACCACAAGAGTAGGCGGGAAAGCATGAAAACAAACACATTTCCAAATGAAAGACAATGAGACAAAGTTTACTTGGCTAGATTTCCCCTCCTTTCCAATAAGATTTATTTTTTAGAGCAGTTTGAGGTTCACAGCAACGTTGAGCGGAAAGTACAGAGGCTGGCTAGATTTTCCAAAATAAACATCACTAACTGCAGTGTCCTGAGAGGAAACGTTTTCAGATTCAGGTTTAAAATCATCGAATTATTAAGCCACAGAAACGTGGACAGAGCACACACAGCAGCTTTGCAAACTGAATGTGGTTCTAAATTCTTTCAAAAGGAGATTCATGAAATGTATGAAAATGATTTGACTTCGCATTTAGAACTGATCTGTAGTGGTTAATACTCTCTCTTCTCCATCATGACTCTCTCTGCATAATTCTTCGCCTCTAAATCCTCTTGGCTGAGTTCTCTCCTTGCCTTTATAATTCCTTTTTATTGCCTCCACTCCTCTAATCCTCTAGAACTTTCAAAGTAGCAAAATTTGTCTTCGTAGGAGACTTGGGCATTAGTCTCTTCTTGAACAAACAATATCAAATGTATCTGTTTTTTTCCAGAACTGCCAGGCAGGGCTCTGCGCTGCCATAAAAAGCACCACAGACTGGGTGGCTCAAACTACAGGCATTTATGGACCCACCGTTTTGGAGGCTGAAACACCAGGAGCAGAGTGTTGGCGGGGGGTCAGGTCATGGCATTCCTCCTAGGTCTCTCCCCACTGGGTTCTCTGTGTGTGTGTTTGTCGGTCCAAATGTCCCCTTTTTATAAGACCACTGTTGTGGGATGAACCGACATGCTGGCGCCCTACCTTGCAGCACCTCAAGACGGGACCATATTCAAAGACAGGGTCTTTAAAGAGGTGATTAAATAAGAGTGGGGTCCTTCGAGTGGACCCTATAGTCCAATGGGATTCCTCGTAAAAAGAGGAGATGTGGACACCCCATGCTCCCGCAAGGGCGAGGCCCCCGTGCAAAGACGCAGCAAGATGGCGGCCCAAGCAGAGAGGCCTCCACCATCTGACCTTGGCCGTCTGGCCTCCAGGATGGGGGGACAGTGCGTTTCTATTGTTTCTACCACCCAGGCTGTGTTCTCTGGTTGGGACAGCCTGCCAATTAACACCCGATAGTCAGTCCTTGATTGGGGCCCACCCTAATGACCCCTCTTCAGTTGAATACTCCACAAAGGCCCTATTGTCACATAAAGTCACATTCTGAGACACTCGGGGCTAAGGACTTCAAGTGGGAGCTGGGTGACAGGGTGCAAAGGACCTGACACTCTGTTTGGGGCTCATTTAAAATGGAAACTCCATAAGTGAGGTGTCACATCCTTTGTGAGGCTTTGTTTTAAAGTCCCAGGATCCCAGGGTCTGAACTATATTCAGCTTGAGTCTTTATATCACCTGTGAGAGGTCGATAGAAGGTGAGGGACAAATCGGCTTTTAAAGGAAACACTGATATTCTTTTGGACTCCGATGGGGGGACATTTTATTTTGTTTGTTTTGTTTTGCCACACCAGCGGCATGCAGAAGTTCCTGGGCCGGGGATCGAACCCACGCCACAGCAGTGACAATGCCGAATCCTTAACCTGCCACACTACCAGGGAACTCCGGCCATTTTATTAGAGTGCATCTACCTGGCAGCCCCCTTTCTGGAACTGTCATAATATCGCTGACAGACAGATGCAGGCAGGAGGCAGCTGGTGGCCCTGAGGGGCAACCCCCACCCCCGCCCCTGCCCTCCTGAGTCTCCTCCCCACCTTGGACAGCCTCACAACAGGCACTACTACAGCAAAAACCATGTGTCAAACATTTTGGGGGGCATTCAAGATACAGTCATAAACAATATGCACTTTCAGATAAACGTCCCAAAGCCCAAAGGGAATGTGCAGAATATGAAAATTATTTCCAAAGAAAGTTTAAAAAATCGTTTTGAACAATGGTCGCATCATGGATTTAAAAAAATCACTAATTTGGAGGAAAATTTATGTTGAATACAGATATGATGATCTGATACTTTAGAAATTACCAATAACTGGTAATTCCTGTGGTGGCTCAGTGGGTTAAGAACCCAACCCAGTCTCTGTGAGGATGCGGGTTTGATCCCCAGCTCCAATCAGTGTGCTAAGGATCTGGTGTTGCTGCAAGCTGCAGCATAGGTGGGGGGTGTGGCCTGGATCTGTGTTGCTGTGGCTGTGGCGTAGGCCAGCAGCGACAGCTCCAATTTGACCCCTAGCCTGGGAACCTCCATATGCCGCAGGTGCAGCCCTAAAAAGACAGAAAAAAGAGAGAAATTAACAATAACTATCTTATCTGGTGATGTCAGGTCAAACCACTGAAAAGATGAGATTTCAATATTGAGGAAAATTGGTTCATTTTCCATTTTAAAATGCTTCAAATGTGCTTTATTTCCTCATGGGACTTCAAGCTACCAAACACAAAGTAGAAGGTCACAGGTTCACGATTATTTAGGAAAAATATTTCAGAGACCTTGGGTCCTTGCCTTCAGCCTTCACACTTATATTTCTGTAGGGTTGTGTGTGCGCGATCTAAAAATCTTGCTAACTAATCTTGGCTGAAAAAGCTAGCCATCTAAGCCCCAAATTTTCCAGAGAACAGTGCCAGGCAGTTCTCTTTAACCAGAAGGAATGGTCTAGGCAGAAAATGCTTGCAACATTCATTTTTAATGCTCGTTTTTAATGTAATCAGGTTATGTTGGTTGAACCATTGGAATTGGGCGTTGTCCAGACCACAAGCTGCGAGTCTATCTCCTCTTTCCCTACAGAGCGACTTTCTCCAGCTGGAGGCAAAAAGGAAACACTTGCTTACAGGCTAATTTCAGGACGAACTGACTGGCCATTTCCTGCTCCACTAGTGACACAAACACTACTAAGAGCCAGGGAATGTGGATCTATCCTAGTTTCTGCAGTAACAGGGTCGGGGGGGGGGGTGGTCTGTTCTGTTTAACCCTATGTCAAAGCAACATCAGACTAGATGACAATCTGTAATTCAGGCTTGTTCTAAAATTGACTGAATCTATTATAATCACACGAGATAACTGCAATGTCCAAAGCAGTCTGGTGCCCAGAATGGTGGCACCGTGAGGAGAGATGCTTAACTGCAAAGTTAGGAAACACCATCATTGAAAAAGGTTTCACTTGTTCTGGGAAATCCCTCTTTGCCCAAAGTTGTCCTTCCTAAACTGAAATTCCATTGTGAAAATATCTTTGTTTTACCGCTTTGGCTGCTACCGGGTCAGTCGTAAACACTTCCCAGCCTTAGTGGGCACGCAGGTCTCTGTGGACTCTGCAGACGAGATGTCCACATCTAAATTAAAATATATGAGTAACAGATTTTTCCATTAAAATACTCCTTTGGTGAGAAAATCTTTTATATTTCTAAAAATCTTCAACTCCCCAGTCACGTCAGAACATGACTCGCAGAATGTTTTCTCACAGTTGCGAATGCTCTCATGTGAATGACACGACACATTAAAAAAAAATCCTTTCTGATCTGATGCATATGCATATCCAAGTATTTTCTCCTTTTTCTCTCTAGGGATTATTGACTTTCCCGGCCTGCAGGCCATAATCTGCCTTCGGTCCCCTGCAGTAGCAGATCCGCGCCACCAGGGGACGCCCGTCCTCCATCACATCATAATCGGGCCTGTCACCATAACCACCAACAGCCCACAGTGTTTTCCCAAGAGGCAGAAACATAACCTTATCCTTGTCACAGCTAAAAAATGAAATGTAGAATCTACACAGAATTCTCAAAATATGTTTTAGCTCCATTGTCAGTAACCCCCAGTAGATTGACTTTTACTTTTTTTTTCTTTCAATAATTTGCCTTTGAAAAATACAGAAGCATATCACACCCAGTCTCTTTTCTCCATCAGTCAAGGGGCAATTTTCATAATGTTTGTTACCATAGCACCCACAGCCCGTGCTACTCTGCTCCTTCTGTGTTGTTCATGTTGGTTCACCATTCCAGGTAAGCAATCAAGGATTTCTCTAGGGGATTCTCCAAGAGGGAGAGGAGTGCTGGGGAAACTGGGGTAATTGCCACGGTGATGGGTTGACAGCCTCGAACCCACGAACGACTCCACCCCCTCACTTGGAAGATGAAGAAACGGCTTTTAAAATAGTGGTGTATTGTGTGGCTCCAGCTTGAGAACAGAATCCACCTTGAGAGGTTTTAACTCAATAAAGCCTGACATCCAATATGCCACGCGTCCCCCTGACAGCACCTCAGAATTTCTCCCTAATTAATTTCCCAAAGCCTCCCTCAGAAACGTGCCAGTTTTACTCTCTAACAGAAAAACCAAGAGAGATCTCAGACAAAGTGTCTTTCCTGCCTCTTCCTAAAACAGAAGCGGAGCTCGTCACACAAGGAGGCTCTTCTTTCCTCTAGTTTTGTGGTTACAGCCCTTGCTCTGGACCTTCAGCAACAGCCTCATTTAAAGCTATTGTACTGCAGTGCACATGCATTCTTAGATATGTCGGGTTTTTCGTTTTGTTTTGTTTTTAATAAGCTACTGGCTCGCTAGGGCTCAGAGTAGCAGAAGACCGAAAAACAGAAATTTAAAACATTTCCATGTAGGACCTGGGTTAAGTAATGTAAGCATCCTCAAGAAATGATGCTTTAAAGACTGAATCCAAGTACTGTCACCAACATCGTACATAACTCCTGATGACTTAAAGACATGCTGTCTGCTGCGAAGCCTCTAATATGTTCCCTGACCCCAAGGGCTGAGATGCACTGTTTTTCTGATGGACCACAGGAACCCTAGGCATGCGTTTGTAGCTAATAAACTACAATTCCAGAGTCCTGTAATTCCGCATCACTAGAGGGCTGGATGCAGAGGATGCTGGGAGAAAAAGCCACCTTCACACGACTGGTGCCACCATGGAGAAGCACCCCGAACAACACGGACCGCCCCCTGCATGGCATCTGGCCGTGAGCCTTCTGTGGCCATGTGCTCGCTGAGTCTTTTGCTGAGACTGACTCTTGGAGGGCGATTGCTCGCCTCCGGGGAGCCGTGAAGTGGATGAATCTCCGCTAGTAGGGAGACCACTACAGTTAACTATGCGGAATTTGAGGGAAATGCCATCTCTTCAGCGCTTGATGATAAATCATTATATTTTTCAGCATAAAGAATGGAAATAAAACCATTTATTTATTTATTTTTTCTTAAAGGAGGAATGACTGGAGGCAAGATGAAGGCCAACCCACATGGTGAATTCCTTTCTTTCTTTCTTTTTTTTTTTGTCGTCTTTTCTAGGGCCGCACCCACGGCATATGGAGGTTCCCAGGCTAGGGGTCAAATCGGAGCTGTAGCCGCCAGCCTATGCCACAGCTCATGGCAACACTGGATCCTTAACCCATGCATCGAGGCCAGGGATTGAACCCTCAACCTCATGGTTCCTAGTCAGATTCGTTAACCACTGAGCCATGATGGGAACTCCCGAATTCCTTTTTTTTTTTTTTTTTTTTGACTGTACCCACGGCATATAGAAGTTCCCAGGCCAGAGATGGAATCCGAGCTGAAGCTGCAACCTCCACCACAGTTGCAGCCATACTGGATCCTTAACCCACCACTCCACAGCAGGAACTCCCTTGATGAATTCCTTTTAATGAAATTGGGTCCAGTGACTGTCATTCACTGACTGGGGAGGGGAGGGACCGGGGCGCGGGGGGGGCGGGTGGGGGGGCATGGCTGTGAGCTTTGCCATCCCAGGGCCTTAGGTCGTCTGCAGCCAATGGGGAAGCTAGGAAAAACGCTCCCTTTTCTTGACTTGGTTTAGACTAATTCTGCCTGAGCACCGAAGATGTTTCATTCAAAGTGCATCAAAGGCTTGTGAGATGACAGCATCGATTCAAATGTGCCTCAGAGGTGAATGACTTGCATCCGTGTATCGATCTGTAGGAGCGGAGCCTTCAAAGACTGTGTAACAATGTTTGAGAACACATGCTTTATCTGCAATGTCTTTCTAGTTTCCCTACAAATGCGAGAGGTCACTGGGGGTTTCGCCCGTAGCCCCTGGGAGCTATTTTTTGTGTTCCCTGCTTCCCATAGGGCGACGTTCTGGGGGCCGTGGTGTCTCGGACCCCCGTCAGGAGTGACCAGGCAGTGGGTGATTCCCACCAGCTGCACAACTCAGGGGACCCCTGTGACCCAAGGTGGAAAGGATGGATGCTGGTGACCAGGACACACAGAATCCTTCCAGGAGGCCTGGTCGCCCCTTAGGCAAGAGGGTCCGTCTGAAAATGAGTACAAAAAATGTCATCGACCTCAGAGGCAACATACCTTCAGAATTTATTCTGCACGTTTTGTTTTGTCTTGTTTTGTTTTTCTTTTTAGGGCTGCACCCACGGCATATGGAGGTTCCCAGGCTAGGGGTCGAATTGGAGCTGTAGCCCCCGGCCTACCCCACAGTCACAGCAACGCAGGATCTGAGCCACGTCTGCGACCTACACCACAGCTCATGGAAACGCTGGATCCTTAACCCACGGAGCGGGGCCAGGGATGGAATCTGCAGCCTCATGGATACTAGTCGGGCTCTTTATTCACTGAGCCACAACGCAACTTCCTACTCTGCACATTTTTGAGAAGTATAAAAAGAACATAAGCCCAGGTGACAGAAGAGCCAGGTCCCCAAATATTCGGGTATGAGATCCTCCCGGAAAAGCTTCCAATGTCCATGATATTCCCCCCGGACCTGACTAAAGACAAATCTCTCTTTTCCTGTCTGTTTTCCTTAATGACGGAGATGAAAAATCTTGATTTTAAAAACCTCCAAGACAATTAAACATATAATACAGACTTTCTCCACACGTTGGGCAGAAAGAGATTAACCTCCATGCTCAGCTTTCTGGTGGTTTGAAAGTGTACAGGCAGGGAACGCAGGGCCAAGCCCGTATTTCAGACCCAGACACGCAGATGAGAGAGCAGGAAGCAGGAGAGATGAAGGCAGATGCCTCGCCCTTCTTTTGAGGTTGTGTGTGGTCTGTCTGCTCTGAGAACCTGGCCAAGCTGCTGACTCCTCCAGGAAAAAAGCTACACGCATGTGAGTGAACACAGCTGCAACATTTCCATAAAATTCCACAGGTTTCTCAGAAACCCTCAAAGCACGGACACCTCATTGACCCCAAAGTCAAGAGCTGACAGCCTTATCTTGATGGCCATTTGGTGAGAGTCTGAAGTGGAAGACAAATAAACGCATAGCCTGTGACTGATGAACTTTGGCTCAGACTCAAAGGAAGAGAATGTTAATATCTCCCTTCCCTCTCCACTTCCTTCCTTCTTTCTTCTTCTCTCTCTCTTGCTCGCTCTGTCTTTCCAGCAGAGACGAACTACATGAACAATGAGCTCAGTATCGAATCAGTGGAATAAGAAAATAATTGGTAAATCACTTTACATTCCACAAATCACCTCCTTACGTGCAATGGCCATTGCCTACAGCTGACCCGTCTCATACCTCTCCTCTCCCGGGAATCCTCACAGCAGGCGTGGGGCGGGGTGGCGGGGGTGCTGTGGCTGATTTATTGCTGAGAAGACGGTGGCTTAGAGAGAACGCAGAGTGGCATCAGGATGAAAGCCCGTGTCTCTTAACCTTCATCCAGATGTTCTTCCCACAAGGCTGGGCAGCATCAGAAATACTCATCTGGCGTGTTGGCAGGTTCCAAGGGGAGATCGTCTGCTGGACTCTCTCTTGACGGAGCATCGCTTGGAAGAGCGTGGCTAATGGACTGGCATGGGTTAGATAGATCTAATACGTGATCTAGAAAGACCCTGATAAGTCCTCGTGTGGGTCATACCAATACGTCACTCTGCTTAGAAGAGTTTCATACAGTCTGTTATAAGAACAGGTTTTCAGGTTTCTTCGTATTTATGGTAGTGTCTTATCCTTAAAACCTGACAACGTGCCACTCAAGCCATCTCGCGTCAAGGACATCCGGAGTACTTTGTGAGGGAGAGAATATACAGCGACAGCTTGGATTATCCCGTCAGTACAGCAAAGTGGATGGTCCCCACTTGTCTATCCACCGTCTACTTAAAAAAACAACCTACGTTTATCCTCTACATCCTAGTCTGTGCCTACATTGTGCAAGGCTTATGAATATCCAGACGTCGAATGTTGCTGTGGGTGTTTTGCCCAGCCTGGGTCATTTGTTGGAAGAAATAAACATTATTAATGGGAAATGTAAGATAAGATTGTACCTGGCCCTTGTCGTGTGACTCTAACACACACACACACACACACACACACACACACACACAAATAACTTAGGTGGACATTTCTTCATATTCTTCATACTTGTTTAAGCTAAAGAAACATAACACTTCTCAAAGAATAGGCTTGGGACAAAAACCTGATACCATTTGAAGAAGAGACATGATTTTCCAGCCTTATCCTATCATCTGTTCTTAGAGTAATACAAAGATAAGGCAGGTAGAACCCAATCAGCTCTAAGTCAACTTAAGCAAAGGCATTGTTTTGCCCTCGGAACGAGCCTTTTGCAAAGTTAACGATTGCGGTCACAGTTAGATGACACATAATGCAGCATTTCTGAATCAGTTTTGGGGTCCTCTCAGGGCTTTTGTGGAGGAAAGCATGGAATAGTACCAGCCACATCTTCAGGGTTACAGTGGAAGGGGAGCAAGTCCACCACGAGGGGCTGGGTGCCAGCACCCGCCCTGCACTCTACCTGTACAGATGAAACTGGAGAGTCCCCCGTAGATGACTTCGTCATTGTCGGGCAATATGAATGGACATCTCGTCTGAACCTCCAAACAGTATTGCTTGCAAGGAATTGTCTTTCTGCAGTTAAGCTGTGCGACTTCAAAGTACTGGGAACACAGCCAGGCTTTGTAGACAATCTGAAAAAGAGAAGAATCAAAAATAGGGCGGGATGACAACAATTCTGACTAATAAGGGACGTGCTGTACCGTGGGGAGCATGCTGTGGTTTCAAGGGATCATAAGAAAACTCGCACTTGGGGAAAACGTTTTCACACAAAGCCAGCTGCTCCAAGTGATGTCTTTGCAACAGCGTGATTACGCGAACGCCAAAAGTCGCGTGGTGCTGGAGCGGATGCAGCTCATGTGAAAAACGGGAGTTAAACAGGCCCTGAAGTTTTCAAACTCCCATGATATATGCGAAAGGGACTAGTTGAGGATCCGCTGTGGTTATTTTCCGCAGGGTGCGCCTCCAGCCCTGCAGACGCATCAGCTATTCCCCCCTTGGACACTAGATGGCGCCGAGTCCTCTGCAAAGATGCCCCAGCGGGCGGTGCAGAGGAGGACGCGAGTTAGAGCTTGAACCTCAGGGCGCAGAACCAGCAGCGCTGGACATTTGCCTCGATGACTCACAGCAGATGCATTAACTACCTCTTCTTCCGAAAGCCCAGAAACACCAGACATAAATCAGACACTTTACGTCGTGATGTGGTGAGGAGCACGAGGCAGGAAACCGCATCAGAGCCACAACTTGGAGCTTTAGATACTGTAATCCTATTTGTTAACTATTTGTCTGATGTAATGAAATATTGAAAGGGCTACGGCTTCGGCTGTCTCTTCCTTTTGGACAGGGGTATTAGGACAGTATTGAAAAAAAATACCCTTTTCTAATATAAAGGGCAAACTGAACCTAGTTCCAAAGAAAAGAATGACAGTTTTCACCATCAACAGATGGCTGAGGCTCAGCTACTTCCCGGACCTTTAGCTGATGTCTTCTGTTTATCTGTTTCTGGGGTTCATACTATCCCGGTAAGATTCCGTCATCTCTGTCCTGCCTGGCAAGGTGGATGGTTTACATGCACACCAAGAGATGGTAAATACCTGACAGCAATAGCAAGGGCTCGAGCAAGTATTTCTCAGCTTCATGCTCTGTCCTAAGCAGGCTACGTTATGTTTTCCCATGTAATTCTCACCACACACATAAAAGGTAACTATTAGTCAGGTTTGGATAATAATTAGTAATGGAAGTAAGTAGACAATCTCGAACTCAAAATCACATTCTGTAGAATTCCAAAGCCTGTACCCATCATAATTATGCCACACTGAACCTGAAAACACTTCCTGCAAGAACTCTCACAAGGGAGATTCTGGATTAATCTGAAATCAGCTCTGAATTGCATGTGTCTGGTCCATGTCCACTGGTATAAGGAAGATGGTATTGAATTTTTAATAAAGAACTCTTTCTGGGTTTGTTCAAATGAAGTTTGATTCTTTGATCAAAGGTGCCTTAGTAGGGGCACAATGGGATACAGATGAAATCCAGATACAGGTTTAGATAAAAATGTAATTTTCTCTGCTGTCATCCGTGGTTCATAATTACCACATAACTTGGTAGGAAAACATCCACGTAATTAGTATTCTTATAGGTCTTTTGAACAGGTCTTAATATCAGAGTGTACAATAGAAATTGCACTAGACGTCATACCATAATAACTGAGGAGACTGCTAAGATTTTTAAAATTTCATCCGGGAAACGGCGTGGGGTGCGAGCACAAAGGACAGGGTGGCAGGGTGCCTTCATGCTGTCTGCAAGAGGCGCAAAGCATCCATCTCAGAGGAAAGAAGAAGGCAGTGGTTTCCTAACCACTCTTTGGGGAAACGGAAGGCATTTTCCAAAATGCCGTTGTTCTTTGGGAAACAGGATCTAACTCACAATATACTACATGACATTTTACAGCATAAGCTGAGCTACAGGGACGGTCAGTGTCTGTTGTTTGTGGTTTCTGGTCTAGGTTTTCTTTTCTAGGCACTAGAGGAAGTTGACAATGTTTACGTATAAACCCGGGACAACAAAAAAGTTCTATCGTAAGGCAAGTTTGCACTCGGCTTCCTTCTGGGATCCTAAAGGCTAGCGGTAGCTCCCTTCTCTTAGGGAAGTCCCCTGCGTAATTCCAGAAAATGACATGTACTTTTATGGCTCAAACTGTGCTTTCTGCTTCTCCTCGCCGTTTGTTTTTGCACAATTTTTCCAGTTAAAATGGTTTTGAAGAGCCCGCCGCATCCTGTGGCTGCTCTCTCCTCTCTCATAGCCGATGGGGCATCACATATCCAAGTCTCTGGGGATGTACACACACCCGCTTTTCAGCCAGGCTCCTCAGCACTGCCCACTTGGAACGGGTCCATTTTTATTCTGGTTCCCTAAATGCCATCTCACCTAGATGCCCTTTGTAGATTTTTGACTTAAGAAGCTGATACATCATCAAAGCAGTTGCTATAAGTATCAGGTAGTGGTGACGAAAAAACGTGGTCCTGATGTGTCCAGGCACCAGCAGGCTGCTGATCTTCCACAGGCCCAAAAACCTCTCGGCCAGAATTCCCTGCATCATCAATTCTTGTGACCTAAGCCCTAGACTTCTGAAATGCAACCGAAGACTCCTCATTTGAGTCTTAAGCATTTCCCACAGTTTTAGGGCTAGGAATGCAGTATGTCAGAAAGCGGTCAGGGAAACTTCATGAGCAGTGAGAAAAAGACTGTATATAGGGAGTTCCCATCGTGGCTCAGTGGTTAAGGAACCTGACTAGTATCCACGAGGATGTGGGTTCGATCCCTGGCCTTGCTCAGTGGGTTAAGGATCTGGCGTTGCTGTGAGCTGTGGTGTGGGTCGCAGATGTGGCTCGGATGCCGGGTTGCTGTGGCTGTGGCTGTGGTGTAGACCAGCGGATACAGCTCCGATTTGTCCCCTAGCCTGGGAACTTCCATATGCCGCAGGAGCAGCCCTAAAAAGACAAAAGACCAAAAAAAAAAAATTGTATATATACCACATCTTCTTTACCCATGAGGCCATTGACAGCAACATGGATGGACCTAGAAATTCTCATCTAGGTGAAGTAAGTCAGACAGAGAAAGACAAACATCATATGCCATCATTCATATGTGGACTCTTAAATGTACAAACAAACTTGTTTACAAAACAGAAACAGACTCACAGACTTAGAAGACAAACTTACAGGTACCAAATGGAAAGGGGAGGTGGAAATTGGGAGTTTGGGTTTAGAAGATACAAACGACTATCCACCAAATAGATAAACAACAAGGTCCTACTGTAAAGCAGAGGGACTCTAGTCAGCATCTCGTAACAACCTACCATGAGAAGGAACATGAAAAAGAACGTGTATGTGTAATCGAGTCACTTCGCTGTAGAGCAGAAGCGAGCACAACACTCTAAGTGGACTAGACTTCAGTAATACTAAGAAATGAAAAATTTAAAATAAAAAATCAAAACCAAAACTATACTTTCAAAACAAAACAGTAAAAAAGTGACAGATAATGGACGGTTCATAAAGATCTGTACAAAGGTAAATCATGGGTTTATTCAAATAGTCTTTCTTTCACGTATGCACTTCGTAATATTGTTTTGCTTGTTATATTCAAGGCATATTTGAGGATAAAAAATAGAGGTGCAGATTTTTGCCCCTAAAGATGTAAGGTCTAGTAAGGAGAGTAAAGCTGAGAAACACCTAAACATAATACTCTTTGAAAGGCAAAGTCTACATATTAGGTTTGGAAAAATAGTTTTAAGAAACACTGAGATGAAGGTTAAAAAAAAAATAAAAAGGGTGAAGCCCTCACTGTTGTCTGTGCTATCAGAAGGAACTGCTATGTGCTGAGGCCGGTGGCTTTTGATTTTTTTTAAAATATGAAATAGAGGATACAGGCACGAGGGAAGACAGAAAAATACTGGCCAGAGGAGATGCACAGAAATGAAACGGGCTGCCTTGTGAGGTGCTGCGTTCTCTATAACCGGGAAAATTCAAGTAGAGTCTCGATAACTCTTGCCACGAGATGGGCGCTCGTGTCAGGAGACGGAGAGACGCACACGCCTCTGAAATATAGTCCCCAGCGCTGGTGCCCTTTTAGAGTTTGTTGGGGGGGGTGGTGGTGAGAAAGATGTTTCGCGATGGCACAACACCAAAGAGCCAAGATGACTCATTTTTAAAAGACCTAACGGATTTTCAAGCAAAAGCATGATAAAAAAATGAACACACGTGTCTTTTTTCATCAGGACTCCGTAGCAGAAGGAAGGGCAGGAATCTTTTTCAGAATGGTTGAGCCTTCTCCTTCGGAGAGACCTATTAGGTCGTTGCTTTGCAGTGGCACCGAGCAGTATAAATGATGACATGATGCTAAGCAGTAATTTTGGGCGGGAACAAAAACACATTTAAAGTCTCTGGTGACCCATGAGTGGCTAAACCACTTCTGCTGCTCCTTTGTCTCCCTGTGGAAGTAGCTGCGATGGCCAGGTGACAATGCCCCTGAGGAATCTCCGGGCCGCCCACCCCCCTCTGGAAATGACCTTGCCTGACAGCTGCCCCTCCAACAGTCAATAGGAAACAGTCTCAAGCCACAGTCTAGAAGAGGCTAGAACCGACGCCGTTATTAAAAGGGCCTACGTAAGAATGGCATTTTGACCTCATGGTTGGATAATCGTTCTTTTGCTCCCAGAGCATTTTCTCATTTGTTATTTTCCCCCACGAAACCCTCGAGGCGGGCTTGGGAAAGAGTTTACAAAGAAGCTGAGTTACAGAGAGGTTACAGCGGCAGGTGAATGGAACTCAGGCCGTTGCTTTCTTCGCTGGGACCTGCGGTACCTGGAACTCTTCTGAGAGGCAGAAGAAAGTGACAGCAGGATGACAAAGGCTGGTTCTCTGGAGTCCCCAAGGGGGGTGTGTGCCAGGGTGGAAAGGCCCTGCAGATTGTCCAGCTCCGCCTTGCATTTGAAGGCGAGACGTGGAGCCCTGGAAGATCGAGGTGACGGCACCCCCAATACCCGCCCTCCTGGAGACGGTTCGGAGGAGGCACACGTCATTGGGAAGGCATCAGCGGAGTATTACGCATTCCCGACACAGCTGTCTTGTTTTGTTTTGATGGCACGTCATCCGACACCTGCCCTTTCCAAACTGTCTTAAGTGCTGTGCGGTGGGCTGTCCTGAGCGGCACCCCCCGCCCCCCGACTCCGGGCTGACCTCTGGGTCCTCTCGGCACCATCACCACTTTAGAGAGCCCCTCTGCTCCGTGGGCCTATCTGAAGATGTGACCCAAGCGTGAGGAGCAGAGACGCGATGCAAGGGAGCTGGGGTCTACCCAACTCACTTCCAGATTCTACAGCAAGACCATTTTTTGTTTTTTCTTGTTTCGTTGTTTTGTTTTTTAAGATAATTCTCAGTTTTCTGGACAGTTTGGGTTATAAAGGCACGAGCGTGGTTGAGACAAAAGTCCCAGGTGTCAGACCAAGGGTGGGTTCTCTGTTCCCTGATGATGGGGTTTAGATTCAGCCACGTGCTTCTGGAAGGGGATGCTTTCCGTGTCGAAAGGATGAGCCTGAAATGGTCCCCATTTTGCTCATTACACGTTAGAGCCGGCGCCCTGAACAGTCATAGTTGCTCACGCTCACCCTTCTAAGTGACGTCAGCGTGACGTCAGCACGCACCCACCCGGTCAGGTGCTCGTGACCCTTCTTGGTTCTGGACGTTCCACGGGACTAGGGTGCATCCCTGGGGCCTTTCACAAAGTGCTTAAGATTAGTATTTTCCACCCCGCTCCGGGGGGCCTGGATTCTCAGTTCTTTTAAGTAGACCTGCTTCCCTTCCCGCAAATCTACATCCCCGTTTTAGAGCAAGGGAGCTGATGAATATTGCAAATATATGTTAGCAGGCTGAAAAAAAATGTCAGTTACGATTTTTTATTATTAAGGAAAATGTCAGGTATTAAAAAAGGTTGTCCTCTTCGTATTCGAAGGCTGCTTTTTCCTTTCCCCCCAAGTATTGCTAAGGGCTGACTCTTTTTGCATTTATGACATGTGTTGATGCATTTTATGAGATCCTTTGCTGTCAGCTCTAATGCGTTAGTGGCCTGTGTGTGCGGCGCGAGTGGGGGTGAAATAATTGGTTATGTAAAAGCAATAGTCTGCTATGGCAACTGCCTCGGGCTAATGCACTTTGATGCACAAGGCATGTTGTTGACATTAGAAGTGGGGGAAGAAGTCAAAATAAATTTCCGCGTTCATGTGTCTGAATGTCTTTCTTCTATGTCTGTGCCAATGTCTGGTGAAAGCACGCCGCACCCAGAAACTGGAAATACTGACGTATTTTAAGAGGGAAACAAGAAAAAAAAAAATCCTTGCCTAAGGATGAGCCAAGGTATAAGGAGACAGGCTCCTTGATCCGCCAGAGACGGACAGGGTTAGCACGCCTTGTCCTGTGGGGCTGCCTCTTGGCTCCCTTTCCTGGAGAAAATGCAAATGTTTTCCTGTTTTTTTCTCAGTGACCCACTTTTTGGATCCATGTCTAATACTTGGTCTGTTCCCCTGAACTTGAGAACGTCCCTTGCTTCCCGGCTCTGCCCTACCTGTTCAAGTGCACTCACCCATTCTCACCACCATGCCAGAGCCCTGGCCTGGGTCCCTTCCGGAGAGGACATCCTCTGAAAAAGGCAGGGCCAGTCTGGCTCCATCTGCTAGTCAGGTGTGGTACCTGGAAGTCCACAGACCCCTGATGGTAAAGATGACAAAAAGCAAATCAACTCCCCTAGTTTTTCTGAGTAGAAGATGCCCCCATCCAGTGATGATCTGAATGGGGTTCAGGAACAAGGGAAGCCAGAGAATTTGTCCAGGTGTCTCTGCAGCTGTCCAGGGGACACAAAGCCAGCTTGCTTTCCTCTTTCCCTTCTTCCTCATCAGTGTGCGCCTTGCGTTGTCTGCGTCAACGGCCACCTTGCTACGGCGTCTTCTTCCCCTTCCTCATCTCACGACTGTTTGGCATCAGCTGGAACCACTGCACAGGGACTGTTCTTTGTAAGCAACCTGGCCTCTGGGATGATAAACCCAGCTGCTCAAATTGGCTGTTTTCCTATGTGACCTCTTGCCAGCAATGAGCAACACTGATCGAACTCTTTCTTGAAATGCCCACTCTCCTGATGATGAGAACCCATTTATCCTGGACTTCCTCTCCCTCCGCCAACCACCACTTCACTGGTTGTTTCGTCGTGCTTGCTTGTTTCCTCTTCCACTCCCCAGAACGTTGATATCCCTCAGGCTCCTGCTCTAAACTTTCTTCTGTGCAGTCCTTCACGGTAATTGTCCACTCTTATGATTCTACTGTGGTCTTCAAAACAGTGAAGCCTAAATCTTATTTCCAAGGAAACTCTCATGTTCTCTCTCTCTCATTGGATCTGTCCATAAATTGTGTTCTAGATGTCTTTGTTTCAGGGGGAAGCAAGACATGAGAAGTCTGGGTGTCACCTACCTCCACGGCCTCCTGTTTTTTCTCACAGCCACTTCATCTCCAGGTCCTAGGAGCCCACCTCCCAAATAGCCACTCCCAATCTCTCGACGTCTGTTGACCCTCTTGTTCCAGCCATAAGCATCACTCACCTAGATGACGTGCCCGTGGATGTACCTTTGTGCCTTTGGTCAGGGTCCTTAGCTGTGCCTCCGCCTCCGCTGCCCTGCATGCTGCTCCCCCTTCCGCCTCGCTCACACGGCGCTCAGGTGGATTCCTCCCCATCCTTTATGACCAGAGCAAGATTTCCTATCCCTGAGCTGTTAACCTGCTGCTCTAAAGCCTCTGAAACATTCTCTCCCCTATGGACTTAAACAGAAGGTGACACTCTTTGCTTGTCTGCTCCCCTTTCTATGCTCCGATAAAAGGACCTTTCTCTGCTCCCCTTTCTATGCTCACTGTTGTCTCCCTGTGCCCTGGGGGTACCTGGGAGAAACCGACCGGCCGTGGTCCATGGAGTGATTCTCTTAGGAAATTCACGTGGGGGCCTCCAGGTGTGCACAGCGCTGTCTGGTGATTTGGCTCATGTGAGCCAGTCCCCCTGCACAGAGCAGACTCAAACCTTGAACCTTGGTGTGCTTCCAAGATATTGTACCCTATCCTTCCCTTTTGAGGAATTGGAAAACTCCTGATTAGGGTGCACATAAATCCCATAGAAATAAAAGTTTAAAAGACCACTTCATGAAATGAACCTCTCTTTCCACACAGATAACTACGGTGTAGGTGCTGAGACAAAGCACGTGGTTGGCCCTGCAGGCAGAGAAGGATTTCCACACAAGCAGGCAAGAGGTAGATCAATGTGCAGGAGTCATGCGAGGCCCCCAGAGCGCCAGAGGGGAGCGTGCTCTGACCTTGTCATCTGAAATGGACGAGCTGCATTGGCAACTTAAGGGCCCTAGGATTTTCCCCATGATAAATGAGCTCTGGCTTCAATTCAAAGTCACTGGCTGCATTAGCCCCTAACAAGAAAGCAGCCTGTCCTTTGAAGCTTAAAGGCACTGGCTTCTCCTCTCTGGCTATGGAAGTCTTAGATGGCATCTCCTCCCAAGAGAAGGCTGTTTTGTGTTCGTTGAGAATCCGTTGGTTAGTGTAGCCACCGTTATGGCTCCTCTTGGCTGGATCTTCTGGAAACACTGGCTGCATCCCTTTATATCAGCGGTTGCTGCTTCCTTCATGTCACGGTGGTGGCTTCTTTCCCTAAATCCTATGAACCAATGGCCCCTGAAAGTTTCAGACTTTTCTTCTGCAGCTTCCTCACCCTCTCAGATGTCACAGAATTGAAGAGAGTTGGAGCCGTGCTCTGGATGAGGCTTTGGCATCAAGGAATGCTGTGGCTGGGCTGACCTTCCATCTTAACCACGAAAACGTTCTCCATGTCAGTGATAAGGCCATTTTGCTTTCTTGCGATTTGTGTGTTCACCAGAGCCATGCTCTGAATTTCCTTCGAAAACCTTTCCTTTGCGTTCATGGTCAGACTGTTTGACGCAAGAAGCCTAGCCTTGGGCCCATCTCAACTTTCAACCTGCCTTCCTCAATGAGCTTAATCTCTTCTAGCTCTTAAGTTAAAGTGAGAGACACAGGATTTTCCTTTCACTTGAACACTTATAGTCCATTGTAGGGCTAGCAATTGGCCTAATTTCAATATCACTGTGTCTTAATAGGGAGGCCAGAGGACAGGGAGGGAGAGACGGGGAATGGCCAGTCGGTGGAGCAGTCGGAGCCCATACGCGTTTATCAATTAATCTGGCCATCTTATATGGGCATGTCTGTGAGTCCCCGAAACCGTTATGACAATGACACCAAAGAACACTGATCACGGATCACCGTAACAAATTTGACAGCAATGGAAAATTACTGGAATTACCAAAAGGGTGACACAGAGACACCAAGTGAGCAAATGCTGCTGGGAAAATGTTGTCAATGGACTTGACGGACCCAGGGTCGCCACAAACCTTCAATGTGTAAAAACACACAGGAAAAGGAAGTGCAAAAACTGAGCTATGCCTGTGCTCAGCTATTCAACTGGGTATCCTCAACGCATCGTTTACATGCTGTGGGTGTGACTGTTCCAATTTAGAAAGGCGCAACCTAGGATTCAGAGACCCTTCAGCAATCTGGCCGACGTCCCACAGCAGAATACAGCAAGGTCAGGATGAGATTTGGGGTCATTTTGCCCTGTACTCCTACCCGGAACCCGATGTGGTTTATTGTACTCTGCAGGCTTCCAGTGTAAACAAATACTAACCTGATCGTTTACATAGGCTGTTCCTGGGTTGTGAGAAACATCTCTTCTGGGGGTAAGCTTTGAGGCTTTAAAGATTCTCAACCTTTCATAGTTCATTTCGTCTCAAGAAGATATTTTAGCAACTGCTATGCGTTTTTGCCTGCAGTGAAAGATTTTAAATACAGCAAAACATCACAGGGTTTGTGATCCTATTAACACGTGCTCAAAACTCCAAGCACTAGTGACACGAGTAATACTATTGTTAATGAGAAAAGAACCAGAATTATGTCTGGGAAAAAACTGCCTGTCACGAGAACTAACGGCCACCACCAATCAGGAAGCTTCTTTTCCTAGTCCGGTCCTAAATTCTCACTTCTCTCTGTGTGTCTCCTCCTAGTTCTCACATGAACATTTACTCAACTATTAAATTATACGGAACTGCTAACAATGCATCTTTTAACTCACACTTGCTACACGTTTGTCACTCCATCCATTTAAAATCGGAGCATATTTCCCTTCCGCAAATATTTATTTATAAGACATAAACTCGAATGATTGCATGTGCACATTATACAACGTACAAAACACAAGTGCTTGCAAAGAACAGGATAAATGATACAATAACTGGACAGAATTTTAATAGCTTGTCACACAACAATGGGCCGTCGTGTGTATATCACCTATGAAAAGCCTGGATAAGTTAAAAAGAAATTGTAAAGCTATTAGGTACGGAACAATTGCGTAAATACTGAGATTGTATTCCGCAGACATTTAAAACTGAGCATGGCCTGAACTGCGCAAGCAGCTTTGGGGCATTTTATCTGACTGATGGGACAAAAACCACAAATCCGAATGAGGCAGGTCTATCTCCACCCGCCAATGAACACTCCCCCGTGGGGGCTGGGCTTTCCAGCCTCAGCTCTGATTTCTTCAGTGAATGAAGGGGTGGGTGTCTACACAAGCAGAAAGTGAGTCCACGCGGCCAGGAAAGCAGGTCTGTGCAGGTCTCTCCTGTCCTGTTTAGGAGGATTTATTTTCTTGACCAGTCTTTTGGTTGTTCTTATTATTTTTTAAAACTGGAAGCTAATGGTACCCATGTCCTCTGATGCACTTTTTTATGGACACTGGGAGCTGGACTCATAAGCCACCTGGTGCTGATTTTTGTAGCAAGGACAGTAGTAAAAACTAGCTACTCTTTGTTCTGGTTGGCGTTACTTAGCTGACTTGGCAGGTCAGATTTAAATATGTAACTGCTTATCCTAGATTTACTGGCATCTTGTGAAAGTTAAGAAAATGAAATACCCCTATGCTCATACTGGCACTATTTACAACAGACAAGCCATGGAAGCCACCTAACTGTTCATGGACAGTGGAATGAATAAAGAAGGTATGACACACACAAGCACAAACAAAATGGAATGCTGCTCAGCCATAAAAAAGAATGAAATAGTGCCATTTGCAGCAACAAGGATGGATCTAGAAATGACCATACTAAGAGAAGTAAGTCAGACAGAGAAAGACAAATGTCACATGATATCTCTTATATGTGGACTCTAAAAAAAGGGTACAAATGAACGTATTTCCAAAACAGAAAGAGACTCACAGACAGAAACCAACTTATGGTTACCAAAGGGAAAAGGGGGTCAGGATAAATTAGGAATTTGGGATTTACAGATATAAATGGTAAATAAACTATATATAAAATAGATAAACAACAAGGTACTTACTGTCTAGCCCAGGGACGTACATGCATTATCTTGTAATAAAATCTAATGGAAAAAATCTGAACAAGAAAAAAATGTATGTATAATTGAATCACTTTGCTATATGCCAGACACTAATACAACATTGGAAATCAACTATTCTTCAACTCAAAAAAAATCATTTCTTGAATTCAGTCAAGATACATTAACCCCCTTTCTGCATATTCTGAAGCATCCCAACAGCTTAGGGAACATGGTTCTTCCTGAATTTTTCCATGTTTTTCTATTTTCTAAGTAAACACCGAGACTAAGCAAAATGGATTAACATTTTAGATCATGTATTTGCCTAAGAAGTCAGAAAACATGTGTTTTCCAATGATAAAAATAGGATGTTTCAGGTAAGAAGCTTGGGCACAATGGCTTCACAATCCAAATTAAGACGACAGGTTCATTTGAAAGGTAGGACTTCTGATTTCTTCCCTAAAACAATTTTTAACTGGGTCTTCCTTGAGTTCCATTTCCTTTCACAGTAAAAATATAGTGCATTTATATACTAGTGTAATATACAATGTGAAGTTAGTGAAATATATTGTGTCTCCTATTCTCCAAGGGTGCTGCATGTATTTTAGAGAAAAATAAGAGTCGTGTTATTTGCAGAGTTAAGAATATAAAATGTGGTGTGTGACCCTCTCATTTCTCCCCTGCAAATGCTGAGCTTAGGAGCATAAAACTCTAGGACAGAAGACGTTTTGTTCCTGCTTTTGCAGAAACAGGCAGGGGTCAACTGTTGGAGGGCAGGGATTTCACACGCAGCCCACACGTCTTTGTCTCTTCCGCTGCACTAGGCATGACATCATCAGAAGGACGCTTCAAATATAAAATAATGCCTGGTTTAAGGCAATGCAATATCCGCTATTACTGAAAACTACAACTCACGGAATTCATACTCCGTATAACAAGCTGCTCGTCGCACTGAAAGAGGTGGTGTCAGCGAGGACAGTTGGTTCTTACTTACTGTTCAGAATGAAGATACCCTGTGTATGTGGTTGATACTCAGAGTAAACTCTGACAGACGTGCGCAACTGTACTGAGATATGTGTACATTAAATTAAGAAAGTACTTCTTATATCAGTCATTATATTAAAAAATCCAGTCACTTACTTTGAAAAATGGTGAGGATGCATGTTTGTATACACCAGTAAAACATACATCATTGCTTCTGCAATGACACTTTCATTCTGAATATTAGATATATATTAGCAGTCCAAAGCAATGCTAATTGGTAAAAAGCTACAGAGTCTGTGTCCATGAGCTTAATATTTAAAACTAACCCATGTAGTCTGACTGCCATAGTGTCCTGAATGAAGCAACTTAATTTTTTGATTCAATTTCAAATCCTAAGTTTTAAAGATCATTTTAAATCTACAGCAATGATAAAGTATTGTAGTTTAGTACTGACAGTAACATAAGAAATGTGCCTTTATATACACAAATTCCAAGTTAAGTTTTGGTTTAAAAACCAAAAAAGGTATTAGTTATTGAAAGGTTCTCAGTTTGTAAATAAGAGAGGATCCATAACTAATAAATTGGTATTCTCTATGCTTCCTTAGTGGAAAACTGCAAACCACAAAAAGAAACAACTGGAAATAAGACAAAACAGACATAGGAATTCCATATCAAAATGGGAGGATTCGGGAAACATTTAAACTTAAATATGAAGCAACCAATGCATGTGTGTGGAGGGAGGGGCGTCAGCAGTGTAAACGGAATCGATTTTAAAATACACAGTCGAGCTCCCGTTGTGGCGCAATGGAAACGAATACGACTAGGAGCCATGAGGTTGCGGGTTCGATCCCTGGCCTCGCTCAGTGTGTTAGGGAGCCGGTGGTGCTGTGAACTGTGGTGTAAGTCGAAGACGCAGCTTGGATCTGGTGTCGCTGTGGCTGTGGTGTAGGCCAGGTGGCTGTAGCTCCGATTAGACCCCGAGCCTGGGAACCTCCATGTGCCACGGGTGTGACCCTAAAAACCAAAAAAACCAAAACCAAAACCAAAAACATAGTCTGAGACCCAAATAAAGAGAACTTTTCATTCATTCAACCTCATTTCATAGAGACACTGAAAACACAAATCAAAGAACCATCCTTTCTATTCTTGCTACAAATACACTCACAGACACACACACACAGAGATACATACAGAGACACACACACAGACCTACTCACACACAAATATACACACACAGACAGCACACACACACACACACTTTACAGCTGCCCAGATTCCATTATTCTATCAAGGGAAAGAGGCCTTCAGCCTTTCCTCTTACGGTGGAATGGGAACCGAGCTGTTCCTTCCTTACAAGTGAGAAGTCAAAACACCTACAACTTTCCACACCCATGAACCCACACTCCTCTGGGTGGAACTATGACTCCGACAGCCTTTATGGAATGTCGCTTCCTCACAAAGTTGTTTTCCTGAGGGTCAGGGAGCTGGAAGGAGGTGATTGACCTCAGCGAGAGCCTGAGTTGAAACACACACCATGGCCAAAATAACAACATCCAGAGAGCACACAGGACGGAAGACTCTGTATGATATCAAGTCAAGAAATTAGAAAACCCTGCAAAAATACAGTTTAATTTTATTCCTTAGAATTCAAGATGCTCTTCATTGCTTAAAATCAGTTTCAGCCAGAAAATGTCTGTTTTCTACCACAACGGTAAAACAAGGTTAATTGCATATGTATTGGAATTTGTAAACATTTAGATGGAAATTGTGTCTTTACAGGAAACCATTCCCCAATAATCTTCTTCTTTCACATGGTACACATGTTAGAGGTCATTCAAAAAGGGCTTTCATTCCCTGTGGAATAAAGTGATTACTAACAAAACCTGAGAGCCTATAGTCTAAAACATTATGTGCAATATAATCCTTATGTATTATGTATAATTACTTAATCATAATAAATTACATAAGATTATACACATAATTATGTTACATAGTATCCTTAAATATGTAAGACTGATTTACTTCGTTGTACACCACCTGAAACTGACATCATAAGTCAACTACACTCCAATAAAGTCTATTGCAAAAATTTTAAAAAATTAGCCTCCGTTTCCTGACTTCTCCCAATCACTATCAATCTAAAAAAATATAATGATGACTATAATATAAAATAGGCAATTCCAGATCTTACAGACGCAACATGTTAAAACAAAGCAGTGATAACCACTAGCACTTACACAGCACTTACTCTATGCCTGAAATTACTGAGAAGAGTTTTGCTTGTAGCAAACCTCTGAAGTAAATAGCAGTATTTCTCCTTTTTTCACAGATGCGAGAAAATGAGGCCCAGAAAATTTCCCTCTCTGACCAAAGGGACCAAGCTAAGCCAAGGGGCCTGAATTTAAACACCAGTCAGCTATTTTCAGATGCCTTGGCCCAGCCGTCCATGAAGACATCTAAATATTTGATATTCACAATGCAGGTGGTTCATTTGTCACTATGTCTGTTGTATGCAGACATTCTTGCGTTACATCATTTTAGGAGATTCCTTTTTTTGGCAAAATAAAAGTGTAGACTGAGCAACTCAACTTGACATCAGAGCAGCACAGAAAGTTCTCGGAGGTTGTGAGTTCTCTTCCCGTTTAGGTAAAAGCCTCAGCCCCTCTACATCTCCTCCGCCTTACAAAACTTAGACTTTCACTTGTGTGTGCAATTTACCGCAATATTTTTTTGGAGAAAAAGAGTATAACCACCCTCAGTGACTCTCAGGCCAGCATGGCAGTTGCCTCTGAATCCCGTAAGTAATTCCGACTGGTTGTCAATCAGGCCATACTTGCTTTCCGGTTGCCTTAATTTCTCCCTTGAAATTAGGCGTGTTAAGGCAGAGTGTCACATACGAGACCCTACACTGGGACAGCACTTTGTCTGATACTTGTGCAGAGCCCCCCAGCCTCGCCCTGCCCCCACCATGTCTAGCAGTGTGCCTGATCTACAAAGAGCTATTGGGTGGCTAGATTATGGCTAAAGCTGAAGATGTTCAAGACGCAAGGTGTGGAAAACACCTTCCCAGAAAAGTGTTTGGTAAGCACTATGTTTGAAGAGAGCTTTTAAGCATCATGATGGATGAATTCAGACCTTACAATCAAATATTCTTGATAATCACTTTTATGTTAAAATTCTAGCAAGTTGCTTTTCTGAAAGCATCGTCTCCCTCACGGTGCTCATGTGTCCACATTGCTGGTGATTTTCATGTCTTGATAGACGAGACCTTAGGTTTGATCAAAACAATCAGCATCTCCCTGCTCTGCCAATAATACAAGTTTTATACGATGAGATTGACAGTGAAATGGAACCGAATACATAACGGAGAGACAAGAGTCCTTCAAGTGACAAGATCCGGGGGAAGTCGTGAGTAATGTCACTTACTATTTGTGATGTGTTGAAGAAGTGTATTTGCTTGCACTTAATAATTCACTTAGTAATACCAACCTCATAAGATTTTAGGAAGGATAAAATAGCCATATACATATATGTAAGGAAAAATCAAAGATAATGAAATCTAATAAGACTTTGCTAATGGTAGGTTTTGGCAAAGACCCCTATCTCACATGTAAACTCTTTGTATATAACATATACTGATAGAACTAATGAATTGCGTCTTTATTAACTTGATCCTTCTACCAACATTTATGAAATATAACGTAAAGTATTTCTGCCAGATACCTTGGTCAAAGGAGTGGTACCGTTATTGATCCATCTGTATTTTTTGGTTAATTTAGTCCAACAGTGACTGCAATGAAGGTTAATCTCAAGGTTAATGGCAGCCTCAATCTATTATAGACTGTGGGGGAAATATATAATAAAAGGTAAGAGGAAGCATGGAATTATGACTGCAGTTCCTATCTTCCTAATGAAAAGGTCTCCTTATAGCCAAGACGATAGCCTAATTTGGTGAAGTCGGACCATTCTCTATCTGTCTTATGATCTTAGAAGATTCTGCATTTCCTAGAGGTAGAATGGGGGTGGGGAGGGGTGGGGGAGGGAACTCGGTGTGAGGAGAATAGGCAAATGAGCGAAACAGGCAAGAAAAGGCAACCCCACCATCAGAGGGAAAAGAGGCCAGTAACTTAAATGTTACTTCGTCCCGGGGGCAAAGCTGGGACACACACTATGCGCATTGTCACTTGTATCTTAAACATATGCCGCAGAGGATTCAGGACTATTGTGTGGTTTGTATTTCTCTTTGGAACAACATCAAACACAGGGGGGAAGATATGAGCGCAATGGTTTTGGAGATGCTCGGCGGATGATGTTTCTGCTTCTCTGCCTGAAGACCCTCCGTTTCAATTACTGAGGTTCTCTTTGGAAAACTGGTTACCTTGTACAGTTCAAGACAGCCTGGCTTCACAGAAGCTCTGCTGTGTGAATGTTTTACCGTATTTTCTAATATGGTTTTGCCTTTAGCTCCCAGCATGATACTATTTGAACCACAGACATCTCAGGTTGAAATATAAACCATGTTTTAAACACATACTCAGAGAGTTCAAAGTGACGGTGAAGCCAGGTGAGGCTATGCATTTTGGAATTCATTTAGAAATCTGTAAGGAGGAAATGCATCATGGGCAGCACACTGCTCAGTCATGAAGACTGGAGACCACGTGGTGCTGGAGAAGGTTTTCTGTCTCTGGAGTCAGGGACTTCTCCCTATGTCAGCCCGGGATGAAGACAGAGTTCCATCACCTCTCATGCTGGGGGACGCTTAGCACATGCAGCATAATTAGGTGCTCTGTTTGTATTTTAAAAGTGCTTTATGGAGCTGTTATTCTGCAGCAAGGGAAGCTCATCTGCTAACCTTTTTGTCGCCCAGTTCAAGAGAGGTCAAGGAGTCCAGTGGAGCTTTAGAGTGCGTGAGAAATGCGGAGGAAAGCTTGTTTACCAGGGGAAAGCCCAGCCTCCCTGAAGAACCAGCTCACTGGACCCATAAACATCTCTATTTTTATTCCTGGTGTTAAATCAATTCCCTCTCTGCACACCCTGACTCGGGGAGCAGAGATCATTAAGAACACATTTATGTGCTTAATTAGGTTTTGAAGGAGGTTTCTCCATTAACATTAATTAAAGTCTCCCTGGGCTCCAGAAAGCTCCTTTGCCAGGTAGGGGTTTCCCGGGTTCACTCATCTTCCTGCTGCTGTCTCAGCAACACCATGCCTCTTGCCTCGGATTCCCAACTCGGCTTCAAACGGAAGCGAGAGGAAAGGAAAAGCAAAGGAGCACCGTTCTGTTCCGTGATGGACCCTCGGGCACACGAGAGAGAGGCTCTTCCTTCCTGGCCCTTAGGAAGGGAGACGACCAGAATCCCCGGGAGCGACGCGTGAGTCTCGGCGAAGACCTGCAGTTAACCTGCCCCGGAGCCCTCTCTTTATGGACAGAAACACTTTTTCATGACTGTATTAATCTTAATCAGGGTGCACCATAAGAAATTTGTGCTACTCGACTATTTCTTTTGAAAGAATGTCAGTTCCATAGGGTTCGATCTAATAAACTAGATGTCTAGATTTTATACATGCCACTCGCCAAATTTAGGAGGTCCTTTTTTTCTCTCCATCTCTCTATGCCCTTGAACTTCAAAAGCATTTCTATACCTATGCGTGTGGACAAGAAGCACAGAATAAAGTCAGCACCTTTATCTTTAGTTGCCTATTGGGGTGAAAAAGCTTCGGATCTTTTGTTGTGTGAGTATTTGACATTATGGTATTTACTTCCAGATGGCTCTGTGTCTTCTCATTTGGGTATTATTTATGTATTTTTTTGCCCTTCAGTCTGGAAGGAACAGTAGAATTCAGTAGGAAAATTACAAACTTCAAGATAGTAAATATTTATTGCTTGCCTAACTGGTATTGTGAGGAAGACAAGACGACAGGAGGGAGGAAAATGAGAGGGAACCAGAGAGAGAGATAAGGAGGCGCGAAAGAGAAAGCCAGGCCAGAGATGGAGAGGAAGAACCGCTGATATTGAAAACCAGCGAGAGCTGTGGGTGGTTCCAGATTCAAGGGTTTGCAGTTTACCAAATGGAAGCCAAGCAGCATGTACTTTGAAATGGAAAACCTTCAAATATAGTTGTTGGGTTTTTTTTGGCTGCACCCAAGGCATGTGTAAGTTCCCGGGCCAGAGACAGACTCCGAGTCACAGCAGTGACCTGAGAGACCGCAGCAGTGACAACGCCACGAGGCCACCAGGGAACACCACACATGCAGTTTTTATAAAAATATTTACTTGCCAGGGCAAGGTACAGAGGGGATTAGAAGGATGCATATGAGATCTAAAGTTGTCCAAAATCTTTCAATAAAAAGCTCCACATTTCCTCAGTTATTTGCATATTTCCCTACGTTAGCGCAGCTGCCTTCTACGTACAAATGTGTGTAAAGGTTAGAAGGGTAGAATTTATCAGAGCAGTCCTCCAGATTGTGGCTCTCCTAACGGTTCAAAAATCAGAGTTTCCCTCTAGGGCTGTGAATAATCGTGCACGTTTATTAAGTTGCACTTTCAGACTAGACAAAACTCTCTCTAAGTGGAAGAGCGCCACATAAAATCTATGCCTTGTATTTTTCACCTCTTCACTTCGCAGCATTGCCACAACCAGTTACTTTTTGGTCTTACTGGTAGCTCTTTGAGGCATCTGAGTGTAATACACAAAAAAAAGCAGTGCTTGAGCTGTGCAAAAACTTTTCCCTCGAGAGAAGGCTGTTCATTTTTTTGTGTGAGTTTTGAGTGCCGACGCTGATTTGCGCCTTTGGAGGAACAACTCAGAACCACGTGCTATGACATCAAGGAAAACAGGAAGGATAACTGACGATATAAGATACGCTTCACAAGTCTTTTGTATTTTCTCTTTAACCGATGACTGCCGACAGCGTCCGTGGCAGCAGAGACGTTTTTATGCTTCATCCCACGTACAGGTCGTCTAACCTTTTTAAGCAATTTTAACTTTTTTTCATTTTCTAATAATCAAATTCAAAATGGGTGGGTGTTCATGGTGTGTCAGGTCAGCTGTGAAAGTCAGAGTTGCTTGGCTCTGCAGCAGAAACTGATAGGATACTGTAAATCAACTATAATTAAAAATTAAAGGAGTTCCCGTCGTGGCGCAGTGGTTAACGAATCCGACTAGGAACCATGAGGTTGCGGGTTCGGTCCCTGCCCTTGCTCAGTGGGTTGACGATCCGGCATTGCCGTGAGCTGTGGTGTAGGTTGCAGACGCAGGCTCGGATCCCGCGTTGCTGTGGCTCTGGCGTAGGCCGGTGGCTGCAGCTCCGATTCGACCCCTAGCCTGGGAACCTCCATATGCCGCGGGAGCAGCCCAAGAAATAGCAAAAAGACAAAAAAAAAAAATTAAAAAAAAACTCATAAAATTGTGAAAGTACCATATGAATTAAAAAAAAAAAGGGGCATGTCTAATAAGCAAATCCGATCAAGCAATTTGATTTAAATTTCAACATTTGCAAATAAGTTCTGGGAGGAGCAGAGAGATCGGTAGACACCCCCCCCCCCCCCCCCCGCCTCCAGGTCATGACCATTTCCTCGCTCGCGGTCTCCGTTTACCTAAGCATTTGGAAATAGAGCCAAGGCAACTCCATGGGTGAGGGCAGGCCCTCTCGCTCCCACTGAGGTGCCTGGCTGGACAAATGAAAGCATCAAAAGCAGGGGGCAGGGGAGCTCCTCAGGAAGGCTCTGATCATGGCAGGGCTGCCCCACCTCTATACAGCATCTTCCACGTTATAGAGAACCACAGAGATCGCGGTTACGGAGGAGGGGGAGGTGCTGCCGTCTTACAGACTCCTTGCATCCCTAAAGCGCCCCCTGGCACAACCGCAGACTCCAAAGTCAACGGGATGCCTCCTCCTCATCACGGAGGGTCTCACCCAATCCTTCAGAAAGGGCTCGTCTTCCCAACACCTGCCAAACTGCGAAGATCACATTGCCAGACGGGTACTTAACAGTTAGGGAACGGTGATATTTTAGGACTGTTTCTCCCTCATCTGGTGATCTAGGCTGAAAGGATGAAGGCACGTGTCTGGGATGGGTGCAGAGTGGCCACAGAGCCACAGCTTTGGACAGAAAGGTCTTGTGCACAGTTCCTAGAAAACTAGAACCACAGATCATAAAAAGGACCTAGACTTTTTGAGCATTTACTCTTTTTCTTTCTCTTTCTTTCTTTCTTTCTTTCTTTCTTTCTTTCTTTCTTTCTTTCTTTCTTTCTTTCTTTCTTTCTTTCTTTCTTTTTCTCTCTTTCTCTCTTCTCTCTTCTCTCTTCTCTCTTTCTCTCTTTCTTTCTTTGCTATTTCTTGGGCTGCTCCTGCGGCATATGGAGGTTCCCAGGCTAGGGGTCGAATCGGAGCTGCAGCCACTGGCCCACACCAGAGCCACAGCAACGCGGGAATCCGAGCTGTGTCTGCAACCTACACCACAGCTCACGGCAACGCCGGATCGTCAACCCACTGAGCAAGGGCAAGGACCGAACCCGAAACCTCATGGTTCCCAGTCGGACTCGTTAACCACTGCGCCACGACGGGAACTCCAGCATTTACTCTTTTTCAATTGTTGTTCTAGAAACTTTATAGACTGTGATTGATATCATCCTCCATATAATTCTGTTGAGTCGGTACTCTTGGTCTCCCCATCTTCAGAGATGAAGCAACTGAGACTCAGAGAAGTTAAGTAACTTGCCTGACACCACACAGGTAGTTGGTGTTGGAGCAAGACTAGCTTCAGAACCCTTGTCCTTCTCTGCCGATATGCTGCTTCTCTTTGGGCGAGTGTTTTAAGTTCGAAGAGAAGCTTTCTAGTTCTATGCCATTAAGAACAGACATATAACAACTAAAACAGTTGATGAAAAAATCTGATTTTGAACAGGTATAAAGACAGAACTTCATCTCCACATCTTATTTCGAAACCCCATTTCAGGGCAGTTGCACTGACCAGGAAGAAACGTGGACATATGGGCACGGGGGAAGGTGGAACACAATGACAAAGGCAGGGCACAACTGAAAAACCAAGGCGAGAAGTCCCCTGGTGGCTCCGTGCATTAAGGGTCTGGTGTTATCTCTCACTACTGTGGCTCGGGTTGCTGCTGGGGCACAGGTTGGCTCTCTGGTCCGGAACCTCCACGTGTTGTGGATGTGGCCAAACAAACAAAGAAAAACCATGGCAAGAGGGTTTCATAGTCATCTATGGCTAGTGGTATTGTCTTTTTCCAATGAGAAAAGATCACAAGTTAAAACAAGAAGTATTTGTAGTTTGCTAGGTCTGAAAACAGCTAACCATTTAGGAGAAGGTATAAAAGTGATAGCACCCATATTCCATAGCATGGACCCACTAATCCTCAATCCAGTTGAATCTTCATAAAGATTAAGGACCTTTTGAGGTGTTCAGATAGATAACTGAGTGGCAAACATCCCCAACAGACAAGTGCGGCCAAAATTTAGGGGCATTAAAAAAAAGACAAAAATACCTGTAAGTGGTTTGCTTACAGAATTACGAGGGCATAGTTTTGTCTGGCTCTGCTGCATGTTACATAAGCAGATCTTAGGCAGGAAGAGCTGAACCATCAAGACAAGCTAAACTGAATTCAGTGCCGACAACCACACACAGGCTGGAAAGACAGAGAGGGAAGGCTTAAAGTAACACCAATGTGGTGGTGATTTTCATTCCTAGTACAAATGATCAAATAATGACATGGACAATAATCTCAGCTTCTTATATCTAAAGTAGTTTATTATTGAAAGGTAATTCCAGAATAACAGTCATCACTTTTTTCTCTAAGGACTGCACTCAGTGGCATGTGGAAGTTCCCAGGCCAGGGGCCGAAGTGGAGCTGTAGCTGCCAGCCTACACCACAGCCACAGCAACACCAGATCTGAGCTCCGACTTCGACCTACACCACAGCTCATGGCAACGCCAGGTCCTTACCCACTGATCAAGGCCCGGGATCAAGCCTGTGTCCTCATGGATGCTAGTCAGATTCGCTTCCACTGAGCCACCATGGGAAACTTCTTTAGAAACTACTTTTGCATCCAGCTATCTACCCAATGAGTCATTTCTTCTGAACCTTTTCTCTTGAAAGTCTTTGTCTAAAAATGATTTGTCATCCAAAAATGCATACTTTTTTGCAAGTCAAAGGAAAACTGGCTCTATAGGTATTTCAAAATGAAACGACGAGTCAAATAATCATACTTGGAAAGGGTATAATTCATAAAATACGCCTTAGACAACTAACAGATCACTTTTAAAAGCTGTTGTTCCTTTTTCAAACTTAGTGAAGAAAGGTACTGTGATTAAGAGTATCTAGGTCTATTTGTAAAATGTCACAGAGTGAGCGTTAAAGATGATATAATACTATTATCTCATTGGACCACACAAGCTTCTCTTATTACTGCATTCTTCTTATTACATTGTGATTCAGAGTATTACATTACTATACAAATTATATGAGAAATGGAACAGCAATAGAAATAAAGAAGTGTACTTGCGAAAAAATATTTAATTTTCCCGTGCTATGCACTAAAGTATGATTTCCAATACTCTGAATCCCGAATGAGAAGTTAGACATTAGGGCCATTGTTATATTTTAAATGGAGCAAGCACATTAAATGGAGAATTTTGCATGTTCCATTTGTAAAGAGGGATAAATCAACAAGCCCCTCCAAACACACGCTATCTTTCCTTCTTAGATTTTTAAATAAAGCAAATTTGCATCTGGTTGACATCAATGGAAAAGGAGGCTCCCCAGAGCTCTGGCGAGCCCCCTCTTTCCTAGGGAAACGTGGTGACTTTCCTGCAACTTTACGTGCCTGACACCACCACCTGCCCAGCGGCCTCTGTGCCACCCGTGACCTGATTATTCTTTCACAAGGGGTGACCTGTCCTTGAGGTGGCAGGGTTTTGTGTTCTCTGCTTTAATGAGGATGCCATTTTTATACACATCAAAGACAGGCTGGACAGCCAGCCCGGCAGGGCTGAGAGGTTCCACGCCGGCCCCAGCTCAGCAGCCATCAGGTCACAGGGAAAAGCAGCAGGACAGGCTCCTCCAAGATCATCTGCTCTCCTTCACCAAGGGCTGTCCGGCCTTGCTGGTCCTAATCGCAAGGGACTTCCGCTGGGTCCCTGCTACTGCGTCCAGACAGCAGCTCAGCAAAAAAACAGAGACGGTATTAAGGTCTTCGGCTTCTCGGCTTTAAATTTTTAGTTGCTTTCCAACATGGTTATTCTAAGAACTGGTTGATGACATCGCTGTTTTGGGTAACTACAGTTGGACTGGCTGGCACCAGAAACCCTTCCTTAGACTTTAGACAGGGCGGGTGACTTGATAACCCTCATGCCTGAATGCTAGTGAGCCCCAGGGTGACTCCCAGTGCCCACCTCCCCACTCCCTTCATCCCGGTGATGCCCAAAGTAACCCCCTTAGCCTTCCTCTGAGGGCGGAAGCCTGACGATCTCCGTGAGCACCAACCTTTCATCTTTCACATTCCTTTCTGTGTAATTCTGTCTTTAATTTCTGTATAAGTCTATCTTTAAATGACTAATGATACCATTAATCATTTTATAACTTATTAGAGATCTTTGCAGAAATCAATAAGCAATATCCATTGCAAAGTGCACTGACTTCCTATTAAATTGAATTCCTCAAAGTAGATAATTAAGATCTATTTAGTAATAATTCCTTCCTATTAAAATTAAAGAGTTACATAAAAAATTCAAGTTTGTGAACACATTTAAAAAAATCCACTGCATCGGTGCAAAGTAATTTGTTTTGATGATTCAAAGAAACGCCATTTTCAGGGACACTTTTAGCCAAACGATTTTCAAAGAATGATGGCAGAATTATATGAAATTGTAAATGACAGAGGTTAACAGTATTCTGTTCAGTTCAGTTCATTCTTAGTGTGGGTTTACTACATGGAAGGCCTAGGCTAATACTGTCACCTTCCAAGTCTTGAAGACATGTGACCTTTTCCCCACGTGTAAATACCATCATGGACAATGACGCCATTTTTCAAAGAGAAAAACTTTCCAAGGAAAAGCACACACGTCACAGAACCTCAGCTGCTCGCAGTCCCCTGATAGTGTTTGCCCGCAGCCCCCCTGTCTGCTGCCTCCTCCTCCTCCAACCCTGGGTGCCATCTGACCAAAATGGCAAGAAGCCCCACTGCCTGATTTCACGGGTGCTCTCTGCTCCGGGCTGGAGTTTGCACCAGGTTCCAGCTCTGTCTGGTCTCAGAGAGGCCATCTGCCGAAGGACAGAAGAGGGCACAGGATGGTGATAATCCCGGGCTTCTAGAGCAGGGAGCCGCTCTGTTCTCTACAGAGGATTAAGTTTCAAATACCCTGGGGTAGCTGCCTCTGGCCAAAATCCATCTCTTCTGAGAAGGTGGAGGCAAGGATAAAAGACCAGAGAAGCGCAGTTCTTTTCCCTGCCACAGCCCAGAGGCGAGCTGAGCTTAAACTCTCGGATCAGGAGGGTTCTGACTCATAAGATCTTCATTTTGAAAACGGGTACATGGGTATAAAGCGGTCTTTTTCTCAATGTTACACAACAAATCAGTGAAACATAAACTTTAAATCTCATCACTCTGTTAAGTAATTTAATTCTATTTGACTGATATAACTGTATTCCTGGGACATATTATGTATTAAATAATACATTTTTTTATTCCTGGGATATGTTATGAATTTTATAATATATTTTATATTCCAGGGACATGTTATTATATATGTACCTATTTCCTTTCTGTTATTTTCCTATCATTGATTATGAGACATTATGATAAACAGATGCAAAATATAGAATTTATCCATCACAAAGAATTTAGACGAGCAGCTTAAATAATTTGAAATTACAGAAATAGAAATTTCACTTAAGAAGAAAAGCTCTAAGATAGGTATGGAGAAAGTGAGATCCTATGGATAATGAGTTCTAGAATTAACATCTGGAACATAGGTAATGTGGAACAGAAAGTTGAGTTCTAAGTATGAAGAAAACATTAAATATATCTAGAAACACTGTGTCCTAGCTTCGTTGTAACAATCGAAATTACATCCTTCAAAACATGTACAGGATCTGTAGCTTGGATGCCTGCGCTTTGCCATGTGTTGTAAGGGGGTATTACACCGTTAAGGAGGAAGTCCAGGTGTTCACACTGCAAGAAAGGGGCCGTGGGCAGTTGGACACACTGGTCTAGAGATCAGGACAGAAACAGGGGTTTAAACCTAAGGGCAGGAGCCGTGGACACGCACAAACATATGCACTTTCTCATCGGAGGCAAAGAACAGGTGCTCAGGTCTTGGGAAGCAGGAGGAGAAGCACAGGAGGAGAGGATCATGGGAAGACAAGCATGAGGACGCATCTTGGAAGCAGAGGAGCCGGGGTCTCCGGGCTTCTGGGCGTGAAAGCTGTAAGGGAAACCTGGTGAGAAAGTTCACATCTGCTCCTGGGAGACGGGACTGAGCAGTTACTCCAAGTCAGAATGAAGCGTTCCTGGAACAGGGTCAAGGGCTGCACGGTCACCACAAAATGCCTACGTTGAAGCCCTAACCCCCCCACCCCACCCCGCACCTCCGCACGTGATTGTGTTTGGAAATGGGGCCACGAAGGAGGTCATTAACTTCAAGTGAGGTCAGTCGGATGACCCTAGTCGGGTGTCCTCATAGGAAGAGGAGATCAAGACACAGGCACAGAGAGAAGAAGGCACAGGCGGAAGATGGCCTGGGGGGCATCCAGGAGGGAGGCTCGGGGGAAGCGCACCTGCCCCCGCCCTGACGCTGGCCTTTAAAGGCCCCGTGGTTGTGCGAAATAAATGGCTGTTGTTGAAGCCACCGGGTCTGTGGTACTTTGCTGTGGCCGCCCTGGCAAACAAGTATAAACGGTTTCCACCAAAAAAAAAAAAAAAAAAAAAAAAAGAAAAAAGAAAATCATCCCCATGATAGTGGGAAGTTAAATAATCCAGTCCAAGCACAGTTTCAAGCACGTGGACCTCTCCCTGCATTCATGCCGTCCGTGTTCCTTGAGCTCCTACTACGGGGCTGCGCGCACACAGTGGGGCGCAGCTCCGCGCTCGCGGAGGTAACAGCGTCAGAGGAAAAGAGGCACAAAGCACGTCGTTTCCGAGGGCCGTAGCTGTTGACAGTATCAGGATAACAATATGGACTGCTGGTCATGGGTCCGGGCACACTGCTGGGTGTTTTTTTATGCTGGGAGTTGTTTCACGTCTTCCTCCCAACACAAAAAAGCGGTGTGTCTACTGTGCCCCGGAGTCCCTGACGTTCCGGGTTCAGAGGTCAGCCGTGCCGCTTCCTGAGGTGATGACTTGGCGCAGCTGCTTTAGCGGGAGTTTCCCAGCCCATGACACGGAGACAAAGGTGGTGCCTGTGGGGTGGTTGTTACGTTCAAAGAAATCCCTGCCTTTAGAGCCTGTATTTGGTAGGTGCTAATCTATTACCGGCTGCATCACCTCCCAGGCTCTGCATCCCCTTTTATTCGAACCTCCCAGGCTCTGCATCCCCTTTTATTCGAACCTCCCAGGCTCTGCATCCCCTGCGCTTTAGAAAATACACAAAGAAAAGCCACCTCATCTGAGGTAAGAATCTGCAGTATGTTTCTGTGTCACAGAACATTTTTAAGAATTCCGCGAGAGGATAAAGTGGATGTTTTTCTTTTTCTTTTTGGTTAGTACTTCAGAATGTGCTTTCACAGCTTCAAGTGTTTACACTTGGAAGAGGACAGTCTGCCTGAGGTGCTCCTGGGCCTCACTTATCTTTTTAGACCGAATTCCAAGGGAAAGGGCATCGTAACATAAAAAGAAGGTCTCAGAATGGTTAGGAGAAATTCCGTCTTTCCCAAACCTTGCTCTGCCGATGAAGCCACCAGGAGACCACGCCCGCCAGAATCACTTTCCCTGGCTCTGAGGTCACTTGTTGCCTTCCCACCCCCTCTGTCTTGCTTGAAACCTTCATCTTCTCGCCGACCCTTGAGACTCTTTATGGATGGCCCTTTATTTTGTCAGCTACAAAACTACCAATCTAAATTTACTTAATTAGTATGAACACAATCTATTACTAATTAAGAGTGGAGCTATAGATTTTAATCCTCTAGGAAGGAATAAAATCCATATATTTTAATATATATATACACGCACACACACATATATATAAATCCATTTACATATATATAAAACCTGGATACTTATTTATACACAACAGCAGCTTTGTTATGCATCTTTGTAGAGAAAACACAGACCACAAAGACGTTTATCATGGGAAAAAAAGAAGATCCGGTGTGCCTTTTACTTTGAAGCTTAAATATAAAATGTAGCTAAATCAATTTGCGGGGCATCTTTATGGGGTCAATCTGCTTTCCTCAAGAATTCCATTAGATGATAATGGCACTTTAATGCCATTTCTCCTCTAATACCGTCTTGGGATTTTACTGAACGATACAGGTTTCAGTTTTGGGTTTGTCCTGTGATTAGCTCAGGGTAGAGCTGGAGGGGTCAGAGGTCCGAACCCTTGGGTCTCCCTGATGCCCTCGGCATGGGCATTTTCTCTCCGTTTTAGGTTATGTACTTGGATTCATTCATTGGACTGAAATTGCCGGCACCAAAGGGTTAACATTTCTCCTGCTGCCTCAAGATTTTTCCAACTCTCATAGTCTATGGTTGATCAAAACACACGGTCGGCAGAGCCAAAAGCGTCGTTTTCATAAACCATGGCAATTCTCCACGTTTGTGAGATCAGATGCGAAGGCCAGTTAAGCTGCCAGGTACCACTGGTGTCCTGGCTGAGCACCATCCCGTTACAGCATCTCCTCCGTCAGGTTGGTAGGAGATAATGGAGCATCTGGAAAACCTGATATTGGCTTGAGATAATTACCTGCAGTTTTAATAAACACAGTGAAGCCCTCTCGGCGAGAATACAAATCCGCTTCAGTTCCTGGCTCAGCACTCGCCAGCCTGTGACCAGGAACGCACTTGTCACTGGGTGTCTCTGTGCCTCGGTTTCTTCCTGTGTATAAAATGGGCTGTTCATGACACTCTGCTCATGGGCTGGGAGGACTTTATGATTCATACAAGAAAAGTCCTCAAAGCAGTGTCCGGGAACCCACAGGCATCTGTGCTTTTGCTGTTTGGACAAATGACACAAATCCAGGCTCTGCTCTGAAGGCAGGAGCCTGTACACGTCACTGAATTATTCTGACAGTTTCCTTGCCTGCAAAAGGGGACTGTCCATGTTGCAGACTTTATTGCGGTTGGTAACACCGTGAAGACCACATATCCGAGGGGCTGCCACACAGGGGCAGGGACGAGCAGAGCTGGCGAGGGCAGTGCCCTCCTTTCTAGAAGACACCCTTCGGGGTCTCCCCAAGGCTGACTCTGGAAGATCTGGAGAAATCCCATTTTCCAATTAGCACCACTCTTGCGATCGAAAAACCTCCAAATTCTTAAACCCTTGGATGAATAGAACATTGAGCCACGCACCCCTACTTATTGGGTCAGTTCAAAACGGCCTTTCCTAGCTGACATCCCCGGCTCTGAAAAGTGTCTAAACAGATCTTCAGAGAGGGTCTTGCACTACCAGAGAGGGATCCTTGGTAAGAGACTTTCAGGCTCTAAGCATGGAATCGCCCTCCCCCCCCCACCCTTCCTACAGAAACCAGGGTCCAAGGCGAGGCCACAGAGGACCGTGCTGGGACCGCCTCTCTTCCATGCCCTGCTCCAGGGGGGCACCCAGCAGGAGCTGTCACCTCCGATGGCGAGGAGGAAAGAAAGGGGACTACAGAGGAACAGCCGGAAACACCAGGAGTTCTCTGCTTATGTTACAGAATAACGTCGCATTTTGGTTTTTGCCAGTGGCGGATTTCTTTCATCATATTTGAACAGGTTATGAACGGTATGTTTTGAATTCATTTCCATTTCTTTTAACCCATTGGTTAACATGAATTCGTGTAGAATTCCTAAATAATTCAAAGTGAGAGCACTGCTCGCATTATTCTGTCTGCTCATCTGGAGATCCATCTTGCTGTGCGCCCGCAGTAAGAAGGCTTGGTTTATGCATCTGTCACTCTTTAGATGTGAGATTTAAGTGGGTTATACAAATCCCTGTGTCACCTCTTAAAAAGCTGACTGTATTGGACATAATTCCCAGCCATTTTCCATCTTTTGCACTCTGAACAAAAAGACTAATATTCTCACCTGCCATCAATCGTGCCTCCAAGGAAGATCCAAAGCATCTCGGCGCTGTCCTGCCCCTGCATCACCACTACCAGCTTTGGGCCGGGCCATTCCCTCTCGGCCACTCACTCCCATTCTGGGCCCAGTGCACCCCATCTCCACACACCACGGGCAGGGAGTGGAATCCGAATCTCACAGCCCCATCTTTCACACCTTTGCTGGCCTCGCATCCCCCTGCCCCCACCTTTGAGACCCCGTCCTCTGACCACCGCCTAGCCCTCCGCCCGTTCGCTCCCTGGGTCTCCTCTCCCTTGAGTCTCCCGTCTTGTGCTTCACTTCTCCAAACAGGCTGAGCTTTTCCTGCATCTTATTCCTTTCTGCGCTGGAATGCACCCTGCCCTGTCCGCCTCCTCTTTCTTCCCCTTCCTCAGACTTGAGTGTAAATGCCACCTCCTGGGAGAGGCCTCCGGGACCTGCGCGACCGCAGCCCGGCCCCAACCTTCCCTCCCGTTGTTGCCTAGCACAGCCCCCGCTGGTTTCCCAAGGGCACACATCCCAAGGCGGGCCAGTTATACCTTCGCGTACTTGATCACCTGTACCCTCATCCACATCCTGAGCCTACAGGTCTCAGGTAGATGCCTGGGACTGCACCTGCCCACACTGACTGCCCAGCCCCGCACTCCAGGCTTGGGGGCAGGGCACTCCGGAAGCATTTCTTCAAGGAATGAATGGACAAAGTAACACACTGGGCATCGGCAAGGATAGAAAGCTGGAGAAGGGCCTTCCTTCCCTTCCAGTGTCCTTATCTGCTTTAAAGCTTTAGTTGTATTTCTTTTACCTACAGAATTCGATGAAGAGTCAGCGCTGTATACATGAAGCGGCCTGACAGTCGGGAATCAGAAAACTGAAGGAGCCTGTGTGGAGGCTCAGAAGGCAGCAGGGAGGGAGGTAAGAGGTGTGATAGCTCCATCTGATTCCCAAGTGGTGCCTTCTCTGAGGCACTCAATTTTGCTGAAGACCTACTGTGTGCATGCAGAAACTTCCCATTTGTCCCTGTCCCCCCCTCCCCAATCCAATCACTGAGGGAAGCCACTGGATAAGGCCGTGCCAACAGCTTCTGAAGCCACAAAAATCAGGTTCTCCTTGTGGATTACGGGAAAATTGCCTGTTGTAGCAAATTCATCAATTAAAAGGTGTATCAAGGACTTTGCAACATTCTGTGCCATCCTTTTTGGTCAAAATTTGCTGTATAATTTTCCCTCAACAGGAAGTCATTTCCAATCCTGCAATAAATTATTCCACTGTCCGTCCTGACTCTGTGCAATGACGCTGCAAAAACCTGAGTCAGAACAGTGTTAGGGTGATGAGAAAGTAAATATGATCGCTATGGTGATGTTGCTGCGGAAAAGAGGCTTCTTGTGATTTCTGGTGGTTGAAGAACCCCATCAATACCGTACTGTCTATTTCAAGAGCTGTGTATTCAGGTCACTCCTTAGTTATTATGTAAAAATACTGTGTGAGGTTTATCATGGTGGTCTAGCCTCTTATGAGAACTGATCCATATTTTTCCCTTGAAAGATAAAAGAGGACTATGAATTGCCTTCTTCTTTTTTTTTTTTTTTTTGCCTTTTTGCTATTTCTTGGGCCGCTTACTCGGCATATGGAGGTTCCCAGGCCAGGGGTCGAATCTGAGCTGTAGCCACCGGCCTACGCCAGAGCCACAGCAACGGTGGATCTGAGCCACGTCTGCAACCTACACCACAGCTCACGGCAACGCCGGATCCTTAATCCACTGAGCAAGGGCAGGGACTGAACCCACAACCTCATGGTTCCTAGTCGGATTCGTTAACCACTGTGCCACGATGGGAACTCCTCTTTTTTCTTTTTCTCTTTCTTTTTTTTTTTTGGTTTTTAAAGCCGCACCCGCATCACATGGAGGTTCCCAGTCTAGGGGTTGAATTGGAGCTGCAGCTGCCAGCCCATGCCACAGCCATGCCTGATCCAAGCTGCATCTTCAACCTACACCACAGCTCATGGCAACGCCAGATCCTTAACCCACTGAGCGAGGCCAGGGATTGAACCTGTGTCCTCATGGACACTCTTCAGATTTGTTTCTGCTGAGCAATGAGGAGAACTCCTGAATTGTTTTCTTAAGACTGATTTGTTTGTCTTCTTGGATGATGTGTTTGTTCCGATGACACAGAGTCTTCATGTCAAAGGTCAAACACAGCGGGGGTTTGGGAACGTCCAGGATCTGGTTTCTTAACCATAGTCTGAGGCTTATTTCCTATTTCCCCTTCCTTTGGTCTCAGCAGTCTTATTTCCATTGTCAACACGAAGTCCTCATGGAAGACCCCATAGTACTATGATGCAAATACTGAAATGTAGTATATGGTTATATATGGGAAACCAATTAATAAATTAGAAATCTACTTCCAATTGCATGTTACTGTTCTAAAGTTAAAGGAAAGACACATTTGTCTTGGCCTCCTGATTTTGCTTTAGTAGCTGCTAAGAGTTACCATCTGCTCCAAAATGATAATCAACAGATAATAAGTAGGATTTTCCTACTATTTATTTAACTAAGAGCCAAGGGCCTCACTGAGAGGAAAAGAGGCTTCTTGTAATTTCTGATGGTCAAAGAAGTACATAATCAGCACTTTCTAATGTGTCAGCTGAGCAAGAATATGATCACTTTGCAATTTAATGCTAACTTTGATTTATAAAGCAGCTACTATAATAGCTGGAGATAGCTATTTAATTTTGAGGCACCAGAATCAAAGAGATGCGTGGAAGATGTCAGCATGGGATAATTTTGCTCTTCATTATGACTTTGGGGCATTAAAATTCTGTTTCTAAAATTGGAAATGAATTAACAAGTGTCTGTTAAATGAACAATAGCTGTTTTTTTTAACCTGAGTTGCTTATGCCAAGAAAAGCGTGGTTTTCATGTTGATCAGCAGCAAGTCATGAACTTGCTGGGACTTTAAAATTTACTTTTCATTATGTTTCTAGTATAGGATGAAATCCATAATAAGTTTGATTTCATTTGCTTTTTTAAAAAATTAGATGCAGAAAATGCTTGTGCTCTAGATGATAACTGTCGACTGCATTTAGGCCTCCTGTAACTGATACAGCTCTCAAACTTTCATCTCATCACGTATAACTCTGATTTCCAAGTCAATACATAGTAATAATAATTATGCCTAATATAACTTACTGTAAAATGAGCCCTAAGGAAACCACTGAAATCATTTTATGCATTGTTACAGCCATTTTGCTGGTTTTTGCTTTTGTATCTCTGCCTAGAGATGTTTGCCATAAGAAGCTGAAATTACATCAAATAGGAAAAAAACATGCTGTTTGCCTATCAACCCCTGCCGCAAGAAGTCATTTCTTCCGTATTTTCCCCAAGATAATCCCCTCGCAAAAAATGTATTCTTTCTTGGAAAATTAAGCCCCAATCAAGTCCCTCCCCCAATTCAGAGACCTTTGCTTGGGTGTGGATGATTCCCAGATCCGAACATCTGTGCCTGAAGCCACCTCTCTCTTGAGGTCCAGCCCCACATGCTGCATGGAGCACCAGCATTTCCTCCCAGAGCAGCTGGTGCCGACTCACACTGGAACTCGGCACAGGTAAGACGGAGCTCCCCACCTGCCTCCCTCGGCTCACTGGCTTGGCTGGAACCTGGAGCACCCTCTCCCTCCAGCCACGTGCCTTCATCTTATTCTGACAAACAGCGCTGCTCCACCCCACCGAAAGCCAGAGCATTTTCTACACGCTTGTCTGTGCATTTGAAAAATTCATTGGGAGACATGCTTGAAGCAGCCTGAAATATTTTTTTTTCTTGTAGATTTTCAGGTTGTAAGTATTCTTGCAACAACAAAGGCGGAAATCATTTTCTTCACCCTTCAAGGCTCAGCTCTTTGCTGGCTTATCTTCAGCATATACCATAGAACTAGTGTTTTACATTATACATTAAGTTGTGCTTTTATTATATTTATCAATCTTTTTTTTTTTGAGGACAAAGTAGGAAGAGTTAGAATCCTGCTTGAATAGCAGAAACGAAAGTTTGAAATCCTGTTGGAAAATACATGATTTTTAATATTCTTTCCTTCTTGGTTCTCTTTTTCAAAGATCAAGTTGTTTTTTAAAATATTTGTTTTGACAAAAATAAAATAAAATACTTGTTTTGTTTTTCAGAGCAGGCTGAGAAGTCACAGAGAATTCTTGTGGGGTAAAAGGTATGACTTTCAAAAAAGATCATTCAACCATTTTTATTTATTTTGATTCCTCATGAGTATCTTTGAAGATTATAAATTTGATCAAAAAACATTTCTCCAACAGACTTGTGATTGCCGAGGGCGGGGTGGGGGTGGGGGAGGGATGGATGGGGAGTGTGGGGTTAGCAGATGCAAACTCTTATATATAGAATGGATAAACAAGGACCTACTGTCTAGCACAGGGAACTATATTCAATATCCTGTGATAAGCCATAATGGAAAAGAATTTTAAAAGGATTTGTATATATATAGATAGATAACCAAATCATTCTTCTGTAGAGTAGAAATTAACACAACATTGTAAATCAACTATACTTCAATAAAATAAATTTAAAAAGCAAACAAAAACTACATTTCTCCATTCAGAATGGTTTTGCTAGAGTCCTTTGCTACTGAAAACCCAGCAAGACCATTTAAGCATAAGAAAATTATGGTTTATGTTTTCTCTGCAAGAAAAGGATACTTTGGAGATTATTCTTTATGCTAAATTATCAAACATCATGCTTATGTTTGGGTGGAGGAAAGAGGAAAGGAGAAAGTTTCATCTTTCCATCACATTTTCCCAAATTAAAATAAACAACTAATTAATGGTAACTTTCTGGATTAAAAAGTATGTTTCTATGGCAGTCATTGCATCCATTCATGACAGTTTCCACTGAGGTACTTTAAAAATTCTGGTGTTTCCATTATGAAACCTACTTGTAAGGATTTATTTCTCATCTGTAAAAATTTACTCAGAGTTGCAACTGAATATTTCCCAGCCAGGGAATAAATTCTTCTCACCCAATTTACTTTTTAATGACTCTGGCCTTTTTATCTCCTTGGATTAACATGAAGAAGAAAAAGGAAACAGCTGGAAATGCTAATGCTGCCGATAATCCATTGATTGAAGCTCATAAGGTAAAACGTTGTGTAAGTTGCTTCAAAACATGTGATTCCTTCCTCTTCTTCAATCTGGACAGGCAAATGGACTCAAGAATGAAGAGTCCATTTGTCTTTACATTTTATCTAGTGTCATCCATTGAAATATAATTCTTGGAAACACAGTGATACACAAATCTGTGTCCTTGCAGGATACTGAAAGACAGAGATAATCATTGTTCCACTTGATACACCTCCCAAGTGAATTTGATGTGCCTAAATGATCAAAGCAAGTGAGGAAAAGATAATACAATTTGCTTATTTTCCACAAACACAGGTATAAAAGCAACTTTTAAAAGCCCTTGGTGAAAAGATGTTTACTGGGTGAAAAAAAGGAAAGAGCTGCCTCCTAGAGCAGGAAAGAAGATCCCAAGTTAAAGGTACAGTCGAATCGCATGTACTTGGGAGCTCTCTGCTTCTCAAGGGACACATGAGGTTATCTGTCATTTTGACTGAAAGGGAATGGAACCAAGTTCAATGTAGGACACAAAAAGTAATGATGATGGAAGGAAATTAGCATAGAAGGGAAAGCACGGACTTTAAGAAATGACTGGAATTCTGAATTCTCGGAGGCAGAATCAAGTCAAAAAACAAAACCCTGCCATTGGCTCAATCTGTCTGACTTCTGGAACAGAAATGAGTTGAATATAAATCAGTGTGTCATTATGCAGTGTCTGAAGAGGTCACATCCGGGCATTTTGCTCCAGCCCAGCACAAGACAGTAGCTGCATGAAGGGGTGGACAGGAATAAAAAAGATCCCTAACAACCACCAGGCATCTGGGGCACAGTCACATCGACGGGAGAGCTTTAGGCACCTCGAAAAAATGGTACCTGGCCACGAATCTCAGCATGAGTGTTAATGTTACCACCGCTTTGCTGCAGCAGCGATGGATGGGAAAGGAAAATTGTTTAGAAAGGGAAAGGTGAAAAGAGGTGCTGAAGACATAAGAATGTGGCCCTTTCTTCCAAGAGAATGGGAGACGGGGCATCGCAAAACAAAAGGGCAGGGATTAAAGGGGAAAAGACCCAAGTATTCAGCGAAATCTGGAAAGACGTTTATGCAAAGGCTTTCACTGTACAATACGCAGGTGTTCTCAGTGGCAAGAATGCCTCGCGTAGAATCCGGGCTACAACCTGTCATTTCCTGCTGAGGTCTTGCTAGTTTAGTTATCCAACTGATTATGTCTTGTCCTTAGGTACTGTCGACAACCTTTGAAAGTAATTTATTCACCAGCTTAAATTCTTGCAAAAATTTTGCAAGTCAAAACGTTCAAAATTCCCTAGCCTAAGGAAAAGCTAGCTATAAAACTTAAGTTAGCAAAGTCTATCTTTTCTGTTTTTTTTTCCCCCAGGAGTTGCCTGTCCAGTATGGTCACCACTGGCCATGCATGGCTTTAAAATTGAGATTAGCAGAGTTCCCGTCGTGGCACAGTGGTTAACGAATCCGACTAGGAACCATGAGGTTGCGGGTTCAGTCCCTGCCCTTGCTCAGTGGGTTAACTATCCGGCGTTGCCGTGAGCTGTGGTGTAGGTTGCAGACGTGGCTCGGATCCCGAGTTACTGTGCCTGTGGTGTAGGCCGGTGGCTACAGCTCCAATTAGACCCCTAGCCTGGGAACCTCCATATGCCGCAGGAGCGGCCGAAAGAAATAGCAAAAAAAGACAATAAATAAATAAATAAATAAATAAATAAATAAATAAATAAATAAAATTGAGATTAGCAAAACATTTTTAAAAATTAAAAATCTAGTCTTTTAGTGGCACTACCACATTTCAGGTTCTTGCCAACCACCTGTGTTCTTATTTCTCAGCATAGACATAGCACATTTCCATCCTCAAGGAAGGCTCTCCTGGACAAGTCCTGCTCTAGAATTTAAGAGAACATTTTGATAATATGAGAACTTTGAGTGTACAAACTAATGTACGGTCTTTCATCCTCACAATGCAGAGTGCGGGAGTAGGCAATTTCCAAATGAATGACGTTTACTCTGATGAATACAGATGAAGACATTGCAACAAATAGAAAAAAATGTTAAAATCTTTCTGGGAGACTGATTTGAGATGACGAACATAAAACGGGGAAATGTGCCTTGTCTACGTGGACTCCCGAGAACTCGAGAACCTGCGTCTCCCCAGGACCCCCACCCATTCAGGGTTAGGTGTCTACGTGGACTCGCGAGAACTCGAGAACCTGCGTCTCCCCGGGACCCCCACCCATTCAGGGTTAGGTGTCTACCATCCTTAATATCGCCCGTACAAAGTGTCGGGAACCTCCTCAGATTACAACCAAAGCAACGCTTATTTTATAGGGTTTTAATGGCAAAGACGTTATCGGGAGGTGATTTTATTTTCAGGCACAGGTTTACAGATATATTGTCGTGATGATTTACGGCAAGGAAATCGCAATTAAATAGAGGTCACTGTGGATCGTATGTTCTCACTGAGGAATGGATCTAGAGGAATTAAAAAAAAACCTACACCCCAAATGGTCTTTAAAATTCAGATAAATTAAACTGCCCAGGAGAATGCTAGGGAATTGAGTCTATTCCAGGTCCATGCTCTTATTCCCATAAAAATTTCAATTTGGTCAAAGACTGTAGGTTGGATGGCTTTGCATAAAATGAGCCCAGGTCCTCAAGACACATCCTGATGGGCAGCCAGACTCCTTCACAAGTGGATTTTCTTGTATAAATGCTTTGCTTTTCCATTTAGATTCAGAAGAGGCAAACTATATCGGTTTTTTAATTCAGATGTCAGGACGCAGCTAGAACTTTGCTTTTTATTATGCCATGGAGAATGATACTTTATTATTGATTGATTGATTGCCATTTCTAGGGCCGCACCTGCGGCATATGGAGGTTCCCAGGCCAGGGGTCGAATCGGAGCTGTAGCCACCGGCCTATGCCACAGCCACAGCAATGCCAGATCTAAGATGAATCCGAGACCTACACCACAGCTCATGGCAACGCCGGATTCTTAACCCACCGAGCAAGGGCAGGGATCGAACCCGCAACCTCATGGTTCCTAGTCGGATTCGTTAACCACTGTGCCACGACGGGAACTCTAGTACTTTATTTTGTACTCTAATCTCCTTCCTTCCTTGTAGCATCAACATTAAACAACCATATTGGTAGAAAATCGTGTGGTCCTTTGGTTTTTGCATACAAGTTTTAAGTTCATGAAAGTTTGGCTTTTGGAATTACATCTGTTAATGTAACTGATCACCACCCTGTTGATTTTCACATGGACTAACTAAACGGGTATCGGTTCATCACTTCATGTGCACCTGGTTTAAGGGTCATTCCATCAGTTATAAATCACTGGTTCCCAGCCGGGGAGGGTCACTAGCACCACTTGGGGAGTTTTAAAATAGAGCAACGCTTTGTCTCTTACTCAGAACCATTATGGCTGATCCTCTAGGGTTAACTGGGTCATTGGTATTTTTTTCCCCAGCTCCCCAGGCAATATTACTATGCAGCCAGCATTGAGAAGTATGGATGAGAGAAATTCTTCACTACTACTGGACCCTAAATTAGAAGTACATACCCACAATGCCAATTATACATCTGAAAAAAATTCTTCAAATTACTTAAGAGATATTATCACCAAGAAGGAAATACCACAGGAAAAATATATTTACGTAATTGAAATCAACTAACGACTATGCTGTTATTAATCAAACAAAAATGTATTTAGTGTATTCACATCAGAAAAAAATTCAAAATACAACCCTCGGCCATAGTAACAAGAATTTTAAAATACCTTTTTTCTTTTAAACAAGGGAGCAAGAGAAAAGAATGCAAAAAGAATGAGGATGACTTTATCTTATCCCATGGGATTTTTTTTTTTGGTCTTTTTAGGGCCACACTCATGGCACATGGAGGGCCCCAATCTAGGGGTTGAATTGGAGCTGTAGCTGCCAGCCTACACCACAGCCACAGCAATGCGGGATTGGAGCCGCATCTGCACCCTACATGGCAACGCCCCTAGCTCACGGCAACGCCGGATCCTTAACCCACTGAGGGAGGCCAGGGATGGAACCTGTGTCCTCATGGATGCTAGTCAGATTCGTTTCCACTGAGCCACGATGGGAACTCCTATCCCATGGGATCTTGAGGGCAATTCTGGAAATAGTAATACTAGACTTGGTAGACAAACATGACAGAAATATCACTGATTTTTATTTTTACTACATCTTGGGCTATAATCTTCAGAGAGGATAGGAAAATGCAAAGACCATTGGTCACTAGTTTAGGCACATCGTGCAGCTGAATTTGTTCTCTAGCGAAGCCCTCCTTTTCAACCTCATCAGATGGAGTGATTTCAGAAAGCAGTAAACCCATAAATTCCAAGAAAGTCCTATCTCTGGCAGATCAGAAACAAAGTCACAGAATAAGAAGAATAATACAAGACACTGTTCTCCATTTTGTCTCAGTTTGAAAAGACATACATTTGGCAAAAGTAGAACAGAAGGTTTTGTGTCTGCTTACAGCCGAGGTAGACCAGTAGTCTTCTCCAATTATGACTCCGTGCCCTCATCAAGAATGTGCACCTGCCTGCAGCTGCAGCCAATGGCAGCAGCCTCAGGACCCGCTCTGGAATAAGAGGTTATAAACTTTGTAAGCTGCAGAGAGGAGAGCACTGGAATTGAATTATGGAAAAACCAAAGAAGTTGGGGAACTGTATGCAATGTAAGTTAAAATATGTTAGCAAGATATGTTGGTTTATTTGTAATCTGGTGCCAAGAGGGACTTTGTCTAGTCACAACTGCTTGGGAGTTACACAGTTGGATTTTGAGAGGAAAAGCAAGATTGTTTAGAATGTGGAAGTTTTGATTTCCAACAAATATCCTAATGCAATTATTGCATAATTTTTCAAAATTGGTACATATAAATTTAATTTAATTTAATTTTTATTTTTTGGGGGGGGTCTTTTTTGTCCTTTTAGGGCTGTACCCATGGCATATGGAGGTTCCCAGGCTAGGGGTCTAATCGGAGCTGTAGCCACTGGCCTACGCCACAGCCACAGCAAAGCAGGATCCGAGCCATGTCTGCGACATACACCCCAGCTCACGGCGACGCCGGATCCTTAACCCACTGAGTGAGGCCAGGGATTGAACCCGCAACCTCATGGTTCCTAGTGGGATTCGTTTCTGCTGCGCCATGACAGGCACTCCCAGTACACATAAATTTTAAAAGAAGATCTGAACCAGTTCATATTTGGTAAGACCTTTTGAAATAATGAGTCTCTTGTTCTTTTGTACCAATTCCTTCTCCTCTTGTTTGGTATTTCCTTCTCATATATGTTGAGAATCATTTATTTCCATTTACCGAGTGGTAATTTTGGCTTTGGAGCACTGGAGCACATTTATTTAGCAACAAGTTAGACACCCAGCAGGTTGTTTCTAAATCCATTTGCCCATAAATCAAGAGAGACACTAAGTGACTGATGGTTCGTGAGTCTCCAGACGGCAGAGGCACCATTGGGGCTGTTTTGCCGACGCCCACATTTTCTCCTCGGGATAGCGCCCACACCAGCAGAAAGCCCTCTTACTGCCTTTGGAAGGTTCCTGAATTCCTCACTGATGTAGGAGACGTCGCCTCATCCTAGCCCTTTTGAACTCAGAGTCTGTGTTCTCAGCTTCTCTGATGCCAGTTTACATGACCGGATCAGATCAGATCACTCTAAAATACGAATTCGATAGCTTTTCGACTGACTCATGAAACACTAAGTCCCTAGCATGACGTCTGCCTGTGTCTACAACCTGGCCTCCCGTCACTAGTTTGCTTTTCCCCTCCAGCCTCACAGTCATCTCCGCATCTCTCTGAACGCACCTGCACCCGGCCTGTTCCTGACTCAACGCCTTGGGGCAAGCGACTCCCTTCACGCCATCATTTCCTCTCCAAGGTCTTTGTTCCTCACTTAATTTTCAAAGGACACCGCTTCAGAGGAGCCTTCCCGCTCAGCCTCCCACACCCTCTCTTTATTCTTGCCAGCTCATATCACCTACCATCATGTTATGTATTTAAGTGTTTATCAGTTTACTGTGTGTCTCTGCCACTAGGAAATAAGCATGACGATGACAAGGACTCTGTCTAGTTTAGCCCTGTAGTCCCAGTGCCCCAAGGGTATCTGCATATCCATACGTATGACATGGGTTTATCTAAACGGTAAGCACACAGGAGCTTGGTCAGAATATGGCAGGTTAACAGCAATGAAGCTCAAACATCCACAGGCAAGGTCACAGACACTTGGTGTGTTCTCCCTACACTGGTCCTATTCTGGAGATAGCGTGCTCCTCGTTTCTCAGAACAGAGCCAGGGGACACAGCTAGAGAGGAACAGAGCCAGAATCCATCACGTGAGACATAAGACGCAGAGAAGCTACCGGGTTCGCGAAGTTGGGGAGACCAAGGAGCTAGAGCCGGATTCCAAGGTGAGGATGGGGGAAGAGGACGGGAGCCACAGAAGAGCCTCTGTGACAGCCTCTAGCCTCTCGGTCTAAAAGGGGTCGGCATGGTGGGCATGTGGGACTTCTGTAGCCGCTACCCCATTTATAAGAGTGCGCCACCTGGGGAAGTGAAACTACACAACCGGCAGAATGAGACTTTTCCTTCCACGTTCTGGGCATCGCTGACCAAACGCTTCCTTTGCGATTATTACCGACTTCAGCCTCTGATGCATCTAGAACGTGGGGGAAATTATATTTGTCTTATATTCGTCCATCAAGCAAGTGCTATAATTCCTGTTATCATCACGAACATGTTGGTTTATCACCATAAAATATCCACTTTAATTGTATTAACGCAAGGGAAACATACAGAATAGTTAGAAAACGTTATGAGGCCTACGCGAGTCCATATTTACCTCACCTGTCCGTTTTCAAAGTTACTTTGTTTCTTAAAAACCATGATGTGCCTAAGCTCAGGACTTGGTGTGCGTTAATGTGCTCACTCACAGATTTCTCAAATAACCTCTATATTCTTCTGCCCCACGTGGAAGAGGATTATAACCAGTGCTTGAGAAATAGCTATTTCATTCGAAGCCCTGAAATTCTTATTTTAAAGCAGGAAAAGTAGACAAAATCTTTCAAAGATGGCACATCTTCTCTCTAAATGGTAGCATCCTGCAGAAAACAGCTCAGTCTTATATCCCTTCCTATACCTTTGCTCTTTTATTGGCAAGAAGTGTTTGTCTTTCTTCACTCTCGCCAGGAGGAATCTTTCCTGTTTATCTTTCTGTTCAGCCCTTTATGTTGTATATTTACTAATAATGAAGTAACTTTTGAGTAAGAAAGTGTCAGGACTCAACTTCCCTGCAGCTGCACAAAATAAGACTCGAAGCCCTGGAGGGGCCCTCACCCTCTGAGTAACACAGTAGTAGTCACAGCCTTATCCAGTCGTTGGCTAACATCCTTGCAAGGTTTGGGAAAGGCTGGAAAATCAGTTCTGCTTTATAGAAACAGAAATTCAATTGCTACAAACACGTAATTGGGAGGACGAATCCAAAATTAGTCCCTGTTGTCTGTTCACTGTTCAGAGAAAACATCAGCGTGTAAAAAAGCTATCATGAACACTCAGGAGACTCAAATCAGTCTTTCCACTTTTTTTTGTTTGTTTGTGCCTGATTTAGATTCACTTAATCTCCTATAGGCCTGGCTGGTGTAAAGAGCCTCAGAGCATCACTCCGATGGGTTTTTCTCTTTGATCTTGAGAAACTGCAAGGAACTTTCCTATCTGTGGAGAAGCCAGTCATCTATTTCCCACCACCTGGTGCCCTGAGGTGGCCAGAGGCGTGGGCAGCAGTCTCTGCAGATGGAACCTTTGCAGCCAAGTCACGTGACTGTGCAGAAAGGCAGCTGTGGGGGTTGCAAGGATGGGGAGGGTGGGGGAGGGGTAATGTCACACTAGGAGAGCTTCGGAGCTCTCCCTGCGGCCTCTGAAAGCCCTTCTCCTACCAAGACTGGAATAGGATGGAGAACTTGAAGTAACTCATGCTTTGTTGCAAAGCATTTAGCAAGTTACCGAGTTCCTTTTAAAGGGAGAATATACGGGAGTTCCTGTTGTGGTACAGCGGAAATGAATCCGACTAGTATCCATGAGAATTCGGGTTCGATCCCTGGCCTCACTCAGCGGGTTAAGGATCTGGAGTTGCCGTGAGCTGTGGTGTAGGTCGCAGAGGCGGCTCAGGTCCCGCATTGCTGTGGCTGTGGCGTAGGCTGGCAGCTGTAGCCCCAATTTGACTCCTAGTCTGGGAACTTCCATATGCTGTGGATGTGGCCCTAAAAAAGCAAAAAATAAAAATAAAAAACAAAAATAAAGGGAATATATTCCTCTGTAGCAATCAATAAGAGTGAAGGGGCATGGCTTACACATACAGCAAATACAGAAATGGGTTCAATCCGGTTCATACAGAACTGGAGTAGTTTTTGAGTAAGATGACTTGCTTCCCTTAGGAATGTACTTTTATGAAACAACCTGGCATATCTTTGGTGATAATGAGAGACTAAAAATTTGGTTCTGATCTTAAGTAAAATCTATAGGAATTAAATCATAATTTATAGCTCCTTATGAATTAAATGTGATATCATTTTTCAATTTAAGTTTAAAAAATTATGTTATTACATCAGTATTTCAAGCAAGAGGATCATTGTTTCTGTTGGGTTTTTTTTTGGGGGGGGGGAGTGGGGTTTACAATATAGAATCTCACTCCCATTGTCTTGCCAAACATTTGAAATCCAAGGAAAAACAAAACATTTTACACTGCCACATCTCAATCCTCTAATGAAAGAGAAAGTTGATAGCTTCTGACTCAAAAGGTCATAATTAGCTTAAGGATCGGTCAGACCTACTGTGGTGAAACTTAATTAGGATTAAATACAGAGTCCTCCCCCAAGTCTAAGACCTAACTGTGTAGTTCCTCGAGGTGTGGCTCATCCGCAGCTTGATTATGATCGTTAGGATGATATGGACATCGATACGCCAGTCTGAGCTCTTGGAGCAGAGGCACTACCAGGATAAGAGAGTAGTATAGGTTTATTCCACGCTAGTTGATACCACACAAGAAGTATTTCTGTGTTCACTTCTTCGCCTATATATTGACAAAGCAAAAAGCCTCCAAAAGTAAGGGGATCAGAATGTTGAATCATCCATAAAAGGAAATATGTTTGTGAGTCGCATTTGCAATCAAGGACGTTTAGATGGCACAGACCGAAAGAACTTTAAGCTGCCTTTCAGTATTTGAAGGATATTCTTGGTGAAACAGAACAGGTGGTTTCATGATACAAAGTTAAAATAAAGCACAGCTTCGTGTGGCTCTGATTGCCCATCTTTAGAGGATTCAGGCAGAAACCAGATGATTGCTTTGTGGAGGAACTTAGAGCTTCGCAACTCGGAACAGGAAGAAGCATTTAGTCTCTTTCTAAATAGCAATTTGCAACCCTGCAAAGTCTGACCTGTCAAGACCCAGAGATCCTCACAGCAAGAGAACTGGGTTCTAATCCATGTTCTGTGAAAAGTTGAGGTCAGGCAGCCAAGAAAGGAAGTTTGCAAAACAAGTGCAAACAAAAAAGACACAGAAACAGTGACTGGATTTAGAGGAGGACAAAGTGATGACGAAACAAATGCAGTCGGATGTTACAAGTTGAAGTGGAGAACCAGAACTAGATGATACAAGGGCTAAGAAGAGAGAATCTAGGGATTTCTGTTGTGGCTCAGCACGCTAGGAACTCAGCTAGTATCCATGAGGATGTGGGTTCAATCCCTGGCCTTGCCCAGTGAATTAAGGATCTGACATGCCGTGACTGTGGCATAGGTCTCAGATATGGCCCAGATCTTGTGTTGCTGTGGCTGTGGTGTAGACCAGTAGCTACAGCTCTGATGCGACCCCTAGCCTGGGAATGTCCATGTGCCACAGGTGTGGCCCTAAAAAGAAGTAGGAAAAGAAAAAAAAGAGAAAGAGAATCTAGAATTAAGGGAAAGCAGCAAGATGGCGCTGGACCAACAGGTATGGAGTCCACAGCCCAGAAAACTACAGAGAAAACAGAGAATGGGGGAAGGGCAGGAGCCTCGGTGACACTGACCTAAGACTGCACTGCCTCCAGGCTTCCAGGTACCTGAGTAAATAAATCCCATGTTAGTCAACATTCTACAACAGAGGACAAAATGTCTGAACTATTGCAGTTTCAAAATGGAAATTTCAAGGCCCAGTTTAATGGGCATAAGAATTTTCCTTCCTTTCTCTCTGTTTAACAAAGTATCCAGGCATGAAAATCTCTCTAGGCCACATGTATCTTTCAGAAGCATTTTTCTGCGGTCATTTGTTGGCAGCTAGATCATTAACTTCTGAAACCTAGATTAATGCTCCCCAGACTTCAACGTTACATCATATTTAACTCATTTTATACTCATGGTGTCAGATCTGGCTTTGCATTTTATAAATGAATCTTAAAATAAAGCAAAAAGAAGTATTTGCTTATTTCAATGTGCTAATAATATGACCCAGCAACACATCATATTTATTATTTATTGGTTATTTCCTTATTTGCTTACATACCTAGGATTCACATTAAGGAATAAATAAATAAAACTGAGCAAGCTTCTGCTTATTATTTTAACAAATAAAGCGACCTGTCATAAGGAACATAGGAAAGCTGCAATATTTCTTTCAGACAATGTTCACGCTGTGTAACAAACCAGAACAGCAATCCCTATTTCCCCCAAAGAATGCATTCACTTCCAACAGGTATCAGATACAGGAACAGAAATCAATTTGCTCCCCCAACAAACCAGAATTTTTTACATGCTGAAATTTTACATCATGATAGGAATAAGTACTAGAAAACGCTATCACTTAGGCTACCTGCCTGGGTGAGTGCACCTGTCTCACCAAGATTTCCAGTATTGCCAGGGCCAAAAATATGCATGGGCTCCATTGAATTACATACCACCCCCCCCAGCACTGTTGAGCCAGATCCCTTCACTGTACAGAGGTGACCTCATCTACCATGAGAACCAAAGTGACAAGTCATTTTATGTTTATCTACCATAACTGCACAGCTGCATGTCACGCCTATCATATGAGTCTGGGGGCACAATGAAGAGAATTCCAGACTTGATGCTCATAGAGAGATAAGGCAAGGCTCTCCCATCAAATGCTGAATAGGAGGAGTGACAGCCTTAAGTGGGTGGCAGAGGGGAGGAAAGGCCAACCATCCTGGTTTACCGGGGACTTTAGGAACGTCCCACATCCCAGAAAACCATTCCTGGTAGAGTAGGATGGCTGGTCACTCTCAGAGGCCTCTCCTTAATCTAGCGACTAAGCTCCAGATTCCGTGTGTAGACATGTACGCTCCCCACACCCGACAAAATCACAATAATAGCATGTGCATACATGGACCCACACATATGTATATGCGCACTGGTATAGGTGTACATATATGTACACATGTATGTATGTGAGTATATACATACCTTACACACACACACACACATACATACCTGCCCAGAGGTGTATATAGACATATATGTGTGTGCGTGTACTTACATATTTATACATGCACATCAATGGACGCACAGCAAATGTGTATGTATTTCTGCTTCATTATTACAAAACCATCCTGATTCATATTTTTGTGGCTGCAATGCCCCATTGATTTGTGAACCATCCGTAGCTTCCATTCTATTATCTCTCTCCACTGTGAAAATTATTCTAGGCCTTTCCTTAGATTCCACGTGAGCAGGGCTTCAAACTTCCTTTTATGCCTAACTGGTGCTCGCAGCCCCCTCACAGCAGCAGCTGATGCAAATCCTTTGGTTGGGTTGGGAACATGGTTGATGACTCCCCATGAAATTGTGCCCAGGTTTAATTTGATTAATGTGAAAAGTACATTTGGCTGATTCAGATACAAAATAGGTTTTAGAGGAAATGTGTGCCTAAATTTTTTTCTCCATGCATGATATTAAAACCCCTGAACACGAGAAACAGGCCACTGCTGTGAATGTGATAATCTATATTTTCTGTAATGATGTAACAGACTTCTCTTGGTTGTGGTGAATTAATTTTTTCATTAACTATGTTGCCATTTAAAAAATAACCCTGGAGGCCATTTTAGATAAAAAAAAGCAATTCAAAAAATTGGCTTATAATCATCAGTTTATATACACACGATTTAGTTCTCATCACATTTTAAAGACTGAATTCATATAACTGGTTTCTATGAGAAACCCATTGGGGAAAGCATAGTTTTTGACCAAATTAAAATGATTCCCGGAGTTCCCATCGTGGCGCAGTGGTTAACGAATCCGACTAGGAACCATGAGGTTGCGGGTTCGGTCCCTGCCCTTGCTCAGTGGGTTGACGATCCGGCGTTGCCGTGAGCTGTGGTATAGGTTGCAGACGTGGCTCGGATCCCGAGTTGCTGTGGCTCTGGCGTAGGCCAGTGGCTACAGCTCCGATTCAACCCCTAGCCTGGGAACCTCCATATGCCACGGGAGCGGCCCAAAGAAATAGCAAAAAGACAAAAAAAAAAAAAAAGATTCCCTCAATTTTGTTTACGAACTTGTTAGCCAGGTGCAGTACAGCTAAGGGTCGATCTTCCCAGGTGGAGAGATGGGGAAACACTGGGTTGTTTTGACTGGTTCTTGACTGTCACTCCTGCTTCTGCCATCGTTATACACATCAGCAAGCAGGCCAGTCTTGCTTTCTTTTCTTGTGTTTGTTTGTTTTTGTCTTTTTAGGGCTACACCCATGGCATGTGGATGCTCCAAAGCTAGGAGTTGAATTGGAGCTACAGCTGTCAGCCTACACCACAGTCACAGCAACGCGGGATCTGAGCCACCCCTGAGACCCACACCACAGGCCAGGGCAAAGCCGGATCCTAACTCACTGAGCGAGGTTAGGGATTGAACCTGCAACCTCACTGTTACTAGTCGGATTCATTTCTGCAGGGCCACAGGGGGAACTCCTCTTTTAGGTGTTACTTGCACAATTAGTACACCAGGCCACCCTCATTTTAAAATATTTTGCAAATATGGAAATATATGTGATTAAAAAAAAAGAACAAAAATGTCCTTTGCAACAACCTCTTCCTGCCCCCAGTGTCCATTCCCACTTCCGGCTCTAAAGGGAACAGCTGTGAGGAGTCTGATGTTTATTTTTCCTACTGCTTTTCTGTGCATTTATATCATATGCATCTGTGTGGCTACTGAAATATTTTGCAATTTCAGTTTTTAATAGATGAATACAATCACATTGTGTTACTATTCTATTGTTCAACTTGACTTTTGATTATTGCCTTCTTAGAGATTAATGTGATTATATAATGCTCATTGTAATGGTTGCATGGATGCTTTGTAATTTAATCAACCATTTCCGGATTGGTGAGAATTTAGCTAGTTTCTAATATTTCACTCTTTCAGATGTTGTTGCATTAAATAGTTGTGCATGGAAGGTTTTGTGCGCGTCAGGAAGTATTTCTACAGGATTCCTTACAGATTACCTAACAGGTGAGAAGGTGGTATTTTACCTTCTCAAATATTTTGTCAAAAACGCCTGTAGGAAAGGGAGATATCATCCACCATTCTTATTTTGCCAATTGCTTGATTTTAAAAATAGGATTTGATTCTGGCTATAATACATATTTCTCTGATTATAATGAGATTAAGTATCTTTTTTTTTTTTTTGTCTTTTCTCTTTTTAACGCCACACCTGTGGCATATGGATGTTCCCAGGCTAGGGGTCTAATGGGAGCTGTAGCCTCTGACCCACACCACAGCTCAAAGCAACGCCGGATCCTTAACCCAAATATCTTATTTTTAACCAATTATTTTTCTTCCAGTGAACTGTCTGCACTTTTTCCAGCTTTCTTTTTAGTTGCTTGTCATTTCCTCATTGATTTGTTGAATTTCTTTTATAATGTTCTCTATCCGTATTACCAAATTTCATTATCATTAATATTCATATGTAACTTGATTCTTTTTATTTCACTGTATTTTTTAAAACATTAATTCAACTACTAAATGTCAAAATTCGCTTTAAACGTTAATTTTAAGGCATGCTATAGGCCTTACATTTTCTAAACTGAGCAACATTTAGTGAAATTATCAGTTACTTTTGGTCTATGAATTTCTTTTTCCCATGTAATTAAAATCTTGGAAATCTTGTCATTTTTTTTTACAAAGAAATTACATAAGCACAGACTAAATAATTTAAGTATTTCCAAAGTGTATCTTTAGAAATCAGCAGTGCAACTTCAGTATAGGGAATTGGAAAGATAAAGAATGGATAATCTTTGGGTTTTCTCTAAGGTGCTGGGATCATTCTGGTCTCTCATTTACGCTCTCAGGAGTCCTGGAAGCAGTATCAAGGGTTATAGTCTCTCTGCCTAAAACCAGCAAGTGAGACAAAGAAACACCCTTGCAAAGCCTTCCAGCAGAAGGAAAGATTCCCTGACCTAGGCAAGGTAACACGCATATTCTGTAGGCAAGCTGAAAATATGGTCCACACACATCTTCTGTCTTCCCACGTGATGTCTTCTTCCTAACACACTGACAGATTTTTAACCCCTTACTTAGTGCCAGGGTGACTCTGCCATGCGTACAAAACACTCATGTGTGTTTTTTAAGTGAAAACTGTCCATATTATTTTATTCTCCAAAAATTAAAAAAATTACACTTTTCATTGTACAGGTTTGCATGTTAAAAATTAACACAGCTCTTTGCCTGTAACCAATCCTGGCAAATAGATGGCTACCTCTATTGCTAATGAAGAAGATTTCAAGCTATTGTACAAACACCTGTTTTCTTTGTTGGCACTGATTTCCTTTTTTCACAAGCTCTCATTTTCTCATCCTCCTGTTTTTGCCCTTCATCTGTGGAAGAGGAAGAATTCAATACCTATGGCTTTATATATCTACTTTTAAATGATAAATACAGATGGATATCATTGTGGGAAGAGCACATCACAGAAGCTGACCCAGGTCACAGCACATCACAATGCCATTTATAACTGCCCCCTCCGCCTAAAAAAGATAGAACGTAAAACATGATTACGTACAAAGTCAGCTGTATGAATTACTAACAAACCCCTATTGTTACGGCTCATCTATAATTACTTCTCTTCTATTGCTCAATGCTTGGACTTTTTTTCAGTTAGATTCTAGCACCACAGTCATTTCTCAGAGAGACGACAACCGCAGTGCCAGGATCTTCTGTTTCTGACATGTGCGTGCAGTACACCCAGCTGGTGGTGGCCTGAGAGCCCTGTCAGTTCAGCTTCCTACAGTACGTTGCCTGAACAAGGGCTGCTTCAAGCCCTGTTCCACAAGGGTTAACTGAGGGCCACGAGTCAGGTCTTTCGCTGTGAGGCTGGTCCTAGAATCCGGGTTTTGCCCAAACCACTTGTCTCTGGACAAGGCTCCCTCTACCAAGCTTTCTTGATTTTGTTTTCCTTTAGAATCCATCAGTTGGTCAACAAATGCCATTGATCACCTACTTTGTGCTAAACAACATGGTAGAAGCTGGAAACATGGAAGTCAACACAGAGCTTATAGTCTGGCTGAGAATGTAGATACCAAATACATTAATTAAAATATAGTCATAGGGGAGTTCCCATCGTGGCTCAATGGAAACAAATCTGACTAGCATCCATGAGGATGCAGGTTCGGTCCCTGGCCTCACTCAGTGAGTTAAGGATCTGGTGTTGCCATGAGCTGTGGTGGAGGTCACAGCACAGACATGGCTCAGATCTGACATTACTGTGGCTGTGGGGTAGGCCAGCGGCTGTAGCTCTGATTCCACCCCTAGCCTGGGAATTTCCATATGCCGTGGTGCAGCCCTAAAATGACAATAATAATAATAATAATACAGTCATAGGTAGTGATGCCAGAAGTACAAACTGGTAAAGGAGGGGGTACAAAGGGGAAGTGCATGAGTGGCTGCCAGGGTTAAAGAGAGCAGGAAGGACCTGGACGAGGCCATAAAAAGGCCACGTGAGAGATTCTTACAGTGATGGGACACTGTGTTTCATTTGCGGCATTTACACAAGCTTCTAATTGTGACTGATGTATGATTATTTAAAAAGGACTGCCTATGTGACGCCATAAAATTTGAAAGCTCTGTGAATAATCAAGCTTCTTTCAGAATATTAGCATTTGATTTTTCCATTTCAAATTTTTGGCCATTCCTTCAACTGAATTATTAATGTTTCCTAACCATGATTTTTCCAAAGGTCAGTCTAATTGCAGTTTTATTTTTTGAGGCAATATATGCACTGTGTAACATACTAATTTCTTAAATGATGCTCATAACATATTTAATGCTTACAGGAAAATATTGTGTGTATTTTGATAAATGTTCTCCCAAAGCTATCACGTCCATTATTATGAACTTTTAAGTGATAAGAGAGAAGATATTACTAATCACTATCCATGCAACTACACATCCTATATGATTTATACACTAACCACAGAGAAATAAGTCATGATTTCTTATTATGATCAGAGAAGCCCACTTATGGGGCCCCTGATTATTTTTCAGTTCCTTAACTGCTCTTCATTCCCTTACTTGATTCCTGCTCCTTTTCCACAAGGAAAGCCAGCTCTTCTTGATACTTTAGGCCTCAAGTTATAGGACTTCCCTGATCTAAATCAGATCTAAGTCAGGTGTAAATCAGGTCTAAAGAGTCAGAACACAAGTTGATTTTCTTTATTGCAATACCGAAGTTTGTTCTATCTGTGTTTCTATCTATCTATCTATCTATCTATCTATTTATCTATCTATTGGTTTGTTTATTTTCTTCTGCCTATGAGAGCAGTGAAATTGTCTTGCTTATCATCATTGCATCCTCTGGACTTAGTACTGATATGCAGAAGTTGATAAATAAATAATTTATTGAACAGATTAATGACAGAAAGTCTTGATTTTTAAAGAAATATTGGTATGATTTTTAAGTTTAAATATCGAAGTTTATATTTAAATGCAAGTTAAAAGGTAAAATTAAATTATTTTGATGGAATTAATTGCTGTAATATTTTAGCCAAGGAGCGAAATAAGAAAAACTGGAGACTTTGTTGACAATTATGTTTTTATACACATAGCCACACGGCAAGGAATGTGAGAAGCCTCCAGAAACTGAGGGCAGCTCTTAGTTGACAGCCCACGAGGAAAGAGCCACAAGGAACTGAATTTGTTCAGCAACCTGGATAAGTTTGGAAGAAGATCACACTCCGGCTGACACCTGAGACCCTGGGAGCTTCTGAGCAGAGCACCCATCCTGCTGACCTACTCCAGTTCTAAGTCAGTAAGTGATGTTGTTTTCAAAGGTTAAGACTGTGTCATTTGTTAATGATTGAAAATGAAGATATTGTTCTAAAGGTGATCTGACTGGCAACTACATTCAATGTTAATAAACCACAATGGAAACGAATATGAAAAAGAATGTGTGTGTATGTGTGTGAGTATAACTGAATCACTTTGCTGTCACCTAAAATAAGACAACACTGTAAATCAACTACACTTCAATTTAAAAAGAGAAAAGAAAGATGATCTGAGATGATGAAGGCACTAGCTGAGTGCCAGCCCAAGGGAGTGCTTAATAAATGCAGTTCCTACCCTCTCTGGACCATTATTTTGTGACTTCGTAAGCTTTCGCTACATCACTCTCTAGTGTCAAACCTATGCTTCACAGCAAGTTACGCTTTGTCACTGAACTTTAGGAAGTAAAGACTGCTATGGGCACAGAAGGACAGGTGTAATTGTCTATGCTTTATAAATAAGAATAGTAGTGAGACTCCCAGACTCACATTTGGGCAGGACTCCTACCTCCTAATCCAGTGCTTGGGTTTCAGAGAGCAGCTTCCCTCCATTTGCAAACCCTTTGTAATGAACTAACTATGAAATTACACACCCCAACACAAATCTCCCAATATAATAATGTACTACATGGAGTAAATATATATGCGTACAACTGCGTACACGTGTATAAGTATACATACACACATCACATGTTTGCTGACAAAAAGTAAGCAGATCCAGAAACGTCCATGAAAAAAATCATATTTCTTAGGGTATCTGTTCAGTCACATTTGATGATTCCCTACAATTTCGTACATTTTTTTAGAACTGTAATGACACGTTAGTTTGCTTAATGATTCTTGCTTTGGATAAAATACTTTTTGCAATGATATTGAAGGCTCATCAGGAAGCTATAAATTAGTGTTAAAGTATATTTTTAGTCTTCCAAGAGTTGTATCCATTTCATAGACTATCAGAACCAACAAAAGCCCTTGAATTTTCAGGCAAGAAAACAAATGCTATAAATCACGGGTTGCTTTGAAATGTGCACGCATGTGTCATCCTGTTAGAACCGAGGAAGCTGAGGTCACTGTGTTGCCTCAACTAAGGAAATCCTCTCACAGCTGACAGAGAAAGACGGCCACCCATTCAGAGATGAGCATTAACGCTGCTACACAAGCTGTGTAAGTGACACACACTTTAAACGGTGTTAGCGTCAACAGGGCAGTAAGAATAGAGAGGCGTGCGTGTGGTCTCATCAATGAGAAAGTATACAGCACGAACGCGCCTTTGCGATCATGCAAGGTCATGCGCTTATGGCTTCAGGTAACATTTTCTCCAGAAGCTCTGGGTTGTTCACACAACATACCACGATCTGTGTCATAGCTTTTCATTAATATTATTCTCACATTTAACTTCCTTTTAAATGATGGCCAAGAGTTAGCAGCAGCCATGCCAAGAATCAGAAGGTTCATCGCAAGAGCTCCTCCAGAAGAGAGTCCCAGAACACGTACTTATTGTTCTTGATAATTGAATAAGCATTTTTGAACAGGTACAGTGATTCACAGCATAGATAGGAGGAGGCAGACAGGAGAAAGAATCAGTCTGTACTGGACACAGAACAGAAGCTAAGAGGAGCTGTCTTTGTATCACAAGAAGGAATATTGTGTCTACAAAAAAAGTGGGTTGACCACATGAGCACAATGAAATACAGTTAGAAAACATACTGCATTTCTGCAGACCATTCAGCTCTACAGCATTTTAAAGAACAAACTGCCAGGCAGTCATCAGAAATGGAATACCGCGGTCGAGAAGGACCCTGAGCAGAGCATTAACTCTGCTACCTAAGCTGTCTAAGTGACACACACTTTAAACTGTGTTAGCTTCAACAGGGCAATAAGAATAGAGAGGCATGCATGTGATGCATGGCAAAAGTGGAGGACAAAAGCAGAGGAAGGAAAGGAGCCACAGCGGACGGAAGTCACACACAGAAGCCAGAAGACAGCCGCAGGCTCTTACCACACACGCAGCACACAGCACAGAGTTAACTCGGAGCCGCAACTCCAGTGTGTCCCGGAGGACTAACTTTGCACGTAACCAACCAGCTGGTCTTGGGCTCCCCAAGACTGCCTGAGCCCCAAAGACTGGATTTAGTAAGCTTGCGGCTTTTGAGAGAGGTCCTTCATGTCTTCCTTTCATTCTCTGATTTGCGGGATGACAAAATGGAACTTTCTACCTAATCGGGCTTTTAAAATGAGAATTTTAATCTTTTAATTCCGCTAAACAAATTACATCCAATGTGTCGACCCAACTTGCAAGACATTGTACCAAGGATCAGAACCTTGCTTGGCTGGTGCTAATTCAGCGTTGTGATACATTATGAGGAGTCAGGATGTTTTCTTAACTGACTGCAGTGTTCATACATTTCAGCGTTATGATTCCAAGCTTTAGTTTAGGATTTCATCGCATCAGTTTAAAACATGATGTTCTAAGAGCTCGTTTTTCTCATGAATGGAGATATATCCCGGCTGTATATTAATTCAGAATTAAATTTAACCATGATCAACTCAACAATGACTTCAAAGATTCTTTGCCTGGTCACTTGCACCAGAGCTGCTCTGTTTTGGGGTGAGCTCCCGCTGGACTAAATCTGTTACTGGCTAAGTTGTCTTTGTAAACTTTTTCTTTGGTAAAATATTTGTGAATTTGTCAGACACACACACACACACACACACCAGGAATATCTCTTTCAGTTGTTCATGACTTCAGCTGCATTCCTTCCCTCAGTCATAGACTATTTTTTAAAAAAATCTATAATGCGAGTTCCTGTTGTGGCTCAGTGGTTAACGAACCTGACTAGTATCCATGAGGATGTGGGTTCGATCCCTGGCCTTGCTCAGTAGGTTAAGGATCTGGCGTTGCCATGAATTGTGGTGTAGTTCACAGAGGCAGCTTGGATCCCGCATTGCTGTGGCTCTGGCGTAGGCCAGTGGCTACAGCTTCCATTCAACCCCTAGCCTGGGAACCTCCATATGCTGCCAGTGCGGCCCTACAAGACAAAAGGACAAAAAAAAAAAAAAAAAACCTATGATGAATTGACCTGAAGATAAAGATGCTAAATAAACAGTCATTATGCTTATACACATATTATGCGTATGACATCATCAAACTTTAACTGGGACATTCTCTTCCAGCTAAAAGGTCACATTCCCTGTCATTCCCTGTAGCCAGACCTCTCGTGGATCTGAGTTTCTCCCATGAGAAACAAGCAGAAAAATGGCAAGGCCCTTATGGGAATAGGGTATGACTCTTTGCCTTTCCCTTCTTCTGGCTGCACTGCAGGTGGCTGTACCAGCTGGGACTCCTGGAGCCATCTTGGGACATGCGCATCTTGGAAACCACACGTGGGGCGATTCTTACAGGGGGGAAGCTGGGTCTCTGATGCCATGAAGCCGTCCTGCCTGTCCTCACTGGCTTCATTTAACTGAGGCAGTAAGAAATTTCTATTTTGTTTAAGGCTTTAGATCTCTGTTACTTGTTGCTAAACATAATTCTAATTAATAGAACATCAGAACCTGATGACTGGAAATAAAACATTAAGTAATGAGTGGCAATAACTGTGTAAATAAGTATAATATTCTTAACATCAGTAGGTTTAAAGTGTCCTTTTATTTTTGCAGATTATTATTAATGCAGGTTATTAAATTTACTGAAAATTTCTACCACTGGACTAATAAATCAGTCTTACTGCACTGCACAAATAATTAAACAATATTATTCTTTGCATATTTTTAGTCACTAAGCAAGAAAAAAGAAACCACAGACACATTTATCTGCCCATCTAAAAAGAACTTATTTCCACATCATACAAAGTTTTTGTTTTTCACCTGAAAAACTAGCATAATTAAGATATGTCATTGAGGAGTTCCCATTGTGGCACAGCGGAGACGACTAAGACTAGGAATCATGAAGTTGTGGGTTCGATCCCTGGCCTTGCTCAGTGGGTTAAGGATCTGGCGTTGCTGTGAGCTGTGGTGTAGGTTGCAGACGGGGCTCGGATATGGCATTGCTGTGGCTCTGGCACAGGCCGGTGGATACAGCTCCAACTGGACCCCTAGCCTGGGAACCTCCATATGCCGCGGGTGCGGCCCTAGAAAAGGACAGAAGACAAAAAAAAAAAAAAAGTCATTGAGGTAATATATTAATATAATATGTTAAGATAGATATTCAATTTGGATACAAAGTAGAATTGCAAATATTGAGCTGGTACTCCTGTTTATTGTCTCCTGGGATGCAAAGTGACAGCACCCAGGAGAAAGAAAAATGATATTATAAAAGACATAAGAATTATGAAAGAGAAGAATGGTAAGCAGATTTCCTAGGGAAGTCACTGCCTTTTAGCTGGACTCCTCAGTTAGAAGAGAGTCAGCCTCTCTGTGAGAGGACAGGACACTTTCCAAAGCAAAGATGCTGAGCACACATCCTGTGACCACCTCCCATGATGGCAGAGGTGGGGTGAAGTGTTCTGAGAATCCTTTCAAATGATGGCAAGTTTCTCTGGGTGTGTGAGCTCCCCTGTATTTTGCTGGGGAGAGGAATCTTTCTTCTCAGTAGCTTCTCAGTAGAGTCTGGGATCCCCCAAAATTCACTACCACCACCCTAGAGAGGTCTCAGAAGAAAGGACCTGCCTGAATCTCCAGAGGTCTTGTTTTTGGGGTTTTTTTGGTTTGTTTGTTTGTTTTTTTTAATATATTTTAACCAGTATTTCACTTTCAGACAAAATTTTGTATTGGTGAAGCTGTATTTTGAATGATGCCCACCCAGCCCTCATCCGCCCTTGCTGCTGCTTCCCGGACATCCCCGTGGGAACAGATGTGCCAAGTTGCACACACTTAGGTAACAACAGAGCCCTTTTCTTCCAGACCGTCCAGGCCTTGGGTATCCTAAATGACTTGGTAATGCTTATGCAAAGGAATAAGACAACATGGCAAAACAAAACAAAGGGTTGCTGCCACATTATCAGGAGAAGTTACTTCCAATGCAAATATTTTCTGCCCATGCTCTGGGTCACAGAAAGGGGACAAAACTTTGAGAGCACAGAACTGGTATGATGACTGTAATATTTCAGAAAGACAGACTCTAGCCTTGGAGGACACTGAGCATGTGAGAGAACATGTCCAGTGTCCTGATGGCACATTTTTTTTCCCCAAAGATTTCTTTCATGAGCCTAGGAAGGTTGTCTCTCAAAAGCTGTGTTTCAGTCAATAGTGTTTACACGTAAATAATATATCTTTCCTGTCTCCAAAGCAATAAACCATGTTCTACCCTAGTGAGACAGGCAAAGAAAAGCACCATTATTGGTTCTGCACTTGCTAGACCAATTAAAACACATGTCAATCAATTTAGTCTACCCTGCAGGCTTGTATGATCCTCATCTAATTATTAGGTAATGTATTAGCTATCTATTGTTGCATAGCAAATTATCCCCAATCTGCCTGCCTTAAAATGGCAAATGTTTCTAATCTCTGCAGTTTCTATGGGTCAGGAATCTGATCATGGCTTAGCTATGCCTTTAGTTCAACTTTATCTCATTTCTAATGCTAACAGATAAAATGCAACAACATAAAAATAAAAAATAAAATGCAGATTGAATTTGAATGTCAGATGAACAATAAATAATTTCTTAGTATAAACGTGTCTCAACCATCTCATGGCTCATTCTTAGACTAATCTTTATCTTAAATTCTGATTTATCATCATGTCTCGTGGTTTTTTTTTTTTGCTAAACCTAAAAGCTTTACCCATGATGTTGCCATTAAGGTGTTGGCTGGATCTCAAGACTCAGCTGAGGCTGAAAGAGCTACTTCCAAGCTCACCCAAGAGGTTGTTGGTGGGCTTCAGTATCTTATGAACTAAGGTCCTTTGAGAGCTGCTGGACTGAGGATCTTAGCTTTTGCCACATCACATGGACGGCTCCCTAGGGCTGCTCAGAAAATAGCATCTTGCTTCCCCCAGTGGGAGATCAGAGAGAGAGAGTTCAAAATGGAAACCACTGTCCGTTGCTATCCAAATCTCCTAAGTGACATCCCATCCTTTCTGCCATCTTCTATGCATCAGAAGGAAGCCAGTAAATGCAGCTCACACCCAAAGGGTATGAACACGGAGAAGCAGGGGTCAGTGGGGACATCCTGAAGGCTGCCCATCATGGGCATGTTCCCAATACATTAAATTTTCTAAACTCGGAACAGCCTTTAAACACATAGCTCATTTTTTTTTCCCTTGGGTTGTTCCTCTCTCTCCTCAAAATAAGAAATAAAATGTACGAGATAAGAAAAATGTAGGCTTCTTGACCATAAGGGACTTAGCATAAAATCAGCTAAATGCATGTGTAGAATTAACACTGAAGGACAGAAAAAAAAATTGATGTTGAAACTCATACACATGAATTCTGAATCTAGTAAAAGTTATCCTAAGGCAACCTTTCTCTAGGCTTAGTTCAATGCAGAGAGATTTTTATGTACTTCCTTTTTGATGAGCGTTAAGAAAACCAACATATTCCATTCCATCTCAGTATAGATTATGACAGAAAATTAACCTTTTTCCCAAACTGCATCAAGAGATAAATGTCATTTATAAATTAAAAAGTCCAAAATGAGGCATTTATGTTTAAATTTAAAACAGTCTACAATCTGAAAGTGACTCAAACTTAATCACATATGTAAGGATTTTAATTCCTAATATTATTTTACTAAAAATACTGATTCTGTCTTGATGACCCTGTCAAGTATATTTCGATCAAAAAACAATAAAGGAAGAGAAAATATAAAAGAATACTCTTCAAGAAACATTTCAAAGTTAAATTATTTTTCTCCTGAATAAGTTATACAAGATTCAGAACACTGTATTCACATTGCAGTTTTTCATTGGGCTCTAAGAAATTATGTGAACTTTCCTATAATTTAAGATATTTGTTTTTTCCACTGTGATTTGGAAAGAAGGTATAGTGGGTATCGGCCAGAAAACTTCCAATTTATTTCTTTAAAATTACAAAGGCATTTTTTTTGTTCATGTTGTAGAGGCGTTTTTGAGTGCTCTAATGAAAAGATGCCTTAATTATGTGTGCTGGTCTCTTTCTTTACATAAATAATTATCCTAGTTATTAATAAAGCTGCAATTTCAGTTAGCAAGCACCATACCGCTTTAAGAGTTAGATAATAGCTATTATTCTTAGCTTTGCCTCCATTTCCTTCTCTCAGGAAAGGAAGAATGACAAATTCATTTCTACTTTAGGCAATTTCCTCTAAAAACTCAACTACCCAGAAGGGAGGCCTGCTCTTCCTTCCCTTGGTCAAGACCGAGCTGTTTTAAGTTATCTGCAGGCCAAGAAGAGCCATTAGCAGCATCTAAATTTGGAGCTTGACTGTCAGGTTCTCATTAGCATGGCTCTGGAAAATGGCTCCTTGAAGCCACTCAGCCTGCTAATGAAATTGGCTTTTAAAGCCAGTGCCTGAGAGATGCAAACTTGTTTCCTGTTTCTGGCTCCCTCTTCTTCTGTGTCCCCTGCTTCTATTTCGGTCCCCACCGACATATCATCCACCAGTTCCTAGCATTTCTTCGACTCATCTGTGATTTAACAAAGCATCAGCGAGAACGTTTATGGAAATAATTCAAAACTATAAGCATCAAGTCAAAATGGCTTTAAAGGAACAAGCAGGCTGGTAAGAGTTTAACAAATGGAATAGATGTGACGGGTGCTGGATAAGGGTCTCCACATCCCGCCCCACACCAGCCTCACATGCCCTCCCATCAGTCCCTTAAGGAGGTGGCGTTCCTCCTGTCCCCGTGTGGGAAATTTTTCCTACATATTTCTGCTGTCTCTGTGCCTTTGACTTTGCTGATGTAACAACGGAGGGGAAAAACTGGCCCCAAATAGCCAATGTGTTTTCATTTTATACCATGGTTTATGGATAAAAACAACAGTTTTTATAAAATGTTTAAAAATGTGTCACAAAATACTGGGTACCCAGGTAATCACTGGTCATATCAATATCCAACTCACCATTCAAAAACTTCCGTGGTTTTGAGAGTATTCAGTTGAGGGAAGAACTGATCCCTAGCTGGATTGCTGTATATAGTGTTCAGCCCCATTTATACTCAAAATAGACCTGGACTCAATGTTAACACCCACATTTCCTAGACTCCTGGGCTAATGTTCTTTGGTTTATCATCTGCCAAAGAGGGATTTTTTAAAAATTAAAATCACTTCTAATAAGTCTGTGTTACTTGATATTTGTTTATGTAGCCTGTGAATAACAATATAAGACATCATACAGTTAATTTCCAGGAATCAGGTATTATTTGGGGTTTGTTCATCCTTTTTCTCTATGACACGTGTCAGATCGCTTGACACTCAACAGCACCACCAGTGTGAGGGGTAAGTGAACGGAGGGGTCAGCGGATGAGGGAGGGAGTGAGTCCACTATGCTTTCAGTCTAAGAAAAAACGATGCCATATATTCAAACCACACTAGCAATATTTGGATGCCCAATAACGTAGTCTGTTTACATAAAATGAAACCACTTACCAGCTAATTGCAAGACATGAGTTGTTTTTGGTTGTTTTTTTTTTTTTTAATCTGATAATGATAATACTTTTTACCTGACCCTATTAAGCTGCAGGCTATGACGCAGAAGAGCTAAGAGAAGACAATTAGCTTTTGAACATTTTGAATAATGTTTTCCACAGTACATTAGAATTTGTTATCTGCTTTGAATATTGTGTTAACATCTCGTGTTCTGCAAAATTCTCCTTTCCACACTGCAGCAAGGTTCCTGGAGAAAGTCAGGAAATAATGCTGATGGGATTCAAGAGAAACGAATGTCATCCATCCTCAGCTGCTCATCTGGCTTTTTTTTTTTTTTTTTTAACAAACTATCTGCACTCTCTCGGTCTCCCAATTTCTACATCAGCCTCCAACTTGACTGAGCTCAAAACCATCTTAATTTGAGCTGTCTAAATCTCTTCCTCCTTTTCTCAAGACATTCGTTTCGCTACTTCCCCAGACACAGAGGAAGGAATGGCTGTCCCATTCCTCCACCCTTTCCAATGCAGAGTCCTCCAGAGATGCTCTGGAAATCTCCTCTTCTCAGACCTTGCACCATCAATTATCCTGTTATCTGTCTTTAATCTCTCCATCTCTACCCTCTGGACTCTGCTTACAAAACGCTTCCTTCTTCTAAAAACCCTGCCCTCGATCTTGCTTCTTTGCAACACAAAGTCTCATCTCCGTCCCCTTTTTAACATCAGTCTCCAGTCTCCACTTGCTTCCTTCACTTCCTCTCCACCTGCTCAATAGCGACTTGCCACCTACTCCTACAGTTTAATGGAAATTACTGCTTCCAGAGACCAGCAGTCACCCTCCACATGCCAATTAAGATGGCACTTTTCCAACTCGTATTCTGCTGTCATTTCGAGCATGTAAACTAATTCATCCCTCTGTAAGTTTCCCATCCTTCAGATGGTCTGAACTATGACATGATCAATATCGCACTTTATGCCTCTGAACCTTGGGATTCTCCCACTGACAACCTCCAACTGTTAAATTTCCTTCTTTACCACGGAAGGTCCAGCTTAAGTTTTTATTTCTATGAAAATGATTTCTTACTACTTTGAAATTTCAAGGCTCTTCCTTGTATTTGTCTTAAAAAACTTCAATGATGTTATCAGTTACTTGTGTAAAGGCTACATCTCACTTACATAGTGAAATGAATGAGAGCTGGTAAGCTTTATGTATCTTTTTTATCTTTGCACCAATAGTATGATAATTGGGGTTTCATCGAGCACCCAGGAGTGCCCCATGCTGAACCATGAAATTACTGACTCAATGAATGATATATGCAAACATTTGTTGACTAACTTCCAAAATATTATCACGGAATAATATTACAACCAAAATGTAACCCATAGTTTAAATACTTTAATGTTTGGTAGCAAACTAGTTTTTAACATAAAATTTGTTCATTTAGGTCTTCTGCCGATTTTTCAGTTGGGTTGTTTGATTTTTGCTGTTGAGTTGTATGAGTTGTCTGTATATTTTGAAGATCAAGCCCTTGTCAGTTGCATCATTGGAACATTTTCTCCCATTCTGTAGGTTGTCTTTTTTTTCTTTTTATGGTTTCCTTTGCTGTGCAAAAGTTTGTAGGTCTGATTATGTCCCATTGGTTTATTTTTGTTTTTATTTCTATTGCCTTGGGAGACTGACCTAAGAAAACATTTGTATGGTTGATGTCAGAGAATGTTTTGCCTATGTTCTCGTCTAGGAATTTTATGGTATCTTGTCTCTCTCTCTCTCTTTTTTTTTTTTTTGTCTTCAAAGGGCTGCAAATGCAGTATATGGACGTTCCCAGGCTAGAGGTCAAATCAGAGCTACAGCTGCCAGCCTACACCATAGCCACAGCAACGTGGGATCCGAGCCACGTCTACGACCTATACTGCAGTTCATGGCCACACCAGATCCTTAACCCACTGAACAAGGCCAGGAATCAAACCCACATCCTCATGGATACTAGTCAGGTTCGTTACTGCTGAGCGACAATGAGAACCTATGGCGTCTTGTCTTATGTTTAAGTCTTTAAGCCATTTTGAATTTATAGACATTTCTCTAAAGAAAACATATGGATGGCCAACGGGCACATGAAAAAATGCTCAACATCACTAATTACTACAGAAATGCAAATCAAAACTACATTGAGGTACCATCTCACACTGGTCAGAATAGCCATCATTAATAAGTCAACAAATAAATGCTGGAGAGAGTATGGAGAAAAGGGAACCCTCCTACACTGTTGATGGGAATGTAAATTTCCAACCACAGTGGAAAACAGTATGGAGGTACCTCAGAAAACTAAGTATAGAACCACCCTATGATTCAGCAATCCCATTCCTGGGCGTATATCCAGACATAGCACTCATTGAAAAAGACACATGCACCCGTATGTTCACTGAGGCACTATTAACAATAGCCAAGACATGGAAACAACCTAAATGTCCTTCAACAGATGGATAGATTAAGAAGATGTGGTATATATACACAGTGGAATACTACTCAGCCATAAAAAAGAACAAAATAATGCCATTTGCAGCAACATGGATGGGATTATAGACTCTCACACTAAGTCAGTCAGAAGGAGAAAGACAAATTCCATCTGATAGCACTTAAATCTAGACTCTTAATATATGGCACAAATGAGCCTCCACAGAAAAGAAACAATCTCATGGACATGGAGAATAGACCTGTGGTTGCCAAGAGGGAGGGAGAAGGACTGCGAGGGACTAGGAGTCTGGGGTTAGTAGATGTAAACTATTGCATTTGGAATAGATAAGCAATGAGATTCTGCTGCACAGCCCAAGGAACTATCTGATCACTTGTGACTGAACATGATGGAGGATAATGTGAAAAAGAAAATGTATCTATATGTACAACTGGGCCACTTTGCTGTACAGCAGAAATTGACAGAACATTGTAAATCAATTATAATAAATTTTTTTTAATTTTGTTCAAATTAGCTTCAGTATACCTTTGTTCTGATACAAACTGAAAAAAACTTAAGAGAATTTATACTTCAAATTGCCACCTTTACGTAAATTGTGGCTATCTAGCTTAAACTAAAGGTCAAATACTAATAAAAAGAGCAATTTGTATGCTTGTCTTTTGTATTGCTTGTCTATGGAGACTATGAAAATATGAATTTATGCACAGAACAGGAAAATCTCACAACTAAAACCATGTCCCTAGTTTTTCTAATTGGCTAGAAGAAGGCATTCATCAGAAACAGAGTATTGCAGCCCTCAGTAGCGACAGTTTGTTAGAGCTTTGTATTTGCTTAATTAATTTAAAACTTTCTACAGAATGCTGTGTGAAGCATTTCCATCTATTTCTATCCCTATATATATGCAAATGTAAAGATCTATTTCTAGGTAGGGGCTGTACCCCTACAAATACTCATTGGTAAATAATTTATTCGAAAAATACCTATTGATTCCCTGCTACATGCAAGGTCCTGTTAGGTGCTTTGGGATATAAAGATAAATTCGACAAAAATCCTGCTCTAAGGGGCTCCGAATATAATAGGGAACATAGAAATATGCACAAATAGCTCTGGTACAAGGTTGACAGTGACATGTCCCATAAGAACATTACAGATGAAATGCCATGGGAGTCCTTGAAATAATGAGGCTCTTTCCACGCAGGAAGGAGGAGAGAGGAATCGCATCACGGAAAAGCTGGAACTCGAGCTGATCCTCTAGCCATTGGTGTAAGCTGGACAAAACAGGAATATATTTCGGTTAGAGGAAACAAGATGGGAGAGAAGGCTGCTTCCCTGTCTCTGGTCCTGCTCTAAGCCTGATGACGCAGAAAGGAAAAGAGCACAGAAGCACAGTCGGGATTGTGGAAAGTGATGGGAATTATTCTCTCCCAGCCCAACTAGATGAGGGCCATGGGCCTGTAGCCCTGACCTCCTCTAACCCAGCTGGCTTCCACTGGGCACGAAGGGTGTGGCTAGTGGGGTGGAGCCCCTCAGTGGAAGAACACGGACAAATCAGGGAGGCAGACGCTCTCTCAGTGGTAACCTTATCTGGTGTAACACAAACCCGACACTCGATTCGAGCCGCCCCATCTCAAAGCCAAGTTGCCATCATTAACGCTAACCTTCCATCCAAGATGAGCCTTTTGAGGTCAGGCTCAGTCACCTGGGAAACAGTGATGTCTGCTGACACCAATGCCACCTGTGCTAGACAATTTACGTAAACTCTGTACTGCTTTCAGGTCAGTAAGGTTTGGATTAGGGCTGTAACAGAGAGAAAGAACCGGAGACGATGAAAGTACAACTAGGGAGCCAGAGTTCCCATTGTGGCTCAGTGCTGACGAACCCAACTAGTATCCATAAGGATGTGGGTTCAATCCCTGGCCCCGATCAGTGAGTGGGCTGAGGATCCGGCATTGCCATAAACTGTGGTGTAGGTCACAGATGTGGCTTAGATCCTGCATGGCTGTGGCTGTGGTGTAGGCCGGCAGCTACAGCTCCGATTTGACCCCCCTAGCTGGCCTGGGGGTGTGCTGTGGGTGTGGCCCTAAAAAGCGCGCGCGCGCGCACACACACACACACACACACACACACACACACACACACACACACACACACACACAGAACTAGGAAGCTCGTTGTGACTAATCAGATACTTGAGGTGGTAGCCAGCTTCCAAGACCCGTAGGGATCAGTGATTCTGGCCTCTCGGTGGCATCGGGGCCCTTTTATGAAAAGACACCAAGAAGCTGTCTCCTCTTTTTCTCTCCATTTGGGCACAAAGAAAAGGTCATGTCAGCCCTGAGAGAAAGAGCGCCACCTAGAAGCCAGGAGAAGCGGCCGCAGTATGAAACCTACCTTTTTGCCATCTTGGCTCTGCTTTGCCAGCGTCCAGAACGGTAGGAAAGAAATTTTTGTTTAAGTCACTCAGTCTATGGTATTTTGGTATGGCAGCCACGTTCACTAAGACAGTAACCAAAGAGAAATTGTGGAGCTGAAGAGTACAATGACTGAAACGAAAAATAGAGACTCTCTAAGAGCCAGTAGTGACTGGAAACAAATGGTCACTGTACCTTCACTCCATCTCCACCAACACCCATCATAGACTTTTTGGAAAACTGCTCTGGTGCAAAAACGTTCTGACTTTGTCAGTGGAGTATCACAGCCAATACAACACCATCGAAAATCAATCTGGGCCCCACTGTTTGTGAATGTGCTTGGCAAACACTTCCTAATTCAGACGTTTCCCGTTCTGGAGGGACAGGCGGAGATCATACCAACTCGAGCCAGTGTGCTTCTCCACCTCTCCAGAGCCGTCGTAGACGTTCGGGCTGTGTTTATTCTGTTAGGGCTTCTCTGATACTCTGACTAGGCAATTCAGATTTCTTCCAGAATTCACAGGGCATATTTTTGAAGAGGGGTTGGTTGCATTACATGGAATTCCAGTGACCTCAAAGGAGATCTGTACGCTGCCCTCAACCATCTTCTGACAACTGCTTGAGCTGCACAGGGTCGTTATTAATGCCTTTAAGCTCCTGTGTGGTTCTGGGTCAGGGTTTTCACACTGATACAGAGATACTTCAAAAGCCTCGATTCTTGCCTTCTAGGCCTTTCTGTGTCAATATTGTATAGTAAAATACCAAATATAAAATCTTAGTAACTCACGCTATGCTTTTATCATAAAATAACTCTGTCTAATCAAAACTCACGGCTGTTAATTCAAAGATTTGAAGCCATACCTCGAATGACCAACATGTGTCGTATTTAGTAACAGACCAGTCTTATGTCATGGTGGAAAATATATGTGATCTGAAAACATTTTTTTTAAATGTACGAATAAAAGAAAACAGCTGACAGTCTCTCTTATTCTTTGGTACAAGTTCTCTGTTGGCTGCATTTTGAAGTTAAAACAATGACAAACCCATCAAATAAGACAAGCAGTTAGCTCAAAAAAGTCAAAGGTATTAAAACACTATGTGAAATAAATACAGATATGCCCTCATTCTCCTAATGGTGTCTCATTAGCTGTTTTTTTTTGTTTTGTCTTTTTTTTAGGGCCACACCTGCAGCATATGGAAGTTCTCATGCTAGGGATTGAATTGGAGTTGTAGCAGCTGGTCTACGCCACAGCCATAGCAACACCAGATCTGAGCTGCATCTGCGACCTATACCACAGCTCACAGCAACGCCGGATCCTCAACCCACTGAGCAAGGCCAGGTGTTGAACACACGTCTTTATGGATACTAGTTGGGTTTGTTACTGCTTAGCCACAATGGGAACTCCTCATTAGCTGTTAGTAAATAAATTCTGTTGATTTTATCTCCATCCCACTGCCATAGGCTCATGGTATTGTGCTAGTTGCCCTCTGTTATATCAAATAATTTTCTCTACTCCCTCTCATTAGCAAGCCCAGTGGTCCTGAATGCTCTAGCTGAAATCATACCTCAGTTCCCATCACTCGCTGAGCAATATACTGTGTTTTTTCCTCAAAATACTTATCACTGGCACTGTATTATGTATTTATGTAATTGCTTTTTATCTACCCCCTAAAATATACACTCCATGAAATATCAAAGTTTTTCTTTGCACTGCTGAATCCTGATCACTTAGAGTAGTAACTGGTACAAAATAGGCATTCCATAATTACCCACTAAAAGAGTTGATACATTATTTCTTTAAAAATTCTGTTTTGTTCTTTTTGTTTTATAATGTAATGTATTACCAAGGTATACTGTGGTATGCCTTTATAACAAATGCATGTTATATTATGATATATATATATATATACACACACACACATATTATATACATAATACATGATACATCATACACGCTATACATACATATTACATATATAATACATGCTATACTATACGACACTTATTGGGGAGTGTGTCTACTGACGGTTTCAAGTTCAGTGAACTAGCGCCTAATCAGACCCAAATCTGCCCATCCTTTTAGGGAGTGTAGACATCTGAGTGTGCACATGCAAATCCATCAGCCTCCATCTGCAGTCATCCAGCTGAGAGCCGTTTGGAAATAAAACGAGCTATTTCCTGGATGAATTCGTCACCAACACTCTACTGGAATAGCCTGGAATATAGATGTTTCAATGACTAAAAGAACACGAAACAATACGGCCATTCCTATGAGTCACAAAGCGTAAGTGAATAGGTATTGAAGAATAGGTACTGGAGAATAAATGAACTTAAAGGACATGCCATTTCCTAGGACCAGCAGTCACAGTAATGAGCCTGTTCAAACGTGGGGAAGCGTGGACCGCGGTCTTGCCCAGGAGAGCAAGGGGAGCAGGTAACAGGATGCAGGCATCTCTGCGCTCTGATAGGCGAATGGTAGACTCGTCCTATATTCAGAGGATGCTTGGACTTCAGCAGACTTCACTGGTAGAATTTATTAAGTTTTTGAATTTGCTAAGTATTCGCAACCCCAGAAACTCCTCACACTCCTACTGTCCAAAGAGGCAGGAAACTGAAACACATTTTGCTCCAAATAATGGTGAATGGCTTCAAATCAAGGAACTTACTTTAGTGATTTAAGGAACCAGTGTAATTCCCTTCTCCCTTAAAAAACAGGAATAGAAGGGGAAAAGGTATTTCTTATATTAGTATTTCATTTCAAAAAGAACTCACTGACTTTTAGAAAAAACAAATGGATGTTGAGACCTACCTCAATGCGCTCCTCGTACGTATACGGATGTACATACTTTCTCTAGTTTTGTAGAGGCCAGCAGAGACTGCTGAGTTTAACTTCGAACCTGCATTTCATTGAACGGAAGAAAAAATAGTGCCACTCTGAACGGACACATTCAGAAAACAGTTATTACTGGAAGGAGTCGAGGGCCTCAAGTCCTCAGGAAAAAGGCTTTGCTTGCTCCTAGTTAAACACGCACTCCTAACTCCCTGCGCTCTGTTGCACTGGCCCTCTGCTCACAGGCCCCACACCAAGGGTGCCAGGTTTCCTAGTTTGATTATACGTAGTAACTGGTTCAAATGCACAACCGAACTTGTGTAATGCTCTTCCCAAATGCGTATCTTTATCCTTCCCATTCACTGCAGTGATGTGAAAAAAAGGACCAATTACGCTCTGATGTTGTGCTTTCTAGGTCATGACTTTAAGCACTAAGTGAAAATAAGAAGTACCCTCCCTTCGTAGTTTCCATCGATAAAGGATACTCTGAAATCACCTCCAAAACCAAAGATTTAATATTACTCCTACCTTGAGGTAGCTAGAAATTATTTCTCCTGAAAAGTGATGAAAATATTTTTGAAAGAAATGTTTTGTCTCAAAATAGTTCAGTTATTTTTCTTTTCTTTTTTCTTTTCTTCTTCTTTTTTTTTTTTTTTTGTCTTTTCTAGGGCTACACCCGAGGCATATGGAGGTTCCCAGACTAGGGGTCTAATTGGAGCTGCAGCCACTGGCCTATACCACAGCCACAGCAACAATGGATCCCCAACCCACTGAGTGAGGCCAGGGATCGAACCTGAAACCTCATGGTTCCCAGTCGGATTCGTTAACCACTGAGCCATGACGGGAACTCCTTTTTTTGTTTGTTTGTTTTTGTTTGTTTTTTGTTTTTTTTTGCAGTTATTTTTCTTTAACAATGAGTACCTAGTCAAAATTGATTTAATTTCCAAGTAGAACACGGTGGTGAGACATGGTAACTTCTTACGTCATGCAGGAAGTAAAATACGGAAATTCATAAGTGAAATGTAATTGTGTCCGCGGCTACCCTGCTCCGGTGGATATGACTCCGAACAGTGCCCAGTGGCTTTGCTACCTGATGCTGCTCCACCACAAACCAGAGGGCACGGAACACTTGCCCCTGAGCCTCCGGGCCTCATACCCAGCTTCTCATGCACTAGGATTTGCTTGCTCTCCACTGCAGGTAGCTGACAGCAAAGGCTGCAGGAAGAAAAATCTCAGCTTCCCACATCCAGTGGTAATTAAAACTGAATCATCTGGATTTAGGGCACATCTAGTTATTCCCTTGGACTCTTCCAAAAAAGTAAATTCCTCGGCCCGGGCCTCAGCATTCCTGGGGTCAAGCCAGGAATATGCCTTTGTGAGAAGTACCCAAGGTTGTTTGGAGAAATCAGGCTTTAGGGGAAACAAACTGAAATAAAACCAGAAAATACAAAGCATCGTGTTGGAAATAAAGTCTTCATGAAAAGACTTGGGAAAAAGACATTAATCTACAAATCTATATCATATATAAATATATGATTTGACATAAAATAAGCACTGATATTTTGATGGCATTGAAATGAAGTTTAGCAAATATTTTCAAGAGAAAACAAGAGGATTTACGCTCTTAGCTACACGCCTGGATGGTGAGGGGACTTGTTTATTAAATTCATTTTCCTGAGCGGTAAACTCAGCAGATATGCTTGCAAAGAATCCTCAGGGTGTCTGCAGACGGCTACTCAGTTGTGTGTGCTGTCTCCCTACATCAAGAAAATCCTCCTGCCAGCCCCCCCACCGTCAGAGGCTGTCCAGTCACGGAAGGTAGGGGAGGAAGGAGGGAGGGAGAGGAGTCTCCCTATGGACACAACGCACAGGAGACCCAGGTGGACCCCAGTCTCTGTTTCTTCCTTTTGACATTCATTGTTTTATTTCATCCCTACACACTGTGAAGGGCAGAGCTGGTTTGTTTTGTTTTGTTTTGTTTTGTTTTTGCCATTCACTGTGGACAAACTGAACTTCATTGTAAGTGACTCGTCTGTGGTCACACAGCTATCAAATATCAGATCCAACATTCCAACTCAGATCTTTATCACACACTCTCTGTGAAGCTCTGGAGAATCTACTTGATGATAATAACAAGAAAAATAATAGCAAAATGTATTGGAAAATCCATTCATTTCACAAATATTTATTTAGTGCCTAACACGTGCCGAGTTCCCGAATGTCTCCCATGGCCTCAATCCAGAATCCTCAGTGATGCTCTCGACGGTACTCTTGTCATCCCATCCTAAAGATTTGGAAACTGAGGCAATGGACATTTGAGAACTGCGTCTGCTTGGCTTCAAAATAGAAACATTAAGTTAATGTGGTGTGGACTAAATTCTTGATGTTTTAACTTAAATTTCATTATTTTTAGAACCAAACCCTATGCCATAAAATTTACCTGGCTTGTCAAAATCTGATTATTTAAAACTTGTTTTAAAAGTTTCTCTAAACAATTCATGGAAACTACTGGTTATCCCAGTTCCCTTGAAATTTGGTATTCTGAAGTGTCAATGTAAATTCTGAAATGAACTTTGACTGAATTCTTCTAAAATGCAAGAGCTTGAAGAACTAAAGTAAAAAGCTTGCCAAAATACATTCTGAAAATTATTAAGTAAGACAGAGAACACTGAAAACATTTTCTAAAACAACAAACCATTGCCAGTTTGGCTTTATTTCTAATCTTATGTACATTTCCTTATCTAGTTTAATGATACAAATTAATGAAAAAACAACAAAAAAAATGTGCACAACATCATCAAATTAATAGCAGTCCCCCAAACTGTATTTCCTCTGCCAAAAAAAAACCTCTGCCAAATGAGTTCTTGTACAGCATCCAATTCTGTTTTCAGTTGTAATCCATTACAGTGTTTCTCTTCGATTGTTTGTGAATGTATCAGAAGAGGAACGAAGACACCCTACCTGGTGCTATCAAAGAAGAGCTACAGTTAAATTTATTCCTGGCTGATTTTTGTGGGGTTACCTTTGAAAAGATTATCTTGTGAATATTTATCAGTGAAACCAAAAACCTCTGGATGTATAATCTCTGCTGGGAGGGCGATCAGGAAGGAGGAAGAACAAAGACAAAGGCCACCTTGGGAACTGACCTTGTCTGCGAAAAGTCATTTCATTAGGGCTCTTACTCCAGGTGTTGATTTCAGATCCACGGAGGAAGTTTTTAAGAGAAAGTATTTCACTGTGTTTATTTTTTATGGCTGCACTTGTGGCATATGAAAGTTCCCGTGCCAGTCATTGAATCTGAGCTGCAGCTGTGACCCACACTGGGTCCTTTACCTCACTGCACCTGTCCAGGAATCCAACCCCCACCTCCGCAGCGACCCGAGCTGCTGCAGAAAGATTCTTAACCCACTGTGCCACAGTGGGAACTCCCAGCAATATTTCATTTGAAATTGACAAACAATGAGAATCAGCTGCTACCCAGATTTCATTATTTTTTTAACACATACTTATTAAGGAATGACTAGCCAAGCCACCTTCAGGTCAAAGCAGTGTACAATGTCAAGGTCCTCCCAGGGGACAGAGAACATGCCAGGTAAAAATAGCGGATGAATGCATAATCTTACTGAGGGGCTGGAGTTGATCAAAACAAAGCAATGTGCCTGACAGTGTTGGCAAGCAGATTCCAAGGGAGTGGGGGGCTCCTCGGAGCCAGGGCTCCGCTCAGCTCCAAGTCTGGAGGAGGCACCCAGACAATGATGTGGGAGGGCAGAGGTCGCCTTAACTTAGCCTTCTGGCTAAAGCTGGCCAGGAAAAGGTTGGAAAATTAATGCAGTGTCATTAGTCACCACTCGGACCTACGTAGACTAGAACTTTTTTTCATTGATTAATAGTGCTGCAATAGAAGCAGACGTGAAATTCATGTTGGGTACCCTGACCTGCTTGTCTGCATAAAGGGCCTCTGCTGAAGGACGTTATTGTGAATCTCCTTCCAGCTCTATCATAACTCCTGCCTTTTTACCCTTTGTCACTAAATGGGAGGCTCTGTGGGGAAAAGGATCGTGTTTTCATTGTTTTTACCTCCAGTGTTGGGGATTAAGAATGTTTGCGGAATCTATTAAGGATTCATTAATCTATTAATGATTCTGATTTTCTTAAATGAAAAGAAATAGTGTTTTCTCAATTGACCAGTAACATAACTGATCTTCTGCCATTCATCTACCCGAGTCTCATTGCTTTCCCTTGAAAATGAGGGAGATGACTGAAATTACCGCTGCGTCCGTATCTGACCTCAGGATGTAAAACAGAGGGACAGCTGGATCTTTACAGTTTATTCAAGAGGGCAGCCACTCATTTCCACAAGACTGGATTCTGGAAAATGTAACTCACAAGAGGAATGGAAGAAAATCAAAGGATCTCAGACTTCTGGAAAAAGGGGAGGATGTCAGCGCAGTGGAACAAGTCGAGAGTGGGTCCGGCCTGGCAGATATAATTCGAACTTGAGTTAAGCTCATTGACTGCATCATCTCCTACTTGAGTAATGAGGCTTATTTGTTAATAGTTTAATAAATACTGTTAAAGTTGTCAACAGATGGCAACGTGGGGCAGACTTAATGAATTATGGTCGAATGGAATATAGCCACGTGGATGTGAACGGTGCATACATGAGAAGCAAAAGGAGAAACAAGACACCTTTGTGAGTTTCCCCACAGGTAAAAAAAAGTTATCCAATTCCATGAGGAATTTTTGAACAATCAGAGAAAGCACTTATTACATGAAAAGCCCTCTGTTATCCACCCATATATGTCCCAAATGGTAGTCTCTATTTATGCACTGAAGCTTGGGCAAGTTTGATAGATCAGGTTTTGATTATAGATATTAAGAAACAAAATATATACACAGATACTGCCCCCGCCCCAACACACACACACACACACACACACACACACACACACACACACACACACCCAGACGTGTTTTATTTTCCTTTGAAAGCACCTTAGACTTACAGGAAAATTACAGAAATAGTACTAGAGATTTTCCATATATTATTCACCCAGCTGTCCTTAACGGTAACACCTACATAACTATAGCACAGCGCTCAGTATGTCTCAAAGAAAGGTAATTAACTTTGTGTAATAGTCTTAAATAAATATTGGAGTTTATTCAAATCTTACCAGGGTTTTCCCTATCATCCTTTTTCTCTTTTAGGAGCCAATCCACGATTCCACATTAACTGTCTCTTCTTGGGGTTCCCTGGTGGCCCAGCAGTTAAGGACCCAGCATTGTCACTGCTGTGGCTCACTCAGGTCACCTCTGTGCTGTGGGTTCAATCCCTGGCCCAGAAACGTCTGCATGCCGCGAGAGCAGCCAAAAACACTGTCTCTTCTTAGTCTCCTTCAAGCTGTGACAGCTTCCCTTCTTTTCCATCGGTCACAATCCTGACACTTTTGATGAGTTAATGGTCAGCTATTTTATTGACTGTCTCTCTTTTGGGGTTTGCCTGATATCTTCTCATGCTTAGATTGATGTTGGAAAAGATGACGACAGAATGATGTTATTATGCCCAAAGTTTCAGGATCTTTTGTATTTTCTCTAAGCCAAACAGAGACTCAACCATTTCTCCAAAACGCTCTGGTTCCTGTTCTTATTTAGAAGGATATTTAGAAAAAGATTACACTTAAGAATTGGAAATGTGGGAATTTACATTTAAAAGCAGCATATTTACCCAAATCCTGCAAAACAAAATCTCTCTCAAATTAGATACGACTATGCTTTGAGTTAATGTTAAGTTGATTTAATTTATTTAATATGAGCGTATTATTCGCATTCCAGAACCAAGAGATTTTTTTCCATGTAGATAAATTTATTAGGCAAGTCTCTGATTGCGTCTCGACGATTTAGGTTATTGGGCAGATCAGACAAACTAATGTGAGCCTCACACTGAAATGAAGTTTCCTTGGGACTGAAGACATGATTTATTTATACATTATAGGAATTTAGACACAACAGTGGGCGCGTGTGCGTGTGCACATATGTGTGTGTGTATGTGTTTGAGTTTAGGTGTGGGGGCGGTGGAGAAGCAGAGAAAGACTAAAGGCTGAAAACCTCAGTCTAACAGGAGGTGGGCAAACTCAGCCTAATTTAAAACTGCTTCAGTTATTACAGGGGAATGAGAATTCAGATGCTAGAATGGAAGCCATAACACTTCTAACAATTTCTCTGTGAAGGAAAGACTATATGTTTTTAAGATTAAAAATTTCTTGAAAGTCTTGCAGACTCTGAAAGTTCAGGTCAGGACCAGTTGTGTCCCAGAGCTTGAAGCCCCTCACAGCAGCAACAGGTCAGGTTGGGAAGAAGAGGATTGACCAGAACAGGGAAAAGGTTCTGTTTCTTAGTCCACATAAGATTCCCCCCAGGGGACTACTCTCAAAAGGTTAACAGAGACTGGAGGCCTGCTGGACCTTGTGGGGTGGTGAGTTCCCCATATTGGGACATAAATACCAATTGAGTTCATTCTTACTCACTGGCTGTCAGAGTTTGAGGATATGAGGTTATACTAATAAAGCTTATGGGTCTGAATAATGAAAAATACCAATTATGCAAAGCTGCTGCTCTGATGATTACTCATGCTACAGCCCTGCTTCACAGCTCCACTCAGAGAGTCGGCTTTAAAACTGATCTAGAAAATTCCATCCAGGATAAAGGCACATTTCCTGCATTACCAGCTTTGGTCTGGAATTTTTATCAGATGTGCTTGTAGTTTCACTAAACAAGGGGAATTATCATTCACACCATTGCTTTAATTAAGCTCATTTGGGCAATTAGGATGATTCATATTAATATTTGAATTATCACTAAATGATAGGAAATGAGTGTACTTTATAAGTACACTTCCTTTTTTTTTTTTTTAAAAAAAAACATCTTCAAACTATCCACACTCGTGATTAGACTTATAGGACATGTCCACCCCTAAGACCCTATTGGACAAGGACTGATATAGGTAATTGAATAAGGCCAATGGGAGAAAACCACATCTGTCTGGACCCCACGTTGGTATCCCCCCATCTTTAACGAATAAACACCTCTTTAGGACAAGAGAAGGGGGGGTCTTCTCCCCCCTCCCAGCAACCCTGGGAGCTATCTCAGCTTTCCTTTAATAAAGACTTTGCTTGCTTAAAAAAAAAAAATAGAAAATATTATTTTCATCTTAAGTTATAATTATAAGCTAAAATGATATTTCATTGTGGTTTTGATTTGCATTTCCCTAATGACTGAGGAAGTCGCACATTTTTTCATGTGCTTTTTGGTCATTTGTATATCTTCTGTGGAGAAATGCCTATTCAAGTTCTTTGTCCATTCTTTTGTTTGTTTGTTTATCCTTTCATTGCTGAGTTGTAGGAGTTCTTTATACATTCTGGATATTAAATCCTCATCACAAAATGTACAGAAATAGCTTAAAAAGATCAAATGACCAAAAACCAGGAGAGAAAACTCACTGAACTGCACATGTATGTTTTAAGCACTTTTCTGTACATATATTATATATACTTCAATTAAAAAAAGTACAGGTATGTAAATGCTATAAAATCAGGTTGTGATGATCATTGTACAACTATAAATGTAATAAAATTCACTGAGCAATTAAAAAATATAGGTTAATAAATAAAAAACTTTAAGATATTTGTGTTGTGAGTGGAATTATCTTGATTTTTCCTTTTCTTCGTATTTGAGATGTTTATTATTTATAGAAAATCAAAAATAGTCCGAATTGTTTAAGTTAAAATTTCTCAATTTTCTAAAAGCCGTGATACTCTTGGACTCAATATCGTTTCTTTTCTTAATTATGACAAACTCAAAACAGTCTCCCTTTCCACCCACCGTCTCCATTTCTGCTAGGTCATGATAGAACCTCTTACTTACCACGCTAATCTCTTCTTGATGTTCCAAACTCATGAAAGATTACTGTTCACATCAATAAATATTTTTCCTCCTGAACAACTGAATTTGAAAAAAGGTGACTAGAACATATAGTAGGTACGATCTTTTAAGCAGACCGGGGTTGTTTTCTAGGAGCTATTCAGATAGTCTAAATACTATTGCATTTTTAGGAACTATTCTTTGTTATTTTAATTTTCACTGTCAGGATCTTTTTGAAAAAAAATAAATTAAAACACAACCTTTCCCCCAGGGTCCAGTTCCCATTCAAGATTTACAAATAATTAGATATATTCTCAATTTCTTATGACCACATCGAACTTATAGCTGCAGAAATGGCAGCTTTAGAGGTTTAATTGGATCCATGATAAACATTTAAACTGTGGATGCAAGATAAGAATTCTTATTCTCTCATTTCTGGTGTACTATTCCTTAAAAACCTTGAATAATCATTACACTTAAGAGCAGGAGGAAAATCCAGTTATGGATGACAGAGTGGGGTGAGCAAGGAGACCCAGAACATGCTGGCAAACCAAGGGAACGCGGTGTCCAGAGATGGCGGTGATAAGAATGTCAGTGGCCAGAGAGAGGTCTGAGCTTGGTCAACTTCGTAGCCCCATGCAAATGTTATCTCATACTTATCACGGTTGCTATTTATTATTCCATGAATGCATTAAAGACCATTAGTTAATTATGAGTACAGTCTAACTCCTGGAAAATAAATGCAGAAGTCTTCCAAGGTCTCATTGCATTGGAGCCCTTTTCTGAATACAGAATAATAAAAATTCAAAAGAGGTCCCTCAGCAGACACAATGATAATTAGCTATTAAAAGAAATGTGACCGGTCGTTTTCAAACTAATAGTTGTTGAACAAAACAACACTCTCAATCAACCCTATGCCCACCACTCTTAAGGCAAAGCCTTAAACTCAGCAATTAGTTGGTCATAAATCAGCCAATCATACTCTCTCCTATTGCCACGTGAAAAACCCTTACTGGGTCTTTGCTTTAGGGACCAATAAGAAGCATAAAGAATTTTTTGTCTTTACAGTCTTTAAGTTGATTATATTAAGAAAAATAATGTAATGAAACAAAATCAAGTTTGTCTGTTCATTATTTAGAAAGAACTTCAGAGTATCAACTGTTTGGATATAAAAATGAAATAAAAATGCTTGTTGTCTACAGGTTTCAAAAACAAATGACATTTTTCTATTTACATCCTTCACTTATTCATCCGAATGCTAATTTAATTTTGGGGAGCTGTTTTAAAGTTTCAAAGTCTTTAACTTATCCCCTTCTTACATTTTAGATGTTGTCATAAAAAGACAAAGTATGTGCCCATAAAATATCACAACCCTGACACAGTGGGGCTGGTAGAAAGGAAACTGGCTCCTTGATGGCATCACCGAGGTACCAAACCAGCCCAGGTGTTCTCCGTGACAACTACACAGCAATGAAACAGAATGAAATGCTGAGCCGGGGAGCAACAGGAAGGAATCTTACAGACTTTTACACTGAGCAAAAGAAGCCAGGTGCAAAAGAATACATACTGCATATTTCCTGGCATTTGAAATTCTAGAAAAATCCCCAAACGATCAAAGGTGAAAAACATAAGAATGGTGGTTGCCTTTGAAGGTTGTGGACTGGCTGGGACGTCATAAGGGAAACATTTACAAGAGAAAATGTTTTATGCTGTGAAAAGGTATAGGTTACACAGGTATAGCCATTTGTCAAAGCTGTGTTGCTAAGATGCGATTTTTACCTTAAAAATGGCAAGAGCGGTAAGAAATGAAGCAGGCATGCGGGGAGGGTGGGACGGCAGAACGCCGATTACTGCTGAAGGTGGGTGATGTGTGCAGGGGGAGCCTTAGTCCTAATCTTAGTCCTTTGTCTACATTTAAAGTTTCTCAAAATGACAAATTTTAAAAAAGTAAATGTACAAAGTATTTGAAAATTAAAAATTAAATAAATAAACATTTAATATTATAAACAATCTCAAAATAATTACTTCTTTTGAGGGAATAAGTATCTCAGATTCCCTTTTTAAAAAATGAACTTCTTTCAACGTAAAGAAAAACTACTACACAGACCGCAAACAAGCAAAGGATGGCATCAGTGTGACCTCTCACACAGACTTGAGGTGGATGTTGGTTACAGAACTGAAGCACCTGCAGTCTGTAACAGACACATGCACTTGTGCACCACTGTAGCAACAGCAGGATCAAAGTTGAGGCGCACAGCTACAGCCGCAGTCGTGTTTACCGTGAGCTCTAGCAATAGCTTTGGAGGCTTGGTATCAAGGACGATCTGGTACCCATGATGAGATCTGCCATCTCCGCAATCTGCAAGCCCTCGACGTAGAATGGATTATCACTCATCATTTCCAGTTTTAGGAAGAGGCTCAGATCATGATCTGCCAACAAAAGTGACCACAACTGTTGCCTCAACACAAATGAATATTTTAAACTAAGAACCAACTGGAAAAAACTATCTTACCTGGTATTTTTACCATGAGATGTAGGAACAACTTCTATTTTTAAAATACCACGTCTTGGTAATGTTGAATCTTACCTGAAAGCCCTGATGAGATTTATTTTTTTCCTGAGTAAAATACGATATTTTTCACCTGGAAGTGTTTTCCCTCCAAAGCATATGTGCCCATTCCTCTGATCAAAGCTGTGCTACAGCTGCGGTCTCAGTCTCCTTGAAGGACAGTGCGCACATAGAGATGAGGTGAGGTGCCTGGGACCAGCTGCTCTAAGCTTCACTGCCATTGGAATTATCTGGGGGACTCAGAAACTCCAGCGCCCAGGCTGCACCCTATTAAATTAGAACCTAGGGGTGGTGGAGAGAAGGAGTCTTTAAAGCCCCAGAGTTCTGAAACCCCAGCCATGCTGGTAAACCAGTGGGTTAGCACTTCTGCTGTGCTTTGTGCCCTATTTCCCCCTTACTGGTAAGGAACACCGTTTTGCTTTCTGTTCTGTTCGCCGTGGCAGCAAAACTATTACCTACATTAAGAGGGAAGTAAGTGAGGAGTTTCCCAGTGGCTCAGTGGGTTAAGGACCTGGCATTTTCGCTGTTGGGGCACGGGTTTTATCCCTGGCCCAGGAACTTCCTCATGCCATATGCAGCCAAAAAAAAAAAAAAAAAAAAAAAAAGAGGGAAGTAAGTCAGAGAGAGTAGGACAAATAAATATCATATGATATCACTTACATGTGGAATCTTAGAAAATGATACAAATGAACTTATTTACAAAACAGAAAGAGAATCACAGACTTCAAAAACAAATTTAGGGGAGTTCCCTTTGTGGCTCAGTGATAACAAACTCAGTATCCATGAAGATGTGGGTTTGATCCCTGGCCTCTGCACAGTGGATTAAGGATCCGGTGTTGCCGTGACCTGTGGTGTAGGTGCAAATGCGGCTCAGATCCTTGCTGTGGCTGTGGTGTAGGCTGGCAGCTGTAGCTCCTATTCCACCCCTAGACTCGGAACTTCCATGTGCCACACGTGTGGCCCTAAAAAGTAAAAAAAAAAAAAAGAAAAAAATGGTTACCATAGAGGAAACGTGGGGGAGAAGGAATAAATTAGGAGGTTGCAATTAGCATAACACACTATTATATAAAACAGATAACTAACAAAGACCTACTTTATAACACAGGGAATTCTGCACTATATTCTGCAATAACCATATGGGAAAATAATCTGAAAATATATTTAAATCACGTTGCTATATACCTAAAACCAACACAACACTGTGAACCAACTATACCCCAATCAAATTACATGTTAAAAAGAAGGGGTATGTTTTGGGGACAGAGATGGGAGGGCAGGAAGAGGAAGCGGGAGGTCGAGGCTTCACGCCCTCGGCCTGGCGCTGACTGAAAGGGAACGTATTCTCTTCCCGGAGAATCGTTTTTCCTAATTAGTGGAATGGACTCAACTGGATCATATTTACATGAGTTTTTTAAATACAAGGAGAAGTTGTTGGAGCTGTAAAGGCATACATTTAGTTGATGTCAGAAAATTAAGCCAGTAAGTGGAATCAATCTTGGAGCCCCCACTGTTCTCTACCGCGGCTCATCATCATTCTCCGGAGATGGTCTAGTCCCAAGAGTCGAGGGGCTTAGGTATCCTTTCACAGAAGTAGACTGCTTTTCTGTCCAACTGCCGAAGAATGCTCCCGAGACGTGTAGAAATAAGAGAAACCTTCATCTCCTTTATACTAACGTTTTTTAAGTGGACATGATAAACTTGCATGATTAATGACTGTGGGGAGTTCACACCTTAGAAGTGATATATTAGACTGCAATCTATGATGCAATTTGTAACTCTCATTAATGATGTTATGATTATCTTCTAAGGAGCAATTAATATCATGAACTATGTCATGTAACACCCTTAGTATAATGCTAGTGTGTGGGGGGGTGGAGAGGTGGGTGGAGGGATACACGCAGCGGCAGTGGTGCTCAAACCATTGTATTTATTTCTATATTATGTCTTACCCAGGAAATCACTGGAGCTCTCCCTAGATTTCTGCATCTTTTTTCCTCTACTTTGTATCTATGGCTTTATTCCTTTAATGTCCACAGCAATCATCACCCATCACCAATTTTTTTAAAAAAAAAGAAATTGCGAAATATTTGTAATAATACAAAATATCACCAATAATTTCCCATGAACTACAATATGGGGACTTATTAAGTTAGTGGGTATAGGACACGAAATGAAAATTTGGATCAAAGGAAATACATCTACTGATAGAAACCATTCAACCTCAATTGCTTTTATTTACTTATTTATTTATTTTGGTTTTTAGAGTCACACCCATGGCATATGGAAGTTACCAGTGAGGGGTCACATGGGAACTGCAGCTGCCGGCCTACACCACAGCCACAGCAATGCGGGATCCTTAACCCACTGAGCGAGGCCAGGGATTGAATCCATGTCCTTATGGGTACTAGTCAGATTCATTTCTGCTGCGCCACAACAGGAACTCCTCAACTGCTTTTAGTATCAATCCTCACCTTATCTTTTTCCCCTACAAAATGTTACAAAAATAAATAAATGTATTCTAACAAGGTATGGGGGAAATTAGCACTCACAGACTTTGTGACTCTGTATGAACAGCCACACTCTATTGAAAGGGAATTCAAAACACACATGAGGGATTTTTAAGGCTCATGCCTTCCACCCGCCGATTTCCCTTTTGGATGTCTCTCCTAAAACATCAATCTTAAGAATGAAAAAACATTTACTAACCAACATAGTTATTGCAAACTGACTTACATATGTTGGCTGAAAGGGACGGGCCAGAAGAGGCATGAGCCACAGGCTGTTTTACTCAGGCCAGGACCAACGCAGGGGTATTCATTCCTCCCTTCTCCCCGCCTTAGCCACCAGCCTCTTGAGACCTGAATTCCTTCTTATCTGCCCACTTTTAAATTCCTACAAATTTGGTGAGGTGCTTAATTTGTTTGGTTTCTAATTCAATTTAAAGCATTTAGGACATAGACCAATATGTCGTGTCTGCCTGTGTATCTTTTACAAGAGAATATTTCCAATAGAAATCTATTTATTTAACTCTCCTCTTTAACTGGGGACATCATAGTAAGGACATCAAGCCACACATGTTTATATCTGCCTGAAATCTAAAGTTTCCTAAAAATGTTGACGAGTGAATAAGCAATCAAGCCATTCAACCATGAGCAAAAGAAACTCCGGTTTGTGTTTGGTGAATGCTTTCTCCCTGTACAGAAAGGGTTAAAAGCAACAGACTTGAACAAAGTCGTTTCCAGAATGATGTCATCCAACCCTTCTCATTGTCACCTCACATTCACGGGCACCCAGATTTTGACCACCTGAATTCTGCCCTGAAACATTCCTGCTTCTAAATGCCAAAGAGCATAATCACTATCATTTTATTTAGGCTTCTCAAAACTCCAAGAGCAAGCCCAAGGCAAATAAGAATCAGACACTGACAAGAGAAGGCAGGGCTTCTTGGACTCAGGAAGGCTTGAGCTGACACTTAATGAACTGGTGTCAACACACAAGTCCAGGGCAAGAACAGGTGCAGAGGCGAGAAAGGCAAATCTGGCAAACATAATCCATTGTGAGGCAGTGTTGCTCGAACTTTATTGGAGGCTGATGCTCAATGGGGAAGGTCCTTCCCAGCGCTGAGTCTCATGCCACTTACCAGGACCCTGACTAGGATATAACTGGAGCATCTAGTAGGTTCCTCTTAAAGGCACCTTGCTTACTTACTGGATTAGGTCATCACGTGTCTCCATTTCCAGCTTCACATTACAATTATATTCATTCTCTGAGTTTCCCTGTAGAGAGGACTGCTCTGAAGTAAAGACTTGGAACCATTTTACTTCTTCATTTAAAGAGCAGAGTACCTGATGGTCTATTGCCAACATTCCAGACGTCAATTCCCTATGGCGCTTTGGTTCATGAGTGACCAGCATGGATGCAAATGCAGGGCTAGTGATTTGGGGTTGCTTTTGCGTGTGTGCTGTTTTGTTTGTTTTGTTTTGTTTGTTTGTTTGCTTTGAATGTCTTGGTACTTCAGGTATCAATTAATATGTTATTCCTCCTCAAACATTGTAAAAGGAAAAAGATTTTCTTTTCTTCTTACCAGTGATTTTTTTTATATAAAAGCATCATGACAAATTTCATTTCATCAAATTTAAAGGAGAATGGTAGCTCTCCTGACTTGAAAAAATGCTAAAAGAAAAGCAACAGCAAAAACCCTGGGTTTTTTTCATATGGAATGATGGATATCAAGCACCTTATGATAAAACACAATGAAATTGTCTGTGATTATTAAAGAGCATATATGAGTGAAAAGACTGGTGAGAAATTGGAGAAGGTGACCTGAGAGGAACAAAGGTATCAAATCTGATAAGGAAACAGCTCTGAGGAAGCCAAACATGCTGAATGACGTTCTAACACATTTTTTTTTTTTTTCTAGGAAATGAGCTTGTTCTTCAGCTGTTCCCATCTCTGCCATCGGTACGGTTTGTATTATTTTTGCTTGAAGGTACTTCATCTACAGTCTGATCAAGAAAGGAGCAGTAAACAACATGGTCTAGTGCAGAAGAATTCCTGTTGCCTCCCAGCATGCTTCTTTTCTTTCTTTATTTTTTTGCTTTTTGCCTTTTCTAGGGCCACTTCCTATGGCATATGGAGGGTCCCAGGCTAGGGGTTGAATCGGAGCTGTAGCTGCCAGCCTATGCCAGAGCCACAGCAATGCTGCGTCCGAGCCGCGTCTGCAACCTACACCACAGCTCACGGCAACGCTGGATCCTTAACCCACTGAGCAAGGCCAGGGATCGAACCCGCCACCTCATGGTTCCTAGTCGGATTCCTTAGGACTGAGCCACGACGGGAACTCCCCAGCATGCTTCTTCTAAAGAAAACATGTGTACCACCCAAGTTCATTGTAGTCAAGGTTGTAGGTCAATTTTAAAAGAGCCACTGGAATCTTAAAATGGTTGGTGCTGCTTCTCTAATCTGAAAACGGTCAGATCTTAAAACATATATCTCAGAACTTATAAGCTTTCTAATGATTAAAACATCTGTTTTGTGATATTCATTAGCTTCACTGGCTTGGAAGTGAACACTATAGCACATTAGTCAAAAAAGAGTTTTCCTAAGACTAAACTATATTTAATGGTTCATTAAATTATATGATAACTGTATGATAATCTAAGTAAATTCATCATTTATAGTCCACAAAAGTGCTCAATAAAAACCTAAAAATGATTAAATGGTAGATTTCTGAGGGGGTTTTTTGCTGCCCCACAGCATGTGGAAGTTCCTGGGCCAGGGATCAAACCTGCATCACAGCAGAGACCCAAGCCACAGTAGTGACAATGATGGTGCTGAGCCTGTGGAGTCATCAGGGAACTCCTGCCTTCTGGTTTTAAGATGGCAAGATTCAGACATTTCTAAAATTGCTTTCTGTACTTAGAAATATCAAAAATAACATCAAGGAGCACTAGGACAGAAATATAATCTTTTATGAAACCCAGAGACATCTAAAACTTGGAATCACAATCCATTAAAATAAAAAAAAAAAAAGAAAAGAAAGGGAAAGCCAGTGGAGAAGCGGTCACTGACCTAGTAAGAAAAGTAAGAACGATAAACCTCAGGTGCCCACCTTGGAGAACTGGCACAGAGAACTTTGGAAGGGCTCCAAAATTACAGCTACCAATGAGATTATCCAGTCAGCTTGTAAAGTGTCTCGCTCTTAATCATACGCACACACATAGACACACGCATGCATCACGGGATACTTGAGAGTGTTTCCTACTTAGGAAACATTAAACCAAAACAAAGCAAAAGAGAAAACTTGGAAACACCGTCATAATACAAAGAGCAGAAGAAAATATCAGTACTACAAAAATTTTATTCTCATAGAAATAAAAGAACAAACTGCACCTATGACATACAAACTAAGTACAATGACTAGAAACGACAGAAGCAAGTCTGGGAAATTTAGAGTGTAGTAGCTTGAATGGAAATATTAATAAGAAATAAAATGAGAACATCTCTAGGAAATAACAGAAAAAAATAAAAGAGAGCCACTAGAGAAATGGCCAAGAGCAGCATTAAGACTGGGTGTAAGGAAGCGTCTGGTGAAAACCCCCGATATGGAGACCAGAGCTATTTTTTTGCAACTACTCATGAGTAACATAATGTATTTGCAAGGTTTCATAAGTTTCCAGATTGAAAAGACTACTCATAACCACAACCTAAATTAACTCTAAAGCAAAAATAGAGCAACGAAAGCAAGAAGAACAGCTGCAAGTCACTGAGTATTCATAATTTACCCAGACTGACCATCTCCTCAATAACCCTCAGATCTACCTGCCTCTAGCCCAGTGAGGGCCGTCATCCTTCCGGTCTGAGAACACTCCGATTGGCTTCCAGTTCGACTGCGGCCCCCAGCTGGCCTCCTGGAATCCAACTGCCACCTGACGGCCTGAATCATCGTCCACAAAGGCAAAGCCTTTCATCTCCTCTTTGCCTCAGGATAAGGCACTGATTCCTCCACGAGACTCTGCAAGATGTGACCCCACTGAGACGTTTTTGCATCAGTCTGTAAACACCCTGCCTCTTCTCTGAATTACAACCTCATCTTAGATCTCCAGGAACCCTGTATCTTCCTTGGTCCCACGTTGGACAGCGTTCCTCTCTGCCATTCGCATCCCTTCACACGTGACCAGAACGCTCCCCTCATTCTCATCGGTACCCAGTTTTATCCCAATTATCTCAGCATAAATACCTTTTTCTTTTTTCTTTTTGGGTGGATCTGAGGCATGTGGAAGTTCCTGGGCCAGGGATCGAACCTGCGTCAATGCAGGGACCAGAGCCACAGCAGTGACAATGATGGATGCTTAACCCACAGGTAACTCTAGGAACACGTTATTTTTCTTGATGGCCTCCTCCCTGCCCAGTCTTGGTTAGGTATATGCTTTATACGACATGGCACTCACCCCACTGGGTTTTATTGTCTTTTATAAATTGTTTATATTTCCTAATAGACTCCTGGGAGAAGGCCTGTTTATTTTTCTGTTAACAACTCCAATGCCTAAAACAATGAAAAACCCTTAGTAAACATTCAAACATTTTGGTTGAATTAAGAAATGAACAATGGGGAGTTCCCAACATGGCTCAGTGGGAACGAACCCAACTCGTATCCATCAGGACGAGGGTTCGATCCCTGACCTCACTCGGTGGGTTAAGGATCTGGTGTTGCCCTGAGCTGTGGTGTAGGTCACAGATGTGGCTCAGATGCCAGGTTTCTGTGGCTGTGGTGTAGGCTGGCAGCTGCAGCTCCGATTCACCCCCTAGCCCAGGAATGGCCATAAGCCACAGGTGCAGCCCTAAAAAAATTAAATAAATAAGAATAAAAAATAAACAAAAACTGAGAAGGGAAATGAACAGTGAAGTTCCCTGGTGGCTCTGCAGATTAAGGATCCTGTGTTGTCACTGCTGTGGTGCCAGTTCAACCCCTGGCCTGGGGAACTTTGGCATGCTATGGGTGAGGCCAAAAAAAAAAAAAAAAAAGAAAAGAAAAAAGAAAGAAAGAAATGAACAAATGAACAATTCAAGTAATGGAATCAAAGAAATGCAATTGCCCACCGGTGGAGTAAGGTGTAGGCTGAAGATACTTTCTCCCCATGACACTGCCAACCGAGTCACCCTGGACGTGGTTATCCAAGGCTTGCCAACACTCTTCAGCGATTAAATGGACACTTCCAAAGAGAAGTCCCTGCCTTCACCTGAACAAAACTAAATGTACATTTCCCTTCAAATTGGCCCCTTGCTCAATACCCTTCTTGTGTGTCAAAACAGAACATGTGAATGAATTCACATGCGTTTTTGTTTGTAGAGCCATTCCACACCAAGCTCTTCGTGTTTCCTTGAAGATGCCTCACCATTTGCCCAGCGTCACGACCAGCCTCCCAGGCCAGGCTCTCTCGGGGCTGCGTGTCTTCATTGCTGCTTCACACGCCCGTGTGGACTGACGCTGACAAACTGCCTTTGTTAAAACACTGTTTCTCGCTGAGCATCTTCCATACTTGGGGTTTCTGAGGTCTTATCGATGCCCAGGGAGCCTCCTCTGACTTGAGAAGCCTCCCACGATCTTACCTTGACGGCCTCTCTTGGTTACTGAGTCAAATAACGTAAAATAAAACATGATAGGCAGTTGCGTACTGGTATTGAGCAAATGCAATTCCCAATGTACTTTTTTTTCCAGATTGACTTTTGAACAATTGTTTTCTATTTTAAAAATCGAAATGCAATTCTTCCAGGTCTTCCACATTCATCAACAGTTGGCTCTGAAAATGTCTGCAGCTTTCTTTGGCTCATGTAATGTCTCTACCTTTTCTTAGTGTTCTTTTTTTTCTTTTTAAAATCTACAGCATCTCTCTTTGCTTATAATTATTTTTCCCTTTCAGCTTCTCCTTTCCAAAGTAGTAGAAATAGCACCTTCACTCCCTAATAAAAATGATAAATAAAAGGGAAGCCAAAAATATCTTAAAGTACTACAACTTAGGCCACAGTTCTCCACTTTTCAAAAATCCACTTTCTTTGCCTTTTGCTGGTTTATCTGTAACTGACAGCCTCCTTTTCCATCCTCTGTTGCCAGAGAATCGTACCTAAGTCTTTAATTAAGTCATCACTGCAACCAGCACAACAAGGCATAAGTGGGAAGTACTGAAGCAATTGCGAAAGTAAATGCCTTCGTTTTTATTGTATTTTTAGGAATGTAAATGGGAGAGATTTTCTAGGAAGAAAGAAAACAGATTGTCTTGTAGAATACGGAACTTATCCAACATTATAGTAGAAACAATGGTAACCAAGACTCTCATTGTGATTTTGCAACAGTTTTGCATTTAATTTTGTATCATTTATGAGAAAACATTCTGCAACATAAAAGGTTATGTGCAAGCAGAGATAAACTAATAATCAAGACAATAATATAACTATATTCTAGAGTTAGCCAGCCCCATGCATAAAATTCTTCAAGGCAGGAACACTTGCCTATTTCAGTACATATTTTAATATATTTTTAATAAATATCATGAAAGTGCATAGGTACTTGGATGAGAATCATTGTTTTTTTAACAAAATCATTCTAAGATCCCAGTAAGAGGGAGATTGAGATTTTATCCATTTTCTCCATGATATTGATGACAATTTGTTGTAAACCAATCAGAAGTTTGAAAAATTTGTAGAGTTCTTGGAAATGCTCTGTATGTTCAAAATCAACCTAACTCCTAAACTCTCTCATCAGACACACAAGGTTTAAAATTCAATCTTAGTTTGGACGAGTTAAGAAACATTATGTCCAGAACAGACTGGATTTCTAGTTTGATTTAAATCTTATCGATATTGAGTATATACTAGACATTTATATGAAACAGTACCATATAACATACATATTGATAATATGTTCAAAATGACCTATTAAGAAAAGGGAATAATGAATGTGTTTGGGGGCCTTTAACTGAGAATTATATTAAACTACAATCTCCACGCCATAATCCAGGATAACTAAAGTAAAACAAAAAGATAAAGTTTCGATAAAGCAAAGCATTAAAATGTTAACTTTACAATTTAAAAGGTCAAAGAAATTCTTCAAGGTGGTAGCAGAAAAGAAGCAAAGGTTAACACAAGAGTTGAATAGAGAATAAAGCAGTTGAATTTCTGGAATGAAAAGTGATTAGAAAGCGCACAAAACCCAACAGCATAACTTCGTAGAAGTGACATAAAGAGCAGTCATGGAAGATTCTAGAACTTTTCTGTTACTTCTTCTGATAAGAGGCATGTAAGTATGATGAGGAAATAAGACTGTGCCACGGTAATTTTGCCCGGAAAAAAGCAAAGACAGCAAATACCTTTTTTTTCTACCAATTTTCATTTCATTAGAAAAATATTTACATACTGAGGATTCCTTTACAAATGACAGTTTCCTGACAACACAGGTAAATTAAATCAGTGTCGATGAGCGTATAATAAACTCATCCTTTTGGAGTTTTTCACCCTCTTATCATCAACTTTAAAACACCCACTTTAAAGAAATACAAGCTTTAATTCATATTTGTGTTTTTTGGCACAGAACTCGACACTGCTTTAACAAGTTTAAAAACTTTGTTGGGTTGTTATATGTATGAAAATTGCAAAAACTGTAATTCATTCTATACTGAGTCATATGCGGCTACCACTTTTTCAAACCTTACAAGAAAATCACTGAGGAAAGAGGCAGTATTTATAAGGTAGAGCTTTCAAAGGGGAGTTGAGATGTGCACAGATTACATGGGAGAGGCTGATTCTTCAGGGAAGCCTCATGTACTGTGGTCCGGGTAACGGTTGGGGCTCCCTCTTGAAGTGCATCTTGGAAATATTTATAGAAGTTTTCAACCCTCCCAGCCTTTGACTTAATTCTATTTCTAGTAATTTCCTCACCGGATGTTCTTGCACATGTAAGCAAAGACTACGCATGAGGGTGTTCAAGGCTTCATGTTTACAGAGCAAAAATACAGGAGCAAACTAAAGTTCTTTATTGGGGAATGAGGGTTAAATAAAACTTCTAAAATAATTAAAAGGGATTAGAGCTATACATGCTACACACAGAACAATGCCTACTAAGTGCTGTTAAATTATAAAAGCAGGGGAAGCACAGTATACATATAGTCGCTTCCATCTGTAGACGCAATTTTAAGGGAAATGAATGCATATTTCCAAGATGTACACATGCATGCACAGTCCTACGTGGACTTCTTTTTGTCCGTGAGAAAGCGATTAAGCAGGATAGTTCAGGGAGCTGAATGTGCCAAGCCAGGCAGTTCCAACAGCTTAAAAGATGCTAGAGGACAGAGACAGAGTATTGATCAGTATTGACTTTGAAAGATGTGAGAAAGTGCCAAGATAGAAGGCTGGACCAGCTGGAAGGCGGGCTCCTCATGAATGGTTTCATTAAATGTACCAAGGGGGTTGGGTATTAAGACAATGAGTCAGGAGGGTCCGTCGTGGCGCACCCAAAACGAATCCGACCAGGAACCATGACGTTGCGGGTCTGATCCCTGGCCTTGCTCAGTGGGTTAAGGATGCGGCATTGCCGTGAGCTGTGGTGTAGGCCGGCATCTATAGCTCTGATCAGACCCCTAGCCTGGGAACCTCCATATGCCACGAGTACAGCCCTAAAAAGACAAAAGAGAGGGAAAAAAAAAGATAATGAGTCATAGAACAATATTAAACTGATGAATACTGAACAGAATGCAATGATGATTAGATTTATATACTGGAAGATCACTTGCCAGGAGCATAAAGCATGGATTCAAGGCAAGACCAATGGTGGAAAGATTAATAACATGACAATTGCAGTATTTCACAGAGAGGTAATAACAGCCTGAGCTCAAGCAAAGGCAGCCAGGAGAGACAGGCTGGAACAGATAAAGAAAAAATTTAAAGAGCTAGTTGATGAAAATTGGCGATTAGTTAGATGTGAGGAGAAAGAGCATATGCTATGTCAAGCATTGTTCTTAGAGGTGTATAAATATGAAATAATACAAACCTAGACTATTAAAGAAGAAACACTAATTCATTAATCCCCCAAATCTGTATAAATAGGTTCTAATACTATTATTCTCATTACACAGATGATTAAATAGCAGTATTGTTAGATTTAAACACCCTTTTGGAGGTCGTGCCATCCGTAAATGGTGGGCCCAGAACTACCAGCCAAGGCAGTCTGATGCCACTGCGTGTGCTCTGGTTCTGCCCCCTGAGGATTCCGAGCTGCTCGGATGATGCCAACGCCACCATGTGGCTGCTCGGGTGAAAAGTGGAGCCGCCGATCTGACGCTGGGACTGGAGAAGGAGCCCCGAACGCAGACCAAGAGGCCAACTGAGGGTTTGAATCAGAAGTCTCTGTGACACATTCAAGCGAGACATTTCCAAGAGCTTAGGGGGAGAACAGGGATCCGGGTATAGATTTCAAACCTCATTGGCAAATATATCGTATATGAAGATATGGGCACAGACGTGGTTTCTTAGGAAAGAGAGATCCCGAAACGTTGGGCTTGTGGTCTGTAACGTGACGCACACACCTCTCTAAGACGGCTCTTCATGTGCGCATGTTGGATAAGCGGATTGACTGGCAGTAGAAAGACAGGTTCATTTCAGTCCTTTAAAGTAATTCTGAAAACCGTACTGTTGAGGAGGAAAACACTCCATCAGTAGCCTTGCCTTCGGAATTTCTTCTCTAGTTCTTCCTACCCTCCAAAGAGAAAGAAAAACCAAAGGAACGTCAACCAAATAGAGTCACCTTGTTCTAACCTACCCGCTGCTAGTCAAGGAGACCACAACATCAAAGGGTCATCTTCCAAATCTTAGAGGCACTTTCCCACTTGCCCATGTTGACGCCTCAGTGACAGCGACGGAAGCCAAGGGACCAAAAGAGAATTAAATTGCTAATCTCACAGGAACTGGGGTGGATAGTAAAAAATCAGGACTACAAAACCTGTCTTGGGACAATGAAGAATTATGTCTACGAGCCTTCCGTTATTAATAAATAATTGTATCGTGGTTCCTTTAAGTAAAGAACCAGGGCTTAATGAGCAGTTACTAAGTTCTGTATCCTAGGCACTTGATCAGTGATGCGACGAGCTTTCTTGGGCCAACTTTATTGATTACACGTTTTCATCTTATCACACAGGGTTAGGCCGTCTGGTCTCTGATGCTCCTTCTGGATATGAATCTTCTGAATTTTTATTGATCACATTGTCTTAGCAGGAGCTATTCCACCTTTAGGCATATTATTTCCTATCAGTATTATTTCCTATCAATAAAATTTTGTGACTTTATAGGCTAAGGGAGTTTAAAACTTGGAGAGATTTACAATATTACTGAACACTGAATTTTAAGATGAACAGAAGGTTATAGCAGATGAAACAAATCTAGAGGTCATTTATTTGAGAGGATGGCAAGTTTTTGTTGGTAATGTATTCATTTTACTTTATCCATCAATATTAAACATTCTAATTATGGGCCTTTAAATTCGAAAAGTGGAGTTTCTGAGATAACTTAATGAGTTGAAGGGAACAGGCTGACTAAAAGAACAGAACAGGCAATTTTATTTTTCTGAATTTGGAGACTAAATAGGAGAACATTGCAAGTGATTGATAATGAGTATTCATCATTTTCCCCGTAGTTGGGTGGTCCGTGCGATTTACGCTGCTAGAAGAACATCTCAAACTCCACTGGAAACATTAAATTTGCTTTGTAAGTTGGAAGAAAAAGCTACATTTAGCACGTTTGTTCCAAGTGTCTAAATGCTGATTTCAGGAATAATTACCGAGCGGACTTTCTGAGGACTGGGACATTCGCCAAATTCTTCTCTCTGGAAAAGCAGCCGGGACCTCCGCAGACAGCTCTGTGGTAACAGCTTTCCTGTTTCCAGTCATTTCTGTGGGTTGTTCCTGGTCCTTTGTCTGGAACGACCCAGAGTTCGTCCACGATCGCTTTAAAACACACCCTTTTGGGAGTTTCTACAGACTTTCTACCTGAAAACACTTCCCCGATTCCATCAATACCCTGCTTTAAATGTGACTTCTAAAACTTAAAAAAAAAAAAAAAAGCTGTATTTCTGACATATTCAATCAATTCAGGCAGAGTGAGAGTTTTTGCCTCCTTTCCTCTATTAATGGAGCCTATACCTTATCACTATTATTTTTTAGTATTCATACCACCCACTCTATTGGGAGGGTGTATATTGAATTTTATGCTGAATACAGAACTTTTGTTAGGACAGGTGTTGTTGTCCTGGGTTCATGAATATTTTATTTGAACATTGGCACCATCTCTATACTTATCACCAGAAAACCACTATCGTGCTCATGCTGATTTACCTTTGTTTTGCTTAAGCCCTGTATGTAGTACCTTACTCCCTTCACACTGGTATTTCCCCCTAAACAATATTCTCTGGAATAAAACTTTGGACAGGAATAAACTTACTTATAATAGCAATAAACCTACATCTTTATGTAGTATCCAAACGCTGTCATAAGACCTTTTATTAAATGCCTCAGAAAGCAATGAAGATTCTTTAGGGCATAAATGATCCATGGTATAGACTGGATAAACTGATTTTGGATTTTTGTAATGACTTCTTGTTTCTTACATAACCACAGATCAATCATTCAATACGAGAAACCAACCACAGATCACTATAAGGCTACCTTTTTTCCTCCTTTTTGAATTTCAGAAAAGCTTTCTGTCTGTAATTTCCTGGCAGTTCCACCCCAGTCTCTTTTCTGGATGAACACCAAGGCTGGGTTTATCATATGGACTTTCCACCCTCTTCTCAACCAACATTAAAAGGAGCTGTTACTGTTTTCAGAGAACTCATCTTTTCCCGACAAAGGTTTTTCAGTACATCAGATGAGGGTTGACAAGCTGAGATCTGATGAGAGGTGACAGATGAACTGTGGCTCCTTCTACTTTCCAAACTTCCAGCAGCAGGATGAAGATCTATGTCCTCTGTGCTCCACAGCTTCTGAACAGCTTTAAAATAGTGCTATTAAGGAATATTCCATCTCTAAGTCCCCAGGGTCTCTTGGACGGCTTTAAAAACTCCACTCTGATTTGGAAGCACTTAAACAATTTTGTTTCATTTGGGGCTTTAATTGTCAGATCATCGTTCAAGAATTTCTGAAACAATTCCTCTGCACTGCTTCTACATTTTCAGCCTGATAAAGGAAATTTGTCTATCAGGACCCACGAGATAAATGGAGGCTACCCCAGTGGTACAGCCCAGCTCACGAAGCTAAACCTAGGTCAGCCTGCACCTGCTGGAAGAAACCAGTCACAGTCCTCCAAATCAGCATCAGCTAACTTACCTGCCCTAGAAAACAGGACCCGACTCCTTGTAAGAAAATCCACGACCTTCTAGCCAATTTTGCCACTCCTAAACTGCCTCTTCTAAAGCTCTGCAAACCTGCTCTTGGCTAACCTCGCTCTAGTTCCCCTGCACTCCCCAATCCAAGAACTGCTTTTCTTTGAAAAACAAAGTCAAACTCATTACAAAATTATGTCATTTTTGTCGTGTTGACAAGTCTTACATCTCTGTCGCTCTTTCTGCGGAGTCAGAGAAGACTTAGTTTATCAGCCTCTGAGTTATTTTCTGGTTTTGCCCCTTCTAATTTTTTCTCTACTTTGTCCCTGGAGGGATCATTTTAAAATGCAAATTTAATCATGAGTTCCTCCACTTAAAATCTACTGGTGGCTTCTAGCTACTCATTTTTCTCTCACATCAGATTTTAAGAGATGAAAATCTGCTCTCCTTCACGTCCAAAAGGCCACAACAGTGCTTGTACTATGGCAGGCTTGTAATAAATATTTGTTGAATAAAATAAATGCACGGTCGCTCAATTATGAAACACACCATTAGGTATTTCCTTGGTCTTTTGTTTATCCTTCCTTTTCCCCCAATTTTTTTTTGTTTCAAATTTGAACTTAGCAGAGAGACTGTAACAGCCCTTTACTTCCTGTATAGATTTTGTCACCAGTAGGAGAAACAAAAGTAGTTGACAGCAGATTCATGCTTTTGAGTGTGTCTCAACATTTTGACAAATATTTTCCAAGACGGCCTATTCTTTTTCTTTTTTTCTTTTTTTCTTTTTTTTTAGGACTGTGCCCACAGCATATGGAGGTTCCCAAGCTAGGGGTCTAATCAGAGCTGTACCTGCCAGCGGAGCCACAGCCGCAGCAACACAGGATCCGAGCCGTGTCTTCGACCTACACCAGAGCTCATGGCAACGCCCCACCCTTAACCCACTGAGCAAGGTCAGGGATCGAATCTTGCGTCCTTGTGGATGCTAGTCAGAGTCATTGACCACTGAGCCACAATGGAAACTCCTCTTTTTTTTTGCCTATTGTTTTTTTGCCTATTTTTAGCCATAAAAAGCTTTTTAAAACCCGTTTAAATTTTCCTTCTCTGGGTTTGATATGCTTACCTAAACTCTGCATCGACTATTTAAAACTTGCATTTCTGAGGTCTCTTTTAAAGTACTTGACCTTGTAGTTAACTTTCTGGTTAGTAGATTAAAGTAGTACATTAAAAAAAAAATCCCTCTGTTTGAAACAGTCTTCAGGGCCATCTCTGCACATTCAGAGACAAATTTCTTTAAGATCTCTAAATTCCAAGAAAGCATCCTTAGACTAGATGATACCATTGCATAAAGGTATCATTGTTGCTTAATCAAAGCATTCCATTTCTTCATCAGACGTCTACATTGACTCAGAGCATACTGTGTATGAGTTTGGGGTGTGTACGTGTGTGTAGGAGGAGGAGGAGGAGTTATATATGCAATCTCCTGAAACTGTGGCCAGATTTCCCAGAAATATTTTCCCTTTTTCAGTAGTTTATATTACTTCCAAGGAAACCGTTATTTACTGCAGAAGAAGTGAAGCTAAGTGTATGGACATAGGATAGTTATGACAAAGAATCTACCGTCAAATAACTCATCGTGTGTTTTCAATGCCAGGTAGACGGTTTCTGCGCTATGATGTTAACAAAACCTGGGTGAATCGATTGCCCCGCTTTAGCCATCTTAAATGATTTTGTCTGTTGCCACAAAATGGATTTGCTGAGGCAATTAAACCAGTTGTAATGAGGACTACTGCAAGCCCCCCATCCTGCCAAAGATATAGTCTGTTCAGTCAAATACGAACTTGAAATTGTCAGTGGCTTCTTTAACAATATGGGAGTGCTGTTAACATGTAACTTACTTCCTGTGTTCTAAAATTTTTCATGGCACTTACAGCAGGTATATGTGTGTACGTATATATTCAATTTGAAAAGCGTCATGTGCATATTATAGTACACAGTGACATAATGTGATATAATACAGATAACAACAAAATAATCCACATACTGTTATGTAACATAATGGCCTAATAACAGAATGCATAATAAAGAGCTACGTTTTCCAAGTATTTATGTTTCCAAGTCCTTTCACATCTATTTCCTAATGAATCTTCCAGAAAATTCTGTGAGACATATTTTACAGCCTTGATTTGATCAAGAAGAAGAAATTCATGGAAAATAATGACATACAAAATATGTCAGTTTCAGAGCTGGAAGCAAAAAACTGGTGGGATGTCAATTTCTTTCCTTTGACATTAAACATCTTATTCCATAGTAACGGATAGATTTTAAGAAAATAATTCTATTTTTCATCAAATAATTTCACCAGCATCAAATCAGCAAGAAAAAAGGAATATGCAAGATTTCAAGGAACTTTTTTAAAAAATTGGTATTAGTAGAAATAATTTCAATGCCTGAAAAGCTAGGAAGCAGGAATCGGAAAGCGGGTATTGAGTCTCATCTAAGTAAAATAACATCCAGGAAAATTAGCATACGTCATTTCTTCATATTGCACCTGCTGCAAAGTTTAAGGCGGGTTAGCCCTGCTTTCCCAACAAAAACATTTTCTTTCATTCTCCTTCAGACAAACCAGGTTGTCCCAGCGTGACGGAGCTGTGCAGACATTTCTGGTCTATGAGGATGTTGCCAACTATAGGCATTAGAACTGGAATCTTTCTCCAACTCTACTTATTTCAAGCGAAATCATTTTATGAAATAAATGCAATATGAATGAGATGGCCATGGCCGAACTAGTCTATCATGGGTAATATTCTAATAGGTTGTCATTCCTATATTTAATATATTCTTTCCTATTTTCCAGCCTTTGGAATAATTACCACTTAATCAAATGTCACCAAGTGTCCTAGATATGGTAATATATCAGACTTGTGAATAATTTCAGGTTGATGAAGCATGATGATAGCACTGCTTTTAAACTCTCACTGACTTGACCCACCAGACTGCAGACATATCTCAGTGTCGGTAACTGCTTCCCTTTCTGTCCTCTTTATATATTTGGGGACACACACACACACATTTTGGTTCAGCTCTCACTGCTATATTTTATACTGTATCCCAGTAATTTGTAATTTTCCTCCCTAGACTTGTTATACTTTGCTCCAGCACCTGGCCTGTTTTAGGTGCTTAAAGCAAACTTTTCTTGACATTCATTCAAATTTTTTACAATTATCTCATTTATCTCAATGTAAACTCAAGAGTCCAACCAGATATCAGAAGCCATCACAGACAGCACTTTCCCTCTGTCCATCAGTTACTGTAGGGCTCTTTAAAGAATACTGAGTGAAGGGTCAGAAAGAGAAAGACAAATACCATATGATATCACTTATATCTGGAATCTAATATACGGCACAAATGAACTTTTCCACAGAAAAGAAAATCAGGGACTTGGAGAATAGACTTGCGGTTGGCAAGGGGGAGGGGGAGGGAGTGGGATGGATTGGGAGCTTGGGGTTAATAGATGCAAACTATTGCTTCTGGAATGGATTAGCAATGAGATCCTGCTGTGTAGTCCTGGGAACTGTGTCTAGACACTTACGATGGAGCATGATAATGGGAGAAAAAAGAATGTATACATGTATGTGTAACTGGGTCACCCTGCTGTACAGTAGGAAAAAAAATTGTATTGGGGAAATAACAATTAAAAAATTTTTTAAATAAAGGAATGGTTTTGACACAACCTTTGTTTTCTCTGCTGCCTCTCTCACTTCTACAGATGCACAAGTGTTTGGAGGAGCAAAATGTATTTCTAAAGGAAGCAGAGTATGCCTCATAATTTTTTTTTACCCATGTTCTGGGAAAACAATTTTCTAATCTCATTTTTTAAAGAAAGAAATAGAGGGATAAACTTGCAATCCACAGCCTAAGCCTCAACATTCACGGTAGGAAATAGCTGAGAAGTAGTCATGTTTACGGGCTCAACCACACAGTGGTTGCTGACGTCATCAGAAATTTACCTCTTCTGCAGAATTTCAAGCAAACAACATCCCAGCGCCAACCAGAAAGCATTTCAGGATCGAGCACTCTAATTCAATATGTCTACAGAAAATATCGTTAACAAGATTTAAAACTAGAGATGTCAAGTTAGACATTGCACCAGTATGCCACTGTGACAGACTAGCTTTTCTCAATGAGGAGGGGGGCGTAACAGATTTAGAATATCAGGATCTTGAGGTGTGTAATGTTTAAGACCTTCAATACAAACTGACTGTATGTCCTTAAAATATTGTTTTAAATGTAAAGCTTGTTAGGAACTGAAAATACATCTTGAGGGATTTAGAAAAATACAATTTAAGAATGAAATCTCGGTAGACTGTAAGTTTGCTTTGATAAAAAGAGTTCAAATTTTCAGTGCAAGAAAATCTGAAGCATTTTTCCAGAAACTCACAGAGTGATTTAATAACCAAATGGAGTGGAAAAAAAGCATTTCACTTCAGTGAATGCAATCTGATGTCAAGAACCCTGGAAACATCATGTCCTAGACCTGGGTAAGTGTTTTCCAACAAACCTAATTTTCAACTATCTAATAGCTACATCTCCTACGAAAATCTGGCGCGACTCTTTAATTTACTTTTTGAGAGAAAGCAATTGTCCCCAAAGGTTTTATTGCCTAACTTCACCTTTTAAAATTACGGCTTTTCTTCTCCGCCCCTTTCTTTCAGGTCTATTATGATCTGAATGTTTGTGTCTCCTCCAAATTCACATATTGAAGCCCTAACCCCCCAGTGCAATGGTAGTGGGTGGTGGGGCCTTTAGGAGGTGATTCGGTTTAGGTGAAATCATGGATCGTGGTGGGGGGGGGGATCCTCTTGAATGAGATTAGTGCCCTTATAACAAGAGACACCAGAGAGCTTGCTTGCCGCTCTCTCTCACCCACCCATGAGGACAGAGTAAGAAGGCAGCCATCTGTACACTAGTAAGAAGAGCCTCATCAGAACCTAACCATGCCAGAACCCTGATCTCAGACCTCCAGCCTCCAGAGCTGTGGGAAACAAGCATATCTTGCTTAAGCCATCCAGTCTGTGGTATTTTGTTATAGAAACCCAAGCCAACTAAGACAAGGTCCCAGGACTCGGGGAAGTAAAATTTGGGGAACTTCTCATTTGAGAGGTATCTTGGGTTCTGGGGAACTCAAAGACACGAAGCTCAGTGAGAAAGTTCAGGTCCTCCTGCCCAGCACGGGCTCTAGGCTCAGGCTTTCCAAGGAGAAGGGGAGGAAGGGAGCTTGAAGTTGGCTGTGTTCATTTAGCTACATTGACCAAAATCATAGGCAGGCATTTCAAGGCAGTGGCCCTTGCCAAAACAGCAGCATATCTAGGTGGAATACACATCACACTACAAACCTAGGAGCGTTTCAGCTCCAGAAGTAGGAGGAGCTGATCAGGCTATTCTGACTCTACTGATGGAGAATTTGAGAGTTTGTCTACTTGATGTCAAAAGGGAAAAGATGCTGACACATGTAATATGGATACGTTATCTCTATGATGCCTAAAACTAAGTATCTATAAATATTGATCTAATAATATATTCATTTTTATCACTATCCTCCATATTATGATGAAACATATGAAATTGTACTGAATCAAATTCAACACTAAGCTAATTATCATTTGATTCTCAATTGGTCTGGAAAACACATTAAGCTAACTATGACAGGAGTAGTTCATACTTCTAATCCAAATGAAAAGCCTAAAATAAAAGGTGCTGCATATTCTGGGGTTTAAGTGCAACCTGCTTCCACCCTCATCTCGCCCCTGGTCTCTCAAGTCCAGAATTACAGCGTGAGGCTTTTTCATAGATTCACATCCTGTGCAGTCTTTCAAGCCGTGGGGCTGTGTCTCCATGGTTACGCAGGGATCCTGGAATAAATGTGCTTCAGGCAATCATTGTTTCATGTTTGTGTACAAACAGCTGAACTGCACCTTTCAATTTCAAATGTGATGCATCTAAATTCAAGCCTTGTCATGAAGAACATCATAGAAAGAGCCAAACAAGAATAAAAAGGAAGATTTATGTTAACAAAATTCTTGCAAATATGTGAAAACCTTTCTATCAGCCTAAGCCCTTGTGCTAGATCCTTTTCGACATCTATCCGCTCTGCTTGTACAATGAAGCTTTTCAATGGCTGACTCATCTGTATCATGAAATACAGAAGGTGGCCCAGAACTTACATAAAGTACGTAATAACTGCAATGACACAGAATAAGATGAAAAGAGAACTACAGAAGAAAAGAAGATACTAATAGTTCTAAATATTCACTTTTCCTAAGTGTTTGAAATCTGATTTACAGACTAACAGTAATAGAGTAGTCATCTGGAAACTTTCGTGTTATAATATTGAACAAACATGGCTGTAGACTGATTTTATTCTGGCTAGCACTTGGAGGAATTTCAAAACCTCACTTTTTCCAATAATGTTGTATCTTGAAGGCCGTAGTATAATGGCTCAATTCTTTGTGAATTCTGAGAAATGTGTTTATAAATAATAAAAATGATGTAAGGTACAAAGTTCTTGTGGCATGGTTGACCTAAGTCATGGAGGAAACCTTTCCACATGTCATTTCACGACTGGGAAACTGAGGCCCAGAAAAATCAAGCAATTTACAGACATTTATATAGTGAACTAGTAGCAGAGTCAGTACTCAAATCTTATTTTCTCGATGGCTATTCCAGGCTCTTCTCTAAACTTTAGCATAATATTAAAATAACTTTCAGATAAGTATTCATGAGAACATGAAACTATTTTTACATAATAGATATGATCTTTCTTTCAACTAATAATTAGAGGAAATTACTATGTATGTTATAAAGATTCAGAAGGTGTCAGACATTTCGAAAAAAATATCAAAATGTTTACAAATGTTTTCATAAATCATTTAAATTTTTTTTATCCTAGAATATTAACTCTTGGGAATGAAGGACAATGCATGTCCAAGAACATGAAAGAAATGAACGAAAAAACAAGAGCAGACTCATAGAGCATCCTATTCCTAGTGTCTGTTTCAAAAGAGAATTAATAGTGAAATATTTCCAATAAAAGAACACTTCCTAAATACAGATGTTAGTACTTCGTTCCTGGAATTGGTCCTTTGCAAATAATCACATTCTGTACATAAAACAATCTGCTTTTTCATACATAGATTTTGTTAAATCATCAATAAACAGCCTACTTTCAAAAACACTCATTTGCTGGTTCCATAATAACTCTGGAATGATCCTTCCCACCCTGAACAAACTGCTCAGTTTGCAGAAGGACAAAAACACTGTATTTAACCAGAGTGCTACCTGGCACAGAGATAGAGAATTTAAACATGGAAGAGGATTAGATCAAAACTGTTTAAACAGTGAAAAAAAAATTCCACAGCGGGGCAGCAGGAGGAGAAAAACACAAGGGGAGGGTATCTTTTTCACTGACTGTGACAAATGTCCTTCCTCAGAGCTACACCGAGGAGCGAAGCCCTTTCATCACCAGAAGTGAGGGCCAGCTTCACAGCATACAAACACGGATCCTTCCATCCACTGACCTGGAGAACAGCTAAGACACGAGCATATTTCCACAGAAACCCTCTGCTGAAACTGAATTCCCATCAGTATTCAAAGATGATTTTAAAGCAATGAAGGAATAATGCAATTCTTTTTTTTTTTTTTTTTGGCGTTTTGGCTTTTTGTCTTTTCAGGTCAGGGCTGCACCTGTGGCATATGGAGGTTCCTAGGCTAGGAGTCTAATCAGAGCTATAGCCTCTGGCCTATGCCAGAGCCACAGCAACACGAGATCCTAGTCGCATCTATGACCTAGCTCACTGCAACGCCAGATCCTTAACCCACTGAGTGAGGCCAGGGATCGAACCCGCAACCTCATGGTTCCTAGTCCAATTCATTTCCACTGTGCCACAACGGGAACTCAGATTAATGCAATTCTACACAGATAAAAATTTTAAATAAGCAAGGAAGAAATTAGGTTCTCATTGCTCCTGGCAGTTATGTTCTATTCAGATGCCACAAACACCGAATGAGTGAATACTGACCATGGCTCCTAAAGGGAGCACAGGATGGGGTTCCTACGAGCTTCTGGTCACAAGATTTTTCATCAGTCAATCAGTGCATAACCTTGTTTTATTTGTTTCTTGGTTTATATGTGTTTCTGGTGTGTGTGTGTGTGTGTGTGTGTGTATTTGGCCATGCCCACAAAACATGGAAGTTCCCCGGCGAGGGATTGAATGCTCACCACGGCAGTGACCCAAGCCACAGAAGTGACAATGCCAGACCCTTTACTGCTGGGTTACCAGGGAACTCCCTATGTGCGTTTCTGTCTAAAGACACCTTCTATAGTATATAGTGTAGACTCATTAACATAGAACTCATGGCTAGCAGCACTGCAACCTGTGCCTGGATGCAGCTCCTCTGACAGAAGTCCTCCTCCATAAGGTCCAGCACTCCCTTCCTGCACAGAAGAACACAAGACTCCCCATCGGCACCATGCTTTTAAATAGTGAAATCACCCACAAACAGCGTAAGAAAGCAAAAGGCACTAAACAGACCACGAAGAGAGTACTTGTTTACAGAATTAGAGCTAAAACGAGAAGGCAGGGCCTGGCCGTCTGCGCTGAGAACATGCCCATTGGGTGACAAACTGTTCACAGCTCTGCATGTCCCTGAGCAACCATGAAAGCATCCCAGTACTGATATGGGAGATGACAAGTCAGTTTTAGCGAGCGGACTAGTAAGACGGCAGAATCTATGCATTACATCCTCATGGCTTATTTATGTTATAACTAGAAGTCTGTGTGCAGCCTAGGAAATGCAGTCAATATTATTGTCATATGGTGACAGACGGCAGCCAGACTTGTTGTGGTGACCATTTTGAAATGTTTATAAATATTGAATCACTATGACGGTCACCTGAAGCGAATACGACTGTGTCAACTAGACTTCAGTTTAAAAAAGCGGCAGAACGATCATCAATCACAACCAAATCTGATAGCAAAATTCACTGAGTCATAAAAAAAAAAAAAGAGTAGCAGAACCTGAGAAAGTACATTCAACATTCAAATATCTGAGACGTCCCAAAAGATAGCCCCGTAATGCTGACTGATACGCAGGGGGCTCAAATGCAGAGCAAGGAAAAGCAAAAATGAAAGCCATCACCGCCTCGGCCTCCTTTTCCCCAGAGGACGGGGAAGGCCAGTCTGGAGAAGGGTTTGCTTCCGTTGGTCCATCTGGGCTGTCTTTTCCTTGCCGTTCAAGGACTCCTAGGGAGGTACAAGTCTCAGGATTTCTCGCTGATGAATAATTCAGAGAAAAGACTGTATCTTTATTTTTGTTATTTGTTTTCATCCCAGATTCCCTTACATAAAGAGAATGTATTCTGTTCATTCATATCACTGTTTCATTCATGAGGTTATGTTTAGATGCCTCAGCAAATTTTAAAATTCACATCGTAAAGGAAACCGAATATTAATGAACTATTGTTGCATTTTAACCAAAGTGATGGCAGATCAAATCCAAGGAAATCTATGCTCGACACTTCTCTGTACAACATAGCAGTAATATTCTCAGATTTGCATAGACGGGTGTATCGGTTTCAACCGAGGAGAGCCTCCTGAAACGGAAACCCTGGAATGCATGGTTTTGTGACTCTGATCCTCTGATTTGATCTTCCAGTTTGACACGGGACCACCGGGGAAGGCCCACCACCTGCCTCACTCTCGCCCCTCTGTTGGGGTCTCTTCCAATGCCTCCGTCACGAGCACCTGTCACAGGAGCTCTGATTCTCCAGAATGTTCCCTTACTGTGCCGTTGATTTACACATACTTGCAGAGGCTCCGTCACCCCCTGAGTGAAAGGCCTCAGGAGTGGACCAGAGCTGACCAGTTGACAAGACCATGTGTTTAACCTCGAAAAGTGAGAGCAGGGAAAACAAATTGTATTTAAAATTTGCAATCCTTACTAGAAATGGAGCTTTTCGGGCTACGGGTCTTTTTAAAACTTTTGGAGCGGCTCTTCACACAAATTGAAAGCAATTTGGGCGGGGGGTGTGGGATTTAATAAAGCTGCCTGAACACACGACTTAGGAACAAAATGCCACATTTGACTACTAAATTGTTGTTGAGTCTGTCAGTTTTGTGGTTCCGTTTTGCTGGATGAAACGAAGAGCTGTATTCCTAGGGCAGAATTTGTGATGGAGGCTTATGCCGCTGCTTCTGATTGCTGGTGATGTTTTTGTGGTTTTGCCTTAGAGATTTCGAGAGCTGCTGTTAAAGATGAGGAGTTGGGAGCATCCAAAGGGCTCACTTTCCGAGGCTGTGTAAGTGTCCTCAGTGCAAAGTCAGGATGAGGTCGGGAACTCGGATTTGGAGAGAGCGCTGCTCTCTGCACACCTGCCCCAAAGCCGGCGTTAATGCTCTCACAAGAGAAGGCTGGAGAGCCTGTTCTCCTGATGAGGGAGGAAGGAAGACGGGACTCCAAGCATCTTATCTGAAATCTCCTGGAAATTAAAGCCACTGGTCGCGGCTACCTGAGAGCCCCCAGTTCCTCAGGGTTTTACATGAAATAAGACCTGACAGCTTCTATTGGGCACTGTCACTAAAACGGCAGCTCCCGCCTCTGCCCTATTATATGGTCTACAAATAAAACTGATGAGGGATTTTGAAGCAATAACCAGTCTTCACGAGTCTTCGGAAAAGGCTGGAGGAAGCCCGTTCAGACCTCCTGTTAAATCTCACAGAGCAATGGCCTTTCCCGTCTTTCATCTACAGCTGAAGAGCTCCTCTTAATTTTCCACCACTTTAAAAGTAATTTTAAAGTCCCAGCTGTGAGGCATGTTTGCGACTTCGTCATGGCTATCGCGAAATCTCTTGCCACTTGGAAATACGACTGAGTGCGTTTCTTTTAACCTCAAGCAAGTTATACTCATTTCCCCTCTGGCCAGCAGGACGTGCTCGCTTTACTTGGATACACGGTAATATACTGCCTACAGGTACTACACTATGTTACATATAATAAAGATACACTTTCAAAGCTCCTTTTTTTCAGTTTCATAAACTGCGTCTTTATCTTTCCAACTTTTAACTGTTTTTCTTTCGGTTAAACCGGTAAGCTAGTCTGGCAGAGACCTGTGGAATGGTGAGAGAGAGGGTGGTGCGTGGTGAGGGAGTTTTCTTACAGTCTTCCCCTTGCAAAATTAGTATCTTATTAGTGTTTAAGATCTAATACACTCATGAGTGCGGACATTGTATCCCAGAACCTTCACAGCACAAACATACAAATACTTGAATTTTTACATATATTTCAATTGCTGGTTGCGAATAGTTCAACAGCCACTGAGGTTGTATAGCCATTTGTTAGAACCATGCAGAGAATAGCACAACCTCTTTTTCTAAGGTCAAGCTGGCGTAACTCACTACACACCATCAACCTACCAGGCCTCATGCGCCTCTACTGTATTAATGCACTTGAACATGAATCTCACGGAACAGAAAACTGGGTAGAGCACTATTGGTAGCGGGGTTGTTGTTGTTTTTTTCCTTTTTTTTCTTTCTTTTTTTTCTTATTGTGAAACTATCCTGAAAAGAATCCATTGATAAACAGGTTTACATTTTTTCCCAACAGCCTCATTCAAGCAAGACTCTTCTGAATGGAAACCATGTTAGGTGTATAACTGAGCTTGATTTGTCTCCCGGTCATTTTCTTTCCCCTTATTCTGTTTGACAAAGACAACAGAATCCACATACGAAAGTCAGAATACCCTTTGGAATGGCTGTTTCTAATGCATATTAATATCGTCAAGCACAATGATCAACGAAAGGAAACCAGTGTCATTCTTCTTTTAATACCAAATATTAGGTCTTCCTGGAAATAGATATTTCCTTTCGTGAAGGACAAAACATGTTAGAAGCAAAGGCCAGTGGGGAGCATGGCACCTCTCATAGTGTGGCCCCCACCTTGGAAAAGAGAAATGGCCAAATGGCCAGAAGTTTATTCTGTTAGGTCAGAAAGCCTAGATATTGGTCCTTTAAAATGCTAGGTACGTCTGTGCTTCTCTCAGACAGCAATGCAGGAAGGAAATGCACAATTCTACTACTTCTTTAAACTTAATGACCAGGTGATTACTTTGCAGCAGAACAAAATTTGCCAGGTCCATGTTTGGAGACTAAAACCCAGTGCTATATCTGTATTGCTTTCAAATAGAATTGCTTTTTAAAAAAAATATCTTGTATGTTTTGAATTCTTGAGGGAGTTGAGCTGTACTGGGGGCTGCTCACTAATTGCCGAGGCTTGCTGGTGTGCCATGCGCTTGCTGAGCACAGTTGACGCTGATTAAAGGGAAGAGGGGGCACTCTGATTAAAGGGAAGAGGGGGCACCTTGTCCTTGCATTCCGCCTGGGGCTTCATCCCTTAATATTCTTGTCCTTTCCCTTGATCCCAAGAAGGCTCTTTGGGGCCACTGTTACAGCTATTTCCTCAGTGAAAATGTCAAGATCTCAAAGCTGAAAGATGTGCACGGAGAAGAGGGTTAACGAAAGCATCCCAGGATTAGGGATGGTGGATGCATCGCAGCGCAGTACAGTCATAGGCTCTGGGACTAAATATCCGTCTCAACTCTGCCACTGAATGGTTCAGTTTTAAATGAGTTGCTTAATTTCACTGTTTCAATTGTCTTGCTTGTGCAGTGAATAATAAAGTGAATAATAACAATGAATAATAATAATGCCTTAGCAGGTGGCTGAGAAATTAAAAAATAAATATACATACCTACCACCCTGTTACACACACCTTTTTTTTCTGTCTTTTTAGGGCCCCACCTGTGGCACATGGAAGTTCCCAAGCTAGGGGTCAAACTGGAGCTGTAGCTGTGGGCGTACAGCCACAGCCGCAGCCACACCAGATCTGAGCCACTTCTTTGACCTATGCCACAGCGTGAAGCAATGCTGGATCCTTAACCCACTGAGGGGAGCCAGGGAACGAACCTGCATCCTCATGGATACTAGTCCAGTTCTTAACCCGCTGAGCCACGACGGGAATTCCAAATGTTAACAACAAAAGAATTTGTTGCTGATAAGGTTATGTTAGGACAATCCAACATTCAACACAGATTCGCAACCTAATATGTATAGACTGTCACATTTTATCCATTAGAAAGATGCATGTGTTTTCATAGTCTCTGAAGTGAGGATGTTTCTCAGCTATAACAACTTCTTAAATCCTATCACGTATGTATACCCTTTGTCAACTTAATATAATAATGACTCATCTTGCTAACGTTGAGCTCTTACTATGTGCTAAGCACTGAACTCTCTGCATGTTTGTTTGGTCTAATTCTTCTAACAACCCCTATGGGGTAGAATCCTTTTATGTAAGAGGCCAAAACTATTTCCTGCGGTTGGTCCTTAGGAAAGAGCTGGAATAGGAGACTGAGGACCAGTCTGGGGAGTGAGGCCAGGCTGGGTTGCCTATTAGCGACTGTGTGACCAGCAGAAAGCACTTCACCTTTCACCTTTCTCACAGATTTACATGTTTACATGTCATAAATAAACAAACGACATGTTTACAAAAAGTCGCCATACTTAGTGGTTAAGACGTGATGTCTGTAAGCTAGGCCGCCTCCCCTTGATCCTGGCTTTTTACTTATGACACCTGTGACTTTGCCCTTGATCTGTCCTCTCTGGGTCTTAACTTTCCCGTGGATAAAGTGGAGCTAAAAATCGATCAACACATCCTGGGTATGTTGTCAGGATTAGGTAAGATAATATTTGCAAAGCTCCTGGAAAAGTGCCCGTCACCCACTAAGCACTAGTTAAGATCGGCTATTATTTTTATTATCTGACATGGTTATAATGTTTAAAGGAGAGTTTGTTAGAAGTATCTGATTCTATGCAATGCTGGGCTTATTCATCCCACGCCCTTCCTGAGGATGTGTATGAAAAACGGCCGAACAGAGACTAACAATAAATCCACAAGGTATCAAGTAACCATAATGAAAGAATTTACAATTTATTTCACACTACTTTTTTTTTTCTTTTAGGGTCACACTCTCGGCATATGGAAGTTTCCAGGCTAGGGGTCGAATAGGAGCTGTAGCCACCGGCTTACACCACAGCCACAGCCATGCAGGATCCGAGCCGTGTCTGTGACCACTGCCACAGCTCACGGCAACACCAGATCCTTAACCCACTGAGTGAGGCCAGGGATCGAACCGCATCCTCATGGATCCTAGTTGGGTTCGTTAACCGCTGAACCACAAAAGGAACTCCCTGCGCTAATTATTGATCTGATTACTTTTGCTTGCTTTTTGTTGGCTTGGAGACACATGTGTCGGGTTTACCTAACATGTGATAAACTTCCATTAGGTGCCCAGTGAGAAGGCAAAGATGCTAGCCTGTCAACTAATTATATTCACCTCCTTTGACGGTGCTTCTCAAATTTAGTGAGCATACAAGGATTTGCTGAAATAGAGATTCCTGCCCTTGCCCACTCTGACCTGGTAGGTCTGAACTGGGGTTCTGGGAACCTGCGTTTTAACGACTGCCAGATGATACAGCTGCTGCCGCTCCATGGACCATTCTCTGAGGATCACTAGCCCTGGACTCCTCAAAATTACTGTATAAAAATCACACCCAGGGAGTTCCCATTGTGGCTCAGCAGTAAAGAACCTGACTAGCATCCAAGAGGATGTGGGTTTGATCCCTGGCCTCGTTCAGTTGGCTAAGGATCCAGCATTGCGGTGGCTATGGTGTAGGCTGGCGGCTGCAGCTCTGAGTGGACCCGCAGCCTGGGAACCTCCACATGCTGTAGGTGTGGCCCTAAAAAGAAAAAGAAAAAAAAATCACACCTAGAAGAAACAAAAGACGACAAAAGAATAAGTGATTTCTACTGTAAAAACATGAGTCACATATAAATGAGGGGCCGGGGGCGGAGTGTTCAGCAGCACTGAAGAAGCGCTATCACTTCTTCCCTCCAAATGGGATATTTTAAACTTTACAGCCTGATAGTGGTGGAACATTTCTCTGCTAAGGTGAACACCAACTCGAAACAACGAGCCCTCTTCCTTCTCCTTCACCTCTAACTGGATTTGCACCCTAGTCAAAACATATCGGGCTTTTGTTCTTTGCAAACCAAGAGACATGCTATTCTATAGATCTGGTTCAGGGTGTGCGTGTGAGTGGGTGTGTGTGTATGAGTGGGTGTGTACACACGCGTGCACGCACAGGCACGTGCTCGTTTATACCCGTATATGAATATATACACCTTCTGTATTCTATGATAATTTTCATCCTAATTAAGAAAACACTTTCCTTTTCAGTTCTTTCACCCTGTTTCCTGTCCTTGGTAAGGCTGGAGGCTAAGTCACATTAAAACCCAGCTCTCACCTGACCACAGAGACGTGCGGAGAGAGGCACCCCGGCCCATCTCCCTCGCAGACGCCTGGGCGCCCCACATCTGGTCCTCGGGGATGGCCACCCCCGCCTGTGATTCCCCTCACATTTCTGTTGTGTCACGTGCATTCCTTTAAATGCTTCCTTACATTCTTTCCCTTCTCGTTCATTAAGTTAGAAACCAAAGCGTGAAAGGGAGAGAGCATTTGGGGGAAGGCAGGCGCTGTTGCGTCCCTGACGGCCGACTGCGGATGGGGTCATTATGTCTGGAGGGTGCCAGGGCCCAGGTGGCTGCATGCACCTCGGGTGTCGCTTTCCACATCCGCGGTGGCCCCTGGAGCCTACATTTTGCCCATTTTTAGTGTCGATGTTTTGATACGGTATATTTCTGACTGATTTCCTCATAAATCTAATTTCAACAGAGTATGCTATTCTGAACAGCCTCTGCCTCATCGCAGGCTGCCAGGGGCAGCTCCCCAGCCATCCGTGGCTTAGACGAGTGGCTCAATCACGGTCGTGTGGGGAAGGGACTTCGGTGACAGGCTTTGGCTCCAGTTGATCTATAGAAGGAAAGTTGGTTGGAAAGACTCGAGAAAAGTCTGCTCCTGCCCAATTTTTCTTTCTCCTAATATCTCCTTTCCCGGAACACCCCCACATCCTTCTTCCTGCCAACATGCTGGCTACGGTAGGGTTTCTGACAGACACTTGGTGCTAAGGACAGGCAGCCTAGACCACGTCACTGTCAAAAATAGGAAATGTCTTTCGGCTTGACAGCTTCCCAGGAGCCCACCCTTGCATAAACTCTGAGAGACTTGGAGCAGGCATCCTAGGTGGAGAATGCCTCTCACCTCTGGTGAACTTAAGGACTCAGGTCACGATGGAGGGGGGCGGTGAGCACAGGGAGTTTACGAAAGTGGACCTAAACACACCGAGTGCGTGTGTCTGTGTGTACGTGTGTGTACGGACACATAACAGGGATGGCGGAGAGCCAGCCGCTTAAACATAATAATACGTGGTAACTCTGGCATCCTCACCACAACCTCATTTTGCAGATGCATGTATTTGCGGACACATAGATGGGACACAGGGACAAAGTACACAGACAGAAGATGCCCATGTGACAACAAAGGCTGAGGGTGAAGGGAGGCACGGGGAGCTGACCAGTGCCAGGAATCACGGGCAGCCATCAGAGGCCACGACAGAGGCCCCCGCAGATTCTCCATCTGAGCCCCCAAGAAGGAACGGATGCGGAGACCTCGGGGCTCCTGCCCTGGGAGAGAATACAGTTCTGCTGTTTGAAGCCCCAGGTGTGGCCCTTTGTCACGGCAGTTGTGGGACAGCCAGGCACCACCACGAGGCAGGACGTGATATTATCTCCCTTCTGCGGAGTGTACACAGTGATGCTGAGGTCGGTGACCTGCCCACGGCCTTGGCACCTGCGAGCAGCAGAGCTGAGCCCAGGCTTCGGAGTAGGCACGCTGGGCGCTGGGCCTTGCCGCCGGCAAGGATGACCCCAGGGGGTGCACTTCTCTCTGATGGTTTGGAACCTCATCTTCTTTCACATCAAGTTTTGGTTTCTGGTTAGGATCTGGCTGAAGGCCACCTGCGGGCATCGTCACAGAGAGATGCTGGCAAGACCGTATGGCGAGCATGCGCCGTCCAGGAAAAGAGCCCCCCTTGGGGCAGGCTGGGCTGACAAGGTGTGATGCGCGGCCGGGGGACGCTCACAAGGGCCAGCAGCTCACTTGGAAAGGCCTCCCTGGCAGCTGCTCTCGCCGTTTCAACTCCATGGGAGATTTGAGAGCCCAATTTCGATGAGGTCTTTTGTTGAGATATGATATTCCATACTTTTAAAATCCTCTGTGTGTTGTTCACTATGAAGTAGCTTAACTTAGATTTTTCTCATGTGACTGAATAACGGACACATCTTTTTCACTGTTAGTTACATAACTTACATGAGGATTATATTTGAGTGAGGTCAGAACCTATAACATATCCTCATTGCATGAGACATCAACCGTGCTGGACACGGGGCCCACACTCCTCCAGTCTGACCTTATCTTTTTCTTCTTTTTGTCTTTTTGGGGCCGCACCCGCAGCATTTGGAAGTTCCCAGGCTAGGGGTTGAATTGGAGCTGTAGCCGCCGGCCTACACCACAGCCACGGCAATGTGGGATCCAAGCCGCATCTGCAACCTTTACCATAGCTTACGGCAACGCTGGATCCTTAACCCACTGAGCAAGGCCAGGGATCGAACCTGTGTCCTCACGGGGGCTAGTCAGATTCGTTTCTGCTGAGCCATGACAGGCACTTTAGTCTGACTTTATCTTGATTTAGGATTCTAATAAAGTCTGCAAAGATCCTATTTCCAATTAAGGTTATATTCACAGGTTCTGGGGGTAGGACTTCAACATATATTTTTGGAGACACTCAATTCAACCCATAATGAAGGTTGTGGAGACTCAGAACTAGCATTTGTAAAAGGCCTCGGCAGAGATGACACCGTGTCAGCACAGAAAGTGTTTGTTAAATAAAATAAACTATACATGGTGTGCAGTCGGTGTGTATTCAGGCTTTACAACCATAAGATTATGTAATTTGGAACCTCTGTCTATTTTTCTCCCTTTTGGAAATTTGGGGATCGTGGTTTACCAGCAGGATCTTACAAGCTATATTCACGTTCAGGAGGTCAGGATTAGGTTAACTGTTCTCTTAAATCCTTTTCAATTGGGAGCACACAATTTATTTTAATCAGAAAAAAAGCAAATTTAATTCATCCTAGATTGCATCCATCATTATACTAATGTGGTCATCAAGTATAATTTTTCACATTTCTCATGGAGCGAAGGGTCGACAAAAGCCATCATATGGACTTGGGACAGGGCACCTTCCCTTCATTCGTCAGACCCCTCTCCAAGGAGCCCCCACTGGGGCTGGGCCGTGGCCCTGCTCCCAGACTTTAGGGATGGGGTGCCAACTGCCCTGACTTCCGGGCACGGCCTGCTGCCTCGTCCCCGCACTCTGTGCAGGGCGTCAGGTGCTGCCTACTCACCTAGGGGACCACCAACCATCTAATGATGTTCCCTTTGTATACCTTGTTCTATCTGCTCAATCAAGCTCCTGAAATTTCAAGGGGACATGAAGTTTAAATTCTACGCCTCCCCAGAAGAGCAAATTTGACTGTGAGTTATGAAACGGGGTGCACAAAATAGTCTGTGTAATTATTACAAGCCTGTGACAAGCTCTGCTCATCCAGCTACAACATAATCTACTTTAAAAGTCCATCATCCCTCTTTCAGGGGCAGGCTATCCAGCCAAGTCAAATATAACGATGAGCATGAAAGGCCCAGCCCTGAATCACTGGGCCTGACCATATTTCTAAACTCTTGTAATAATGTGGAGTGCAAATAGAAAAGTCTATGTTTAAGTCAAATAAGATGAAAAAGACTTTCTAATACTAACCATACCTGTACCCGTGGCTGCAAATATTGTACTTAGGCTAATAACGTCTAAACTTAAACTCCAGCAGTGTCCTCTGCGCATGCTACCACGACAAGAGTTCATTGCTGGTTGTCTGTGAAATGTTCCAAGCTTCTCAGATGGACGGTTGTTACGACGCAAACGCTGCAGGCTGCACGCTCCCCAAACCAGCAGTTGTGCTACATCAGGCTGGAGCTGGTCTCCTCTGTAATACCTCGCAGCAGAAGGAGAAGAAGCATCCCCAGGGCTTCTGATTCTAGGAAGTGCGGACTCCCCTGGACGGTCTTCCTCGGACACCTGTCTCTGAATATTCCAGGGATCCTGTTGGTTACACTTAATTATCTAGAAGGATGTCTCAGTCCACTGTACACTGCCCGGAACTGGCTTTGGATGTTGTTTATTTCACTTCCATAGAAAAACATCACAGAGGTTCTCTGTATTTGACTGGCTGATGGCTGTTCAGGAGTGCTTTTCTCTCCTTCTTTCCCTCCTACCTTTTTTTTTTTTTTTTTTGCTTTTCAGAGCCTCACTTGAAGCATATAGATTTTCCCAGCCTAGAGGTCTAGAGGTTGATTCGGAGCTGCCACTGCTGGCCTACACCGTAGCCACGGCAATGCCGGATCCTTAACCCACTGAGCGGAGCCAGGGATCGAAACTGCATCCTCATGGATATGAGTCAGATTCATCACTACTGATCTACAGTGGGGCTCCTGTGCCAGGGATGTTTTTAGAAGAAAGGGTGTGATTACACGTGCACTTTATGGATCAAATACTTTAATGTAGTTCATATAAGTTATGAATGATCAGGATATTTAAAGATTCATTTTAATGACATTAAAAGAGTAGGTTTACTCAGAAGCAAATTTAACACTTCAACAGATTTCAATAAATGTGTCAAATCATTTGGGGAAATTTAAAGGGCATATAATAAACATCCTTTTCTTAATCACTAATGAAAAGGGTGCACATCTTCCATTTGGTGACAAGTCATATATTTTCATAGGAAGTGGGGAATGTGCGTGCGATGCACATTTTTAGACCATTTAAAAATATGAGGATAAAACCCAATGAGTTAGCTACAATGCAGTCGTCATATCTTGCACGTTTCTCTTTCCTTCCTATTCAGCCTCTCTTCTGTTCCAGACGCTAACTCCTCCTTTGGAAGAGGTGAGGAGCAGTGGGGTCCAGACTGAGAGCCCACCCATCTTTAAGAATGTTTTTGCTGTTCTTTGCCAAGGGAGATGGCAGCTCGTGTCCCAAGAGGGTCACTGGATTGGCCTGCGGAGCGGAGAGCGCGGCGGTGGACGCGGTCAAATGCAGCCCTTGTCGCCCCAGGGGCATCTGGGAATCGCGACGGTGGAGCAGGAGGTCCCGGGCGCCTTCCGTGAGCAGATCCTCTCATGTTTTCTAGGCTGTGCCCCTTCAGGTGTCTCAGAAGAGAAACCTTCTTCATTCTTCCTTCCCACCTTCCCTCCTTGTGTCGCCTGCTGAGCTCATCAGAAACACGTTAAATGCGTTCTGACTGCTCCAGCGATGGCTTCCGGGCCTGTGGCCCGTGTCCGCGGCTCCTAAACAGAAGCCATGAATGTCCCTTGTTGAATCCAGTAGTCCTGGTGAGCCAGACAGAGGAGATGAGAACCCTGAGCTAGTTCCTGCCGGATACGCAGAAGACCCCTCTGACCTCTGAGATTGCGTTCAGTGCGCCCAGCCTTGCTTATGTTTTCCATTTTATGATAACACAGAGTGATGGTAACCCAAGACAGATCCATTGACTAAAACCCAGTGCGTTTTCATAAACCCAAGTGTGCCAGGAGATTCTAACTCCAAGTTCCTGTAAAAAAAAAGAGAAGGAAAACAAAAGGTCTTTGTATCTGAAAACTACTGAGCCTCGTGGGAAGACCCCTGATGGGCGTATTTCAGGTGGTTCACACGAAAGCAAAACCATTTTTAAAACTTGAGAAAAGAGGCCCTCACACAGCAACCAACCTGTGTGCTAATCTGCACTGACCATCTTTTCCTTCACAACCGAGAGACGGCAAAGCAGGAAGCTGAGGGGAGGTGAAATTCTAGTTTGAAATCCCACCGCTGGCAAACCACGGAAGCGTGGAAGCTCGAGCCCTCGGCTTTGACTCCGCAGGCACGTCTGCTCCCTGATGGGGACAGCGGGTGGGGATGAACTTGATGATGTATTCACGGGCCTTTCTCGCGATTTACATGACTTGCCTTATTTGTTTTTGAAGAAAGTTATCACGTGTGCAGCAAGGGAAGAGCGCTCCCACACCATGTTCACGCCCTCGTCTAGGAGCCTGTGAAGAAGCAAAGGGACTTTGCAGATGTAAGTGAGGTGACTCTAGGGAGGTTCTCGTGGATGATCTAATTAGCCCCACTCTAATTGATGTCATCCTTCAACGCAGAGAACTCTTCCGCTCTGGAGGCAGAGAAATACCGCCGAAGGGAAGGTCAGAGGAACTCCAGGTGTGGACAGAATTCCAGGTACCATTTCTTTCTTCTTTTTTTGTCTTTTTAGGACGGCACCCATGGCATATGGAGGTCCCCAGGCTAGGGGTGGAATCAGAGCTGAGTGCCAGCCTATGCCACAGCCCCAGTAACACCAGATCCGAGCTGTGTCTGCGACCTACACCACAGCTCACGGCAACACCTGATCCTTAACCCACTGAGCGAGGCCAGGGATCGAACCCACAACCTCATGGATACTAGTCAGGTTCATTTCCACTGAGCCACAATGAGAACTCCCTCAGTACAGTTTCTTATATTTCTGAGTGTTTGGGAGGGTAGGTTCCTGCCATTGAAGAGTCTGGGCTTCACATCTGCAATGAGATCAGCACCACAGCAACTTAGCTGAAGAGGGAAGATTCCAGAAGGCAGAAGATGTGAGAACACCATCCCCCACCCCAGCTCCACCCCCAGGATCTCACGGATGGTGACACAGCAGGCCAGAGATTTGAGAAGTCTACAGAAGTTTTCACATCAGGGAGGCCTCAGCAGGCTCATGGGCTGTGCCAACCTTTGTTCTTGTTTTATGAGCCTGTGGACAGCCAAGTCTGGGGTAGCTAAGGTGCCATGGACCATCTGGGGACAGTGGCTTACATGGAGGGGACAGATCTGAGAAAAGAGTTCCTGCATGACCAGGTTTGTAACCTCAGACTCATCCTTATGTGGTCTTAGGGGCCAGAGAGCAAGCATGCACAAAAAGAGAGGTTTTGAAGCAGATGCTAAAGCACCCCCCCCCCAAAAAAAAACAAACCAACAAGAAACAGATAAAGGAACAAGGTGGGGGATAAATTAAGTTACAAGGTCCTCTAAGCAAGGCTACATACAAGAATTCGTCTCTAACGTCAGTTTGAGAAACACTGGTCCTGGTAATCTTTCGTTCTGGCAAAATGGTAAGTTCTAGAATATACTTATTCTGTGTTTTCCCAGAGAAACTGCCTGTGCAGAAAGCGCTGGCTGGTAATCGAGCATGATAAGAGACAAAGGATTTTAGAATCGGAGAACATTTTTAAGCAAGGTACATTAGTGCACTTTATCATGAAGATTTCTGGCCCTGAAAAAACTCAGAGCAGTTCTAGGATTGGTGTTTACACACCGTCTAACCACCCAAAGGCCCTCTTCACTGAGGCCACTACTGCCCTTCTGGAAGCCTCTGATGGGATCCCCTGTGTCCACTCCTGTAACAACCACACAGTCTGATGTGTTGCTCCTGAGGCGGGTTCAGCTGCAGAGTCTAAAACCTCAGAAACTTCATGATCTTCTGTGCAGCGCTGTAGATGTGACCCCTGAGCTGAAGGTAACTACATTTGTGCCAGTTCACATCTGCAATTTCATCCTCAGAGATACTCTACATTAGATACTGTGGGCAGGGGGAGAGTTCACGCAAGGATGACTCTGTGACACCCAGGGATGCTGAGTCAAAGATCTACAACAAAACAGGAATTCAGGTCTCCGGTGGGCTCGGTGCAAAGTGGTTTCCTGAAACTCAGGGTCTTTCAGATTTCTGTATCCCTACCGAGGACCGTGGAATGGCTGGGAAAGCAAAATTCCACCGAGAGTGAGCTTCATCGGTTCAAAGGTAACGGTCTGTTTGCACTGTTCTGGGGTGAATGTGGTCGGACGGCTGCGGACGTCTCTGCTCAACCCCATCCTCACACCGGCTCAGCGCAGGCGACCAGGAAAGGGGATGCCAACACGCGGACCCTGCATCTGACCCCGCCGGGCCAGGCGGTCGAAGTTCAACGACTTCCAGCGACAGGCATCTGCGTTTTTAAAAGTTCGCAATGAAACACTGGAAGTAAAACTCGTTAAAATAAGTGTGTTGGGAGGGAGAATTCGGCTCTTGCTAGAATAAATTCAACTCTGGTTAGCAGCACTGCAGAGGGACACGTTGATCGGACACGTGGTCGATCCGCAAGGGCCAAGACAAGTTTCAAACAAATTGTCAAACTCACCACGAGAAATTTTAGTTTACCTCTGAACAACTCTTTGAAAAACAAATGCACACCCTGCCAAATTCACCAACTCTGCTCACCTCGAGCCTTTTCTATGCTACGGTGTCGCTAAGTAAACACTAAATGACGCCCACAGAAGACTCAGCGAGGACAGGGAGAGAAGGCAAACATAAAGTGACCTGAAATCCAGTGAAGACAGTGAGAGATTATCAAGAACACATACAGTACCATGTGACAAAAAAGCAGAGAGATGTAGAAAAATGTTAGGGCAGGTCTTCAGAGAGAGAGAGATGACTTCCAGGCGAAGGTCCAGACGGGGGCCCGAGGAGCAGCTTCGCAGTAGCTGAACTGATAGCTGGAGCGGGAGGGGGTGCCAAGCGGAGGGGCCCCTTGTGTTTTCTCCCCAGCACTTCATTCACTCCTATGAAAAGTAAATGTTACCACCAGCGTGCTGAGACACAACCTGGAGGTGATAACGGCAAAGGATTCCTCAGTTTCTTGCAGAGAGCAGGGCAGTGCTTTGTGGGTACAAACGAGAACTTAGTTTCAGGATGGTTCTTGAGGCGTTTTCAAATAACCCACCAGCACCGCTCACTGATAGTTTAGGGGTAACTGTGAAGTTCTCCATGGCTTGTTATTTGCATGGACCACGCCAAGTTCAGGTCATCGTTTCAGCAGGCCATTTGGACAGTACACACCTACAGTATTTGCAGTAAGTAAATAAGTGAAAAAACAAGTGAATTATGCACATAACGAATATATGCATACACAAGAATATATGTTTATATCTATGCCCGGGTACATATATGTGTGTATACACATATCATATACATGTTTCTGTATTTATTTGTATATATATATATATATGTATATATGTATACACATATGCATATGCCTTTCTACACATCTACCAATTTTATATTCCTAATGTGATATATAGTTCTATCAAATTTGTTAATAATGTCATAAATGTATTAACAATTTAATAAACTTATTGTTAGTTTAATAATAATGGCAATAATAATATGATTTGATTCCTGGCACCATTGTTTGTTTGCTGTGTTACGGTCAGAAAATTACCTAACTTTTCGGAACCTCAGTTTCCCCAACGGCCAAAAGAACTGAGTTGTGGAAACCGCCACACAAAGTATCCGAGCTTCAGTGAGAGAAAGACACGAAATGCTTTGCAGTGCATGGCACATACTACATACGCCTGGAAACAGACTTCCCTCATGTGTTTAACCCACATTATTGCCTAGTTATGTCAACCACACTCCAAGAGAAAAGGAAAGCCCATTCAACAGTCTGCAACACCAGGCCTCTTGGTTTGGACCTGAGGAAGAAACTCTTAGAAGCTTGTCTCTTGAAAAGTATCCAAAGAAACACCGTGTTGGAAATTAAAAAGACAATATCATCTGCCATCACCAGGAGAATGAAGCACGTGTGCCCCTGCACCACTGAACACAATAGATGATGCACGTTAACTGAGTCAGCGTCCCCAAAAAAGGACCCAAGCTAACGCACAAGCTGGAAACCGTGGCAATGCATACAGCTGCAGTGTCCATTTTGATGAGTGACACGTATTTCCTCCGTCCACAGGCAGGCTTCCTTGGGGACAGAAGGCAAAGAAAGCTCCCACTGCAGCATGTCAACTGCAGGAGCCGGTTGTTCTTAAGAGTGTCTCTTACTGTCAATGCCTGGTTTTAAAAACCACTTCAAATCCTGGCCCTTGTTGGAGCCTCCGAACAACTTTGCTGAGTCTCCCGTTACGGTACCTTCTCTTCCCTAGCCAGGCTGGTCCAGTCACTCCCCCAGGCAGGCTCTGAACATTCCTCTTCCTGGAACAGCGTCACCCATCACCCACCTCTCGCTCCCTCTTCTTCCAGATTTGCTCCCTCTTCTTCCAGATTAAATGGATCCCTTCTTCTTGGCGCCCCTTCTCTTGCAGGCATTTCTCCTTGGACGTCCAAACCCACAGTGAGCATCCCTCACCTGAAGACAACTATATGGCTCGGGTGACGGGCTGTGCGTTGCTAACTGATGTATTTGTTCTGTGATTGTCCTGCTTCTTCCACTGGACTGCAAAGGTCTGAGTCAGCCTGGTCTTGGCCCTGCCACCCCTCAAGGTGTGGAACGGGATGTGTGATCTGGTTAGATTTATAAATAAATAGCTGTTGAAGAACTGCTGTGTGTCACTTGATAAAAGATACAAACAATGTGCCTTTTCAAGTGGCCAAAGCAATACACGTTGAAGAAGTATTGAGTGGCTAGTGGATACAAGGTGCTGAGTTCCGCTCCCTGAAAGGTTATTTCCCTCCTTCCTTCTTCCCTCCCTCCCCTTTTCCTTAATGTCAATCATCTCTCCGTTTTAGGAACCCCATAAAAAAGTCTACAGCCTCTAGAGTGTGGCATTTTCATCACTTTTTAAGTGGGGTCGAAATCAAAGTGTCCTTACGCGCTCCAAATATTGTCTTTGTCAGTCTCCCATCTGAATGGGGAGACTGTTCCCGGAAAAGAGAGGCAGAAGGAAACACGCAACCGCCTTTGATTATAATTTGTTCATTTGCACTTTAATGAATAAATTAGTATCCCACATCAGTTCTGCTCCACTGTCATGATAAAACTTGCATTTATATAACCTGTAATTATTTTCGCCATGGGCACAAGGGAGAAATTGATTTTGAAGTTGACGACCACAAACTTGGTTACACTACTGCATAGATGTGAGAATTTGCAAATGACTTGTAGCAACATGCAAAAGACAAGGTAAAATTAAATGCATGGCAACAGAAATAATTACTCTGATGATGGCTGCTAGGGAACTCATAAAAAGACAATAAAAGTAGGCATTTGTATGCACTCGCAAGTCAACAAATGGCATTGGAAATAAAATGAATCAGAGCCAAAGGAAGTTTGTGCAGTTCTAGTTATTTCAGACTCAAGAGAGCATTAGAGTCTAAGCTTGATTTGAACTGTAACACAACCTCCACTAAACCGCGGTGCTCAGATCCCAGAAGAATTCAGCCCCCAGTGGTTTTACACTTCCAGATAAAACCCCATTGGAATCGGCAAATCCATTTGGAGCTGATCTGCTAATGAGATATCCCACCCTTTTCACATCACGAAAATTGGTGGAGGCTTAGTTGTCGTTTGACAAGTGCAGCCAATCTTTTTTTTTTTTAATTACGGAAAGTTTCAAACACAGAAGGAAAAGAGAATCTAAATGAACCCTCACATACCACCATCTGACTTTCACTCATACCGCATTATAATGGATCTCCATCCAGTACCCACTGCTTCTCACTCTGGATTATTTTGAAGTACATATCAGACATTATATTAATATATTTTCTTTACAAAAACATATTTAAACATTAAAAAAAATCAGCATCATGAGTTATCACACCTAGAAAATACAACAAATACACACCTTCACAGGTTCTGGGGTTATGATTTCAAAGTATCTTGTTTGGGGAACACGATTCAACTAAAACCTCAGTTTGGGGAGGGATGTGGAGCTCCTACATCCCTGAAAAGCACACCGTGTTCTGATATGAATTCCCCACGGGTGCTATTATCTGTATGTATCTTTATGGTCATGAGACAGACTGAAATTCCATCTTCCATCCTCTTTCACAGAGTCATGACGTTTCAAAATTTCAAAGTCTCATCATATACCAGGTAGAATCACAAAAATGAAAAATTAAATCTTATTCAGAAAACAACAGACTGCAAGTATAATACTTGAACTTCTACTGGAATAAATGAAATCCTTTCATAAGGTATATATTTCAAAATCCTTAAGTCAAAGATTTTCATTTAGTTTGTCCATTCCCATCTAAACCATCAGATAGTCAGATATTCCTCTAAAGACCTTAGAATTTCCACCAAATACTAGTCTTAGCACTTTACAAATGATCAAAAAGAATTGTGTATAATCTTATTGAGAACATTGTTCATCCTGGATGAGGTTGATATATAGTTTATCTGATTAGTTCAGAAAAATATCTGATTTTATTTTGGGTTTGCTTATATGTAAGATCCACGATAAATGAGAGAAGTTTTGATTCGTTCTAAAAATTGGCTTCAGGATTATAAATATTGATTCTGAATACTTCTTGGATCAAAATTTTCTCAACAGTGTTTATAAATAAAATTGTGAAACACTTTACTTCAAAGAGAGGGTGCAGTGAAGTTTATTTTGTGTCATGTTTCCTAGCCTTCTTGGGGCAACAGTAAGTAATCTGGAAACCCAATAACAGGTAGCATCTTTTAGTGAGAAAGTGTCCTTGAGTAATAGTAGAAATAGGCATAAGTGAAATAAAACAGGTAGAACTAGGCATAAATGAAAGAGCAGAAATGGGCATAAATAGGCCTAGATGAAAACTTTCATCATTGTACTTTCTTAACTTTCCAATGAGTAAGTAATAACTTATGTTGTAAGTACCATTTATCACATCATATCTGCCTTTTTTTTTTTTTTTTTAGGGCCACACCCGAGGCCTATGTAAGATCCCAGGCTAGGGCTCAAATTGGAACTACAGCTGCTGGCCTACACCACAGCCACAGCAACATCAGATCCGAGCCACGTCTGCAACCTACACCACAGCTCACAGCAACACTGGATCCTAAACCCACTGAGCAAGACCAGGGATCGAGCCCTCATCCTCCTGGATACTAGTTGGCTTGTTACTGCTGAGCCACCACAGGAACTTCCCATAACATCTTATTTGGAATGTTTCTCTTTTGACTAAGAACACAAGCTACTTGGTTTACTAAACAGCTGTTAAAGCTTACAATGCTTAAAACATCGCATAGCGGGTGTGTAAATACTCAGAGTCATTCTGACGCGGAGGGGTCAAGTTGCCTTTGACACAGCGTTACTCATCTTGGATGGGAAGTGCCAGCTATTTCATTCCGCAGAATCTTCAAAAAGCCCAGGAGCTGGAGAGCCAGAGTGTGTGGGTACGAAACGCCAAGGTATGTCGCCAAACTCGGAACCTAAACCTGTCTGCGTGCGTAACACAGCACACACACAAAGCGTGAACGCGATTGTCATGACAGAGTTGGCACCGCTGACACAGCCGGCGGAATCGCGTGCACTCACACACCCATCCGCCCTGGGGTGTCCCTGCATCCAGCCCAGCGGGTTGGGCTCCCATCTTACTCCCCTGAGGATGGAAATGCCAGGCTTCTCTTTGTCAGTACTTGGCACGGCGCCTTCTGTGCAGATCCAACGTGCTGTTGCGCAAGAGCAACTGATCAGACGGTGGAAGGAGGTTTAAGCAAAGGAGTCAATGTTTCCCTGCCGCTTCGTCTTAAAGGCAGTCGAGGATCTTAACGTAAAAGAGGAAACAGGGTCAGACTTGGGCCTTGGTCACAGTTCACAAACACCTGTTCCTAAAAGCCTGACAGCCTGATCCAGGATGATGGGTCAACAGGGAGATGAAAAGATGGTACTTTGCATTAATCAGGTCTTTGTCTGAATATGCGAATGGTTTTAATTGTTTCTTTATATCTTTCCCTCAGGAAAAAAAAAGGTAGTAGCAATATTCACTTGGAAACGCGCATCAACATATATCATGAAGGACATGGTTTTACTGAGACGTGATCAAGTCTGAAAAGGGGCAGAAAAATCAGAACTGCAAAAAATACTTCACTGCAAGCGACAACTACTTTACCAAGTATTGGGGCAAACGTGAGGGGATATTTTGCCACTTTCTTCTTGGCAAAGCACCTTAATTATCCCCCAAAGTTCAAAATTGTTCCCCAAAGTTCTCTTTGCTCTGAACTTTTCCTCTGGCAGTTTATACCACAAATATACATCTTTCACTGTACGATTTTCTAGAGTTTTTGACATGAGGAAATGTGGCAAAAGCGGAGAAGCAGCAAAGAACAACAGATGCATGTAGTTCTCATTGTGGCTCAACAGGAAGAACCCGACTGGTGTCCCTGGGGACGCGGGTTCCATCCCTAGCTTTGCTCAGTGGGTTAAGGATCTGGTGGAAGCTGCGGCATAAGTCATGGATGTGGCTCGGATCTGGCATGGCTGTGGCTGTGGCTGTGGCTGTGGCTGTGGCTGTGGTTTAGGCCGGCAGCTGCAGCTCCTATTGGGCCCCTAGCCTGGGAACCTCCATATGCCTGGTGGGTCCCTAAAGAGAGAGAGAGAGAAAAAAAAAAAAAAAAGAGCAATAGATGCAGGGATCTCAGACTGTATGGTCTTGTGCTGTCTGATGGCGCTTCTGATACCGGAGGCTGTAGCTGGGTTGCTGGAGAGGTTAACCCCTCCCCCAGAAGCATCCAGGGTGAAAGGTTCTCATGGCCTCCCTGGTGGACTGGGTCCGAAGGTAGATTACATGTTTAAATCCAAGCAGAGAGATCCTCCTCGAAAATATCACTGATTTAATAGCTTCCTAGAGCTGCAACCTCTTTGGCTTACAGAACAACCCCTCGAATGATGCACACACACATATATACACACATATATATACATACACACATATGCTTTTTCCTCCCCTTGTTTGCTATTCTGCTTTACTAGTCCCACTGCCTCCTCAAGATAGTGTACAAGCTTCTACATACCAGGAGCTTGCTCTTTCGCTACAATGCGGTACATTTGAAAGTTCCATTACCGAGCAACGAGTTGAGAAGGCCTATTACAGGTCTGTTCTACATTTCCCTGCCTGCCGAATGCCACCGAATAAGTCACACCACAAACACAGAAATCATCCGAAAGCACATGGAGACCCAGAGAGGGATAGTCCCTCGTCGTGTATTCTGATGGAAACAGCAGCCACCTTCGCAGAGGCTCCGCATCCAGAAAGAGTCAGTGTAACAGCCTCCTTCATGTAGAACTTCTCCAGGACAGATGGTTCCTATGAAATCTAGACTCATGCCGACAGGAGAGTGAAGCAGGAAGTGTTTACTGTGCTGTGATTTCAATGACCAAAAAAAAAAAAAAAAAAGTTCGGTTATACACAGAGACTCACCGCTCCTTACGATAAAAAAGGTTTCAAATGCCTAAACTCGACGTGAGATTAAGATCGTTTTGCTTCTCTGCAACGTCCGCCTTCTTTCCCCTTTGACCCTCTTCCTGTTCCTAAGCTCTGCGATGCAATGCCTGCTCCATCTCTTCAATCAAGGAAGTCTGCACACATGGAAGGAGTACACTCGCGATGCACACGCCAGTAAAATCTCAGGCCCATCTATCTCAGAGGCGAGGGGTTCTTATGTAGCCATCATTTACCCTTTATTTCATTTTTTCAAAGACGCATTGCCAGTGTGGCTAATTTGAACCAGAGGTTTTGCCAATCGACTCTTGCTTTGGAGGAAACATTACACTGGCATAGAAAGTCCAAAACGACAGGGGCGTGAGCCACGTAGAAGTTTAGGTCTCGGTCCATTCATCGTAGGCCATCCAGGGCTGTTCAGAGGCCCCCATCACTAGGGAGCCCAGCTCTGTCTACCTGGGCAGCCTGTTACCCCCAGCATACAATCTGCACCTCACGTCAGTATCAGAGCCTACAGCACAGAGACATGGACCTCCCTTGACGGCGCTTCCTAGACATTCCATGAGCCTCTCCCATTTACGTCCCAGGGGCCAGACGTTGTTATGCTGGAAGCGAAGTCTTCATTCTGATTATTCCTGGGCACACATGACGTTCAGGGGAAGAGAAGAAGGAGAGCTGGGGACAAACAGTCTCTTACTTGAGGATGAAGGTGAAGGGCACAAGGGAAAGTGAACGTTAAGGCAAGAAACACTGCAATCAAGGTTTTGTGCTTAGATTTGGAAATTAATTTTTTTTTAATGAAGGACAAGTCCTCTCCATCACCAACATAATAACGCAATTCAGGGACGAATTCCAAGGAGAAAAGCCTGGGCGATAAAGCAAAGCTCGTAGAGAGAGGGACGTCGGTCGCTCTGGGCAGCAGCCCGGGTCCGGGCCTCATCCTCCAGAGCTTGTTAAGTCTGCACAGGTTGCTCAGGCCTGAATTAGACAGACCTGGATAACGTTCCAGAGTTCACATTGTCCTGACGTCTTATTTCAGGCCAAGAAGCTGGAGGACGAGGCCTCACCCTCACTTCCTGGTTGGATACATTGATCATGAGTTTCCTTATCTGATTAGCACCTCTCCTGCCTGGCTGGTGGTGTAGAGACAAACCCAAGGGGGGAGGAAATTAATTACAAAGGTGGCCTGAACTTTGCCTTCCCTGGAGAACACCCCCAAAGCCGCGGCTTCAGTGGGAGCCCAGTGGCCTGCGGGACGAGCTACCCGGCACATTTCCGTATACCCCTCATCCTCGTGGGGGAGGGTGCCCGTGGCCACAGAGCCTCACATCCAGCTACACATCCCCTCGTGCCAAATACCACGGTACATGTTCATATTCACAGCTGTCCTGAGAGGGGAGAGGGAAAGGCCACTGTCCGTTGATAAACTGCTGGGCAAACATGCGGACAGGCTAAGAAAACTGCCCCAATCAGAGTGGGGTTTAAGGAACTCCGGTAGACAACTTCACCGTGAAAAAAAAAAAAAGATGTGTTTATATAAATCATCTTTATTTAAAGGGATGTCTTGGAGTTCCTTTGAGGCACAGCAGGTTTAGGATCCAGTGTTGTCACTGCAGCTTCCTGGGTCACTGCTGAAGAGTGGGTTCAATCCCTGGTGATATTCCATATACAGCAGGCTCGGCCCAAAAAAGATTAAAGAAAAGGGATGTCTCTCTTAAGATGCTATCTTTGACTTCAGTACAGCTATTATACTGAGCACTCTGGTTCCCTATGAAAAGGGCCAAATAGATGATGATGTAATCTTATGTATATAAAATGCATGATTCTGTGTAATTGAGGTACATTCATAAACAGATATAAATTGCCTTTTTGTGACTTGCTATAATTCTCTCATAATTCTCATGCGTCCTTGCATCTAGAGCACAAAGGTTTATTTCCCTCTACTCAGAGCTGTAACACAAATATGGTGGCTGTACTCCCAACTAAAACCCATACACAGCTCCTCATTATATGGCCTGTAAGGCCCTTTGTGTTGGTTTGCTGTGACTGCTGTAACAAATTACCACACACTTGGTGGATTAAAACAACAGGAAGGTATTCACTCAAAGTTCTGGAGGCAAGACGTCTAAAACAGAGGTGTTGGGATGGCTGTGCTCCTTCCAGAGGCTCTGAGAGAGATTCTGTGCCTTGACTCTTCTGATGACTGGTGCTGGAAGGAGCTCCTGGGCACTCATTGGCTTGTAGCCACTTTCCGCCAATCTCTGCCTCCATCCTCAAGTGGCCTCCTCCTCTGGGTTTCCTATAAGGACACTTGTGATTGGATTCAGGGTTCATTCAGATAATCTAAAATGATCTTTTCATCTTAAGATCTTTAGTTACATTGATAAAGGTACTTTATCCAAACAAGGTCACACTAACAGGCTCTGGGGATTAGGGTGTGTAGAAATCTGGATGGAGGGGTGGGGGGAAGGGGCTCGCCATGGACATTTCAACCTCACCCCCTTGATGCCCTGCCTTCTGCCCTGTCTGATCTGCTCGCCCTCATCAGATGCGTCAGTGGTTCACCCAGGGTGGCCCGTCTGTACGTTCTCTTCCCTCTGAAAGAAACGCAGTTCTCTGGCTTGTCCAGCATGTGCTCTCCTACTCACTGTCCGCTAAAACTTTCCGGTTATCGCCTTTCTTCCAGTGGCAGTTAGTACCTTTCCTCTGAACCTCCAGTGCGCCTGGCGCACAGCTACACCAGAACCCTCATCCCGGTGCCTTCTGAGAATTGTCTACAACTGCCCTCTCTGGAGCGGGTCCGCCCCTTCACAGCGCCAAAAGGTATCTTTGCATTTGTTTCACTATCTGGAACATGATGGCTTTTTCTGGTGCTTTGTGTTTTAAAATAACTTTTCCATACTACAGGTAAATTTAGATTATTTAAATAAGCATAAAAGTAAAAAAAAAATTAGAATTGCCTGTAACCTGACCAGTAACAGTGAAGAACAGGAAACATTTACTTGATGTTATTCTTCTAATATTTATACACATTTCATTGTATGTATATACTTGTGGGTATATAAAAAGCCACTAAACTCATTCCATACATATTTCGTCCTCCCAAAGCATAGTATACACTTAAGAAATATTTGATGAATAAATTAATGATTGATGAATCAAAGCATTAAAAACCACTAGCTAAAGAGAGCGAATATGGTCACAGAATAAAAGGTTTGGAGAAATCCTTACTTTGGCCCAAACATTAAGCCTCTGCTTGGGTTCCTAAAGATTTATTTTTAAGATCTTAACTTGTTGCGAGACATGTTTCTACAATATTTTCTTAGCCTCTTTGCTGAAAACTCCATCTTGTCCTGCTTTACCCCATCTTCCTGCTTGGAAAACACTTGCAGTGCTGGCAAATGACTTAAGCTTAAGAACAAAGACCTACAGGCATAAGTTATTCATGTGCTCAGCTGAATGAAGTCCTAATGCGTTGGTCTAGGCACACCGGACCTGTGCAGATTGGCATGCCGTTTGCACAGCATGATAGGTCCTCTTAAGAATAAGAGAAAGAGGAATCTCATGGCCCCAAGGGCTTTATGTGGGGTCGCTGGCAGGATATGCATTAGCAAAGAAAACCAAGGTGCAAACCCAGGCATGCCGGTTGCTGCAATGGTGATTCTCTGGAATGCTATGCAGAGAGAGCTGAGGCCAAGCTTCCTCAGATGCTAATGACTGTTAAATGCCTAAAGGTCAGAATAAAAGCTTAACCACCGGCTCTGTGACTTTTAAAATAACTTAAAAAAAACCTATATCCGGCACCTACAACCCCCTCCTCACGTGGCATCATCCTCCAGAGCACAATAAAAGCAGTGTGGTTTCTTGAGGCGGTGCTCTTTGTCCCTTAGACCTTGAGTCCCCAGGTTCCCACCTTTACTTAAGATAAATGTCTCTGTGTCTTGTTTTACGTTAACTTTTTTCCTTAAGTTTCACAGTGCCCGTTCTTCAGCCCCAACCTGCTGAGCTGGTCTCGGCATTAACTGAAGGAGTTTAATTACTATCCAAGTTGTATATGGTTTTTAAGCACTGGCAGAATAAATTCTTCTTGATAGTGAATAGTATGAAAATAGTTTATTCTTGAAATGATCTCTTCTGTATGAGCTTCTACAATATACTGGAAGCTCTCTGGCACCTTCTCTCCACACTCTTGACTTTTGGGCCTTTCCAAAGATGGTCTTGGGCAAATGTGGGGAGACAGGAATGGGGGTCTTATGATAAATATCTAGTTCGTTCATCTAACAAACCGAAGGAAGAGCAGAAAATAAACAAGCTAGTGTGGGTTTTTATTTTTTAGGGATTCAAATGGCCACGAATTTCCCCGCGGGAGAAAAGGTGATCACGGGAAGCTTGTTAATCGAACACCATCCTTCTGAAACACTCAAGTTTATTTTTAAAAGTTAAATGTCTTTTAGCTTGAGGCACAGGAAGTACAAGCCTGTGAACCTGATAAGGACGGAAAACTCCAAACGACAGTTTGGTGGAAGGTGAGCCGTCTGCAGATGCCCCAGGAGGCAGTCACGCAGTGCCCCCTACCTAGTGTACCCCCCTCAGCCAGGTGAGGCAGTGTGGCTGGGCTGGGAGGCACACGGCCTCCTCCCCCAAATAGTCTTCTTCTGACTCTGGAAGATGCTCCAGTTTCCCAGGGCCTAAGGAGGATTTAACTAAGCTCTAGCAAAGGCCTGCTTACTGCCCTGTGTTCTCAAAAAGGAATCATTTTTTTTCTGTCTTTTTAGGGCCACACCTGCGGCATATGGAGGTTCCTAGGCTAGGGGTTGAATTGGAGCTGCAGCTGCTGGCCTACGCCACAGCCACAGCAATGCCAGACCTGAGCCACATCTGCGACCTACACCGCTGGATCCTTAACCCACTGAGCGAGGCCAGGGATTGAACCCACATCCTCATGGATACTAGTTGAGTTCTCCACCACTGAGCTATGATGGGACTCCCTCAAAATGAGGCATCTGGAAGATGTATAACGGCCAGGTCAGTAGGCGGTGGACCACTGGAGAGCCAGAATCTACCCACAGTGATCACCGTAAACCCAGCTCAGCAGAGCCGTAAGGCAGATTTAGGCTGTTCTGCATGTTGATCTAAAAGAAACTCCATGGGAAGGAAAAAAGTGAAAGCTTTATAATTTCAAATTTCTCATCCATTAAAATTCTTCCTTCCTCCTCACCCCTCATGCTAGGGTTTGATTTTAAATGGAAACAACAGCAGAACGTACAAAACAGCCACTGTGGAATTAAAAAATCTGGATTTTAGCCTATTCTCTGGTCCCAAGTTCCTTCCACCACAAACCTAGAGGGAAGCTCTGAAAGAAGAGTTCTGAGACACTTGCACAGGGAAAAACCCAAATATAAAACAACAAAGATGGTGCTTAATTAGAAGCAGTGTATTTCACGAGATTGTCTTCAACCTTTTATTAGGATAAAGTCCACCAGCCAGAACAAGAATGACACTTTGAAATTAGCAACTGTGACTGAGGATTATGATTTTATTTAGGTCTTATGATCCAATTAATTTTTTGTGATGGTATCGACTCTGAGAAATCGTGATTTTTAAAAAAATTAACCCCAATTAAGAATATTCTTTAATCGGGTAGGACTAGCAGACGTTAAAACTGGCTGCAGTTGTCAAAAAGAAGGTAGCATCTGATGCATGAGAATTTTATTAAGTTTCAGAAATATTTAAACATATCTTGCGAAATAAAAATATAATCAAAGTTCTCCAGACTTCCCCCGTCCCAGGATCCTACACAGTTTGAAAATAACCTTGCAGGATGGCCTCTGAGAGCCCTTCCAGCCAGAAAATTCTGGGTATTTGTTCTCTGAGCTGAACAGGAGACTGTTGACTGAACTCCTCCTTCGAGGCTCTGCAAAGCTCAGGGAGGTTTCAGCTGTATGTGCAGCCACAGAGAAGGCGAGATGTTAGAAGGATAAATCATCACAGATGAACTAGAGTCCTGCCTTCTTTCATCTTTCAGGCTCATATAATCCCTTCTAATGCTAAGGTTTTAATAACGGGCATGTGATTTAAAGGGCCTTGAAATCTCCTTTCGATCACATCCTTCTCTGACAGACACTGTCCTGATGCCTGCAGTTTCTATTTTAGACAACCTTCTGGGTGAGATATACCAGGCCTCTGTGGAAACAGTGATAACCTGTTAGGGACATGCGACACGCCAGCCCCGCACATCCCAGGCAAACTTAAATATAAACCACAATTTGCATAGCCACATCATTTTATTCTCACAGTCCACAATCATTTACTGAGTGCCTGTTGGTGGAAAAGCACCATATTTACCTCTAAACTAATTTCTGCCCTCGAGGGAATTTGAAATTTAGCAGAGAAGAAAGGTTTAATGAAATGACAACACTAAAATAAATCATGTGACGGATACCATGAAAGACAGCCACGGAAAGAAACTCGAATCAAGACTCGAATCAGGACGAAGGCTCTTAGAGACGGAGTGAACAAGGGGGAGGATCTTTGATTAGATGAGACAAGAGAGGACAATCGGCAGGCAGAGCGGGGCAGTCAGAACGGGCCGTACGGAGCAAAGGCGTCCGGAAAGGGGCAGTGATACATCAGGGACATTTAGACGTCAGAGGCCGTGAGAAACCAGGAAGGAAACCTGATGCACTTGCTCAGCTCAGCATTTCTCAAAAATATGTAGCCATGAACCTAACCTGCTCACTCTGGGGAACAGTTGTTACTCTCATATCAAATCCATTGGGACTGCGTCCTAGCCATGCCACTGCTATAGCCTCTGTTGACCTGCCAAAGTCATTTATCCTCGGCGAGCCTCAGTTCCTCTGTCTTTAAACTGGGGGTAATGCACACGCTGCTTGCTTTGGGATTAGTTCCTATGGTTATCTGAGTTACACAATCAATACATGAATACTAATGCCTTCCCATAAGGCATGCAGACCTTCTGTCAGAGAACAAGCTTCTTGCCAGAAGGTCAATAGATGTAGATTTCCCTTCGCTGCTCCTTTTGGTCTTTTTTTTTTTTTTTTTTTTTTAAAGAGGAATGCATCTTAGAGGACAGTAGCTTTGTAAGGATCGCAAGTGAAAAGCAGACTGAGACCAGCACCAGGTGCTCCTGGCAGCGGTTCAGGGTTGTCCATCTCACTTTGAATCATAGGTGATGGCACCTGGAACCGAGAAGAGGACCTGAGGACAGGCTGAAGATCCAAAGTGGAATGAAGGCGAGCAGACGAATTAAAATCCCAGTTTTTAACAGACTCAACGTGAGAGGTGGTTTAGTGACGCAATCAATCAACGCTGGGACCCCAACCTCAAGCCCTGGCTCAATTTGTATTACTCTGCAGCTCCTACAGCTGCTGGAACATGGGGCCTCAACTGGGTCCAAACTCACTGGTCCAGTGGCACTCCTAAAGCAGAACAGATAAAAAGGACTCTCTGGATTTCTAGAGCTAACTCACCTGTTTGTTAAAGAACCGCCTCAGATCAGACCCCTCTCAGCATCAGATAGTCCATTTTCCACACAGCCGCCAGAGGGCGACACCATCATTTTTTCTCTTTTTTTTGAACTGAGGTTTAGACTGATCTGTCACACACATCTCATAGTTTCAAATGATAAAAATCAAGGAAATATGGCTGAGCATGGTAGAAGGTTAAGATTATCTGTCAAAACAAACCTACCTTATTTATAGCAATTTTCATTCTTTTAAAAAATATTTATTTTTATAAATAGTTACACAATATTTATTTATGAAAAATAGATTGTACATGACCAATATTTTTTAAATTAGTTTTTTAGAGCCGCACCCGCGGCATATGGAAATTCCCAGGCTAGGGGTCTATTTGGAGGTACAGCTGCCGGCCTACACCACAGTCACAGCAAGGTCAGATCCGAGCCCCATCTTCGACCTACATGACGCCTCATGGCAACGCCAGATCCTTAACCCAGTAAGTGAGGCCAGGGATTGAACCCGAAACCTCATGGTTCCTAGTCAGATTTGTTTCCACTGTGCCACAACGGGAACTCCTTGATGATTAATATTTTTAACATCAGACTTAATATTCCTTAAAATGAACACTGTTTTTCCTCTTAGCACCTAGAAAAATGCATTTGGGATGTTTCTGACCTTCCCAATGTATCTTTAATTAGCATGTTTTCCATTCTATTTAATAATGATAAGAATGTACATTACAAAGTTCACCAATGTCCCCTGTTTCCTCCTGTTTTCCCATGCAAATCGTTCTCTGCTTCAGCCAATCTGGTCCAGTTACCAGCCCACAAACGCAACATGATGGCCTGACATATCTTTGCTTGAATCGACCCTCTGTGCCACACGCACATTCTGTGTGGAAGGATATGCTCTCAAGAACATGGGCTTGTTTTCAGAGAAAAAATTTCTACTCAGCACCTGACTATGTCCGAAAATCGTAACATCTTAATGGGACTAGCTCTCAATTCAACAGGAGATGAGCAAGTAGACTGCCTCCCAATTCTGGGATCTAATTTATTTCTTCATGTTTCAGCTTTCATATTTACAGACTAAGCTGCATTAAAAAATGACAACTGAAATATCATTAAGCAGCTTTCACTTGAGGAAAGCATTTTGTAACCATCATGAAATCGCTCCAAGAAATACTGAGGGAGGAGTTCCCATTGTGGTGTAGCGGAAAAGAATCCGCCTTGTATCCATGAGGATTCGGGTTCAATCCCCGGCCTTGCTTAGTGAGTCGGGGATCCAGGGTTGCCAGGAGCTGTCGTGTAGGTCGCAGACAAGACTCAGATCTGGGATTGCTATGGCTGTGGTGTCGCCCAGCAGCCATAGCTCTGATTCAACCCCTAGCCTAGGATCTTCCATATGTCGCAGGTGCAGCCCTAAAAAGCAAAACAAAAACAAAACAAAAAACTGAATGAGAAGCTAAAGGAGTGCCCATCGTGGTGCAGCAGAAACGAATCTGACTAGAAGCCATGAGGTGGCAGGTTTGATCCCTAGCCTCTTTCAGTGGGTTAAGGATCTGGTGTTGCCATGAACTGTGGTGTGGGTCTCAGACACAGCTCGGATCCTGCAAGGCTGTGGCTGTGCTGTAGGCTGGCAGCTGTAGCTCCGATTTGACCCCTAGCATGGGAAGCTCCACATGCTGCCCGTGCAGCCCTAAAAAGCAAAAAACAAAACAAATACACCAAACAAACAAACAAACAAACAAACCTGAGTGAGAAGCTAAGAATTACCCCAATCATTGAGACATAGCCGCTGAGATTTGCCCCAGTCTCAGAAGATCATAGCAAACCAGGAAAGAGAACTCACTGTCTAAAGCTTTTGCTAATTTATTCTGTCAGATGATCTGACTGACAGCTCACGTTCATGAGAGGACACACAAGGTCATCCGATTGTTTTTTATGTAGGCTTGGCAAGGACATATACTTTCATAACTTTAAACGGTCCTAACGTACTATCCACCGGTTTTTAATTCATCTTCTTATAGCTGCTCATTGTATACATGGTTCAATTACGTTTTCTCTAGTTTTACAGGAAAAAGTATATGGGAATATCTAATTGCAATAATTTTGATAGGAGACATGTAGGACATTTAGAAACTTAATGCTTAGGGAGTTCCCGTCGTGGCGCACAGGAAACGAATCCAACTAGGAACCATGAGGTTGCGGGTTCGATCCCTGGCCTTGCTCAGTGGGCTAAGGATCCGGCGTTGCCGTGAGCTGTGGTGTAGGTCGCAGACGAGGCTCAGGTCCCGAGTTACTGTGGCTCTGACGTAGGCCAGTGGCTATGGATCCAATTAGACCCCTAGCTTGGGAATCTCCATATGCTGCAGGTGCAGCCCTAAAAGGACAAAAAGACAAATAAATAAATAAATAAATAAATAAATAAATAAATAAACAAACAAATAAATAAATAAAATAAAATAAATAAAAAATTAAAAAAATTAAAAAGAAAGAAACTTAGAGATTAGGGTCCAAGGAATAAAGGCAAGTGAACCATAGGAATGGAGCGGGCTGTGACAGCACATGTCTGTGTTTGTGTATGTGTTTAGCTTTCCAGTGTGTCATTTCAAAATGCATTCTTCCTACCTAATCATATTCCACTAAATTTGTGAAAATAAAGCTGCACCTGACATTTTCTATTCAACCAAACCAGTGAAGACAAATTGGAAATTCTTTTACTATTTCTCATGCTGTCAAAGAGTAACTCTCTGGAAAATGCTAGGTCACATTTCGCAAAACATCCCTATTGATGAAAATGTGTATTAAAGAGGAAAATGCATTCCAGAAGATACCGGTCACGTGCACATACAGGAGTTACCTCATCTCTGAGCTTTGTCCAGTTTCACCGATAAACTGCTTCATGTTGCATATTTTCCATCGTCAATTGAGAAAAGGCATAGAATGGAAATAAATGCAAATCGATGTAAGCTTCGGTTTTGAATTTTTCTTGGTTTAATATTTTAATAATTTAAAAAAACATATAAGAACTCTATAAAGAACAGAAAGAACAGAATGACAGAGAAGCACCAAGTGTGAGGTAAGGATTGACACAGGATGAGGATTTATCCCTTATCCTGATAAACAGTCACAGCAAAAGGAATAGAAAAGGATGTTCCAGAACACTCTTCTCCTAAAAGAAGATTCAGAAAGGATATCCCAAACTGGGGTAGGGAGTGGAACTAGGAGTGGGAACAGGGTAGGTAGCCAGGCTCCAGGGGACCCCGATGGCCCTCTCTCCTGAGACTCAGCACTCATGAGCCTTCTTTTGCACACAGATGGATTTTTCACCTTCTGAGCAATTTCTTTTTTCTAGAAAATTAGCATGGGGGTTCCCTTGTGGCACAGTGGGTTAAGGATCTGGTGTTGTCACTGCAGCAACTCAGGTTGATGCTGTGGCTTGGGTTCGATCCCTGTTCAGGGAAATTTCACATGCTGTGAGCACAGCCAAAAAAATTTTTTTTTAAAAAAAGAAAATTAGCATGCATTCATATAAACATCCTCAAAGCAGCAACTTTCCCTATCTCGTTTACCTCTGCACCCCTATGCCTGGAAGAGTACCTGGCACATACCAGGCTCTCAATAAATGCTATTGAAAAAACTCAGTGAGTACATTGTCTTCAATGAAAAGGATGCTGCTGGTCCCCTGTGAAAACGACCCAAAGAGCCAGCAAATGTAACGCATCAGTCACCTTCTCTCATCAGGGCGTTGCTGAAGACTGTGATGTAATTATGTCCAATATTTCAAAAATATCTCAGCTTCTATCACAATAAGATAGGCTATAAATACATTGAAAGTTTCAAAGCCCTGGACAAGAGAGTGCATTTACAGTCCATGTCAGGGCTGTAAGCACACCTGCCACAGTGGAAAGGAGGATGAAATTTTACCTTCTTCATCACAGGTGGTCTGGACAAAAGCAGAGAGAATTGCACCACCAAGAAGACGGACTGAACTGGGAACCTGCGGTTGCCGACCTCGGCCAGGCCGTCTAAATGCCCGGGAACCGTCCAGTGTCTGTCTTCACAATCCCTCCTGTTCAGCTCAGCAGCATCTGTGAAACCTTCTGGACTCTCCCAGCCCGTCTCCCTTCCCCCCTTCTAGCCCAGTAGGTCACTTTGGCTCCTCTTCGGCAGAGGACACAAAAACCATAAGGCAACTCCCCTTCCCGCACTAAGCCCGTGCGTGGTCCCTCCCGGCCCTCACGGGGGAGCAGCTCGGCCAGCACCGGTGTCCACCCTTCCCACCTCCTGGGACCCGGGCTTAGTAGAAACCAGAACTGGTTACTGTCCCCTGACCTCAGGCACATCCTTCTTCCTAGGCCAAGGCTCAGATGAGCCGTGGAGCCGGGGCGGGACAGCAAGGTCATGGATCCAAGGACGCGAGGCAACAGCTCTGGGCCTGGCCCTAGGAAAGGCGCATCGCCCCAGGTGCTCGCAGCAACCCCTCAGCCCCCGCCTGCACCCCAGATGGGGGTGGAGGATCCGAAGGAAGGCATTGCGTGTCTTCCCTTGACAAGGCCTCATCAGTGGCTCACAGAAATCAAAGGAATTTCAGAGGTTCACACAGATGGGGAAGGAGGAGAAAGAGAGAGACAGGGAGAAGGCCGAGGTCATTCCTGGCTCAGGGCTCTGCCCCCAGCCCCTCACCCGCCTGATTCTCTTCGTCCTCAAATTTACATGACAAAGCATAGCAGGACCTGAGAGATAGGCATCTAAGTATTTTTAAAATGATTTAGCAGACTGGACTGATTTTTTTAATAATAATAAATAAATCACCTCTAACTCAAAATGTGAGAACTAAATGCAGCTGACAGACACAATTTATGTGTTAACATTCCTTTCCCAAGACAGCTCTTTCTTCTTTCTCCTTGTTATGCTTTCTGTCCCAGTTTTTATCAGATATCAATCATTTCTTTACTTAAAATCCATCTCTCTCTCTCTCTCTCTTTTTTTTTGGATCCCTCAGCGTTTAAACAGGGTTGGAACTTAAAACAAAATACATAGTAAATCCTGAGCTGCTGTGCACAGGAGTTGCCTGAAAGTTCAAAGTCGCACGGGTTTTGTTTCACATGCTCTACCGTGCCACGGCGAAAAACACGTTTTCCCCAAGAGTAAGCCAAGCAGTTCTTACAAATTTGAACAATGCGGATGGATAGGGTTTGTGTACCTGAGACGCATATGAACGGCGTATGGGGGTTATTCGCATGTAACTGCTTCTCAGCGAGTTAGTGATCTGGATACACACACACACACACACACACACACACACACACATACACACACATGTACTTGTAATATGGCCAATTGTATTTATTTATTCATTTATTGATTTCTGCTTTTTAGGGCTGCACCCATGGCATAAGGAAGTTCCCAGGCTAGGGGTGGAATGGAGCTGCAGGTGCCAGCCTACACCACAGTCACAGCAACGCAGGACCCGAGCCACATCTGCGACCTACACCATAGCTCACAACAACGCCGGGTCCCAGCCCGCTGAGCGAGGCCCGGGACTGAACCGCATCCTTGTGGATACTGGTCAGATTTGCTTCTGCTGCACCACGACAGGAACTCCCTAATGTGGCCAATTTTAATTGCTGGTTAACTACACATTAAGAGTAAACACACATGGATATACCTCACCCAGTGCTTTTGAATATTCTGAAAGAAAAATTCATTTATAAACTTGTACTGAGACGAAACTCTCTCTGAGGATTATTTTACTTTTTCTAGCCATAAATACTGTGAGAAATTAGTACAAATTCTGTCTCCAAGTGATAAAACATACAGCTGAGTATCTGAAAAATCTAAAAGTTCATTTGAATTATTGTCAGTGCTTTTGTTGAAAATGTACATAAGAAAGAATAGAAACTATACAGTGAAACCTGCAAGAAATTTTAGATAATACAAAAGATTTTTTTTCCAAAGTTTTTATTACTGTTGAGAAATAAAATATATAGGCATTTACATTTTTTTTTTTTTAATGGCTACATTTGTGGCATATGGAAGTTCTCAGAACAGGGACTGAATCCGAGCTGCAGCTGCAACCTACGCCCTATCTGTGGCAATGCCAGATCCTTTAAACCACACCAGATCGAACCCACACCTCTGCAGCTATCTGAGCTGTTGCAGTCGGATTCTTAAACCACTGAGTCACAGTGGGAACTCCTTCTATTTTTTTAATGCAGGTTTTTAGACAGAAAAACAAATGGTGTATCAATTATCTTGAAACACAGGAAAATCAGGACTTGATATTTTGAATGAAAAATAAAATCAAGATCACATTAGTTTAGTATGCATGTATTCTTAGTAGCATTTTGACCAAAGTAATGATCACCATTGCAGGCTGATGAGTCCTTTCTAACAGAGCCCTTTTTTGTATCATGAAAGAATAATTGCTTCGCTAGGTACCTTACAGGGCCTCTTCCAAGAAGGAATTATTTTATCTTTATAGACCACCTTGCAAGTTAGAAATGATTTCAAACAGAAATAGAATGTTCCATTTCTTATGTAGCTCAAAAAAAAGTCACTTTATGTTCTGTACAGTGATAGCCCAGAAATAACTAGAGTAGTCGCCGGTTAATTAATTATAGCTTCTCTTATCACCAAGGAAACGGCCAAAAACAAATCACACTGACTTTAAATGTCCTAGTCCCAGCCCAGGCCTGATTTTGTTATTGCTATAGTAACTCTCCATTAGTTTCTCAAAATGGTCTAGAATTCCTGTGTCCACAAAGCTGAAATGATAATTTACCGACACAGCGTCTCCCACCCCCAGGGTATTTCGGCGTTTGAGGATGCTCTAAGGACTTCAGCTCTGAGAAGCACACTGGGGAAAAGCAAAGCGACTAGAAATGGAAGGAAGAGTCCTTCACAGCTCTTATATCTGCACCTTCAATAATAATTTGTTGGCATTATTTGTGATACTTCTGAGTTATTAGCTGAATATACCCACTAACATAACAATTTTTAAAAAGCATTAGTATTTTTAATGTTCCCAGTTCTGCACTATAAATCACCGTAGCCTGAAAAAAATCCAAAATTTCCAGCCTTAATCAGTTTTTTGCATATTTGAATGTCGTTTCCTTTTTGGGTCCTATTTGTTGGAAAATGCTCTCAGTTGTTTATGTTACAGTGATTATATAAACAAGAACATGTCAAGCTATATAAACAAATCCTCTTAAAAGAAAAGTCTTCCATGAGGATGGAGTGAGGAGGAGTTTGAGTTGACGGCCTTAACCAGCGAAATACAAAATTTCGGTGCATGTTCGTGTGGCAAAGAGACGTACAACTATTAATTGAAGGCGGTTCTGAGACATCAGATGGGGTGACGATGCTGATCTCCTCCCCTGAAATTCTCACCCCGCCCCTTCTGGACAAGAGACGTGGGTAGTTATTTTCTTGATGGGGTATTTTCCAGAAACAGAAGAGGAAAACAGAAAATATTGCATTTCTGAGGAAAAGACAGTATTTGGTAAAAGGTGGGAGGTGGAAAAAGTAGACATGTCTTACTCATACTGGTTTTGGCTTCCACTTCCTTCATACCACTTATTAAAATGTTTTGTTATAGGCGATGGTGGGTGAAGGAGAAAACAGATAAAGGAGAAAGGGACTCTTAGCTCTTTCCGCTCCTCTAGGAAGGGCCGGGGTGGATGGGTGCGGGGACCTCCGAGCGGCTGATGGATCATCTGAGAGTAGGGCCTTCCCTGGCCCCGGTCCTGCTGGTGATACTGGTTCAGCAGGCACAGGACAGTGGTCCTTCTCTTCCCAGGGCTTTGCGGGGACCCCACCCTTGAACTGTCCCCGCCTCCACTGCTACTTGCTCTTTGAGTTGCCTTCCCAACTTCACCTCCGCTCCCACCAGTGACTGCTACTCCTCCTCTTGCATTTGCTTTCTCAGAAAATGGCATCATCGTTCACCTCGCTGCTTCAGAGAGAAACGCAGGAGGCATCCGCCAGGTCTGTCTTTTCTTCTGCTTGCGACCTGGTCCATTAGTTATCCTAGCTCCTCGAAGTGCTGCCACGACAAACCACATCATCTCCTGCGGAGCTTCTGCAATAGCCTGTCCGCTCCATGACTCGCTCCATTCCCCCCAGTCTGTTCCACCTGGAGTATTCGCTTCCAGAAGCAGCCTGAACCACCCGTCCAAAGCCCACAGTGCATCCCAATACCTGCCAATGGCTTCTGTTTGCATCCAGAATTAAGGAAATCTCCTTATCAAGGTTACGGGGTCATGAGGCCCTAATTATCTGAACCCTTCCTGCTCCTTCCGGGTCACCTCCAGCTGACCTCTGCCTTGCTCATCCCCCGGAACCACGTGGGTCTTCCTCTGGTTCTCGAACATCCCGGACGAGTCCTTCCCTGCTTGTCTTACCTCCTGAGATTACTTGCACATTTAGATCTCTATGCGAGTGTCATTTCCTCAGAAAGGCCATCCGTGACGACTGTACTTAAAATATCCTGCCCCCTTCACGTCTATCTTCTTACCCTTTATTTTATGTATTCATTTTATTTGCTTTTCAGGGCCGCACCCACAACCTATGGAGGTTCCCAGGCCAGGGGTCCAGTCAGAGCTACAGCCGCCAGCCTACACCAGAGCCACAGCAACATGGAATCCAAGCTGTGTCTGTGACCTACAAGACAGCTCATGTCAAGACGGGATCCTTAACCCACTAAGCAAGGCCAGGGATCGAACCTGCATTCTCAAGGATCCTAGTCAGGTTCGTTAAGTGCTGAGCCACGGAGGGAACTCCCTAGCTTCTTACCCTTTAATTCTTAGTGATCACCCTTTAAAATTTCATTGGATATATATTCATTTACTTATTAATTGTCTGTCTTTGCTGTGGAGATGAATAGAAGATCAATAAGGGCAAGACTCATCTCATATCTTTTTTCCAAGTATATACTCAGCATCTAGAACCTGGAACAAAGGAGGCTGTCACAACAGCTGCCAGTTAGATGAATAAAAATAGTGTGGTGCCTCTAGGTAAGTGCAGAAATTCTCATCACCTCTCCCCCCACAAAAGAAACATTTCTATCTGGCCACTGTCTGTGATGGAACAATAAATTACATGACTGCACAAATAGTTAATCGTAATTGAGTCTGTCTGAATGATTAGAAATTTAACAAATGGAACCCTGTTAAATGAATTACACACAATTGAAATTTTATAATAATTAAAAATAATGTAATGAATAAAACTGTAATTTAGCAATCATATTCATAAACTAATTTAACAGTTTTGGGGCACTAAAAGATTAGTAAATTTGTGAGGGTTATTAAACAATAATGCTAGTACAACTTCACTAAAATAGATTTATGTAACAACATTAATAGTCACTTTTTGCTTTTTTTCTTTTTTAGGGCCTCACCCGTTGCACATGGAAGTTCCCAGGCTAGGGGTCCAATGGGAGCCACAGCTGCCGGCCTGCACCACAGCCACAGCAAGAGGGACCCGAGTTGTGTCCGTGACCTGCAGCTCACATCACACCGGATCCTTAACCCACTGGAGCGAGGCCAGGGATTGAACCCGCGTCCTCATGGATACTAGTCAAGGATTCATTTTTGCGGTGCCACAACAGGAACTCTGTCCCTTTTTGTAATTGGTCACTCATGGCTTCTAAACTTGGGTTCTTGAAAAGATTAGCTGACTACAGAAGAAAGGAGGCAGCCATTAGGTAAGTGAGGTGAGCTCAGAATTGCTGCTCTGCTTCGCTGACTAGCGGGCGGAAGGTTGTTGAACGATATGTGCCCAGAAAGAGGAAGAGGATTGTGCATTGGCTTAAGAGGAAAAGTCATGTTTGAATAGTTGTAACAACAACTCAGTACAAAAGAGGAGTTCGGCCAAATATTCGCATTGGTTCAGTCCTTCCAGGTTACTCTAAGAGATTACCGTAGACTGGGGGGCTTATACACAGCAGCCATCTGTCGTCGAAGTTCTGGAGGCGAGGAGGTCCAGGGTCAGGGCACCGCCAGGTTCTATGTGTGGTGAGAGCCCACCTGGCTCACAGACCAGCAGCTGCACTGCTTCCTCACAGGCAGAAGCGTGAGGGAGCTCCCCAGGGGTCTCTTCTAGAAGGGCGCTAATCCCACCAGGAGCCCTCCACCCCCCTGACCTAATCACCTCCCAAAGGCCCCACCTCCTAGTATCATCAGATGTCAACATACCAGTTCTGAGGCGACACAAACATTTGATGGCAACACTTACTAACATTCTGGAACCATACACCCCTGTCCTTCAATGTTTTTACTTCTTATTTTGAAGAGCTTTTTATTTCGAAATAATTTTGCACACTTACAGAAGAGTTGCAAAATTAGTACAAAGAACTCTCATGTGGCAGTCACCCAGCTTCTGCTAATGTTAACTTAAATCTTACATAATCAGGGTATCATTTCCAGGGCTAAGAAATTAACATCAGGACAAGCCTCTGAGGAAACTACAATCCTTCCTTCCCACCCCCACACCTTTGTTGTATCAGGAAAGGATTCCAGATCTCACATTGTTTTGGTTGTCCCGCCCCCTTACTGTCCTCCAACCTGTGACCTTTCCTCTGTCTGTCCTTATCTTGATGGCCTTGACACTTTTGGAGAGTATGGGTCAACCATTTTGCAGGCTGCCCCCACTCCATCCCCCAGTCTGCCAGTGGATACCAAGAGCAGTGTCATCTGCTGTTGAGTTCAATCTTTTTCCCCTAAACTGTTCTACCCTGACATGATTCATCAGCTTTTGGATAAATGGCTAGTTTTAGCTCTGCTTTAGGGAATAAGCACAGGTGTGAAACTGACAGCAGATAGCTGGGCAGCCTGAAGTGATTACAAGATACCTGGAGACAGCAGCCACAGAACGCCTAGCTGCAGCCACCACTGAGGCAAGACCAGCACTGTCTATGGGACATCTCAGCTCTTTCTGGATTTCTTAAGTGTTTAGATACCAAAACTTAGTAGTTGGGTACATTTTGAGTATTTTGTGACCTCATTAATCTCTAAGGATTTTTTTCAGTATGCACCTGCAAGATGTCGGAGGCTTCAAAAAAAAAAAAAAAAACCACCCAAAAGCGAATCTACTTCAATAAGCAACTATTGAAGGGTATTATGTACTATTATAGTTGTGAGCTATTGCTAAGGGTATTATGTAATTCTCACTGTTTAACACCCAACTGTAGGAACCAAGTGGTAAAATAATTTTGTGACCTTTTTCTTCCGAAAATAAAGTCATTGCTTTTATTAACACATAATTGAGCTAGTCAAATTTGGCTCATTAATAGTGCCTATTATATGATTTTACCTCATTTGCAAACAAAAACTCCATCTGGTGGTGTTCTACTAACCTGGTTAGAACTTGACATGCTTATTCAATTTCCATAACTATCAGTCTCTGTGTACATACCCACTCTCTGTATTTAACATGTAAGATTAATTGACTTTTGATCCTTCTTCTTTCATTTCTCCTAAAATTATCAAACTGTGAAGTTCCACATACTCAATAGCTCTACACATTAAAATTTTAAAAAGGCCTCTGTTTCTTTGTGGGTAATAATTGATGTTTATTCTATTGTTATGCTTAAGAATATTTTGAGGGAACAAAAATCAGATTTGAGGGATGATTCCCATTGCTCTAGAAAAACAATTCACCTGATGCTTTCATCCTGAAACAACAGCAACAAATATATGATATAAATGTGAATTTTAAAAAGAAGGTTAAAAAAATTTAGACTTTGAAAAATAAGTAACTTGGAAAATTAATAAGCAGTTCTAAAAGGGGTAAACAGATAATTTAGCTCCCTGAAAAATAAAGGGGTTGGTTCATTTCCAATGCACTCTCTTAGTGCAAGTAGTATTAGTTCTCTTATAAATTCAAGTTAAATGCAATTAAAAATTAAACACAGTATATTAAACCAAATGCATCTATAGCTCTGATTTGTGCGTGCCTGTGCAGAAAACTAGATTTGGCCTCTCATTTAACTTTTCAAGAAGTCCAGGAATTTAGTACCAGAACTATTAAGTAATTATTTAATTTCAAAGAGGCAAGTTACTCTTCTGAAATTTCATTTTGAGTGGAAGCAATTATTTTCTATAATTGATATCCCTTTATAGTGAATAAAATGAAATGATATTTCTCTCCAAATTAGAAGTGATTATAATTTAAATAAGTGAAACCAAGCAAGGTATAAATTTTTTCAAAAATCAGACACAGATAATAAAAGAACTTTTGTTTGTGAACATTCTATATTGATTTTTCAATTAATTTCCCTCCTTTTGAGCGACAGCACACTAAAAACAAACCAGTCCAGTCCGAGTGGTGAAAAAAAAGGTTAAGAAAGAGCTGTCTTTATCTGTATGATACAAAAGGGGAAATCAAATAAATTAGGACATAATTTCATATGGAAAATACATTAATTTTGCTTTCTAAGGTCTGATGGAAGAGGCAGTTTCCCTCCCAATCAGTATACCTTTAAGAGAAGGGGTGGGTTTGAATCTCAGTTCTGTACCCTGCTGGGCTTCAGGCAAGGAACATGTTCCCTGTAAATCTGTTTCTACAGAAAGCAGATGATAATATCCAAACCTACCTTACAGGGTCGGAAAAATTACATGACGTGATCATAGTAAAGTGGTCGGCATAGTTCTGGTACATTTTAAGGGGTAATAATTAAATGTCGACTCTTCTTTCCATCATTATTATTTCAAAAACCGCTGAAGTTAACCTGACTACCTTATTTTTTCATATTTAGCTGCAGTAAACAGTTACCTCGCCCTCTCTTGCTTTCTTTTCTAAATAAGGAATTCCTTTATTTAACTCCAAGCATGTCTACGAGGAGAAGTAAAGCCAATGTCTTTAAGTTCTTGGAAATTAATTGCACTAGAGTGTCTTAAAATAACAGGTTTTCATGTTACTTGGAGGACAAGATGCTGTTTTCTTCAAAAGCTTGCAATCTTATATGCCGATCCTTGGAAAACAGCGTCACAGGAGCAAATTTCACATTCCACGCTCCAGTCCTGTTTATAGAAAGTGGTATTTCCCAGCATATTTTAAAACTTTGTTCTCACTTATTAATGGTATTTAGGTTGAAAGGAAAGGACGTTTCTTAGTTCAATCAAGATACAGAATTAGAAGGAAATAATACCTCTATGGGAATAGGAGCTGTCCACTGGCTCACAACTGCAAACTAGAACAGTGACTTCCAACATAGAGTCCTGATGCCTTCAATTCTATTAAAACCGGACACTTCCCAATTTTTAATTTTAAAATAGAGAACAGCTTTCACCTTTGGGTAACATAAAATCACATTTTGTATTAAACATTGCTGAACATGAGACTGTATGTCTTTGCACTGTCTTCTCAATGAGAACCTGCTTAGGGAGCGTGGCACGAGGCTAACCGACGTGTAACAATTCAAAGATAGGTATCTTCACCCAAAATATGTTTTCTTCAAATACTACAAAGCCACAGTCATCAAAACAGTGTGGTACTGGTACCAAAACAGACAGACAGACCAATGGAACAGAATAGAGAACCCAGAAATAAACCCTGACACCTATGGTCAATTAATCTTTGACAAGGGAGGCAAGAACATCAAATGGGAAAAAGAAAGTCTATTCAGCAAGCATTGCTGGGAAACCTGGACAGCTGCATACAAAGCAATGAAACTAGAACACACCCTCACACCATGCACAAAAATAAACTCAAAATGGCTGAAAGACTTCAATATACGACAGGACACCATCAAACTCCTGGAAGAGAACATAGGCAAAACACTCTCTGACGTCAACATCATGAATATTTTCTCAGGTCAGTCTCCCAAAGCAATAGAAATTAGAGCAAAAATAAACCCATGGGACCTCATCAAACTGAAAGGCTTTTGCACAGCAAAGGAAACCCAAAAGAAAACAAAATGACAACTTTCAGAATGGGAGAAAATAGTTTCAAATGATGCAACTGACAAGGGCTTCATCTCTAGAATATATAAACAACTTATACAACCCAACAGCAAAAAAGCCAATCAATCAATGGAAAAATGGGCAAAAGACCTGAATAGATATTTTTCCAAAGAAGATATACAGATGGCCAACAAACACATGAAAAAATGCTCAACATCGCTGATTATAAGAGAAATGCAAATCAAAACTACCATGAGATACCACCTCACACCAGTCAGAATGGCCGTCATTAATAAGTCCACAAATAGCAAGTGCTGGAGGGGCTGTGGAGAAAGGGGAACCCTCCTGCACTGTTGGTGGGAATGTCAACTGGTACAGCCACTATGGATAACAGTTTGGAGATACCTCAGAAATCTATACATAGAACTTCCGTATGACCCCGCAATCCCACTCTTGGGCATCTATCCGGACAAAACTCTCCTTAAAAGAGACACATGCACCTGCATGTTCATTGCAGCACTATTCACAATAGCCAGGACATGGAAACAACCCAAATGTCCATCAACAGATGATTGGATTGGTAAGATGTGGTCTATATACACAATGGAATACTACTCAGCCATAAAAAAGAATGACATAATGCCATTTGCAGCAACATGGATGGAACTAGAGACTCTCATACTGAGTGAAATGAGCCAGAAAGACAAAGACAAATACCATATGATATCACTTATAACTGGAATCTAATATCCAGCACAAATGAGCACCTCCACAGAAAAGAAAATCATGGACTTGGAGAAAAGACTTGTGGCTGCCTGATGGGAGGGGGAGGGAGTGGGAGGGATCGGGAGCTTGGGCTTATCAGACACAATTTAGAATAGATTTACAAGGAGATCCTGCTGAATAGCATTGAGAACTTTGTCTAGATACTCATGTTGCAATAGAACAAAGGGTGGGGAAAAAATGTAATTGTAATGTATACATGTAAGGATAACTTGATCCCCTTGCTGTACAGTGGGAATAAAAAAAAAATGTTTTCTTCAAAATAATGTTGAAATTTCTAGACTATTTACAAGATAAAGTATCTAAACGCTATATTTATGGACAAAACCTTCTTGATCGGCTCTTTAAGTGAAACCGATATCTTGATTTATGTTTAGCCCTTCCTGTTCCAAGAGTGAAATGATGGTGTCTTGATATTTCTTAAGTTCGTTAACAATTTGCTCTCCCATAAGGGGGCATTTACACCACTGTTTCCACTGCCTGAAAGTCTTTCTGTATTTCTGCTCTGTCTTAGTTCACCAGGGCTCCTATGACAAAGTACCACAGATTGGGTAGCTGGTACACAGCAGGTATTTACTGCATTCTTACCAGAGGATGCAAGTCTGAGATCGGGGTACCACTGTGGTCAAGTTCTGGTGGGAGCCCTCTTCCTGGTTGCAGAAGGCCACCTCACAAGCTTGTCCTCATGCGGGGGAAGGAGTGAGGGCTCTCTCTGAGGTCCCTCAAATAAGGGCACTAATCCCACTCATGAGGACCCCAGCCTCATGACCTAATCTCCCAAGGGCCCCACCTCCTGATACCTGCGGATTAGGATGTCAGCAAACACGGGAGACAGATGTTCAGTCCAGAACACTCTCCTAAGTGTTCATGTGCCATATGCTGCTGAATTGTCACCTGCGCTGGGAAGATTTTCCTCAACACCCAGGTCTAATTGCTCTTGATTTTGAGATAAGGGCTCCAGTCGGTCCTTGCCCTGCTTATTTCCTAGTAGCTGTGGGATCCTTCACAATCAATGGAATTCTATGAGAGGGGAAATGGCTTGCTGACCTCAGAGCTTTAATATTCTAGTGACCTTCCACCGGCGCTAGCTCTTGCAAACACGGATAGAAATGTTTCACTGGCCACTCCCCAAAGTGACCTGAGATGTTCCACTCAAGAGCTGTCACCTGCCCCTCAGAAGGTACTTGGGATTCTGTGCAGAGAGCTTAGGGGTCAAAGGAAGGGAATATAAGATGATGGATATTCCAGGGAAGAGATAAGAACAAAGTTATCTTTCAAGTCAAAGTGACACATTAAAAAGAGAGCTGCAAACAGACTCTGTATGCTGGCATCACAGCCCAAAGAATGACACATTTTCTCAGGCCGGAAAGACTAGTACTTCATGTATTCGACCCGCTTACGCCTGCCCCCGGCCCAGCACCTCTGACCATAGTATCACTAGCTGCCTAAGATAAAGAAGACAGCGATAATAGACACATCTCTGGACAGAGAGGAGAAAAACGCTTCATAAAGGATATGTTCACTATTTAAAATGTCTTAGAAATTTGGACAAATCTGACAGAAATTAAATTATTTTCTGGAGAGGATCCAAAAGTGAGCTTTCAGAGCCGTTTCAGACATCTGAATTGCTCCGGGTAGGGACTGATTTGTCTAATTCCGTGACCACAGGCAGGATGATATTTGACAGAGAGTTTCTGTCCCGGGTTCAGCCCCATCAGGCAACGCCGAGGTCCCTTCCTCACCTCATAGCGCTCAAGTCTCAGGAACAAGACAAGGCTTATCTTCACCCCTTTAATGGGCTACTGTCAAGCCTGCTGATGGGGGTTCGCCGCCAGCCTGTCTACTGCTGCCCTGTTCAGTTGAAAGCACACTCTTAGATTCAAAGGAAGCTTTCTGGGACCGTACACAGGATCTGCTCTGTGTCAGGAACGTGAGCCCCCGCCCCCCGCTCCCGTGAACTTGACACAATGCCAGAGATCAGTTCTGAGCTGAGAGGGGATTTGCATAACTGCGCTGTCAGAGGAGGCCAACCTTCTCCCAAAATGACCCCAGAGTTACAGACTCAGAAGGTGTGCTGGAGAAAAGATGCCACATTTGCAAGTCTGGGAAGTTAGCAACTGGTTAGGCAGCAGCCCAAATCGTGAAAAGAGTTGGCGGAAACTCTTAAGTATTTGCACTTTTTCAAAAAGCTAAGTCATTCTTCTGCACGATTACAAGAGACGCCTTGGTGCCCCTAACTCGTGGTTGGGGACCTTCACTGATCTTCTCACTTCAGATTGTCTATTCTGGTTCTTCTTTGTCTCTCTTTTCTGCATTTAATTTTTTTGTTTGTTTGGGTTGTTTTTTCACTGTGCCCATAGCATATAGAAGTTCCCCAGCCAGGGATCGAACCCACACTGCAGCAGAAAACCAAGCTGCTACAGTGACAACACTGGATCCCTAGCCCACTGAGCCGCAAGGGAACGCCCTCTCCTCTCTGCATTTATACAGCATCTGTTGCAGGTCTCCAGTGTACCTCTCACCACCCCCTCTTGCTGTCTCGGCCCTTCTGTTAATGTCTGTGGCATGCTAGCAGCACCAGCCCCTGTCCCCATCATTGACCCTTAGAGATAAGCCAGAGGCTAATCTTTGGTCTAGTAATTAAAGAATCAGGGGTACAGTGTAATGCTGCTGGTACTTAATCATTCATAACATAGGCCGTTGGAAATCTACTCAAAATAGGTTTTTCATTTCAAGCCAGAGAAAAACCCTAATGCATATTTTATTACCCAGAATACTTTGTCTGTTGACCAGGGTACTGTACCAAATACAAAAGTGTCCATGTCTCGATTTTTCAAAAGGTCTGTGCTAAAGGCTTTATCCTCAAAGCTGTGAAAACTGTAAAACCACAGGAGACTAAGGCACTAAGCTCATGCACAAACCTGTGCGGCTCTTATCTGTGCTTTTGCCCCAAATATTACCTCTTTTCAGATACGTAAGACATCGAAAAGAATGACCCCATAGTCTGAGAAAGTAAGCATCTCATAAGAAACGACCTCAGTGCCACGCACAACAAAATCAGGCAGAGTCTGACCCAGGACTTTATAACGTAGGGGAGGAAGTCCTGCCTGGGGTTGGACATGGAGGTTTCGTGAAGAGCACCTCTGAAATAAAACGCACCCCATCGAGCACAGTGAACGTTTCCCGCCCCTGCATCACGGTGCACATATAGCACTTTGTGGGAGAAAGAAGCCCAGACATCCGGGCCTAAGAGCTGCTGCCACCCAGGAAGCCACTGTCCAGAGGCGGCAAGGTTGACCCAATCCACAGGGAGGACAGCTGGGCAACCGCCACAGAGCAGGAAAGGCAAGAAGATACTGTGAATCACAGGCAACAGTCATGGGAACTCTTCTTAAACCGCTTCCAGCTGTACACATCTGGACATCACAGCCCCGGGATCCAGGGACGTCCTCCGCTTGAGGGACGAAGGGGTCCTAGAGCTGAGTCTTGACCACACGGGATGGTCCCACCCTCCTGGGGGCGCTTGTGCTTCCCCCAGTCCTTGACCTGCAGGGACCGTGTGGATGTCTCGCATCCACCACGTTATGAGGCTGCTTCCTCTGCAGACCGTCTGGGGGTCACCTCCTCCCTCTGGGCACTTGTCCTTCCAACACCTTTGGCACGTGGTCGAGGCTGAATCCTGTTGCTCTGAAGATACAAGGTGGAGTCCTGACCCTAGGACCTCAGAATGGACTTGACGTGGAGACGGTCTTTGCAGAGGTAGTCACGTTAGAGCGAGGCCATGAGGGTGGGCCCTGATCCAACATGGCATGTGTTCTTATTAAAAAAGGGGACCTTGGGACACACACACACAGAAGGATGGCCATGGGAAGAGACAGAGGAGAAGACGCCGTCTCCCAGCCAAGGAGAGAGGCCTGGACCAGGTTCTCCTCACAGCCCTCAGGAGGAACCAGCCTCGCTAGCATCTTGATCTTGGACATAAAGCTCCCAGGCTGTGAGATAGTAACTTTTCATTGTTTAAGCCACTTGGATTGTGGTACTTTGTTGCGGCAGCCCCACAACCTAACACACACACACTATCTAACTGATTCAGCTATCTACTAGCTCATGATGTAGTAAGAGCCTGCCCAGGCACACACGCCAGCATGTAAGTTCACAAAGGCCAGGTTTTGTCTGTTTTGTTCATTAATCTATGTACCGCAACTGCTTAGAACAGCACCTGGCATTCAGCACTGTTCAATGAACACTTATTGAGTAAATAAATCATTTCAAGGCACTGAATCTATCATACTCATGTGTGATCGGATGTGACAGTTGGGGCTAAAAGTTTAGGAAAAGAACTTGGATTTAATAGCTCAATAATTACTTAATATCGCCTCTGAAATGTGCCTTGTTGGTTGTTTAAGCATGAAAATAAAACTTTGCTAGGTTTGATTTTTTTCTTTTTCTAATTATCTCTCTGCTTATTTCACAGTTTCTAGGTAAAGTTAGTGGCTGACACACTTTGTTAGTCAAAACATATCCCCTGGTGGAAGATTCAAAATAACCTTTTGCATCTGACCAGAAACACAATTTGACCCTGGAGAGTTTATAGTCTTTTAAATCCCTGAATCAATGAGGCATCCTGAACCATAAATAAGAGGCAAAAACCCATTGGAACAGTAACAAACAAGCAGTAATATTTAAAAACCCAGGGTTTTAGAATTTGCCTGAGAAAGAGTTGATTTATGGACACCGTTGACTCTCCAAGACCAACCTTGGGCAATGCTCTCCTTCCTTAGCCAAGAGAACAAAGGCACAGAGAAATTAAATGAACTGTCAGATGGCACAGGAAAATGGCAGCCAGACTTCCAGTGCATTCCATGAAGCTAAAAAACAATAGCACTCTTGCCAAACAGTGCCTTTCACAGATGTATCTTTGGCCAGGTAAAGTGGGGCAGATGGATGAAAATAATAAAAATATAGAAGGAGGAGGAGTAATAATAATAACAGAGGGTCTTTTTTTAGAGAATGGAAAGACAGAGATTGCTCACTGTGTTCAACATTTATTTTTTTAAGAAATTATTTAACATGTGCCAAGCACAACACAACATAATCACTCTGGGTACAGAATGTGACAGGAGGAACGTCGAAGCTGACACAACCATGACCTTGAACAAGGGGATACTGCTAAGCACTTCTTTTCCTTCTCTTCCTGGGTCCATTTAAGTCTCCTCCACGTGGGTCCTTTCTTCCCACCTCTGCAGATGAAATCAGGACGGGTTCCCGGCAGTGTCTCCTGTTTCTCGCATGATAACCAAGCGCTGTAGATGCGCTTCACTTCTAGCCTTGGTCTCAGGTCAGGAATTCAAGTACCCAGTTCAGTGTAATGATAAAAATTTTCAAACCTTTCTTTGAAATCCACTGCTCCCTCCCCTCACGTCATTGGCTTCTCTTCCCTTTTCTGTATCTTATCCTCCCTCCTTGCTAACTCTTGCTTCTGTGGAATCTTCAAGGACTCTCCCCGCTCCAACTTCCTGGAGTAACTTCACCCCTGGGAATTCTCCCCAGAGTGCCCACACCTGGGCTAAGCATCACATATCCATCTGCTTGGCTGCTTGGCTGTGGGTTGTTCCTGCATCCTGGGCACCTGGCAGGACCTCCAGCTCTTTGGCACCTCGCCCTGGGTCCCTTCGGCGGCTCTGTTTGACAGACTCCAAAGCAATCCCTTGCTTGCTGTCTTCTGCACAAGCCCCCGCTCAACACTGTCCATCCTCTGCCCTGTCAGACTCTCCTAATGGGCAGAACAGATGTCAGAGAGAGGCAGCCCCTCATGCAGGGATTTTTTTATCGGCTCTGTTTCTGGCAGTGGCAGGACAGGCTCTCACTGTCCGGATTTTCCAGGAGGTGGAACCGCTGTTTCTCTATGTCCCCACATACATGTGGTCTAGGTGTCAGTTTGGAAGGTGGCACCTATTGCCTTGGGCCTTGGCAGACTCTAGAGTGAAATCAGTCCATTTTAACATGCTCTTATCCCAAGACTGCAAGAAGGGTCCGGCCAGAGTGGGCTGATGGACCATCCACTGAGGGTCATGGCCCAGGAGAGGCGCCAGCAAAGTGGCAGGGATGGTACCAGTGGGTCCCTCTAATGGGGAGAGCCAATGATGTTCTGATTCCTTAGATTAAACAACGTATTTTGAGTACCCGTATGTGCTGGGTGCTAGGAAAGATACAAAAATACAAGGCATCGTTCCCAACCCCCCACCACTGAGTAAATTAAGAGGCTATGGAGGAATTACAGAAGAAATGAGAACATTCATGTTTTCAAAGAAGACAAGCTTTTGTATGACAGGAAAAATTAACCTAATCTGTCAAGTTAGCTGCCTTGATGTTCATGGCAGGTGTCAGGTGAAAAGTCATTTTTTAAAGCTGAGGTCATCTTCCAGACCACGCTGAGTGCGTTCCCCCGGGTGGTGGAGGAACCGCCTGATGAACAAGCTCACTGGGTCAGCCCTGGGGTGGCGCAGGGATGGTCCAGCACTGAAGTCCACAACGGCCGAAGGCCAAGGTGAGCCCCCGGGAACTCTCAGGGCTTCCCTGTAAGGTGCAGGCAACTCAGTTCCCCCTCCTGGGTCCCCCAGAGTCTCTGAGGACGTCAGGCTGGGCCTTTGAGATCTGTCTCCACAAACGCCTGGGTATGCGTTTCTGAGATTTGCCTCTTTCCGTCATTGCTGCTTCTGTTGGAGAGCAAGCTTGTCATTTTCTCTGAGACGGCATTAGTTTTTCCAGGGGTGTCATAACAAGATGCTCCAGATCGGGTGGCTTAAACAGCAGATGCCTAGTCTTAGAGTCTGGAGTCTGGAAGTCCGAGGTCAAGGTGTTGGCAGGGTTGGTTTCTGTTGAGGCCACTCTCCAAGCCTTGCGGGTGGTCACCCTCCCTGTGTCTTCTCGTGGTGTTTCTTTTGGGTCGGTTTCCAAATGCTCTCTTCTTATAAGGACACTAATCATATCGGATTAGGGCCACCCTAATGGCCTTATTTTAACTTGATTACCTCTTTAAAGACACCGTCTGTTCAATATGCTGTAATAGCCAATGCAGGAAAAGAATCTGAAACTGACACACTGTAAGTCAACTACACTCCAAAAAAAAAAATTTAAAAATTGTGGCTTAAAAAAAAAGGACCCTAGCTCCAAATACAGTCACATTCTGGAGTACAGCAGGTTAAAAGTGTTTTAGTGAACCCAGATGCCGTAGCGAAATAGTTTAGACCACTCACTAAGAACTGGCACTTCCTTGCTCACATTTCTGGAGACTGGAAGTCCAAGATCATGTTGTCAGGAGTTTGGCGTCTGGTGGGAACCCTCTCCTTAGGTTGCAAAAGGTCTTCTTGTGTCGTGATGTGACATGGAAAGAGAAACCTCTGGCGTCCCTCCCTCTTCTTGTCAGGGCCCTGGCCCTATCTGATGAGGCTCCATCCTCAGGACCTCACTGAACCTTCCTCACCTCCTTAGAGGCCTATTTGGGGGTTAGGGCTTCACCCTATGACTATTAGGGGACGGAGTTCGGTTCACAGAAGACTTCAACGTACACATTGGCAGGCGGGGCAGAGCTCGACCTGTGCTGGAAACATTCTGTTATCAAATGAGCCGGCCTAAGGCCACTTCGGCATTTAGTTTTGGGGGAATGCAAGAAAAACACTCAAGGAAGATCCCCGATGTTAATGCCCTAGAAAGCCCAGGTGTGCTACCAAAACCACACAGGAGACACTCCTTAGTCAGGAGAGCGTCTCAGCATCCCACGGCAACGCGTAGAGCATCTAAGGAAACTGAGCTGCTATGACGGTCCCTCAGGAGAGCAAATGACAGAAAGTGGTCACGGCAGCAATGGGTAGACCACAAGGTGTCACAGAGACAAGCCTCCCAGGTAAGGCCAGGTAAGGATAGCATCAGGCACTCGGGGGAAATATTCTAAATAAATCCCATCATTAGCACTTAATGAAAGCAGAGTAAAATGCCCTGGTGCACCCTTGGTTTTTTTCGGTCTTTTTGCCTTTTCTAAGGCCGCTTCCCGCGGCACATGGAGGTTCCCAGGCTAGGGGTCCAATCGGAGCTACAGCCACCAGCCTACACCAGAGCCACAGCAACGCGGGATCCGAGCTGTGTCTGCAACCTACACCACAGCTCACAGCAACACCGGATCCTTAACCCACTGAGCAAGGCCAGGGATGGAACCCGCAACCTCATGGTTCCTAGTCGGATTCGTCAACCACTGAGCCACGATGGGAACTCCGGTGCACCCTTGTTAATTTCAGTTTTTGTACTAGCGGAAGAGGCAGTGCCCTGCTCCCATGTGGTGGTGGAGACGGGTGTGACTCTCCCGGGTGAAGATTACACAGTAGGACATCATGAATATCAGTTGATTGATTAACATTAGTCACACTGCATGCGTGTGAGTGTGTGTTCATATAAATACATGTAAAATCACTTAAGATAATGGCAGAGGCCAAAGGAAGCAGGGTGGGCTGGGGGCACATTTGGAGGCTAGAACGCCACCTTCTGTGGAAGGCTGACCATCGGGGATGGCAGGTCAAGGCGCCCTGTGCCCTGCTGGCTGCACCGCCACCATCAGCTGACCGGCTCTAGGCACCGGGCCAGCCATCCCACCAGGGAGCTGCTTCCAGGCGCACGGCGAAGCCTTTCCCGAGGTCGGCTGCCCTGCAGCCCACCCCCTGGTGTCTGCCTCTCTGAACTCCGTGCAGAGCCTACAGCTACTGCCTCCTCCTGTCCCTCATGTTCCCCTTCTCTTCCCGAGGCCTGAGGGATGACAAGAGGAGGAGAAATTACTCAGAGATGCTCCAGGACTCTGCCTGTGATCAGTGCGTCCGCAACCCCAAGGTAACGCTGTCTGCTGTAGGAGGCCTAGGAGCCCTGATGAGGACTTTAAAAGGCCTGGCAAAGTCACTGCACCACCTGGCACTCCTGGCATGTCCATCAGCTGCATGTCCACGCCGCCTATCACAGACGATTCTCAGACTCCCCTGTCATTGGGGGCAGTTACCCAGGACTGCATTCTCATTGTTCCTAAGCTGTTCCCCAGTCTGCCCAAGTTCCTGCTTGTATTTTGAACATTACCTGGTATTGATACTTGGCTTCCTACACTTTGATTTCTAGAGGTCCCCAAAGACATGGCCTTGGGCTCATCCTTTTGCTCCATATACGTCAAACAGTGTCCAATTTGGAGCCCTAGGAAACTAATCCCGGCTCTAGTCCATTTAATTCGTGATCACGGAAAAGACAGCAGTCAAAAGTTCCTGTGATGTTTAATACGAAAATGTCTTCCTATACATAGAAAATTCCAGCCTCCGAAAATAACCCAGGATTGACACTTAAGGTCTATGATATAAGTGATGGCCAGCCTGAAAAGTGGTTACAATTGGGGTGGCTAATACTCTGTTACGTAATTGATCCTTTTAGAGATGAACTTGACTGATATTTATTCATTCTCCCTTCCATCAGCCTGACAATGTTCCAGAAGCAGAGAAATAACGGGCAATTCATATTTCACCCTGGTTGTCCTTTTCAGAAAAAGAATTTGGGAGTTTTTCTCTAAACTCCGTGGTCAAGGTTATAATTTCCACCTTTAAAAATCCATTTTGATGTAAGAAGTGCAGAATGCACCTCCCTGCAAAATGATTATCTTTCTACATATTTTCTTACTGTTTTGACACTGCAAAGCAACAAGCACAGAGGCTTAACACTGATAAGATTCATGTTTCTCCCAGTTATTCAAAGAATTCAGAATTGACCTCAACTTCGAAAAAGGGACATGGAATCCTAAATGTTGGCAACTGTGACATAATCAAACAACAAATAAAATCCCAAACAATACATATAAATAGACAATGCGAATAGCCTTGTTTAATAACTTATATGCCCTCTCGTGGATACTTCCTGAAACTGAGTGCAAGTGTTTTAAATTGGTGGTTCTTACTGTTATTCTTCTTATTTGGAATAAATAAATATTCTAGCAAGTTGTTCTGGGTTGGCAACTTATTTTTCTTTACTTATTGCCATTTCCGATACAAATTATGTCTGCGTGTGACTGAGGATAAGGAAACTTGACTTGTTAACACAGAGTGATGCTCTGATGCCCTTTAAGTGTCTTGATCCCTGACACATCCTTCAACACGTGGTATATACCCAGTATATAGCTGGTACTCAGATACCTGTTACACGAGTCAGAGAATGGATTGATGGTTAGGGAAACGTAAGCAATACATTCTTCCAACTTCAAGAGAGAAGAGAAACAAAAGCATTCTCTTCAAATGTGTTTCCAATTAGAAAATCAACTTCCTCCCTGTCTGCCCTGACATTTCTCTGTGTGAAAAAGGCTGAAGGATGGTAGGACGCATCTAGGTTAGAGCAGAATTTCATGGGGGTCCTCGAAAATGGCCAGCTTCCTAAGTGGCACTGTCACAGGTTGTAGGAAGTATAGCTCTTCCAGCAAAATCCCCATCGAACCAATACAGCTATGGATTGCATGCCTCTCATTTAGTACAGAAGCTGCGGACCAGTGGTGTGGCTGGACATAGTATCTGCTTAGTGGGGAAAAAATGGATGTGGAGGGTTATATGCTACATTTAGTGCTCAGGTGGATATGAATTATTTTATAGCCTAGGAAGGAGAAAAATTATGTTGAACCTTTTACATAAACCCATATTATCTACTTTAATACATAACTGTATGTACTTACATATATAAGTAAGTGCTCATCTATATGGAGACACAAACATCAAAACATATGTGAGTGTGGGTGCACGTGTGTGTGCGAATGTGCATGCGTGCGTGCACGTGTTGGTGCACTGTCCCTGTGTGTGTGAGGTGTGTGTGTGTGTCCCCGCATACATGAGCACTTCCTTTGGCATGCACAACAGGACACACACACATAGTAAGATACCCAACATTCATAATCAGCTAACCTGCGCTGTCCTTCCCTAAGATAAATAACTCAAAATTAAAACAAACAAACCACACACATGCGCGCACGTGCACGTGCACACGCGCGCGCGCGCACACACACACACACACACACACACACACACACACACACACAATGCCTAGAAGAGAAGCTCTCAGTCCAGCCGATGAGCTGTGGTGTAGGTTGCAGACGCGGCTCGGATCCCGAGTTGCTGTGGCTGTGGCGTAGGCCAGTGGCTACAGCTCCGATTCGACCCCTAGCCTGGGAACCTCCATATGCCATGGGAAGCGGCCCAAGAAATAGCAAAAAAAAAAGACAAAAAAAAAAGACTTTTGCCTCCTGAACCTGCTTAACCAATTCCCTGGCTTCCTACCTCCTAGACAAGTTCACAACTTCTTCGTATCCACCAACACCCTTGGAGCTTAAAGTAAGAGGGAAATCCCGGAGTTCCCGTCTGGTTCAGGGGGTTAAGGAGCTGGCTTGTCACTGCTGCAGCTTGGGCTACTGCTGTGGCTTGGGTTCGATCCCTGGCCTGGGAACTTCCATATGTGGTAGGTGTGGCCAAAAAAATTATAGAGCGAGGTAAAATAATAGCGAAAATAGGTAAATCCAGAGATGCACTCCAAAGAGGAAAAGAAGTAGCAGCGTGCCCTAAATCTCAGCTTCAATTTCGATTAAAATGGCTACGAATTGCTCTGATTCTCCTTTATGCACATGCTATAAAGCGACAAAAACAAACTTGGAAAGCAGAGAAGAACAGTAGGTCTGTGTATCTCACTGTTGCAAAGGTGAATTTTTTTTGTATAAAATGATCTGTTAAGGAAAGTCATTGCATAATGATGCTCCTTTTAAAGACGGTAATGTTTCACTACAAACAATTTTACACCATAATCTGGAATAGAAATGACTCCGGAATTAAAATTTTGCTAATCATCTGCCATGACATTTACTTAATACCATGTTGACTTTATACTCTACCTCAGAAAGGCACACGATGTTTCATGCCTGTAATTGTTAAATAAATGAGTCACCTACCATCTAATTTTCTATCTTTTCAAACATAATCAGGCATATTTACATATGTGAATTTAGCCCATTATCAATTAGTTGTGCAAAAGGAGGCATGGATTATTCAATAGAGTAGCTAGGTTTTCTCTCTTCGTCTTTTCTAGGGCTGCACCCGAGGCATATGGAGGTTCCCAGGCCAGGGGTGGTCGAATTGGAGGTACAGCTGCCGGCCTACGCCAGAGCCACAGCCACGCCAGATCCGAGCCACGTCTGCAACCTACACCACAGCTCACGGCGATGCCGGATCCTTAACCCACTGAGCAAGGCCAGGGATGGAACCCGCAACCTCATGGCTCCTAGTCGGATTTGTTAACCACTGCGCCACGATGGGATCTCCTAGGTTTTCTCTTTAATAACAAATAATTTACTCAGTTTTTAAAATATACACAATTATGCTTACCTTAGGTAACCTTAAAAAAAACACCAAGAGAGAGAAGACAGCGGCCTTTAACTATGCTTTTTGGCCGTGGTTCTCAAACCTGAGAAGCATCTGGAAGGCCTGTAATGACATGATTGCTGGACTCCTGATTCCGGTCTGGGGAGGAGCCTGAGAAACTACTTTTCTAACCAGTTTCTGGTTGACACTGATGCTACCTGCCTGGGACTCATACTTGGAGAATTGCTCTAGGACAGAGGTAAGCTGAGGGTATCTGCTAAATGCTGACTGTTAATTGAGCTCTTTTGGAACCACGAAATGAAATATGGTTCCATGGTATGAGAACCACACCAATATCATCAGATGTTTCCAATTAAAAATCAATGAATTCCAGTAACAATTTACATTTTTTCACTCTATTCATGAAATCAAAGTAAAGTTTTGAAAATTAATTCTGGTAATAGTGAAATATCTGTTATTCTTACTCTTTTAATTTAAGTTCACCCATTTTCAATTCCAATTTTCAGGCACTTTATGGAAAGTTACCTAAAGATGAGATTTTAGAAATATTTTAACTTTTGAAGAACTACTTTGTAAATTATTCCAAGTATAGCACTGTTATTGAGCTGTTTTGGAAAAAAAATAAAAGAAGCCTATACATTTTTGTTATATTTTTCAAAATAAATTGGAAATTGTTAGTTAAAATATTTGATCACTTATAACTGGAATCTAATATCCAGCACAAATGAACATCTCCTCAGAAAAGAAAATCATGGACTTGGAGAAGAGACTTGTGGCTGCCTGATGGGAGGGGGAGGGAGTGGGAGGGATCGGGCGCTTGGGCTTATCAGACACAATTTAGAATAGATTTACAAGGAGATCCTGCTGAATAGCATTGAGAACTTTGTCTAGATACTCATGTTGCAACAGAAGAAAGGCTGGGGGAGAAAATGTAATTGTAATGTATACATGTAAGGATAACCTGACCCCCTTGCTGTACAGTGGGAAAATAAAAAAATTAAAAAAAAAATAAAACACCAAAACAATTCAGCTTTTGATTTTTTTTCAGTGCCCTTTACTGCTTTTAACAATTAAAACCAGTGTGTTAGAAAGGAAAACTAGATCTCTTCATAAAAGCAAGGAAGGAGCAGAATAAATTAACCTGAACAAAATAATGTGCGAAGATTTCAAACCATGTTTAAGACCGAATTCTGATCTTCGAGTGGAGAACCTTGGCATGTCTCCACTCGTGGCGAGAAACTTGGGAAGGAACTTCTGTTTTGATTGGATAAATTTGTACTCTATTCCAGAATTGCATGACATTTGGGAAGGCTGTGGTTTTGACATATCTCAAAGTGGCAAAGTATTTAAAATAATAAATAAAACCATTGTTAAGTTTTGTCACAAAAATGTTTTTCAAACAAAGACAGTATGACTTTACCCCCCCAAAATATATTTGCATTCAAATATTTATCCACTTAAATATAAACAAAGTTATATTGAGAATAAGCTCCAATTAGTAAAATTTTCTCTGAGTTTTCTAGGTACCTTAGCACCTGCAGAAACAATCTTTCCTCAACTAAAAATAGTATCGTATGGTCAGAGTTAATTGAACATGTTGATATTTTCAAATTTTGTGAATATAAAACCAAAAAATGTAAAGTACATCTTTGATGAAGATTGCAGGCAATTATATTTTTTAAAAAATTAAAAGACTGTGAGTTCCTGTTGTGGTGGAAAAGAACCCAACTAGCATCCTTTCAGATACTAAGGATGCAGGTTCGATCCCTGGCCTCACTCAGTGGGTTAAGGATCCAGCGTTGCCATGAGCTGTGGTGTAGGTCACAGATGCGGCTGGGATCCCGTGTTGCTATGGCTGTGGTGCAGGGCAACAGCTATAGCTCCGATTTAAGCCCTAGCCTGGGAACTTCCATATGTTGTGGGTGTGGCCTTAACAAGCCAAAAAAAAAAAAAAAAAATTTAAGACCATATTTTAGAAAAAATTCTGTAGGAAATTACTAGGGGCATGGTATTTGGGAGAGATGTGATCAATATACCAATTAAAATTATGTGAAATGCATCAAGAATAATTATTTTGTTTTGCTAGTATTTGATGTTCAAACAATTCATATATTTTTGGTAGGGGGAGTTGTTTTAACATGCATATATTTTGTTATTTTTTATTTTTGAAAAGAATTTTATTTAAAAAATGATTTTCATATATAACCTTTTATAAATTCACCAATATAATAAAACCTTTTGTTGATTTATATGTACTTCTTTAAATTACACACACACACACATATATATATTCTAACTTGCAACTCTCATGTTGTACATTTTTGGGTTTTTGTTGTTTGTTTTATATTTAGTTTTTATTTTTTGACTACCCCCACAGCATATGGAAGTTCCCAGGCCAGGGATTAAACCCACGCTGCCCAATGACACCGCTGGATCCTCAACCTGCTGAGCCACAGGGGACTCAATTATATATTTCTAACATCCTCTTTCCTTCTCAAAATTGTCTCCAATTGGAGACAAATTATATGGTGATCAAATTTCACATCCTCTGGTTTTTCTAAAATGTGTTTTATCTCCTCTCCTGTCTGACTTGTCTGCGCTTAGAACTCCTGGTAAAAAATAACACAAAACATTTAAACTTGAATGCAAAAATTTAAATTTTTCACATGATCAGTGTTACTCTTTTGTCTTGAAGACTCTCTTGCAGCCTTTCACAAGGACCTTGTTTACAAAGCCAACTGTGGCGTGTCGATGTGCTCAAAAGTAGCTGAGTGAGCCAGTTTAGATAAGACCTCGCACAGAAACTCTTTCCCCGTTGAAGTTGTCTAGGCACACGGTTAACTCCATCCCATTGAAAGAGGCTCTAAGAACAAAGGAAGATTTACTCAGGCGTCTATTCTGATTTGGCCACCATGTAAATCCTTGGTGAGCGTAGGGAATCTCGGTCAAATCTATGAGGCTAAAAAGGTTTTGTTTTCTTGTTCAGCAGGCAGTCCGCCAGTCACTATGATGTCTCTCTTAAAATAAAACCTGAGATATCTTCATCACCAGAAACTGGAGATAAATTAAAGCAAATTGTTATTTTGTCAACTGATTCTTGTACGACAGGCTTTTCTCTGGAGTTGCTCATTTCCATGTCAAAGGGAAAAAAAATATTGTGCATCTCCAAAATAAACAGACCATTTTTAAATTATCCTCACCCAACTGAAAGAATTGTCGCATTAAAAAAACAATGTTGAACTTCTCGTGCTGTAATAATTGCCAGTCTGTTCTAATGGCACGTAACTGGAGACGGACGACTATATGATGCATTTAGGGCAGGACAGAGTCAGAACCAAACCCACAGCGCACAGCCTGGAGTTGACAAAGACGTTTCACACAATTTGACTTTTTAATTGTTTCCGAATTATTTGATTATTTGTTAACTTATTTTGGCGTTAAGCTGAGCAGTGAGATTGTGCCCTTATGGTTCCTTGTACAAGGCATTTAAACCTCTGCACCTATTTGGGGGCAGACTCTCAGGTGACCTCCAGCGGGTCCCCCTTCTGGCACTCACGTCCATATAATCCCCTCCTCCTGAATGTGGGCTGGCCGAGCAAGGTTAACTAGTTGTCCTTTCCATGCCGAGGTTTCACAAGGCAGTGATTTCACCCCTACAGACTCTTCTTTGCTGACCTTGGTGAGCTGGAGAGACCCATCAAGTTGGAAACAGAGCAGGGCCTACAACCCAAAGCCAGCAGGAACTAGAAATCCTCAGCCTAACAAATTTAAGAACCTGTGCACACCTGCCAACGGCCACCTGAGCTTGGAGATGCATCCTTCCCCAGTCGGGGCTTCAGATGAGGCCTCACCCCTCCCCACGTGAATGCAGTCCAAGAGTCGCAAAGCTGTGCCTGGATTCCCGATCCACAGACATTGTGTGGTCATAAGTGGGTGTTGTTTTAAGCCGGTAAAGATGAGGAAATTCATTGTACAGCAATAGATAACTAATGCACTACTTGACACTCCGCCCTGGTTATTGGGGCTTCCTAAGTCCTTGAAGGCTTTCATTCACGCACGTCAAGCAGAGGGGTCGCCCTCAATCATGCTGTTCGTTGTTCGCTAAGAGACACAGAAGAGCATGGGCTCTGAAGCCGTTAGAGCTGCAGGTGTAATCTGTGTTTATGCAAAGTATTTAAACTCTCTTGGCCACAGTCTTCTCTCCTCTAAAAGGGCTGTATTGTTCTTACTCGAGAGAATTGTAGGAAGTATATGAAGTGACTAGGTGCTCACTTAACAGATTATCTGGAACTACCACCATTAAAATTCTAAAGCAAACATTACAATGTATGCCTTTTAGGATGTTTTTCGTATTTCTGGCCACATCGGCCATTCTGCCATGCCCGCTCACCACCTTTTCAGCACGATCTTTTGCCCCCACCATTAGGTTTCAGCAAAGACTCTGTGACAGGTGTCCTACAAAGGCTAGCGAGTTCTCGCTCTCAGGAAGTCCAGGTCTGGGTGCCTTCAGGCCTGATGATTTAACCTGTGAGTTCTGGTGCTGCATTATCTGACCCCAAATGTGGCTTTCCACCTTTGCTTTTTTCTCCTGCTGCGGCTTCCCACCCTGTTCCCATAACCCCTTACGGCTCGGAAGCAGAGAAGGGTGATCATGGAAGTAATTCAAAGCGTCTAATTCTTGTGCTATTTTTTAATTACCTGTGTGGTGAATGTGTTTGCTGTAACAGAGCACATATGCGACTGGTGGGAATCCTGCTGATTAAGGGGCTACAAACAAAGCCGGGCTGGGAAAAAGCAGCATGTCTGAAGCGATTAGATATTCATGACTCTGTACAGTTGTTTGGTCTTTAAAATGCACAGTTCAACATTTTAAATGTACTCCAAAGATGAAAAAGAATGCATTTTTCATATTTAAATGACATGACCAATGTAACACTTAAGCAAGTTGCTGAATGAATCCTGCAAAGCAGGGGGAAAAGCGGTTAATAGTTTTAATAAATGCTTAAGCACTGAAGATGAGTTCGTCCATAAGGAAATCCAATACCTTCTCTTCCCACAAAGATCAAAGAAAACAACAACACACCTCTCTTAGGAACATTATATTTATGACTGAAATTAATATACCTCTTGAGCTTTTTTCCTTTTTTAAAACCCGAACTGGCAGAATCTTCTTTTTATTTCATATAACCATAGTCTAATGCTATTGAAACAATGGTCATAAGACTCTTTTGGTCCTTGGAAAGGATTAAAGGGCAAGAGTTATTATTACATGTAACCTTTCAAGAGTTGGATAACAGTCAAATCAGGCTAAAGATTCATCAGCGTTTTTATCTGGATTTTCTTGCATCAGGGTGCAATCAATAAAAACTTTAAAAAGACAAAGGTTTATTCACAGATCTAGCTTTAAGAAGAGATACTGAAAGTATCTCATTGTCATAATAAAAATAACCTTAAATCTGATTTAAATTCCACCTAAATATCCACCCTAAATTCCACCTTTTTGAAGGAGACATGAAACTAGAATAAATAATCTTCCCACCCCTCACCTCCCCCCAGGGCGGAGCATTTTTCTCCTAAGATTTAATTTTTAAAAGCTATTTGACTGAGACTCTGTCATTGTGCAGCCTGTAACTCAGAGGTAAAAACAACTTCCGAAACCTGCATCGACCATTCCAGAGTAAGGACAGTTTTAACGTAAATGGATATTTTAAGGCTCTCAGCAGCACCTGGATAACTTCTCTGATTTAATGATGGCATCAAAGAAGCTGCCCACTGGGAGCATATGGTTTATTTTTTAAAAAGAAAAAAATAAATATTTTACCAATTATTCTAATGGTCATGTAGAGCACTGACAAATTTGACAATAAAACTGATCCATAGAAGGTAAATTCTGAAAACTATTCTGTTCCTAAAAGGGCAATTATTAAAAAGAGCATGCAATAAACACTCATCATAAGAAGTTCGAGACTGAATTTCAAGACTAAATAATAAACAAGGATGTAAGAGACAGTGTTATAAAGTCAACAAATATTCCATTACTGTCCACCATGGATACTTCAGTAGGAATTAAAAGTTTACTTCAAAATGAGTCTTGTGGGAGCTATACAGAATAGCAAAATAGTATTGAACAGGGTTATCATAAAGAGTTTAAAAAGATGAATCCACAAACAAAACCCAGCACGAATAGGCTGGCAGCTTTATGTGGAAAGGAGGTCTTACAACACGGGGGGTGACTACTGGCTGGACCCAAGGGTAGATGTCAGATCCCAGTTCAAAATGAATAGGTTCTTAAAAAGGACCTATCACCTAAGCACCACACAGTCAAATAATGACCATATGCATTCAACACTCCTTCAACAAATATCAATGGGACCTCAGGCCCGGACTAGATGCTGGAGACACAATGATACAGAGAACAGGAAGGGATGCTTTTCAAGCTGGTGGTCTTGGGAATTAACCAAGCACATCACCACATACATAACGTCAAGTCACCAACTGCGAAAAGGAAAGGACAGGCAGACAGGGAGGTGGGAAAGGGTGAGGGAAGGGTGGGGCAGTCAGGGAGGGCGCTCCCGAAGAACCACCGCGTGGCCTCTGCTGCCACACAAATGGATGGAGATCTCGGGGGACACTTGACGACGAAAGGGGGATGTGTGCCAAGGGCTCCGAGCAAGAGGGGACTCGGGCGCATTCAAGGAACTCAAAGGACATCGATGGTGGCAAATTGAATCAGGGAAGAGGGACAGACCTACTCTATGAACTTTGCATATTGTCTCACTTAACAAGCACAACCGCCAGTGAAATCGGGTTTATCATGGTTCTCATTACCTACATGTGGAAACCAAGGCTTATAGGAATTTTAAGCCATTTATCCACAGGGTATCCAGAAAGTAGATTACAGATCTTGACTGATAATATCAATTAGCATGAATTACATAAAAACCCCATATGGCTGGACGGGGGCGTTCTGCCCACACCCTCATCGGCCTCTTAGCCCCCAACCCTACCTAAGCCTTCCTCGGGGCAAGCCTAACCACCGCCAAGGGGCCACCTTCTCCTATCTATTGGTTATAGCAGTAACATATGCAGTGTAATAATTTCTTAATCTGCATCCTCAGATGTTGGGATGAGATACCCATAAGCAGATGAGGAGGCAGGATTTACTAGTCAAACAAAGGTATACATTAATTTCTATAAATTCCCACGTACTGGAACAGGAAGCTATACCATGAGCTTTTAAGAGCGCAGTTTTACAACAAGTGTGTGAAAATACTCTATTGCTATACATGCTAAGTAATAACATTTGGAGCACCCCAAGAAGCAGTAAATACTCCAAATGTAAATGAGTTCAAAGGAGGTTTGTTTTCTAAGTTGGGGTGATGGAAACGTGAAGGTCAGTTCTCGCTGCTCGACTCGTTAAATTACACGTGGCAGATGATTCTGTCCATTAAACACCTTTTTCGGTTGGCTTTCAGGATGTCGCCTCCCATGGGTTTTCTCATCTCCTCCGTTTCCCCGTGGGTCTCCCCATCTTCCCACTGGTGGGTCTTGGACCCTTTCTCTTTCTATCTTCACTGGCTCACATTGGGATCTCATGCAGGCCAATGGCTTTTGGCTGATCAAAATATTATCTCTAGTTTCATCCTCTTCCATAAACCCTAGATTGTGGCTCTACATGTATACTCGATGTCTGCTTGGAAGGGAGACCCTACACTGAAAAGTGGAAGGGAAACTTCACACTGACCATGTCCAACACTGAACTACTGAGTCTGGTCTCCAAAAATCTTCCTCCTTAGTCCTCTGTGTCTTCCTGGGCAAGCCTAGCCTGTAGATGCTGAAGGGAACACCAGAAATAATGAGCCACTCACAGCCCCCCTGTTGTTCTCACCCCAAACATCCACCGACCAGAAAACAGCAAACACTGCTGTGCTCACCTTAGAGCACCGCGTCTCTCACCTGAAATTCAACTTCCCCTTCCCGGCTTTTCTGTCCTGCCCTGGTGGATTTCACAATTGGGTAGGAAATGTACTTAGTGTGTTTCGGCCACTTCACAAAACAAGAGAAAAAGAAAAACTGGAGTAGAACTGGCAAGCATGTTGTACTTTGTAAAGGATCATTTCATGAAGCTATTATTCTTTTTTTATCACTTATGTATATATTTTTATCATTTTTATATATATTTTTTCCTACTGTACAGCATGGTGACCCAGTTACACATACATGTATACAATCTTTTTTCTCACAGTAAGTGTTCCATCATAAGTGACTAGACAGAGTTCCCAGGGCTACACAGCAGGATCCCATTGCTAATCTATGCTGAAGGCTACATTCTGCATCTATTTACCCCAAGCTCCCCGTCCCTCCCACTCCCTCCCCTTCCCCCTTGGCAACCACACGTCTATTCTCCAAGTCCATGATCTTCTTGATACAACCACAATACACACATACATATTTGCACTGGGTCATGATGCAAAAATGGATTTACTACAATGGTAACGGTCAAAACATCTGAAAGATGATGTCATGCAATCGAATATCCACAGAGCGATCAAAGAAATCCTTTTATCATGCAAGTGTGGGCATGTCACTGTCCGGATCAACTCTCCATGGCTTCCCCCAAACCCATCCAGAATCCCTGTTCCGACGCCCAAGGCAGCGGACCACGACCCCAGGCTCCCTCTCCAGTCTGGGCTACGCTCTGGGCGTGTATCACTCAGCTCCAGCCCAGCGGCTGCTGCTTCGCTGCTCTTGGAATGTGCCAAGTTCTCTCCTGTCTTCAGTTTCACACTCGCTCTTTCCTCGTCTCTCCACAACCCCCATGATGACTCCTCTGTTATCAGAGAGGTCCCTCCTCTCCATCCTACTTATTTATTTTATTTTTATTAAAGGATGGTTGATTTACAATGTTTCTTCAATTTCTGTTGTACAGCAAAGTGACCCAATCACACACAGTTCCCTGTGCTGTACAGCAGGGCCCACTGCCCATCCATTCCAAATCCACCAACCCCAAGCTCCCCGTCCATCCCACTCCCTCCCCCCTCTCTTCTGGTGTCCGTGCTATTTTATTTTATTTTATTTTATTTTATTTTATTTTATTTTATTTTATTATAGGGCCGCACCTGTGGCATATGGAGGTTCCCAGGCTAAGGGTCGAATCAGAGCTGCAGCTGCCGGCCTCCACCACAGCCACAGCAACGCAGGATTGGAGCCACGTCTGCGACCTACACCACAGGTCATGGCGATGCCGGGTCCCCGACCCACTGAGCGAGGCCAGGGATCGAATCCACATCCTCAAGGACACTAGTCGGATTTGTTTCCACAGCACTACCAGAGGAACTCCCCTGTCCGTGCTATTATTTAAAGCTGCAGTGCCTTTCGATGTTTCTTCTCTTTATCCTTTTGGTCCTGTTTTCACTTCAGATCCTCATCAAGACCTAATATGACAGCAGTTATTTGATTGTTGATATCAAAGTCTCTACCCATTAGAGTATCAGCCCTTTGAGAACAGGACTTTTGTAGGTTTTAGTCCCTGTTGTGCCCAGTGTCTTGAGCAGACGATACGGGCACAGATGGAACGGATATACTTCAAGTCAGCCCTGACTGCAAAACCTCAGCTCTTAACTTACAAAGCTTTTCCATGAATTAGGAAGATTAGATGCAAATTGAAATTGGTAAAAAATAAAATAAAATGAGGAGAAGTAATTTATGACTACATTTGAAAAGTTTAATTAAAAGTTGAGGGAAGAAAGAGATACCCCAAAATATCTGGTTTGTTTCTATAGAGAGAAAGGAACTGAAGTAAAAGCAGAAAGATGGGTAGGCCAGGAAAGGCAGAGATGGTAGCATCCAGGGGAGGGGATGATGCAAGTTTGATGCTCACCATGTCTAATTAGCAACCAGCACAATATTCAAAGAGTCTCATCTTTAATGACATACTTCCAGTATTAGCATTGCTAAATATGCAGATTTTCCTTTTGTTATGTTCTGATTTCCAGAACTACTCGTTCACTTCTTCCCCAAAGGATAAGAGTGAAAAATGGAAACGCCTTCGGAGTCAAATCTACTAAAAGAATCAACGGACACATATGACCCCAAACAAGACTGACACGTGGACTGAGGTCTGTCACGCTGCCGCGAGCTCTCCCGGGGAGCTGTGGGCGATGCCCCATCACCCTGGATGGACATTTACAAGGACTTGGCCCCCGTGAGCTGGAAAGGAATCAACACACACATACAAACAAATAACAGCTGCTAAGACACTGAAATATTTGCTGGGCACAGAGGAGGGTGAAAACTGCAAATTTCTCAGAAGAGACAGTAAAGCAGACTCTATAGGGCTCTTAGGTGCAGACAGCCAGGATTCTGTCTGTCAGTTTTGGACAATTTACTTCAGCTGTGTCCCGTGTTTCTTACTCAAAGTTATAAAAAGGCGAAAGGGTAGAAGACACAGGGCGAATTGCAGCAATTCTGCATATATCCTGAAAAACATCGATGCAGAGCAGCAACTTCTACCTGACTGAAGGCATTTGTTCTGGAAGAGACTTTAAAATACCCAGTCCAAGGGCGCTCCAAGGTCATCAGGTTTTCAACTATAATGAGATTTGGAGGTGGGGGGTGGAACAGAAAATTGAGAGTCAAAAATCAACAGAAATGCTTGGAATCAGGCACCCGATTTGTTTAGGCTGCATTTTTAGAATGTGGAAGAAATATATTTCCTTAAACAGTAAAGTTACATCTCAGCTTTTAAGGCTCTAGGGATGGTTTGAGCTAAGGCTCATGAGCAAGGGATTGCAGGAAAGGCTGTGAAATTCAAGGACACATAGAGACATTTAAGGGAGGTTGTGGATTTCCTTTGTTACAGGGCTCATGACACACTTCTTGCTGCAATCCTGCCCACAGGCTGAAGGTAAAATAAAAAATGTGAAGATGGCTTTGAACTCATGGACTTGTCCCTCATTCAGACATTCACCTGCTGAACTTGTACCGGGGGCCAAGTGCTGTGCGAGGCACTGCAGATGCAGCAGCAGAACGTGGCCGCTGGCCACCCATCAGTGTCCAGGGCTGGAGCAGGAAGGCGGTCATTGACCACAAGGATGCTGAGAGTCACCAGAAAGAGCAGGGCATTAGGGACCAAAAGACAGGAAGGCCAGCTGTACTTACTGAACACTTATAAGATGAGCAATGAGCACCCTCCCCCCCACCCCCACCCAGTCCCCACATGACTGCCTTAAGTACCACTGCATCCCGCGCTGAAATGGAGTGGCCGTCGGGGGTCACTTCCCACAAGTCACTTTTAAAGGATGAGAACAGCTAGCTAGGTAAATGGGACTTGAAGGCCTGGGAGAAGGTTCCAGCAAAAAACAACAGCATGTAGGCAAGAAGGTCCTTGGGACAGCTCTGCAGACTCTGGGTGGGGGGTCCCTGAGGGGCTGTGGAATGGGGAACAGGTGGAGTGGAGGTCAGCGAGGCTGGCAGAGGGCTTCTCTTTTCTGTTTTATCCTGAGACTAATGGAAAGCCACTGACACAATCTGGTTTGCACTTTTAAAAACCTGACAATCCACAATATTAGAATCCATCCAACTCACAATTTCACAGCTAAATGAGCTGTGACACCAAGTGCCAGAGACAGAAACACCATAAGGTCCAGATTTCCACACACTTGAATGATAGTTTTCCAGATGAACCTCGGTTTTTCTGGGAAGCAACAGCAGCAATAACAACAGCTAACACTTAATGAAGATTTATTTATACTAAGCTCCATGCTAAACAGGTCACAAAAATCGTCCTGTTAAATCTGGCATAAAGCTAGGGATCAAGTACTATTATTATTTTCATTTAAGGGCGAAAACTTGAATATTAGTAATATTAAAAAAAAAAAAAACTTGCCCAAATTGAAATAAATTAGTAGCTGGTGATTCTGCTTTGGTAAGCTTTACCTCTCTGCCTCTAGGGTGGCCATTTCTTTGGGCATTCCATATTATGGTATTGATTTGTGGTGGCTGCCTTTGCAGTGCTGTTATTGAACTCACAGATTGCTAAAATATATCGTCTTCACCAGGGCAATGTATTTTCACAAAGGGCAGTCGCAGGCTATCGCTTTTGCTCTGTGTGCTTCGCCTGCAGCAAGCCACCATGGCCGAGTTCCTACTGCATTTAATGTGCTTTGCATGTCACTGTCACATGATGCTATGGCTGCAGCAAAGCATAAGATGATCATTCAGTCAATGTTACCTGGAGAATATCCACCAGACTGTGAGAACAAAAAGATGCAGGTCCACCTATTAACGCAGGAACTAAAGCAGCACAGTCAGGACTGCAGGCCCGGCTGGACCATAGGACAGCATCGGCACAATAACGTCTTCACAGAAAAGAAGGAATGGATTTTTATGCTGTTTAAACTTGCAGAGTCTTCATTTTTAATAGTAAAAGAAATACGCTCTCGTCAGGGTAGAGTATCAATGTGTTTTCCAGCAAAAACACCAATTTTTCTTGTTAGGAAAATACTATGAGAAGCATTTCCCATTGTGTGTGACCTACGAAAGTCCCGTGAGATTTTTAAAAATTTAACCTGGATTTGTTGACTGTATGAATAGTTGTCTTCTTGCCAAAAGGAGGAACGTCTTTCCCAGAACGAGTCAGAAGGGAACACAAATTATGAAAGGATAATCCCCATTTCTATCTGTCAAATGGAAAATAAGCCTTTTGCTTGTATGGGAAATAGTTCACATTTACTATAGTACATTTTATGTTTATGTATTAATATCATAGTTTAGCAAATGGATCTGAATAAATAAACTTGCAGTGAATAATTAATTGCCACAAAATTCTAAGTGCATGTTATTTGCAATGATAAAAAGGTTAACTGCTAACAGTCAAGTAATACTTTGAAGACCAGAAACAAAATTTCTACATTAAATGTCGTCCATTAACAAGGCCTATTCGCCTACTGCAGCCGAATGATAAGTAAAGAGGACAATGGACAAAGCAGATTCGTCAACCTTAAATCATCTCTCTACGATTTTTAGATTATACGTTTAAGAAACAGGAGTGATGTAACTGGACTGCGGATCTAGGTGAAGTAAAACTGTATAATAATTAAGAAGGACACTATCTCCTCTGCTTATTGACCGTTTACTTTTCTCCTTTTATGAATCAATGCTGTGTATTTTACTAATTTTTCTACTTCGAGGCTTTTTTTCTTCACATTGGTCATGTAATAAAAACACATATGAAGAATATAAAACTGGAATTCCATCGTGGTGCAGCGGAAATGAATCCGACCAGGAGCCATGAGGTTGCGGGTTAGATCCCTGGCCTCTCTCGGTGGGTTAAGGACCCGGCGGTGCCCTGAGCCGTGGTGTAGGTCGTAGATGTGGCTCGGATCCCGCGTTGCTGTGGCTGTGGTGGAGGCCGGCAGCTGTGGTTCTGATTCGACCCCTGGCCTGGGAACCTCCATATGCTGCGGGTGTGGCCCTAAAAAGACAAAAGACAAAAAATAAGTGAATAAATAAAGAATATAAAACTGTCATATATTGCAAAGACTTTTTCCTCATGTCTCCATTCACCTTGCATTCACTTAACTGGGAGTTTTGATTCTTAATATTTCAAATATTTTATTTAAAAATTTTTACATGGTCAAAATTACATAACAACATAATTTTATGCAATAATCACATGTTTTTAAAAGGCCTTCCTTACTGAAAATTATGTTCAAACCCTGTATGTATATTTATTGTACTTCTGTGATGTCACTTTTAATACTTAAAATACTAACATTAACTTTAGTGTGAGGAGTAATCCAGTTTTCTTTATTCTATTCCTCTCCTTTTTTCTCCCTTTAATTTTTTATTCAGGCGGCTACCCCTCAGCCTAAGTGTGGTTATCACCCCTCGGTGCTTCTTCACTTACCTGAGCTCCTCTGCACATGGGTGGCTGTCATTATGAGCTCTCCACGACGCCCATGGCCTGACCGAGGACCCCTGTCTGACACTGCTGTCACTCTGGAGGACTCGCTGAGGACAACATGACCAAAGGCCAACTCCCTGAATACTACATTCGCCTGAGGGCGGAGTCACTTGTTGGACAGTTTACCAAACTGAGTTTCTTGGGGAGGGGGTCCTAGGAGGGCTTCGTGGAAGAGGACCCCCCAGGGCTCCAGAAGGGCCGGCTCATCGCAGACTCCCCCCGGCTCCTTAAGCTCCCCACTGTCTGGCTTAATGCCTCTTTGGTGATCAAAGGGTTTCGGACCCCACTGCGTGTGTGCAGAGCTTTTCTGGGCTGGGAGAAGTTTGTGTTTTCATTACATTTTCCCGATAAATGTCAGTGAATCAAGTTTCTCCTCAAACTTATTACTTTTCTCTCTTTTTCAGAGATTTTTCTAATTGTTTTCTTATTCCCTCATATACAATTCAGAATCATTTTCTAGAGGTGAAAACAAAAAGGGGTTGTAGGACTTAGACTGAACTTTAATTTAATGTTTTAGGTTCAAGATTAATTAGTGTTTCTGAAACATTGAGCTTCATATCAAAAAGGTAATGCTTTGGAGTTCCATCGTGGCTCAGTGGTTAACAAATCCGACTAGGAACCATGAGGTTGTGGGTTTGATCCCTGGACTCACTCAGTGGGTTAAGGATCCGGCGTTGCTGTGAGCTGTGGTGTAGGCTGCAGATACGGCTCAGATCTGGTGTTGCTGTGGCTGTGGTGTAGGCCGGCAGCTACAGCTCTGATTCGACCCCTAGTCTGGGAACCCCCTGTGCCAAGGGTGTGACCCTAAAAAGACGAAAAGATAAAAAAAAAAAAGGTAAGGTTTCTGCATTTATTCTTTCTCTTTTTGTTTGCCCCAATGGCTAAATAGCTTTTTATAAATTCTGAATATTCTTTGTTAAATTTTTACCTATGTATTTCATGAGTAAATACTATTGTTTTAAAATTTAAATGTGTAGGCCATTTTTCTTCATATATTTATATTTATACATATAATTTATTTTATATATTAATTGTACAGTCAGTTCTCCTCACTGACCACTCAATTTTTTTCAACCAGATTTTCATTAAATTACTTTGAGTTTTTCAAGGGTAAAAATCATATCATTCCTAAATAATGATATTTTTTCTTCTTTTCAATTAAAAAGAATGGTACCAAATCTTCTCAAAAGCATTGCTTGCTCCCAGTGAACAAAGTTTTAATTATTTATTTAACACACAGAGTACTATCTTAGATTACTTCTTTTTTTTTTTCACTTCTCAATCTTGCCCATAAATTTTCTATAAAATCGTGGTTTTTATATATGCACTTTTTGATCAATTCTTAAGAAATGAAAATCACAAATAATCAAGCTATTAAAATGATAATTTTGAAGTAATCCTATTCTAAATTTTCATTCTGATTAATAGCTGTAGATGATTTTACCCTTGCCCACTATTCTAGACCCAAGTGTCTCGTAACTTCAGCATATATAAAGATAAAATCAAAATTGTCCCTGCCAGATAAAAATCCAAGTGATGAATTATAATGTCTAACTGAAAATAAAACCCACATAAGAAAAATAATAGCCTGGTAACATCATTTTCAAAATAAACTTCAGAGGACATTTTACTAATTATAACTTGACACTTCTTTAAATTTAATGTCGTCAACATTTTATAAAGCTACAGCTTGGTTAAAAAAAAGCACCCAAAGTTAACTGATTCTAGTACAAATCTATAAACAGGAAATGTATCTATGAAATCCTCCCTGCCTAGTACAAATCCTATCTTCATAAACCACAACTGGCCTTAATTTTCTTTTTAATTATGAGGGTGAAGAACCAGTAAGTCAAAAGAATAAAGAGATTCATCAAAGAATACATTAACTCTGAGATAGTAAAATTTTATTGGACTTCGGGTCCACTGCCAAGTGCCCAAAAGCCTAAGGGGGAAGAATAGAGGGACAAATGAGAGATTTTTTTCTGTGCAAAACAAAAGCTCCTCTGATTGGAAACAACAGTGCACAAGGTACAGAATGTACTACCTAGACTGAAACAGATTTAGGATTAGTGGTGGGCGGAAACTGGCAGTTTTCCTGCACGTGGATCTTGCTGACAACATAGCAGATTTCATTATCCTGGGGGGAAAAAGCTCCAAACTTTCCAAAGCAATAGGAAAATAATATATTTTTGACATTTCACCCAAATTAATTATTGCTGCCATGACAAGCACTTCACTCTGAACATGTAGAAATTTAAGCTGCATGATTGCCTATCCTGCGGTATCAGTTTACCTTTCCTCTAACTTTAAATGTAGAGCTAATCAGGTAATCTAGTTTTGATTTTACTTTCCACTCAAAAGCATCTGTAACCTCTTTCCAAAAAGAGACATATCCAAATTATGCATTCCAATGTGGTCTGGAACCTTAGGTTTTCTCGTTTTTCATCCAAATTATGCATTCCAATGTGGTCTGGAACCTTAGGTTTTCTCGTTTTCCGAACTACAGCACATAACTCTAGAGCGTAGGTGAGATTTATCATGTGACACCTAAGACCCACCTGAAGTTAAAGCCTGACTTTCCAATGTTTTCTGAAACTACTATGGACTTGAACCCATCTACTCACCAACCCAAAGACATGTTCTTCGTGCCAGTGTTTGCAATATTTGCTCCTAGTATTTCTCATGCTTGCACTGTCCTGTCTTAGCTTGACTTTATTCAACCCATCTTTGGAGGAAGGAATCAGTGCTCACTCCCTGCCTCTGAGGACCTGCTCCTGACCTGACCCCCCCTTTCCCAGACACTTGGGTTCCCATCACTGGCGTTCACGGACGCAGCTTCCTTCAACCTTCGCCCAGCCAACAGGGGCAATTTTCCTCCCATCCCTGGCCCTCCCTTTCGAGTTACTTTATTCACTCAATTTGTTCCAATGGATCTGGGCTACAATGCTTTGCTTTACTTAACTCTTTTTTAAAAGCGCTTGTTTCTCAGTCACCTTCCCCCCACAACAATGTAGAATTTATTTACTGAAACTGGTTGGAAGACATTCTGAGTAAACTGTCCCATGCTATATTCAAAATCATGCTTGTGTCGGCGCCCTGGGCTTTGGAACATGGATTCTTATTTCTCAGAGGGAGTTCCTTTCTTGTTTATCAGGTCATTGATCTTATGTAAGCCCCAGATTTCAACCACATCTTCCCCAGAGGTATCTCAGATCTTCACCAAAGTAAATATCTCTCATCTTCATCTAACAACCCCAAATTTGTCTGGAAAAGATCAGATGCAACTTCTCATTTCATTATATCTGGATTCCTATAATATTTTAAAGTCTGCACAATCCAATTATACTTTATTTTTTATTATAGTTGAGTTACAAGGTTGAGCCAACTTCTGCTGTATAGTGAAGTGACTCAATCATACAAACTTCTTTTTAAATATTATTTTCCATTATATTCTATCCCAGGAGACTGGATATAGTTCCCTGTGCTATACGCAGGACCTCACTGCTTATCCATTCTAAAAGTAATAGTTTTCATCTACTAAACCCAAGCTCCCAGTCCATCTTCCTCCCTCTCTCCTCCCTCTTGGCAGCCACCAGTCTGTACTCCAGGTCATGTTTTGCAGACAAGTTCTTTTGTGCCACCTTTTAGATTCCACATATAAGTGATATCATATGGTATCTGTCTTTCTCTGATTTACTTCACTTAGCATGATAATCTCAAGTTGCATCCATGTTGCTGCATTCTTTTTATGGCTGAATAATATTCCATTGTAAAATATGTACTACATTTTTTTTTGGCTGCCCTGCAGCATATGTAGTTCCTGAGTCAGGGATCAGATCCAAGCTGCAGTCACAACCCAAGCCACAGGTGCAGCAGCACTAGATGCCTAGCCCACTGTGCTGGGCCAGTGATTGAACCTGTGTCCCAGTACTCCCAAGATGACACGGATCCCATTGTACCACAGTGGGAACACCTACCTCATCTTTTTAATCCATTCATCTGTCAATGGACATTCAGGTTGTTTTTATTTGCGTTTCTCTAATAACTAGTGATGTTGAGCATCTTTTCATGTGCCTACTGACCATCTGTAGGTCTTCTTTGAAGAAATATCTATTTAAGTCTTCTTGTGCATTTTTCAGTTGGGTTGTTTATTTCTTTGTTATTGAGTTGTATATGAGTTGTTTGTATATTTTGGAGATTAAGCCTTTGTCGGCTGCATCCTTTGCAAATATTTTCTCCCATTCCATAGGTTGTCTTTTCTTTTTAATTATGCTTTCCTTTGCTGTGCCAGAGCTTGTAAGTTTGATTAGCTCCCATTTGTTTATTTTTGTTTTTATTTCTATGACCTTAGGAGAGTGACCTAGGAAAACAATTTGAATAGCCAGTTTAATGCTTCCATGCACTTATTTAACCCACTGTGTTTGTGCCTTCCTGACCTGACTGTGAGCTACTAGGGAGCACAGAGCACTTCCTTCTATCTCCTGCAGTGCTAGGTGCACGCCCATAACACAAAAATCCCCCCCAGCCTTTCTATGTCTTGGTCTCCCTACCTCCTCTCTACTAACGTCGCCAGGATGTTAAAAAGGCAACAGAGTTGTACAGAATTCAGTCATGGCTCTCTGGATCCACCCCTTCCCTATTATTTTTAAGGATACACGGGCTTAAATAAATGAGAATATTTTTTTCCATTTATAATGGCACTGCACATTACCTGCTTGCCTGGCGCAGTAAAGATAAGTTATGGTCCCTAGTCATCTGACTTCTCCATGTTCTTTGGAGACGATCCCTGTGGTAGGCAGCCTGGCAGATGGTCCCGGATGATTCCTGCCTCCTGCACGCACGCCCTGTGTATCCTCCTGCTCTGGGCTGTGGGCAGAGCAGATCGACTAATTTCTAATGAGTGGAATATGGCAGACATGATGCTACTTCCTAGATTAGATTATGAAAAGATTGAGGTTGTGTCTCTGAGTTGGGTTGGGTCTCTCTGTCTCTCTCTCAGATGACTTAAGTCTTGGGAAAGCCAGGAGGGGGGCTTTCAGCGTGAGGCTGAAAGCACTTATTTTCCTGGTGGAGCCTTGATATGACGGCAAACCCAGTCGTGCCACAAATCCACAAGTGCAGACACCAGGGAAATCCTGAGTCAGAACCACCCAGCTAAGCTATTGCTGACTTCCAGACCCACAGTGACTGTGAGATAATATGCATTTGTTTTTCTCAGTTGCTAAGTTTGGGAATGATTTGTATGCAGAGATAACTAGTACATATATATGTAGTATCACTGAAATACAGATGGCTTATTCTACTCTAGAAATGAAAAACAAGGGATCTGGAATCAGAATTCTTAATTTTGTTCCAACAAATCGTTGGTCAGACACTACATCTTATCTTCCATTGCCTATGGCGGAGACGAAAAGTAGACAGCAAGGGTGGCACTTAGGATCAAAATGCACTCTGCCTAAATCCAATAAATAAATAATATGACAATATCAGCAGGATTTATTATCTTTTGGAGGAAAGGTTAAGTGGCCCCATATGCAAAGTGCATATGCATTAAACTGCACATGTTCTGAGTAGATTTTTTTTCTTCACAGGCTTTTATGGTTATATATGGTTCTTTCTAATTTTGGTTTGTAGATCTGTATTAATTAGTTTAAAAACTTTAAAATTATCCAATTAAACATTAATCAAATAAAAACAAAATTATGTTATTTCTAAAAAAATATCTGGAATTTTGAAGCTACATTTGACAATGAAAATACTCTAACATAATATCAGTTATTGGGTATAGCACACATCCTTATATCTAAAACCAGGCAGTTTTCTATATGTAGACCGTGAGTAATACTGCTATAAAGCTAGTCCCCAGGTAAACAGAAAAAGAGACCCAAGTTTTGTATAGGAAAAAAAATGGATTGAACAAAATAGAATTGGCTCTTGTAGGAAGTTTCATGTCCTTGAAGAGCTTCAAGAATAGATTTTGCAAAACTACTGGGTGAGGATGCTGAGCAGAGGGGGAGCCCCACCTGGGTGGCTCTTCCAACTCTAAAAACTACAATTCTAGGAGTTCCCACTGTGGCTCAGAGAGTTAAGAACCTGAGTAGTATCCATGAGGATGCAGGTTTGATCCCTGGCCTCACTCAGTGAGTTAAGGATCTGGCATTGCCATGAGCTGTGGTATAGGTTGCAGATGTGGCTTAGATCCTGTGCTGCTATGGCTGTGGTGTAGGCTAGCAGCTGCAGCTCCGATTTGACCCCTAGCCTGGGAACTTCCACATGCTGTGGGTGTGGCTCTGAAAAAAAAAAAAGAAAAAATATAATTCTAATAAAATAATACTTTTCAATACTTTAGAAAAAAAATTTGGCCATGCCCATGGAGGTTCTGGGCCAGAGACTGAACCCGAGCCACAGCAGCAACCCAAGCCATAGAAGCAGCAATGACAGATCCTTAACCTGCTGGGCCACCAGGGAACTCCGCAGTGTAATACTTTTAATTTCTTTATTACTCCTTCTAAATCCATTCCTTTCAAAGTACTGAGGAAACACTATATATGAAATATTTCCTTAAAAAAAGAGGCAAAAGTATAAAATACTGTGGAGGTGTCAAACACAGTGGCAAATGGGATAAGCCACTGACTGATGTATTTCTGATTTTTCGTGCCCACAAAAAATTATAGCTTTTGTTATTATCTGCAAGTACAATTTGCTTGTTAGTTAACTAAAAGTATTTGAAAAGACTCAGAAGTCGATTCGTCACAGAGCATTGGAATAATTTACTGACATGTTGTATGTCTGGTGCTCACAAGGACAAGCCTCAATTATACGCAAAACCACGAACGTTGAAAGGACAAGCAAAGAAATGGAAGTGCATTTGAGTTTATTCTCAAAAAGGCGTTTGCCCTCTTACTTTCTATATCCATTTTCAATTGCTTTTGGGACACTCTAGTTATCAAACTCAATTTCAGTGTTCCCCAACGAGAATCATAAGATGAATAATGTTTCAACATTATACTGCTTTGAATTGCTTGCACTTTGGTTGGTTGGGTGGGTTTTTTTGGCCAAGCTGGTCCGGCTGTGCCACAAGGGAACTCCTGCTTGCATGTTTTTATCATCAGAAAAGGTAGTAAAGGTTTTTTTCAGTTTTAAAAAATGCACTCATTGAGCTATTTTAAAGCCATACTTATTTTGAGAGTTTCCCTATTAAAATTTTTCACATACTGATAATTTGACACTATAAAAATGCATTCCTTCTTTTCTTGAGGAAGATCAATTAATAACATAATAACTATGTTTAAGGGGAAAGTGCCATGTTTTAACTTTTTATTAAGTCCGATATTATCCATATTTAGCTGATACAATTCTTTTGAAATCAGTTCCTGGAGAAGTTAGAGCTGAGAAAAGACAGCATAGTAGCAATCACCTGAAAGAGATGATAGCCACATATCTGGCTTTCATTTCAGAAATTATATTGTCTGCTGCCTCCTTAGGGTTTCTAATGGAATCCACTCAAGATTTTAATCCAGGGAGGGTCAGCCATACATACATACCAGTTACCTTGGCAGCTTTATGGGCCTTGTTTATCACGGGCTATGAAACACTTTACAACTTCCCCCTCTTTGCATGTGTGTGCATTTCTCCAGGCAGGCCAGGCCGCCTGGCATCTGTTGGTTGCTGTTTCCTTATTTTTAGAGGAGGGGGCCACCTTAATACTTTTACTACGCGATACAAATAAAAAGCCATAAAGGGGAGAGGCGATAGCTCTAACGCCATCAGCATACAACACTCAAGCAGCTTGTGCTGCTCTCATCTCAAACACCCACCTCGCAGCGTGCGCACTCTCTTCTCTAAGTGTGGCAAAGAGAAATTTCGTCTCACACAGCCTCGTGATGGGAGTTGAGAGGTTAAACAGCAGACATCTTAGAGCCCTGCTGATTTAGAAGCACAGATTTGTTCTGCATTCTTTTTGGTGCTTCCTCTCCATTTATACCCCGGTTCGCACTAAAAGGAGAATTTTAACTGCTCCAGTATGTAGTACTTGCCAGATCGTCAGAGTCGTCTATTGGTTTACTGAGAGCATGTTGTGCTATTTAGGGATGTAAAAAAACTCTTTAGTGAAACAGCGCATTGTAACGCCGATTCAGAAAACAGTACATTCTAGAGGAGAGACAAAACAAATTTGTTTCATTCCATCAACATAAAAAGCCAGAAAGACAGACATGAGGCGGGTTTTACAGCCATGCATCCTTGAGCGGTATGCTCCTGGCGGGCATCACCAATGCAGAGGGTGAGCTCAAGGCCGCCTCCGTAGACTTGGCGTGGGGAGCACAGCGGTGGCCGTGAGCACTTCTGGGGGGCCAGCTTGTTCTGCTGCTTCCGCAGCCTTCTCCCTTTACTGTAAACGTTGGAAGAATGCTCCCAGGCGGTGTGAACGGTCGGCGTGTTGCTGGTTTTTGGTTCAGTTTTTACCAAAGCCCGACTGATATACAACAGGAGAAGCCACGCTGACAAGCTGGGGATTTGGGAGCAGGGCCACAGGAATCATGTTTTCTGAAGGTGATGGTCCATACGGCACGTGTTCAGCCTCCTCTGGCATCCTCGTCCTTGGGAGGTAAGGGTTCTCTCCGTGTCACAGTTAGATTCCTGCCCATGAGACGCGCTGCGTGTATGTTACCGACCACGCCTGGTTTGTTCATCATCGTGGTGAGAGTCACTCTGACCAAAGCACAGTTGCCCAATTCCTGTCCACGTGTCACTGTGCCAGACATCACACCAAAATATCAAATTCATATTTTCCTTCCTATTAGGAGTACACTGTTCCTTACTGATACTCTTGATGTGAAAACATACGCTGTTGTTTCTAAGCCTCAGGACCTCAACGGTTGTCAGGCTTTTTGCCCCAGTACGTGGGGATGATGAAGACCGCAAATTAACAAGCCACCTGCTGACCACATTTTATTTTAAACCATCGGGAGAGATGATCCAGGACACCTTAGCGTGTCATGCAATACAGCTCAAAAACTACTACATGCATGATAATCGCACTCGGCATATCAATGGGCCCTTGAGGGCAGACTATTCCCCACATCCTCCAAATCCTGCTTTCACCACACGTGGAGTGTGACAGGCAGAGTAAATGCCTACTTCTGATCCTCAGAACCTGTGACTACATTATTTTCCACGGCCAAAGGGACTTTGCAGACTTGCGTTAAGCTAGACCTCTGGAGATGAAGTTTATTCTGGACTATCTGGACGGACCCAGTGTAAGGGAAACAGGGAGGTCGAGAGGTCAGAGTGTGAGGGAAGCTGTGCCCATGACAGCTGAGGTGGGAGCACTGTGACCGCTGCTGGGGACCAGGCGCCAGGGAACACGGCCAGCTCTCGAGGAGCTGGAAGAGGAATGAAATAAACACTTGCCTAGAGCCTCCAGGAGGCAGGCAATCCTGTCAGCATCTTGACTCTGGCCCAGGGAAGTCTGTTTTTGTCCTCTGACCTCCAGAACTGTAAGATAAACATGTGGCTTGAAACCCCTAAATTAGTGGTGGTTTGTTACAGAGGCAAGAAGAAACTGATACACCTATGTTGCACTGGCTCTGAAACGCATCAGGTCCCGTCGCATCCAGGATATGAACATTTCAGCTGCTGCCCTGGGAGTCAGCACCTTCTGATGCACGCAGCGTCACTACTTCTTAACAAGGGAAACCCAGCTTGGAACTGGCGACAGCCAAGCAAGAGTGGACTCCAACTAGCGGCGTTCAGGAAGTGGGTCACTCGGAGCAAATGTTCCTGGTCTAGAGAGTCCAGGCTGTGGGGAGTGGAACAAGGAGCCCGAAGCAGGGGAGAGAGCTCTGCGTGGAGCTGCTCGTCTGCTCAGCTCCTCTGCTACAACCCTGGCTGTTGCTGTAGAATATTCCATCTCCACTGGTTGGAAAACCAGTACTCTAAAAGAGACGCCTCTTTCACAAACAGCGAATGCTAGTTCAAAAAGAGGAAAAACAACTTGGAAGAAAACACATTTTTCTTTATTTTCTTCTCAAGTGATGGAACGGAAAAAATACAAGAGAGAGAAAATGTGCAAATAAATCCTGCATTAAGTGTTCCTGGTATACCTCACCACAGTTGCTTTTGACTGAAAGTTCGGTAATATTCTCATATTAAATATTTTCAGCTCATGTGAAAAATAAAATAAATCTTGGAGCCCTAATAGCATTTCTAGCTTTAGAATTGCTCTGGGAAGGCCATGCGTTATTATTATGAATCTAATTAAGACATATGGATAATACTGTAGTTCCGCCAAAAGCTTTAGAATAATTCCATGTGCTGAATATAAATCTTCAAATTATTTATTTCCAAGATGTTTTTACTGCAAAGCAAGATTGTATTACATGTTCAAGATGATCTGTTTAAGTAGTCCCTAGAAGAAATTATTTTTACTATTAGAACATTCCTCAATTTGGTTTGTCTAATGCTGCATCAAGGCTAAATCGGGATATGCCTTTTCTGGATAACAAGGCCCTGCTTTTTTCACATCCTATCAGGGGACGCGTGATGGTGACATGTCTCCTTACTGGTGATGCTCATTCTGAACACTTGGTTAATGTGATATCTGTCAGGGTTCTCTACGCCAAGTTATTATTTTATCCTTTGCAGCTAATAAATAGCTTACGGAAAGATACTTGGAGGCTACGCACATATCTCCTTTCTCATCATACCGGGGGCTAGGAGATTAGCACTCACTGATGCTAACTGTCTGAAATAATTGGTACCGGGGTGCTTGCTAAATGGTGACTTTCTATTCCCACCATCCCTCCTGGGTGCATTAACGGTAGCTCTACTGTATCCAGAAGACACAGCTATGAATACCCCTGAACTCCCTGTTATGACGTCACGAGGCGGGGCCAGGGATGCTGGCACTTCTGCCTCCAAACTCAGTAGCCATGTGCACCCCCCTCTGCTGTTTCAAATCACGAGAGCCGTGTACATCAGCACTAGCGGAGGTGACAGGAGATGACATAGGAGGAGGAGGACAAGAAGGAGAAGGTGAAGAAAAAGTGAGAGAAAGGAGAGCGGCGACGCCACACGGAATAGGGACACCGATTTCCTTGTTGGGAATTCTGGCTCCCTCCAAACCCTCTCCAGAGAGATCCTGGGATTCATCATCTTGGCTCAGGTCCACGCAGCATCCGTCTACCTTCTCCCACACAATCCGTCCATCTCCTTTCTTCCTGCCTCCTCTGGTCCCCTCTTAATACTTCAGATACAAGACGTTAGCACAGATTAAGCTTCCCTCAGCTCTCACTAGAGGTAAACAAAGAAAAATCCTCCCTTAAAGGGAGAAACAAATTTGAAATCACTGTCTTTCACTAGGCTTATGCTGCTGAATTAATAGTTTTCACCCCTCCCTACCCACACTCAATAATAAGCAGTAGGCCTAGCAGCCATTTCTCTCTTGTCTGACAGATGCTTTTTCTTGCAGATAATAATAGCTAACATGCATGGGTGCCCACTGCATACCAAGAGTCCTCATGGCTCTAGCACAGTGGTTCCCTTAACCTCCAACCACAGGATGAAGTGGGCACACTTCCACTATACAGACAGGCATGAGGAGACAACACAGTTTAAGGAAACCACGAAAGGTCTTAGAGGTCAGGAGACGTAAAGCAACTAACTCTGGAACCCGCCTCCAGAAGCTCCTTGCAAGTTTCTTTTGTTTGCCAACGTCCTGAGGCTAGCGATCTTAGAGGAACAAGTGTGTATGCCGTGTGATTTATTTGGTTATTTGTTTGTCTGTTTTCTTTTTACAGCCATATCTGTGGCATTTGGCAGTTCCCGGGCCAGGGGTTGAATCCGAGCTGTAGCTGCAGGCTTACACCACAGCCACAGCAACAGTGGATCCTGACTGAATTTGTCACCTATGCTGCAGCTCACAGCAACGCCAGATCCTTAACCCACTGCATGAGGCCAGGGATCGAACCTGCATCCTCACAGAGAAAACATCAGGTCCTTAACTTGCTGAACCACAGTGAGAACTCCATATATCATGTGATTTAGCAAGTTATTTTTAAGGGGCAGAAAATTATTAATTGAACAGAATTTCTATATGCCAGCATTCATCTGGATCTCTAGAGAGTGTCTCTAATTCTAATATAATTCTTTTACCACTTCGAAGTTCAGTTTTTTCCTAATTTATTATGGGATCTCATCCAGTATAAGCCACACATCAAGTGAACTGGTGGAGCTAACAACTCTTAGGTAACTTTCCAAAGTGATCTGAGATTCTTTGCTCCATCTGGAAAAAAGCCGCATATACCATGCACATGATATACCCTGTGCTTGTAGATTGCTTTATCATGTGATGAAAGAACTAGTATTTTAATTCAGATCTTACCTGAATGATATGATACTTCAGATATTATAATTCATATGATAATGATGGGATAATTCATACCCTATCTTATATGATATGCCATGTGCTTTTAGATGGCTTTTGCGTGTGGTGAGTGAAATAGCATTTTAATTCATATCTTATCTGAATGACATGATAATTCAGATATGATAATTCATATGATAATGATATAATTCATATCATATCTTCTATGATATACCATTTGCTTGTAGATTGCTTTTGCATGTGATGAACAAAATAGTATTTTAATTCAAGGGACCATTGATGACCCTTTAAAAGCTAATTTATTTTTTTCACTTAAAAATCTTGCATAAAGTAATTAACATCATTGATGGGGAGAGACATTGTAATGTTTTAGCGTTTTCTTAGACATGCGCCACTGGTGACATGTCATCTTTCTGTTCAAGTCTTATAGATCGCTATACTTTTGTGACCTTTTTAAAAGGCCACGTGATTTGCAGAACTTCTTCAGGGAATTCTAAGATATCCCAAGCAGTGAGTTAACAGCAGGTCACTAAAAGATTCTTTTCCCAGTGCTCTGGTATTCTACGTGGAGATGAGACCTTGCAAGATATACATCTCTCTGTTCTTTAGGATTTCCCCGAAAATGGGGACACATCCTCTTGCCATTACAAACTTGCTCATTGTACCTGCTGAGTGAGAGCAAAGTATGTATCTCTGAACCTCGCTGTTAGGCAATGTGAACCTTTCTAGCAAATGAAAGTTTCAGTCTGCTCCTAATTTCCTCTACTGGCAACATCAAGAGAGGAAGTTGATTGGAACAAACTCTAAACGGGTAGCCAGGAGCAAACTTTGAGAAGCAAATGCTTTTTCCCCAAGGCAGGGAATTTTCGAGCCTATACAGGTTGAGGCCATATGTACAACCACAAATCGCACGAAGATGAGAATGTAGACACGTGCTTCCTGTTGATCAGCGATTCCCCATAGACTGGGTGCATGTCTAAAGAGAAAAACTTCATCAGAAAGTCCAGCCTAAAATATTTATATGAGTAGTTTTAAAATAGCACAGACAGAGCACATATTTGATTTAAGAATCTAGAAGAAAAAGAGAGAAAATGGCCAAGTTTAGCAGAATAAGTTGTTAGGAAAAGTTTGACTTCCTACTAATTCAGGTTTTTATTTATTTATCATCCTTCAAAAGAACACACTACAGACCTCTGTGCCGGGAGTTCCTGTCGTGGCTCAGTGGTAATGAACCTGACTGGGATCTATGAGGACACAGGCTGGATCCCTGGCCTCACTCAATGGGTTAAGGATCCAGCGTTGTCCTGAGCTGTGGGGTAGGTCACAGACATGGCTGGGATCCTGCCTTGCTTCGCCTGTGGCGTAGGCTGGCAGCTACAGCTCCGATTTGATTCCTAGCCTGGGAACTTGCATATCCTGCGGGTGCGGCCCTAAAAAGACAAAACATAAAATAAAATAAAATAAAAAGAGCCCTCCTCCCAAAACACAATCCCTATACCAGAAACTCTGCTAGTTATTCTCTCATTCATTGCTTGCGTTCTAAGGCCAGTCCCTCAGGGAAGACTTCCTTGGCTTCTCAGGCCAGGTGAGGGTCTTTATTACTTGTGGTTATAGGTAATACATTACGTCTATATTCCTCCTTCACCTTCCACCTTCCACGGGGTCCATGCTTGATTGGTATCTGTCACCTGTGTTTGACGGTAAGCTCCAAAGACCAGGAACTGTTGAATAGGTGGCACGACATTTAATAAACATACAGACAGAACAGATACTGGGACCTCCACCTGAGCAGCACTAGGGCCATGGCATTCTCATTGCCTATCAATGCTCAGCCTCCTCCAGCATCTCTGAAATCCAGAAGGGCATTCAGGATTTTTTTCCCCTCATATTTACACAATGAATCATTGAATATACCAAAAAAAAAAAAAAAAAGGAGGAACTTGTAAATGGCACAATCGAATATGCTTTTGAGAGAAACTGGAGTGTGGCCTCCATGACTGCTTCTGTGAAACCTGGGTCTATCCTGGAAGTGGTCATGCAGCTTCAGAATTTCTAAATTTGTCCAAGTAAGCACTGTCCTCAAACACACACACCAAAGAGTTTCATCAGATGGCTCCCAGAAACATTGTTTCTCTCTCTCTCTCTCTTTTTTTTTTTTTTTCCTTTTTAGGGCCACACCCAAAGCATATGGAGGTTCCCAGACTGGGGTCGAATAGAAGCTGTAGCCAGCCTACACCACAACCACAGCAATGCAAGGATCCAAGCCACGTCTGCAACCTATACCACAGCTCACGGCAACGCTGGATCCTTAACCCACTGAGCAAGGCCAGGGATTGAACCTGCAACCTCTTGGTTCCTAGTCGGATTCGCTCCCACTGTGCCATAATGGGAACTCCTGCTTCTCTTTCTTTATGCCACAGCGGCTTACCTCCTGAAAAAAACTGGCTTATGACATTACGCTACCTTGAGTCATAAAATAATTCAGATTTTAGGCTCTTGATGAAACAGATTTAAATATAATCATTGGAAAAACTGATCACTGTAAAGACTATAAAACTAAGACAACACCACTCATCTCATAGACACAGGTACTTAGTCCATCACATAACCTAAACAATGTTAGCCAATTACCTCACTTACTATTATATATTCCAGATTTTCCTACAGAGAAAATGAATGTGCAAAACTAAAATTGTGCAATGATGTCAGGATGATGCATTAATAATTTTACTATAATTCAGGAGTTCCCGTCGTGGCGCAGTGGTTAACAAATCCGACTAGGAATCATGAGGTTGCGGGCAGGGTTTGGTCCCTGCCCTTGCTCAGTGGGTTAATGATCCGGCGTTGCCGTGAGCTGTGGTGTAGGTTGCAGACGCGGCTCGGATCCCGCATTGCTGTGGCTCTGGCGTAGGCCGGTGGCTACAGCTCCGATTCAACCCCTAGCCTGGGAACCTCCATATGCCGCGGGAGCGGCCCAAGAAATAGCAACAACAACAACAACAACAAAAAAGACAAAAAAAATAATAATAATTTTGCTATAATTCAAAAAATGAGGATATTGACATTTCAAATAGATAAACACAAAGGAATTGAAATTTCTTTTTTCACTAAATTAATTATTTTACTCCATTTCCATAACTATACTATTTTCCATCAGCTTTTTTAGAACAACCTTAACTTCTTGTGTTTTTGTTCACTTTTGACACTTACTGCATTTTCTCCAAAATGTTTTTTAGCCCTTGAGTGTGACAGCAGGACATTTTATTTTAAATTAAAAAAAAAAACAACAATTAACAATTTGGGAAGAGATTACCACAGTCATTTTGACTGGGGAATTTTATTTTAATTTATTTATTTATTTTTTGTCTTTTTGCTATTTCTTTGGGCCGCTCCCTCGGCAAATGGAGGTTCCCAGGCTAGGGGTCAAATCGGAGCTGTAGCCACCGGCCTACACCAGAGCCACAGCAACGCGGGATCCGAGCCGCGTCTGCAACCTACACCACAGCTCACGGCAAGGCCGGATCGTTAACCCACTGAGCAAGGGCAGGGACCGAACCCACAACCTCATGGTTCCTAGTCGGATTTGTTAACCACTGCGCCACGACAGGAACTCCTGTCTGGGGAATTTTATTGTGTTTTTCCTAAAGATATACTACCTGAAGTATAAAAATACACATTTCTTTGAATTTCACTTCCTAAAAGATAAATTCGTAGAAACAGAGGGTCGACTCAGAGAATTGCAGCGGAGTTGTCAGCTTTGGATAAGTTCTTTAAAAATGCTTCAAATCAGTTAACTTCAGATGAGAAGAAAGGGAAAAAAAGAGAGACGAAAAAGAGAAATTTGAAGAAAGTTTTATGACCTCTTTATTCTTTCTAATTAAAACCAAAACCATCCCCCTCCTGTCCCCCCCCCCTGCAGTGCCTTCCCTGGGGCTAACTAAGAACTGAGCCTATTAGGAAAAGGCAAGAGAACGGATTTCCTGCTCAGATCCGATTAGGAGCTCCCTCTGTGGAGTGGCCTAACAGGAGCTGTTCATAAGCTGGCTGGGAACTCTATTCCAGGGCTACAAATTCTCCATCTAAATACCATTAGGGATGGAAAAAAAGATAAAGCTATCTCTAAAATTCAGTATCCTAGAGGAAAATGTACTTCAATTCGACAAGCATGTACTTAATTTGAAATATTTTCAAGGGCCCAGAGGACAAACAGCCTTACCTAGGGAGAAAGACATCCAGTTATCTGAGTCAGAAGCAAGCAACTGCAAGAGCGGGGCTGCTGCGGAGGAAGCAGTGGTTGGAAAGGTTTCTCGGAAGCGGCTGAGGAGCTGACCCCGAAGGAAGGAGGGAGGCAGAGGGAGGAGTGACTCCGGCTGCTACGCGCTGCTTCTCCCAAGCCTTTGGCCTCTGTCAGCTCAGGCCGTCTCTACCCCACTTTAGAGACGAGAAACCGAGGCGCAGAAGCCGTATGTCACCTGTCAGAGCTCACATCACACGGTGTCTGTAAAGGACCTAACTAGGACCAGAACTCTGCCAAGTTGGGCCCAGAATCCGGGATCTTTCCCGGAGCCTACACTGCGTTCTGGTCTGGAAATGGGGAAGGGTGCACGGCCAGCAGCTTCATGTCAAAGGCCACTTTCTGGATCTCATTTTTTTCCCCTAAAATTTGCGAGTTGCTTGAGACTTTTAGGCTCCTCTCCAGCTTTGAAATTCTGAGGGCAGAACCTCCCAGAATCAAGAAATAGCCCAACAAAAGGCACTGCGCAGCAAAATAATAGGAAATATCAGAATGGTGAGTGACAAATAGAATATCGTCAAATTCTGAATTCTCAAGTATCTCAGCCAAAAAAAATGTTCTTTTAAACAAACATCTTTCCCTTTAGCTACTCAAACATCCATGCTTTTGAGGAAGTTTTAAGTTTTATATTTCACTGTTAACTGTTTACGGTAGGTACCCTCTTGGTCTCTTAGCAAACTAAGGACCTTCTGCTGCAGCTTAACATGAGTTCTACGAATAACAATCCTCCAGCCCCCACACTAGTAAAGATTCCTTCCATCACGGCTTGAGGTAAATCATTACCCGTTTAACCATAAATCCGACAAATCCGTCAGCATGGTTGCTGGGTGCTTCATATGGACCAGGTGTTCTACTGGGGCCTAAGCACGGGCCTGTGTCTTTGAAGCGCTCGCCGTCTGGACTGTTCAGATCTTTTATTGCCTTTTCTTGGGCCACTCCCGCGGCATATGGAGGTTCCCAGGCTAGGGGTCGAATCAGAGCTGTAGCCACCAGCCTACGCCAGAGCCACAGCAACGCTAGATCCGAGCCGAGTCTGGGACCTACACCACAGCTCACGGCAACGCCAGATCCTTAACCCACTGAGCAAGGCCATGGATTGAACCCGCAACCTCATGGTTCCTCGTCGGATTTGTTAACCACTGCGCCACGATGGGAACTCTGGGTTGTTCAGATCTTTTAAAGAAAAGGACTGGAAAGTAGTTGAAATGTTTTCCGTGTGTTAATTATGCTTATCTGTCAAGCATAAATTCATACTATTTCTAGGTAGAGCATCAACTGCTAAAATAATTAGGGAGAAGGCAGAGGGCGCCTACTGCCTCCCAAACATTCTGTTTAGCAAAGCAATGAAAGCCGGATGATGGTGACACCATCGGGCTGATCTGTTACCAGTCGGAGAACCACACTCACTAGTGTTCATAAACTTACTAATGCCAGAGGCAAGAGTCCAGAGGGGCGCGGCATTCTTCTCCCCTTCTCATGCCATATTGCTGTGGACGAAGGCAGAGTACTTTTGTCGAGCGTCCACGCTGGCAAGAAAGGGTAAGATGATCGGAATCAAAATTTAAAGGAACGAAATGGAAGGGAAACACAGAACGAGAATGCTTAAGATAAATTTATGAGGGATAAGGCAAAAACCCTAAAAGCAATCTATCACATACAGAACGAAGTTTTGCTGGCATTATTGAAGCATTTTAAGGTACAGATACCTGGGTTTTTTTTTAACGTACCCCCGCTTAATAAGAACAACATTTGATAATGCTGTTAAATACATAAACTATTAGGCTGCGTAGCTTTCCTGCGTAAGAGAGCTATTTCTACAGGACACATTCACAGCGGGGAAGAGCAACTGGAGAGAGGTTTGGGGATATACATTGTTACGCTCACTCATCCACATTCAAATGTCGGTACTGAAGAGCTATTCCGCAGCATTCATCAGGCAGGCCGTTCAGTTAAGAGGCACAGGACAGAGCCAGTCCATGGGGCTCGCAGATGCTGGAGCTCCTAAGCAACCAGACTTCAGGGTGACATCAGAGCACATGCTTAATTGCTCTCTGACTTTGCTCTTCCCAACACGCCCCCCCCCCCCGCCCTCCTGCTGGGCAGGTGATTCTCCCTCCCAATAACACTGCTCAGCGTCCAGCCAGAGGATGAGGCTGCCTCTCCGGGTGCGGGTAAGGTCCCAGACGATGGGCCAGGTTTCAGCTTAACCATCCACAGCGCTTCCTGCACACACACACACACACACACACACACACACACACGACTGGGTCAATTTGCTGTACAACAGAAACTGGCACAGCAGCGCACATCAATTACACTCTAATAAAAAAAAATTTTTAAAGTTCCCCGGGCTATTCCAGTAGGCCCCCAAGGTTGAGATTTACTTCTGTGAATAAACAAATATGTGAGGAAGCCAATTGTCAGCCACATCCCCAACTTTATACCTCCAGATGGGGTTGGTATGGACCCCAGATTCCCTGCCTGTATAAATTCAAAACCCTCAACAAGGCCCTTAACTCCCATGGGGCCTTATGTTCTTGTAGGGATCTCTGTCCCCAGGCTCTGTCACCTGCTTGTGCTGTTTTCAGGTTTCCCTTGCTATTTCAATAATTTGCCCATTCAAATAATGCAGATTGGGATTGAGCAACAGAGGAGGAATTTACATTTACGGAGACAAACATATGTGATGCAAATTAGACATTCGTAAGTCACCCCCCCCCCCCCCCCCCCCCCGCCTAAAGACGCTGCACTCACCCCCCTCAGCCCTCAAGCTTACTCCCTCTGATTGGCTCTCCCCCTTCATCCGCCTCTTGATCTCTCCTTGTACCCCCGTCTCAGGATGCAGAGAAGTCTGTCATCCTATGTCTCCGTCACAAGTAGACCTCCACCCCCAGTGTTCTATCTTCGCTTTCAAGCAAACGAAGGAGGTGTTTTCGCAAAAGCCGCCAGGCCCTCAGAAGAATTGTAGTATCGGTAGCTAATACGATAAAAAGCTCATTTTGTTATAGCTACTAAATTAACGAACATTCGAATAGATTTATTTTATTATTTTACATTATAATAACTTGAGGCTGGAAAAGAGACGACTGCTCCATAAGGATGACTGAAAATAGTCTAAAAATATCCTAAAATATCCCAGGGTCAGGTTACCTGTTTCTTCTAAAAATACAAATATCTTTTAAAGTGTCTGAGCCACAGCTGCTTTGCTGGTCAGAGACGTGGCTTTGAGGGCCATTTGCCCATCATTTCCCAAATCACTCTGCTGCCAGAGGTACAGACTATGGAAAGGAGATTACAGAGACCATTAGTTCTCTTTTTTCCCTCGAAGAACGCTTCCCATTTCTTCCGTTAAAACCCTTCGTTTTGTGCCATGATAGAAGCACTCTGATCACTGATTGCATGCTATCAAAAACTCTGAGAGAAGCGAAAGGAGGCGATTTCCTCGGAGGCCACCTTCACGTAGCATGTGGGTCTCACCAGACTTCCAGGCGCTCTGCTGAAACACGCATCTCCAGAGCCTGCGAGCAGCCAATCTGCCCGCTGATGCGAAAGCGGCTCTCTCTGCTTGAGGAAGACGCACGGCCTCACAGTTCACAAGCCGTGTCCACCTAGGACCACAGGCCACCGGGGCATGGGAGCAGATCTGCAGTCCACTGAATGAGGCCAACATCCTGCCCTATTAAAATACTAAAATGCAAAGTAAACCCACCAAGGGCACAGCCAACTAGAGAGTTCCAGAACCACATCACTTTCTGAGTAGGAGGTCTGGTTTCAGGGTTGTATAATCCCATCCTATGTTGAGCTGAAGATGATTTTGTTAACATGCAAAGACTGCTAGAGATCATGAACTCCTCTGTTCAGATTTGTTTATGAAATTAGAAACTTTATACAGATTTACTGTGGGCCGATTTTCACTGAGACCTAATGCTTGCTTGTACTCCTTTCTCACCTATCCATAAAGATCCATCATCATAAAGAGGATGAAATTCCCACTAACCAGAGCTGCAAAAGGAGACCACACAATTCACATGAGCCTCTTGAATTAGACTTTTCTCCCGGTTCATTTTGCCAGCCCAGCTCTCTTGTACTTTTCTGCCCATTGATTGTGGAAGCCCAAACTGATGTATGCATTTCCAAAAATAAACCATAATAAAAGCTCACAGATACAGTACAACTTGGCCCATTGGACCTAACTGCTAGAACTACTTGGGAGGGTGGCATTCAGGGTCGAGCACGTGGAGTTGGGAGCCAGCCCAGTCATGTATATTCTTGCTTGGCTGCTTCCTGGCAATGGCCTCAAGGGACTGAGGTAGACTCTTCAAGACACGGTTTCCCAGTTTTGCAAACACAGAGTTTCTTGTCTTGAATTTTTGTAGGATTTCAACATGATCCCGAATATAACGAGATTAGCAGGAGTTCTCTTGTGGTGCAGAGGGTTAAGGCTGTGGCTTTGTCACTGCAGTGGCTTGGGTCACTGCTGTGGTTTGGGTTCAAGCCCTGGCCTGGGGAACGTTCGCATGCTGTGGGTGTGGCCAAAAAAAAGACAGAGCTTAGCAGAGGGGTCCCTAAATGTGGAGAGAGTCTTCCCAGGGGAACGGGGACACAGACACACAGAGAGAGGCGCAGCCACACTGTCTCTTGTACCCTTTCTCCTGTGACATCAAACTGATCTCCATGTCAGCTTCCAAAGGATGACAGGTGCAAAAACTGGAGGTTTCAGGTGACACTGGCTGAGCTGAAAAGAGGTTTTCCTCCATCAGGTCCTTGCTTCTACGACAGGGTTAGTGAAATCTGTGGGGGGTAACTTGATTACCATGTACGATTTGGCCTTTGCAAGAAATGTACAGGCAGAAAGCTCAAGGTGAGAGGGAGCACTCCAGGCGTGAACTCCCACACCTCCCTCATCCCGGCTCTGGAGCAGATCATGGAGATGCCCCAAGGGTATCGCAAATGCTCTCGGGACTATGCAGCTGAGATGACAGCAAAAGTATGAGCACCTTAGAGGTTGATTTAACAAAAATCAAAGGACAAGTTAGCTCAAGATGTTGTGAGCAGATCCATTTCAGGTGTTTTTCTTCATTTAAATTAACAAGCGCAGGAGTTCCTGTCGTGGTTCGGTGGTTAATAAATCCAACTAGGAACCATGAGGTTGCAGGTTCGATCCCTGGCCTCGCTCAGTGGGTTAAGGATCCGGCATTGCCGTGAGCTGTGGTGTAGGTTGCAGACGAGGCTTGGATCCCGTGTTGCTATGGCTCTGGTGTAGGCCCACGACAATAGCTCCAATTGGACCCCTAGCTTGGGAACCTCCATATGCCGCAGGAGTGGCCCAAGAAATGGCAAAAAGACAAAACAAAAACAAAAAAAAGTGCATGCAGCAGCTTTACCTGATTTTCTGAGTGATGAATCTATTAGCCTCTTAAATGTCTTTTGCGTGATTATGTAGGGATAGAAAGGCTTATTTTCCATTCATGAGGTGACTACACTTTGTGTTCACTTGCTGACAGAGCTAGCACTTTCGACGTGGCATCCACCTAGCCATTGGATGCCCGCAGAAAACTGCAAAAGGACTTGAGCTTTCATTGCATCCAAACGGGCTGATGGGCAGGGGCCAGAGAGATGAGAAGGAGTGACACAACGTGGGTAACCTTCTGATGTCTGCGATGTAGGAGCTCTTGATAGATATTCCCATCTCACAGTGTGACTGAAGCAGGAGTGAAAAGGGTGAGACAGAATGGGGGGGGGGTGTAGAGAGAGGGAGAGAGAAGAGAGAGAGAAAGAGGGAGCAAAAGGCCGCATAAGCAGAACGAGCATCTGATGTGAAAACGGCGGCTTCCTCTCTGAGAGTTCTGAGCACTGGACCCCCCGGTTCTAGGGAGGACAGACCTCGCCCTCCCCCCACCCCACCCCCGGCCTCCCTGAGGCTGGGACTCCTTGTTGCATTCACACCAGCAGAGTGTCAGTGATGGGGACCTAAGCCGCACATGGGAGAGCCTCGGGATTTGATGTTACAAACAGAGCTATGTCACGGGTGAACCTCTGTAAAAGGACCGTCTTTCAAAACCAAAGCTGGATCAAACTTGTCTCTTAGGGAGCAAGAAATGCCAACGATGACAGTAAACAAACTAATTTTGGCCAATGAACTTTGTGCATTTACTCATATATTTATTCTGTGATTTATAGTGTCTTCCTAATACATTTTTGAATAACTGCTTAAACAGGTTCTCAGAAATAATTCTTGCCGTTACAATAATCTCAGCTAATTATAATTAGCTCAGAACATTGTCCAAAGAGAAAATTTGCTTTGTCGAAAAAAAAAAAAGTAAGCAAACAATTAAAAAAACATCTCCTTGAATCTAGAAATTTGGGTAAGAGGCAGCATCCAGCAGTACAAAGGAAAGATAACAACACACTGTGATCAGGTGGGAATTATCTCGAACAATGTGGCCGCGTCAATATTTGAAAATAAATCCACCGGATTCACTATGTTAACACAGCAACAGGGAAAACCAAAAGCCCGTGATGGCTTCGTCAATGCAGAGCAAGCTGTCCCGACCTTCTACACCCATCGTGAAAAAAATGGTGGACAAAGAAGACAAGACAAGCTGCTCTGTGTGATGATGAGCAGCTGAGAAGCCAGCATCGTGGTGAAAGCTTGGAGGACAAGGCAAGAGTGCATAATCTCATCCCTTAAAACAAATCTTTTTTTCCTTTTTACAGTTGCACCTGCAGCATATGGAAGTTTCCAGACTAGGGGTTTAACAGGTGCTGCAGCTGAGGCCTCCACCACAGCCACAGCAATGCTGGATCTGAGCTTGCTAACATCGTTTGAGAAACAGGAGTAGGCAGAAGAAGTATCTCTTCGGTTACAATAACTTGGATTGTTTAATTTGCAGAGTAGAACTTAAGAATAATACAATGGGTGTGTGTTTCTTTAGAAAGACTACCTAACAATGAATACCAGGAACACAATCTTCCACAGGCTGAGGTCTGTTCAGTTTGTGGTGTTTGTATTTAAATTCAGAGATGTTCTCTCTCATTAACAAGAGTGGAGGGATCTAGAGAGGTCACACAACCCAGCTGCTAAAATGCAAATGGCTTTTCCAAAATTCGCAAATATTGGAATTCTTAATCAAGCACATTTAAGGCTTCGCAACCAGAGTGCTGAGAGACTGGGACCCTTATTCTAATGGTGTCTTCTGTGTTAATTTGGTAGCAAGAGCCTGAAGGCAGACATTGCGTTTGCGGCATATTCTCTGGTTCTCACCCTGAGCACTGAGCTCCCAGGCCCATGAGGCTGAGAGGGGAGTTGCAGAGTCTGAAGGAAAACCCCTACACGTTCTCGTAGAAGGAAGGGGGTGAGAACACCAGGGCTGCGAGGACACGGCGCCGACAACCCCTCCGCTGACCTCCGTGCACAGCTGGTTTTCACCAGCACCCAGTTCAGGGCCTCGGCCTCATCCTCCCCCCGCCGTGTCTCCCCAGGAGCGAGTTCCCCCAGAGAGCGCGAGAGGAAACGCCACGGGCCCTTGGACTGTGATTCGGGAGAGGAGGCCCCTGCAGGCCCCGGACAAGGTCTCCCCTCCCCGAGGGCCCGTGGCCCCAGTGCCTTTCCACACCCCCTGCCTGGCTCGTACTGTCGTCCCGGCGTGACCTCATGTCCGTGGGCATTAATCCCGGTGACTCTCAAACGTGCCGGGGAGCTTTGTTCTCAGCTGGGTGGAGTTAAACCAGAGTTCCTCCCCTTCCAGAATGTACTTCCTGGGCTCAAGATTTCCTTGTCCCCCGAATCTAAACTGATAAGCTACCTTGAGAGTGAGGCCAGATATTTGCTGCCAAAGTGAATGAGTTTCCTTGAAAATGGTCTCAGATGATCCCCTGGGCAGGGGAGGGGGCCAGGGAGGAGGGGGAGAGAAGGAAAACCTCTTACCCTGGACTCTTATCCTCCAACTGTCACTGAAAGTGCAAAGCAAATCACAGATCCCTGGCAATTTAAGAGGACAAATTATATGTGCTTTAATTATGTTTGTTTTAATATCTGAACTTTCAAATGCAAATGCTTCCACTGAACATTTCAGAGTATCTGACGCTCTCCATTGTCACTGTAGTTTAAGCAGAGTCCGAGAATCAGAGGGAAAAAAGACACCAGAGGTTCTCTAGTGTAATAACCTTTGGTTACAGATGAGGCTTTGGAAATACATTTTGAAACTAAGAGCCGTCGGCTAATTTCTTCCATATTTTTGCACGGGAACTCGGCACTGCGTCAGCCACAGTGGACTGAATGGAAGACGGGGGCTTAGGGACGGTACACGGGTGTGACGGGGCAGCAGACTGAGGAACCTAATCGCTGACGTATCAAAATGCCAACTGGCATTGGTGCCTGTTGGGGTGGGTCACACTGAGGAGAGCTGCGGCTGAAGAAGGCTGTGGCACGGGTCTCCGTCCCTTCCCCACATGCTTCCTTAACTCCTTCCAAGCACTCCGTCCCAAGTGCAGGGGAAGCAGCAGAAGACCTGGTTTTCAAAGTCGGTGACAGCGTCTGGACAGTGTTGAGAGAGAAAGGGGTGGGCGGCTGTTCTAGGAACTCCCAGGAGGCCTTCGGGGAAAAAGCGCAGAGTATGAAGAGGAGCAAACTCTCAAAATGCAGCATGTGTGAGTCTGCATGTTTATTTTTTAATTTTTTAAAATTAAAAAAAAAGTTTTATTTATTCATTTATTTTTAGGGCAGCACCTGCAGCATATGGAAGTTCCCAGGCTAGGGGTCGAATTGGAGCTACACCTGCCAGCCTATGCCACAACCACAGCCATAGCCACGCAGGACCCTTAACCCACTGAGTGAGGGCAAGGATCAAACCCCCATCCTCATGGATCCTAGTCGGGTTTGTTGACTGCTGAGCCACGAAGGGAACTCAGGGTCTGTATATTTATTGCAATTCATTCTTCTTTGTTAGGAAGATAACACAGGATCTTGCTTGAAATTGGATTTTAGCGTACTAACCAAATTCTGTAAATTTAAAATCTGGGTGTTTAAACCAATTTTTGTCATCAGATTGAACTTGTTTCCTGTTTCTTGTGCTGTGTTGTTTTTCAAGGACCTCCTTCTATAAACCCCAGACAATCCTGCCAGTTATTTCCTTCGGACTGCTTTTATATAAAACAAACAAAAGACAGCCCCTCTCTTCAACCACTGCAACCAGGTCACCAGATGGTAACATGGCATCGGACCTCAGGTAGATGTTACCTCAAGGGTCCCTCCAAACCCCCAAATCAAGGTTCTTAAATACCATGTTGGGGAGTCTCTTAGGACTCCCAACAAGTATCCAGTTCTGTATAATCAGCCATTTTGACCAAATCCCAGAAATTCAGTCTTTTGAAAAATCTGAGCCTTGTCGTTCCTCTTGCTCCCGAGATCTCTTCTGTCAGAGACAGAAAACGGTGACAACGTCTGGTATTTGAGGAGATGGATGTATTTCATCAACGGTTCAACAAAGGAAAGGTGAGATAGACCAGACGCGATTTGCCTGAAGCCAGTCGGTGATCATGAAATTGTTCTTCTTCCAATGAGCTGAGATCTGGGGGGAAATTCAGCGCGGACCACGGCAGGTAAAAGCAGCATGGGAGGGCCACCGCGGAGGAGGCGGCAAAGGTCTTCGCGAGTCACACCCTCCGGCGACAGAGGAGGGTCTGGAAATGGATTTTGAAACACTAGGAAATGCTGACTGATTTCTAGCTTCACATATTTTCGCCTGAAAACCCTCCTACTTGTAGCCAGACCAAAGGATATCCCCGCTATTTAAGGTTTCGCCTGAAGTAAGCTGAATGACTCTAGGGCCTGTTGCATTCTAGCAAGTGTTTAGGTGAAGCAAGACAGTCAAATCTTTCCCAGGCTGTGCCTTTGATCCTATCTACAAGTTAATTCACTTTTCTTCCAAATGTGCTTCTGTTTTCTCAGGAGGATTCGTTGGAGGTAGTTCTAAAAGATGTATGTATTTTGTTTACCATCATCAAAATATACCTAATATTTAAAAATGATAAGTGACTTGAAATTTTCAAGTATAGATGTTTATTTCCCTTAGAACATATGACTAAAAATCACTTTTTCTGGAAATATGGTACATAACTGACATTAATCAGTCTTCTCTCTGGATATATAAGTTTGAAAAAAAATTTTAAATGTCCTAGAAAGGAACTCCAACACTTGGATGAGCAGAAACACTATTAATTTATTAGAGTCTAAAGTTTAATGCGGAAAGCTAAACAAAAATGCCTGCAGCAGAGTTCCGCGCTTTGCCGATGCTTAGGTTGCAAATGCTGAAAATTTTCTTTCTCCTCACAGTACCACTCTGCACGTCTCACTTAAAAAGACAGGCCTCTTGTATTCCAGCGGGGCTGGAGGACTCCTGTGGGGTGGGGCCCGGGGGCCTGCCCAAAGGAGCAAGCAGCCAGGTGTCCAGGGCGGGGAGGCCGGGCCCTTCTGAGGGCACACACCCACCTAAAGCTGATCCTGCCATGTCTGTGTTCAGGCCAGGGGTCACCACAGTTTTTAGCTTTTTGAAAGAAGCTAAGACTCTGATGTTTATACATAAATCTTTTGATTTTAAAATATATCGTCCATTAATTCCACTTTTTAATGTACCGTGATGATCAAATCTTACCTACGAATGGATCAGATTTAGCATTTAGAATGCTATTTTGAAACCTCTACAATAACCCCCCACCCCCACCCCGCCTTAGAGTAAATACACAGACGGCGCTAGGCACACTGGGTCTAGAAGCAGACTTCCTTGGTTTAAAACCCTCTTCTACCAAGCTTGTGTGACTTTCAGCAACTTATTTAACCTCTCTCTCTGTCTTTGTTTTCGCATCTATAAAATTTTAATAAAGCCTACTTTATCGAGGTGTCGAGGGCATTAAACAACTCCCAACTGCTTGGAATATTGCCTAAAACCTAACAAAAGAGTCACGAAGTGTTAATTATCAAATCAGTGCTACTGTTTTTATCATCATCATCATTATACACAAGACAACCACTGCGGTTGGAACCAGGCAGCAACTGGAGACTGCATAATGGGGTCTCAACAGCAGACAGCATGGGAGTTCCCATTGCGGCTCAGTGGTTAACGACCCCGACTAATATCCATGAGGACATGGGTTCGACCTCTGGCCTCGCTCAGTGGGTTAAGGATCCGGCGTTGCCCTGAGCTGTGTGTAGGTCAAGACATGGCTTGGATCCCACGCTGCTGTGGCTGTGGTGTAGGCTGGCAGCTGCAGCTCTGATTCAACCCCTAGCCTGGGAACTTCCATATGCCTTGAGCGTGGCCCTAAAAAGACAAAAGACCAAAAAAAAAAAAAAAAAGAGTATGCAGCATCAAGGGAAGGAATAAACATTTTAAAAACCTCTATCATATATCATTTAAAAAATCTCTATTATATATATTATATATATATACACTATATTCAGTATAGTATAGATACTGTGCATTTGGGTGGGGGGGGCATGCCTGGGGCATGCGGAAGGTCCCCTGCCTGGGGATCGAACCCATACATGAGAAGTTTCAGACACTTGTAGGACCTTGGGAGACAGGGCATTTCCTGCTCACTTTGGAGCTAAAGCTGGATCTCCATTCCCGACAGGAAATTCACAAGAGGGCTATTTGCCGGTCTACACACCGACTTTTCAGCAAATCAAAGGGGAATGGTTTAGAGGGAGTCCATTAAGACTGAGAATTTAAACCAAAATGCTGATTTAATAGTCTACCATTACAAACAAAACCGTCAATAACACTGGCCACCAACCTCTGCAGGCAGAACCACATGATAAGGTTTATTTTAATTAGAACACGCCACTTAGAACACCAAACAGATAAAGCTGTTTACAAGGATGGGGATATTTATGGCCTCAGATGAGATTGCCTGGTGGGCTCATCTTGCTCAAGTAGAGCACAGACTGTGGATCAGATTTCCTGTCTGGAAATTCTGGATCCAATTCTATTCCTGCGTGACCTGGAATAACTTATTCCACTTCTCCATGCCTCAGTTTTCCCATGTGTGAAGTGGGGAGAATAATCTACTCCACAGGGTTATCAGGGAGATTAAATGAGTTAATATACAAGAGTATCTAGTGCAAAATCTGGCACATTACAATAAAAATACGTTAGTTGTTCTGGCTATTCTTTTTAGTGTTATGCATATAGGTTCACAGTTCTGGTCAGCTTCTGTCCTGAATAGGTTCAACTGGCAGGACACAGCCAATGTTTTCGGTTGTTCGTTTGTTTGATTCCCATCGTACTAAGCTTTCTGGCCTATCCATCTTTCTTCTAATTAACACTTTTATTTTAAAAATATACACTTTTTCGACGTAGTAAAAGTAAAGTCTTATTGGTGAAGAGATTTTTTTTAAGGGCAATTTTGAACTTCTTGGCTCTAATTACATGCTGATGTTATCTAGAGTTTAACTACTCAAGACAGGAGGGCATCCAGGTTCCCAGAAAGAAGTGGTGATGTGTTGGCCTGGGTTTTAGGAAACCCATCTTCCCACCTATCAGGTGTTTTTCTTACTGTTTGAAACTATTTATTTATTTATTTATTTATTTATTTATTTATTTATTTTTAGGGCGGCATATGGAGGTTCCCAGGCTAGGGGTGGAATCAGAGCTGCAGCTGCTGGCCTGCACCACAGCCACAGCAATGCCAGATCCTTAAGCCAGGGATGGAACCCTCGTCCTCATGGTTGCCAGTCAGGTTCGTCACTGCCGAGCCACCACTGGAACTCCTGAAGTGATTGTTTATGCTGTTTCCTTTACACCTAAATCACCAGCTCTACTTTTTATCTGCTTTCATTACTGGACTTTCAGGCTTCAGTTTAAGATTTATTTGAAGGAAGAAACCCACCACTAAAAGACATTTGCAAACCACTGATCAAAAATACAATGCAAGGGCCCTTGTCCGCAGATGTCGTGGGACGTGTGGTACTGGCTCCAGATGGGTCCACGCTCTGTTTTCTAGATTTGCTCCAGGTCTCTGGCTGGAGGAAGCTACCTGTGCAACAGGCAGTCCTGGACGAGAAAGGAAGCAGGACACTGCCCGGCAAACCCTGGTTAACGTCTGTCTGTCTCTTGTGCAAACTGCTTGATGCCATCAACGTTGGCAGAAGGAGAAAGATGCGCCCTGACGGGGAAAACAGGCCTCAGGGTGGGGCTCAGGACTGACCCCAATCGTCCTGAGTCAGTTCCACTTCCCCAATCCACCTGAGCTCATTGATACTCAACCGGGGATCAGCACGGAATAATCTTAGACTTATTCAGGCCTGGGTCTGGGTATCAGCACAGTTCACAAGCTCTGTGGCATCGGAAAGCTCAATCTTCTCATCTGTAAGGGAGAATCGCACCCAAGGCTCCGGTTGTTCGGAAGATGAAATGTTTTACTAAATACCCAACGAACTCCCCATATTATTGTTACCCACATTCTGGAAAATGGCAGCATAATCCCCCAGACAAAGAGCAATCATCTGATGTCAAACAGCATATTTTATTTCATGTCTTATAAAAATTTTTCATGGCTATCAACTGAGAGGTTGTTTTGTAGAAAAAAGGCACACTCAGATTCTGCCATTTTCTGACTGGGGATTATGCGGGGTCTCAAGAGCGTCGCCTAACAAAAATCTAAAATGCAGAGGAAAGGAAGGAAGCTCTCCAGATACGGATCATTGACCATAGTGAGCCCTGGACCCAGTGCACTTGATACACACACACATAATTCAGAAAGTATAACTGGGCATGACTAAGACGGGAAAGAGGGCTCAGTCTCTGGTAAAAAGTTACGGCTGGGGGGGTTAGTCCATGGGCGCATAACCAACCCCAACACTTTGTCTTTTGTCTTTTTAGAGCTGCACCTGCGCCATACAGAGGTTCCCAGGCTAGCCATCTAAACAGCTGCAGCTGCCAGCCTACACCACAGTTGACGGAAACGCGGGATCCGAGCCGTGTTCGTTAACCACTGAGCCACGACGGGAACTCCCTGACCTGAACATTTTCTTTACCTTTCCAAAAACTTTGGTACAGTTCTCATCATTTCTTCTTCTTTTTTTTTTTAAATTTAATTTATTTAATTTTTTTCCCGCTGTACAGCATGGCGATCAAGTTATACTTACATGTATACATTTTTTTCCCCACCCTTTGTTCTGTTGCAATATGAGTACCTAGACATAGTTCTCAATGCTACTCAGCAGGAAATCTATTCTAAGTTGTATCTGAGAACCCCAAGCTCCCGATCCCTCCCACTTCCTCCCTCTCCCGTCGGGCAGCCACAAGTCTATTCTCCAAGTCCATGATTTTCTTTTCTGTGGAGGTGCTCATTTGTGCTGGATATTAGATTCCAGTTGTAAGTGCTATCATATGGTATTTGTCTTTGTCTTTCTGGCTCATTTCCCTCAGTATGAGAGTCTCTAGTTCCATCCATGTTGCTGCAAATGGCATTATGTCATTCTTTTTTATGGCTGAGTAGTATTCCATTGTGTATATAGACCACATCTTCCGAATCCAATCATCTGTTGATGGACATTTGGGTTATTTCCATGTCCTGGCTATTGTGAATAGTGCTGCAATGAACATGCGGGTGCATGTGTCTCTTTTAAGGAGAGTTTTGTCCGGATAGATGCCCAAGAGTGGGATTGCGGGTCATATGGAAGTTCTATGTATAGATTTCTAAGGTATCTCCAAACTGTTCTCCATAGTGGCTGTACCAGTTGACATTCCCACCAACAGTGCAGGAGGGTTCCCTTTTCTCCACACCGCCTCCAGCATTTGTTATTTGTGGACTTACTAATGATGGCCATTCTGACTGGTGTGAGGTGGTACCTCATAGTAATTTTGATTTGCATTTCTCTTATAATCAGCGATGTTGAGCATTTTTTCATGTGTTTCCTGGCAATCTGTATATCTTCCTTGGAGAACAGTCTATTCAGGTCTTTTGCCCATTTTTCCATTGGTTGATTGGCTTTTTTGCTGTTGAGTTGTATAAGCTGCTTATATATTCTAGAGATTAAGTCCTTGTCCATTGCATCATTTGAAACTATTTTCTCCCATTCTAAAAGTTGTCATTTTGTTTTCTTTTGGGTTTCCTTTGCTGTGCCAAAGCTTTTCAGTTTGATGAGGTCCCATGTGTTTATGTTTGCTCTAATTTCTATTGCTTTGGGAGACTGACCTGAGAAAATATTCATGATGTTGATGTCCGAGAGTGTTTTGCCTATGTTCTCTTCTAGGAGTTTGATGGTGTCCTGTCTTATATTTAAGTCTTTCAGCCATTTGGAGTTTATTTTTGTGCATGGTGTGAGGGTGAGTTCTAGTTTCCTTGCTTTGCATGCAGCTGTCCAGGTTTCCCAGCAATGCTTGCTGAATAGACTTTTCCCATTTGATGTTCTTGCCTCCCCTGTCAAAGATTAATTGACCATAGGTGTCAGGGTTTATTTCCGAGTTCTCTATTCTGTTCCATTGGTCTGTCTGTCTGTTTTGGTACCAGTACCACACTGTTTTGATGACTGTGGCTTTGTAATATTTCTTGAAGCCTGGGAAAGTTATGCCTCCTGTTTGGTTTTTGTTTCTCAGGATTCCTTTGGCAATCAATTCTGGGTCTTTTGTTGTCCCATATAAAATTTTGGATTGTTTGTTCTAGTTCTGTGAAAAATGTCATGGGTAATTTGATAGGGATTGCATTGAATCTGTAGATTGCTTTGGGTAGTAGGGCCATTTTCACAATATTGATTTTCCCAATCCATGAACATGGAATATCTTTCCATTTCTTTACATCTTCTTTGATTCCTTTGATTAAAGTTTTATAGTTCTCGGCATATAGGTCCTTTACCTCCTTGGTCAGGTGTATTCCGAGGTATTTGATTTTGTGAGGTGCAATTTTAAAAGGTATCGTATTTTTGTATTCCTTTTCTAATAGTTCATTGCTGGTATACAGAAATGCAACTGACTTCTGAATGTTAATCTTATATCCTGCTACTTTGCTGAATTTATTAATCAATTCAAATAGTTTTTGGGTTGAGTCCTTAAGGTTTTCTATGTATAGTATCATGTTGTCTGCATACAGTGACAGTTTTATCTCTTCTCTTCCTATATGGATGCCTTTTATTTCTTTTGTTTGTCTAATTGCTGTGGCTAGGACTTCCAAAACTATGTTGAAGAGCAGTGGTGAGAGTGGGCATCCCTGTCCTGTTCCAGATTTGAGTGAGAAGGCTTTCAGTTTTTCCCCATTGAGTATTATATTTGCTGTGGGTTTATCATAAATGGCTTTGATTATGTTCAGGAATGTTCCCCCTACACCCACTTTGGCAAGGGTCTTGATCATGAATGGATGTTGGACTTTGTCAAATGCTTTTTCTGCATCTATTGAGATGATTGTATGATTTTTGACTTTTCTTTTGTTAATGTGGTGTATGACGTTGGTTGATTTGCATATGTTGAACCATCCTTGTGAACCTGGGATGAACCCTACCTAGTCATGGTGTATGATTTTTTTGATATGTTGTTGGATTCGGTTGGCTAAGATTTTGTTGAGAATTTTTGCATCTATATTCATCAAAGATATTGGCCGATAATTTTCTTTTTTGGTGTTATCTTTGTCTGGTTTTGGAATTAGGTTGATGGTGGCATCATAGAGTGTCTTTGGGAGTATTCCTGTTTCTTCAACTTTTGAAAAAGTTTAAGGAGGATGGGCACCAGATCCTCTTTATATGTTTGATAGAATTCGCCTGTGAAGCTATCTGGTCCTGGACTTTTATTTGTAGGGAGTGATTTTATGACCTCTTCAATTTCATTTCTAGTGATTGGTCTGTTCAGTTGGTCTGTTTCTTTTTGATTCAGTTTTGGCAGGCTGTTAGATTCTAGAAAATTTTCCATTTCTTCCAGATTGTCAAACTTGTTGCCATATAGTTATTCATAGTATTCTCTTATGGTTTTTTGTATTTCTGCTGTATCCGTTGTGATTTCTCCTTTTTCATTTATAATTTTGTTTATTTGAGTTCTTTTTCTCCTCTTCTTAGTGAGTCTGGCCAGGGGTTTGTCAATTTTGTTTACCTTTTCAAAGAACCAGCTCTTAGTTTTATTAATTTTCTCTATTGTTTTTTGAATCTCTATTTTTATTGATTTCTTCTTTGATCTTTATAATTTCCTTCCTTCTGCTGACTTTAGGTCTTTTTTGTTCTTTTTCTAATTCGTTTATGTGGAGGGTTAAGTTGTCAATTTGGGATCTTTCTTCTTTTTTGAGAAAGGCCTGTATCACTATAAATTTCCCTCTGAGCCCTGCTTTTGCAGCATCCCATAGAATTTGAGAGGTTATATCTTCATTATCATTTGTTTCAAGGTGTTTTTTAATTTCCTTCTTGATTTCCTCATTGACCCATTGGTTTTTTTAGTAGCATGTTGTTTAGTCTCCACGTAGTAGGTTTTTTTCTCATTTTTTTTTTCCCGTGGTTAATTTCTAGTTTCATGGCATTGTGGTCTGAGGAGATACTTGAAATAATTTCTATGCTCCTAAATTTGTTGAGGTTAGCTTTGTGTCCCAATATGTGGTCAATTCTTGAGAATGTTCCATGTGCATTTGAGAAGAATGTGTATTCTGCTTTTTTTGGATGTAGTGTCCTGAAGATATCAATTAAGTCTAACTTTTCTATTGTTTTCTTTAGGATCTCTGTTGCTTTATTGGTTTTCTGTCTAGAGGATCTGTCCATTGGTGTGAGTCTCCTACTATGATTGTATTCCCATCAATTTCTCCCTTTATGTCTGTTAATATTTGTTGTATGTATCTGGGTGCTCCTGTATTTGGGGTATGTATGTTGACGACAGTAACATCCTCTCCTTGGATGGATCCCTTAATCATTAAATAGTGTCCTTCTTTGTCTTTCTTTATGTCTTTTGTTTTAAAGTCTATTTTGTCTGATATGAGTATTGCAACTCCTGTTTCCTGTCATGTCTCTTGGCATGAAATATTTTTTCCCACCCCTTCCATTTCTTCTTATTATTCATCGGGGTATCTCTGCGCTGGATCAACAGAGGTAAGACGACGATTGAAGAATGTAAACAACAGGAGTTTCCATCGTGGCTCTGTGGCAATGAACCCGACTAGGATCCATGAGAATGCAGGTTCGATCCCTGGGCTTGATCAGTGGGTTAAGGATCCAGCGTTGCCCTGAGCTGTGGTGTAGGTCGCAGACCTGGCTTGGACCCCAAGTTTCGGTAGCTGTCGTGGAGGCCGCAGCTGCAGCTCCAATTCAGCCCCTAGCCTGGGAACCTCCATGTGCTGCAGATGCGGCCCTAAAAAGTAAAATATAAAAAAAATTAAAAAATGTCTGAAAGATGAGGCTTTAAATGAGTGGTGAGCGTTATAGAGAGAACTACTTTCTCTCTGCTTTACTAACAGAATAGAGTGGTGTCTGAAAAAACAGTTGAGAGAGGGAGAGTGTGAGAGAGAGCAGGGGTGCAGAGAGAGAAAATATGAGTCTCGTTCTCTTGGGAACAGGAGCACTCAGCAAGATTTGAGTTTGAAGCAGAAACTACTTCGAAGGCAGACATGAATCAGAAATTCTATTCATTTGTTCACCACTGTGTACCTAGAACCTACATACAGAGTTGTTCCATAATTTTTCTTCCTGCACAAGTGAGCTGGGAAAAACAAGGCAAGAGAGAGCCGGGCTTTGCAGTGTGCCGGGCTCTCTAATGGCACGTGTGCCCCTGGGGAGGAGTCTGCCGCCTGTGAACAGCGACACGTGTTCCAGTGACCAAATGGGCTCTTGCTACTGCTGGGTAACAAGCCAGTCCCCCCAGACGTGTGCTGGTCCCTTCCTCCCTCACACACTGTTCCCTAGCCCAGCCTCTGGCCCTCACTCAGCCCTTCGGCTCTTCCCTGGGCCCCGCACTCACCACGTGTCTTAGCCCCCTTGTGCACAGAATCAGCTCCATTGGGTCCCCTGTCACCCGTGCCCTTTCACTGTGACAACCATTAGAGCTAACTGGACCAAAAGAGTTAAAAAAGCATGCACAAATAGTAAGGGAACATTCTCACTTTTACCCCGGCCACAGGGCTGGCCTCGTCCCTGGAAGTGGAGAAACAGAATGTTTACGTGATGTGTCCCTGGAGGAGTGGGCGGGGTAGTGCCCAGAAGGGAGCAGGTCTCAGACGGGTGGTCATCTGCGTGTGCAACGTCTGCGCTTTCTGTGTCGCTGTGAGCACGCAGATCCATTCAGCCACTGGACCAACACGCGGCGAGTGCCGACCACCTGCCAGGAGCCGTTTTGTGTGGCGGGGCTTTAGGACTCTATAAAGGACCCAAACGTGTGTATACAGCAGCCTTGGAATTGCTTTGGGAGGTTAAGGGTCTGAAAGTGGCCAGACAGATGTACGTGCTAGAGTCCCAAGGAGATAGTGACGTCATCGTGTCCTACTTATGGTTCACATCGGGCACCGCCTTTCCCAAGCTGACCCATTAGGGGCTGCAGGGCTCTTCCTGGTGTCCGTAAAGGCTGCTGCTGCGTGGCCACCTGCAGAGCAGAGCTGTGGGGTCAGGGCATTCCTGCAGCTGCCATGGGCAGGACCTGGAGATGGGTTGGGTGGGTGTAAAACTGGAACAAGAACTGCCTCATTGTCCACATGGGCGAAGAAAGACTGACCTAGATTATCGACAATGGGATATAAAGAATGAACTGGATGAAAAAGGAAGAGGTACCATTGCAGAGGGTGGATTAGAGCCAAAAAAGAGATAAAGGAATTAAAGTGACTGAGGAATTTCAAGCAGGGGGACTCGAATGACTATTTAAAAATAGTCAAGAGGACAAGAATCACTAGAATGACTATTAAAAAAAAAGTCTGGGAAGGCAACGTCAAGCAGGTTGGTAGAAGAAGTAGGCGAAGAGAAATGTGACTTTGAGCCTGGTGTCGGGACCTTGGAGAGCACGGAGGTCAAGACATCAACGTGGCCCTGCAGCTGGGAAGAGAGACGGGTGCTGGAATGTAGGTGAATGGACAAAGCTGTGTTTTCTGATGGCAGTCATGCTATTTTCAGGTCTTGGAAAATAGGAACTAATTTTATCATCCCAGCAACCTCCGGGTCTCATAAACATTCCACGTTTTCGAGATAAAGGACGAGGGACACAGAGGTTACCTAGAATTCCCAGGCAGCTGGACACGCAGGCAGAGTGCACTGCCTCCCACGACATTCACCGAGGGGCCATGGCCACTTCTGGCCCCGGCAGTTTTCTTTGCAGTGTGTGGTGTTTTTCCAGGAGGAGGTGGAAGCTGAGAGACGGTGATGGAAGCCTGTTATAAGGAAGACACGCACCCCGATGTTCACTGCAGCACCACTTACAGCAGCCAAAACACGGAAGCAACTGAACGCCCACGGACAGAGGAGTGGACAAAGCAGATGTGGCGCATCCACACGATGGAACACTACTTAGACGTAAGAGAAATGACGTCATGCCATTTGCAGCAACATAGATGGACCTAGAAATGATCATACTAAGCCAAGTTAGACGGTGAAAGACAAACACATTATATCACTTATATGCGGAATCTAAAAAGGGGGGGGGGCACAAATAAACGTATTTGCAGATCAGAAATAGACTTAGAGACTGGAAAGCTCTCATGGCTACCGAAGGGGACAGGTGGGAGAGAGGGATGGATGTATATGGAATGACTGGCCAACAGGGACCTGATGATAGCACAGGGAAATCTACCCAGTGTTCTGCGATCGTCTATGTGGGGAGAGAATCTGAAAGAGAGAGCGGGAGAGAAAGAGAGAGAGAGAGAAGCTAAAAGATGATGTAAGCACTGACTTACCTTCTGCCGTTTCGGCCCCCACGCCCACCTGGAAGCCAAGCCCGGATGCTGCATTCTAGTCAGCGCTCCGAATAGGAGCTAGAGTATAGCCAAGAGATAGACCTTAAAGAAATCTGCATTTCAAGCACGGGGGGAAGCAAAAGAACCAAATGGGAAAGACAGAGGAGGGATAATCAGAAACGATGTGGGGAAACAAGAAAGAGCCATCCCAGAGCCTGGAGGCTGAGAGGGCCCAGGAAGGGAGGGTGGCTTCTGGCCGGTGTGGGGGAGAAAGTGCAGGGGATGGAGAGAACTCAGGAGAGAACCGAACACAAGCACTTGAAAGAGCTGTTGCGCTTGAAGACAGCGATTATAAGAGAGCTGTTTTTCTGCAGTGATTCAGGAAACCCAATTGTAAGGGGATGGACCACAGAGTGAGATGAGAAAACAGAAGTACTGAGTTAGGCTGCTCCCAGAGCCTTTTGGGGTTCGGGGATGATGCAGAGAGGGGAGTGTGGTTAATGCAGGGACAGGGGAACCAAAGGCCGAAGGGCTGCCCCATGTCTCGGGTGTGAGCTCCCCAGGCTGTGGCCGGCACTGCTTTAAACCTGAGAAGTGGGATGGAGCTGGGTACCAGGAGGAGCCCTACTTACTGCCCATCTCATTAGGCATCAGTAATAGTTATAAACATAATTTGCAAGAAGATGAAAGAGTCCAAATTCACGTTGCCAATGTTAAATATTTTTAACTTGGAAAATATAGGTTTTGAGTTGGCTGTGAACATCTCCAACAACGAGCTCCATTTGAAAGGCTTTGTGCCCTGGAGATGATGTTTCAGTCCCTGGCTGTGCCAGATGGGGTGTGAGTCACAGCACAGGAAGTAACACTGGATTTCATATGATGTTGCTTATACAAAGGATGTGGCCCTCCTGAAACCAGTTGCCCTGCAGATGAAAGGAAAATCCAGAGGGAGGCAATTAGGACGACTGTGCTCTGCTGAGCAGACCAGGAGCGTCGGACGCAGGCTGGGTCAGAGCTGCGAGGCGGGGCCCCAGGGATGGCAGCATCCTGCCAGTGCCGCGGCGGCGGAAACGTCTGCTTCTCTCAGGCCAGAATGCAGATGCCAGATAGGGAGACCCATGGTGAGACTTGCATAAAAGCATAGATTCACTGGGGAGGGGGCCTGGGTGGCTGCGAGTTAATTAGCTCTCAGATCTTCCCTCCCAGGTATTAACATTGCGGGTGTCTAAAGATAGCATCTTTTGAAGCACACTCGCTAGATTAGATGAGCGTAAAGCTTTATAATAATATATTGTGTCCTGATCACTTAGGGGTTACAATCCTCAGAACATCAGCACCAAGCCGGGAGCCTGTGAAACAACATGAGCTCACGCAATGACAGGACGCAGTGTCATTTTAAAAATGGGTACGACAAGGAGCTTGTTTGAATAAATCCTTCAGGCTTTTCAGCCCCTTTTCGCTTTTCCTCCAGCGTTTTTTTGGGGGGGAGGGGCTGGGCACGTGGAAGTTCCCAGGCCAGGGATGGAACCCGCGCCACAGCAGTGACCTGAGCCCCAGCAGTGACAACACCGGGTCTGTAACCACTAGGCCAACAGAGAACTCCTCCTGAGCGTTTTTGCTCATTGTTCTCCCGGCTGTTCTTCCCACGTCGGCTTGACACTTGAACGGATCTCCCTAACCCAGAAAGATTATTTCTTCCTGACTTCACTTTATCTCCTTGGCTTCTGATCATTTTCTTTCCTTTAACCATCGGACTTCTTAAATAAGTAAATTGCGTAACTCCTTCCAATTTTCCACCAGCTTTGTCTTTTCCCTCAGCTAAGCCCAGAGGGCTGTCTGCAGCCCTACATGCTGGGATGTCAATTCCAGAGTCCGGGTGTGGATGCCACTGCATCGCGCTCGCTTGCTCGTCTTCAGCGTTACTGGTTCCCTTCCCTTTCTCTCCTGCCTTGTCAGGCATCCACGTGTCCCATGTCATTGACCTGGTAACCCCCCTTGTCTCCTCCCTCGCCCCCCAGCTCAGGTCTTTGCTCTTAGCCCAGGACACCTCTGCCGTCTCTTCAAGTCCACCTCTCTTGCTCTAGAAGCACAAACGCTCTTCATTCACAGGCCACACTGGTCTGGCACAGGTGCTTTTGCTCTGATCTGGCACATTTGACTTAACACTGGGGCCTGATGCTTAAATTGGGAATTTTCGCATTCTGGCTTTTATTGAAAACGTGAAAAATCTAGATAAATCTCTTCCTGACAACCAGCTCAACAGCATCCTTCTGGATGGAACACATGCCTACGGCTTTACCCCAGAGGTTCCTCCTGGAACCTGCCCATCATTCAGATAATTTTCCTGCAGAACCGGTTTCATGACTACTGTGGTTGTTCACGAGGAGTTTTATCTTTTTCTTTCTTTTCTTTTCTTTTTTTTGCCATTAGCAGGATGAAAGAAACTTACGTATTGCTACTAACATATTATGTTTGGCTAGTGAAATTTTTTATTAAGTTAAATTAAAATGAAAGAGAATGTTTTTAAGGACCCATTTTTTTTGTTTTACTCAGAAGTATAATACAGTGTATCCTAGTTAAATTAAGTACTTAAATGTTAATGCATATTAAGAATCATAAATAACATGAGACACCTTGCAATTCTGTAACTGACATAACTGGTGCCTTATTTTATAAAAAGGAGACATTTTCAGAGGCGTTTTAGGCGTCTACAGCAAAACCGAGTGGAAGTACAGAGATTTCGTGCTCACATACACGCAAGCCTCCCCACCAGGACATCCCCCATGCGGGTGGGGCAGTAGCTACAACCACCATCCGACGCGGACGGCCTGTCACCATCACCCAAAACCCAGGCTTTACATCGGGGTTCACGCCTGATGGTGTCCACTGCACTGGCTTTTGTCAAATGTGTGATGGCAAGTGTCCACCATCCTAGTGAATACAAGTAGCTTCAGGGCCTAAAAATCCCCTGTGCTCCGCCTGTGTCACCCCCCCCCCACCCGCACCCCCGCCCCGTACGTAACCACGCATCCTTTTTACTGGCTCCATAGGTTTGCCCTTTCCGGAGTGTCACAAGGCTGGAGTCGCACAGAACGCAGCCTTCGCACCCTGACATCTCTCATCTAGAAACGTGTATTTAAGATTCCTCCACCTCGTCTCAGGGCTTCGCCACTCACTTCTTTCCAACACGAAGAGCACCCCCTGCGTTCATGGTTATTTACCCACTCACGCCCTGAAGGACATCTTGGTGGCTTCCAAGATTTGACAATTATCCATAAAGTTTCTACACATATCCGTGTGCAGGTTTTTGTGTGGACATACGATCCCAGCTCATTGGGGTAAATACCCAGGGGCATGACCGCTGGATTGTTTCACCTGACTTTTTTCAGTGCTTTCTTTCTGACTGCGGGAAGGTCAAAAGGCAGAGGAGTGGACCTGGGGAGCTGTGGGGAGTCGGGGGCAGGGGGGCGCTTCTTCATTGACACAAACCATACACAAAAAAAACCCCACGTCAGAAGCCCTCTCCCCGACACCAGTCCCTTTTTAATTCAGAATTAGAACACAAGATATTTTTCCACGACAGTGCAAAAAACACAGAAAAATGAAAGCAATGGGGAACATTTAGGAGACCCTGTCACCCAGATTTATGTTGCCCATGACATGTATCAATAGTTTTCCAGAATTTGTTTCTCATTTGAATAAACTCCCGTCTAAAGACTTAAGAAGCCATCATTTGGGACCAGCAGGAGTCACCCAAATAAAGCGTATTTTATTAAACGTGGATCCTTACGTTTAATAAAATACTTAAGGATTCTAAACAACTGGCTTCACATCAAATCTTTACTACTTAGGATACAAACAGGGAAACTTTCTACCATTTGTGGCTTTCACAGCAGGAGTCTTATTTTCAGGGATGGTAGATAATGCCTCGTGGCCTTTGATCTCCTTTTGTAGCCTCAGACCTCCTACAGGTTTTAGTTCAGAAAGATGAAACAGAACTTTCCCGTGCTCAGGACGCCTTTAACTCTAGGAAAAGTCTATAAGGACAGCAGGTAGGCAACCTACTCTCATGCTGACTTTTTCAAAAAATTATATTCAAAATCACGATAAACTTCCAAAGAGACCACCATCTCGTTAAAGAGAAGAGACGTAAGAGGCGTGACCCTTCTCCCACAGGTGCCGTCGGAGGAGGGCTTAGGTATGTCCCCTGCCATCACGAGGGCCGTATCAATGACTGCCTTTTTTTGGTTCAGAAGGTTCCAAGGACAGCATCTCTTTGGTATCCGTCAATGTGAGAGCATAAGGCCACTATCAGCAGGAAGGTGACACACAGAAAAACCCAAGGATCACGTCAAAGGACAGAGTGTTTCCTTGTTTCATTTTTCCATTAAAGTTGCCCAAGTCCTGCTTTAACGCTAAAGAAATTTAAACCCAACAGTTTATGGTATAACTTAAAGTAAAGCCCCTCTAAAAGGCACAGGCACTTTAAAGACATCTGTGGAAGATCAGATTTGGGCGGGACATTCAAGGCATTTGACTTAACCCCCTCCTTTCGTGGTGGCTTCACTAGCCCGTGATGGTCCACTGTACCTGGGGGAAGCCCTGCTCAGGCGAGCAGGGGACTGTGAGACACTCAGAACGCATACTGGCACTGATCTAACTCATGAGATAACTTTTTAATCCTTTTTTCCCTCTTAAGTGTGCACCTAAAAACACTGTGCTGAGACCCAAGAACGTGGGGCAGGCAGAAAACGGGAAGGGATTTTCTTCCCTAACCTGGAAATCTTCCTGGAGTAAAACCTTATTGTTTAGACTCTTAGAGGATGTTTACTATTTGACCTGCTCAAGTGGTAACTGCATCTTTATAGGTTAAGATAAAAGAAAAGCATATACATGTTGCCAAGAACTGTATGATTTATTTGTTGCTCAAAGCCAAATGGCCAATAGAAGATGATACGAACAAATGCCAATAGGAGTCTAAGACAGTCTTCTAAACAAACGTTCTAACATTTGTTTGGGCTAAGAAAGCCCAGCGAAGAAATACTTTCTAAACATGCTTCTACGGCTTTACTTAGTTTTGGCAAAATGTTTTTGCTTAAATTAAAAAAAATAGAAAACATTAAAAAAACCAGATTCTACAATAATACTGTCTGTTTCTACGGTATGTTGCTCTTATTTTCACTGACAGAGGAGGAAATATCCACAGCCCAAGACTGCACCCTATGAATGCTGTCTCGGCCCTGCAAGCAGGGCTTGTTTTGTTTTGTTTTGTTTTTCCTGCTGAATCTAAAGTAAGTAAAAGTCTCTTGTGTGTAAGAATGTCATTTCTAAGCTTTTTTTTTTTGCCATTTTTCTGACATCTTTTCTGTGTATGTGAACAGAAGTCTTGCATTTTGGAACCAAACCAAATGTTTAATTAAAAAGAAAAATGAATATTCCTTTGTATCTCACTTCTTTCATCTCAACCCCAAAGAGGCAGGAGTGGGAGGCGACAAGATGATAAATAGAAAAGCCACAAGCCCGGACATCTCCAGGGATTCACAACCTCCGCATTGATTCCCCAGGGGCACAGCTGTGCGTCACGCAGAGGAGGACTGTGCAACCAGAGGGGCTGGGAGGGGAGCTCAGCAGCCGGGGTTATCGACTCTTTACATAACACCCAATTATTTTTCTAATTTAACACACATCTCAAAAATCCTGAGACTTGGCACCAACCTCTAATATTATGAACTAACAACTGACTTTCAGGGTATTCTTCTATGCTAGAAGTAGGTGTGTTCTGTCCCCATATGCTTACTGCTTTTCTAGGCCTTTTGGTCTATAAAAGATGTTCCTGGGATCAAATTCAATTTCTGCAAAAGGTACACAGAATTCTGTGGTTAAGCAAAGCATTGATCTGTTTTGAACCCAGCAAATCTCACTATGGATTTTCATGTGGTGCTATCCTTTGTGAGGTGACACATATTATAGGTCGAAAATTAGATATTATAGTTGTATACGGTATTTTATTTTATTTTATTTTATTTTTTATTTTTTTGCTATTTCTTGGGCCGCTTCCACGGCATATGGAGGTTCCCAGGCTAGGGGTCTAATCGGAGCTGTAGTCACAGGCCTACGCCAGAGCCACAGCAACGCAGGATCCGAGCCGCGTCTGCAACCTACACCGCAGCTCACGGCAGCGCCAGATCGTTAACCCACTGAGCAAGGCCAGGGACCGAACCCACAACCTCATGGTTCCTAGTCAGATTCATTAACCACTGCGCCACGATGGGAACTCCTGTATACGGTATTTTAAATGCAAACTGTGTATATTGATAATAAAAATTTACCATAGATTAAAAAAAATTTTTTTTTGTCTTTTTGTCTTTTTAGGGCTGCACCAGCAGCATATGGAGGCTTCCAGGCTAGGGGTCTAATCAGAGCTACGGCCGCCGGCCTACACCAGAGCCACAGCAACACGGGATCCGAGCTGAGTCTGCGACCTACACCTCAGCTCACGGCAACGCTGGATCATTAACCCACTGAACAAGGCCAGGTATCGAGCCCCCAACCTCATGCTTCCTAGTCAGATTTGTTTCCACTCTGCCACAGTGGGAACTCCAGATTTTAAAATTTGATTTTGCTTTTCTCTCAACTCATATTCCTAAAGGCAGAATTATTCTAACAATTATTTTTCTTCTTTAGAGACTTATCTTTAAATGTAGGAACACTTCGACTAATGGCAGCATAATCTAATCATGGGCATTAGAAGGAAACATACTACGTTGGGGTTGTCTTAAATATAATCCTAAATTTTTCTTAAAAAGAATCTGTTGGCATGTGAGGGCACACCATTTAATATTTAATGTGGGACTTAAAGCCACATTATAAACTAGAGTGTAAAATCTGAATATACTGCATCTAAAAACCCAAAATTCGGAGGATTATTTTGTTAAAAGGGAGAACAAAACAAAAACTTGAACGCTCAATAAAGACCAAACCTATGGCTTAGGCTCTAAGTTCTCAGATTTATCATTAATATTTTTTAAGGTAAAAATAATGTATGCCTCTTTAAAAAATGAGATCCAAGCAAATTCTTTTGGAGAAAATTATGCTCTTTTGATTGGATACAAAAAATATAAACTGTAAATTCTGTTTTATTAATCAAAACTATTATGAACATGAAGTAACTGAAACTAGGTGAAATCATGCTATAATTTGCAGAAACATTCACTTGTACTGTCACTTATGAACTAAATCGCTGTAGAGAATATTAAACTCACTGTCCAGGTGAAGAAAATAAGATTTTAAAAATGCTTTTAGAAACATTCTTTTGTCTTTATATTGAACTTTCAAAATACTTTATTCCACATAAACATTCAAAACAATCTTTTCTATGAAGTAGGAAGAATAAGAAATACATTTTTTCTTGCATGCATGTTTTGCCTCCAACTAGGTCAGAAATGCTTTTAAGAAACTGTGTTGCATTTTTTTTCCTTTTATTTATCCATTTCACTGCCTAGGTCACTAAGCATGCTCAAGTTTTCAAAACATGTTCTTTGAAAGATACTCTTAAGATCCAACAAAATACTCAACTGAACTGAGTGAAGAAGGGTGGGCTGGCTTTCCCTTTTCACCTGTCTCAGGTCCCAGCCCTCCCACTCCCACCACCTCCCAGACTGAGTTAATGAAAGGCAGGAGGGAGTCTTAACTCCTGTCTTTAGGCCACCACGTATTTAACACCTTGATGTTTTCCTTGGCTTCGTAAACACTGGTTCTCCCTTATCTATCTAGTTTCCTTTGCAATTGGAACCTTCCAAGGAAACTATTCTGTTTACCCATAAATGTGTGCCTTTTGCCATTCTGGGTGTTCCAAGTTAAAGTAAAGAGCAGTGTTGAATTTCCCTGCTTTGTACAGTCACTGCAAATCACCCACAGTCTTTGAAAGCCTCTCAGGTAATCCAAAGAAAACAAATACAAAATCCAAAGCTTGGACCAACAGAAAGTTCATAGTTTGGCTAGTTCCCTAAAACAAAAGGAAAAATAAAAGAAACTTGTCTGTGAATTATTATTATCAATTACGAACCTGTACATATGTAGTGAATACTGCATACATGTCAAGAAAGGTTAGGTCATAATAGGAGAGTCATTTATGGATTTATTCAACCACTCAACAGAGATTGCTTGAGTGTAAAATGCCAAGTAGTGGGAAGACAGAAGAAACAAGCGTGTGAGATTATTGTAATAAAACACAGTGTGTAGCGAAGTTTTAAGTTCAGCAGGGCCAGGCGGTCTGAGCCCTGAACATTCTAGAAAAAGGTCTGTGTTAGGAGGATTGCCCTCTGACAGGCTCCTGGGGCATAACTTCTGAGCCCTGGGAAAGTCCTGCCTGGTAGCAGTTGATAAGGCAACCCCAAGGCCTGGGGCCACCCTGCATCAGTGGTTTAGCTCTGGGGGTTCGAGGCTGCATAGCTAAGGTCAGTCACTTCTGTGTGCCCCAATACAACCCTGACCGCAAGGCTGGGTGAGCTTCCCACTTGGGCACCACTTCACAGGCGCCTTGTCCTTGTTGCTGAGGCATTAAGGCTGTGTCTGCAAGCCTTCACTGGCGAGGACGCCAGGAAGCTGGCTCCTGGTATCTCCTGGGCCTCCCTCCGCGCGCTTTCCCTTTGCTGATTTTGGTCTGCATCTTTTCACGTGAGAAACCATGATCGTGAGCACATCAGCTTCTCTGAGCCCTGCTATGAACCACCAGGCCTGAGGGTGATCCTGGGGCCGCCTGGCAGGAAGAAGCATGAGGACGGACCAAAGCACAGAGGGAGGGAGACGTCTCCTTGGAGATTCGGGGACGGCATCAGATAGAAGGAGACGTGGGGTCCGAATCTGAAGAGGAAAGGAAGGGGCCCTCATTTCTGCCTATTCACTCAAACCAGGCGCGGTGCTTCATGATTTTGCCTAAATTCTTTCATTCGATCTTCACAATGTTCCTTGATGTAGCAATTATCACGTGCACTTTGCGAACGAGAAAAACACACCGACAGAGGGATGAGAGACTCCCAGGTAGGTCTGTTAGATTCCAGGTCCGTGTGTCCTTCATGGTCCTGGGGGCGTGGAGACACGTCCTACAAGATCTGCCGAGGAAGCTGTAAACGTCCAAAGAGGGCACAGAACAGAGTGAGAGGGAAGGATGGTGCTGGGCCAAAAAAGCCACGCATGTCCGATTTGGGATTTTACTCTGCAGGTGATGCAAATACACTGAATAAGGTGAACACTGAATAAGGTGAAAGAGAAAGATTCTTCGTTTTTGCCTTCAAAATGTTCTCAACTGAGAGGCATCGAAGGAGACTGGAAGATAAAACAAATGTCCAGGTGTCATCGTGCCATCTGACTGGAGATAAGCTTCCATGGCACACGACAAAAGCAGTGGGACAGATGTTTGAAATGGAGGCAGGGCAGCTGTGGAGAGCAGAGCTTTCCTGGGTTAAGAGACGTTCGGAAGAGAAAGGAAGAAGCATGGGTCATGCTTTACACAAGCAGGAGGGAAAGAAGAGGAAAGGGAATTTTTTAAAAAAGCAGTGAATGCGGTTATGAGCCCTTCCATCAAACCAGAAGCAGTGCTGGTTCCTGACATAATGGTTTGTAAGCCTCAGTTTCTTACCCGTGGATGCTCATAATCTAGTAGGAAAATGACATGTAAACAAGTCTTTTCAATCCTAGATCATGGAAGCACAGACCTGTGAACAAAGAGCTATAAACACTGGAAACAGGAACTGCTACTTAGGCTTAGACCAGCCAGCCCATCTCCCCACGTCCCAGCCTACGTGCCCGACACCAGAACCTAGGTTCCCATCCAGCAGGCGGCTTAGATTCCCAGCTCTGCCATTTACTAAGCTATGGTACCTGGGGCAGGCTACCAGTGTGCTACACGGCTCTATTTTGCCCATATGCAAAATAAAGGTTCTTTTATTTAGTGACTCCTATAAAAACTGACATACTAAAGTGACTGCTACACAACACTATCAAGTGACAGCTGGCTAGTACTACCATTACACATGAAAATGAATGAAATTTAAATGACAACTATTTGGCAATGGCATAGATGATATATACACTGTCAGTGGGGGGAGTCAAAGTGTCATTGAAGTGACACAACTAGTGGGGCTGAAAGTGTGAGTTCTGAATTCTTATGAGCTTTAGGTTGAATTTTTATGTCTGGAGAAATCATGCCAAGATTTGAATAAATGCACTACGAAATTTTAAAATAATTCAAGAATCATCTGATCTCTCTTCCCTCGTCATTACAAGCTGGACTTTTGTCTTATTTTTTCAAAAAGGATTGACCCTAAATAGGTCAATGGAACTTCTTGCTTCCAGGAACCCAACAGTTGCTTCCCCTTTGTGGCCTATAGCTTCTAAAAATTCAGATTTTGAGCTGCATGGTCCAGTCAGCAACAAGAAGAACTGGGGGCTGAGAGTGTTTATTTGATGGGTCAAAGATTTATTCCTTGAGATGAGGTAGGAAAAAAAAAAAAGCCAACAACATTAGGTCTTTGAGTTGGAGAGAATCTCTTTGTATCATAGTTTTGTGGAACTTACTGTAAAGTTTTTGTTTTGTTTTGTTTTGTTTTTCCTTTCATGTATTCTCCATTTTTCTCCCATTTGGGGGCTGTTGGACAATGTGCAGATAGGGTGATGGTGTGGAATCTGCTTGCTGCTTCTCTCAAATTGCTCTATCAACTCATTTATTCCAATGTGCCTTTTCCTCATGCCCATGCTGTGGGGCCCCGAACAGATGATGCTTCATAGTAATCACTTACAGACGTCACACCCTCTCCCACCAAAACCTCACGCGGCGTTTTTGACCCCTTCATTGGGATTTTTTATTATCCTTTGTACCTACTACTTCAGTGTGCTCTTTAAACATAGGTGTAAATCCTGTAGGTATAGTATATGCCTCTGGCCATTTGAACGTACAGGGCAGGTCATGCTGTTCCATGCGAACATGGAAGCAGGTGAGTCCTGGAGACATTTCTATTACTAAGAGAAATGAAAAATATTGAGTTACAATCTGTATAATTTTGGCACCTGACATAGATGTATATTTTCATTTCTGAAAGAGTAATTTTAAAATATGCCCCCAGTTCTCTAAAAGAGCTATTACTACTCTACATTCTCACATTTCTGGGTAAAATATAATAAAATTTTTCACAATCCAGCTATGAAGGAATAGCAGTGCATTCAGTCCTACATATTTCATACTTCAGCAATGCGGTGAAATCAAGCTACTGAAATCCACATAAAAATTCCATTATATTCTCATTCTTATGGCATAATTTTTTACGATTAATGAAAAGAAAGTACCAATTAAGAAGCTTATACTACTAATACTGCATTTAGCAGCAGAAATAGCTATATGAGAAGCAAATAAGATCACTGAAAAGTCAGATACTTTAAACTGTCAGTAAAATTTTTTAATCTGATTTAGCAATCAATATTCTGGAAATATTAAAGTCAGTAACTGTCATACTAAGAAAAGTAAAAGGCTATTCTTTACCTCTGTCTTGTACTAAGGAAATGCATTTAATTAATGCAAATAAGAAACAAATTGCTAATGTTTTACAATTTGAACAAGAACAGTGCTAAATACTCTGGTGAGCTGAAGTGACTTTTGTTTCAATTTAATCCAACCCAACTTGTAAAAATTTATTTGTAATTACTTGAGGGGAAATGGAGGCCACTATGCCAAAACAATTTATTCCGTTCAAGAAATATTGACAGGTTCCAAGAAGAATAGCTGTCCATTTCTCTACCCTCATCAACCTTACAATCTGGATAAGAAAGAGCAACACGTAACTCTAGGACATGGCAGAATGAAATAAGTGACAAGAACGTCCTGCAGTAAATATTTAGAACCACAGCCCATTACCAGCTACACTGGTCAAAGCACTTAATCCACTTAAATTTTGTGCCTGAGTTCTTCACTTTAACACTATCCGCTATAAGACAAATACAGGAATAACACAAAATAACATGTGAATAGATACAGACCACTTAGTACTTCTGGACAAAATAAATATACAAAAAACACCTTTTAACAAAGGATTGCAAGAGAGAATGATGAATAATTATATACCAATAAAATGGATAACCTCAAAGAAATAGACAAATTCCTAAAAATGTATACTCTCACAAGACTGAGGTTGGAAGAAATTGATGATATGAACAGGCCAATTACCACTAATGAAATTGAATCAGTAATAAAGCAACTCCCCAAAAAACAAATATCTAAGACCAGACGGCTTTACTGGTGGATTCTACCAAACATTCAGAGAGGTGTCAACACTTACCCTTTTGAAATGTATGGAAATATCACATAACTGTGTCGCATATCAGGAACTAACACAGTGTAGTAGGTCAGTGATACTCCAAAAGTAAGCAAACTCACAGAAAAAGAGATCAGATTTGTGCTTACCAGGGGCTGGGGTTGGGGGAGGGGCAATTGCATGAAGGCGGTCAAAAGATAGTACAAAATTCCAGTCATAAAAGAAGTGAGTAAAGGGACGTGCTGTACAACCTGATAAATATGATGAAAGCTCCTCTATGTTATACGTAAAAGTCATCAAGAGAGTACATCCTGAGTGCTCGTCACAGTTCTTTTTCTTCAATTTTGTATCCACGTGAGATGGTGGATGTTCGCTAGGCGCGTTGTGATAACCATTTCCCGATGTATGTAAGTCACACCATTATGTGGCACGTTGCACTTGTACGACGCCTAATGACAACTACATCTCCATCAAACCGGAAGAAAAACACCTTTTAATAAGTTACAGAGCTTATGAAATAGCAAGAGAGGACTCAAAAGTATAAACCCATAATGATGATAGGTAAGTTGAAGACCGAAGATACGAACAAAGCACTTTGGAAGCAGAGACGAGGGAAAATACTATTGGCAAAATAATTATCTTATAGTTACATGTGTTTGGTATTGAATCAAAACACACTAACGTACAATTATTGAAATGAATCTCTTTGATGATTCTTTAATAAATATACAAAAGTGTGCATAGCATGAAGTCTATAAAATATGGCATATTTGCTAAAATTTGAACTCAGTTCCTCAATAGAATTTTACCATAAAATATGAACTTTGATTTCTCCCAAAGCCCTTGAGGTCTTACTTTCACAGATACAGCCACTTTTTTTTACACTCAAATTTAAAATCCGCTCTATACTTGGCGAAAAGGCGAAAAAGTCTTAAAAGCTTCTCCTTTTAAACAAGATAATTCCACTCTAGAGAACCTTTATTATTTTCCAACCTGAGCTACACAGAGTCTTTGAATATAGGCACTGAATGAGAGAGAAAACACTATGTTGCTTATAGATGATGCTTTTTATAGATTACGCTTTCTTTTTTTTGGCCGCATCCGTGACATATGGAAGTTCCCAAGCTAGGGGTTGAATCAGAATTGTAGCTGCTGGCCTACACCACAACCACAGCAATGCCAGATCCTTAACCCACTGAGTGAGGCCAGGGATCGAGGGATCAAACCCACACCCTCATGAAAACTAGTTGGGTTTGTTACCACTGAGCCACAAGAGGAACTCCCTAGACAATGCTTCTTAAAAGTGAGGGTTCTTATGGACAATGTTGCTTATAGGTTCTGCTTCAAGTCCTATTCCTTAAGCTCATGGAGTAAGTCATACGATTTCTCTAAGTCTAACCATGGTAACAGAAAAAGCTGACATCTCTACTATGTAAACATAAAGGACATCTTTTTAATCAAGATACCTTTATGGCATATCACTCAGGGGATAGAAATCAACACTTGTGGTTGTTTTGATTCTCATAGTAATTATGAAAAATAAAACGAGGAGTTCCCGTCGTGGCGCAGTGGTTAACGAATCCGACTAGGAGCCATGAGGTTGTAGGTTCGATCCCTGGCCATGCTCAGTGGGTTAAGGATCTGGCATGAGCTGTGATATAGGTCGCAGACGCGGCTCGGCTCGGATCCTGCATTGCTGTGGCTCTGGTGTAGGCCAACGCCTACGGCTCCAATTAGACCCCTAGCCTGGCAACCTCCATACGCTGCGGGAGAGGTCCTAAAAATGGCAAAAAGAAAAAACAAAACAAACAAAAAAATCAAATTATTTTAAAACATGCTAGAATCATCGAGTCTTAGCTGGAGGAATCTAACAGCCTCCGATTCAGTTTTTTGCTTTGGTGTAGTTATTTCCAAGCCATTCATTTCTTAAGTTGCTTCTTTATTGATCTGACAGGTAGGTAGGTAGCATAGAGATGTTTCAAGCTCTCGATGCTTTAAATCAACTATTTCCACCTATTCATGTACGAAAGGAAAATGAGGCCTTATCTTATCTCTTAGGCAGAAGGTAAGTCTCAGCGTGCGAACTGCAAAGACTAGAGCGAAAGGCTACTCTGGGCTGGAGATGATCATACGTGCTTGTTAAGAGAAATGTGCTCTCAACCTCAGGGCTGTCAGCACATTGCCTTGCCCTGCTCAGGTGTGACCCCTTACGAAAAATAAAAACGGAGCTCAGTCTGGCTAAAACGCTCATTTCTAAGAAGCGATCCTTCAGAATTATTCATCCACATGCACGTACAGACACGTATATTGTGCCCCTCGCCCAACTCCTATGCGGAGGTCCTAACTCACTAACATGATGGCATTTGGTGTGGGGTCTTGCGGAGGTGACTAGCTTTAGATGAGGTGCTGAGAGTGGGGCCCTCACACGAGACTGGTGTTTGTATAAGAGATCAGAGAGTGCTCATTCTCACTTTCTCGTTTCTCTCTCTTTCCCACCACGTGAAGACACAGCAGAAGCGAGAAGGAAGGCCCGCACCAGGAACTGAATCTGCTGGCACCTTGATCTCCCAGCCTCCAGAACTAGAGAAATAAATAGCCCTTGTTCAGGCCACCCAGTCTATGGCAGTTTGTTTTAGCAGCCTGAGCTGACAAGAAAAATATCTCTTTATTGAAGCAATCATTATAAAACTGAGGAAGCCGGAAAAACCTAAACGTCCCTTAATGGTCAGTAGTTAAGTGGCCCCCCCACCCCCCCTGCACAATAGAATCTGATGCAGACACGAACAACAGGAAGAGAATTCTGCGTGACTCATAGAAATATCTTTGATGCAAAACGTGTATAATTACAGTATTTATATGGCTTATTGATACACTACCATATTTATATACATGTACAACAGGGTAATACCAAATTATTAATAAGTGTTTCCCTGGATAAGTTAGGGGCAATTTTCACTTTATATTCTGTACCTTTTTCTACCAATCAAGATTTGGCAGAATATGTATTGTTTTTGCAATTTGAATATTAAGGTAAAAATAAATAGTTTATAATCAAGAAGGAAAAAGAATTCACAGAGCTGGATACCTGTTCCTTAAAAACTATATGAGGCAAGGCGGGTTATGACACTTTGACATTAAGCCACTCTTATCCAAATCCTGCTGATAAAGCTATCCATCCTCAGAGATTCTGGGAAACAAATCCATGGATCTCTAGGCAAGGTATTTGAAGTTGCTGCCACCCAGAAAAAGGGAACAAAAGGTTCTCATTAGAGAACGAGGAGGGGCATGGAATTTTGAGTGAGGAGACTAGAAGAGCTGGAACACAGAGGCACATAAACAACAGGCTGCAATCCTCTAAACCTTGCATTCGAATTCAACTCTCATTCACTGCATATATGTGGAAGGCACTGTGCTAGAAGGTTCCACAGATAGTATTTTGTTTTCATACATAAGGTGTTAATTATCATAAAGTGATCAAATGCCCAGGTGATCTTGGGAAAGGATTTATTGTAGGATAAGAATTTATTTTTAGGATAATAAGAATTTATTCCTCAAATCAATATTTTAAAGATGCCTTTGAAGAGCCAAGTAATAAACTAATGAAAATAAGTGTAATTATAACCTAATTTTATCTTAGAAACTGTTAGAGAAATTCTCAAGGAAATTATTGTCTCTTTCAGTTCAATGAAATGGACACAATTAAATCAGAAAGTATTAGAGCTTGAGGGAGAAATTATTGCCTCACAGAAGCTCCTTACTGAGAGTTGTTCAGCCAACACTCCGTAGGAACTCACAGAGAAACATTTGCCCTAAGCCCCTGCCCAGTGTAAAAATACACATTTCTCTGTATTCTTTTTAATAGAGAAAGGAGTAGAAATGCTAGGAGGAATGAGAAAGAAAGCAGTCCATTACCCAATAACTCTGTGCGGCTGGGGATGGGCTCTTTGAGAAAAGAAGATTCCAGGTCTGCAGACAACTACATTCTTTTGGGAGGTGAATTAGAACTCAGTCTACACATTGAATCTCCAAAAGAAATAAAAAGTTCAAACTGGAAAGCATTTAAGATTAATACAATTATTTTGGGGAGTGGCTTCCTCAAGTTAGAAAGAAAGCTCTGTACTTGTAGGCAGCAGGCACTGCCATGTCGAATTTGACATTTTATGGATACAAATTACTTACCTTGAGCTCAGATTTTTGACCTGTGAACCACTCATCAAAGAAAGTGGTTGTGAAATATGATATTCTGAACTGGCAGGCTATGTGGTAGAAAGAGCTATAACACACAGGTTTCAAATGTTTTATTTCCATCATCAGCTTTCTGTTCATATCCTTAACCATTTGAGCATATTTATTCTCAAGCATAAAACGTAAGAGAAAACTAAACTAGATCAAATTAAAATTTGGCTACAAAAGTATATAATCATGCTTTTAAAAAATCAGTGATAATATTAAAGAAATCCAATTATTTTAAATGTATTATAAGAAACTTGATGATCATTCCAAGAGTAAGAAGGCTAAAGTGTTTCTTTGATATTTGAATGATATCAAATCATCCAAAACATTTAGTCTTTCATAGAGCAGTGAATAAAGTATAGGCAAATTTTGGTCATTTTGCTACTTTTGTTTGTATAGGCACACCTCAATTTAAACACGTAGAGTTGGGGTGTCTGCATTGTCACACTGGGCTATGATCACAGATTTATGCTGGAATCCCTAAAAGAACTCACCCCACAGAAATCCTCTGGCAGCAGAGACAACCACAGAGCCCTCTGCTGGGTCAATTAACAGAAGGGTTCCCGAAACGAGCCAGGAGGTGTTTAGGAATTCAGGGATCAGTTAAGGCCTAAGTCAACAAACAATTGAGCAGAGTAGCTGGAGCATTTAAGTGGACAGCTAGTCTTTTAAAAATGCAATTTCAAAAAGTATTTTCACGTGAATGTGTGAAGCTCTTACTAATGGCATCTGCAGTCAGGGAAACTGAGTCAAGAAATGAATCCAGTGAAATAAATGAAAGTCATCTTTGTCCCCTATTTCAATAATAAAAAAAAAAGGACAGTTAATTTTTCAGTGAACTACTGAGAACTTGGACCATGAGATATTCCACAGTTTAATTACCAGGGCCAAGCTTTAGACCTTCTGTATCAACATCACTTTATCATTTCTTCCAGTAAAGTCTTGCTCAAAGAAGATAAGGCTGTAGGCCAGTAAACAACATCATTGCTTCCTTCAAGAGCTTTCCCCAAACTAACAGACTGCTCAAATAGCCCCCACTCTAACAAAAAAAAAAACTGTTTATAAATTACTTGCTTCAAGACACTGGTCTTTCTGGGTCTATCCATCCTTAATTAAAGTATCGTTCAAGAACAAAAACAAACAACAACAACAACAAAAGTTAAGGAGTTCCCTTTGTGGCGCAGTGCTTAATGAACCATGAGGTTGCGGATTCAATCCCTGCCCTTGCTCAGTGGGTTAAGGATCCGGCGTTGCCGTGAGCTGGGGTGTAGGTCTCAGATGCGACTTGGATCCTGCGTTGCTGTGGCTCTGGCGTAGGCCGGCAGTTACAGCTCCCATTAGACCTCTAGCCTGGCAACCTCCATGTGCCACAGGCGCGGCGGTAGAAAAGTCAAAGAAAAAGAAAAAGAAAGCATTGTGAACTTGCCCCATTCTGAAAGACTCATTTTCAATCCAAGCCCGGACCTCAAAAGCCCATATATTTCCAACCATGGGTCAGTCCTCTATTTATTTATTTTATTTTTTTGTCTTTTTAGGGATACAGGCAGGGCATATGAAAGTTCCCAGCCTAGGGGGTCGAATCAGAGCTACAGCCACTGGCCTGCTCCACAGCCACAGTCACAGCAGGATCTGAGCCGCATCTGTGACCCATACCACAGCTCATAGCAATGCTGGATCCTTTAACCTACTGAGCGAGGCCAGGGATGGAGCCCACGTCCTCAGGGATACTATCAAGTTCATTACCACTGAGCCACAGTGGGAGCTCCTAGTCTGTCCTTACGCTGCTGAACAACTTTACCATGGGCTCTCCCCATAGTGGAGGTAATGAACCAAGCTTTGTTTGGTCAAAAGGTTGGTCCTGGGCCTGGCCAAGATGGCTTTGATGTTCCTTTTGTGTCACAAAACTTCAGAAAGGGCCTTCCAGATTCTAGGCCCCTGACCTCCCTTTTCTTGCAGGTGGTAAGTGAAACCCTTTCTCTGCTCCTTTGAGATGTAAATCTTTGTAAAAGGTTACAAAGATTCCTCTTGCCACTTCTCCTACCCAAGAATGTCTTTCTTCTGGACCTGGGAGCCATCCTTTTGAAGTGTAAACATCAGGGGAGCTACCTCATCTTCCAGTCTCCAAGGGAGGAGAGTGGACTAAATACCTATAAATTGTAACAGTACTCACTGTCATGGAAAGTTTTGCTTTTCCTCTGTGGAAGGACAATCAGCCTAAAATCCAATCCTTGTCCTCTAGCTCTTAAAAACCCTCTGTCCTTTAGTTTGACCAGAGTTGAGTGCATGCTTTATTCTGGCCTTTCTCCACTATTGCAATAGCCTTGAATAAAGTCATCCCAGCCTGTTCAGCATCATTAGGTGCAATTTTTGCTTTGGTGTGTGGTCTTTCAGGTATTTGGCATTCAACATTCATTTTCTCACATGGAAAATGTACATTTCTAGTGCACAACTCAAACATGCTTCTGGAAATGAATATTAAGATTCCTAAATGTAGTTTTCATTTCTATTTGGACTTTATTTTTATTTCCTCAGAGAAAGCGACATAATTTGATTACTTAATCTAATTAATGAATATTTTAAAAGATTTGAAACAAATGCTTCAAATTATTTACAAATGCAATGTAATATATCAAGCAAGGTGTAGGAGACCTGTGAGACTGTAGGTAATCATATTTTCCATTATTTATTAAATATTTAATAAGTGGCGGGCATTGTTCATTGTGTTCATTTATTTAATATTCACAAAACCCTCCGAAGTTGATTGAATTATTACTTCCCTAATGCAGACTTAAAAAAGAGAGAAGAGAGTGGTCATGGAACGTGTCCAAATAATAGAGAAAAGCCCCACAAAGAAAGTCTGGTTGTTGAGTCTGTGTTTAAACCACTATGCTATACTTACTCTTTTCCTTATGGTTAAATGTTTAGATTTATTTTTTATTAATTTTCATTAATTGTCTTTTTGCTTAACTGGAGAAGTTAAAGAAACTCTGCCTTTTTTTTTTTTAGTTTTCACTAAAACCATGGATTTGTATCAGCTCATTCCAAAACATTCACTATTACATAAATATATTTTACAGTTGTATTGAGTATTAAAAATACATATTTGAGAAACATATAAGATCTTTAGAAACAAATATACTCATTCCAGATTCTAAAATAAAACAATTTCTGACTGTTCAGGAAAGTTCCACTTCAAAAGTGTCTCTAGAGTTTTATCACACAGAACACCTAGTAAACCAGGAGGACTGAATAGTCTTCACATCAAAGTCACTTTTTTATTCAAATGAGTTCTGACTGTCAAAGGAAGCACTGATGTTGGCAGTTCCGGACTTCCTTCCGCAGAAGATGCCCTTCAGGTTGGTCCACTGAGCCAAGGGAGGACCAGCCACCCCACTTCCCCGCCCATTCCCTCCCACCTTGCCAAGGCTCTCCAGTGTTTCGGAGCATCTTAGCTCTCTGATTATATGAACTGACAATGTAAAATCCTCAAGATATCTAATGTATAATCAAGAATCGCCTGTCGGGAATTTCAAAACTCCTGACGCCATAACTGCAAGCCTTTTATGAAACCTTGGCTTCATTATATCTTGGTCTTGTACTGGTTTTAGGCTCACATTAAAGAAATACCAACATTATAAGCATCTCCCATACTGTGAAATAGTTTCATTATTTTAACATAGCTGTCAAAGGAGACCCATTCTATCTAATCACGCCCTCTTCCACACCAGCTTTTTTTACAGACACATTTGTCACTGGCATATATTCTATATGCATCTACTTTCGTAACTGTGACATTTTGCTCTTTGGTGATTAGAATTGTTAAACAGTTAATTTCTAAACTGAACTGAAGTGCTAGATGGGATTTTAAATGAGATCTGTTCCAGGAAAAAAAGGAAAAAAAAAACTTGGAAAAAGGAATAGCTAATGTTTCCTTTCTAGTTATGAACATCACTAATTAACATTCAGACTTTCAAGGAGGATCTGTGCTCCTACAGTTTAAGCCTACTATAGAACAATATTTCAGACATGAGAGGTGACAGTCATGTATCTGAAATTTGCCGGTAACTTTTTTTAAATCAAAGTGGATTATTTTTAAGAACTCAGGAAGAAATGAATATTGTGGAAAGAATGAGTCATTTTTCGAAAGTCATGCACTAGTACTGCCATTCAATTTTTTTTCTTTCTTTCTCTCGCCTTGTTCCTTTCTCTAAGTTTTACCTTCCAGAAAAATGACTGCAACATCAAGCATAACACTGAAACCCAGGAAAATGAACCATTTAAAGAATTTCTGGCACTGTGTAGTGCAGGGGAATATGTATACATACTTCAAAAAGTACAATTTTCATGAAGAACGAAACATACTAATCAGTCGAGGGGAATTACTTTACTCAAAACATTGAGCAAAACATCAGAGCCAAATCAGGTTATTGCAAGCCAGCTTATTTTAGCAGGAAGCATGACTGTGGGTATGGCCCCTCCCTACCTTGGAGGACAGCTGGGCTCAGTGAGGTGAGGTAGCTGGACCTGTGGCTGGCAAGTGGAGGAGCCAGACAGAAACCAAGCCCACCAGCCTCTTCTAATAACAACACTCATCTTTCTTCTCTGGAGGTTAAGCTTACTCATTAGCTAAATCACTCATTTGCTAAGCCATTCATTTGCTAAATCATCCTAGCTTATCCCCCTCGCAGTATTTTGACTCAAAAGTGTTCTTCAGTAAAATTCCACTCGCTACATGCCAGGAATCGTTGGGGTCTCTAAAGAACAGTCAAATCTGTTTATATGAAAGGCCTACTATACTTTTTATCTGGATCTAAAATGAAGCATTTTAGAACTTAAATAGAGATTACATATGAGATAAGGTAAGATTTGGGGCTCTAAGTATTTACTAACCATAGGATTGCCAGAAAATCTAATTTTTAAACAAAATAAACGGATGAAGGCATTCTCACGTCTTTGGATTTAATACGCCTGCTAATTCTACTTGCTGTACTCTAAAAATATCCCCAAGTCAAGCAAATGAGGGGTAAAGGCTTTGATCACTTGATACTGAAGTAACCCCTGGTGCTACCGAGGATCAGGATCTGAGTTCTAGTCCTTCTGACCATCCAAAGAGGTTCTCAGACAGCGTCGGAGCCTTTAAAAAAAGATCTTCTCCTTCATTAATCGCGTTTAAACCAATCTGACAAACATACAACGATTGGATGGATTGCTAAAAGTCTGATTAGTGCAATTAGAAAGCAATTACATTATCGCTGATATCAAGAGAAAGCCACTGAGAAAGTGTTTATTGCATACATCGTTGAAGGAATTTGCTGTCATGAAACGTCTACGACTGAAAATTGCCCATACCTAAAATTACTAACAATGAAAGACTATCTTGAAACAATTTTGCTACAAGTAAATCTTTGTCACAACTGTCTGCCTGAAATGATTTAATCATCTAAAAGTCCTTTCTAATTGTCCTTTCCAACTCTGATGGGAAGAGAAAAAACCCTGGACTTCCGGTTGGGGCTCAGCGGTAAGCATCCCGACTGGCAACCATGAGGACTTGGATTTAATCCCTCGCCCCACTCAGTGGGTAAAAGATCTGCCGTTGCCATGAGCTGTGGTGCAGGCCACAGACACGGCTCGGATCCCGCGTTGCTGTGGCTGTTGCATAGGCTGGTAGCTGCAGCTCCGATTCCACCCCTAACCTGGGAACTTCCATATGCCGTAGGTATAGCCTTAAAGACAAAACAAAACAAAAAAAGAAGAAGAAAAGAAAAATGAAACCTGATGATAACTTTCTTTGTCTATTAAAATAGGTTGTTACTGCATAAAAGCAATCATGTGGAACCAACCATTCTTTATGGTACTTCTCCCCAATGTATGTAAACAGATACACTGAATTTGACTTTCCAGGTGATTCTGTAATTCAATTAAAATGATCTATTAAGCACCTATTAGGTGAAAGTTACTACTGGAGGATAAAGGATGGAAGACTCACTGCCCTCAGTCTAAGAGTCCGGTACAGCAAAGAGAGCGAAAATCCCGAGGAAAGCAGTGTGAAGTGCTCAGGGGCTTATGGGGAATGCTGAGTGGGTCTTATTAGCCTTAACAGTAACACTTCTTGGCAAAGGAGATATCTGATGGGGGCCTTGGTGGATCAGGAGTTTTGAGAGAAGGCCTCTGCTCCATGACAGTGTCATTTTTGCATAGTTCGACCTGATGAAATCATAGAAAACCATGAGCTTTGGAGGAAGTGGAGGCTGTGGACTTAGGCCATGGGGAAAGTGTTCAGTTATCCCCCGTTTCTCTCATCCGCATGAAATTGATGATTTCAGCATGGCGGTTACCTTGGCGTCTGCTTAGTTAGGCTGCAGTGCCCAGATATTTGGCCAAACACTGGTCTAGATTTACTGTGAAGGTGTTTGTTACGCGGCAATGGCCTCTGAATCAGTAGACTTTGGGCAAAGCAGATGACACTCCATAATGTGAGTAGGTTGAAGACATTCAAAGAAAAAGACTGAGGTACCCCCAAAGAAGAGGGGATCCTGCCAGACTCGAGAATGCATCATCAACTCTGGCCTCCCACCTGCTGCCTGTCCAGCAGATTTTGGACTTGCCAGACTTCTTCACAACTGTGGGAGCCAATTCCTTAAAATAAACTTCTCTCTCTCTGTCTGTTTCCCTCTCTCTCTCTCTCTCTCACACACATGCACACACCCATACCCACCCACCCCCACACATCCTATTTGTTGACTTTCTCTAGAGCATCCTAAATAATACACTCAGGCACCCCAATGACGATGTTGCTTCTCAGTCAAACAAGTTTTATAATATCCTTCTATGTCTACAGGGTAGCAGAGAATTCAAATATAGGACAAAGAACTTTCAAGTAAGAAAAGGGGAATGGAAATAGAGAAAGAGAAACTGCATCATTTCATTTTGGGTAAAGTGGGCAGCCACCTTTTATAGAACAGATGAGAAATGTCTTTTAAGCAGGATAAGTAATGTAAAAGTATGTATTAAATTATTTCTCAGCAAGCGCTGAGGAAGTGGCCTAGAAGAATTGCCCTGGGAAAACAGAAATGCATCTTGGCCCAGATCAACACGGGGAATGGAGAGCGGTCCTACTTGGAAGAAAAATCTGGGGATTTAGAGAGGTACGAGGAAAAAGAATACAAGCAACACCAGTCCCAGGGCAGTTCCCTGAGCCATGGTGGCCAAGTTCCTTACAAAGATTAATTTGAGACATAGACCACGATCTCCTCATTCTCCTTCCCAATTAGTGTTCCGTCATCCTCCTGACCTCAGCTCCAAGGAACTCCTCCAGAGAGGCGCTCTCTGACTCCACGCTAGGGCAGCCCCACTAAATGGATGGGGGATGTCAGCTGATTATCATCAGCTCCTACCTCCGGAACAGCACATGGGCTCCCGAAAACAAATGTACGGCACGATGGTGTCTGTTCCCATTTACCCAGGATCATGCGCGCTTACTCAACAGCTATTGGTTAACAAAGGGACCCATGAACACTGTGTAATCAGCATGATGAGTGCTTTAAGCTGACTTGGGTATAATGCATAGAAATACATAATTTCTTTGATTCTAAAACAACTTCAGCCATTGCATCTTAACATTTCTGAAGCCTAGTTGTGTAATAAAATCAACAGCTTGTCACATTCTATATATTTTTTTAGTTTTATAATTGACAGTATATTTGATCTGATGAAATGCAGTGTATACTTGGTTTTAATCTCTTCAGATTTCCACCTGTAACAGAGAAATCGGTTTTGTTAAAACAACTAAAGTAGCAACTGTAAAATATTTCTCATCTTTTTAGTCTCCAGATACAAATATAGGCCTTCAAAGGAGGCAAGCACAAGAAAAAATAAACTTCAGATTATTTTAGGACTAGATTAATTTTTTAGATTATGAAATTTTTGTTGAAGAGCTTGGAACCAATGATTATTATTATATGAGATGAGAAAAGATTTACATAATAAGGAATTGGAGCTTCACCTTGGAACCTAATCTTAAAACTCTTGTACTTGTGGCATTAACAACACTGTAGCACTAAAAAGCACAGCAATTTTATAAATATAATGATGTTACATACATATCATAGCTAGAAATCTTGAGTTATTAAAAAGTTTTAAAAATACCTATATATAAAATACTGTACATCTCAAAAAATTCTAAGAGATGTGATTTCTTGTCATGGTTCAATGGTCAATGAACCTGACTAGTATTCATGAGGATGCGGGTTTGATCCCTAGCCCCGCTCAGTGGGTTAAGGATCTGGCATTGCCCTGAGCTGTGGTATAGGTCACAGATGCAGCTCTAATTCGACCCCTAGCCTGGGAACCTCCATATGCCATGGGTGTGGCCCTAAAAAACACAAAAGACAAAAAAAATTCCAAGAAATGGGTACTACTTTTACTACTGTTATTATTAATATTTCTTCTTTTCACAATTTTGGGGGTTAAATGCTTTACCCACAGTCCCACAACAAGCCAAGGGAAAAGACAACATTAAATGCAAACTTCCTAATGCTAAAATTTTATTCTTTGCACCTCAAAGCGCTGTAGCACAATGCAGAGGGCCACAGAGGAATGAGAAATTCATCATTCATTATAACTCTCTGACAGTAGACGGTAATTGAAATAAAGAAAACTGTGTCCAATGTCTGTATATTACAGCACTCCTAGAAAAAAAATGAACTACCTATTTTTCCCCTGCATATTCTATATTCAATATCAAATTGAACTAGTTTTGTGTCCATTTGTGACTCTCTCGCTATATAAACACTTTCTGGAAAATTGCCTTAGGGAATGGTCAGATTTTGAATCACAAGAACACATGAGATGTCTGAAACTCAAATTATTCTTCAGTATTCTGACGTCCCCTTAAGACCTTGGTAAGGGGCAGGTTTGGCAAAGGGAGGAGCCTGTGCTCTGAACGAGAGGGACTTTCTCCTTTTTCCTTCTCCCGCGTCGGGGTTAAATGAAGAACAAGAAAGGCTCTAACAGCGTTTCTTGTACCACCTTGATTCCCCTTGCTGCCAATAAATATGTGTTGAGTGAATGAGTGTCCCATGAGTCAATGTTTGCCAACCAGCGGCAGCTCTGATCAACATCCTGCATGAAATACTGTGCCCTTCGCAGGAGGCAGCAAAAGATGAGGGCGGAAGAACTGCTTGCGACACCGTGGTGTTTGGACAGGTTCTAAACAGTAGACAGAGGGTTTGATGACCCTGAGAACAGCCCTCTTCTCTTAGGCGCAGCCCAAGGCAATAGCCATGTTTTGAATCAGAGCTCCCCGGACATGTAAGCAGAGAAAGTCTGTAGAAAACCTGGAGTTTGTGGCCATCATAATCCATTTTTAGTCTGAAAGCCTTTCAGAGGGATCACTGTTGTCTTTAGGGTTTTTCCACCGATCAAAGGACTTAACCAGTGGCACATGATGGGATGGAGATTCTTCTGTTTATACCCTCACAGGACCTGCTAGCCTCATAAACGCTAGTTAGCTCACACAGGACTCGGAAAAGGCTGTAGTTTTCAGCAAATCTCCTAAATGAGCAGTGATGATGGAAGTGCCGTGAAGGAGGGTTTGGTGGGTAATTGATGAAGCTTCCACCCGTTATACTATGTGTGTGTGTGTGTCTGTGTTCCTGTTGGGGATGAAGGCTGTGCATTTCACTGCCACCTCTCTCGGGGATTGCCAATTAGTACGAATTAATGAGACACTTGACCGGCACTTCTGCTAGAGCTTCGGCAAGCTCCGTGCAGGATCCCATCGACTCCCTTCTCGTTTCCCAGCATCTGAAGCCCTGGACGCGTCTGCAGTGACATTGAGCCTCTTGCTTGGTAAGGTCAACCCATCAGAGCAAAGCAGGTCATTGCAGGACAAACATCTGAATGGGTCTCATTACATTTTAAACAAAGGCTGTTTTTCTCCACATTAACTGTGGGTCATTCACTGTCAGACAGTCAACGATGAAGTCGTGCATACTTTAGGGATGGAACTGCTTGTGAACAGGCAGAGGCTGGGACTTGGTCCCTCCTCTCTCTAGTCCTAGTATCTAGCAGAGAGATGTCTACAGAGGATTTTCAGTTACTCTTCACTGAATGCACAACTGAACCATTGCTCTAATAGAATATAGATGTGTCTACACACAACTGCCGTTTTATGATGTCTACCTAAATATCTAACTGAAATAAGAGACATTCTACATACATTCAGGGTCTTTGGCTGCGAAGCCCTTTCTCAGTTCCCTGAGGCCACGCTCAGCCTCGCAGGGGATGGACTGGGGAAAGCGTGGCCTAGGTGGACCATCCCACTCTCTCCCCGTGCTCATCGCCTCTTAGAATTAACTCCAAGGTAACTGCCTCCTTGAGGAGAGAGTGCCCATATTCCTGGACCATGACAAGCGCCGCTGGTATGTGCTCTCATTGCACTTAAAACAGCATTATCTCCCCATCAATCTGTGAAATTGCCCGTCTGTCCTCTGCATCACTCCTCCCCACCCTGTCAAATCCTATGGTGCCCACGTTTTTACTTTCTAGATTATTTCTAGAATCTAGCTCAGTGTCAGGCAATAAGTTGAGAGCCCCGAATATTTATTAGTTGTAAGAAGGCTCAGTTTTCCCTTGGCTAAAATTGCACACATATGAAAGATGACCTCTGCCCCCATGGACCGTAAGGGAGCTAAACTGATGGACAAATGGGCCTCTTCTTTAGGCCCTGGTGTGACATATACCAGTTAGCAAGACACAGCTAAGAACTGAAACTGATAAAGAGAAAGGAATGTTTCATTTTAGTTATTAAACTGGTAATAAAAGAGTAAGGTAATCAAAGTAGAGGAATTACTCGGGGGAAGATCGTAGGAAGAGCTCTATCAGTAGGAGAACAGATAAGCAAGACCCTAGGAAGACAGAGCTTTATATTAAGCCATGGCCCAAATCTTTCATTTGCAGGATCCCTGTGTCTCTGAGATGGAGAGCTGGCTGGGCTCAGGACCGACAGAAGCTGACTCCTTCCCATGCTCTGGGATGTTTCCAGCCTGCAGCAGCTAAACCTCTCCCTTCTTACTAGGTCACTGGGAAGAGTGACCTTACCTCTGGCAGGGGAAGCCCCAGCACAGAAGGCACATAGGGGAGTTTCTTTTCCTTGTTCTCGTGTCTTGCTTCTACTCTGAATTTTCAGGGGGGCTGTGGGGGGGGGTGGATAAGACCACCAATGCAGCGTTTCGTCCTTCCCTGCATTTCCTGCCCATCATAAGATATTTCAACTCGGGGTGTCTGGATACCCAAGGGGGTCATTTTTTTCCATCCAGTGCTCACACAAGTCATTAATTTTTTTGAGAAATACTGCCATTGTTTTCTCAGTATGTTCTGTGTGAAGAGTACACTTGACACAAAGGGCCTAATAAAGAATCTATTCATAAGCGACCTAAATCCGAATTTCGAAAAAGTCTGAACAAACTTATAAAGACAGATATATGATTCTATGTGAAGTAGAAAATATGGCAGAGACAGAACTTGAATTCCTCAAGTGCAGGAGCCTCACCCGTGTGTTTCCAAGACTATTCTCAGCATCGCCCCCTGGGGCTGAAGAGTTCCGTCCACTACTTCCGCTCACACACGCACCCAGCAGGTTTGACCACCTGTTTTTAAATGTATAGACTCGCCTTTCCTTGCGGACAATATTCATCATGGAGAGTGGTCTGCGGTGACTAGGAGTGGACAACCCACTGGTATTTTTCACACAAAATTCCGGACAGTTAGGGGTGGGGAGCAAGCTTCCAGGTGACTGCGTTGCCTTCTTGAGCAGTTAATGCGTTGTTGGTGTGTTGCTTACAGATGAGCAGGAGGCCTCTGCGGAAAGATGGGGGGTTTACAACCGACGTGACGAAAGCTTTGTGTCCATAAAAAACACTGTTCTGCACACGGGGGCGGGTGTGTGGCAGACCCGCAGTGCTAAAAATGTGGATCCATTTGATGCGAAGCTCTGTGTGACGTTTTAGGATTCCCCCACGAGCTGTCACCCTTTAAACAGCGGACCATTGTCTACATAAGCCCCCCCCCCCGGGGGGGGGCTTTCTATTCACGTTCATTACGCAGAAACACGTTGGGGCAAAACAGCAGGGCAAACGACAGCAGGGTGTACTCGAGCGACTAATAAAAATGCTTAGTCAATTCAACTCTGCAAAGAAACCTTACAGGGCTGAGTAGCCACCAGTTTCCAGGGACGAGGACAACCAGGTCCTTATCCCAAGAGACTGCGGTACCTCAGCAAAAGGAGGCTTCTGCGTTCATCTTAACAAGGCAACACAACCTTCTACCTCAAAGTCGTACATGACAAATACCCTGCACCTAATGAGCCAGCGGGTTAGAGCTGGAGAGGTTTGAAGAACAGAGTACAAAGGGAGTCGTGGCAGAGAAAACGCCCGAGTGGCTTCGCAGCACAGCACACACCTTCTCAGCAAGGAACTCACCTAAGGGACGTTTGTACAGTGGAGGCAGCAACCTGGGGTGGTGACTCAGAAACTTACAAAGGCCTGAAGAGCTTCTCTGTACCCCCCACCCAGGGTCACACACAAATGTCTTCGGCAGTTGAGGGGAGTGACAGACATTTTGAGAAATCCCTCTGGGTGACTGACTCCAGGTGTGAGAATGAAAACTAAAAGATGAATATACCTGCGGAGAAGGCAGGGGTTACGGAGGAGAGGATGCTGCATTTATGGCCGAAGGTACAGTTTTGGGGGGTCCAGGGCTCCCTGCCAAGAGGGCACGAGGGAGTCCACCTCCGTTCACTTCGTAGGGCTAAGCCCGCTAGGAGGAGGTCTTGATCCAGCTTCCAAAAGGTGCCAGCTGAGTTAGGTGGTCCTGTGCCCCACCTCTGCAAAGATTAAATTAAAGGTGTACCAAGAGAAGGCAGAAAAAATACCTGGAACTTGAAAGTCATCAAAATAACTACATCAGAAACTAGTGCTAATACCTGTCACCTGTCTCTAGCTTATTTCATATTTAATTGTTCCACTTAGTCCCACCCACTGGACATGCAGGCTTTTGCTTTAGAATATTCCATAAATATTTAGTAAGCATTAAATACTATGCAAGCTATAGTGTACATTTCACTCATTCTTACAAAGAGTACTGTAGAAAGGAAAAAAAGGGGGGTAAAAAAAGCTGAGGACAACAGATAAAATGAGCCCAAGTGAAGAAATAATGGGGTCAATTATTTTAAATGACAATAATAATTATAAGAATATTCATTGCCATTATTTCTGTGAACTGCAGTTGGGCACCTGCCATCAGCCTCGACATGGAGTAAAACATGAGCCACTGCAGCTGCCCACCCGCAGCATCGCCTAAGCGGAGCCCAGGGTGGAGACCAGGAGCGCGGCGCTCTGTGCCCTGGCAAAACTGGAAGAACAGGCCTTCGGAAAGTCAGATGTTTTAGGAGAAGATTTTCTGTGCCCAGTTCTTGCATCTCCTCCTATCTAGAAAAACACTAAAATCCTTCCTGGTGATGTCGGCTCCTTGTGACCAGCAGTGACCTTCAGGAGACCAGCAACGAACTTCTGACTTCTGTAAAGTGTGTGTGTGCTGCAGGCCCCTCCCCCTCAGCTTTAGCATATCCCGAGGTGCCCCTTTTTCCTCCTTGGGTGGTATTTCAGCCCAGTCTGCAGTTAAGGAGAAAGGATGGCACCGTCACCTGTGAATGCGGTCACCTCCAAGAGTGAGAGCCAGGGAGCCCACGTGCTGTGAAAACTCAGGACCCTGGCCCCGAGAGAGAGAGCCGATGTGCATGTAAAGGAATGGTTTCAGGGAGCGCAAGCCTTTTTTGTTCCTGCTCCCCGCTCTTGGTAGCAAGAACGCCTGTGCATCCTAGCCCCTCCCTCAGCACCTTGGAGCAGTTTCTCAGGGCTCCCCAGATGCTGTCTCCCGGGCTGAAGTCCTAATTTTGCCCCGAATAAACTGAACTCTCAGCTTTCGGGTTGAGCGTTGTTTATGTTGCCATTACCAGACTGACAAATGACATCTGGGCACATAGACCATTAAGGCACTCGTGGGGGCTGCAAATGCATTTCTACCTCATTTCTACTGGCGTGTCTTAAACCTACTCTGACATAGAGCATTGATGGCCCCAGAAACAGCACCTAAAACTCAATTATCTACTGTGGCCTCCCTAGGTTTTCTTGGCCTTTCCTCTGCACCGCTGCCTCCCTAAATTCCTTGTTTTATAAAACCTGACTTCGTGGGTCACCTCCTCAACGCCGCCTTGGCTGTCTTCCCCAACGGCTTGTTACAACGTCCTATTCCTGACTCTAGGACCCCAACTGCGCTCTCTCCTACTTTTCTCTCTGTTCCTTGCTGTTTTCTTAGATACCAAAAGAGGAAAGTATGTTGAAAAAGATTAACTTGTAAGAGTCTGCTAATGGATGTGCTTCACTGATAGGCAGCAATAGACATTTCTGTAGTTATTTAGATTCAAAACGGGTTCAATCGAAACTCCAGAAAATAAAAGAAGTACACAATTTTATTTTCTTTGAGGGTAAAACATCTGCAACCAAAAAGAGGCAGCTGTTGAAATGACTTCCCAGTGATATTAATATGTAGAATAATTATGAAAAACAGAGCAATCTGTTATTAAGGACGAGTACGGCTGAATTGGAATTTATCACAGGAATTTTATGTAACAGAGGCCCATCCACCATTTTATCATCTTTAGAATTGTTCCAAGGGCTTTCATAGCCATGATTTTATCTTTGTGGTTTTATCCTCTCATGAGAGCCCCTGGTATGCAGAAAGACATTATCATTCCTTTTTTATGGGTGAGGAAAATAAAAATCACAGTGGTAAGGAGGTTTTCCTAAGCCGAGGCTCAGTGCTATGGGACAAACTAAAAATGCAGGTGAACGAGGTGGACAAAGCATTACCTGGGGCACTTTGCACCCAGAAAATCACCCCAAACAGAAACGGTGCAAAGCAAAATTTATTTTGAGTCTTTTACTCATCATGTAGAATCTCTGAAAACAGGTCAGTCCAAACAAATCTCCTAGGTATTTGATTTGGAGTCTCAAGGGGGGGAGAAGTCACCACCTTGTTTTGACAGAAGGACCAGTATGTTTATTCCGCCAGCATGAAGGCTGCCTGCAGCAGGATGCTCAGTGAGGGACATTTAGAAGTAAAGAGGGAGTTCCTGTCGTGGCTCAGTGGTTAGCAAATCTGACTAGGAATCATAGGTTTCGGGTTCGATCCCTGGCCTCGCTCAGTGGGTTAAAGATCCGGCGTTGCCATAAGCTGTGGTGTAGGTTGAAGATGTGGCTGGGATCTGGCGTTGCCATGGCTGTGGTGTAGGCAGGCGGCTACAGCTCCAATGGACCCCAGCCTGGGAATCTCCATATGCCGCAGGTGCGGCCCTACACAGACACACACACACACACATACACACACAAAGAAGTAAAGAAATGTTAAGTGTTCGGAAGGGTTGGGGTCAACAGGCAAGTGGAGAAAAGGATTCTAATGCTCTTATGCACTGAGGTGCCTCCAAATGGAAATGCCTTGATGTAAGAAGAGCCTGCTGACTTTCTCGACAAAGGGAAACAGATTGGAAGGATACGCCCCAAATTTCAACTAAACACAGAGGCCTTCCTCTGCCTCCGTCAGCCTCTGTTTGCTCTGGGCTCACGTTCCTGTCACTGCTGCCACGCTGGCCTTTATTCAATTCTCAGGAACAGTCTACTGCCTCTCACCTCAGGGTCTTCTTGCATTAACTGCATCCTCAGGCCTAAGCAATTCCTCATCTTTCTTTAGAGAGCAGCTGGTGGCGTCTTCCAGCATAAGCCTTCGTTGATCTCTCTGACTGCGTCAATTGCCCTTTATCATTCGCTCAGCACCACCTCCTTCTCCCCCGAAATACTTACAACAGTTGGGTTTTAAATGTTCTTTCTGTAGTTCTTCTTCTTCTTTCTTTTTTTTCTTAGGGCTGCACTTGCAGCACACGGAAGCTCCCAGGCTAGGGGTCGAATCGGAGCTGCAGTGCCGGCCACAGCCACAGGCACAGCAACTTGGGATCCAAGCCACATCTGTGACCTGCACCACAGCTCAGAGCAATGCCTGATCCTTAACCCCCTTAGTGCACCCAGGGATAGAACATGCATCCTCGTGGATATTAGTCGGGTTCATTTCCACTGAGCCACAACAGGAACTCCCTATCTGCAGTTCTTTGAATAAAAACATTTGCTTTCCTATTGTTGACTGGAAGCTTTATGAGGACTAGAACAAAATCTTAATTTTGGGCTTTGTGCTAATTATCCTGACTAGTACAGGAGCTGGAATGTGTCCTCATCTTCTAGTTGAGGAGCGTCTGAACAGCCTCATCCCAGTTCCTAAGGCCAGGTGCTCCATTGCTGAATCTCCTACTGTCCTTTCTTTTATATTGAATCTTCCTTCTAAAGAAAAATAAAAAACAAAAGACAGGAAGGTCTCTCAGGAGGGAAGGGACCATAGGCAATAATGTTGAGGTGGGCAAGTTTGTCTATAGTACGGCCAGGTCCTCGTTCTAGACTTAGATGACTTGCTTAGCTCATCCCGTAAGCCACTCCACTCCTGCCCTCACGTCTCATTTTCCGACAAACTCATTCACAATAACAGTAAACGACTGGTAATCATCATATTTCGTTCCTTCTGTCATCTCTGCACTTTTACAGCGGGCAGAGACTTAAGGGGAAAAAAATAAGTTCATCTATGGGCTTTCAAACTGTTCCTGTACCTTCCTACCCCCAAACAAGCAAGCTGCACAAGTTGCTAGGATTCCCAAGCCAGCGTCCTGCTTGGCCTGGGGAATTCCACGACCCGGGAAACATCTCCAGGACGCAGAGCTCAGGAACTGAGCCTTGGCTAGGACTGCTCAGGCCTGGGGGACGTATAAAACTCCAAAGTCGGCCTGAAAAATCGGCCTGAAACTGTTCTCAGTTCCAGATGGATATGACAGGTGATTAGCCTAACACAGTCCCTTTTTCTGTTTGCACCCCCCATGCTCCCCCTCCCCCGACAACTGATATTAACAGCTATAATTCTCAGGTCACAGGGACGGATCCTCTGTGGCTGCGACTTCAGTGCACTGTAATCATGAATCTTAACAGTATCTCTTTGCCAACAGCTTAACTAATTGTGCTTTGTATTAAGACAGCACGAGTTTAATTTTTAACTTGATGAATATTGTAACCCACGTTTCCTAAGAGTTCACATAATGAAAGCAATCATGATTACCCCAAGCCAGCATGGTCCAGACACGACCGAAAGAGAAGGGTGAACGAGAGCAGTATTTTAAAGGACAGATGGAAGGACGCAGTCAACTGGGTTAGGGAGGTAAATCGCAGACGCCGAGTGTGGGCTGATGGAGAAGGGGCGCGCGAACGCTCACACTGAGACAGAATCTCCCAGGTCGGCATAAGACAGACAGTGTTCCTCAATCAGTCGCAAGATTTTGCCTCCCTGAAGACAGCACACTCAGTTCAACACAGCAGCTACCGAATTTGTTTGAGCACACTGTGCAAATGAACACGTTATCATCCTGCACACACATCCACCATTGCATCGTGCAAACAAACGTCGTTCTCTCGATGGCTCAGTGAAACCAAGTAAAGCTACACTTCCTGAACCAGAGGTTGCAACTAAAATGTTCCATGGGTGAACGAAAGGGAGAATTTTGACGACAGATGTGTTGGCCCTTAGAATGCAGAGCTGACTTTGTCAGTGCACATTAAGAATCATGCTTTCTGTAACAACATCGAAGATGCTACGTCCAATCACAGCCACAAAACCAAAACGTCTTCCTGGCTCATAGGTACTCTGAAAACTGGAGTTTTAAATTGTCACCTTGGTTTGCATGAAGATTTTACATGAAAGCACAGAAGACATAAAGCCTATGAAAGTGCTGATTGTTGATGCCTTGTCTAACTGCAGAGTAAACCTTGCTCATCCACCAGCATCTGTGGCATAAAAAGGACTAATATGAATTTTAGAAAATTCTGCTTATACTACAGACGCTCTACTCTTACCCCACTCCTCTAAAATTACCTTCCAAATGCCCTGTGATCCTTGCACACAACACTGCTATATGCAGTGCAATTTGTTTCCCTGTGACCCTGAGGTTTTCATAATGACAGTTCTGGTCCGTCTTCAGCTGCCCCAAAACATGCCGAAGCCCTGAATGGGACGTGAATTCTCAGCTATGGAAGGGGCCGTCCTCATGGACAAGATGGCTTTACTGCTGTCAGCCAGAGAACAGAGGTTAAAATGTTGACCGACCCCTACGATGACACGTTCCACGTGTGGGGAAAGAAGGGTATCCACTACCGTGGAGTGCACGGTGGAGGATGGAGAGCGAGGTTACAGTAGAAGAGAACCTGCAGGCAGCTACTCGGCATCAGTGCGACGACCTCTGAAGAGGCCAGGAGGAGCCCAGAAAGGGATAAACTGACTGTACCTGAGTTGTTCAATGCTATGTGTAGGCTGCACCAAAAGCTCAACATCAAAATAAAGACTTGTTTTTTTGAACAAGACTGCTTGAGAAGTGGAAAAAAAATAGCAGAAAAGGGCAAACAAATTATGTGGTCCTTCCTCAATGTATTCAATAAGTTGTAATGTATTTGGAAACCAGCTTGGATTTCACAAGTTCAATTACCCTTGTGCTTTAAAAATATGTTCCCTGAGACAGAGTTGTTTAATTAGTGATGACATCCAACGTGCTTTAGCGTGTTTGAAAACATCAGACCTTTCAGGCACAGACAGCCTCTGTGATAATTTTAAAGGACCATTATAACAGACACACAGCTGATCTACCAAAACAATTCTGTGGGTGCAAAGTGGATGGGCATCTTTAACGGCCGCAGCTCTCAAATCTGCTGCTGCTGGCAGGCCGGAGCCTAAGAATCCTGCTCTGACTCCACTGTGGAGACAGGATTTAGCGTGGTGTCCTCACATCGGACTGACTGACTCCAGGAATCAGTGTCCTGAGAGTCTGATAAGAGCGGAGCTGCAAAGCAAAGTGGTATTTATGTTTGACTGTATCCACTTTCTCCACCACACCAAAGCCAAAGGGCTTCTAGAGGCTGCGGGCCGCCCGCAGAGTGTTACTGGGGCAGGAGACGGAATAAAACACCCTATTCACCAGGGACCCGAAAGCAACATGTCACTATTAGATTTTATCAAATACAAGTAGTACCTATACGTATTTTCCTTTCTAAAATTCTTACGCTTCTGAATATTGAGGATGCACAATTATATAGCCCATGAATTTAAAATGTCCAATACAGAATTTAACAAAAAGTTAAATTGTCTCCAAGAACACAAAGAAATGTTATAAGAATATCATCTATCTTTATTTTTACAATTTTTAAAGTTACTATCCATTTACAGTTATTGTAACATATTGTCTATATTCCTTGTGTGGTACAATCCATCCTTGACCCTATCTCAAGATCCTTATATTTTTATCGCACATATTTGATTAATCAATCGTTCCTATATTTAATCAGTATTAACTGGCACTGTTAATTAGCCCTATTGTTTGATTTAAATAATAGCATTTGTGTAATGGAAAAGTAAATAATACGGAACAATGTATCGTTCAAATAAACGCCAATGTTTTGTAGTTTTGCAAATGTGTAATTATTCGTTAGATATAATCCTGTCATGTTTCTGTTTTATCTCGTACAGCTGTATCCTGGGTTGTCTTCTACAAAGCTGGTCATTCTGAGCACCAGACTTCCTGCTCTTATGTAAGCCTTCTTTCAATTACAACTTTCAAGATGGTTTGAGATCCACACCCAAAGGCACTTCATCAAAAAGGCTTTTGCGATCAAAGCAATCAAAACGAATATTTCTCAGTGTCCCCACAGAGCCTGGGATATAACTGTCTCCAATTTGATTAGTATCATAGATTAGTATCTGTGTGCACGCAGATCTTCCTCATCAAATAAAGACAGTCCGGGGTCAGGAGCCCAGCCTTGTGTATCTTCGCAGGTTTACAGCACCTCTCATAGTTGGGAGTCTTTAATTAAAGATGGTTAATTGTGTCTTTGCTTCATCTGACAATGGAATAGAACAAAATAACCAAATCATGAATCAGCAGATCCACCACATGCATGCAGATAAAGTAACTGTAAACTTTATCTATTTCCTGATGATCAGAATCATTGCCCCTGTAGGAATAGAAAACTATTTTTATGATATGCAAGTATCTTATTTGACTGTCTTCCAAGTTCTGATTGCTATGCAAAAGAAATGAGATGAAGCCAATCAGATCTGATCTTTTATTTCAGTAATTTGATGTTAGAATAGATGGGATATTGACTAACTAATTAAGGGATATCACATAAAACAAATTCTATACACAGGATCTATGCATAAATAACTAAGAAAAATGAAAAATGATATTTCTGGTGATGGACTTACATACAAAAAAAAAAAAAACAAAATAAAACCTGGGAACATATTTACTGTGTGTCAAAAGAAGTCAAGTGGACAAAATATGTCAGACAGTATTAAGTGCAAAGAAGGATTTCTCTTGTTGGGATCATTCTAGAATAACTACAGGGAAAGGATTTGAAGGGGTTGGAAGAGAATTGTGGGAAAACAGAAACAATTTATGTTGGGCAAATAGAGCCCTGGAGATGTCTGCGTCCTGATCATTGTTAAAAATGGCTATGAGATTCTAAAAGTCAATTGAATTTGGGCGGTGATTTTGGAGGGTAAGCAAGTTTTGTGCAAAAAGAGATATGAGAAGATGATGACTAATGATCAAAGAGTAAGATTTATTGCTGCAATTTTAAGAAGAGAAGATGATGGGAGCAAGACATTAGAAGAACAATGTGGAACTGAGAAGTGATTTCAGACCTAGGAGATGCCTTGCAAATGAGACTGTCTCAATTACGAAGGGAAGGAAAACGAATGAAAACACACAGATTATGAAAAAATTAAACAGGAGCTTTACTTTTGTTCTTGTTGCTATTATTCCTATAACAATGAGCTCAAGTTTCTTCAAAAGAAGTAAAAACAGCAGTCTTGACAATGTCATTACAGTAAGAGGTTAGAAGAGGTTCTTCCAGCTTATTCCTCCCCCAGTTTTTTTTTTTTCTTCCTTTTCTAGGGCTACTCCCTCAGCATATGGAGGTTCCCAGGCTAGGGGAGTTGTAGCCGCCAGCCTATGCCAGAGCCACAGCAACGTGGGATCCGAGCTGTGTCTGCAACCTACAGCACAGCTCACGGCAACGCCGGATCGTCAACCCACTGAGCAAGGGCAGGGACCGAACCCGCAACCTCATGGTTCCTAGTCAGATTTGTCAACCACTGCGCCACGACAGGAATGCCTCCTCCTCAAATTTTTTGGAAAACAGAAGCAGTTTACATTCAGAACAAAGGAATGGGAACAGATAAGCGCAGAAAGCAGAGTAGAAATGGATTTTTAGAATGTGATTAAATATTCATCGCAGATGTGTATCTAAGTACAGTACCATCACACATGGACACACACTTTTGCACATACAACTGTGAGGAGCCCTAACGTAATGACAACTATACTTTAGCAACGGGAAAAGGTCAAGACACTTGTACTTATAAAACTGAGATGATACCTGACTTTCTATCTTAAATCAATAAATTCTATCTTAAATCAATAAATAAAGTCAATAAATTACTGCCAGAAGGAAAAAAACCTCGTATATGGTCACTTAATAACTTTTATCAATACAGATCCCTTAAAGACATTTCTTCAAACACTAAAAGTATTTTTTCTCAAACGTTTTGAGAATTAAAGAGCCACAGAGTTGAAAAACTATTAAAATTCAATCCTGTCAAATTTAAAGTTTACATGCAATAAAACCTGTTCTAAGTCAGTTTGTCTCAGGAGCAGTGAAAATTCTTTTACGTTGGAAGTTCTAGGTTATGTGCCACATGCGTGCTCTTGATTAAGTCACTATTTCTACTATTTTAATACTGTGTGATTTCTACAGTGGCCTTCTGAAAATTGAGGACGCGGCAATGGAGACTGATTTAGAGCCAGAGGAAAGAATATCAAAGATCATTTCTTTATGCCTTGGTTTGCCTTTCCTGTTATTTCTTAATGTGACATATTCTTCTCTAATTATTCTAAATTTCTTTTATGTGTGTATATTTTCTTTTCCTTGAGATAAAAGCGACTTTGGGACTTTGGTTTACCTGATGTCTACATTATCTTGTGCAATGTTTATGTGTTATTTTCAAATAATACACTGATAGACAACTCTATTGTTTACCCGAGGCAACTCATTATCTTTAAAACTCATCCTTTAAAGGGGGGGGGAGAAGGGATCTGGAGCTTGTGGTTATTGGATGCAACTTGGAATGGATTTACAATGAGATCCTGCTGAGTAGCATTGAGAACTATGTCTAGATACTTACATCGCAACAGAACAAAGGGTGGGGAAAGAAATGTATACAGGTAAGTGTAACTTGGTCCCCATTCTGTACAGCGGAAAAAAATAAATAAAAAAGTAAATGAATAAAAAAAGAAAGGGAAACAACACAGTGTGAGACAAAATGGCTTAGAAGTCCCTCTCTCATTGCAAAATGAAAATAAAAGAGACTTATTAAAAAAAAAAAAAACAACTCATCCTAATGTTCCATTTAAAAGGTCAGGTATAAAAGTAGCATCAAAATTATCTATATCATCAAGATAGATCCCACACAGTTTATAGGTCAATTGTATTCATTTTTATGTATAAGGTTAGAAGTTTACAATCCAGCTTGTCAGCAAGAATATGGGAAGGTTTGACAGGCTCACACATATAAATTCTAAAGCGGACAGGCAGGGATTAAAAAAAAAACAAAACACCAGCCAAACAAAACACATCATTTGTTTTTGTGGTGGTAAAGAATTATTTCTTAAAATGGCATTTTTATGCCATAGTCTTTGCTATGACTCTCATTTTTTCCATTGTGTTAAATATTTCTCGTAATTTCTACTGTGTCATCCCCTATATCTCAGCATGACGATGTCGGCTAAGGCCTAAGCTACTGAAACAGCAAATATTTTATACAGTGACTCAATAAACTGAAGTATTTAAAGAGAAGCTCCCTTTTCAGGATGTCAAACATATCATGTAGATGCGATTTCATGCATTTACCAAGTCAATTTCTTCGTGCAATTTAAAGCACAAGTGTGTGAATTATTTAAGCTGGCCACTGATGGGAACAGAGTTCCACTTTCTATTGAATGTGGTGATTTGCAGAGGATAAATGAAATAATGATTTACCAGAAAAGAAGAGAGAAGGATTTTCTCCCCATTTTTCCATCTTGTGAAATACATGATTTCAGGCATTCCTTTGAATGTGAGTCAGTCTTTTTGCGAAATAGTATCAACCACCAACAGTTTTCCCATCCACCTGAGAAGATGGAACTTCTGTAGGGCTTTTCATTGCTTTGCACATGAACAAATGCAAAAGAATTCAGGTGTGGGGTTGTCTTTTGGAGGAGGCAGTAAGAATCCCCTCAAATTTAAAAGGACTGACTACATCTTTCTGTCATTGTTGTGACTTTATTTGACTTAGAACAGGAGAGATTATTTTGAGGCCCAAACTGTGAGCAGAGCAAAATCTATTTCTACTACTGAGGACCTGCTTCGCAAGATCAAGGTTGCAAAGGATGCATAATCTCAAATGGCAAATTAGGGCTTCTCTCTTAAAAAATTATATATATATATATTGGAGGCGGTTATGAAAATATAAATGTTATTAAAAAACTCTTTGAGAATGCTTCATATTGATAGCGTGAAAATTACAAAGATACAGCTAACATCAATTTCTGTTTCTCAAAAAAGATCTTTAAGAGATGTTTTAAGCTTTCGAGGCTCCCCTGCATCCCCCCAGCAGCCCATCCTTTAGTAAACACAGTCTCAATCTCCCTTGTACTTCCTTGAGGGGTTTTTATTTCAAGAGAGGCATTATTGTACAGCTAAGTTCTTATTACTTCAGAAGAGTAAGCTACATAAAAGGCATACATCTAAAATTTTAAAATGAATAATGCAATGGCCTTAATAAGAACCTAACTTTACGGGAACCCACCTGTTCCCACCAACCCCCGTCACTGTAGGTCACCCCCCAAGGGCCCAGAGCCTCTTATCCCACCCTCAGGATTTGGATGCAGCTTCCTTTTTTAATTCTCAGGAACATACAACATGTCTTATAATCATTTAAACCATCAATTCTACAATGTCAAAAAATTTTTTTCAGAAAATGACCTAAAAGTGAAAGCAGATACATGGCTGTATTTAAACCCTCTCCCCTTCCCAGATGTGCTTTTTGTGTAATTTGGTTTTCTAAATGCTTTCAGAAAATATAGCTGAGTTAATACTGACATTGTTATGTAATGCTTATTTTTTTCCTTTTAAAAGGATGAATAAAAATGGAGATACAGCTTGTTTATATCTGTATTTGCAAAAATAGCCATTTTGCAGCTGACAGGTAAAAGTTCCCCGAACACAGCCTCCGGCCCTGAGGGGCATCTGGCCCCTGGCAGGTGGTCCTTGCATTAGTTTATTGGAGCCTGGAGAATAGGCTGCAGGCTCAGAGGCCTTAGGCTCAATTCTACCAACACACTGGTGCTGTCTGACTGCAAGTTCAAAAAAATGAAATAGAATGTACTGTCTGGGGCGGGGGTGGGGGGCAAGCTCTCTCCCAGCCTCTTCCCCAGGAAGCCCTCCAGCCAGGCCAGTTCATCCATTTAGCTTTCCGCATGGTCCAACGTTAGAGGCATCTGAAATGTGTTAAAGGCTGTGTAACAGCAGCCTTTAACAGAAGACAGATGCGACAAGACAAAAGGGACAGGATTTATAACAGACCCTCCAGTGGCTATTACTGCTCGTAAGTTTTTAAAAAGACAACTAATTTATTATCAGAAAGGGCTAATTACCTCACTATTCAGTTCCCCATTCCTTAAATGGTTTACATAGCGTTTACAACCTGAAGTCCCAAGGTCTTGACACTGATATTGAGGTCCTCTCCAAAATCCACCCCTAACTTAATTTTTCAGTTTTATTCTGTTCACTTGCCTCATCCCCAAATTCATATTTCTGTTGGGTACAAGTATCTTTTTTTGTTTTGTTTTGTTTTTGCTTGCTATTTATTTATTTCGTTTTAGAGCTGTACCGGCAGCACACAGAGGTTCCCAGGCTAGGGGTCGAACTGGAGGTACAACTCCTGGCCTACACCACAGCCACAGCAATGCCAGATCCGAGCCGTGTCTGTGACCTGCATCACAGCTCACGGCAACACTGGATCCTTAACCCACTGAGCAAGGCCAGGGATGGTATCCGCATCCTCGTGGATGCTAGTTGGGTTCATTATCCCTGAGCCAAGACAGGAAGGCCAACAGATACCTTTTCACTTCGGTGTTTCTTCTTCTGTTGTTTCAGCCACCATCACCGCCAGGGGCACGTTCTAACTGTCCCCCTGTCACTCTTTGTGCCCAGGGGTAAGGTCATCCTAGGCAGGGCTGTTTTGAGCCCCAACGTCTCATCACTCCCTCCTTCCTCCTCTGTTTATTCAGCAAGTACTTAGCAAATGCCTACATGTGCCAACTCCTGCTTTAGGCCCCAGACGGACAAAGGTGCCTGAGTGCAGAGAGGTTAGGCTTTAGCAGGGGAATCAGAAAGTAAAATAGATAAGCCAACTCTGGCAGGACTGCGAGAAGCTGTAAGGGCTTCTCCTTAGAGAAGAATGACATGGGCAAGGTGAGGAGGAAAGAGCTCTGAGCCGGGGACAGCAAGGGGCAGAGCAACGCCTGGTGTGAGGGCAGCACCATGCCAACTGCGGCAGGGAGATCCAGGCAGACGGTACAGTGACTCCAAAGGCGGTGCAGAGGGAAATGTCAAGGGCACTGAGGAGGCTGAAGGGCCAAGAGGAAGGAGAGGTGGCCTCGAGGGCGTGGCAGGGAAGAGTGGCTTTTATTCCAAATGCGGAGGGAGGCCGAGGATGGCTGATTTGGAAATGACATGATCTGACTTGCTGTTGAAAAGGATTACTTCAGCCGCTGTTGCAGGAGGCTCCCAACAGAAGACAGGAGCTCAGAGATGTCCCCTGGAAGGGATCCAGGTGAGACAGGAGAGCAGCTGGGGAGAAGACAAGAGCTGGTCAGAGTCTGACTTATGTGACGGTGGGACGGCAGATTTGCTGATGGACTGGATTGAATGTGGAAGTGAAAGAGTAAGTCACACAGGACTCGCATGAGGAGGCCTGCCGAGGAATGGGGAGCAGCGGGGGAGCAGGCAAGAGTGACTTCGGTGGGCTGCAGATTCCGAGTTCCACTGGGTCCCCAGCAACTGGAAGTGTCTCCCATGTGTCCAGCTGGAGGATGTTAGCACATCACTCACTGGATGTGTGAGTCTTGAGTTTCCAGAGCTGGGCATATCAATTTGAAAGTTATCAACTTTGATATATCTTATTACTGCAAGATTGATTTTAGTCTTAATATCTCAATCGTGTATGGACAGATTTGTTTTCCCACCATACCAAAAACCTACTGGAGAGAGAACACCATCTCCTGAGTGGTTTCATAGGGACAAATAAATGCAATTGATATAAAGCGAAGGTTCAAGAGATGTTGGTCTAACTTACAAAAATAAAATTTTTGTTGTAGGTGGTTTGATATATGAAAATTTTGTTCTTAAAACCAATTCTAAAGTCTTTCAAACATGTTCAGCATTGTTGTACTGATATTATTTATTAACAATTATGCTGTAAGACATTTTACCATGCCAATTCTCAAACCTGGAGACACTTTTTGTTGTTATTATTAATTTATGACATCAGAATATGTGAGAAATTAAAAATTCAATTTAGGTCAGAAATGCTTTTAAGTGGCACTCATTTAAGAAAAGGTAGTCATTTTAACTATACTTCCCTGAAGTCAAACCACACCATATCTGTTCCTACTTTTTCCCTTTAATAACATGTTTTTTTAAAGTACACTAGATCTTATCTGATTTTAATAAAGTACTTATATGACAACTCATAGCTATAACATACTCAACAGTGAAAAATGGAAGAGTTTTTCACTAAGATCAGGGACAAGGTAAGGATTATCCATTCTCATTATTTCTAATCAACATAGTACAAGAAGTCTTAGCCAGAACGATCAGGCAAGAAGAAGAAATAAAGATCATCCAAGCCAAGGAGGAAGAAGTAAAACTGTCTCTGCAGATAACATGATCTTATATACAGAAAACACTAATGACTTCACCAAAAATCTGTTGGAACTAATAAACAAATTCTATAAAGTCGTAGGGGTACATAAGTAATATACAAAAATCAGCTGCATTTTTACACACTAACAACAAACTACCTGAAAAGGAAATTAAGAAAACAATCCAATTTACATACATTTATTTATTACATCAAAATAAATTAAATTCTAGAAATAAATTTAACCACAGAGATGAAAGATCTGTACACTGAAAAATATTTTTAAAAGCAATGGAAATTTGAAGACACAAACAAATGGAAAGATAGCTATGTTCAGAACTGGAAGAATTAATATTGGTAAAATGTCCATACTTCCCAAAATGATCTATAGATTCAGTCCAATCCTTAAAAAAAAATACAATAGCCCTTTTTACAGAAATAGGAAAAAAAAATCCTAAAATTCATATGGAATCACAATAGACTCTGAATAATCAAAGCAAACTTGAGCAAGAAGAACAAAGTTGAGAGCAGAAGAGTTCCTGATTTCAAATTATATTACACATTTATGGTAATCAAAACAATACCGTACAGCCACAAAAACAAACACATAGACTAACAGAACAGAAGAGAGAGCTCAGGAAAAATGCACACATATACGTCATCGAATCTTTGACAAGGGTGTCAAGAATACAAAATAGGGAAAGGATGGTCTCGTTAATAAATGGTGTTGGAAAAACTGTACACTCCTCTTTGCAAGAGAATAAAACTGGATCCTTATCTTAGACCCTACACAAAAACCAACTCATCATGGATTAAGGCCTTAAATGTAAGACTGGAAACTGTAAAACTCCAAGGAGAAAAAATAGAGGAAAACCTCCTTGGCACTGATTTTGGCAATGATACTTTTGGACATGACACCAAACAGCATAGACAGCAAAAGCAAAAACAAGCAAGTGAGATTACATGAAATTCAAATGCTTATGTACAACAAAGAAAAAAATTCAACAAAATGATAAGGCAATCTGTGGAATGGGAGAAAATATTTGCCAACCATGTATATGATAAAGAATTAATATCCAAAATATACAAGGAACTCATATAAATGGATGAGGAAAAAAAAATCAAAACCAAATAACCTGATTAAAACTTGATGAAGGACCTCAACAGACACTTTCCCAAAGAAGATACACAAATAGTTGACAGAGATACGAAACGGCATTCAGTCTCCCTGATCATCAGGGAGACGCAAGCCCAAACCACAAGGAGAGGTCACCTCACAGTTGGGATGGCTCTTACTGAAAAACAAAACAGCATTGCCAAGGGTGTAGAGGAGGCATCCTGGTGCCCTGCTGGTGGGAATGTGAACCAGAACAGTCACCGTGGAAAGCAGTGTGGGAGATCCTCGGGAAATTAAAAACAGAATTATGATGAAACATATCCAAGGGAACTGAAATCAGAATCTCACTGAGACAATTACACTCAGGTTCACTGGAGCATTTTTCACAGTAGCCAAGATATGGAAATAACCCAAATGTCTGTGAATGGATGGATGGATAAATAAAAAAATAAAAAGGGGTATATACACACGAAGAGATAGTATTCAGCCCTAAAAAAGAAGGAAATTCTAAAACGTGTGACAACTTAGATGGACGTGGAGGCCGTTATGATAAGCGAAATAAGCCACAGACGGAAAGACAAATACTAGATGATCTCATTTATGTGTGTAAATAAAAAAAAAAAAATCAAATTCATAGAAGTAGAGGGCAGACGTGGCAGTTGCCCCAGGCTGAGAGAAGGAAGAAACAAGGAGACAGAGGTCAAAGGGCTCCGCGTTTCTGTTAGGTAGTAAGTTCCGGAGCTCTACTGGACGGCACCGCGTGCCTGCCCTTGCAATCTGCTAAGAGGGCACATCTTAGGGTGAGTGTCCTTAACACACACACTTTTCACATTAATAAAGGAGGCAAGAGGGAATTCGGTTGGTGACGACACACTGGCCTCGGTGGCGCTGATGCTCTCACGGGTGTCACCTTACCCACAAACTCACCGCAGTCTGTGTGTTAAAAATGAGAGAATGTTCTACGAATAGACTGCATCTTAAAACAAAACAGTATGTTTTTAAAAATGAAATTTATTGAGCCATAATTCATGACTAGCACAGCTCATCCATGTAAAGTGTACAGTTCAGGAGTTCCCATCGTGGCTCAGAGGTAACAAACCCGTTGGCTCCCCGGCCTTGCTCAGTGGGCTAGGTCACAGAGGCAGCTTGGCTCCCACATTGCTGCGGCTGTGGTGCAGGCTGGCAGCTACAGCTCTGATTCGACCCCTAGCCTGGGGACTTCCAGAAGCCGAGGGTGCAGCCCTAAAAAAACAAACAAACAAAAATTAAAGTGTACAGTCCGATAGTTTTTTGTACAGGCACAGAGTTGTGCGACTATCACCCTAATCAAATTTTAGAACCGCCTCGTCCCCCCTGCCCCAAATACCTGACCTCCTGGGAGTCACCTACATCAACGCAAGGCAATAACTACTCCACTTTCTGTCTCTCTGTATTTCCTATTTTGGAAATCTCATGTAAGGGGAATGACAAAATATGTCATCTCTTGCGACGGGTCTCTTCCAAGAAGTATAGTATTTCCAAGGATCATCCGTGTTGTAATAGGTAACAGAAGACTCTAATGTTGCTGAATAAAACTTCCTTCCACGTATACCTATCTCGTATTTACCCACTCATCCATCGCTTGGTGGACAACCGGGTTGCTTCCATCTTTTGGCTCTTGCGAGGAAAGCTGCTATGAAAATTCCTGTACAATATTTTGAGTGGAAATACTTTTCATTTCTCTTAAATAGATAATTAGGAGTATAACTGTTGGCTAATTGTAGTTTTAAATCTATTTTTAAACTTAAACATAATTAAGAAACTATCTTTGATTTATCAGAAAACTCATCTTTTATTGGTAAACTAAAGATGAGAAAGAATACTGAATTTTGGGGATATTGTTAATTTCTAACTGAATGGACAGTTCTTTGATGGAACACATACAAAATGCATGTACTCTTCATTCAACATTTAATGGATGCATATGGAAATTCTAAGCTATTTCCAGGGAGGAAATCATTACTCAGACTGTAATAGAACTTCACAAATAGAATTTTATGTTAATCTGGCCTAGTTCAAGTATTTTATTAGGGAGTTCCTAGTCTGCAGGTTCTGGAGGTAACTATAGATTTTTAACTATGAGAATGACAGCAAAGTGTAAGAGGAAGAAGGGTTTTCCTCAAATTTACTTTCCTTCATTAGCTTAAAATGTAGGATATTTGTTTACACCTGGTCTCAGATATCTATGTATTTTATGTGCTAGATTTTTAAGTTTCTTAATGGCTAAGGAAAGAAAGTTACATGAGTAGCAGTTGAGGCAACCAAAGTCTAAAGAACCTGCTTATGCATGTTTAAAAGTCTAAGTCACCTCCTTAAAAAAAAATGTTTCACGTTGTCTCAATAGGCTCTACGTTTCCATCCTCCACAGAGAAAGCAAGAGCAGGACACAACAGTGGAGCACCTCCTAACTGTCAAGGAGCCATTTTTTCGATCCGAAGATCCGAACCGTGTCTGCGACCTACACCACAGCTCAGGGATCCTTAACCCACTGAGCGAGGCCAGAGATTGAACCCGTGTCCTCATGGATACAAGACGGATTCCTTACCACTGAGCCACAGTGGGAACTCTGGTTCTAGATTTCTTAAATTGTTTTACCTTCTTGATATTGGGATTCCTTCAAACCATTCCTATTCTATTTATGAAATAGTAGGGAGGAATTAGCACTCATTGCTCAATAGATAAATATTCAAATGCAAGCCTAGGTTAAAAGAATAAAAATGGCTAGCTAGCTGTGCTAATTTGGAGACCAAAATGCTCCATTAACTGGATGCTCCAGAATGGGATGGCTGGCCTGACATGTCTGAGCCTCCTCCTGCACCAGGCATTCTTGCTGGTCTTTTCTCCTCTGAATTGCCACCTTCTTCATAAAAACAGGTCAGGCTCATTAATTAGAAAGAAGAGTAAAAAATTATACTGCTCCATTCTATTTAAAAATGTATCCATCATGACTTCTGACAATTTGAAAGAGTCATAGAATATTAGGCTCTTAATATGTGTGTGAAAGTAATTACTCATTAACTGTTGCTTGATAATGTTCAAGGTGATGAGTTGGCATCAGTGGAAATTCTGCTTGATTTTTGAAATCTTGCAACTTAGCTCTTTATTTTACCTTGGATAATAAAAATATTTAGATTTCTGGGATCAGTCATAAATGCTCTTGTCATGTAAGTAACCTAAAGGCCATACTAATATATAAGTATACAGGTGCATTATTTATAAGTATGATTATATTATATAGGTATATTCATCATAAATATAATTACTGTATTTACATAGGCGTATTCATTGTGTCACTATATTACATAATTAGCAATATAGAATTGTATATTATATCTACATCGGATTGGTCTATAGTCCCCACAAGAGTTGATGAATAATACTAAGGAAGAGAGGGAATGCGGATGCACAAGGAAGGCTGAACTGCTGGCCCGGGAGAGGCTGTAGAACCAGGTCATTCAATCCTTCTCAAGCTTTGCATTTTCATCTGTAACATGGAGGGGATAAACTGACATTCACATGTTGACAATGAAACGCAGTTCTAGGTATTCTGACTCCATCACCGTCTTTTAAATTCACTCTGGTTTTTCTTTGAGCAGGCTGCTGAAAAGCAACACCAGGAATAACCATCTGAAGCAAAGTCCAGCTGTGTTTTATCACAGGTTTCAACTACACACAGACAACCCCACCTCACAACTGACGCAAAATCAGGAAGAAGCAGCCAACCAGATCAGCCTCATAAATGGAGAGCAGAGCTAAACAAACCCTTCACTTGCTAAAAAAAAAAAAAAAAAAAAAAACCAAACAAGCAAGCAAGGAAATAAGACACTTTCCATGCTCAATAAGTTTAAAATTTGGATTTGGGAAACTTTTCTCTCTTTTTAGAGTATATTATGATTATTTGTTACAGAAATAAGCCTAATATAGAAACATTATTTGGAAACAGTATTTTAACATTATTTGCAAACAGTATTTTAACAGTATTTTACAGTATTTTAACAGTATTTTAACAAATTTTAACAAAACTCCAGTAGTTAATGAATGCAATTAAAAATTTGATATATATGTATAATTTTTAATTTTAAACAGATTCTGTTTCAAACAGAAATTGGTTGCAAATACGCACAGTATACAAATTCAGCCTATTGTTTATGCAGAACTGGCCACAGTGAGTGGTTGCTACTTTCTTACAAGTTACAGCTTAGTCTCACTCTTGTCTTCCCTGCTTCCAGATAAGATTTTCTAAGATTTCCAGTCATAGAATCCCCTCCCCTGTCCCGTGTCCTGCTTCTTGATGGCAAAGCCCTACTTTTTTTTTTTTTTTTTGTCTTTTGTCTTTTTTGTTGTTGTTGTTGTTGCTATTTCTTGGGCCGCTCCCGCGGCATATGGAGGTTCCCAGGCTAGGGGTCCAATTGGAGCCACAGCCACCGGCCTACGCCAGAGCCACAGCAACGCGGGATCCGAGCGGCATCTGCAACCTACACCACAGCTCACGGCAACGCCGGATCGTTAACCCACTGAGCAAGGGCAGGGACCGAACCCGCAACCTCATGGTTCCTAGTCGGATTCGTTAACCACTGCGCCACGACGGGAACTCCACAAAGCCCTACTTCTTAAGCCCCTCCCAAATCACCAAAGACAAACCTGAAGGCTAAATTAAGTCCTTCCTAACACTTTCCAGCAGAGACCTGCCATGATGCTCTTCCTCAGTGGGTTCTTCCTGCAACTGCAACAAGTCCTAAGCCAGCTTGTTTAACTAGGTGTGTTCCTGGTGGCATTAAACGCCTCTAACCTGGAGGGCAGGGATATAGGAAAACTCAGAGGTTTAAGTGACTTCAGAGGTGATAAATATTTTACTTTGTAGAAGCAGGCCTCAAATGCTTATTTTCTGTTATCTGTCCCTTGTGACTATATCATCTTGCTGCCCAAGATTTATTACACACAACCTTAGAATATTTGGCATGTGATTGGGGTCATAAGAAACTCAAATGTATATTTACAGACAGAGGAGAAAGAAAATCACATGGAGCTGGTGGGCGCTGGCAAGCAAAATCCACGGAAGAAATGAAAGCATCCACAGGCGTGCTGAGGTAGGAAAGGGTAGACGTGTTGCAATGACGTCATAACTGCTGGAACAGCCACCAAGTCCAACAAAACAATGAGGTAACAAACCTATTACAGTGACTTGGTCTCAAGTGCCTTACACGGATTCATACGTTTTTCTGAAAACACCACCATGAGTCAGATAAATACTTTATTCAGATTTTACAAATGGGGGAAATTAAGGCAATGATAAATATCTTGGCTGAGGTCTTAAGCAGCCGGTAACTAACCATTCCAGGATTCAAATTTTAGAACGATAGGCAAAATAAGTGCATATCTACTTAGAAGGTGTGTTGATTTTTGTTGCAAGCGGTGAAGGTGGCGTAAAATAGTATAGTCACTTTACAAGCGTCGTAGTTTCTATCCACACTTCTGGAAAAGAGTTCCTCATCTCTTTATACACATTCACCTCCTTCACTGTTGGACAGTTTCCCGGATACCTGAGAGTGGTTACCCAAAGCACGTCACCTTCACACCCAAATGTCTGAGAGGCGGTGCTTTTAGTCTCCTTGGTGACTTTCCTGGAAGTCAAATGCCAAATTAAAAAACTACACATTTGAACCATATACTGCACTCCTTTCCAAAGTGATCTTTAGAAAAAGCTTGCTTGCTTCAATATCTGAAGCTCACCACTGCAGGATCAATCTCCAGAGGAGTAAATATTAGACCTGTATTAAATGTCTTTGATTTTTAATATCATTAGTTGACCTAGTATAACAGGCATGAAAACAGTGCTGCTTGAATTTACTTCAAACCAATATGTCTTCTTATAATAGTACCTTCAAAATAAGTATTTAAAAATACATTAGAGCATGAAGGACTTTGTAAGAACTGAGATATAAAGCGACATCAACTTTTTCCTTTTAATGTTATTTTTATTTTATTTATTTTATTTTAATTTTTGGCTGCATCTGTGGCATGTGAAAGTTTCTGGGCCAGGGGTTGAAGCCGTACCACAACAGTGACAATGCCAGATCCTTAACCCGCTAGACCAGCAGAGAACTCCAATGTCAACTTTTTGAGGGATAACTTTTGGGAAAAATGAAGCTGGTTTTGATACTTGGGCATATAGGGTAGCTACTGGTCATTGCCCACTTACCGTATAACTTTCTTCTAGGTGCTTGTGGAAAAACAATTCATCGAAGCATTAATTTGGTTAAGAAAAAAACTATTCAGTTATTTTTTCAACGTTTCTTCTTTTGAAGGCATTAAAACCTACAGAAAAGCTACCTGGATGATAGGTTTTGTATTGTCCTTAAGTCACAAACCATTCTTGTTCTTCCTTTCCAAGCCTTTTGTGAGATTTCTGCCTCAGATGGGGTTTGAAACATCGGAAAAGGAGCAGTGGTTACATTAAGAAGAAGACTAGAGCACCCTAGCCTTTCTTTTCTTTTTTTTTCCTGAAATCTGAGCTAATTAAGGGTCTATTGCTATTGTAATAGAGGAGAGAGGTACTTTAGAAGGATGATTCTAGAAGTCATAATAGGAAGAAAGCCTAGTAGATGATGGAGGCGCCTGTGTAGAGGAGACCCCGTGTTTTCTCTGTCTAGTGGCCCTCCGTCCCCCTGGAGGTAGTGGATCCAGGGGGACGGAGGGCCACTAGAGGGGACTGGCTGAAGGTCCTTGGTCAAGGGATGACGAGCCAGGGGGAGAACTGGGACCAAGGCAGTAGGACGACCCAAGACGTCAGAATTTATGGGACGCACTTCAGTGGAGAGTGGAGGGTTTTGGTGGCTCTTGGGCCCTGGTGACAATTCAGCATAAGAAATTTGAGACATTTAAATGACCCCAGGTTTAGGGGGACCACTGGGCCAACCATAAAGGCTAAACATAGGTCTCTGACTTGATTTAAATAAATGTAAGGTGACTTTTCAGGCACATACAGATTATTTGAGGAAGCTTTAACCCACATGGCAGTGTGAAAAGTAACACACATTATTTTTATTTACTGAATCCTCCCACTCTTGGCCCAGAGAGTTAAAGGAACTTGTTCAAGGTCACAGATCAAGATGACGGTCGAACCATATTCAAGCCTTGTTCTGCCTGACCCAAAGCCCAGAACCTCCACATTTCAGTTTCTCTGAGTCACTGGATAGACAACAAGATATAAAGAAGTAGTCAGGCCACGGAATTATAGTTTGTTGGGAGGCAATGGACAGTGTGGTCAGAGCTGACCTTTGTTTATGTAACAGGTACTTATTATGTTTCCTCTGATAAATAAGAATAAGAATAGATGCTGTCCTCAAAGAGTTCCAGGAGGATTAAGCACGTTATGTGACCTGCCAGCTGTGCGTCCATAAGCAAGTTACGTAACTTCCTCGAGCAACAATTTATTCATTTATAGAATATGAGAAATAAATGAACTCCCTTCCAAATGGAAGCTTGAAGATCAAATGCACTGCTTTTTTAAAGTTCTTGTGATCATAACAATTGCTCCGAAATGAGAAATTAGGATTCCTACCAACGACTGCGTGGCACCCGGTGCTGGAACCTTTGTGTTGACAGTAATCACGGGAAGATTTGGGATGGGAAACAGTTTGAGAGAATGAGGGCAAGTTAAAGATTACCAGAAATTTTTCTTTGAAAATTCAGATTTATAGTGTATTGAACGTTAACTACCGTACACCGAGTGCTTATCCCAAGTCCGACACTATGCAAAGCCCTTTCAGTCAGTCAACCCATTGGCACATGACAGAGATGTGCCCCGAGTCAGAGGGCTTCATGACAACAAACAGCCCGGCCACAAAGTCGTGGTTCTTATCCATTACTGCTATTTCTTTCTTTTCTTTTTCTGTCTTTTTAGGGCCGTGCCCGTGGCACATGGAGGTTCCCAGGCTAGGGGTTGAATTGCAGCTATAGCTGCCAGCCTCCACCACAGCCACACCAATGCAGGATCTGAGCCACATCTGCGACCTACACCTCAGCTCAGGGCAATGCTAGACCCTTAAACCAATGATGGAGGCCAGAGATTGAACCCGCAACCTCATGGTTGCGAGTCGGATTCGTTTCCACTCCATGGGAACTCCCACTACTGTTATTTCTAACAACAACCAGGTACTGTCACGCAGGTGTGCTGTCACACCACCATTCACACCCTGACCTCGAGGTATTCATGCCACCTTCTCGCATCCCTTCCCAGCCGCGGGAACCCTGTGCTTCCAGCATCTCAGGGCTGGGACAGCGACTCGGACAGGCTTATCTCAGGGCTGGACTGGAGGGAGAAGACCCCACTTTACTCTCTGTCTCAAGACAGACTTGAGACAGAGGGATAATTTCAGGTCTCAGAGGATGAGAGGATAGGTGGCTCCATGGATTTAGAAGGATGTTGTGTCTCAGGCATTGTCGAGGGTGTGAGAGGAAATGAAAAGCCGTCAAGAAGAGGAAGTGAATCGGCTATTCCAGTCTCAGCAGAACGCGAAGAGAGAGTGACACCTGTCTAAGACGGCTTAACGCGACAGTTCTGAAAACACAATGAAAACATTCCTCTGCCAGCTGAAGCAACTGGGCATGACCTGCAGGGTTTTAAGGAGAAAAAAGCTGACATTTGATCCACAAGCAGTAAAAACTCCCCGTCCAGCTTTCTAAAAATGACAGAAGACATCAGATGACAATGAGCAGACACTGGGTTTGAGGAGTCAGAAGTGGAGTGGAGCGAAGAAAAGCAGGCTCCAGAATGGAGACAAGGCGTGCTAACCATCCACGTGGCAGGAAGCAGGGAGTGAGAAAAAGCAGCAAACGTCATTCGCTCGCTGTTCTGTGCCCACAGAACATACCACCTTGAGGAGTTCCCTGCTGGTCTAGGGGTTAAAGATCTGGCGTTGTCACCGATCTGACTCAGGTTCTATCCCCGGGCAGAGAACTTCTGCATGTCATGGGTGCATGCAAACACACACACACACACACACACACACACACACACACTCATTAAAGAGGAGCTGCCATCAGGTTAAACACGAGAAACTATCTTTAAACAGAAGCACTTGCCGTGATACGGGCAAAAAGAGTTTATTTCATTTGACAACTAAGTTTAATTTAGTTTTTCTCAGCTTTATTAACGTATGTTGCTTTCTCAACGCACAGTCCGCCTTCAGATCCTGTGTTAAATGAGGAAGTAATTTAAGTCATCCAGCGGTGGTTGGCAACCATGTATAGAAAAACAAAAGCCTTTCCTCTGTGACGGCTACTCTTGTCTGGTCTCCCTTACCAACAGACAAATTGAATTTAGCACGTAGGAGCCACGAGGGCCGTCCTATTTCCACTTTTTAATTGCACACCGCAGGGAACTTTCCTGAAGCACCATCCATTATGATTGCTGACCAGCTAGTGAGAATTTTACTAAATAATGGGATAGTCACTGATATTTTCCAAAATAAACAATTAAGTTTGTGTTTATTGTACATGGATTCATTAATAAACACCGGATTCCAAAGCTTCTAAATTTCAGTATTTTGGGTAATCTTAGCTGGATCAGTGAAATTGCTACCATGCTGATGTTTGTGAATGAAGATAAAGCACGGTGCCCAGCTCTCCCCTCTTTCCACTGCATGAAACAGAAAGCTATTCTTCTCTATCCATCTATTCCTTCTCTACGATTTCTCTCTCAGTTTTTAAGTAAAGTTGCGTGTGTGTGTGCGTGTGTATCTTGGCTCCTACTCCTACTGGTTTTTGATGATGTTTAGAAAAATATCCTGTCTTATTTATTTATTTGACAAGATCAACATTTTAAAAATAAAATACAGAAAGTATAATTGAAAAACTAAAAGAAAACAAGCAAAATATCAACAATATTGGCAACGCTATCCAGGCAACACTTCTCAGATATTAATGGGTATTTTTTAAGTAGAAAAAAAAAAGGAAATTAAAATTTAACATAAGCTCAAAAATGTACTTTGGAGTAAGGCACGATGTAAGGCAGACAGAACCAATCCATAAACCCTGCACATGATGTAGGATGAGGGACAAATAAAAGCTGAGATTCGAGGATTTAAGATTTTAAGATTTAAGACCCTTATTGTTAGGGAGAAGAGAGAAATAAAATAATTTTGTCAAATATGAGAAAAATAGTTGCTTTATTTTCTCTCTCCTATACAAATATATTATTTTTATTGTTTCTTTTTAGATTGAAGGATTAAATGTTTGTATTGAAAAAAGAGGAAAGAAGAGGATCAGAACAGATAAGATCAAATATTCCCCCAAATAATTACATATAAAGTAGGTAATTTTGGGGGTGCCACACGTGGCTTTGGCTTTATTTATTTACATATTCTCTAGAAAGCAAACACAAATGTTGGAATGTGAGACTATCTAGGAATTGGAGGGGTGAGAGCAGTTTTTGGGAAATGAGTGAAATGAAATTTGAGGTGTTCATACATGGACGCGGAAAGAAAGGCGCTCTTGAAGCTCCTGGGAAATGTCATAAGGATTGTAGGTGTACAGTCTGCCAAGCAACAGAGGAATGACCACGAAGGCCCAAGTGAAGGGAACAGAGAACTGACATAAACCTCATCGGTTTCAGCAAGTCCATGGATGCTCTGCTGGTGAGAGTCTTCTATAAAAGTTCAACAGTAATTTTGTTTCCCAAACAGAGAAAACGTTAGGCTATGCAAGCAATTTTCTCAGTTTTAAGTTTTCCTCTCACACACAAATGCATACTTTTTTCAATCATGCATTCTTCTATTCATTGGACAAATGTTTCTTGGCCGCACTGTGTATCAGACACTTTTCTAGACTCTTAGGATACTTCGAGTTATAGAAGTAAGTGACCTATTCTCCTGAAGCTTACACTCTTACTAGGGAAAGACAGAGGAAATGGAAAGATGACAAGGGAGTGACTGCATAGTGTGTTAGAGGTGATAACTGCACCAGGAGAAAAAAATTGAAAGTAGCGGTGGGTGAGGAGCTGGCGGGTGTGGGGGCAGAGCTGGCTGCATGCAGGTCTCTGAGCAGATCAGAGACGGGCCTGGCTCCTGCTACCACTTAGGCCAAACGAGAATGAAAGAAGACATCTGAGTCAGCCTGAAGTCGTACATGTACTTCTGCTGGGTGTTCTTCAGCAAGCACGAGGATTGGGGATGGAACATCCTAAACGAATCTGAGAACGTTTCAACATCACGGTGATTTATTTGGGAGAGTGATTTGAAGTGGAACCACACAAGATAACAAGGCCGAGTGATTCAGGGAGAAATGAAGGTAGGGCTGGAATGCCAAGTGACAAACGAGGCCACAGTGACCCTCGCGGGAAAGCACACTGGAATGAGGCTGAAAAGATGACAACAAAGCAAACACACAGGCAGACCAGCACTCCGATGGCGGTAGACTTCAATGTGCGGAATTTACAACGAGGCTCCCAGAGAGCTTTGGTTAATAACAGGTAAAGGCCATTAGGTGATGGTCTGTGGTCTGCGTTTATAACCGGTCACAAGTTGCAGGTAAAATGTAATTATTGCTCACGTTGGTCTCTGATCAGAATTTTAGACTTGAGATTCTTAAAAAGACATGAAAACTTCTTTGGGAACTCAATTCCAACTTCTTGGGAGTTAACTGTGACGCGGCATCATATGCATGACACAGACGATGATTCTCACGTGAAAGCACAGCCGGAGATGTGGGGAAGAAAAGAGAACATTTCAAAAAACACTCATTACAGTGAGAGCTGAAGCTGGGAGACGTAGAAGTTCTGACTTACGAAGGACTCTGTGTTCCAAGAACAGTGTCTCCCCAGGGTGACGGCTCCCCAGGGACACTTTGAGAGCAATCAGAACATCCGGTGTGTGGTTTACCAAGGCGTGCCCATTAGTCCAGTAACAAGGAAAGCAGTCCAAGTTGTTAGGTACTGGCTGCTTCGTGCAGGGAGAGAGAAAGGAGCCCATTTCAACTCCTTCCGAGTCACAGAAAGTAGAGCCTCAAAACAGAAACATTTAACATCAAAATATTAAATAAAACTAAACCCTCATGACTGAACAAAATGAATAATACTTTTGAGCCAAAGTAATGCTTTCCCCCCATTGCAGTTGTGTTACAATATTACCAAGAAACAGGTCGCGAGAGAGGTAGATTAAGGAACAATATCCAGTTAGTGTTCAGTTAAAATTAACTATCCGTTCATTCTAGAAATGGTAACCATATCTAACTCTAGTTAGAGAATAGACATTTCGGAAAGTGGAGTACTCTGGTTAAAGCTGTCCATAATATTCATAATGTGCTTATAAAATAACATACGCATCACATATAAAAATTAGAGTAGGAAGTACAATAAACACTGTAATTATTAGGCTTTCTTTTTCGGTGGCTGGGAAGGTTGGTCAGCATTTGGACTAATGAGAGTTGGCACTGTGACTGTCAGCCGCAGGTGCACAGGAGGAAGCACGGGAAACTGAAATGCAGTTGTACCGGCCCAAGTCCCACCTCTGCAATTGCACATTAGGGTCAAATGAGTATAGAGGTTTTCATACATGAAGAAGGGAAAACATCCATGAAAACAAAAGCAATCCATTGGTAAGCTGTCAGTCCCTTTGGCTTTCACCCAGATGAAGATTTCCTATTCTAAAATCATGATTCAAAGAGTGCAAATGAGCTTTAGGACTCCCTGTGCAATTTACGCTTCTTCATTAAAGAGGTTCTCACACCGAATGTCCAGAAATGAAATGCGAGAGAAGAAAGAGTATTACAATAGAAAGAAGGAGAGATCTGAAGAAAATGAGCTCAGAGATGGTTCAACGTCTTTTGACCTGCATCTGAAAGCAGGGAGCCATTCCATGATGTAGGAATCCTAGGACCCACAGTGGCTAACACTTGTGAAAGAGTCGCGTGCTCCTTGGTACTCAGATAAGCATTTCACACTCAATTTCCTATGAATGAACTCTTTTCACTCGCTTGTTAATTAATTTATCAAACGCTTGCTTTATGCAAGGCTCTGTACACAGTGATGCCCAGCGGGGCCGCTTTTGTCATTTGATGGAACAATTCTTCACTGTGTGTGACTGCAGAGCGACTGGCATCACTACCCATGAGTACTGGTAGGGTCCCCTGTCCTGTTGATGACCAAGCCTCTTCCCACCTTCCTGAACTCATGGGAGCTGCAAACCCCAGCTGTAAACCCCTGCTCGCTGGAGCTGGAAGACATGATCTCTGCCCTCCAGGCACTGTGGTTGGTACCATCCGGCCTGTGTGTTTAAAAACATGTGGGGAGGCGTATTAATGCAGAGGCAATTCAGCCACCATCATCCTCACAGCTAACAATTACATGCTATCTGAGGCAAAGATGCAGCTACCTTTCCGCCAACCTCCAGGAGAAACCTTACTATTAATATCTCCATTTGCAGGTGAGAAAACTGAGGCACAAAAACTTAAGTAACTGCCAAGGACTCCACACTAGAAAAGAGTAGAGCTAGGCTTGCAACAGGCAGTCAGGCTGCAGAGTCACCTTGTAATTCCTAAGGAGCAGGTGTTCTGAAAATCCCTCCCAGGACAGCATTTTCTAACATGCTGTTTTATTTTTTGAAAAATTAAATCTTAAAATTTAAACAAAACCTTAAAATTAAATGCATAGCTGATCTGGGGGCATATATTTGAAACGAGGCCCTAAATTCATATGGATACAAGAGCTCTGAAACTAAAATGATCAATAAAGGAGGAGGAAAATAAGGAGAAAGCATTATAAGAGAAGGCAGAGGAGAGGAGTTTTTTTTTTTTTTTTTTAAGAATACCACATAATAAGAATAATGAGCACTTGAATCATTCTGTATCCCAAAGTCTCAGAGCACTCTGCAGTCTAATCATTTGAATTTTAGAATACCCTTGGCAGGGAGAGAACAATTCAACAGGAAAACTTGGATAAAAAGAAATAAGATGGATGACTTAAAAGTTTACTCAACCTTGGTAGTTTCAGGAACTCCAAACCTTGGGTTAAGGAAGGAAATGTTGACTCTCTTCTAAATGACTGTATATATATAATATTTACACATTCTCAGCTTCAGATGATTTCCAGAGTCATAGTTCAGCAGCTGCAGTTTAAAAGCTGTGAATTTAAACATTTCAGTATAACAGCTGGAGAACTTGTTCTCAGAAATCTCAGGAGGCACAAAGAGCTTTCAAGCTTCCAAAGATCACCCCACCATTTCTGACTTTGTTTCCCACATGGAGCTTTGGAGAGATTAACCTACAGCTGAGTCAGTGACTCTTGAATATTTCAAGGGACAGTGTAACCCCCTTTATAAAAGAGTTTACATTTAAATCAACCTACACTTAAATTGACTATTTTGCAGGTACGGCTCTATGAATTTTGACACATCTGATCATGTAACAACCATCACAACCAGAATATAAAACCCTCCATCACCCCCAAATCCTCCTTTATACTATGCCTTTAAATTCCGCCCCCACCCCCACTCCCACCCCAAGCAATCACTAATCTGCTCTCTATCACTACAGATTTGTCTTTTCCAGAAAGTAATATATGCGGAATGGTACAGTATGTAATCTTTCAAGACTGACTTTTTCATTTATCATAATGCCTCTGAGATTGATCTGTTGTTGCTTGCATCAAGCTTTCGTTGCTTCTCACTGCTGATAGAATTCCATGGCAAGGTAGCACAGTTTGTTCATCCATTCACCACAGAAAGGCATTTGGGTCAATTCCAATTTTGGGCCACTACGATTAGAGTATTTACAAACATTTATATGCAAATATGTGTAAACATAGGTTTATAGTTTTGCCTGGGTAAATATCCAGGATTCCTTCAAGAGAAAGGAGTAGGTTTCCCAGGTCATGTGATAAACATATATCTAATTTTACAAGAAACTCAGAAACTTTTCTGGAGTGTCTTTACTGTTTTGCACCTTTTGCATCATTTTGTTTCAACAATATACAAGATATGCGGTTGCTCTGCATAACCACTAGCCCTTTATATTTAATGTTAGCTATTCTAACAGGATGTGATATCTTACAGTGGACTTAATTTGCATTTCCGTAAGGGCTAATTATGCTGAACATCTTGTGTGCTTAGTTCCTATCCATACATTCTCTTGGGTTAAGTGTCCATACATTTTTTTCTTCCCATTTTTTAATTGAGTTGTTTGCTTTTTTTCTGTATTTGAGTATTCTTTGCACACACTCCATACCGGTCCTTTGTCAGATATTTGCAAAGGAAATATCACTCCTTCACTCGTTTGTAGTTTGTCTTTTCACTCAAATTGTCACTCACAGAGCCAAAGTTTTAAATTCCTTTTTTTTATTATGCCATTTTTCCTTTAGTTTCTTTTGGGAACTACTTTTTCTTTATGTCCTTTTTTTTTTTTTTTTAAATGCATCCTGTGTTCAGATAAACTGGAGTGTGTGTGATGAAGCTAACATGACCTTGCAGCTATACTTAAAACAGAGTAGCCCATCTCTTTGTGAAGGTTAATCTGCTGAAAGCTTTTCCTGGCAGCAACTGACATTCTGCTTTCTGATGTCTTTATCTCTTAACTCTGTTTCAATTGATGGTTTTGTGTTGTCTGTGTATCCCCAGCACAGATACAGGGAGTCCTTGTACAGGATGGTTATTTATGTGAATAATTTAATATTAACTATTCATCTCATGCATTATTTCCCAAGGCAGGATAGTGAACCTGACAATTTTTGAGGACTGAGTTGCATTCTAACTACAAATAAGATTATTATAGCAGGATAAACAGTGGAAAATTCATGTTTAGCATGGGGATCCTAGAAAAGTGATAGAAACTGCTGTGTTATCAATATCATTGATATGACTTAAAGGTCAAAACAAGATAATCTGAAATTTGAGGCCTGGAATTAACCCTATGAAGAGATGCGGCTCATGCCTCTGTGTTTAGAGAGTATTAACATTTCAACATTCAAAACCAATGGAAATCAGTCTAACTCGAAAGATCTCTTGTCATTAGGAAAACAACATCCGATGCTCAGAAAAAAAGTGAGTCAAGAAAACACTTTCAAACATGAAAAAGCTTGGAAATATATCTATTAAGTGACAAGATGAAATTAAATTGAAAACAAGTATAGTCTAATCTGGTTATGACCCAGTAGATCTGCTGGAGATCCACTGAGACTCTTGAATAGCAACGCGGAAAAATTAGAAGGGGCATGATTCGTAGAAGCTACAATACTTGCAATGTGTTTTCTGGAGTTTTCTAATTAAGCCCAATGAAATTTCAAACATGATTTTTCCATTGCCTTAAGTGTTAAAAAAAAAGGGTCAGGAAAGATGATGCTCTTTACTTGGGGAATTAGAGCTACTGACCCACTGTCACTGAGGGATCACTTTGATGTGAGAAGGATAAACGGATTTGTGCTGATACACCTCCACGTTTAACTGGCCTCCTTTGTGATAAATTGCTAACATTTGCAAGAGGTGCAAAGGACATCTATGGGAACATAAGCAGAGGAACTCCAGCAGCGCAGGAAAAAAATAACATTCTAAGAGCTCGTGTTGATATGTTCCATTTTGGAACTATAAATTTTCAAACACTTATATTACACAATCACATACACAAGTGCATATGCATACACATGCACACACATACACTATAGCTAATAATTCATTACCTAATTTTCGCCTCAATTTGAAAAGGTCTGGGCAGTTTAAGCCTAGCTGGATTTTTCTTCTTTCAAAAATAAGATTTTTTAAAAATATTTCAAAAATGTTTAGTTTACTACAGAGGAATATAAATGTAACTGATATTTTTAAATTAGTAAAGTCATTACTAACATAATTGAAAGAACATCCACTGCTTAAAAAAAGGAAGTGCACATAAACATAAGTAATTCTTAAATTACCAGCAAATTATACGATACAAAATAGCTCAAAAATATTCTCTGCAATTAATCCAGACAATAATACAATAATTTGCATGTTGATAACAGCAGCTTAAAAAATCAACATGTTTTACTGATTAGAAAAGAATATTTTTTTCAATGGGGCCAATTTGCTCATCTGAATACTAAAGTAAATAGAAACTTTGTTTATGTCATACTAAAAACAAGTTAAAACCATACATTCTGGTTAAGAAAAATTATATTAAATATATTAAACATAGTGACTTATCAGTAACTTATACTCTGTAACTGAGTCATAGGCTTTTTTTTAACTAAAAATGTCCAATTCAACGGGGATTCAAGATTCAAGTCCCCGAAACTTTTACTTCTTTGTTATGTTATGAAATTAGATTCAGCTGAGCACACAAACGCTGCTCCATCAAGCCTCCAGGATAAGTATTTCAAAGCGTCCACATTCCTGGAGGCCTCTGATGTGTGAGCAAGGGTTGAGGATGAGTGTGGTTAAAATGGAGAAGATGTGGAACAAATGGAATTACCCCACCCAGACAAGGACAGCAAGGACGTGCCTTTGTGACAAGAGCTGATGTCAGCAGTCGCTGGCTTATTTGGGAAAGTCATTTTTAATACTCTTGGAATGCAGGTGTGATTCATGAGAATGTTCAGTAAAGGACCAAAGGTCCATCACTTGTAATCAAACCACTTTTTCTGTGTAGCTCAAAATTTGAGAATACAACATAGCAATTGAAGAAACCACAGCACAGCTGAATATGCGAATGGATACAAAGTGGCACAATGCCTTGAATCCTAAGCTTTTGTACACAGGTTGTGAACAGTCCTTGCACATGGAACCTCTCCCACTTGAATTATTTTTCAGTTAAAGCACAGAGTCTAGCACCCTTTCTTTCCTAAGGTCTCAGTGGATTCTGACAGTGACAGAGATGAGAAACTATCTGTGGTAGGGGTGGGAATTGACTGGTCTCTTGGAGCTCCCTAGGGGTTCTGCGGTTCAAGACACCTTTCCAAAAGAACCAAGACCAACCCCTAATTTGCCTAACCCCATCGTCTCATTATCAAGGAGAAGAGAATGGTCAATAGCCAATGGTGAAAGGCCAGGTTCTACTGTTGTGTGGTTCCACTTGGCCACAGCTCACTCTTCCTCAGCTCCAGCCGCCCCAGGAGCTCCCTCTGCCTCTCAGACTCCCAGCCTTGATTCTATGCCCTGCTTCCTCCTCACCTTGGACCACTCTGCCTGCACTCAGTGCTTGGCTGGCTCAGTCTCACTCTTCATAACTCAGTCACCTGCTCAAAGACCCCAACGACTCTATCCAGAGCAGAAGCCTCCATCCCGGCAAGACACGCTCCCTTTGTCACTTCATAGCGTATACCCCAGTTGGTAATAATTTCTATTATTATTTCTATCTTTGATTTCCTATTTCCTGCCTGTATCCCCCACCAGCATGTAAATCATGAAGAACCTTGTGCATATTAAGTGCTCAGTTTAAAAAACAAAACAAAAAAAAAACCTTAAGTGAAACAAAAATATCCACATAGAAAGAAAGTTCAAAGTTCAATAAGTCTCTCTTATTTAAATTTCTAAAGTTAAAAGAAATGACTTAAGGCTAAATGTTTTTGGTGTGATTATTTTAATATGCCTATAGCATGTCCATGCAAGCATAAAACACTCGTTCCACAAAAGTGCCAGGGTGTAAACACTGCCTGTTGGGGTAACCAAGCAGCTATGACAGGACAAACAGGAAGCAAAACAATATTGCAAATCACCAAAGCTATGGGGAAAACATAATATCAATTACATTATAATTATGTAAACTGGAATCCATCCAGAACACTGAGGCTAATCATCTATGAAAAGCAGCTGACACTATGCAAAGAAAACAAGCATTCCTAAGTAATATAGGGATATGATCTAGTTTCTCTATTCTGGCAGTAAAATTTCAGAACTAAGATGGAAAACATCATAAATGCCAGAAATGAATCTGGCTCTGTGCAAAGAATACTTCCTATTTTTATTACAAGTTTTAGTGAAGAAATGCTAGTTGTATAAAAACTTCAAAGAGATGGAACTCTGTCTTCCGCACTCTACAAAAATAACCCTCTTCTGAACATTCTCATACCAAATCTGTGTCTGCATCTGAGATCTTACCTCAAGGTACATTCCTAAAAGAAGAATTACTGAATGGAAGACTATGTGTGTATATATAAATTGTGGTTCTCTAGAGAGTTCTTGCTCTCTGACTTTCATCATCAATTTTCCCCATTTATTTCAATTCAATATTTAAACAATGGGACTTTTGGTTAAATTCACATTGAACATTTTTTTAAGGACTCATCTGTCCAAATGCATTTTTCCCCCATTATTCTATCCACATGCTCATCTTGTTCTGAACTTGACAGACACATTGCTGCAAATAATTTTTCCAGATTTTCACTTGCATTTTAATTTCAAGGTGCTTTTTGGACAGGCCAATGTTTTATGTTTTGTAAAGATTTACCTATTGATATTCTCTGAATTTTTTCATTATTTGTATGCATATTAAGTTCTCTGTCATACTGCAACCAGATATTCTTGTATTTGTTTTCTAGGTGATTAAGGCATCATTTTTCACAGATATGTCTTTAATACAGCTAATTTCTTATACTGATCTAACTATTATTTTTCTCTCAAATAGCCACTTATCAAAGAAGTTTTTATTGAAAACGGCTCTATCTTTCCCTGACTGATTTATAAGCCACGTTACAAACTTCTTTAAGTGCACTGGCCTAAATAGTTTCTTGTAGTCAACCAAGAATAAGTCTAAGGAGAAACAGGAGAAACAGAACAGAATAAAGAAGCTGAAAAATGACAAGTTTTCAAAAACAAGTTTTGAAAGTAAAACTCATCAGATCCTTTGAAATGTTATGAATCCCCCAATGTGAGATATGCTTTTATTCAAGCATAAATCTTTAAGAATCCATCAAGGATTTTTGATGAATTTTATTTCTTTTGGATAAGCTGTCATCACAGACTACTCTGCTACTTACTTTTTCATCTATGAAAAGCATTGCTAAAATCTTCTGTTACAGTGTTTTTCCAAGGACTATTAATATCTAGTGGCATGTTTCAATAAACATGAAATTTATTTTATTAAATATTGAGAGTTTGGGTTATGATAAATCTTAGGCTTTTGTTGGTAACTAGTCTAAACACACTTCATAAACTACTGGGAAATTAATCAATTTGCGTTATGTGAAGTTTCTATATAACCATATCTTTTGAGATCAGTTACCTAAAATATTTGATGATTTCTTATAGCTATCATTCCAACTTTGATTTTTCCATCTCATGTGCCTATTCATTTATATGACTAGCCCTGCATATTACTGAAGTTCTCAAGAACGTCAATTTAGAGAAAATATGAATCCCTGAAAAGATAGCAATTTAGAAATTAATTTAGAAATAGTCATATTTCTGTGCTGTTTTCTAAGATAAAATTGCAATTATACTGATCAAAGACAAGGCGTTGACCCCTAGATAGGTTTCAAAAATTATACTAATGTTAGTAACAGAACTGTTAGGAAAACTCCATAAAAACGATAGCTGTCAACACATTTTAAATCATATGAAAACTAAGTATAAATACTGAGCCGAAACTTAAATAGTATTCTAAAAACTCGAATTTCTTTGACTAGATTCAGGTGTTGCCTATCCTTTTGAATTAAAACTTATATCACTTTATCCAAACATAAATATTCCCTAAAATATACAGTTATGACCATAACTTTTAAAGAAGCTTGTTTTTGCCCATTTCTTTTTTCTTTCTTTCTATATATTTTGATTGTTTGTGGCTATTGGAAATCTTTATAGAAGTTTACACATTTGAAATGCCCAACTATGTATGATTGTGGCACAAGTTCTTTAACGTGTTCAGATATCTTTCAAATGAGAATGTGACAGAGTATTAGAAAGGCCTTCCTTTTGTAAACAAAACAAACCAAACTCGCCAAGTAAAATACACACCCCGAATCCTTCCTCTGACGCATGAATCTCCACGTGCCTGGAAGAGCACCATCGGAAGTCATGACTTTGGCTAAGGACCTATTAGAAATTGAATACTTCTGAAAGAGTGTCTTCACATGTCCTTGGATGACATAAAGTAAAGTCAGTTCTTCAGACTGTGTGATGACATAAAATGTTGATTTTATTGGGTAGGGATGAGAAGGAATAAAAAGATCGGCAGTTTCCTGTGAACCTAGGAAACGAGATAACCCCGTGAGACGAAGGGATGCAGAAGAAAATTCTCTTTGCACAACAGAGAAAGAGCATGGGGCAGGGCAGGACAGGGCAGGGGGTGGAATTCGAGCTGGAAATACACAAAGGTGGTTTTAAAAGTGTGGTCCCTGGACCAGCAATGCCAGCAACTCTTGGAAATCTGTGAGAAATCCAGGTTCTCAGTCCCACCAAGTCGTCTAATCAGAAACTCTGCAGCAGGGTCTTTTAACAAGCTCCCCGCTTCTGATGTACCCTCAACTTAAGAACCACGGATGTGTTTCCTTCAGAATGTTTGCCTCATCTTCTGATCAGGAACAATGAAGTGAGAATTTTTTTCTAAAGTATACATTTTTCTTTATGAACTTCTTCTTACACTCTAGGGAAACATGACACATCCTTCCATCCCCATGGGTTTCCCCCACCTGCGGATTCAAGCCTTCTGTGGTTCCAGGTCAGTCGTGGGTGGGGAGGCCGACTGCACTTCACCATTTTATATAAGGGTATCTGAGAGGGTCCTGGAGCTACTCCAGGGCCACCGAGACAACTGAATGTGTAATGTAGTTGGAGGGAGGGAAGGAGAGGGGGAGAGGAGGGTGGAGACGGGAAGAAAAGCTCACGTGGAATGCTAATTGTCGAACAAGTAAGTTCAGCGAGTACTTTCCACACTCTAAGATGCCTAAGAGGTCGCCAGTGAACTTGTTAAAACACAGACTTCAGGTCGAACCCTCTAGGATCTGGTCTAAGCAACTAGAGGACAGATTCAAGACTCTCTTCCAAACACCAAGAGTGGTTCTGAGGCCCCATTTGTCAATGGCTAACTGGAACCTCCTTCTTCAAGGAAGAGTTATCTTGTTGACTGTGAGTTAGGGCACAGAGTAGTCAGCGTAAAGCTTTTTTTCTTCTGACTTGAACACATCAACATGGCAAGATTCTGCAGGTTGTTGGTATACAATTATTTACCTCAGGGCCTTTCGGATCCAAACACGCCTTTTTATAGGAGTGCTTTGTGTGTGTTTTGGAGACTAACTTCAACATGTAATTTCCTTTACACATGTGATTTGTTTTACAACTGAGATAGCATTTGTTTTTTAGCTTTATTATTATAATTGTTTACATGTGTCAGGAACACGTTTTATCCACTTGAGGATTTCGACGGAACTAGGGCTCACGTATGATTTTGACATTTGCCATCTCCACAATATTTGACAGGTTCATGTTAACGATCCCAAGACTGGCGTCCTACTTTGGGGTGGCCGGCTCGAAAGCCCCGAGGGACCAGACATGCAATGTGGATTGAGTGAAGCAAGCCAGGGTTCTGCCCGAGAATGGGAGAACTGTGGTGAATTGGGGCCTCCAGCCCCGGAAGCTCTGAGCATTTCCTATGTAACACACAGGGTGGACGCAGATTTCCTAACCTTTCTAGACTAGTTAATATGAACTTATTTGAAAGACCTTCTCACGCTTTAAGAAACTTCAAGTCCAATAACATATGTCTCAGGACCACAACTGACTCTCATCTACCCGTGTTTTTTTTGTTTTTTTTTTTTTTTTTTAGCTATTTCTTGGGCCGCTCCCGCTGCATATGGAGGTTCCCAGGCTAGAGGTCTAATTGGAGCTGTAGCCACCAGCCTACGCCAGAGCCACAGCAACGCGGGATCCGAGCTGTGTCTGCAACTTACACCACAGCTCTCGGCAACGCCGGATCGTTAACCCACTGAGCAAGGGCAGGGACCGAACCCACAACCTCATGGTTCCTAGTCGGATTCGTTAACCACTGAGCCACGACGGGAACTCCTCATCTACCCGTTTTGAACATCGGATGTAATACTCCAATTAAGCCATCTAACAACTGCATCCCTTACTTTTTCTGTGTGTATCATCTATTGGCTTGGAAACTTTGCCCTCCAAAAAAAGGTCACTGAAACAGCAATAATCCTTAAGCCCTTTTCCTCTGAACCCAACCCCTGTACTCCACAAGCATATTTGGGGAAATATTTTCGTATGCAAAGCATTTAATCTGCATAACCCTGGGAGATAGAAAGCATCACTTTCCTCACTGTAAAGCCCCTGGAGCTCAGTAAAATTACTTTCCGAGGAAACAAGTTAGCAAAAGAGCTATCTGAGGTTCTAATTTCATGATCACAGACACAGCTCCTGTATTTGACAGTGTATTTCAAAAATGGGTTGTTAGAGTCAGACCTTAGTTAAAATCCTGATTTCTCCTGAGAACTTGAGCAAACTAGCTCAAACTCTGTAAGCTAGAGTTTACTCATCTATAAGATGGGGGCAATATCTGTTCCACAAGCTCGTTGCGATAATTATAACAGGTGCTATTTGTGAAAGGTCTAGCCCAGCACTTGGAACACGTAAATGGTCAACACAGGTTAGCTCTTATGACGATGATAGAGAAACCCCTGACTAAACAGGACCTCTCATTCTATTCACTGGTGCACTTATTTTGCACTTAAACATGAAAGCGTTTATCCCACCAAAGGCATTTTGCTAAACTCTAGGTCTGTAAACACTGGTAAACAAACCAGACGTGGAAATGCTGTTTTGCATTCATCACGGAGCGTGGAGACTGGCCTCTCCCTTGCTTGCTCTGTGCTTCTTAAGGTGATCCCCTCTGCCTCATCTCTGCCTCTCCTGATGCACCTACGTACTCTGTGAAGGGGACGGATGCTCAATAAATGTTTGCTCAATTCAACCTAATTTTGTTAAACCTGTTTCTTCATCTGTAAACCAGGGAGAAATAAGACATGTTTACCTAATGACCATCACCAAATAATACATGAATATGCTGGAATATGAAAAAATACACAAACTATTTTATATAGAGTTAATGGACTAACCAGGTTGATTTTACCAAAACCATTTATTACTTTACAATGGTTCCTTGAAATGTTCTCAGCCACATGACCTATGTTTATAACTGCAGCAGTTATGAATTTGTTTCTACATCGCAATTGGTGAATCTGAGGCTCAAGCCAAGTTCTAAGTCCAGAGCAGCTATTCTTCACTAGCAGGTTGTCCTGGTTTTGCTCTGTATTACTGAGATCGTATAAGCTTACAAAGTCTACTTTCTCAAGTTTCTAATGGTAGCATAATAATAATGATGGTGCTAGTGAATTAATAGTCTCTTCAAATATCATTAAAATCCCCAAAACACAAAGAAATTAAAATCAGACGGCCACCAGAATTTGTTAGTCCAGTGAGAATCTAAAGCATTCCTGGGTTATAAAGTAATATCGAAGGCAGATTTTCAAAGTGCAGTGGCTCTGATGAGAACAACACTGCTAGGTCACTCTTTGTCACGGTCCCGGGATGCTCCTCACCCTCAGGTGGACATGGAAGGCATTCCCCTTGGGTACCGCAGGAACTAGATTTCACACGCACCCCTGGTCCGCCCAGGAAAGCGCGACGACTGAAAGGGAATATACTCCCAGCTTCTCAGGCTCTGCTAAAACTGCAAATCCTTAACACAAAAATTAGTGTTAAGTTCGACACACCTAGAGAAACTGCCTCCGAGTTTTGACTCAGCCACTTTTCACCACACTTCTACATAAATACATCTGAAATTCATATTTTTCTATCATGATCAAAAGATGGCATCGTGTAACCTAAAGTTGCATGTTTGATTTCCTAAAATGAATGCTTTATACATGTGTATGCATGCTGACCTGGAGGCAGACAATACAGACCATTCCAGAGAAGTGAACGGTTTGCTTGTGTGATGTACGATTGAAAGCTCTGGTGTCAACTTCCACAGCAACTGCTGGTCCCCGAATTTTAAGAGGCTGAATTCATTAGGGGTAAAAATCATTTAATCTTGTGTCCTGAGAACATTTAATGTAAACTAAAGCCATCCCATTTCCAGACTGCTGAAACATAGGCACCATTCATGTCTTGGAGATATACCCACTTGGTGACATACACAACATGTACCAAAAATGCTTTGAGATACGCTCAAACAATAAAAATCTAGAAATACACAAGCTCGAACGCACGAACTAATTTAGATTATAGGAGATTCTGATTAAGAATCCATGAAAGCCTGTGGCATTCTTTTTATAAAGACAATTCCAATAACACTCCATTAGGATTTCCCCGTTAAATTAACTCTACAGACTTCTAATGGATTTCTTAATTAGACTTGTTATTAATAAGAATATTAAATAAATTAAAAACAGCCCTGACAGCCGCTTGTAATAAACAAAAAATGAAAAGCAAGATTTATGCTCCTTACTTTACCCAAACCAAAGCATTTAATAATCTTACAAATTTATTGCAATTAATGATGCAATTTCAAAGAGTAAAAAGCTAGGATCATTATGTGCTTGTCTGAAGAAAACCTTCTTGTTACTTTAGAGATGAGGCTGGTTCCTGGAGCTAGTGTTCCAGCCGCTGTTCATGAAGAGGCTGCAATAGCTCAAATGGTCCTTTGTCCCATAGTTCTGTTACGGCTTCAGGGTATTTATTTAGTATGTCTGCATCTGCAGAAGTACCCCTTCCCCTCCTTTTCTCAGAGCACAAGAAGCATTTAAGCAGAAGAAAGGAATAACTTTCATTGCGAACTCAAGAGATCGAATGACCAATCTCTTGGCAGAAAGAAAACAAGGTTTATCGTCTCTGTGAACCACACCAAAGCCTGGATGTACAGCTGTAAAACTGCACTATGCACTATTCGTTTGACTTCAGGGATATGTGTATATAATTTGAAGCAAGAAATGTGAATGTTACATTTAAAGACTAGGTGATCTCATGAAAATGGATGGCCTGATAGTGAAAAGTCCTTTAGATGTGTCTTCAAATTCCAGCCAATAGCCTTCAATAGCAGTAACACGACAGCCTTCCAAGAAGAACACGAACAAGAGACAACGGGAGAGGTGTTAAATGTTCTCCTGGGATGAAGAGAAGCAGCAGACTCTGCGTGGCTCATTCACTGACCCCCGCCTCCCATCCCTGGATGGTTGCCTTGCCTTAGTGAGATTTTAAGACCGTGTAGCTCAAAGAACTAAGAATGCCCAGCTGCAGGGTCCCTTCTATCTCAGCAAGAAATCAGAGGGAGCCCTTGATGATTAAGGCTAAGGGGACTTCGAAAAAGCAGCTATAAAATAAGTTTCTATATATCAGGTGCTTTTTATCTTTGGCACATGTACCTGTTTGAATGAAGAAGGAACAAAAAGAATATCAAATTAATGTGAAGGCAAAGTTGGGGATGGCCTTGTGTTACCAAACCAATGTCATTTACCAAACTTTGGGGACAAGGCAGCATAAATCAGCATGAACTCAGCTTCTCCTCCCATGAGGATGAGAAGGAAGCCTTCCCTGGCGCCCTTATGGTTGCAATGCATGGAGTTTTGCCTCCATCTCGGAGATGAATTAGGAAGCCTTGGGCATTAGCAATGAGCGTAGACGTCATATTGGCTTATTGATTCTCTACAGCTACACTGCAAACATCTGCTTGAACATAACTGGAGATATTGGTGTGTATACAGTTATGTCATGCCTGAGACACATTAAGTCCAGGTGAGTCCACTCTTGCATGCAGCTAACACACACACTGAGGTGCATACTGCAGCACTGAGGTTACTCCTGCTTTAGTGTCTGCTCCCAAGGAGTTCATTGCGAGAGTCAAAGCAAGAGTAGAAATACAGCGTGAGGAGTGGTATGGATTAAAGAAGCATATGCATTTTCCTCCATACTCACACGCACATGATCTGGTTTGGAAGGTCAGCCTGCAGAGGGGATTATGTCTGATCTTGTTTTGAAAGATGAACAAGGAAGAGCCAAGCAGAGAAAGTGAGGGCACAGGGAGTTCTGCGGGCTGGCACAAAAGGCATAGCCAGCACATACCCTCTGACAGGGGCTAGGGACGCCATGCAGAGCTGAGCCCTGGTGTCTACCCTCCTGAGTCTCCAGGGTCAAGGGTTACATAAGCTGATTACTTACAAGAATTAAATACGGCCAAAATGAGCAAGATGAGCCAGGATAGGTAGAGATGCTGAGCTCTGGAATCAGGCATTAGGGCTTGAATCCTGGATCACTCACTTGATGGATGTGAGTTCCTGGGCAAGTTCCTCAGTCACATAAGGGATGAAAAAGGAGGTGTGGGCAGAGCATCTGCAGACACATGTGACCCACGATGCTGAATGAGTGTCGACCACTCCAGGACTTAGAAGACAAGCACCACTGCCCTGAGAGCAATGACGGGGCTGCCCACCCCAGCTTGGAGGCATCAGGTCAAGTTTCTCTGTGGAGGTGACATGTGAGAACTGAGAGCTGAGTATGTTAACAGAAGATCTACCTGGAGGAGGTGAGAGAATGGAGAACACAAGAAGGGGAATCAAAATGCAGGGCAGTTTGCATCACCTTTTTTTGGACAGAAAAAGTCTTGCTTTTGATAATTTGAAGTCATGGTTAAGAGTTAAATAACCAAGTTAAAAATAAGTTGAATTAACCCAATGGATAAGTATGCAAAGGATATATATAGATATTTCTCCAAGAAATGTGTCCAAACAGGCAGCCAATAAGCTGATAAAAAGATGGGCACCATGATATTATCAGGAAATTGCAAATCAGACCCACAGTGAGACACCACCTTTGCTCCCTGGAGAGCTAGAAGAATTGAAAAGCCAGATGACACCTGCTGGTGAGGCTGCAGAGAAATGTTAGGAGTGTAAGATGGCACAGCCGTCTTGGAAAACTCTTCAGCAGCTCCTCACTTGTTTCAGCATAGGGTTACCTATCAGTCAGCAATTTTTCTTCTAGGTACATATGCTAAGGAATCTGAAAAGGTGTTCAGACAAAAACCTGTATAGAATACTCATTGCAGCACTATTTACAGTACCCAAACAATGGAAACTATCTAAATATCCATCAAAAGATGAATGGAAAAGCAAACTGTCCTTTATCCATAGAATGGAATATTATTCACCAGTGAAAAGAAATGAAGGGTTTTTTTTTTAAGAAATGAAGTTCTGATATAGACAATAATATAGGTGAATCTTGAAAACATTGTGCTAAGTAAAAGAAACCAAAGACCACACGTCTTATCATTCCATTTGTATACAATGTCTAGAATAGACAAATATATAGGCACAGAAAGGAACTTAGTGGCTACACAGGGTTGGGTGCAGTCGTTTAAAATTTGAAGGGGTAATAGCTACAGGGCTTGGGTTTCCCCTTGTGGGGATAAAAACATGCCAAAATTAACTGTGGTTATGACAGCACATGTCTGTGAATATGCTAAAACCCACCGAATCGTACACTTTAGGTGGGTGGATTGTATGGCAGGTGAATTATTCCATACATGTGGTATGTGTGAATTACATATCTATAAAGTTGATTTCTTGAAAAAAAATACTATTTGAGTTAGATTGAGTCCAAAAGGGTTTTCATTTAGAAAAAAGAAAAAAATGTGTCATTATTTCCTTCCATTCAATCAAATATCTTTATGTACTTTACATGTTTAGTATGAAGTCCAAGGCCATAGATTTTCATCAATAAACCCTACTAGTTGAAAATGAAATTGAAGCAAAACATGTTATTCTATACATATTGTGTTAGAATATATACTGATAATTCTACTTGGCTTTTCAAAAAATTAAAAATAAAAGTCAAATTATTAGCTTAATTTTTTTTTTGGAAAATAAGCTAATTAAAATTTTGGATCATTAAAATGATGCTATCGTTTATCATTTTAATTTATGTTTAGAAAATATTAGAAGTCATGACATTCAGATACCTTATATTCCATGACAACTTATACAAACTCTCCTAAGCCCTCTATCTGTCATAACTCCCTTTCTCCTCACAACTTTTAGTAATCTCCAGTCTACCTAGCACCTTGGTAAACATTACTATTGTTAAGTTTCTCATCTCTGTTTTATAAAGAGCCACAGTAACTCACCCAGTTAGAGTGATCAGTTGAAGTCACCCCACATATGCTCTGATCAAAAACTATTTAACACACTTCCTGAATATTAATTTAAAAGCCAAATTATTATCTTTTGTTAAAATGAATTACACATCTGAAATATACTTACTTATCATATAGCTACAGTATTCACATTTAACAGGGCTGTCCTAAGCCTGTATACTTTGACATACATAAGCAACATTGTTATTTCTCAGGGCAAATTCTATTCTTAAATTCAGAATAAATAGCTCCTGCATCAGATACCAAATTGAATAAAAAAAACTCAAGGTGCATTTAGCATTAAAGACCGAAACTAATGCTACATTATATGTTATTACTCCATTTCAGCTCACTTTATTTAAAATAGCAACCATCAGAAAATTAAAAACCATATAATGAATTAGAGTATATTTATTAAGATGCTATGTAAACCTACTCAAGGGAAAAATGACCCAGGCACGCCCTGAACCTTTTATATGAAAAGACAGGTATAATTCAGTTAACTATCAGAGTTCTTTGCTTACTAGATATCTTCTTAAAGAAAAAAAATCTGTCGGGCATATAACAAGTTTTAGAGTTCTCAACCTGAAGAGCATTTCAGAGTTGCAAAGAAAACTAGAAGTGAAATTGTAGAAATACAGTGGCAATTTAAAGTGTTAAAATATCAATGGATGATAAAATATTTTTATTGTCAATACATATGGCCAAAAGTGTTTTTTTTGTTTGTTTGTTTGGTTGTTTTTAAATCTAATAGTGGGCGGTGTTTCCAGTCAGGAAATAATCTAAGTCAAAATAAGTGACACAGCGGGGTAAGGATCCGTGTTGTCACTGAAGCGAATTGGGTCACCGCTATGGCTCAGGTTCAATCCCTGGCCCAGGAACTTCCCCACGCCATGGATGTGGCGAAAAAACAAAAACAAAAACAAAAAACTTCTTTTACGGAGTTCCGGTAGTGGCGCAGCGGAGACAAATCCGACTAGGAACCATGAGGTTGCAGGTTCGATCCCTGGCCTTGCTCAGTGGGTTAAGGATCTGGCGTTGCCATGAACTGTGGTGTAGGCCGCAGACGTGGCTCAGATCTGGCGTTGCTGTGGCTGTGGTGTAGGGCGGCGGCTACAGCTCTGAATGGACCCCTAGCCTGTGAACCTCCATGTGCCATGGGAGCGGCCTAAAAAGACAAATAAATAAATAAATAAATACAAAGCATTTTGATACTCAAATATATTAGAATGCTCCCTTCTGCTAGAATTCGTCAGACAATCAAAATGTGCAAACATAGTAATAGCAAGCTGTATGTAGAGAAGTTAAATTATGAAACATCACTCTAAGCAAACCATGCAATAACAATTTGCTAACACACAGGAGGTGGGCTGACCACAGGCTTTTAGATGCGTGGCCTCCAATCTTCAAATACCGTTTCTGGGACATCCCAGGGAATTCGATTTTACCAAATCCTTAGTTAGCAAGGCTTGGCATCCGCGATGTTATTTTAATACGCTCCATATCCCCAGATCGGAGCCTTCTTTACTTCAAATGAGTCTATAGCTGTAAATGAGAATAGATGTCTTAACTACCCAAAATGAAGAAAAACAGCAATTTTCCTCAAATTTTTTCTCTACTACAATAAACAAAAATGTCTCAAAGGCAAAACAGAAGCATGAGCAATTTCCAAAGTCAGAATTCCAGTTTTTTTCTAAGCCATTTTGCTGCTAAACTGAAGCAAATCAAACAACATGTGTTTTGGTCAAACTGGTCAGAATGCCCACATGGGCTTCAATTGCAGTGACCGCTACATAAATGTGCATAAAATCTGCTTTTTTTTTTTTGACTGCACCCATGACATGAGGAAGTTCCTGGGCCACAATGCCTGAGCCACAGTGGTGACAACAATGTATCCTTAACCACCAGGTCACCAGGGACATCCTAAAATCCGATTTTACACTTGTCTTTATGTAGGCGCTCTGTTTTCCCAGTGTCCATGGGGGAGTCTATTACTGACACCTGCCTTGGGGGAGGAAGAGATGGGCAACATTTTTTGCACATGAAGTGAGGGGTAGAAAAGAGACTTATTCATAAAAATTCTTGAGCATTAACTGTGTGCCAATCACTTCATGTGGAGCCAGATGGAGTCAGAGGTGAACAAATGGAGATCACAGTCCGCCCCAGGAGACGGGCCTGGGCAATGAGTAATCCCACAAGGAGCGAACAGTGGCAGACCCCGCCGGACACTCTCAAGGAAAACTACAGTTTGCTGTGTGTTACGGGTCGAATTGTGTTCCCACAAAAAGGCACGCTGGAGGTCTCTCTGTCCGGTACCTATCTGCGCCCTTATTTGGAAACGGATCTTTGAAGATGTGGTCAAGTTAAGATGAGCTCAGTAATCCCTCATCCAATCCAGTTGGACCCTGATCCAGTATGACCGGTGTCCTTAGAAGAAGAGGTGCAGAGGCAGATGTGCATGGAGACACAGGGAGAGGCTCCGCGATGACAGATGAAGAGATGCGACTTGCAGGAATAAGCCAAGGGATGCCAAGACTGGCCAGCAACACCAGAAGCCAGGAGAGAGGCACGGCGCAGACGCCCCCCCCCGGAGGCTGCAGAGAGAATGTGGCCCTGGCACCACGGTGACCTCAAACCTCTAGCCTCTGGGGTTGACAGAACACACTTCTGATGTTTTGGGCAACACAGTTGCTGTTACTTTGTTACAGCAGCCCCAGCACACGAATAAGTTGTGGGACAGGATGCCCGAGCTTGTCTCAGAAGGAGGGAGAGAAGAGGTCAGGAAAGACGTCCCAGAAAAAGTGATTCTGGATCTTGAGATCTGAAGCAAGAGCAGGGTCAGAGCAGACAACGGAGTCGGGGATAAGGTCTATTTCCAGGCATGGGCCAGCGTGCTGCGAAGGCCTATGGAAGCAAAGTGACCGATACATTCCAGCTCACAGGAAGGGGTAAGGAGGATGCCTAGAGGTAGTTGAGCCATTGTGGGGATTGAGGTGGGCAGGCAGGCCAAGGTCGTTGAGGCCTCGTGGGCAGAGGAAAAAACCCATTAAGCCTGCTCATGTCTGAGCAGGAGACAGATTCTACATACAACTCTCTCCTCCCATAGGTTCTAACACCCTAGAATACATCTAGCTTTGACTGGGACATACAAACACCCCTAATAACTAGGGTACCTCGATAGTATGGCTTCTTTCCAACAGCAAATACTGCTCTGGAAAGAAATACATTGTATTTTTGCATGTTTCAGTTCAGAAAATAAAAGCAGGCACACCCTTGACAATGAAGCGTTCACAGTTTCCAGTTCAAGCACCTGAGAACCATTTTTAGCTTTTCCCAGAGGCCCCCACAGCTACAGGAAGTTGCTGGTCCTCCTCCTTCCTGGGGAGTTATAGCCAACAAGCCAGTAACACTTGTAAACCCCCGCTTGGCCTTGGGGGTCCTGGGGCCACTATGCCAGGAAGGCCCTTGTGATTTATCCATGTTGCTGTCCTGCAGGCAGGACTTACAGAAAGAGGCACGTTGCCACTTAAACCTCCTGCTCTTACCAGATACCCACTGTGTCTGTCCAGAAGCAAGAGCAAATCAATGTGAAGTGCAAATATACCTGCTATGATTTTTCGGCCTTGCCTAATACAGGTTTGCCTGGAAAAATCTTTCACACATTTCTTTTTAATTGACCTCATGGGTGCAAAGTATCCAGTATATAATGGCCTGAATTACTTCATTTTAAATTAGCATCAGCTCTCCTAAATACTGCATTCATTTGTGCATTCATGTTCTATATTGACTTTTTTTATTTGCACTTCCAGGGGGCAAAAAAGCTCTAGCTGCAACCTTGAACACTGCAAATACAAATCAATACTGCTTCACTACGAGGCAAGTTTAATTATTTTGTTATTGGTTCTCTTTCTCATTCTCTTGGCTAGCTTTATTCAACCTAGCCATCTAGCCTCCCTCGGCCTAAAAAAACTCTGAAGACCAATATTGAACCAACCCCTCAAAAAAACTAGGTTAATAAGATCCCACTGGCATAGTACATAAATGAGCTTATCTTTTAGTAAAAAATAGAAGTTTTGCCAAATTTATCAATGATGGTTCAAGAGAAAATAGAAATGTTGTGATTGATGATATCTAAGATAAACAATATATAAAATATATGTATTAAAATTGACATATATGCATCTCTCTCTCTCTCTTTCTGTTTCTCTCTCTCTCTCTTCCAAGTAGCACTTCCCTCAGTATAATTGGGTACCTAATGTTTAAAGATAAGATATGTTCCTTGGCCTATAAAAGCTAGGAACTCTACTAAATCTCTTCATAAAACTGTCTTATAGCATGTAAAAAATCCCCAGTAACTAACGCACTTCAATTTTCAAAATAAATAACATTTTTGAATATCACCACTTTTTTTGTACAGGGAGGAAATATGGTAGAAAGCGTTGAAGAAAAACAACTGGCAGGGCTAATTTTCTAAATCCAACTCAAATATTAGCTGTGTGACCATCACTAAGTCACTTCACCTTTCTTAGCATCTTAGGTACCTTATACAATTAAATTTCAGGGAACTGTAACATGCATATTCATAACGATTCTGGTTGTCCTACAAAAGGAAAGAACATATAAACAGATGGATAATTATGTTATAGTTTGCATTAAGCATTCAAGTTTTCAGATTGTACTTTAATCTTAGGGTATTTAGAATATGCTTATAGAGAGTTACATCACATTTTTAGGAATTAGAAGATTCACGTTTTACTAGTGATTTACTTCTGTGTATAACGTCAAAATATGGGGGAACCCATATTAAATAGAGCTTAAAGGGTCTAACCCATTAAATCAATCTCCACTTAAATACTTTGAATTGCTTTCTAGAAAGCCAACAAATTAAAACTGAATATTCAGTGACCCTCATTTAATTGCACAAGGTTTAGGAGGCTCAGTTCTCATTAATACAAATAGATGAATCTCTAATAACACTGATATTCAGTAAATGAAAAGCTACACGGACAAAATATTCGGGCATAAATGGTTCTGAGAGAAAATACTGCTTAACGTTTAAAGACAAGATACGTTCCCTAGCCTATAAAAGCTAGGAACTCGACTAAATCTCTTCATAAAATTATTTTATAGCATGTTAAAAAACGCCACTGCAGCTAATGCACTTCAGCTTTCAAAGTAAGTACCATTTTTGTTATGGCGCCACCTGTCACAGCTCAGAGCCTCCCCACCTATTCCCACCACTCTTGGAGGGGAGAGGCATTGCAAGTCGCACTGTACTAAGGATGGAACTAATCTTTAAGCTTATCTGGAGAGTATTTCTTATGTTCCAGGAATTAGAAGAGACTCTTTATATGCATAATCTAATCTTTGACAAAGCCTTGTGATCGCTCTGGAAGTTAACATGGTTTACTACAGATTACCCGAACGTGAAATGTACCTACACGTGATGACAATGTCATCCCTTAAGGTTTAATATATACATACCTTACTGATGTACTCTGAGCAAACAAGGAGGAAGTCACCAAAATTACGCCAAACATCAGCTCTTTCAACTCTCCTTTATTTACAAGGAAGAAGGCCCAGCCTAAGGCTCCCCCAGCCTACGAGAGTCAGCATTCCTCCCACATCCCGCTCTGATGCGCATGCATCCTGCTCTGTTACTCAGGTTCCAATGAGTCTAATCCTAGGCCTGGTTTTGCCGCAGTTAGGCAAGTGCCGGTGGAGTCCACACCTACTCAAAGGGCATGTTCCTGAACTCGCGGAGGCAGGAAGTCATCACTTCCAGACTCGGCATCCCCACTCACTCTGTGACCTTCTGCTACTGCCTTGGTTTCCTCATCTGCAATTGGAGATTGTCCTGTGACCTCACGCAGTTGTGCAGGTGGATGGGCAAGGCTATGAGAGGCACCAGGCACCCCGTAGGACCCTCTGATGTATGGCAAGGGGTCTGAGCCAAGCCCAGAGCAGAATTCAGTGCCCGCTCCAGGCCATCTCAGAAGGAAGCTGTTGCCAGCTTTCCGTAGATTTCTTGGGAGGACAGAATTGTGTCTGTTCTTCTGTCCAGTTCCACCATCTAGGCCAGAGGTCCCAGGGAAAAGGCTACAAGGGAAAACTAAAAATACCCTTTGGGGGAAGGATTCTGTGAGCCCTGACTCAGAGTCTTTGCTTCAGAGAGTGAGTGATGAAGGCCACGGCAGAGTTGGTCAGTCCTGCACTGAACGACCAGCGCCTGCAGCCAAGGGAGGGCTGAGGGAAGGCTTAGCAATTAATCAGGAGAGCCTCTGCAGCCCGGGGACCCGGGAGGCCTCCCCATACAGCAGCCGGATGGCAGTGGAGGTGAGGTCCTGAGACGCTGAGGGAGAGCATAAGCCAGAGCTGGGGGGAGGCGTCCAATCGGGCCACAGCCCCCGTCAAATTGGATATATTATTTACACACGTTCTGACTCCAGAGTTTGAAATGCACTCTTCCTTTCTAATAGCCTCTGATCCTGGGTCACCATCAACCTTCGCTGCCCAGAGTTTTATGTTGTGTCTGTGTGATTCTCTCTCCTCCCCACCTGCCACAAAGGCAGATGATAAATATTGCCATTCCTTCCGTGGCAGGAAGGGCTCCCCGTGTGCAGAATGCACAATCAGGCGGGCCAGGATGCCCGAGCTGACGGGAGTGCAGGGAATGCTTAAGCAGGCCGGGGGGACACTCATGCATGGAGGCCAGAGGCACGCCAGGCAGTGCCCAAGTGCACAGCGGGCCCTGTGGGTGTCGGGGCCCCCAGGGCAGCGCAGGATGGGCTGGGAGCCCACCCTACCCAAGGGACTGCCACTCAGAGCTGTTTTCTCTTTCTTAAATATCACAGGTAAAGAAGACAAAGCTATAAAACAATGGCTATAATTTGTGTGACTGCGGCAACTCTCATTATTCCAGTTGGCAGCAACCAGCAGAATCCAGTGGATCATTCCACGAGCTGTTGACTTCCATTGTGTTCTCAGCCCCATAACCATCAGAACAGGGCACTCTGCAACAGGACACACATTTCTTCATGCAAATTATCACTCAAAGTTTATTTTGTAAGAGGACAAAATGTTTGATTGTAGAAAACAAATTTGGGAAGCTCTCTGGAAACCCAAATTCACTTTGGATAACAATGGTTAACTTTTCTCTGCTTATTCAAACTGCCTTATTGTTAATTAGTGCACCATTCATCAGGTATCCTCCCTGGGAATTTTGAAAAATAATGGGGAATAACTGGGGCAAACCTATGTCAACTAGAAAAAAAGTAGGCTTCATAGAATAAATTTAGAAGAAATTTGGTTTTACTACCTGCAAGCATATAAGGTTATATAAAGATTAGTAGCCAGCAAAGATATGGTCAGTTATGATCAACGTAGATCTCTTTCTGTTTGTTTCACTGCAGCAAAAAACACATAACATGAGGTCCATCTTTTTAATACGTGTTTAAGTGTACACTGCAGTCCTGTTAGCCACACGTGCAAAGTTGTACAAGAGGTCTCTAGAACTGTTTCATCTTGCATAACTGAGCCTTTAAACCCAGTGAAGAGCAACTCCCCACAACCCCTCCCCCAGCCCTGGCAACCACCATTCTGCTTCCTGTTTCAATGAGTTTCACACTTTAGATACAGCATATACGGGTAGAATAACGTGGTGATTGTCCTCTTGTGGCTGGCTTACTTTCCTTTACTTGTGTTTCAAAGTTCATCCACTGCAGCATATAGCAGAATTTCCTTTTTTTTCTTTTTTTTCTTTTTTTTATTAAAGGTTGAATAATGGGCGTTCCTGTTGTGGCTCAATGGAAAGGAATCTGACTAGTAACCATGAGGTTGAGGCTTTGATCCCTGGCCTCACTCAGTGGGTTAAGGATCCGCCATTGCTGTGAGCCGTGGTGTAGGTTGCAGACAAGGCTCAGATCCTGCAGTGCTGTGGCTGTGGCGTAGGCCAGCAGCACCCCTAGCCTGGGAACCTCCATATGCCATGGGTGCAGCCCTAAACACCTCTTGGCTCTTGTGAGTCCTGCTGCAATGAATACGGGGATGCAGACATCCCTTTGAGATCCAGAGTTCAATTCTTTTGAATATATATATTGAGAAGTGGGATAGCTGGATCATATGGCAGTTCTAGTTTTAATTTTTGAGGAATTTCTATATTGTTTTCTATAGTGTCTGTACCAGTCTATGTTCCCACCAAGGGTTATGTAGCTCTCTTTTAAGGAGTAAGGATGATATGTGTTCAGAATATTGTTGAAATTAAAACAAGAGTCTCATGTTTATTTAAAATATTTCATGAATATTTTTAAATGACTACTTCACACAAATTATTATTGAATTTTCTCACATTTTAGAACAATAAAGTTTTAAGTTTAGTCTAAGACATATCTTTAAAAAAGTAGAATACATTCTTGTCTTGAAGGTTGCTCTGGTTTTATATCTAGGCTAAAATTATTTTAGCTAAAGAGAATTCAACCAAATTCTTATACATATAAAGTCTATTGGAGACATAGCAATTGATTAATAAGAGAGGGACAGGCACAGAGAGAGGGGCAAGAAAAGACTGTATTGGCTGCAGATGTGAGACTGGCAGTAGTTCTTCTTTTATCTTTAAAAATGTGCCAAATATTTTTTTTTTTTTTGCATATATGTGGAAGAGTCCCAGGAAATAATAATTGGATTAGAGCTTTTTTCATTTTTCCCTTTAACATTAAGACTCAGCCTTATAGAAAATGCTAAATTCATATCTGTTTTATTGTTCAACGGTTCCTTTGGATTAGGTTTGCTTATCTGCCAGTATTTGACAGAAGAAGGAAGAGGAGGGGGGGACAGGCGAGGGAGGAGAGGGAGGATGAGGGAGAGGAGGGGAAGAGGAGGGAAAGGAAGGAGGAGGGAGGGTATCCTCTGCTCAGACCTAGAAGAGAGGCAAGTGCATTCAATGCTCGGCAAACTCCCAGCCTCTGACAAACCACATGCACCGGGTTCTGGTTTAGGGAACAACAGTCCATCGTCCCCAAACAGTGGCAAGTTTAACTAGACGTTAAAATGCTGCAAAAAAAATGTAATACCTGTTCTTTCTTATGGCCAGAGGCTTGCTTCTTAACACGAATATTGTTTTGTTAGTATTTTTAAAGAACATTCCTTCATGCATGCATTCATTCACCTACCCTGAGTGCTGACTACAGCCTGGAACACTTCCAGGCACAGGGGCCACTGCTGCACATGTGTGGACAAGCGCAGTGTGTACAGAGTTCTTGCTAAACTCCTCTAGAATTATACTGGTGGATGCAGCCAATCCGATTCAGGAAAAGACGGACACTTTGGGGAGGACGTGTGGGGGCTGTTGAAGGTTTCTATATGCAGCTGGTGGAAGAGGAGGCCTGCTTTTTGCTGGTTATATTTCGTCCTGTCTACACTCTGAGGTGTGCAATCGATAATCCCCAGTGCATACCTCTCCACTTCAAGCTCAACTTGGGATGTTTTATTTTTCTTTGGCTCTGCCTGTGACCTTTGAATGTTCTTTAATTCAGACAAAGGGCCTTGAAAGGTTGTTAGCGTTTTTATTTTACCAAAATTTCTATTTGGCTCATTCCTCAGATTACCTTATTGCACATTACTATTTCTTAATTTTACAACTCCATTAAAAGTAAACTAGTATTTGTTTTCTTTCTGTTTTCTTTTTTCTTTTTTTTCAAGGCCATATCCGTGGCATATGGAAATTCCCAGGCTAGGGGTCCAGTTGGAACTACAGCTGCTGGCCTACCCCACAGCCACAGCAATTTGAGATCCCGGGCATGTCTGCAACCTACACCACAGCTTGCGGCAACGCCAGATCCTCAACCCACTGATTCGGCCAGGGACCGAACCCCCATCCTCATGGATGCCAGTCGGGTTCATCACTGCTGAGCCACGACGGGAACTCCAAAGGCAAAGAGGACTTCACGAGGCCGGGCTAGATGGCCCGCTACTCTCCGGCTTCTCAGGAAGCAGCCGCAGATGTCCTTCCCCCCAGTGGGCGAGCCCACAAAGGTCCCGCCGTCGGGTTGTGGCTGGGCTCCGGCTGCTGTTCACCACGGTCCCTTTGACCTGAACATCAGGCCACTGGTAGCCTCACAATTAGAGAAGAAAATTAAACTAATCAGTACGAGGAAACGGAAGTATTTGCCAATGGGCATGGTCGCCACTAAGTTGAAGCTGATTCCAGGAGACACAGAGGTTTTCTCCACAATTAATAGTTACTTAGGAGTTCCCGTCATGGCTCAGTGGAAATGAATCTGACTAGCATCCCTGAGGATGCAGGCTCGATCTCTGGCCCGTCCCAGTAGGGTCAGTAGGACTTGGACAAGCTTTAGACAAGCTCAGGAATTATGGCTTTGACCCTGACCGATTCCCCTCACTCCAAATGCCGTCCTCATCACCATTGTCCACTCAGTCTGGGCCACGTCTTTCTGTTGGGTTCACTTCCACTAGATTTGAATCCCTGCCTTTTCCATGAATGATAGGAAATAATGTATAAAGTACAAATTAGTTCAGGTCCTGATAAGTTCTCAATAAAGGTTTTTTGTTAGCAGTAGTAATATTGTTATGTATAGACCCTGAGATTTGCTCAGCTTCAAACACTGAGTGTTCTATCATCCGTAGTCTAATTTTCTTACGAGTTTTCCCTATAGATTGTTGACCATACAAAGTGACTGCATCAGGCAGAGCTCTAACGTTCAAAACAGCAGAAATGGGGTTTGGTTCAATATAGCAAAACACAAGCCTAAAAAACGCAGGAGAACCAGACGTGGGAAGTGGGATGCAGTGTGGCCCGAATTACCACTCAACCCTGCCCCCTCACACAGCTGGGGACACTGCAGCCACCGTAAGAGGCTCAGGACGCCTTGTCTGCCCTGCTGACACCGCTGATGGGCTGCTCCCGCCTCCACTTTCCTTCCTGCCCTGGAAGACGGACGGTGGTTGTTCCTCCTTTAATTATTCTGGTTTCTCAGAAGCACGGCTTTTGGAATGGAAGAAAATACATCATGTAGAACAGAGCACTTGGGCACAGAAAATGCGGCTTCTTCCTAAGGCACAAAATCTCTGATTCCCAAACCCTATTTGCGTATGCTTTCTACCATACACACTGTTTTAGAAAATACAAACGACAACAACAAAACCCTATAAAGGTAATAAAATTCATCGAGTAATTAAAACCCCAAACAACTGAAGTAAACATTTTGAGGAATAGAGAAGAGGCTCCTCAATGACTCTCATTTTCCTTTTCTCTTTTGTTCATTTTTCTAAGTTTTACTGGAGTATAGTTGATTTATAAGGTTGTGGTAAATCTTTAATTCTTACAGACTTTGCCTCACAAACACAAACTGAGCTAAGGCGGTTGACAAAGATGTAAGGAGTACAATAAACTGTAAGAATAACTGCAGAAGCCTCGAGGAAAACATGTATGAGAGAAAATGAATTGAATATCTGATGCTGTATTGTTTTTAGCTGAGCTTCCTATATCCCAAACAAAGAAGGAAACCTTATCAGACTTGGGAGTCGCATACACTGTCCCTATCCCTGTGCACTGTTCAGTTGTTCAGGGGAGCAGTGGCTGCTCCTCAGGGTAGAAGGTCTCCTCAGAGGTCATGCGAAGGTCACGCAGTGAACCATCGCTAGCATTAGACCCATGCAAAAAAGAATAACAAAGTCTAAGAGCTGCTATGTGGATCCTTCTCCAACGTTCGCTAAAGGTAAAATTTTAAGTGAGCTAAAGTTGCCATCAATCCTTTACACAAGGGAAAGGATAGTCCTGATTTGGAAAAGCTCCACGTGGTGAGAGAAAAGAAGAGGAAAAGGAAAGGCACCGTGGAGATGGAAGCAACGGTGATAAACATGGGTGCAGCTGCGGGGGGCAACCTCAGGTCATTCCAAGTTCCCTCTGCAGCAATGACTCAGGAGACCCCAATGAGCAAGGCAGAGAGCCCCAGAGTAATGACCACATCACATGGGGTTCAGGGCAAGCAGAGGATGGAGAAAACAAGTTGCTTCGGACATGCTGAGTTTGAGAAGCCAGTAGAATTTTCCAGCAGAGTGGATCGCGTCTGCAGGCTTCTAGGAAAAGCACTGGGAGTCAACAAAGGAATGTGGTGGATACGATAAGGTCAAAAGTGGACATTATTGCTAGTCAGTCATAGAAACGAATGAAATCCTGTCATTTGTGACAACAGGGATAGACCTGGAAGGCATCCCACCAAGTGAAATAAGTCAGACAGAGAAAGGCAAGCACCGCACGACCTCTCTTAGGGGTGGATTCTAAGAAACAACAAAGCTCATCACTGGCACAGAGGTGGCTGTGGCGGGGGCAGTGGACCGTGGGCAGGATGGAGGTAGGGGTCAAAAAAGAAAAATGAAAAGGTGGGACCGCAGAAAGGACAGGAGAGGAGAGGAGGTCTGCTGTCTACTGCAGGGTGGACGTGGGGGAAAGGTCGGAGGGGGCCGGGGGTGGGCTTCGGGGAGAAGAAAAGAAATCTGAAGAGAGCCAATACTCAAGGATTCATCTAATGATTTTCTTTCAAGGACCCTGCAAACAAAAAAGCAAAATAGATACTGGCATGACAGACTGTATCACTTAGGAAGGACCTCTTCACTCCAAGATTACATATATTTTACGTTTTCTTTCAGTCCTTTTTTTAAGTCGTTAAATTTAATCTTTTCAAGGGTCTGATGTCTATTTTTGAAATGGTATGAAGTAGAGTTAGCCTTTGTTATTTTAAATGGAGAGTAACATCCCCAAACTAGGAGTTTGTTAGCACACTCTTTCTGCTCATGTCTTCATAATACAGTAAATTCACACTCACGCACTCACTCTTCCACACTCACGCACAGAGGTGTACACACTCTGTGCTTCTCAGGATCTGTCGGTGCGCTGCCAAGATCGGTCATTTAAGACTATTCACGTCCTTACGTCAGGTGAGGCACAAACACACCTTCTTAAAGACCAGCTTGAAAGTCTTCATCACGAGCGTCGTGTACGAAGGGTAAACTCCACACCAGGCTTGAGAAGTTAATTCCTCGTTCTCCAGCCTCATAGCCTATCACCACCCACTGCTAACCCCATGTTTTTTCAAGCATCCTTTTTATTTTTTAAAAAAACTCTTTGTCAGTGCATTATTTTGTGTCATTAGATATGTGTTCCAAGGGTTAAATGACCTTGCCAGTTTTGATTATTTTTCTCAACTATTTGAGAAAAGGGATATATATCCCTTTATTACTTAACACTCGTCCAAGTCTCTGAAACCTATACCCAAAGAAAAAGGATATTGTTTTAGCACAGCGCACGAGGCAGCTATCTATCAAAGTGAGTACATGAAACACTGATACCATAGTTTCATCTAATGCCCATTCCATCCTGTAATTCTAACACAGCTGATGAGGTCCAATAATGCCCTTTACAGCATTTCCCTGGTTCTGACCCAGGATTCAGGCCAAGAGCACACAGTCCTTAGAACCATGCCTCGAGCCTCCTTTTAATCTGGAGCAGACAGCCCGGCGAGCTCAGGCGGTGCAGCACGAGGCGCTTGATCTGGAACAGCCCCTCCCCTCTGCTGTTGCAAGACGTTGACATGGGGAGACCCAGGGCAAGCTACTTTATGGGTCGTTCCCCTCTGGTGCGTCCTACACTTCCCACCAGAATAACACATGACTGGCTCTGGGGGTATCACACTTAAAGGCGCCCAGTGTCTGTCCGCCCCCGGGAGGTTAATCTTGACTCGAGGTGTTGTCTAACGCATCCCTTGCAGTTTCCCTGTAACTCATCTGCTCATCTGCGGGGCAACTTTGACAACAGGCTAATACTCGGCTTCTTATCAGACTTTTCGTTTCTGCATTCCTACCCATTACTGCTTAAGACTGTGTGTAAGGTTCTAGGATTCCCCATTGTTGTCTTTCATCTTTTTGGCATGAAGCTCTCACCAGAACCACAGCTAGTTGTTTTCTCTCCTGTGCTCACCGGGCTGCGGGGGGCATGTGTTCTTCTACGTGGCCCCTCCTCTAGTTACTCTTCTAGGACGGGGACAACCTCTTGCCCGCACGTCATGTTTTTCATTCTTGTGAAATAATGATATTATTATTTAGAGACTTACATTATCTTGAAATAAATTCTCCAAGGCTTGCCTTTTTAGATGAACAAAACAAGATACAAAATGGAGCCAATTTGTAACCCCCTTGAATTTAGGCATATTTAATAAAATGACATTCACAGACTAACAACACTGCCTAACAGACCATTCGAACATAAAGAAGAGATTTTGCTATTTTGACTCTGCCTTGAGATCTTAGAAAAGAAAAATGTCTTCTGCCCAGGGTCCACTGCACGCTATGGCTTGAAAACATGTATACACTTTCTGGGAATGGTATAAACCTATGAAATTAGTATATTTCAGCCTGCATTTAACCCTCATTGCCATTCTGCAGCACATGCTATTTTGAATGAATCCCTATGCCAGCATCCATGTGGTTTTATTTCTAAGAGAAATGACAGGTACAGGCATGTTTGTAATTTGTGTATTCTATCCTTATCTGCCACTCAGTTTCGGGCTGCATGACTGTTCTAGAAGACAGGAGGGGTAAACTCAGTGTCTGCTCCTGCAGGGACCTTACCCTGCTGTGCCTCTTCTGTTTTGTATGCAGCCCACAGCAGCTGCAGCACCCAGCTTTGTGAGGATATTTGATATAAATACAAAAGTTTCCATTTTATTTAGCTCTGAAAAAAATCAGTCGATAAGTGCTAGGGATCCAGTGGGTCTTTAAAACTGTAACCACCTAGGGATCTAGCAGCTCTTTAAAACTGTAATCTCCTTTATGGTGTTTCCAGGCACCTCCTCAAAGGTGAACCTCAGCATCTTAGTGCCATTTGTTCCCAAGACCATGGGAACTCATCCTTGGGACATTGTTGGGCCATCTAGTGCGCTCCAGGCTGAAGGAGGATACCTGAATGTAAATTGGCCCCTTGGGAGTTCCCGCCAAGGGCATTGGAATTGAATCCGACTAGGAACCATGAGGTTGTGGGTTCCATCCCTGGCCTCGATCGGTGGGTTGAGGATCTGGCATTGCCATGAGCTGTGGTATAGATCGCAGACACGGCTTGGATCTGGTGTTGCTGTGGGTGTGGTGTAGGCTAGCGGCTACAGCTCCAACTTGACCCCTAGCCAGGGAACCTCCATGTGCTGTGGGTTCAGCCCTAAAAAGACAACAAAATATATAAATAAATAAAAATAAAAATAAATTGGCCTCTGGCCTGATGTAGGCCTTTGCAACATCAGATGGACTAGCAGTGGTGCATTGAGTTCTCTTTCATTTTGAAGAAAATTTCCCCTCCAGCCAATGAGAGCCTTCGCCGTTTCCATGTCCACTTTCCTTCCTGCTCCATCTCAGAACTGCCAACACTGACTTCTAAAGTTTGGGAGCTGGGTCTACCGAGAATTCAAGTGGGCTTCTTCAAACAAATAGGCAAATGTGAGAGAATGAGTTTAATGGGTTTTAACAATTGTTAATTCAAATCAGAATTTAAAAAATAACAACAACACTGAGTACAAGGTCAGTTTAAGGCACATTACTTAGTATTTGAGGAGTGAAAACACTGAATGTGACACAGTCCTTGCCTCAAGGTGACCCTGGGATTCTAAGGAGGATGACAACTTTGTGTGTGACCTGCAGCTGCTGATTAAAACCACAGGCCTCACCCCTCAAACATCCGAAGCTCAGCGCCTCCTAGATCCAGGCCCACCACCTGGATGAATTTCAACAAACCCCATTCCTGCAGAGACTCCTGCTCCTGGAAGAGCAGTTCAGGGCCCATCGGTGTCACTGAAAACTGGTGAGAGAAGGAGAGTCCCAGATGCAGCCCAGAACTCAGAACCAGAATCTCCAGTTTACCGTGTCTCATAGGTGATTTGAATGCACATTAATCTTTGGGACGCACGGTGCAGCGATGCTGCCTTTTTATTTACCTCTGAAATAGTGATTCCAGATGAGGAGATTGCACTTTATAACCTCATCATATTATTTATTTATTCTGTAAGGCCCTATGAAGCTGTAGCGCTGCCCCGTTTTGCCAAAAGTCTTTGAAGATGGTGCAGCTAAATACCCTGTGCAGGTGCAAAAGGGAATCAAAAGAAAATATTATCATTCTGGTCACTGGAGGCAGCACCAGCTGTTATGTAATTTTGTTATAAAGCTATTTCCTGCTACTGGAGAGTTTGAAATAACATTTACTTGTATAATTCTAATTCTATTTCGTTTATCCATCCGGGGCCAAATAAAAAGCATAAATTAATCCACTATGAATATGCCAGGCAGATAACCCTTTTAGAATATGAGAGAATTAAATGTTACTTACAAATTCTGTGCAAACTTATCCAAATACCTTTCCGAAGATCTCTACACATTTACCGTATGTCTCATACGCGAAGCATTACTGTTCAGCAGGACAGTATTTTCCAAACTTTCATAGTTCTTAGCATGCTTGGGAGTATATGGGATATCCTGGGAAAGATGGCCCAGAAAGAACGAGCTTCTGAAAGAATGGAGCTAATGGCCCATCCTAATGGAGGCTGGGAGAAGGAAACTTCCTCGGTGGCTGCCACCCAAAGGCTCATCTCTCAAATTTAACGAGGCCACGAATCACTTGCAAGGCCCTATCAGCTCTCAAACTCAGTGATTCTAAATGTATTTTTTTGATTTCAAAGGTTTTAGAAACGCATACTGTAACATAACGCAGCTGTGAAATGTGTGTGTGTGTGTGTGTGACAGAGAGAGAGAGAGAGAGACAGAGAGGGAGGGAGATTGGGGGTGAGTCTTACCTTCTCAAACTGGGAATATTCACGGAAGAGAAGTAGTTGCCTAAAGTCAAGAATTTCCATAAAAACATTCATCCTACTCATGGCAATAGGGAGAATTTTATGAGTGGGCATTTCACAAAAAATATCCACAATTTTATAGGCGAGGAGGGATTTTACAGAAGGCTTGAGCAGGGCATATTCTTTTGGAAATGAGGCACCCTTGCAGCATTTCCCACACTCTGCAGACTTGTACAATGACAGATACGAACACAAACAGCCTCTATCCCAGAAAGACAGGGGAGGGCGTCTCTCCAGTCGCAGCCGAACCTCTGGGCACTTTAATGAGGATCCTGGGAGCAACCGCAGAGGCGCCAGGCTCTGGCGTTTGAGCTGAGAAAGCCAGAGGCACCCCGCACGGCCTGGGTCCAGGGTCGCTCGGAGGCTCTGTGGCCGGATGTGACGGGAGCTGGAGACAGACAGGAGCGTGCTGCTCGGCACCCCCCAACCCCACCTCTGGGCCCAATGGGGCCAGGCCCCTAGGCCGGCCCACGCGGCAGCTCGTCCAGGAGGCCTTCTGAGTCTGCATCCCACACGCGGTGTTTCTTTGAGTTGCATACAGCTGCATCATTTAAGATACTTTTATGTGTATTAATTCCACGAGGGTTGCTGGTCCTTTCTCACAAAACATTTTGTCCTATTTTTCACAATTTCCAGTGTCGTCGGTCACCATTCGGTACTCTGAAAGAGAGCTAGCTGTGGGAACACAAGGACTGTGACATCCGCAGGCAAGATCCGTGTTCAAAGCCTGGGAGACCTCCGAGCGGCGCCTCTGAGCAGTTGTCAGCTGGGCCAGCGGGCCTCAGCATGGACATAGGAGTACTTTTTTTTTTTTTTTTATGGCTGTACCCATGGCATATGGAAGTTCCTGGTCACGGATTGAATCTGAGCTGCAGGACCCATGCTGCAGCTGCAGCGACACCCGATCCTTTAACCCACTGCCTGGGGCCAGGTATGGAACCCACGATTCCACAGTGACCCGCGCCACTCGGTCGGATTCTTCACTCACTGCGCCACAGTGGAACTATGAGTACATTCTGAATCATGCCACTCCAAGAAATGCAGTAATATTGCTCAGAACAATCAGCTGCTAGACTTCATTTTCTCTTCTATTTGATTTTTCTTCCAGTTAAAAGAATATTACTAAGATAGACAAAGGCCAAGTCTTAAAGAAATACATGTTGTAGAAAGTAAAACAAAAACATTCTATTCCCTTTTAATAATTATCTTGGAGAATTTAATGTACATTTTTCCAATTTTGCCTATACAATAGTAACATACTGTTAACATGTTAAAACTGGTTTACTCATATATATGTACCTATATAATTTTCTGTTTTAAAAATCAAAATAGGTCACATATATGGTATAGGTATATACATACACTACATACACATTTTCCCAAATATCTATCAAAATACACATGAAATGTGATAACAAATTTTAAATCTTTTCAAACTTATCATGACAACCCCAGGTAACACTAATATTAAATTTAGCCGTTTTTCAAAAATAAGAGTTATGAGCACGCAAAGTCAGGGAGAAATTAGAATAACGGCCAACACACATTGACTGGCTTGAAAATCTACTTGAAACAATAGCACTTCTATGTATTTTTATTTTTTTATTTTGAAATGATTATAGGTGCACGCAAATTTACAAAGAACCACAGAGAAATCCTCTCTGCCCTTCCCCTAGTCATCCCCAGGGTTCACATCCAATACAACGATGGTGAAAACATCAAAACTAAAAACTTAGCCTTGCTAACTAAGACCCATAGAATGCATGACGATGTCACCATCACACCTGCATTCGTCCGTGTGTTTGTGTGTAGCTCTATGCAGTGTTATTGCATGTGTAGCCTTGTGTAACCGATATATTCAACCGAAGCATTACCGTGCATCTCCCTTAAGATACCACTTTATAGACACAGCCGCCCCATGCCCAGCTGTAAGTCCTGGCAATTACTAATCTGTTCTCCAGCTCTATGATCATGTTAGCTCAGCAAAGCTACACCCATGGAGTCATGCAGTAGGATGATTTGGACCGGTGGGCTTTTATCACATAATTTCCTTGAGGTTCATCTGAGCTGTGTGTATCAGTACTTCGATCATTTTTACTGCTGAGTAGCATCTCATGCACGGCTATGGACATACAATGGGGTATTTAACCATCCACCCACTGAAGGACATTTGAGTAGCTTCCAGGTTGGGGTTACTGCAAATAAAAGTTATGAACATTCATGTACAGGCTCTCCATTAGCTGGGACGAGTGCCTCAGACTGCAGTGATCGGGTCCTTTGGTAAGTCTGGCTTTAGTTTCGAAAGGAGGCCATCGAACTATTTTCAGAATGGTGTCATTCTATACACCCGCCATCAATGTGCAAGTGACCATCTCCCACACACTTACCAGCATGGTACGCTATTGCCCTTAACTACTTGGGTCATTCTGACAGGCGGACAGCCATGTCTTTTTGTAGCCTTAGTGGGCATTTCCCTAAAGGATAATGATGTTGAACATTTTTTCATGTGTTTATTCAGTGGAAATGTCTGTGCATGTGTTTCGCACATTTTCTAAGTGGAATTTTTCTTTAACGTTAAGTTAAAGTTCTGTATATATTCTCTCTCTCTTTTTTGGCTGCATTCATTGTGCCACCAGGTCAGGGATGGGACTGGCAACGCCACAGAGACAAGCCAGATCATTAACCCTCTGTGCCACAGTGGGAATTCCTATATACTCTTGATAGAAGCTCATTGTTAAATATGCAATTTGTGAATAATTTCTCCTAGCCTGTAACTTTATTTTTATCTTTAATAAAGTCTTTTGCAGAACAAAAGCTTCTTTTAAAGATTTATTTATTTTATTTTTTCTTTTTAATGGCCACACCTGTGGCATATGGAAGTTCCCAGTCTAGGGGTTGAGTCAGAGCTGCAGCTGAAGCCTACGCCACAACCATGGCAATTCCAGATTTGAACCACATCTGTGAGCTGTGCCACAGCTTGAGGCAACACTGGATTGTTAACCCACTGAACAAGGCCAGGGACCGAACCCGCATCCTTGTGGACACTATGTAGGGTTCTCAACATGCTGAGTCACAACGGGAACTCCAAAAATTTATTTTGATGAAATTCAAATTATGAAATTCTCCTCTAATGCATCATGCTTGTGATGTCCAATTCAAGAAATCCTTCCTACCTCGGGGTCCTAAAGATTTTCTCCCATGTTCTTTACTAAGGGTTTTATAGTTTTCTGTTTGAAGTTTACATTTGTAATCTATTTTAAATTAAGATATAAAGTTGAGGTCAGGTTCATCTTTTTCGTTTATGGATATCCAATACTTCTAGGATCATTTATTGAAAATGCTATGCCTCCTCCATTTATCTGCTTTTTCTTTTTCTTGAAAAAAATCAGTTTGAGCATATTTATAGGGATCCGCTTCTGGATTCTCTATTCTGGTCGTTAAGCTATGTATCTATCTCTCCCATAGCACCACACTGTCTTGATTACTGGAGCTACAAAGGAAGCCTCAAAATCAGGAAGAGGACATAGACGGCTTTACAACTACTGAGCCAGCCCATTGTACCTGGAATACACCCCGCTTCGTCTGTGTTTATTTTAAAAGCAAAGAAAGTATATCACCAGCTACATAGGATGTTTTTAAAAACTGTAAGCTGATAGACTTCACAGAAAAAATCCTGAATTACTTCAATGTTAAGTAACAGAGACTTCCAGTAAAATCAAAATTTACTTCATATTTTAATATATACATTTAAAGTGAATAAAAACAACTAAATGCTTTGGACTAAACTTCTGTAGGAATTTAAGAAAATAATTACAAGCACTTCAATGGTATCTTAAAAAGAAAAACATAGATAATTGTATAATTCTTAAATGAGATTTGTACATTTTAGCTCCTATGAGTTACTATGGCAATGCAACCTTAAAATTATAGTTGTAATAGATGGGAAAAAAATTATGTGACAGAAAAATACTTTTGCAAACAGCAATGTGTGGGATGAAAAAATAAACATTGCCTTTTTTCTATCCACAGTGTTTCAAATCATTGATTTATAGGAACAGTATTGTGAAACTTGTATTTGGCATATTACAACTAATTCTCAATGCTTTTAATGTATCTTAACATTCCAACTCTCAATATAAATAGCATTTTAGGCTTATCCTAAAATTGTATGCAAAAACTACAGTTCACTAAGATGATAATTTATAGATAATGGAACTGGCATATCTTGCACACTTTGAAATGATGCTACTAAAATTATATTTTGTGGAAACAATTTCCATGAATCTCTTTCATTTCTGAATATCTTTTTCTTTTCTTTTCTTTTTTTCTTTTTTTGCTTTTTAGGGCTGCACCTGTGGCATATGGGAAGTTCCCAGGCTGGGGGTCGAATTGGAGCTGAAGCTATTGGTCTATGCCACAGCCACAGCAATGCCAGATCCAAGCCATATCTGTGACCTACACCACAGCTCACAGCAATGCCGGATCCTTAACCCACTGAGCAAGGCCAGGGATTGAACCTGCATCCTCGTGGATACTAGTCGGATTTGTTTCTGCCGAGCCATGAAGGGAACTCCCCATTTCTGATTATCTTGTGAGAAAGTAATGACTCCTTTTTGTCTGGTTTATTTTTTCAGGGACCTTTGAACAGTGAACAGTTTTGGAACATAGAGAGAGTGTCCATCCACAGAGCAAAGGGCAAGCATGCCTACTGCCTATTATAAAAGATGTGGTCTCCCTAAGCTCAAGGTCCTTCTTGTATAATACAACCCACAGGATGGGCAGGTGTCACCTAGTCTTCTCTGTGTTGTCCTTTGGGAATTGAGGCTTAGAAACTGGTACAAAACTGATGATAATTGGGCTACTGCTATTCTGCAATAAATTTTCATTGTTCTGACTCTAAATTCTCATGATGTCTACCAGCATCCACGAAATTGTATCAGCCTAGCTTGATAGCCTGTAAGCAGGGTAAAATATTAGGCCCTTCTTAGTTCTTGACAGATTTGTGTTTTCCTTCACCCTGCTTTAAGTAAACTATTTAGCAAATAAACTTCTCATATGGAAGACAGATGACATTTTTTAGTCCCTAGAAAAAGAAAATTTACAAAATGGCAATCTGTATCTGAGAACCCAAATTAATCATTCATTTTTATTTTTAATTTATCTTCTTAAAAAGTAATTTACACTAGAAAATTTTTCTTCTACAACATATGTGAAACTGTGTCACTTTCTTCATCAAACATGCCTGTGATTTCCCCATTCCATTCACAGAAAAGTCCAAAGTGCTTTCCATAGCCTACAAGACCCTTCCGAATCTGGTCTCCTGTTACTTCTCCGAAATCATTATGAACCATGCACCCCAATGCTCACTCTCAGCCACAATGGCTTTACAGTTCTTCAAGCACACAGGACTCACTTCCTCTAGAATGCCTTCTCATATTTCTGCCCATGCCTCTAGTGTAGCCCGAGACTTGACCATCACAGCAAGAAATAGCCCACAGACTATTACTGAAACAAAAATGGTATTAATTATTACACGATAGTAGTAGACCAAAGAGTTTTACCATCTTCCCAACATGGTTCTGCTCCTCCATAACTAGTTTTTCTTACTTTGTGCATTTTTGTGTAGATTTCTCCAGTACCAAGACCTAAATCTGGCTTTCCTTATAACTCTTATCTTGCCGGGATATAGGGTATTAGAAATAACTGATCTGGATAATCAGAACAACCACAGTACTTGGCACATAGTTGGTGTGTGAGGTAGGGACCTTCTGTCCCCAGTACACCTCTCCTTTTTTTTGTCAATATCCTCCTAAAAGACTACAGGTTCTAGTCAATGCTGCATTCAGGTGGAGAAATGTGCTTATGATCTGGTTCATGACGTGTCAATAGAATTTGTAGGTAACCTTCAGGAATGCTACTAAGAGAGCGGTTAGCCAGTCTTCCATCCTTCCTATTGCTTGAAATATGGACATGATGCCTTGAGTTTCCACATCAATGAGATGACTTTGAGGACAGAAGTTACTTGGTTGCATGGCCAATCACAAAGATAGAAGACTTTGATATAAAAGTATCCCTGATATAGTAGTTCCAAATGCCTGCCTCTGAACTTCAATTACAAGAAAGAGAAACACATGTCTGTCCTAAGCCATGATATTTTGGAGTTTCTGTTTTCTGTATCTAAACATGATCCTAAATGATAGTGCTCAAAGAGATCTGATCAAATAGACCAACGTAATTGGCAAACCAATTCCTTTCCATAGCCCCATCATTCTCTGTTCCTTCCCTACACAATTTTTCTTGTCACTTATCACCTGACTAGTGTCTGCTTGTCTGTTGTTTGTTTCTTCCCTCCTCATCCTAACTTAGAGTATAAACTCCGCAAGAACAGAGTCTCTTGACAACAGGCCAATTTCTAGCACCAACAAAAACAAGCAATCAATAAATATTTGTTGAATATGTGAGGGAATAATTCAGTGATTGAATTTTTACAACTGGATTTTGTGTTACATATTTCTACATTAGGATCACTTACTGGTGATCAAGCTTTGCTTTTCCTTTTATTTTTTATTTTTTTTCAATTTTTATTATAGTTGATTTACAATGTTCTGTCAACTTCCGATGCACAGAAGAGTGACCCAGCTTTTTCATGTAAAGTGAAGCTCCTGGATAAAACTTAGTGACCTGTTACAAGCAGATCAAAGTCTCACCATGTAAAAGGCTCTATGGCCCTATTATTCTGCAGGCCTGTGGTTGATTCCACAGCTTGAAACTCCTAAAGGACATTCTGGTTCTTCAATCTGCATATCAATGAGCAGCCCTTCTTTAGCAAAGATGTTATCTTTGAACTAGGAATGGGAACTTGCACTCCAAGCAGAAAAGAGGGCTGGAAATGAAAGTCAGTGCCATCCCAGGCAAAGACAGAAAAGTCCTTGACAACTCAGGGATGTAAGGTGACCAACAGTTATTCTTACACTTGAAGTGTCTTTTGCTTAAACCTTATGAATACTTCCTCAGCTAATAACATTCCTGCGTGGACGCCATCACACTTTTCCTGAGACTTAGAAAGGGGATCTAACCCTTTTTGCAACATTAGGAAGAAGGGAAAATTTGAGATCAAAGTGCACAAGACCCACTGTGAAACTCTATTTTCCACTAACAATAGAAAAGTGCTTGGATAGGAGTTCTCATGGTGGCGCAGTGGTTAACGAATCCGACTAGGAACCATGAGGTTATGGGTTCGATGCCTGGCCTCGCTTAGTGGGTTAAGGATCCAGCATTGCCATGAGCTGTGGTGTAGGTCGCAGACACAGCTCAGATCCGGCGTTGCTGTGGCTGTGGTGGAGGCCAGAGGCTACAGCTCCGATTAGACCCCTAGCCTGGAAACCTCCATATGCCATGGGCGAGGCCCTAGAAAAGACCAAAAAAATAAAAAATAAAAATAAAAATACTTGGATATATAGTGTAAAATTATTTAATGTAGAATGGAGCCATAGGACTTTGGTGAATATTTCAGATTAAAAAAAAATGAGTAGAGTCCAGTGGAAAAAATAAACTCAAAGATCTTCTACTCAAGGGACTTCAAGGCCATCTGGTGGAATGCATTCATTTTGCATTGGAGAAGATAGAGGTGCAGAGAGATGGCGTGAGTAGCCCTAAGGTCATCAGGTCCTGGAGGAAAAGCAGGACCAGCGCCCAGGCCAGGGTGGTCTTGCTCTCAGGAGGTCCACGCTGCCCTGTAAGCTCAGCAGCGAGGCCCGGATCCTCCTGCACGTCCTCAAAATATTAAGGCCAACTGCACAGTGAGATGCGACGAGCCTGGCCGATGATGCTGAAGATGGTAAGCAGTGATTTATATTTCTTGTTAGAAATGATTTCCTGTTGTCACCCACACTGTCATTTTTTTTTTTTTCATGAATACGGCCTATTTCTTCCACTCCCCTTTGCACGCCTCAGCATTCCTTCTCTCTCTTTCCTCTGGTTAAAGATGGACAGCTGACTGTCACTTTCTGCCATCTGACTGGTTGTGAAGGATCTGTGAAAGTGTCAGATTTTTCAGTGTTACCAAAATTATAGCATTTAGGTGATTATTTTTTTCCATCTTAAGAAAAGCCTTGTACTTTGAATTACAGTTTGAGGCTGACATTGTACACAGTCTGGGTATAAAACAAAGTTCATGAAGATATGTTTGGGAAGAAGTGTGCGTGTCTGTGTGTGTGCGCGCCTGCGTGTGCAGGTTTAATGCATTTAGTGTCTGGCTTCTGATCAAAAGCCTGGGCATAAATAAAACAGTGACAAGATCAGACTGATTAACTTCTCTGTCCTACTTGAATCGAGAGATGAGAGTGCAATCTACCATCTTCAACATTTCATTTAATGATGAAAGAGACTCTCTCCAACAGGTCTTATCACGGTGGATAATGATTCAGCTCTCGTTAGACCGTGTTTAAATGCGCCAAAAAGTTCTATTTCAGAGAATAACCCTGAATTAGTAATTTGTACATATTCACTGAGATCTTTCCTTTCTGGATCTAAAATTCCTAGTAGCGAAACAATAATTACCCCAAAGGAAAGAACATTTTTCTTTCTCTATTCTCCTGAGAATTCTTTCCTCAGACTGAGTCTAAAGGCTTCTATGTGTCAGAAATGCTAAGGGATGAGGGCTGGAAAATGAAGATGAATAAATTACGCTGCCCACTCAACAAGGAGTTCGTAGCCTAGTGCGGGAGCCTGATGTGACCAGATAAGCACCGCACAGCACACAGTGGCGGAGGAGGACGTGCCGCAGTGAGACAATGTGCAAGAGTCATCTCTACAGACGGCGGGGGTGGGGGGGAGCCGTGTAGGGAAGGTGTTGTGATCTGGATCTCACAGAACCGAGTGGAGTAAGCCAGGCAGAGAAGGAGAAAGACCACTGGACAAAGAGAGGGCAGTCTACCCGATGGTGGGGAGGCATGAAATGGTATGTGGCACGTAAAAAATGACAAGGAATTTGGAAGGACAGAGGTATAGAAAACGCATATTCCTGGTCTTGATTGGGGATTGACTTCGCAATGTTCATATTCTGTTGAAATTCTCTGTGTTCTCATGACAGGCAGGATACAGCCACCAGCCCCTCCTGACCGGAGCTGCGTAAATGAGAGGAGAGGCCAAGCTTTCGTAACAAAAAAGTGCCCACCATTCAGATAATACAAAAGTCCGTTTCTGTCTCATGTAAGAGGCTGGAAGTGGGCAAACCGGGCTGGCCAGTCCCACGGCCACACCTCGCTGTAAGGGGACTGGGTGTATATTCTCGCGGGGCAAGTGCAGACTCAGAAAGAAAGGGGAAAGGGATTTAGATGGAAAAGCAGGCCTTTGCACTACTCCATTTTATTAAGGTCACAACGCTTCCAAGCTTGGGAATCTGCAATCTGGGAAACTACATTCATATTGATTTTGCAAAGTCAAAGGAGGTATCTATTGCTCTGCACTCCACTCACTGGCTCTGTGATACAATTTATTTAGATCTTCTTGCCTCTGTTGTGGAAATCTCCTTATTAGGTGAATAGGTGGATTTGCTTTTTTGTCACATTTTGTCCCCCTCGAATTTTCTGTGGCCTCTGATGTTGCAAAAACAGAATACCATGTTCTAGAAACTCTCCCACCCCGGCCCCAGGAGCTCCTCGAATGCTGTACTGGCCCAAATCTCTTCGAGATCGGCTCCTACCTCTCTGCGTCCCATCTGGCTCCTCCTGCCCTCCGAGCCTCGCATTTGGCTTTGGTCACTGCCCATTTTATTAGAAGACACTTGTCTTGTCTTTAGTGTTACCCCTTTTCCGTCATCTAGCCTCACTTCAGATACTTTATCTTTAGAAACATAACCTCAGCCTAGAACTCTGAGCCTCTGCATCAGGAATCAAAAAACATCTCCAGTGGATTTCCCCAAGACCTAAACTTCCAGCGGTGCCGCACTGGGTTGCTTTCTCCCCTCCCCCAAGGCTCGTCTCCTCCCTTTCCTCACGGTGTCCACTCCGCAGTCACTGCAACTGAAAATCTGCGTCAGTGACTCCCTCCAACTACATGCTCTCTTTCTCCAACTGCTTTACCAATTCCATCATCTTGTCTTTTCAAACACGTCCTAAACCAATCGGCATGTGTCTCCGCGGGGTGTTTCTACCTCTGCCGAGACCTATTCCTCGTCATGTGCCAGCCTCCGGGTCTCTCTGGCATCGCTCAGGCCTCTGTTAGTTAAATCTACTATTTTCAGACGAGTCTCTTGAATTCCCACCACTCTTCCACCCCCTCCGTCTAACATTCTAATAGAGGAATTTTTCATCCTTGCCTGTAAGCGTTTGTCCAGGGGATGGAGCCAGATGTGCAGACATTCAGCTATAAACGGTCTGCTAGTAGCCTTACTTTTGTCTCAGCTGCCTTTTATTCCATCAAGCAGGCTGTTGTGTTTGTACGCATTTAGGCCTCTTGTCAAAAACTGGCTCCGTCTTGGATTCTCCCGTTCTCCCCTCTTCCACATCTAATCTGTTAGCAAGTCCTGCTATTTCTACTGCACGCCTCACTACTACCACTTCGATCCAAGCCGTCTTTATACTTTGTCTAAATGGCTACAATAACCTACCACTTGGCTCGCCGTGCTGGGACCCCTACAGTCCCATCATACTTCTGTTTCAATGTTGATCTTCCTAGTAAACGTTCACTCAGTGTTGTTTTCTTTAAGAAGACCATGCTCCAGTTTGTCGTCCCTTCTGCTCCCTAATGCTTTTGCTTGGCTCCTACCCAGAGCTTCTGCGGCTGTTACCCTTCTGGCCTGGAAGCTCGGCCTGCAGCCTGTGGCAGTGGCTCCTTTCCGTCACTCCTGTCTCAGCTGCAAGGGCGCCTCTGCCCAGAGGTCTGCTCAGATGACCCCTCAACAGTAGCCCTTCCCTTCCCAGGGTCTCTGCATCACATGACTGCTTTCATTTTCTTCATAATTCTGTTCACTCTCTCAAATTTTATTATATTACTATTATTAATTTGCTTTTTAGGGCTGCACCTGTGGCATATGGAAGTTCCCAGGCTAGGGGTTGAATTGGAGCTGCAGCTTCTGGCCTACGCCACAGCCACAGCAATGCCAGATCCAAGCCATGTCTGTGACCTACACCACAGCTCACGGCAACGCCAGATCCCGGGCCACTGAGCGAGGCCAGGGATCAAACCCATGTCCTCATGGACACTAGTTGGGTTGTTTTCACTTTGCCACAAAGGGAACTCCTCTCGAACTGTACTATTATTTCTTCAGTTTTATGTGCCTTCCCTTAAGAATGTGTTCATGACAGAAGGACTTATTCTTGCCCATTGCTCTCTGTCTTGGGTCTGGAACTGGATCTGGTGCAGAGAAGGCAATCAATCAATATTTGCCTAATAAATAAAACTATAAGCAAATACTCCTTCTGAGTTTGGAGGAAGAAGCTGAAAACTCTGAGGGACTGTGTTTAATGCCCAGATTTTCTCCTTTTTCTGAAATTATAGCTAAACGTTTTAACAGCAGGAGGAAAGGGAGCCAGATGTGACCAGGGAGGACTAGCGGCTTGTTGGTGATTCAGGAATCAAAGAAAAAGCAGCTGAGGAACAAAGGGAAAGAGAGGCACTGAAACAATAGAAAAAAAACTGTCCTTCACTGTGCCCGTCTGAACAGGAGCCAAGAGAGGCATTCAGTGAGCTGGAGACGAGAGAAAAATGGTCGGAACACGGTAAACCCAGATAAGAGCTAAGTAAAAGGCTCTGGCAGTGAAAACCAAGACTCGGAAATGATTTTTTTCAAGAAAAATAGAGTTAGTTCTGTTTTGTTTGCATTGTTTGTTCCTTGGAGGCATTTCGATTAGGCTACGGCAAGCTAACCACTGATTCAGGACAGCATTTGTCAAAGGCTGGGCAACTGCTGTGTTATTGCTTCTTCTTCGTATTACTTGAATGCGAACATGTGATATTTTTTATGTAAAAAAAGTAACCGTGTTAGGGGCCAAAAAAGGGGAGCAGAATCAACAGAGCAAATTGCTATACCAAAACTTGCGTTTGATTCAAGCCTCTTGAGTTTCCAACTTGGCCCTTATCTAAATTACTACATATGCCTCCAAAGTTCAATATAGGGTCTATTTTATCTAAAGGCAAAGCAATCACAGGTTATCAAGGAGCCTTCAAAACCAACAGTCCTGCAAATTTAACTAAAAGCACATAAAGCCTTGCACAGTACAAGAAAACTGTGACATGAGAGCGGTAACTGAACTACGAACAAACTAAACTAGAACATTCTAGTTCTGGGTGGAGCAAAGTTTTCATAAGGCAAAATGAAAACACACTGCAACTAATGTCTAGATAATAGAGGGAACTTTGCAAGCAAGTGCCTGAGTCCTGTTGAGTCGTCCTTCACAAGCAAATCGCATTACCACTCCCACACCAGTTCTGACCCCTATCCACACACATTAAATAGCTTCCTACTTTCTGTGCCTCTGTTCTCACCCATCATCACATATACATTCACAATAATGGTAACTGTTCTTGTTCCCAATGATTCTGTCCCAGGGCGATCATTCCCGCACCAGATCCCATTGGGTACTTACTGCTCACGTGACTAATCTGCTGTAGAATTATAGGCTTTCTTGTAGCAACTTTTGATCTCATTCCACACTGTCACTAAAGCGTCCTATGCCAAGGTTACTTGGCACAAAACCCTGGGCATGGTATAAATCATCTGTATTACACACAGAATTTTAAACACATGATGGGAAAGATAATTCCGTTGATCAGATATTGTGTATAAATTAATAGAATGACATGAACATCTAAGAAAGAAATTTTTTTTCAGTCATTCAGAACCTACTGTGAATAAGCACTAAGAAAGAAACCATGGATACAAGCCTGGAGGAGACATGGCGTCTTCTCCGTGGATATGTTAAGACTAATGCGAAAACACCCACATTCTGCAGAGACTAAAAAACATGAGAGTAATGATGGAAATACAAACGTTACCGGAGAGCTGATAAAGAAGTTCCTCTGAATTTTCAGAGAAGTGGGAAAGGTTTCATAGACAAGCAATAATTGAAGCTGGTCTCGAAGGCTGAAAACATGATCAGCCAAAAAGAGAATCCTTGCCAAGCCATTTTGGACCAAGAGAAAATGAAGCGGTGTCGACGGCCCAACATGAAGTTTAAGTTGGAATCTGAAGCAGGTTATTGGGTCAGAATTTACAGAAGATTCTTTCAGCTTTAAGCTGCAGTTATAAGTTATTTCTTTTCTTAAATTTTCATTTAGGGAAAGACAAAGTTAAAACTAAACTTAAAATCTGAAGTTACATAGATGTAATATTTCCTTTCAATGTAAGCAAGTGTATGTACCCCAAACATGGAAAAATTCATATTGAAGAGCAAAGAATTCTACGAACAATACTTGAATGATGATTTTCTTCCCTAAAAAGGAAAAATGAGTTTACGCACAATCCAGACAGATTCAGATTTTTCCTCTGTCATCTCCACGTAGCCTGAAATGTGTCTCTGCTTGACATTTACACATCATTTTCTCACTTGGGTTTTGCTCTTAAGAAATCCGAAGGCTTTCTGATTCCTGATTCCTCGCATGTCATTTTCCCTCCCTCTCTGATGGGGGAGTTTAGAATCTTCCTTTCATCATTAATGGTCTGAAATTGCCCAGCGATATGTCCAGGGTTGGGGCCATTTTCATCACTTCCTGGAACATTTCGTGAACTGTTTCATTGTGACTTCCTCCCTCTTCTCAGCCTCTTTTTTCTGAGTCATCCAGTCTTTTAATACAGAAGAAACCAAAGATTCTAAATTTGACAGATAAAATAGTTATATGTATACTATTAGATTTACAGAATATAAATTTATAAAAGTAATGTATACATTTTTGCAAGAATGACTTTTGTGATACACATTTTAATCTTTAGGATTTATACATATATTTTACCAGATGAATATTCTTCACATACATTATTAGCACTTTTTATATTATCAAATAACACTTGTGCCATGATATTTTAATTCAGATCAATTATAAATTATTAAGTATAACTTTGTGAAATTTACATGATTTCCGTTTCCATATAATAAATATTTTCTATTAGCTGCGTGGCCAGTGATAAAATACAACAAAAGTGATCCAATGAAATGATCATTTTACAATGGCCAATGTGATTTTAACTCTAGTTTTAAAACCAGTACCTTTGGGAGCAAATTGTTTCAGCCTTCAGTTAAAAATGCACAGGTCAGCACGTGTGGCTTTTGACATCATCTCACCCAAAGAGACTCGGGGTTCCTAATCTGGCATTAACGATGAGCATTTTAGGAAGCACTCAAACTTCCAGAGACCATGTATCTGCATCTTACGGGGCTTCAAATCCCTGGTTTTCCTCACTTTTCAAGGCAGTGTGTGTCTAAGAGTTACTGTCCACCGGGATGCCCTGAAACCTTTCCTCCACCTCCTTGCTACTGTGGCTTGGCCTTGCCTCTGGGTGTTTCTCTCCTCCCTCATTATCGCCTCCTCTGACTTCCAGTGAAGAAGAGAGGCTTCAAAAAGACTTGCTTGATTTTCCGTTACCTGTCTTAACAGAGTGCATAGCAGGGGGGCCTACGGACCATAGAGGACACAGGTTCCATTGTGAAAGGTCCTGGTACCTGCATCTATGGAACTTATGGTTGTAATTCACCCCCTCCCCCCAAAAAATTCTTTGGAGGTGTGGAGAACCTATGGGTTCTCCAGCAAGCAACTCCCCCTTTCCTGTTTCTAAAAGGAGTGCATGTATTTTCTTGAATGAATGACACCCAGGGTCAGGGAGTCAGCAAGTAGACCCAAGATCAGTATGTACACATCCGTAAGAAAACTAGACATGCACCAGAGTTAGTTTAGAGATTTGATAAGAACTGTGCTTTGAAACGTCAGAGAGTCTAAAGCTAGCTCTTATAAGTAAGGTACTTACAAAGCAGAATCACTGAGACTATTTTAATGCATGGCTGTTTGAGGAAATGAGCTATTTTCCTTCAAATCTCAAATCTGAAGAACTCATTCTTTATGCATTCACTTATCAGTTCTTACCTGCAGTTTAACATCATAAATTAAACCTCAAAGAAGCAGTGATCAGTATGTCAAATAAGAACAGCCGTTAGAAGCAGCTTTTAAATGATCGCTTCCTGAGAGAGTGTCAAGTATCAAAATGGCTCTCATTCTTCATCACTGCGGTAAATAACATTAAACCAAATAGAAATATTAGGGGAACTGCCACATGCTTTTAGTTTGTTTTCACGTTTCGCTTGTGATAAATGGAGAGGCTCCTTTCCGACAGCAGGCAGGTCTCGCCATCATTTCCAGGGCTGCTCGGGAGGAACGTCTGTCTCTGCATCCTGCATCCTTCCACCTGACACCTGGAGGCTGGGTGCGTCTCCCATTCCCCAGATTTGGTGCCATTTTCTTCCAGTACATTGCATTATTGATATTAGTGTTCTTCCTATTAAATGCCTATTAGCTACTCTACAGGGCTGCCTTCCTTAAATAATTAAAAATAACTTATCCTCACAGTCGCCTTGGGAGTGATTTTTTTTTCTTTCATGTTGCAGATGATTATCAGGGGCTCAGGAAGGCAGAGTTATTGGCTATGGACGCAGAATGTGATAAAATTGCAATTCAGGCTTATTCTGATTTCAGAGGCTTGACTTCCGTATTATATTAGACAGCAGTCTCCTTTCAAAATAGATTCTTAATAATTAGTTGTTTAAACAAATCAAAGAATCCCTTCCATTCCTTCACCTGAAAATCAATACAAATACATTTGGGAAATTACTAAACCAAGCCTTTAGCCAACAGGACAAGCAATGTCGGCCGGCGCGGCAAAGGTGGGCAAACAGGACACGTTAGATAAGGCAAAAGCACTTACACAGGGAAGAAAAATGTGACTAGTCTTGCAAAAAATGTGAAGTTTCACCTCTTAGGTAAGGTTGATAATTCTGTTTTAGGAGCAAACAAATCATCGCGAGCTTTCTGAAGATTTCACCAAGGCAAAGAATAAGACTTCTGTGTCTTCCTTTTCTTAACGAAAAAAACAAATAAAGGATGGGACAAGATTCCACAGACGATGTTTTCGCTCAGCATCTATTCCTTCCGGCAAAGCCTTCTGTGTAGTTGCTCCACGAAGGGAAATCACCAATCGTTTATCATCACCTCCTTCCTGCTTGCAGGGCCTCCCAACCCAGCTGACAGCCTTCCACCATCTGCTCTCAGATCATCGTCGGGGACAATAAACACCTCGGAACAACAAAGCAACGCTCTTTCTGTTTACTTTTTTCTGCCAATACCACATACCAACCTCATAAACACACTGTATGCTATGTCATTAATTTAATCACTCATTTCACAAAATCCTTTCTGTTGGGGGAAAATATCAATTCTCTGAAATCTCAAAGTATGTATTTAATTGCTTTTGACCATATGTTTAGCCCTGTAACATTTGCATACGACAGAGATAGGATTCTAAGACAGCTGAAGTGAAAACTCGGGCTCTGGAGGAAGGCCTGTCGCCTCAGCAGGTGACAAAATGTAGTTGAGCAATGGCATTCACTTTACACTTGCTGAGGGCAGAAGGCCCTGTGTGAAGGACATTCCAGGCATCCGGTGAAGGGGTCCTGGGGCAAGCCCTGCAGGGAAGAGCTGGCTTGAATTTGCAGACAAAGTGGGGCTACCCTCCTACCTGCTTCTCAGAGTGGCTATTAAGAGAGTAAGGTGCTGACAGATGAGTCTTCACATTCTTTCCCAACGAGTATATCCTAGTGGTCCCGGTGGAGAAAGACACAGCACGTGGAGTTGGAATCTCATAGGGGCCTTCAATTTCCTGTGGCTCCCAACACTGAATGCAATCACTCCAACGTGCTTCCAGAATGTTGGTAGGTTTTGGGTACATTTCCAGTTTTTTTTCGGGGGTGGGTTATTTAAATAAATACTTGAACTTATCTAGTTATGAGACGTAGGTAATTTAACTTATATTTTAAGAATACTGCTCCCAGAAAGCAATACTGAGAGATCATGCCCTTATCCAGAGTACTCCTAAATAGATTTTTGCCAGAAAAGAGTTTATAAAATGCATTAGCACATACAGCATTGATCAATGTAAGGAATACTGTCCAAGGCCTACGACACCGCTGAAATGCTGCCATTCTTACATTCCACTCTTCTCAACATTTTGCCCTGGTTGCCTTTAGGTTCTAAAATTTATGTACAGAAAAGGGAAATGAAGGAGAAATAAATAGAAAGAACTAAGGTATCATGATCGAAGGAAAAACATGGTGCTTCTTACCTTGGCCGTAATTCATCATTTATGCCACGATACTTCTAGAAAGCCATGAATTAATGGTAGAATGGATAAATCTCATAAACTCCTTCACTTGAAAAAAAGAAGTCTTACACATGTGGTTCGTTTTGGGACCTATGTTCATGAGTGTCCTTTTCTTGCTCCTGGATCCGAAGGGAACACTACTTAGAACTACCTCAGGGCATTTCGCACATCTGGATATCTGGAGCTTCAGGGAGTTCCCGTGGTTCCCCAGTGGCCCTGAGCTTCCAGAGGAAGGAGTGTGAGGGAGATGCGGACATTCCACAGGCATGAGAAAGGTTTCTAGGTACCAAGTGCAAGGATCGAGGTGCTTTTCTCAGCCGTGTGCGGACGCTTTAGCAGCAAAGGTCTCAAACGCCACGCCGTGTAAAAATCCATAATCGATTTCTTAGGAAGATCAGTTTACAATTTACAAAGTATACATACTTCTGAGCTATAGCTCTCAGGGTAATTCTTCCCTTTTTGAATTCCCTGTTTCTCTGCAGATAAAATAAGATTCGCAGTATAAAGGCCGCTTTGAGATGGTAATTGTTGCCAAGGGCTCCATTCAATCCAAGGCACCTGGGCTGGGGGAGGGAGGCGGGCAGGGAAAGGAGAGAGGAACAGTGGCTAAAAAGCAGGCAGTTTCATAAATGGATCTGAAGAAGGTGATGCATTTGCATCTGATGTGAGGACTGCCATTTTATGGGACTGCCAAGGTGATAAAAGTGAATAAAACAGCAGTCTAGGTTCAGAACTCTTCACGACTGTGCCTGGGGGTGAACAGGGCCCAGTGTGGGGCTCCTACTCAACCCTGAAGGGATAACTTTTATCCCTATTGACTGTTGTTTCTATTTTTACTTTGAATTGGTCCTGGGGTGAGTGGACCAGACACTGTGTGCAGATTTCTGTCACCTGTGAGACTATAGCTCACACACTATCTTTAGGGCCTGCACAATGAGATGTGTTGAGTACATGAATGAATGAATGGCTTCTACAGATGTGTCTTGCTGTACCAGGAGACCATTGCCAGAGACTCACTTAAGCCACCACAGTCCACCCATCATGGGCTGTTCCCATGGTGCCCACCTAAAGCACGTGTGGCATAAACATCCTCCGGCCTCTTCTCACAGCGACAGCATCCAAGAGCTGGCAAAGGCGAGTGTCCAGGGTAGGCCACTATCGACACACGCACACACTTTAGCTGAGGAGTAAGGCCCAAAGCGCCTTAAGGGAAATGAGGTCATCAAATGAATGAATAGCGCACATCCCTTGGGCAATTTTGAGTCTCTGGCTAGATGAAAGGTGACACAGGATGACACGGATGTGTCATAGGGTCTAGAAAGAGTGAGCTGGAGAACATGGCCATAAGGAAAGTGTCACAGGACCGAACCAAGGGAGCACACCTGGAAAAAGAAGGGTCCAAAACGGGCAGGAAAAGGGTCCCAAGGAAAGACGGTCTGCGACGCAAGGGGACGAGAGCGCGGAGAATCCAAGAAAAACGTTGCCCCTTCCATCGTTTTGAGGAAGGCTGTTTTGGCATTTATGAATCTGTTATTTGTGAGTGGAAGAAGGAAAAAAACATAAGCGAATTTTCCTTGAACAATTTCTGGTAAGTAGTCTTAAGATTTTTAATTTCTACATCTGCATAATTTTGGCTGTTGCATAAAAATAAATGCCCTTTTGCTTCTTTTTTTTTTGAATGGGGTGTACTTGGCACCATGTCCATGGCATTCTGCATGTGTATAAGGCTGAATCAATCATATTTTCCAGGAGTAATGAAAAAAGAGAAAGAGAGCCAAATCTTTAAATGCACTGAGAGCATGTGAACTTCCATAAATGGCAAATATCACAACTTGATGTCATTTAAAGAGACAGATTAAACATTTAAAATGCTGAAACGATCAACTTAATCAAAGGCTAAGGCACATTTTTGCCTAAAATAACTTAATTACAATCCATTTTAACTGAAAATTTGCCTAAAATTTTCAGGAGAGAAAATAGCACACAGGTTATTGACAAGATATTTCCGACCATGATTTTTATTTTTCTTCATGGTTTTTCTAATTTTTTGGTGGTAGTGTATACAGTGAATTCTTAAGAAAATCAAATGTCAATTTGTGGATTATTCGAATTGTTGTTTACATTGAGTCTTTCTTCTTTCTGGCTTGTAAAATTTCTATGACTACTGGCTCACTAGGAGTGGTTAGAAAAATTGAGATGAAGTTGAATTTACATGTACTATTTTCATTACCATTAAAATTTTGCTTATGTTTCAAGGTTACAAGAGAAGCCAAAACCAAATTCCAACTGTCTGAACTTTGATAGCTTTTTACTAAATAGAAACTAAAATACTTCCTACTAAAATAAATTTGTTTAGAGAAATAATTCCTGAAACATGTTTTTATTTTACAAGCTCATTGAATCAAATGTCTTATTTAGTTAAGTTTATGCTTTTTAATTTTTATTTTATGATTTAGGAATGGCTCTTAACGATAAACGGTCTCTCCAAGGTTGTTTTTTTTTTTCCTCCAAGGTAGAAAATAACTGGTATTTCCCCCAAACATTAAATTAATGTTATTACAGTACATTCGCTATTGCACAGTTTTCATAACATTTAATATAAATTTCTCTGAATTCTGTGTAATTAGGCTGCAATTGTGAAATGAAACATTAAAGTATGATATTTCCAAAACACAACAATTCATATATAATTAGATACTGATTAAGGAAGTAGATTATCTGGTAAACCAGTTTCTTCTTTGATTGCCTGATTTTTGGAAATTCCCAAGGCGGTGATTATACGCTGTGATTGGGCTTTCAATATTTGCTGAAACTTGTAACATCAAGCAGGATGACCAAACAGATCACACATCTCGGCCGGCTGGATCCCTGAGATCTCAGAATACTTTTACTGCTTCTATTGGTTAGCAGGCTACTATTTCTTACCTTCTCCTTGAGCGGAATTAAACTTCCTTTCTATTCCTGTTCTCTGTTGGCAAATATACCAGAGATCACATCAAGATTATAATAGTTGCAAATACTATTTTGGCAAATATTCTTACATTGAAAGATACCAATCCTCAGATAGTTAGGAGATGTTTAAACTTATTTGTCATGTAAAGTTAAATGATTTCAAAATTTTTAAATGAATAGTAACAATTCCACAAAATTTGCAACAGTCAACATCTGGCTTGTAAGGTGGGAATTTTATTTGTATGATTTCCTGTTCTGAGAAATAGAAGTGAGTTCTTTAACCTTTTGATTTCCAAAATATTTCAGAGTTGTTTGGGAAAAAACAGTGTAAAGTATGACATTCAGGGTAATTATTGTATTGAGTGGCATTGTATTGCTTTAAATACCATGTACTGAGTAAATCTGTTCATCTGGTGAAAGAAAATAAAGTTGCTTGAATTGTAGACAATTAACGATGTGATGAATAAATCATCTTCACTTCTGTTAACAATAAAAACAAAAAAAGGCTTTTTGATTCACAACCGAACATTGTGTATTTGGTAACATCAAGAAAGATTTTGAACAAAGAGAAAAATGTTATTTAAAAAGGTGGAGTCCTTCTCAGAGGTTAGGAACGAGCCTCAACCATCCCCAACTCCTGTCTTTAACCAGTTACACACGTATCACTGTGAATTTCTGTCTTTTTGTAGCAGTAGCTGGCATCACGTTTAATTGGCATGTGCGGTAAGAGCTTAGGCTGTACCTGCCTTGCCACGGCGAGTACTTAAACGAGCCCCGTACGTCCTTCCTGTGCAGTTTTGAGAAGTCCCCAGCCCCATCTCAGCTGCCACCTTCCACGGCCCCCTTCTGTAATACGCCTTTACCTTAGAGACACCTGGGCACTGATAAGGTTATGCTTAGAACTGAAGAGGAAAAGCAAGCTGCCAAGTGGGTTTAAGATGGAAATGACCGAGGTGGAGAATGGACCGAAATATCCCACAGACCTCTCCCCCCGCCACGGCTTGAGCAAATGGACTGATGTGCGTAATAATTCTCATTGACTAAGCAAGTTTAATATCTACTCGGCAACATAACAGGCTTACAGCAATCAGCATTGTTTCAGACTTCCTCAGATTGATGAAAATATCTGAAAACACATCCGAATCTACCTTTCAGATGAGTGACAGCATGCAAATGTAAAATCTGATTAGAGCATTTTTACTTATTATATCACACATCCAATTAAATGCCAGATGCAACATAAGAAGTAATTCATATTCATTTTATTTCTAACTTTTATTACAAGGCTGACTTTGCTTCCAAATGAGTGAAGTATAACTGGATGTGGATTTGTTTGATTTTATCTCTGTTCCCACTAGTTTAATGGAAAGAAGAAAGCCATTTTTTTCTTCTTTTCTTCAACCTTTTGGCATTTTAGAATTGTAGATACCCCTTGCTTCATTCTGAGAGAAACCAAGTATAAAAAAACATTCTTGACTAACTCTTGCTATCTTTTTAAAAGGAAGTAGTTCAATTTAAATATATGAAAATATTTGATAAAATAGCTTCTAAGAATTAAACTTCATATGAGCATTTTTCTCTAACAGTAAACCCATCTGAAGAATGACTGTTATTTCTAACACTTCTGAGGATGGAGATTTGATAGCCCTTGGGACACTCAGCACAGACAGCCGCAACACTTGCCCTGTACTTTCAAGTATTTACCTAAGCAAATAGAAACATTTCCCTTTCTAGATTGCTTTCTTATTCTTTCTTTCTTTTTTTCTTGCAAGTCGCATTTCTTTTTGGCAGAAAAAGAGAATATCTCTGCGTACGTGTGTGTGTGTGTGTGTGTGTTGGAGAAACTAATAAACGAGACCAGCCATCTGAGGTTCCGATGTCACATCTAAGATCAAAGAGTGCACCCCACGCACAACACGGCCGTCAGAGACTCAGCCTCTGTCCTCCTTGGACTTTCTCTCCTTGGCGGCACTGAAGGGTGAGTCAGTCTTGACTCCTTTCCCACCTCCCTTCAGTGCCCACTCACTTGCTTATCCCCCAGTGTTCCCACGAGCCACAGCTTCCGCCCCACCCTAACTCCCACACACCCGCTTCCTCTCTCACCGCACCTCAGCAGGCTCCAGATCTGGGTTCTGCACCGTCGTCCACACGGACAGCATGACGGCACCAGAGTGCCAGGTCTTACCACGCCGATTCTCCTCTCAACAGTCTATCCCCTGTTTTATCGCTTGGGAAGTTAGATAGTCAATAAACATTTGATGAGTTAATTCATGAAAACTGAAGAAATGAATTATTTGCGTGAGCTGGAATAGTGAACTTTGTAGTCAGTCGCTTTGTGACATTAACAATACCGATTTCTTTTCCTCACCTTCCCCTCGTCCTCTTTCTTTTTTCCTTCTGTGTGTGTGTGTGTGTGTGTGTGTGTGTGTGTGTGTGTCTGTGTGTATTTTCTGCTAGACTGATAAGTTTGGCACATATCAAAGCATTGTATATTACTGCTTTAAAAATAATTCTAGGAGTTCCTTTCATGACTCAGAGGTTAATGAACCTGACTAGGAACCATGAGGATGCGGGTTTGATCCCTGGCCTCACTCAGTGGGTTAGGGATCCGGCATTGCCGTGAGCTGTGGTGTAGGTCACAATGCAGCTTGGATCCAGTGTTGCTGTGGCTGTGGCCTGGACCTGCAGCTGTAGCTCCGATTTGACCCCTAGCCTGGGAACTTCCATGAGCCGTGAGTGCAGTCCTAAAAAGCAAAAAAAAAAGTAATAATAATAATAATTATTCTAAAACTGTTTCTGCCATTTAGAATTTAACTTATTACAGCAGGAAGTGACAAAAAAAAAAAAAACAGTGAGCTTAAATTTAACTATAACAATTATCCCTATAAATTAAAAAATAAAACTAAATTAATATTATTGTGTTTTTCCCTTCAAAGGATGTGTTGAAATAGTGCTTTTCCAATGACACTTCAGGTAAGAGTTAGAAAATCTTGGCACACACATAAAAATACACGCTGAAATCTCCACACACTATCAGGCAAATAGTTCATTATCTTTCAAAATTATGTCATTTCAAATGTTAGATGTTACAGAAACTAGTTATTCTGTTACCATTTTAACACACACACACACACACACACACACGCACACACACACACACACTCTCTCTCTCTCTCTCTATTCCAGGAACACTGAAGATAGCAAAACAGCCACACAGATCCCTGAAGTGCTGCATGTCATGGTTCGGGCAACAAAATTCTCTACCTTTTTAAAACCCAAACTGGAACTTAGTAGTTTTTAAACTGGCTCATTGTTCATAACCAGGGAGAATGTTATCCTTTTAACTGGACTGCATCGAATCTAGGACATAATGAGAACGCAATGTGGCCCAAAGAAAAATTACTCTTGCACAGAAAATTCTAAACAATGAGAACAAATTCAAGGGATTTCTTCTCTTTTGTCTGCAAACTAGTGTATTAAAATTGTTGGAAAGGAGGTTTTTCATATTTTCAATTGACTGCACAAAAACCAGCCATGATACAGATCTCTGAGGGATGTTTTCCTCTTACTGTCTAGATTTCGAAGCTTTCCATGACCCATTTTCGTTGACTCCAATTCATAAGCATCCCAAATAGCTGGTACTAAATAACTTTAGTACCATGGCCAAACTTATTTTATATAATAAAGAACAGATCTATTTCTAATGCAAGTTTTCTAATTGCCATGTTTTCCAGACAATCACTATTTAGGAAGATAAATGAAAAACTGATCGACACGCCCAGTCTGGGACAGCTGGTACATGCATACTCGTGATCATGAATGATGTTTGAGAAAGAACTCAGAACAACTCCAAATAACTGAAAAATCAAGGCTTAAAGAACTAGACTTATTTTATTTTTCCATTTTATGATTTTTACTTTTTCCATTATAGTTGATTTACAGTGTTCTGTCAATTTCTACTGTACAGCAAAGTGACCCATTCTCACATTATCCTCCATCAGGCTCCATCACAAGTGACTAGATATAGTTCCCCTGTGCTATACAGCAGCATCTCATTGCTTATCCACTCCAAATATAATAGTTTGCACCTATTAACCCCAGACTCCCAGTCCATCCCACTCCCTCCCCCTCCCCCTTGCCAACCACAAGTCTGTTCTCCAAGTCCAATAGTTCCTTTTCTGTGGAAAGGTTCATTTGTGCCATATATTAGCATCCAGATATAAGTGATATATGGTATTTGTCTTTCTCTTTCTGACTTACTTCACTCAGTATGAGAGTCTCTAGTTCCATCCATGTTGCTGCAAATGGCATTATTTTGGTCTTTTTTTAAGGCTGAGTAGTATTCCACTGTGTATATATACCACATCTTCCTAATCCATTCATCTGTCAATGGACATTTGGGTTGTTTCCATGCCTTGGCTATTGTGAATAGTGCCGCCATGAACATGTGGGGGTGCACGGGTCTTTTTTAAGGAAAGTTTTGTCCGGATAGATGCCCAAGAGTGGGATTCCTGGGTCATATGGTAGTTCTGTGTGTAGATTTCTAAGGTACCTCCATACTGTTCTCCATAGTGGTTGTACCCGCTTACATTCCGACTAACAGTGCAGGAGAGTTCCCTTTTATCCGCACCCCTTCCAGCATTTGTCATTTGTAGGCTTATTAATGATGGCCATTCTGACTGGCGTGAGGTGGCACCTGATGGTAATTTTGATTTGGATTTTTCTAACAATCAGTGATGTTGAGCATTTTTTCATGTGTTCGTTGGTCATCTGTATATCTTCTTTGGAGAAATGTCTATTCAGGTCTTTTGCCCATTTTTGAATTGGGTTGTTCTTTTTTTGTTGTTGTTGAGTTGTATAAGTGTATATTTTAGAGATCAAGCCCTTGTCAGTTGCATTGTTTGAAACTATTTTCTCCCATTCTGTAGGTTGTCTTTTTTTTTTATGGTTTCCTTTGCTGTGCAAAAGCTTGTCAGTTTGATTATGTCCCACTGGTTTATTTTTGCTTTTATTTCTGTTGCCTTGGGAGACTGATCTAAGAAAACATTTGTACAGGTGATGTCAGAGAATGTTTTGCCTGTGTTCTCTTAGACCTATTTTAATACAAAGAATAGGAAGGTCTTACACACAGGCAGTCTTGTGATCTGCCTGCCACCGTTTTCTGAAGTTCTCCCCTTACTGGCACACTGCATCATCTGTCTTTTCTGCTTAATTTTCTGGCTATTGCTGGGACTTTAATTTAGAGACCTGGCCACTAGCTACTTGGATAATAAACAAAGAGAGTAATATTAAAGACCTTGTGGGGGAAACTGCTAACACCCAGCCTGTGGGTGTGCTTGCATGTGTGTGTGGAGGTGTGGGCATGTGTGTGCCCATATGTGTGAGGGGTCAGGATCTGAAGGCAATAAGAGAAGAAATCTCCACGGAGGGGGAGTGATCTAAGCTAGAAGCATCCAGGCAAATAAAAGGTAGTGATGGTAAGGTCTCTGCCAGTCTCCTCAGGAGGACCCCCATGCTACTTTCAAGTTCTCCAAAGCAGTTTAAGTGTCTCCTCATAGAAAAGAGCAAATTTCTTGTCTCTTCATTTTTTTCTCAAATTGGCAATATGCTCACTATTATATTTATCTCAAGAAAGACATTTTGCCTGTTCTTTTAAACAGCTGAACTTTTAAAATTGAAGTATAGTTTACTTACAATGTTGTACTAGCATCTGGGGTACAGCAAAGTGATTCAGTTTTATAACTATATTATTAATATATAGATGAATACATATATTCATTTTCATTATAGGTGCTTGCATGTGTGTGTTATAGGTTATTGCAAGGTAATTGAATATAGTTCCTTGTGCTACACAGTAGGTACCTGTGGTTTCTCTATTTTATATACAGTAGTTGGTATCTGCTAATTGCAAACTCATAATTTATCCCTTCTCTAACCCCTTGGTAAGCATAAGTTTGTTTGTGAAGTCTGTTTTGTAAATAAGTTTGTTTGTGAAGTCTGTTTTGTAAATAAGTTCATCTGTATAAATTTTAGATTCTACATATAAGTGATATCATATGGTATCCACGGTGGTTGCAAACGGCATTATTTCATTCTTTTAAATGGCTAAGTAATATTCCATTGTATATACGTACTGTATCTTCTTTATATCCATTCATCTGTCAATGGACATTTAGGCTGTTTTCATGTCTTGGGTATTATAAACAGTGAACTTTTGAAGTCAGCACATACCACTTAGCAGCTGTACGTTTTTAAATCAACTCACATCACTTAAAATCACAAGGGTGATTTGCTCTTCTCGGTACATGACTCTATTTGTCCTGTTTCAATCTGGCACTTCCTTGAGATATTTTGATCTACATTTAAATGAGATAAATCTTAAATGATATGTGACATACACCGAGGGAGCTACTCTTCAGATCTGCTCTCGGAGAGTATCGAAAGTGCTCTTGCAGACAAACGTGAACCAACAGGACTCTTCTAGTCAGTCCTTGAAAACGTCGACTTTCTTGTCACAGACACTGGCATAAAGCAGCACATCATTGACTTAATGCCTGGAGACTCGTGTAAGTACCACACACACATGCACACGCACTCACACATCCACACATACTCATGGCACTCCTGCACGTGTAGACAAGGTGAATGAGGGCAAAGATGGTTTACATCATGCTTTTGGTATAAGATTTAGGAAACCTGCGCGGTATAGTCTTCCACCTAGAATCTCACATTCTACATCATTCGGTCCAAACCTTTCCTTACACGTTAAAGAGAGCGAGAATACGTGCGTTTTCGTGCGAACATTGAAGTCCGGCTGAGACTATCAATCTCACACTCATGACAATTCTTTTTTCCAGGGCTTTTGTTCTTATAAATAATAGAAGTAACATAAAGGGTATTGAACTGTGCAAATGGCTTTGCTTCTAGGGAAAAAATACAAAAGCTTACAGAAGAAAAATATTCAATGTTAGGTAGTTCGATACAGTGACAAATAGGAGTAAAAACTTACCCTGCCTGAGTCTATGAGAAGCCTGTTTGATATTTTTTTAATGAAAAGAGCTCTTGCACTAATCATAAAGATAATGTGCAACTATTTTTTTAATCAATCAATATGGTAATGAAAAAAAATAAAACAAAATGTTTCCCAAACTCTATGTTCTACCACCTACACAGTGATAACTACTGTTAACGTTTCACTCTCTTTCCAGATTGCTTTATGAGGACACGCACACACACACAAACACACAATCCCAATTTTTGATAGATATATAACTTCCATTTTGTCTAAATTTATATTATGGGCACCAATCACGCTCGCTTTTCTGACTTCATCACTGCAACAATTTCATACTCACTTCTAGCTGAATGCTCTCATCTTGCGATGTCTAAATATTCAGTTAGCCCAAGGCTCAGTCCTTAAATGTCTATACTGATGTTACAGATAATAACAGTCGGCCTCATAGTTTCACATCTTAAAGACCAAAGTTTCCCAAACATATAACTCTAGACCTGAACTTGGCCCTAGAATGCTATCCTTATATATTCAGTTGCCAAGACATTATTTATTGGGGGCCTGATGTGCATATCAAATCTAACCTGTCCATTCCCACCCAGCTCATCCTCTCTCACTTCCCTAGCATTGAGAAGATCCATGAGGCTAATGCACTCTTCTGGGCTAGAGATAAGGGTGAGCTGAGCTGGGAAGGTGCCAACCCAGACGGAGAGAGGGAAGATGGGAGTCCAGTGCAAGAACTGCCTCTGTGATACAGAAACGCGAATTTGGGAACTTGAGATAATCTCATAGATTATTTCACCCGCCTTTTTTTGTTTTTGGTTGAGGAAGTGAGGCCTAGACAGATGAAAAGGCTGTAAACTTTTACATCTGACCTCCTTCTAACATCGTCTCTGTCCCCTTTCAGAAAGAATTATTTCAGCTCGCCTTTAGAGCAAATTCCTAGATTACCTCAAATGCAGTCAGCACACTCATGCTAACGAAGAAACGACAATGAAACTGCAAAGAACACAGGCATTTACGTCACGATGGCTTACTAATACTTTCTTACTTATATGTCATACAACATATTTCCAACCGTATCCTAGCTTACCTTGAAATATTTGAGGACTATTCAAAGATTTCACTTAACATTTAGTTCGACTCTATAAAAGGTCTAATCCGTTAAACCATCCCTTTGTACTTAGCCTTGCAGTTCCTGTGCTTGCAGCTGCAAGTTTTCTCAGGCATCCATCCGTCTCATCAAGGCTCCTGAGAGCCTTATAAACTCACAGGGACACGTGATTCTCTATGTTCATGTTTCAGGACGGGTTTAACCCTGCATACACGCCCGTAACTCATCTTCCTTAGTGATCATGTGGCAAATCTCATTCTGCACCAATGACTTGGCAAAGAGACCCCGTACGAGGATGAAAGGGCGGGAGAGTCTTAGCAGCTCTCCTGCAGGTCCTTGGCCACAGTCCTCTCTGTGAAGAGGAATTTTGGTAATTTCAAAATGATTTCTTAATGAGATTCCTTAAAAAGAAAAAAAGATCCTTAATTGTTTTAAAAAGCGATGATAACAATCCAATGATCATTTTCCTTTTTTCTCACACATGTTTGCAACTTAATAATGAGTTGTGAAATTTAAGTGCTACTGAAATGGTATTGCCAAAACATTTCTACTCAAACACACTCTCTATTCTCACTTCCAGGTGACTCACGGGGCCATGACTCCATTTTCCGTTAGTCGAAAATCTGTAGAGGCACCAGTTCATTTCTCAATAAGAAAGGTTACCATACTCTATCCCAAACTGCTCAAGTCAAAGAACTGAATTTCGGATTGATTAGAAACTTGGCCAAATATGATGGGTTCTTTTTATAAGCTTGAAGCAGTAATGAATTACTATTGCTGATTTAAAAGTCTAAAGTCTTAACCATGTGAGTACTGCAGTCTGAAATCAATTTTAAATATGCCAACACGTACCCAAAAGAAAAGAAAAAATGGATTAAACAATAGTGTATAAAAGTGTATCCTCTCCTTTTAATAACAGATCAGTAATGGACACCCTAGCAAAGAGCCAACTGAAAATCTGACCATAAAAACTAAGCTGAAGAAGAAAGCAAAGATTAAGATGAAAATCCTTGGACTGTGGTGGGGCTGACCAGTGAACCACGATATCTGGGTGTGCAGCTCCATTTTCGATGTGTCCCTCTGTCACTCCAAATGCCAACAGGATTCTGGTGAAAACAGTTATCTCTTTGGAAAAGGCTATGCCTCTTGCATGTTTTGACACTCTAATGACTTAAATTTTGTCAGCCTAGCACTAGAAGGCTGTTCCATTATACGGCCCCGGAGCAGGAGGCAGGCAGACAAAGGAGACACATGGGGGCCACACGCAGGAGGCTGTGTTTTAATTCAAAGATTTTAGTTTCAACTGAGGAATAAGTCATTCTCAATTTCCAATCATCTAGAAATAATCTGTCCTCCAACCACATTTGAAGACAAAAATGAATCATGTAGCTAAAACGTCTAAGCCATCATAAAAGCATCCAAGCAGGTAGAAGTTAAAATACTAATATGACTCCTCCCCTAACATTCTAGAACAGTGACCTCTAGATCAGAAATGACCATAATACAGATAACTGCATTTCTTTTTCTCTCTTTTTTTTTTCTTTTTACAGCCATACCTGCAGCATATGGAAGTTCCCTGGCTAGGGGTCACATCAGAGTTGCAGCTGCCGGCCTATGCCACAGCCACAGCCACAGCAATGCCAGATCAGAGCTGCATCTGCGACCTACACCACAGCTCAACGCCCGACATTAACCCACTGAGCACGGCCAGGGATCAAACCCACATCCTCATGGACACTATGTCAGGTTCTTAACCTGCTGAGCCACAGTGGGAACTCTGGTTAACTGCATTCTCCCCAATTCTTCTCCTCCTTCTCCAAATGTAAGCACATTAAAATTGCTTTTTTGCTGTTTAAGGAAATTGAATGGCTACATTTTAATTTGTTGCTCCTTAATCCAAATAGTTAGTTGCTCATCTTTTCTATCCACATTCAGACATCAGTCGTTTTTTCTTTTTAAAGAATTAAGAAAAAAATTTTCTCAGTTGTATGATTAGACATTTTAGAAGACTCGGAATCAAAATGAAAATACTCCAAGCAATGTAATCCCAACCTGAAATAGTGGATTTTTCATTTCTTGGGAAACACATCTGAACAAAACATTGCTGATTTCAGAAAAGTCTAGGATGCGTGCTAGTTTACATGTTTGATATTCTTTTGGAAGACTCCATTGAAAAGACAAATTGGAAAATTGTTCTCTCTAGTTAAGGCTGGGAGTAAAAAATAGGATGAAAAAAGAGGTAGAATATGGCAAGTTGCCTCAATATTCCATAAAATTTTGATTTTAAAAAGTTTGTCTCTCATGAAATTTATCTAAGAAAAATATCTGTGCTACTTCCCATTTACCTAGTGACAATAAACTGTGGTATGACTGTCCCGCAATGCTGCTTCCTCACCACTGGGGCTGGTTCTGGTAGGGCGCAGACCCAGGCGTTTGCCTCCTCGGTGGCCCCGTAGCCATGAGATAATGACAGTCCTGCGGAGAATGAGGGTGATGGTTTGTCCTTTCGGAGCGCTTATTATGTGCCAGGTCCTACACTAAATGCTTTGCGTTCATCTTCTCATTTTTAACAGCATAAAACAGACACAATACAGTCTCTGTTTACAAGTGAGAAAACTAAGAATTAGAAGCTTCATAATTTGCCCAAGCTCACAGGATGACTGGGTGGCAGAGTCTGATCACAGATTGGCTCCAGAGATGGGCTCTAAACTGCTTTGTCCTGCTAGCCCCCAAAGGATGATTTAAGGAAAGTATTGGCCAAAGTGTTTAGATGAACACATCATTTTATATACAAATATATATATATATGCACATCTAACACCATCCTGTGTTTTCCTTAAATCAAAATTCTAAGGCCTTGATGTGTTTCTCTTACAGCAAAATAGCTTAAGCTGTTACTGCTCATGGTATTAAGTACAAGCATGTCCTCCTGCTTCCTTGCCAGCCCAACCGGGTATCACAGCCAACTGTCCCTAAAGCAGTGAAGACAGCTCCCACCTCCCTATCAGCTGACTAGGGCTTAGCTGTGCAGATTTATGAGAGGTTCAACAATATTCATTAGGCCTATTGACTTAATTCTATATCATAACGCTTTTGTTTTTAATATTTCTACCTATTAGCTTTTCTTATAGGTATTATTTATAGGTTTCATTTAAAAATGATTTGTTAAAGAAAATAAGGCTATTCCTAGGAAGAGAAGAATGCTAATTTGGTCTTTCTTAGAAATTTCTACATTTGTGCACACGACCCTGTAAGTTCTATGGGCTCGTTTTCCACACCTTGTGTTTCTGAAGATTCAGAGAGGGGTGTTTCAGGTTAAGCAGAGCAGCATGGAGTCAGTGCTGCTGGAAAACATCCCCTCCACCCAGTGGAACATATTAGTTGAAGAAAACATTTGTTGCAACATTATCTAGCAGACAACCTGTTCTCATGCTGAGAAGCTAATGCTACCTCTTATGCACTAGTTAATTCCTTCCAAAAACATATGCACTCCCAGCCAAGCTGCATCATTCAACTCATAATCCATCACAGGACAGAGACTAGGGGACGTTTGAATTTTAGTATTCAATAGTCAGACGCCTGACAGATTTACTGATATACCCTAAAGAACATAATTCTTCATTTAGATCCATGCTGCAGGCAAAATGCACAATTTGAGAAAAAATGTGTTTTGTACTAAACTCCCATGTACGATAAAAAGCCCTAAGATGAGGACTCTATAATCCTCGCTACTACTGTAACTAGTAAATAAACGGCACTATGTTCGCCATGACCCAAGTAAGTAGTAGATCTGGTTCTACTAGTCCCCACAAAACCATTCTCTATCTTCCGATCGATTTTATACTCCTTAACCTCATTTGAAAAGAAACATTTAAAGTATATTTAATGATAAATAAAAATAAAATCCATGCTAAAATTGTTAGGTTCTTAACACAATTTTTCTTCCAAGATGAATACTGAGTTGGTTGGTTGGTTCATATGTTCCTCTGCTATGATGTTTTTCTGAGACACTAATGATTCAGATTTCTTTAAAATAAATTCTGTCTATCCTGAGAGTGAAATAACTTATTAGTCTAGATTTGTTTTTATGTCATAATCATCTAAAGTTGCTGAACTAACAAGGGTACTATTCAAATTGCTCTACCCTGGTCCATTTTTAATGGAAGATAATTCCCTCTCTGTTACTCTGGAGGCTAATTATTATTATATTTTGTCTATGCTACCTGGAGAGTTTCTTTGATGCCTAGAATACGTAAGGTTTCATCAGATGAGGCCAGAGGCTTTTAAGGTGTATCAACAAGAAAGAGAGGGAAGAGAAAACCAGAATGCACTTATGAACCATTTAGGTATGAACGCCAGCAAGAACACCGCATATTCAAACATTAAGAATTTAACCGCACTGGTTATAGAAATTTGTAAGCTTGAATGGATTTGTGTAACATAAGAAAGGTTATAAGTAAATAAGCTACGCATTTGATTCCAAAGGCTGGGAAATAATCATATGGATAACCCAAGGAAGAAGAAAGAAATGAATCATGAAAAGAATGTCGATTTAATGAATTGGACAGCAAAAGTGAAAGAGATTTTCAACAAAACCAGAGGCTGGTTCTTGGAAACTAGCAGTAAGATGGAAAAACTTCAGGCCAGGATGATTTGTATTTTTTAAAGAGAGACGTCCAGAATGAAAAGTGAACAGGTGGTTCGTTTGACTCCACTGGCTCACAAGGAGAACCACAGAGCCCTCCTACCTCCTCAGACCCAGGCTGCCTCTAATGCAGAGGCACAATATTGACGTGATTAAGGCTAGAATCTGGAGCTATAGACCTTACAGGTTTGAGCCCTGGGTCTCTCATTTACCAGCTGCAGAACTCCGGGCAATTTACTTAACCGCCCTCCCCTCGCTTTCCACATCTTTAGAATGGGAATAATCAAAGAACATAACTCATAGGATTTCATGAAGATTTGTTGAACAAAATTCATAAAGCACTTAGAACCATACCTGTAAACAGGAAACGTATTTAGCAAATAAAATAAACCCCCTCATGTTTTCTTTTTTTTTTTTTATTTTCCCACTGTACAGCAAGGGGGTCAGGTTATCCTTACATGTATACATTACAATTACATTTTTTCCCCCACCCTTTCTTCTGTTGCAACATGAGTATCTAGACAAAGTTCTCAATGCTATTCAGCAGGATCTCCTTGTAAATCTATTCTAAGTTGTGTCTGATAAGCCCAAGCTCCCGATCCCTCCCACTCCCTCCCCCTCCCATCAGGCAGCCACAAGTCTCTTCTCCAAGTCCATGATTTTCTTTTCTAAGGAGATGTTCATTTGTGCTGGATATTAGATTCCAGTTATAAGTGATATCATATGGTATTCGTCCCTCATGTTTTCCACAGCAGGGTTAGAGCTTTTCCACGGACTCGTCTACGCGGAAACATTTGGACTACTGCTTTTCGTGAAGCTCTGTATTCTCCTCAATGTCCACTTCATGTTGTTTAGAAGTGTGTCTGCACATCCTTGGACACACCTCCCTCCAAGAGGGTAAGTGTAATTTCTCTCCCTCTAAGTGTGGACCGACCTTAGCATCTTCCCTCGATCAGTAGAATGTGTTGGAAGTGAGGCTACATGGCTTCTGAGGTCAGGCATTAGAAGGCAGAAGCTCCCAGGGGCTCTTTCTTAGGATTCTTGCCCGTGGACTCCACCTGCCACACTGCAAAGAAGCCCAGACCACATGGAGAGGCCACATGGTAGTTCAGTCCAACAGCTCCAGCTAAGGTCCCCACCAATAGCCAGTATCGATCACCAGATAGGTGAATAAGAGAATAACCAGATGATTCCAGGCTTCCTTCAAGCCACCTCAGCAGATGCCATGTGAAGCAGAGATGAACTGAAACTACAGACCCATACCTGAACACCATCGTTATAGATTAAGCCCTAGCCTGGGGCACAACAATGCATCACCAGAACAGATCTTGTTTTTAAAGGTGGGGTGCCGCCGTGTCATCAAACACGAAACACGTATGACTAGTGTTGTGACTGGCTGGTGGATGGAAACTATACTTGGAAATAAACACTAATTCTAGAAACGCAAGCAAGGGATATGCTGTACTTAATACATAAAATGTAATGAACCACATTTATAAATTAAAGGAGAAAAACCATGCGATCGTATCAGTTGATTCAGAAAAAAATTCAATGAAATTACCGTTCCTTAAAAAAAAGTTCTTAGCAAACTATAGTCAAAGAACATAACAGACTCACAAAGTAAGTAACACACTTGGAGAAAATATTTGCATATACATAACAGACAAATGATTATCCCAAATATATCTTTATTTATGTAAATTGATAGATACATACACATGCGTGTGTGTGTGTGTGTGTAAGTATTCCTAAAAATCTATTTTTGAAAAAGGAAAGTAAATTTTGAAATTAGCAGAGAAAATGTAAGCGAAAAATCAGAAAGGCAGTTGATGATGATGATGTTAGAAATATGAGAGATAAAAGACTCACAAGTAATGAAGGAAATGCAAATTGAAACCACAACGAAACTCCTTCTGCTTTCAGGTTTACGCAGACGCAGAAGGTCTAAAAATCAAATGTGGACGAAGCTACGTGGAAAGGAGAAATCACGGGCAGTGTTAGTGGAGAATGAACTGATACAGGTACTCTGACTGGCAGCTCAGCAGTGCCTAGTGTAACTGAAGCTACACCTACTATACACGACCCATGGGTACTCCTCGCAGGAGAATGTGCCAAAGAAACACTCATATTGTACAGTGAGATTGGCGACATATATCAGTGTCCACTGCACCATTATTTATAAAAATAAAAAAATCAAAAACAGCCTGAATAATACCTATTCAACTAAGTAGATGAATAAAATGATGAGAACACTCAAAAGAAATAATATATACGTAAATGAAAAGATTTCAAAAATATAATTTAAGTGAAAAAATACAGTATGACATACGGTATTTTGTCCTTTATAAACTTTAAGCTTCATCTACTATTTCTGAGCAGAATACGTATGCAAATATCTGAAAACTACTGGAATGATACGTGTCAGATTCATGATAGAAGCTGTCTCTCTCTGGGTTGTCCACAGCGATTTACAATGACTCAAAGCTTATCTGCATTATAAGTTATATTCAAATACTTGGGAACAAACATTGTTTCTTTTAAGTGGGAAGGAAACAGAACGGCCTCTCGGAAGCAGGAAAGGGGTCATATCAACCATCACGTCCAACCACTGACGTCCCCTAGGTCTGCAGGTAACATCTGCGGAAGAGGGACTTTCATCAGTCGAGGAGCAGGAGCTGAGTGAGCTGACATGACATCGCCTTAAGGACTGCGTCTGCGATGGGGATAAGCTCTCCCTGATGTCTGCGAGGCACAGGTCCCTGCCTGCCGTGAGCAGTGAAAGAACCAAAGCAGAGGGCACGAAGCTCTGAGTCCATGCTGGGGCTACAATGTAAATATCTGAAGAATAGGAACTGCCCTTTTAGGTTACCTACTATTTTTATGTTGCACTTCGTATAATTATTTTCCCTCTATCTTGTCACATGGTATTCAGTTCTGTTTTAAAATGTCTGTCTCAGCTGTGCTAAGAGGAACTAAAGAAAGGTGTTCGAGTCTGAACTTTGCCTCTGATGGGGGGATGTATTAATGATGCAACTCCTATAGAAAACCATAAGGAGGTTCCCTCAAAAAATTAAAAAATAGAACTTCCATATGATCCGGCAGTCCTGCCTCTGGGTATACACCCCCAAACGGAAAAACAGATGCTGGCGAATGTTTGCACGCCCATGTTCACTGCAGCGTTATTCACAACAGCCCGGATGCAGAAGCAACCGAGGCTTCAGATGAACAGACAGAGAAAATGCAGTGCATACTGACAGTGGAAGATTCTTCCGCCTTGAAAAGGAAGGCAATCCTGTCACGCGTGATAGCATGGATGGACGAGTCTAAGGGACATCATGCGGAATGAAGTGAGCCGATCACACAAAGATAAACACTGCCTGCTCCCACTTGTATGCAGTAGGCAAGGAATTCAGCCTCCGAGGAAGCACGTGGAATGGTGGTTATCAGCGGCCGGGCGGAGGGACAGGGACGTGCTGTCCAATGGCGTAGACCCGGAGTCACGCACGATGAAAAAGTTGTGCGGAGCTCTTGTGCAACAACGTCCATCCAGCGTATCACACTGTAATGTCCAGTCACTAGCTGTTAAGAGTCTATGATAATTTTAAGGGTCAGCTAGACTGGACCCCAGGATGCCCAGAGATATGGTCCAAACGCATATTCTGGGTGTTTGGATGGGTTAACATCTGGACCAACGGACTGGATCCAGCACACTACCCTCCTGATGCAGGCGGGCTCCATCCAAGCAACCGAGGACCTAGAGAAAGGAGGGCTGAGCAAGAAGGACCTCCGCCGGCCTGCTGAGCTGGGAAACCTGTCTTTACGAGCTTGTCTTTCGGACTCAGGCTGGAATGCAGGTTCTTCTTGGGTCTCTCGTCTGCCAGCTTTTGACCGGAACTTGCTGCCCTGGCTCTCCTGGGTCTCAGGCCTCGGCTCTCGGATGGGAACCACACCACCACGGACTGCCCTGCGTCTCCACCTTGCTGACAGCGATCTTGGGACTTAGCATCCTCCACGTTGTGTGAGCCAGTCCTTATAAGCAGCCTCGCTCTCTCTCCTGCTCTGTCTCCCGTGTATATGTGTATGTATGTATGTGTAAGTATATCATCACCTATTCTGCTTCTCAAAAAATCTGAATAAACACAGAGGGTAAATTTATGGTTTTACGCACATACACTAAAAAAGCACAGCCTCCTCTGGAGGAAGTTATAAGAATTTGATGAATCAGTATTGATAAAGCGCTTAAACCCTGGAAAGTAGAAAACTACAATTTGAATCATCATCGAATAAACAAATTTCCTCTGTTTTCTCTGGAGAAAGATGAAAGTTTGTCTACAGAGCACATATACTTTCTTTTTCTACTATAACACAGTGGAATGCATGCTTTTCTTTCCAAAACATTCATCACTTTGAATTCCATGTCCCCTTTTTCTCCTAACCACCAAGACCTAAATAAGAAGTCACGATTTCAAAAACCAGCCTTCATAAATTTGACCTCCTCATCTTTCTTCCTCAATTCAACTACCACTCTGTAATTTATTTATTGTTTCCTATCAAAGGATTAGCAGTTATAGCTCTGGATGAATACGGCCTCTCCATGAAGCATTGGTGCTTTGTCTGCAGTAAGCACTCAATCGAGCTACCTGCCCGTTCCTCTTCTTTGAACCGTGGGTACATCATCTGCGGAGTCACCAACATATTCCGCCTGCCTAATTATTCTCCCCACAACTGTCCTCTTGTCTACATTCCATTGTTATTTCATAAAACCCACCTCTATCATTAAAACCCCTGTTCCTCCCAGGCCTCCTTCAACTCCTATGGCATCTATGGTCTACAGTATGAAATTGGTGGCCAAAAGTCAGGAAATAGGTTCGAAGGGTGCCAGTGTGCTGATTCCCCCTCCTTCAGGGGCTGGGATGTATGCTGGAAGCACTGGAGCCCATGGGCCAGTTGCTTCCTTCTGAACCAGCCTCTCTGGGTCCCTCTGTGCCCTGATAGGAAAAACTGGGGGAGCCCTGACCTACACGAGCCACACAGGCATAGAAATTAGTTATGTTGAACTGTTTTTCTCTCAATGCAGATATGCATTCTGCTCAGTTAAATTATAAACTGTCCCAGGATAGAATATGAAAATTTGAATATTAAGATTAAACTTCCAGAAACACACGTACACACAGTGCTCAGCTTTAGAGTGGGCACCCGATCTCTAGCAACTGATTTCTGTCCATCTGCCGGTGATTTACAGGTTCTTTGGAAGAAACTTCCCAAACACATTGCTGCCGTCATGCTCAGTAATAATCCAGGAGCGCTTGCCAGCTTTAGTTCAACAAGTTCTCAGATTTTGCTGCCATATATGCCCTAACCAGATTCTTCAATGTATCTTTTGAAGCCACTGAGCTCCTTCTCTATTCTGATGGAAAAAACTTAAAATTGAAAGCAAACCACAAACTTGGTTTTGAAACAGAATTCAGGGAAACCTTCTGAAAAGCTACCTGCAACTCAGATAACAGGATGCTTATTCTTCCTTCTTTCAGTTCCAGAGCAAATGTCAGTAGCAACTGCTATTTCTGCTATTTCATCCATCCTTTGTGGAACAGACGCCAGACAAGCTGTGTCCACCTCTCCATAGATGGTGTGTGTGTGTGTGTGTGTGTGTGTGTGTGTGTGTGAGAGAGAGAGAGAACTGGATTTATAGTCAGATGCTACCTGAGGACAGAAATACAGAAATGAAATATCTAGGTAAGGAAAAGCAAAAGGCTCTTACAGAGCAATCATTATTTTTTCCATGTATAGCATGAAGCTTAGTTATTCTGAAAGACGATTTTTAACACAAAAATGACAGGGTATATACAAAATGGGATTTCTCCAGTCCATATAAATAAGTGTACATTTAGCAAGCTAAATTCATGACAGACACATTCAATTTGTCATGGGATTTAATGGTCCAAATGAAAGAAATCAGATCCTTTACATTTTAAATTTTGCCTCCTTAAGTTGGAACGCCTTCGTGTCCCTCTAAACTTAACCACGAAATTTAGAAAAACCTGGCTTCCATTTGAGGAAACAATCGAGGTGTGGTCTATGATGTGGTGCCCTTTTTTAAACGCCTGATGGGATGAATCACCTAATTTACAATCCATTGACGCTTCCAACTCTCTTGCCAGGGCACCATTAGTTATGGTCATTCTGTGAGAGAATTCTACGCTTTTCCTCTTCACATCCGTGAGGAAAACCACAAGGCTTCCTACAGCCAGTTGTTTGCGGAGTAACTTTCAGCAGCCAAATGGACATTTGGTCTTTGCATCGGTGACAGAAGAAGGATCAACTCCCAAGAATTAGCAATAGACTGGCCATCACTACAGTGAACCGTGAAATGCCAGGCAAAGCTGGCTCCAGCAAAGGGGAGCCACAAAGAAAGAGCCTGGTGGCGTCGCAGGCTTAGAGGAGCAAAGGGGAAGGAAATGGCCAACGCCTGGGCGACACGATGTGTTGAGGCGGGGGCAAAGTGGCACGGGAAGGACAAGGCAAAGAAGACGGTCTCTGAGGAAGCAGAGCTTGGAGGGTGGTCCCGAGGTTGTCTGCGCCTTCCTCTTCCTTCTCTTCAGCGTCCCTACAGCACCCATCAGCAGCTGGTGTTCTATCATCCCCGACTGCCTAGAGTCTGCCGCTCTGAGTAACGCGAATGCTCCAGCATTTCTATGATGGCCTTTTCTTCCTGAAATTCTGCTATATTTTATCCTTGGACATGCTTGGTGCAGGGCATTTTGTTCGTCTAATTATTCATTCATTCAATATATATTTATTGTAATACTCTGCAATGAGTAATATAAGCAAAATCTCTGCTCACATCAAGCAAATAATAAAAAAAGAAACACAAATACGTTAAAAGCTACTTACAGGTTGTGATATGGGCTACAGAGCAAATAGACAGGGTGCTGAGATAGAAGATACAAGAGGACCTAAAGTAAGACGGTCCGAAAAAGCCTCTGCGAAGAAAGGAGAGTTCAGCTGAGATGGATGAAATCAGAGGAAACCAGCCATTCCCGGTAGGGCAGAGCACGCCTGGGAAGTTCGACAGAAAGAGGAGCCCAGCGCCAGGGCCACGCGGTCACAGGGCCTCAGGGTCATGGCTTGCCACAGTGCAAAAGAAAGGCCCTTGAGTTTTAAGGGGAACTGTGACATTTTCTAACTTCTACTTGGGAAAAATAAAAGCATCAGGCCAGGAGTGGAAAACCAGAGCCCCCTGGGAAGGCTCCCGCAGCTCTCCAGGCGGGAGAGATGACGGTAGCGGGCCCAGGAGGCTGGTGGTGGGACTGACGAGAGGCTGGACTGGAGATACAGTTTGCAGGACACGGCGGACTTCGCATGTCAGGACCCTGGGGGAGAAGTGTGAGGATCAGAAGGTATGGGGTGGGGAGGAAACAAGACGGACAGTGTGGAGATGAGCTAAGCTGTGACAACAACGGCAACGTCTTGCTGGTTTATTTCTAAATTTCTCTCTTTCTCCCTCCTCTTTCTTCCTAGCCTTGCCACTCTAGAAGATCCCCTCACCTGCTATCTAAACTGACACTAGAAAATATTTATTCCCCCTCCTGAACCCCGGGAATCAGGAAGGATTCTGGAAGGAATGTAGTTTGATGACCACAGAAAATTCAGACTGGGTTGCCTCAGAACGCAAAACTAATATTTTGTTCATTGCGCTTTTCTTTATTAGCTCATGGCCAAATACATAATCTTTTACTAAGGTCAAATTCATAAAGCGAAGAGAACATATTAACCATCTAAGGAATCCCAGTTTAGAGCTGGGACGTTCTCAGACACCACCCGGTTCTGACTTAGAGGAATGAGCGAACCGCTTCTAGGTACATGAGGAGCTGACCCCAGAACTGGATCAGGAACTCAGGGCTCCTGATTCCTGGTGAGCATCATTGCCGCTTCCAATGTAGACATGTTGTAAGATAAGCTTTAACTAAAACAACAGTAGCCAAAGCTATTTTTTCCCAGAGGAGGCCGATATGGAAATTTCAGAGACTCTAATGCCTGGACATTCTGTTTTCTTGTCAAATTTCCCAAATCATAAATAGATTAGGGGGTTGGAAGGAAACAGGTGTCCTTCTTTTTGTGTGTTCATTATTAAGTAATCTGGCACACATCAATGGAACATTTTTTTTCCTGGCATTTTCCAATTGGCTTTTATAAAGCCTTTAAAATGGAATAATCCATAATTGTGATGTTTGAAACCTGTTCCAAAAAAAAAAAAGACCTCCCCTAGGACAGGAACAAAAGAGACAAAAGCTGCCAGTCCTTAGCCAGGAGGCTTATCATTAAAGTCCAAAGTCCACATTGGCACCACATTTGATGGTGAGCCAGAGAAGGGATTTCAAGAGAACGGTGATGATTTGGTAAGTGGGAAATGCCCTTGATATCTGAAGCTGTCGATACCTGAGCCACAGAGAGCCATCATACACTAACAGAGATCATCTATGGGGGAGACAATGCGTTATTGTTTGAATGAGACAGAATAACCTTTCATCATATGTGTCGTCCAGAAACTTTAAGAGGAAGAGAAAAATCCCCAGCCTTGGATTCCATAGCTGGACATTCACCAACGTTGTCCAGGAGTCTTTACCCCCGGACTCGTTATCTGCAGCATCGTCTCTCCTCTGTCAACCACAGGATGTGGTCCCATCTCTGGGCTCCCTGCTGGGTGGGCAGTGGCTTCTGATACTTTCGCACCATGTGTGGGTGCAGTGAGAACTTTGGACACATGCTTTCTTGTCCACCATCCACTCTTTGGACGTTTAGGGTATAAAATGGCAATCAATGTGTGTATTTAGTCTACGACAACACCCAGCCAACAAATCATGCCAGATGCAGCCTCAAAACTATCAAGGGTATCTCCACGTCCATCATATTCTTCCTTTGCTATTCTGTTCCCACAGGACCATGCAGTAGACAGATCTGGAACTGTCTGTGCAGGGAGGGCTGGGCGGAAGGTGCCCGTCGCCCTGACTCAAAGCTCCCTTCGTCCCAGTTAATCACCATCCCTGTGTGTTTCTGTTTCCCGAAATGTCTTCGGTTAATTTGAAGGGAAACAGTAGTCTATTACTTCGGTACTGGAAGTAATCCTTTCTGTCCCCTGTACACGCCTCCCTCCCTATCCCTCTCTCCCTCCTCTCTTGGTTCTTTCAAGTTCAGTGGGAAGGAAGGGCTCAGGCCCTTCAGAGCTTCACCGCTTTCGTGGTACCTCGCTTACTGAGAGCTCGGATACGGTACACACCTGACTGATAAGCCCACGGAGCATCGTTCTGCCAAGCAGAACGTGTGACTGAGATCAGACCAACTCACAGTCTTGAAAGTTTGGCTGCGCACCCATCTCATCATGGAAGGTACGTAGTGTCTGGTTGATCTTTGAGTGAGAAATTGCCTCTGGCTGCCTTAACTCCCCCTATAATTGCATCAAATTCTTCCTGTCCTAATGACAGTGTGACCACAATGGACCACTATTAGGTAGTTCGCATGTCTCCAGGTTGATAAGAGTATTGTCTTATTCTATTTTTGACCTGATAAATATTCTCTAGTACCATTAAGTTTCCTTAAGGTTAAAAGAGCGGGGGAAACATGAAGGGGCACGTCTTCCATTAGTGACGATGGCAAATATCCTGATCTCTAACAAGAAGCTGTGCCCTTGAGAAACAAGACCGCACAAGACTCCCGTCTGGGCAGCTTTTACACTCAGGACTGATGGAAACGTCCCGAGACAGGCCTGCCGCGTCATCAGAAGCACAATCCTGACAAAAATCGTGTTTTGTGCGCCTGCTCTTCCCGTGCCCAGAATGTGCTACCGCTAGCAGCTCTCACTTCAAAGTAAGTGTGCTGTCTTTTCCTCTGTTACAGTTATGAGGATATTACTTTCTGCTTCTCGGGATTCTTGGTCCCCTGGGACAAGATATACTTAACCCAGGGCTGTCTGAATGTAATGCCTGGCTATCTGACCTGTCAAAACTGAACTGAACCCTCCAAACTCATGAGAAACACGGAGGCTATGCCACTGAGGCTGTAATCAAGGCCAGATGAGGCTCTGACTTCCTGAGCAGAAATCAAGCTGAAATCCAATCTCCTGGGTTCTGATCCAGGGTTCCTGTGAATGACGGAGGCTCCACGCATCAGTGCCAGCACGTGTCGCTGGAAATGAGGTTGTCCTTCCCCAGCACACGCTGCCTGATTCATGGATGATATCTGAATACGCCCATGAGGGCTTTCCAAGAATGATTACTCTCCTCTGCCGATTCTCCGTCTCTGATGAATTCTCCTGCTTATCTCAGAGAGAAGCTACTGAAAAAAGAAAAGTGTTCTGTACCAAACTCTGGGGCTGCTTTTTCACTCCAGGGATTTACAAATCCATCTGCGCAGATGGAATGTCAATGGTTACTCAATGAACAAATCACTATTCACCAACAAAAACTATTCCACTTCAGGTAGAGCTCAGATACTTGTGCATGCTTATTTTACTGGTTTTCCCTGTAGACAGTGCACCCTATAGGGGATGATTTTCGGGAACGAGTCACAGCAGTGGACTTGGGAGTGACTGAGACGATGTAAAGTGGTTTTCTGCCAAGGGGGAAAAACACCCTGAAGTGAGACCACACAGATCTGGGAGACAGAGCCACCGCACTGGGCAGGACTGGAGACATCGTCCAACAAACCTGATTTGAGAAGCAAACGTACAATGTGCCACTACGTCAAAAACAAATGCTGCACGAGAGCACTTACATGTCGCATCTGAGAAATGCTGAACTCAGAGAAACAGAGGGTAGAATCGTGGTTGCCAGGGTGGTTGCCACGATTCAAAAGGCCCCAGCTCCTAGTTATAGGAGGAGTAAGTTCCAAGGATTAAACACACAGCATTGTGACTTGAGTTATCAAGACTGCATCACATACTTGAAAGTGGCTGAGAATAGATCTTAAATGTCCTCATTACCCTCCACACACACACACACACACACACACACACACACACGCACACACACACGCACACACGCACACACGCAATGGTGATTATGTGCCATGAGGACGCTGTTAGCCAAGCCTATGGTTGTAATCATTTCACAACATTTAAGTGTATTAATCAACACCTTATATAACTTAAACGTAAACAATGTCACGTGTCAATTTTATCTGTAAAAGCTGGGGAAAATTAAAACGTAAATTACTATTTTTAAATGAAAAAAAGAAAAATAACTTATCTAATAGGTTCCACTGTTGCCAAGGATTTGCTCTTAAGAATGGAGTGCATTCAGCTCCAAGCTAGATCACAAGGGCTTGAGTCACCCAGGCCTATGGCTCCCCCACAAGAATGCAAGGAGAGCATGAATTATAAAACACACACACGCAGTCATCTCTATTATCTATAATTAGTCTTTCTTTCAAGTCCTATTAATACAAGTCAGAGGGTTTATAAATCTTCTACTGTTTTACTATCTCCTACCACGACTTTTCTTTTATTGAGTCTGTATTCAAACAAACAATCATACAGCAATTTTTCTTTATATGCGTTTTTTTTTCAGGAAAATACTGCTTTTCATGTAAGGTCACGGTGTTTAGGTTGAAGGTCTAGTTACTAAGAAGGGGAATGTTTCTGAGCTCTGACAAAATTCGGAAATAGTTTAACTTCTCTCAGGCCACATCTCTTGGAAGTATTTTGAATGCTTAAGAATTTTAAATGCAAAACTATGCCAAAGTCTTAAGTGAAAGAAAGGTAAATGTACCATCTATCTGCACCACCATTTCTTTCTACTGTACACACAAAACCTCTGAGGAAAGGCGGAGGTAGGGCATGCCTGCTGCGGAGTAAGGAGAGCGAGGGCCGCGGACGCTCTGTGCTCCGCCAGCATCCCCCCTACAGTAAATGACCATAAAATCTCTTCATTAATTAGGCAAATGAAATGGCCACATACAGAAGACAATGTCAATTAGAAACAACTTTTTGGACTAGACAAGCCAAGGAACAGAAGGAAAGAAATTGGCCCAAAGGACGAGGAAGAATTTTCTAGAAATTTTCTAAAAAGACACGCAGGAACATTCTGAAGTATGACAGTGGATGCCAATGTGTAGAAGGATGTGTGCATCATATCCACATATCAACTGGGTTGACTGAGCATGACTACCGTCCAGGTGCATGAGAAAACAACCATGATGGTCTCGATCTTCACGTGCATGGGATCTTTAAAATCTGTGAAAGGTTCCCCTGCATATTACAGCATTACGCCTTTGATGGAGAACAATTCAGTGGTGGAAGAATTGTCATGCTTATTTTACAGACAAGCAAATGGAGGCTCAGAAATGTTGGTGAATTATCCAAAGATACTTACAAGAGGCAGATGTGCAAACTTCTTCTGATTTGCTGTCTGATGTAAATCCACAAAGCCAGGATGTGGTGCAGACAATGTTAGGTACATATGTAATGCAGCCAATAGGAAGGAAGGAGAGGAAAAACAAAGGAGACACTTACTGGAGCTTTACAATGTTTGAATTATTTATTACGACTCTTGCCTTCAACAGCATATTGAAGTTAAAAAAAAAACAACAGTATATTGGAGTTTCTTGCTATAAAATTTTTAAGAAATCAGAGACTTTTCCATGTGCATTTCTGTGAAAAACCACAGGATATCATCTTGTATAATAACTTTTCCAGGCAAGCTATTGTTTATCTTTTTTATTAGTATTATTTTTTACAATGTCATGTGAGTTTCAGTTTCAGGTGTACAGCACAAAGTGCTTTTTTGTTTTTTGTTTTTGTTTTTTTTTTGTCTTTTTGTCTTTTTGCAATTTCGTGGGCCACTCCCATGGCATATGGAGGTTCCCAGGCTAGGGGTCAAATCAGAGCTGTAGCCACCAGCCTACACCAGAGCCACAGCAACGTGGGATCTGAGCCATGTCTGCGACCTACACCACAGTTCATGGCAACGCCGGATCCTTAACCCACTGAGCAAGGCCAGGGATCAAACCCGCAACCTCATTGTTCCCAGTCGGATTTGTCAACCACTGAGCCACGACAGGAACTCCATTGTTTATCTTCAATGAAAAACATTTTAAAAGATGGTATAAAACTTCTCTTTTTAGAGTGAATTTTATATAGTAACTCATCCCTGTGACTTAGAAATCAGAATGATTTAGTAAATTAGATGTTAAAAAGTCTTGCTCTGACTCTAATATCCGTTGTCCTCGATTTTTACAGCCACCAATCCATTCTCACCTCATGGTGTATATCCCTCTGTTTTATACACTCAGATACACACACACACACACGCACACGCACACGCACACGCACACTCAGACATATATACACACACATGTTCACATCTCCCTCTTTCTTACAGGAAAGGCAGCATAAGAGACACAGCACTCTCCACTGTTTGAAATTTAACCCATCTTACTGTACGGAAGAAAACTGACAGAACACTGTAAACCAGCTATAATGGAAAAAAATAACAATCATTATTAAAAAAATAAAATGAAATGACATCAACAAATATAAATAAATAAAATTTAACCCATCCTGAGATACTTTATAGTCAATACAATCGAATCAATTTCTTTTTTTTTAAATAGCTTCAGAGTATTTTAATATATGGATGACTATGGATATGTGCTTGGGTTCTCTCTAATTTTTTGCTGTAACATCTTTGAACAGTGAATTCAGAACCGACATGGTTAAACTGTAAAGTCAGATTTGCCCAGATCTATGGCCTTTGACCTTTAGCTTCCAACCCTGCCTCAATTCTTCTTCTGATTGTCATGTTCTTTGGCTGCTTGCTCACCGTCACCACATGCCCCTCATGTCCTCAATAAAGAAGGAGGGAGAGCAATGCAGGATGGGAGAAAGATGGTCTGGTTCCAAATTTTTGAGGTAAATGCAAGGTTACATTTTCAGGTCAAAGTGAAAAGTAACACATTCAAATGTGCTAAACCATTGATATTCTCAAAATTTTAACGCAAAGATTTCTCCTGCATACCCCCCCCCCGCCCGCTTTTTCCAACATGCATTAATCTAACCATACGCATATAATTCCTTTTGCCTGCTGGGTACCAGTCATTTACGGTGAAGAATTACTAACAATCACAGTGCAGGCAGAGAACTCCCTTGTAGAGTATTGCTTTTTCCTGCCTTTAAAGATTAAATTTCCACAAGCACCAGATAGTTTGATCCTAACCTGTCTCCATCTGCAGCTTCATAGAGATTTATAATTAGATCCATCTCCACCAAGGGGCCACGTAACTTGAAAAAAAAGATGGTTCAATGTTTTTGATAAAAAGGGCTAAATGGAGAGCCTCCTAGTGATTCAGAAAAGATGTCAACTTTCTGGCATTTAGCAAAAGCCGCATACAGATGTGAACCACACATTCCAAATTACTGGCTACATCTTAAATGACTGAATACTTTTTAATATAGAAATTGTCATTTAAGGTGTTGCATATCAGAACATGCTTAACAAGACCTTAGGGATAGGTCAAAATACCATGATTGCCCATCTTTCATTTCTACATATCTTACTGCTGCATTTTACGTGAGGCACTGCTGGTCTGTACAAAATGTTTCCGGAAAATCAAAGTTTATTAATGTCCTGCTGAAACGAATTACCACGTCTCTTTCACTCCATTTAATCCCAGTGTTCATTCTAGGCCAGGGGACTGTGATAGTTTGCTAGAAAGGATAATATTTCTGGAATAAATGTTCTTTCTAGTCTGAGCTACACAACACCAACAAAACCTGTTGAAAAGAGAAAATTCATTCCTACCTGACACCAAATAACTGTTTTGACTGATTATTTTCTCCGAACTGACAGGTTGTTTTGGCAATGTAGACACAGCTTAGTCAATTCAGTGCATGAATGATACATGAGGGGTTCCGTATTCAAAGCAGAAAAATTGTACAGTTGTTCACTCAACATTCAGAATAGTTATTTAGCTCAGTGACACCTATTTTAAAAGTACTGACTATACAAAACCTTTTTTTCAGTGTATTAATCTTACTCACTACAAAAAATTGGAAAATAATGACATGGATGTTTAATAGGTTTTTAATAACTGATGAAGTGACAGACATATAAAAATCTGCAAAAAACATCATGAGCTCCCACTTTTATAAATCTGTCACAGTCACAGTCACTGTAAAAAAGTTGTATGCACAAGTGCCCCTTGAATTATTATTTATAATCAGAAAGCGGGAACCATCAAGATCTACAATAAGAAAGTAGTTAAATAAACGAAGGCACATGTTATTTCTCCTTCTCTGCAGAGTGCAAGGATGAGTTCCGAAACCTGAGTTAATTTCAGGATACACATTGCTCTTCATTACTCCCCACCACCCGCTGGAAGGAGCAGTTTCAGAAGCTGAGTCAATTCCAAGATGGTGCAGCACACTAAGAATGGGATCCAAACATGAGGAAGCTGATTCCTGTCCTCTGTTGAAATAGTTCTGATCCGACTGATTTATTCTTGGCTCTGTGTGCCAGTGAACGCAGGAAAGTTTTAATTACCTAGAAAATATACTGTCATTTCCCCTGGGATATGGGAATTGGAGAGTGATTGTCAAAAAACTTATGAAAAGAAATAAGCACCTTGTGAGATTAAGCACTGTGCCAGCTTGATTCCATCGTACTAATTTACCAGGCCCTGTCTTATTAAAATGAACAGATTTCTTGAGGCTTTTTCCTCCTCGTGATTATTATTAGAAAAGCCCATAATGGAGTTCATGATTTCACGGAAAGTCGTATTCTTTGCAGTGTTATTTACCACAGGTGAGGGGGAGGGTGTCTTTTCACGTATGCCAGTGAAACCTTAATGAAGGGGTCCCTGTGTACGTGTATTTTCTCTGCATGGGAGCCGCCTGAATGTCAGCCCTCAGGACACATTCTTCCCTCTAAACCTAGGAGTGCAATTTCCTACAAAACTTCTATTTTAAAGCCTACACATAAGGCTTTTAAAAAATGCCACTCAGAAAGCAACTTGGAACAAAGAATGAAATGAAATGCCGTTGTGCAGAAAGCACTGTAACTGCAAACTCTGTTGTCTTCTTCCCTGCTATTATTATTGATTCCCAGCTTAGTTCCAAAAGTAACCTGCATTCCAGAGAAAAAATACAAATGTGCATGCACTCAGTATCAATGCCTTCCACAGCTTTGCTGATTTTGCCTTAAGCTTGAGGGTGGTTATCAACTTGGAGTTATTCTGAAACCTAGTTCATTTAAACAAGAATGCAACGTTTAAAGGCTTTTTTCTGCCTTGAAAGTAAGAAAGAAAACATGTAAAGTAATTCTATTTTCATTTCTAAGTAATGTCTATATGGAATCTATAAATGCTAAGAAGATGAAATTATTCCCTCACAAATCTGAAAATGTACAAGCTGTCACACAAATCAAGACACATTTCTTCGGTGGCATGGATGCCTTCCTCACCCATGGGATTGATCTTTTATGTTTCTTTGTTTGTTTCTAAATAAACCATCATGAAGGCCTGCTACCCTGTGACAGACACTCGCTATCTCTCCAAAGCAAGACGTTTCATTTAAGAAGACAGCCCAGATTCACGCTTTGGTCACTTGGTATTAACATCAACAGAAGCTCTGCTACTTCCCTTTGCATTTGCAGGGTGCATTTAAGCTGACTTCAGGCAAACCCCAAAGCCCTTTCCGTGTGATGGACACCACAGCGCCCCAATCCCCACTCCCCTTCCACTAGGCCACCCCTTTCCTGGCATTACTGTGTTTTTTTCCAAGCAGATTGTCAAGTGAACATACTAAGTGATCTCATGCTATTTTGCGAGCCTCAATTAGAGGCGGACGCCATTGGCAAGACTGTGAGAGTGAACACAGGCTTTGGTTTAGGGCAACCCAACCTTCGCTTCCTTTTGTGTCACAGAAACGTCTGAGGAACGCTTTGCCGTTTCTCCATTTCATAAAACATGTTTCACATTATTAAAAGGTGTACTGATTCAATGTGCTCACAACTATACGGCAATTGGACAAGATAATTAGGTGAAATAAGTTTGCTAAAGCATTTTGCATATCAAAAGGTAACACTTTTTTTAGTTGCTCAAGGTAATTCTCAGTGCTGTTTTAAAATGAGAAACTGAAAGAGTTTTAAGTAATATCTTGAATATTCTCTCAGTCACAAATTTCTTTTCTTCTTATTCAGGAAAGAAACCATAGTTTAAACTGATACAGTCAATTTGAAAATGTTACTTAAAAAAAAACAAAAACACTCTGATTAGCTTTTCTATGGAATGCCAATGGGATTTTTAAAAAATACTATTGATGTTTTCATTTCAAAATAATCTATAAAAAACTTGGGCAGTTTTTAATAATCAGGGCACTGAGGCATCAAAGTGCTACTCTGACAAACATATTTAACCTTGGGTTAAGAAGTTGTATTAATATGCTCTTTCTTTGTAAATCACTAGCTACAGGCTCCCCAGTTAAATTGCATACCTCTTAGGACACTCCTTTTAACTTTTGCTTGTTAGAAAACTATACATAGAACTATCAAATGAGCCAGTAATCCCACTCTTGGGCATATATCCAGACAAAACTTTCCTTGAAAAATACACATGCACCCATATGTTCATTGCACCACTATTCACAATAGCCAAGACATGGAACCCACCCAAATGTCCATTGACAGATGAATGGATTAGGAAGATGGGGTATATATACACAATGGAATACTCCTCAGCCTTAAAAAAGAACAAAATAATGCCATTTGCAGCAACATGGATGGAACTAGAGACTCTCAGACTGAGTGAAGTAAGTCAGGAAGAGAAAGACATACCATATTATATCACTTATATCTGGATGCTAATATATGGCACAAATGAACCTTTCCACAGAAAAGAAAATCATGGACTTGGAGAACAGACTTGTGGTTGCCAAGGGGAAGGGGGAGGGAGTGGGATGGATGGGAATTTGGGGTTAATAGATGCAAACTATTGCCTTTGGAATGGATAAGCAATGAGATCCTGCTGTATAGCGCTGGGAACTATATCTAGTCACTTACGACGGAGCATGATAATGTGAGAAAAAAGAATGTATACATGTTTGTGTGACTGGGTCACCTTGCTGCACAGCAGAAAACTGACAGAACACTGTAAACCAGCTATAACGGAAAAAAAATAAATAAGTAATAGGGTGCATATAGTCTGTCCTGTGCTTCATAAAAATTCACTTGAGAGGAGTTGTATTTTCCAATTTCTTATCCATCGCTCACTCATCCAACATGGAGGTGAATTAAATCCCTTAAGACTAATGTGCCCTGCTTTTCGCAAGGTGGCTTTTGAGTGACCATCAGTTGGCCCATATAGTGAGCTAAAACAAATACTAGGGTGTACTCTGTCAGGGACATTCGCCTGTAATCCTGGCATTGACTGAACACACTACTTTGGGCATCTTTCTCTCCGTTGTAAAAGAATTGGGTAAGTTATGTTATGAAAGTTCATTCGAGTCCAAATTTTAAATGATTCCAATATGTAGTCAAGGGCAAAGTACCTCAACAGGAACCCCTGATGTGAAACCAAGTAATCTCCCAGTCCAAGGAACAACCTAGTGACACATACAGTATCCACAGCCAAAGGGAACTGCCATGACTAAGAACTCTAGAAAGGACTGTTGGCTATCACATGTGTCCAGGTCTAGCCTGCACACTGAAAAGTCACTTGTCATCTGGGCACTGAGACATCCTTCTAAGGCAAAGGGTGAATCTACAAATATTTTTACCAAACTTCACAGTAAAAATACATTAAAATATTTTTTTTAAAAAAAGACTAATGTGGAGTTCCCGTCGTGGCGCAGTGGTTAAGGAATCCGACTAGGAACCATGAGGTTGCGGGTTCGGTCCCTGCCCTTGCTCAGTGGGTTAATGATCCGGCGTTGCCGTGAGCTGTGGTGTAGGTTGCAGACGCGGCTCGGATCCCGCGTTGCTGTGGCTCTGGCGTAGGCCGGTGGCTACAGCTCCGATTGGACCCCTAGCCTGGGAACCTCCATATGCCACGGGAGCGGCCCAAGAAATAGCAACAACAACAACAACAACAAAAAAGACAAAAAAAAAAAAAAGACTAATGTGCAATAAGGAAGAAACATTTCTAGACATATAGTCAAAATCCAAATCAACTTTATGAAATGCTCAACATTATTTCAATGGTCATAACCAGTTTTTATTTGTTTACTTTTTTTGAAAACAATATTAATGAAATTATATAATCATCAATATATCACTCTACTCTCATCCATTATATGTTTGTTTACTGAGGTCAACATAAAAAAATCTTTGAAATATAGTTTTACAATTGTACATAAAGAATTTATAATGTCATTCTCTAAGGTTTGAAATCATATCACTGAAAACTCTGACTGAGATTTTTGGCAGTTATGTAATTCCAACCAAAATACTCCTTTGATTCATATACCCACTTGTAATCCTGGCATTGGCTTCCAAGCACATTAGGCTTCAACTCTGATCTCTCTCCCAAGCTACAGACTCACATATTTTGATTGTATATTGGAAATCACCTACTGGTTAATGGACTTGCTTTGTCAAAATCAGCCCAAAATTCAAAACTTGCCCCTATTCTCCCAGTTGTTCTGTCTCCCCATCTTGATTAGCTGTGGCATCATTTCCCCTCATCACACAGCTACAAACTCTGCAGTCATTCTCAACGACTCTTTCTCCCTTACTGCTTTCACGTTCAACTGATCACCAACTCCAAGGACTTCTACCTCAGAGGTAGATATATGATAGGTAGGCAGGTAGACAGACAGACAGACAGAAATTTTAGAAAACTTGACTGGCTGGAGTAAGAAGATTTTGGAAGCAAAGATACAAAATAGAGCAGGCATGCCTTGTTTTACTGCACTTTGCTTTATTGCGTGGCAGCTAATACATTTTTTTTCATTTTTTACAAATTGAAGGTCTGCGACAACCCTGGATCGAGCAAGTCTACCAGCACCACTTTCCCAATAGCACTTGCTTCACGTCTCTGTGCCACCATTTGGTAATTCTCGCAATATTTCAAATTTTTCCTTGCTATGACATTTGTCTTGGCGATCTGTGGTCAGCGGTCTTCGATGTCACTACTGCAGTTGTTTGGGGGCACCACAAACTGTACCCCTACAAGACAGCAACCTGAAATGATGAATGGTGGGTGTGCTCTGACTGCCCCACTGACCAGCAGTCCTAGTCTCTCTCCCTCTCCTCAGGCTTCCCTTTTCCTTGAGAAACAACAATATTGGAATTAGGCCAGTTAATAACCCTAAAATGGCCTATATGTGCTCCGATGAAAGGAAGAGTAGCACATCTCCCATTTAAAATCAAAAGCTAAAAATGATTAAGTTAGTGAAGAGGCAGCTGAAAGTCAAGACAGGCTTAATGCTAGGGTTCTTGCACCAGTCTGACTGTGAAAGCAAAGGAAAAGTTCTTGAAGGAAATTAAAAGTCTAGTTCAGTAAACATGAATGATAAGAAAGTAAAATAGCCTTACTGCTGAAATGGAGAAAGTTTTAGTGGTTAGGACAGAAGGTCAAATCAGACACAACATTCCCTTAAGTCAGGCCCTCATCCAGAGCAAGGCCCCAGTTCTCTTCAAAGCTGTGAAGGCTGAGAGAGCTGGGGAAGCTGCAGAAGAGAAGCAGCTGGTTCATGAGGGTCAAGGGAAAACACCATGAGCATAAGAGAAAAGTGCAAAGTAAAAGCAGTAAGTGCTCATGTGGAAGCTGCAGCAGCTTTTCTAGAAGACCGAGCTAAGAGCATTAATGAAGGTGACTAAACAAAAGACTTCCAGTGTGGACGAAACAGCCTCACACTGGAGCAATGCACCACCCAGAACTTGCATAGCTAGAGAGGAGAAGTCAACGTCCGGTTTCAAGGCTCCCAGAGACAGGCGACCCTTGTCAGGGGCTTATGCAGCTGGTGACTTTACGAGGTTGAAGGCAATCCTCATTCTCCGTTCTGAAAATCAGAGGGCCTGTAAATGCCGGTTCATCCTAAATGAAATAACCATGTCTGGACGACAGCACATCTATTTACAACACGGCTTACTGAATATTTTAAACCCACTGTTGAGACCTACAGCTCAGGAAAACAACAACAACAACAACAACAACAAGAACGAAATATTACTGCTCCTTGACAACGCACCCAATCACCCAAGAGCTCTGACACAAATGTACTGTGAGATTAACAATGTTCTCATGCTAACACAACATCCATTCTGCAGCCCTTGGATCAAGAAATAATTTTGACTTTCAAGGCTCCCTATTTAAGAAATGCATTTTCTTAGTTTTTTAGCTTCCATTGATAATGATTCTTTTCATGGATCTGGGCAAAGTCAATTGAAAACCTTTTGGAAAGGATTCACAATTAAGTGCAGTTGTGCTTAACGGGACGAGGTCAAAATATCAACAGGAGTTGGGAAGAAGTAGACTCCAACCCTCACGGATGACTTTGAAGGGTTCAAGACTTCACTGGAGGAAATAACTGCAGATGTGGTGGAGATAGCAAGAGAGCTGGAATTAGAAGCGGGCCCGGAAAATGTGAGTGAACTGCCGCAAACTCATGATAACCTGTTAATGCATGAGGAGTGCCGCTTATGGATGAGCAAAGAAAGTGGTTCTGAGGTGGAATCTAATCCTGGTGAAGACGCTGTGGAGAGTGTTAAAATGACAACAAAGGATTTATAGAATATTACATAACTGTAATTGATCAAGTAGCAGCAGCAAAGTTGGAGAGAATTACTTCAATTTACCGTGGGTAAAATACTATCAAGCAGCACTGCTTGCTACAGAGAAATCGTTCATGAAAGGAAGAGCCAATTGATGTGGTAAACTTCGTTGCTGTCTTATTTTAAGGAATTGCCACAGCAACCCCGCCCCAGCCACCTGTGGTTACCTTCTGCGATCATTACTTTGGTCAGTCAGTAGCTGTCAGTGCAGAGGAGAGATTTTCCACCAGCAAAAAGATAAAGACTTGCTGAAGGCTCAGATAATGGTTCGCATTTTTTAGCAATAACACCTTTTTAATTAAGGTATGTACACTTTTTGTTGGACATAATGCTATTATTGCCCACAATAGACTACAGTATAATGTAAACATAACTTTCCTATGCATTGGAAACCAAAAAACTCATATGACTCACATTTATTGTTGTATTTGCTTTACCATGGTGGCCTGCAGCCAAACCACAACATCCTCAATACCTGCCTGTAGTTAGGAAGCTGTCAAGGTAACCCAGAAAGCAACTATGTAACTTTTGTTGAAAAGAGAAAAAAATCAATGGGGATAAACACACACACACACACACACACACACACACACACACTGAAGCCCCCACCTATTTATCTAGCAATGCCACTGATGACTTTCCTTTGTCCAATCCAATTAAGCACACTCTCTTAGACAAAGGTACTCTGAAGTTTGCTAAGCTGTCTGTCCACTCTCACCTCTACCCATCCCTCCGAGTTTTCTGCACAACCTCCGGCAGTCATTCTGGTTCATTCACACCCAGCTATACACCATGAATGCTCAAACTTAGGGCCCTTCCTTGAGTTCATTATTTTCCCTGAAATCTTTAAACATCCACATGTGAATGAAACAAACCTCAAAGATCATCCTCCGTCCTCAGAATAGCATTATACGGCAAGCAATTCTCAGAGTCCTAGAAAGCCATCACTGCACACAGCAAATGTCATTCCCATCCACTGGCGCCCAAAAGCTGGGAGGCTGTTTTATCATCTTTCTACCTGCCGCCCCTGCCATAGAGAAGTTCTTGATATGTATTTGTGGAATGAATAACTGGGACAAAATTATATTTTGTTATAATTATTAATAGCTGGTTCAGATTTTAATTTGTGTACATAGGTCTGATCTAAGAGTGGCATAAAAAAGGCAAATGTTTCAAGACAAAAAAAGGAATTCTGAGATACGGTTTATAAAACATGTATGGTTTATGTTATGACATAGTTTTAATATTCACATCTCTGGGATGATTGACAGATCAATTATTGAACAGAGAAGATGGGGTTCACACTCATCCCATAGCAGCTGAAGCAATTACCTTGGTAACCCAGCTCAAACCTCCCAGCTTCTTGAACCCTCAGAACTGAATGTTTAAATATAATAACGGTGCTCTATAAATATTATCTGATGTTGGCAAAATTGCTTATTTTTTCTTATGCTGTACTTTCAAATACTGTTTAATAATTGCAGGATAATAAAACTTGCAATGTATGGTGTCTGCTCTGTGTTCCCTTGTGTTGGGGGCTTACGCACGCCCCCTCCGGCCCATTCCATTGTAGGTCTTACAAATGAGGAGCAGAATCTGAGCATGTAATACTTTAAAATGAGAAAAAAAATTAATGGGGGGAAAAACTACCTTTTAAGATATAGCTGAATAATAATCCTAATTTTTATTTTTAGTTAAAATATGAGAAAATTACTTTTGAAATTTGGGAGACTTCACAGAAGCAATGCTCCTGAGGTTACCAAACACCCAGGATTGCGGCTGGAGGACGTCTGCAGAGATTTTGATTCCAGAAGGCGGGCTATGAACAAGCAGAATGCACAGCAGGACTCGCCTGGAGTTGTTGGGCTGGCGGTTCACACTGCCTGCAGTCACACAGACTCCTGGGATCTCAAGTAGCAAACGAACTGCCTTCTTTATAATGAGCCCTTCATATCCTTGCTGACGTCAAATTCAGGGGAAACTCATCTCCTCTGATATAGACGATATAAAACTAGAAATGTTAGACCTATTCCACATGAGTTCCTTTTTGTTTTTCAAAGGCAACCTGGGAAAATATCAGTTCAGCCACATAATATTCTCCTCTCTCTCTCTTTCTCGCTCCCCCCGTCGCCTGCCCTCTCTCCTCAATTTCCCTGTCAGCGGTTTCAAAAAGATGATATTCCCAGAGGCCTCAGAGATGACAACAACCTGTGTTTAATCCTCCACATTTCTTAGTCTTGGTATAAAATTTCAAATGTATATGTTAATATATTAGTAACAAGAAATGAGAGCTATCTTTTGCTATCAGCTGTTTGTTGACAAAACATCTCTGTGTGGGCGACTTAAAGTGATGCTAGTGCACCACACACATCAGGATACCACAAGTGTCTCTAACAGGACATACACATTTTCAGTGTTCTGGTGACAAGTTCTATTCTTTGTTCCATATCTACACATCCTTCTCTATAGATCTCTGTATTTATCAGTCTCCATCTACACACACACACACACACACGCACACACACACGCGCGCGCGCGTGTTTCTTTGGTTTCTATCTTTACCTCCTTGGGGTTATTCACGCCTCTGTGTGGCCCTCCCAGACACGGGTCCCCGGGGAGGAGAGCATAAAGGAGGGGCTGGAAAGGCCTGGCGTCCGCTGGCATCTGCAGAAGTCCCCGCTGTGTCTCCTTCACTCGCCTCTGTCCCCTCCTTCTCTCTCTCCTTTCGTGGGATCCACCCTCCCTAATAACTCCCATCTTCTAGAGTTTCCCACATGTGGCCAAGCTCCAAGACGGTCAGTCCTCTCTCTCTCTCTCTTTCTCTCTCTCTCTCTCTCCCATCTTCTATGGGTATCTTCTTCACCGTGGCTTCACCTGCCTCTCCAGGCTGGTGCCCCTTGGCTGCCTGATTAAACTCAACTGAGGGTGAAAACAATTCCACTTTTAGCTACTTCCATCTAGATGTCTTAAAGGCTAAGGTTGACAGCAGTTTACATTCAAGTAGATTTAAGTGGATTATAAGACAAATGTGTGTATATAAAGTCAAAGACTTCAAGACAAAATGAGAATAAATATTATATTCAAAATTTTAAGATGAATGAGGGAATAAGTGGAATATGATTATTTGATCACGTGCTTCCTAGAGAAGCAAAACCCAGAAAAAGTAAATGAAAGTCATAACTTTTATTTCAGCATCACCAAAACACATGAAAGTGCAGGTGTGTAGATTTCATTGACAGGTTTCAATTAGTGCAACTCTTTTCAAAATTAGCACCTGTCTCCAGTGCGGACTGGCATGCAAAATAAGGCATGCCGGTATTTTGGGAAGGGAAGAATAATCAATCTGGTGATTCCAAAAATCACAGATTGGGGTGGGGGGTGATAGGCTTTCACGTAATTAAAGAATGGCTGAATAGCTTATTCAGATGTATAGATATGTATATCTTGACATGAAGACAATTTCCAAAGCCAATGACGTTTCGAAAAACAAATATCTAAAGCTCTCCATGTATACGAAACACATAAAAACATACATATAAGATACAGATGTAAGAAATTCTGAAAACAATAACGTAAAATATAAAGGAAATTGAGTCAGGGCACATAAGAACCTATAAGAACTATACTGATTCTGAGCAAATTATATATCCTGTTATTCTTCAGTCATCACATCTAGAATATGAGTAGCTGGACTGGAGAATTTTTTTATTTTTATTTATTTATTTATTTATTTATTTATTTTTGGCCTATCCTGTTGTGCCACAGTGGGAACTGCTGGACTAGAGAGTTTCTGAGGCCATTTCAAGCTCCATCCTTCTACCATGACGCACCATTTTACAGATGTCTTTGTGAGGGATCATCCTGTACCATTCACACTGAAAGGCTGAAGTATCATTCATTTCACTCCCATCCCACCCGCCACTCCCTCCCCTGATCTTTGTGATGCTTTATGAACTGTGCCTCATAAATGTCACATTACCACCTTCCTAAACCTCTTTTCTCCTTTCTTTCCTTTCTAATAAGACTCTGAACAATAGCATAAAAACAAAGTCAGATAATTTTAAGTCTACCGTACATTTGCCCAATGTTTTATGTGCTTTTCATATAAATAGATATTACATACTATATGCACATAAAAATAAAAGTGGTCTCATTATTGTTCTAGACACTATTATGCTCAGAGAGTTATATGGGCTTTAAGAATTTTTTTTTTAAATCAAGATTTACTAAGTACCAACTCCTTAGTACTTCATAAAAACTGTGTAGAATTGTAGGACTGATTCCAAGCAGGAGATATTAAGTGGTTAATTAACCAGCATTTACCATCCATACAAAGTATATTTAGTGAATAACCTCTGGGAAGGAGGGAGGGATGGCGGAGACAGTCACTAAAATGCTAATTTACTTTCTCCTCTTTTATACATATTTATATTCCACTTGGAGAAATCTCGTTAGTGTATGTGAACAAATCAGAGAACAAATTTGTTTCTAAAACCTGTGGTGTTGCAACAGAAATTTAGAAAAGAGAGAAACTCTAGAGCTTGTAGCGATGTGAAAGACTCATTTTTGGAGGTGGGACTTCAGCTGAATTGTGAAAGATCTAGATGAGCAGAGAGGAGGAGGAAGCACACAGAGGTGAGAAACGACGTGAAAAGAGACCCAGGGCCAGTCCTTTCCTCCCTCCCGCCCTTCTTCTTTGCCTTCCTTCCTCCTTCCTTCCCTCCCTCCTTTCTTCTCTCCTTCCTCCCTTCCTCCTTTCCTTATTTCTTTTCCAGGGAGAGAAGGATGGCAGAGGACAGGGGCAGCGTCAGAGAAGGGTGAGGGGGTCAAAAAGCCACTGAATCTCATCCAGGCGGAAGAGAATGGTTTTACTAAGCAGAGAGTACCTGGTATATCTGTCAAGCACCTTGTGCTGTCTACTTTATACTTATCCAAATCATAATGATTAGTACATATAAGCAATAACGAAAACGTCTTGACCAAATCTGAGAATGTGAATGTCTTACCAATCAGAGCTTCTACAAACTGTGGAACTCTAGTTGACTGCACACACCCACAAACCCCGATGTCTTCATGTCATGAGGACGACTGTCTGAGGCTAAAGCACGTTTCTTTAAACTTGAAGTATAGCTGATCTCCAGTGTTGATTTGTTAGTTTATGGTGTACAATAAAGTGATACACACACACACACAAATATATATATATATATATATTTTTTTCATATTCTTTTCCATTATAGGTCATTACAAGCTATTGAGTGCAACTGCCTGCATGCGTGTTCCTAACATGTTCTCTTTCTTAGTCCACCACTTACTGGCCCCTTACATTTGGCACATTCATTTAGCCTTTCTAAATGTCAATTCCTCCAGCTACCAATTGGGAATGGTAACAAAAGAAGTGAATCAGTAAATTTATTTGAAGAATTTAATATAACAGTGCTTAGAGAACACTTAATCCCATGAATAGCCCATGATTGTTATTTAAAGTTAGTTGTAATTATTAGTAGCACCCTATTCAAAGCAAAATATATTTATCAGTTACGTGGTTAAATGATTGTCTTGGCTAGGAAACAAAAGCCTATTCTCAAATTTACAGTACGATTCGACTTCTACTTACTCAGTTATTAAACCTGTAAATCTAAATCAGACTGAGAGATGTTAAGAAAAAAACACATATATGAAAGGTACACAAAAGCATTTTTGAAGGTATAGAAGGGAAGACAAATAGGAAATTCTACCAGTTCAAAGAATGAGTGCCGTAACTGCTGCAGTTTGAATGGATACCAACAGAAGCATAACATGGAAGGTCAATTGAGTTTCCACTACACGGCTGAGAAGCACAAACTGTCACTACCTCAAACAGTTGAATTATTGAATCCATTAACCAGCATAACTTGATCCAAAACTCAAAGTTGCCAAACAAGGAAGAAACTGGAATGAAATACGGGGAAGCCTGCTCATGCATCCATCCACTGGAAGCTTTTAAACAAACACATTTAACTGCTTGGAATTGCCTGCTGCCAACTCTACAGAACTTGCAAGATGAACCAAAACCCCTCTTCATTGCATGTTATTTAAAAGATTGATTTGTGCTTGCTCAAGATGGAGACTGATCAAGAAGACTACACATTTAAAAATTATTTGGGGGAAAACATGCTAAAGCCTAAAACCCTTTATTTCTGACTCTAGCAATGAAATGCCTTCATAACTCAATGCTTTTTTTTAAATCACTCATCATTTTATTTTGTTTTTTGATTGATTTTTAAAGTAATAGTGGCTTCTTCTTATTTTTCTTACACAGTTTTATATTGGTAAGGGGAAATATGTTTTACAACATGAAATTATAGTAGTTTTCAAATCAGTCTTAATTTTATAGTTAACTTACTAGTAGCCTCTATGTGCTTTTTGTTCATTATAGCAAAGTCATCTTTGATTGTTTTCCGTATTTCCCCATTCATGCATCTCATTTTTTCTTCACTCATAAATACACAGTGTATGAGTTAAGTCTGATGCATCGATTTGATTTTGTTGTATTCTAATGAGGGAATTCTCTCGTTCTCGTTCATTCATTCTGTGAATGTTTACTGAATGCCCGCCCTGCTGCAGATGCTGTTCAAGTGCTGAGTGGTAGCGGTGAACGAGGCAGAAGAGATCCAGGCTTATAACCTGCAACAAGGCACAGGAAGAAGAGGGTGCCAGGCACAAACAAAGTGGAATGATCACTGAGCAAGATAACTTTGGACGGTGACACAAGATCTGAAGAAGAGAAAGGAAAAGAGTAATAAAATAGGGGTAGCTGAGGGAGTTTCCATGGCACAGTCTGGGAAGACCTCTCTGAACAACAAGCACCTGGATGAGTCTGAAGGCAGCCGTCTGAAGATTTTGGAGAAAGCTCTCTGGGCAGAGACTGGCCACGGGCCCTGGATGGAGGACTCTGGACGGAGGTCAGGATGGGGACGGACTTGCCAGCGGCGCTGCCGAAGGCTGGTGAGGCTGCAGAAGAGTGAGCTTCAGGCAAAGGACTGGTGATGAGATCACAGGCCCACAGGGATGGAGGAATTAGGGACACTCGCATCGCTGACATCTATTTGCCATATACATACATGACAGGTAAAATGCTCTTTCCTAACAGAAGCCCAATAAACAGGTGCTGATTGATTTTATCGTTGGAACAGCTGATTGATTACAGTGTCTTCCCAGTGAAAGCAAACCATGCTCCTGAGAGAAATAATGAAAAAAGATAGCTGTCCCCATGGAAGAGCTAATTTACCTAACACACACTATTCATTTTGTTGGAGGCCAAATGCATTGCTTCTCACCGATCCCGCAGCCAGACTGCCTCACAAGGCGAAGTCTAACGCCATCTCCCTCTGCTCTTCTGACCACCCTGACCTGGAACACAAGCCCTGGGGGGACCCGACCCTCGTCCACCTTCTCCAACACACCTCCCAACAAGGCCCCTCCCCTTCTGCCCCAGTGGCAGTAGACACATCAACGGTCATGGCTCTGCAGACACACCACGTCATCTCCGCGTTTGCTCCCAGGAGTTGCTCTGAGTGTCCTCACCCTCTGCCTCCAACTTTTAAAGAGCAGTTCAGGTGAGCGTGAGGTCCCCGATTCCTCAGCCTGCACTACTCATCTCCCAGCCCCACTCCGCCCGCCATGTCCTCCTTGTAGCCTGTGCAGATTTTTACACCGTTCATTGTTCGTTCAGAATGTAGAGTCTTCTCACCAGATCACAGGCTTCCTCGAGACGCAGAGTTTGAGCACATAAATCTTTGCATTTCCTAGCACCTGGGAACAAATCCCGACATAGAAGAGGGCCTTCAGTAAACAGTTCTAGGATGTGAATCATCTTTGACACCACGCTTCCCACCCCAACTGAAAACGAACCTGCTCAGCGTGTGTCCTCACTGTGCTGGTGGCGGTCTTCCATTTCTATAGCAACCTGTAAAGATTAGTATGAGTGGGGCTGCAATCTGCTTATGTTGGTATTCCCAGGACCTGACAAAGGTAGCTGGTACATGATAAATAAATATCTGTTGAGCATATAAATATTTGAGAAGTATCTCTCAATTTATTTTATATTATGGTGGTTTTGAACCAGACTTTCTAATGAAACATCATGCAAGCAAATGCATGCTAAGATAATGGAAAATCTCATATTCAGAAGGATTACAATCACCTAGTGCTCTCAATATTTATAATTTACCTTTATGGCATTGTTTTGGTGAGTGAAATGGAAATCATTTAAAATTATAATGAGAAGATTCTTCTGCCAAAGAAGAAAACAAGTTTACACAGTGTTGAAGGTTATAAACAAATGCAATGTCTTAACCACTAGGAACTACAGCATTAGTCAGAGGAGCAAAACAAAAATTATAACCTGCCCCACACGACAGAGCCTACAGCTAAACTGATAAGGACACGGCTTGTTTATGCAGTAGTGCAAATATTTCTTTAGAATTTAACAAGTCAAGGAAGGGAGTTTTAAAATATAATTTTAAATGAAATATTCCTGGATGTATCAGTTTATTCGGTCTTACTTAATTCTAATATAGTACTCTAATAATAAAGTAAGAAGGCATTCAAACTATTTTAGTCATCTTTTCTGGCAGCCTTCATGAAATCTTTAATTAATTGCACATCAGTTTTACTTTATAAAATTTTAGATTAATAATCATGAAACTGAAATAACAATCTATATATCAAGTGTTGTTCAGAGTTGGGTTTGATTGACCACTTCATGAAAATATTTATCAGTAAGTAAACAGTATTTGTGAAAATATTCCAATAAGATTTTTCTCCTGAAGACTTCATTTGCATGAATATTTTCCTAAGAATAATGCTTTAGTGAAAGAAATACATTTGACATGTGTGTTACGCCATTCTGTGTGAGGCCTGAGAACAATAATAATGAATGAACCCTAAAAATTCAAAGAATTAAATTAATTAACAACATACATTGTTCTGCTTCTGGACCTTAAGACCCACATGAGACCCTGTGATGATACGTGAAATATTAAAAGTTATAAAACCTATCTTTAGAGACTCAGCATTCTGCCTGGGGAATATAAATATAGATTTGGGGACAAAAATAACAGTGAAAGCAATAATAGTAATAACAGCTAAAAACTACTGATTACTTACAACTATAGGCAAAGGACTACTTCAAGTCCTTGATTTGAAATCATTTAATTCTGTCAATACACATCTGAGGTGGACACTTTTTAATTCACATTTTATTGACGCGGAAATGGAAGCCCAGGGTCACATGACAGAAGGTGGCAGAGCTATAAGTTGAATATGAAGAACCAGGCTACAAATCCTGAGTTCCTGTCCATTACACTAGCACTTGGAAAATGATGTACAAGTAAGAGAAACTGTTCTGGAAACTTCTTGAAGGCAGGGACCATGAAAATACAGCATTTTTGCCTCTGTAAATTATATATCATTGTACTAAGAACATAATAAATACACAGTTATTTACAGATTCATTCATGGAACCAAATCTCACGGGTCACAGTTTAAGTTTTCCAGGCATCTACAGCTCCTGTGGCTATGAACAGTCTTGTTTAAGGAAACCTGTTCTTGCAATTCCCCTCCTAGCACGAGAAGGAAGAGGACCCAATAAGTTGAAATATGGATTTTATAAACTCCCCCCTTACTCTTCATATAAACTTTATCTCTTCTTGCTTATATTGCTTTGGTGAGGCGCCAACAAAAGCTGGGACCATTTGCTACAGTTGCAGGATAAAAATGGCAGGTATCATCAGGAAAGATGTGGATGCCTCTCTTGTTAGCATCCTTCCTTCAACATTCACTTCCCTACTTTTTCAGCAAAGATGCCCTTTTGGCAGAAAATGTCTATAACGAATATATGAACATGTGTATTCATTTATAATTTAACAATCAATGAGACTTTCAAACCCTGTTGCTTTAATTGATCAGTTATTATCTTAGCCAAGAATCATTTGATAGCAGCTAGATAACCCTCAAAGGGGAATTTCTTTGAAAATGTATAAAACTGTCCATGGAAGTTAAAGGCAGGAAGTTTAGCTGGTTCTCAAAACAGGGGAACAAAACCCCAGGGTCCTGAGATCTCAACTCCTATTTGTTGGGTTTCATTCTTTGGTCTCTACACAGAAAGACGCTTCCATTTCTCAAGTGTCGGAAAATAGCCAGCCGCTCAGATTTCCCTCATTCTTAACTCTGCATTAAGCAATAATGCAGAGTTGCACTGGCTCGGCTTTAAAAGCTTCCTGGATGACGGGACTTCATTAGCCCTCATATCCCAGACCTTGGCTGGGGCGGACTCAGCAGGGATAAGGAGACTGAACACTTCAGGAAAGGTTTATCTCCTCAAGCCACACCCATCAAATCCCAATAACTCTGGAGCAGGATTCAGAATCACCTTGTCTAGCTTCTTGCGTGATTCCAATGTGTGGCTAAGTGTGACAAACACAGACTGAGGCCAAGTGAGATCCTAGGACCAGTGGCACCCACACTGCCTGGGAGCTTCTTGGACATGCAGCATCCCCAGGTGATTCTGATGCACAGTGAAAGCTGAGAAGCACTGCTCTAAATGCTTTCAGATCTGCTAGGAAGTGAGTGTCATCAACTCATGGAGTTGCATATTCACTGAAACCAAAGGTTGGGTTTCACTTATTTATTTCTCTATGATGCAGTTACTGCGCTAAAACATTGGCTGTGCCTGAACATTAAAAACAAGCAGATATGCCTTTCTCCAACATAGATTTATTACGTTAATACCACACCTGACACTGTACCAGACATTGAAATTTTCAGTTCCCAATAAACAAATAGACTTTATATGCCCAAGATATAAGGTAGTGATCATTATGCTTATTACATGTTTTTTAACTGAAATCCATCTATTTTTTTCCTTCACAACAGTCAACTCCTAATATCTATCTATGAATATCAAAATACATCCATCTCTCGACAACATGAATGTGATTTGCTCTAGATGAATTCCTACTTACTTATGTATTTCTGAAACGTGTGGAGTTTCTCTTCTGTGAAAGGACAAACCAGCACCTAAGGAAGGATGTCTGGGTAAACAGACCACAAAGGCCAAGGGTGGAAGACATCTCTGCAGAGGGGAACGGAGGACACAGGAGTCAGATGAGTCAGCCCCTAACATTTAATGCAGCCACACCAGGGTGCTTATTGTCAAGGGCTATGCCCTCGTTCACGCCATTCTCAGTAGGTTTTACTTTAACTCAGAAGTCCCTTAGCTTGACTTGAGTGTAGATAGCAATTGTGTCCTGCTCTTGAATTACAGGTGTCTCAGAACAAGGAGCTGATGTGGAGACCTCCTGCTGAAGTTTCTGCCTTCTCTCTCTCTCAATGCCTGGTCTTAACATCATGGCTCTGAGAGTCACACGTTATCTCAGAGCATAGGATGGCAGAGGGTGTGTATCACAGCACACTGGTGGTTCAAGGCGCAGGTAGGGGTGGAGCAGCTAACTGAGTGATATCAGAGGTGAAAACTTTAAAAAGTATGAGAATAACTAAAAAGAAAGAGGGTTAGCAAACCAGCGGCTTGTGATTTAATAAACGATTCCCAAGAAAAATGGCATATGATACAACTATGCATGCCTATGTTTTGAAAGAGTTTATAAGTTATAGGAAAAGCTTCCAATAGAATGAAATGAGAAGAGGTCAGGATATAGAAATTCTAATGTATATTTTAGGGGAGGGGTGGAAAGAGTGGAAGGAAGTAAGGACAATTTAAAATAGGGTGACTGCATCTAATGAATACTTGAAATGTATTAAGAGAGTAGATCTTAAGTGTTCTCGCGACACACACACAAAAGCTATGTGAGGTGGCAGATTTGTGAACAGGTCTGACTGTGGTAATCATTTCACACTGTACATGCACATCGAATCATTATGCTGCATAATTAAACACATATGCAATCCTTATGCGTCAACTGTACCCCAATAAAGCTAGGAGAAAATAAAATGTGTTGTTTGGGGAAAGGAACTCAATAAAGGGGAGAGTTAAGAAAGTGAGTAGTTTTATTTTCTTCTCCATGATTTTATTTCCAATATTCAAAATTTAATATGTTAACATCTTATAAGGAGAGAAACATTCACGTTCAGCCTCAAAAGGAGAGAGGATTTTGAGAACTGTAGAAAAGGTAGAACCATGCCTGAGGAAGATTTGCATTGAAACGGTATATAATCTATAGTTCAAACTGTAGTAAAAAAAATAATTGATAACTTTACAATATTGAGACTTCCAAATCATGAATGTCTGGTAGCCTCTGTTTATGGATCCCGTAAATTCTCCTTAACATGTTTTCCTACACTCTTGTATTTTTTTTGTTTTGTTTTTGAAGTTATTTTAAATCAAAGTTTTCTAAAATTCCATTTTCAAATTGTATCATAGTCTTATATACACAATTATTTCACCTGCAAATAATGACTGCTTTATTTCCTTCTTTCCATTTCCTGTACCATTTAAAGTTTTCTTGCCATGCAGGACCAGCTGAGACCAGTTTAAAGAACTGGGATAGCCAGCATCCTTGCCTAGATTTTCATAGCAACTGAAAAGATTTCAAAGTCTTACCACTCATTAGGATATTCACTACAGGTTTTATTTTTGGTTTTGCTTTGCTTTAGATGTGCTAAAATTTTTCCTCCTATACATATTTTGCTATTAATTTTAAAAATCATAAATGGGTGGTGAATTTTATTCTGTACTTATTAAGATCATTATATGATCCCATTTATTCTTCAACAGGGTTAAGTGGCACTGATTGATAAAGCAAACTTAAATTACTCAAGAATAAACTCACTCAGATTAAATTTGGTAATACTTTGTTTAGAATTTTTGCATTGATGTTTATGAAGGAGATTTGTCTATAATTTTACTTTCCTATAATATTCTTGACAAGTTTTCGTACTAAAGTCATGCTAAACTCATAAATTTGGGTGCATTACCTCTTTTCCTGGCTTCTAAAAGAGTTCAAATGGAATTAGTACTGTTTCTCTTTTAAATGATCAGAAAAATTCATTAGTGAAGGCATTTTCAGCTGAAGATTTCTATAGTAAGGTTTTTTAAATTATTATAGGATATATTTCTTTAATGGGTTTGGATTTTGGGCCTTTTCTATTTTCTTTTTGTTTTTTGTCTTTTAATTTGTGTGTATCAGTTTTAATAAGTTGCATTTTTCTAGAAATATTACCATTTTACTTTATTTTTCAAATTTAGGGCCCTAAGTTGTTTTCGATAACTTCTTATAAACTTTCAAACGTCTATAGGAGTTGTTGTGATGCTCCATGTTTTTTCTTCTTCATAATTTTTTCTTTCATTCTAGACTCTGACCAGATTCCCCAAGGATCTGTCAATTTTATTAATCTATTCAAAGATCCTATTTAGAGAGTCTTTGCCTATATGTAGTTACCCATTCAATTTAAGTAATAGCAGCTCCTATATTTAATATCTTCCATCTACTTTCTTTGAGTGTGATGTGCTAATTTTTCTCTGACTTCTGAGATGGATATTTAGTTCACTGATTTTTCACCTTTCTTTTTAAATAATGTATGTATGTTTGTATATAAATGTCCTTGGAGCAGACCTGTCTGCAGTCTGTAAGTTTGGGTATATCATCTTTTCATTATCGCTCAGTTAAAAATGTTTGTACTCTGAAGGAGATAATTCCTCTGCAAGTGGCTGAGACCTGCTTCATGACATAACCTCTTGTTAAATTTTGTACATGTTTTACGTGACCAAGAAGTACATTCTAATTATTGGTGGTGGTGTTAATTCGGCCAAGTTTGTTACTCATGTTGTTCATAGCCTCAAAATTCTACTGATTATTTTCTGCTTGTTCTATCAGCTTCCGAGGGAGGTAGGAGAAAGTATTCTTTTAGGACTGTGAAGTTTTTCCTTTTGTTTGATCAGTATAGTTGCATTTTAAAGCTACAATATTAGTTACCTTCACATTTAAATTGTTACATCTTTCTGTGAAATCACTATTCAGTCAGTATAAAATACCTCTGTCTATAATACAACCTATCTTGATTTAAGTTAGTCAAACTAAACCAGTTTTGTTTAGAGTTTTATCATATATTTTTCCATGTCTTTACATTCAATTTGTATTTTTATCATTGTTTCTCTTTGAATATTAGTCAGCTGCATATTTTAAATTTGCTATTACTTGTCAAGTGGAATGAATATCTGACTATTTATATACATTGTATTGGACTTAGTGGGTTTTATTGATACGTTTGGGTTAATGTCTACCACAAAACTGTTAGTAGCCTATGTGTCTTATCCATTTAATACTTATTTTGCTTTGTTTTCTTTTTTCTTTTTGGCCACTCTGTGGCATATGGAGCTCCCAGGCCAGGGGCCAGATCCAATCTGCAGCCACAAATTAAGCCGCAGTTGTGGCAATGCCAGATCCTTAACTTGCTGTGCCAGGCTGGGAATCGAACCCGCGTCCCCGCGCTCCCAAGACACTGCCGATCCTGTTGTGCCACAGCAGAAGCTCCTCCTCTGCTTTCTTGCCTTCTTTTCAGCACAGACAGCCTAGGTTGTTTTCTGCAGTTTCTCCTTTGCAAGCTCTTAACTCTTAGGTTCTCTGCCCTTGGGACCATGAAAACAATAGAGAGGGAAAAACTGTTTTATTTTTCCGCTGTTTCTTGCTTGGCTTTTTAGACTTGCTACGCGGAGCATCTTCATTAGCAAATAACTCAAGAGAGATCATACTGAGTATTGGGTGCATGTCTTTGTGCCTCTCTCTGGGTTTCTGTTTTCTGGGTTTCCAGGCAAAATTCAGCTCCACGTTGGGTTTCCCAAGCTTCGGAAGGTTACAGAAAGCACCAGTGCCTTGCCCTGCCACTCCGCAGCTGCTCTCAACCTGCATTCTCTGCCTCTTGCCCCGGATCGGCTACCAGAGAGGGAAAGGCAGCACGTTTGGCTCTCTCTGATGTCTTCCCTTCTCTCCTGGCAGCGCTCCTTCTGGCTTCAGCAGCTGCCTGATCCTCTGGAACACGTTTTACAAATCTTACCTGACTTTTCCAGTTGTTCTCAGTAGGAGCACTGGTCACCTACGAGCTCTTCCATCACAACCGGGACAGCAGTTTTATGTTCCAAGTGGAACCTTGTCCTCCTTCACCCATCGCCCCGGCCGCTCCATGGGCAGAAAAAAGCATGAAATACACGTCTACACGGGTAAGAACCTTTCTAATTCCTAAAATAATACCAGGCGTATTTTTCTAACGTAGTTAAATAAAATGGCATGAGAAAGAATTGTGTCTTACCCACAATCAAAAAGCTATTCCCTTAAAAATAAATCATTTCAAGAGACCTTTCTCTCTTCCATGGTTTTTCATCTTAGTCAAATGCCCACTACTGTGTTGATCAGGTGACCTGGGTTATTTCCTTACACTTAATCATTAAGAAAAATATTTTTATTTTCCTGTGAATTATTTCTCCATTAATGTAATGGACATTCGATTTCTCATATAAATGAATTTCTCTCATATATATGTAAATATCTATGTATACATTGACATACATTGATATATGTCTATTTATCTCTCTCTCTCTATGTATATATCACTTTGAGCTCCTTACATCTAGCTTTATTTAACCAGGATATAGGTATAATACAAATCGTTTTACACTGACAGCTGTCTTTCAGCCCCGTTAGTAAAATTCATAATGTCCATTCATGAATGCGTTAGTTTGAATCTGAATGGCTTTAGTAATTGAAAAATAGATACAATGAATTTTTATTCTTCTAAGGCCAACAATATATATAATCTCTTTAATGATTTGGCAATATCTATCAAAAAATGTAAATACATTCAAAATGCTGACCAAGGAATTTCTCTACTCTGTATATATATATTTGCTCATGTGGACAAAGACTTATATACTGGAGAATGCTTACTGTAACTTAATAAATCAAAAATTTGAAATATCTTTTTTTTTGGTCTTTTTTTGCTATTTCTTGGGCTGCTCCCGAGGCATATGGAGGTTCCCAGGCTAGAGGTCTAATCGGAGCCGTAGCCACCAGCCTATGCCAGAGCCACAGCAACGCGGGATCCGAGCCGCATCTGCAACCTACACCACAGCTCACGGCAATGCCAGATTGTTAATCCACTGAGCAAGGGCAGGGACCGAACCCTCAACCTCATGGTTCCTAGTCAGATTCGTTAACCACTGTGCCATGACGGGAACTCCAAAAATTTGAAATATCTTAAAGACCCATCACTAGGGACCAGTTAAATTACATTAAATGTATTCAGTGAATCACTGTGAAAATCAAGGTAACTTGCTATGTGATAATGTGAACAATCACTAAAACATATTGGTGAATGAAAATAAACAAAAAGAAAGCAATGAAAGGATTATGATGCTCCCTGAAAAGTACGCAAGAAACTGTGAACAAACCCTTACCTCCCTCTCGATTTAAGAGATTTTTTTTTACTTTTATTTATTTTTTTATATAATAATTTTTATTTTTTTCCATCAGAGCTGGTTTACAGTGTTCTGTCAATTTTCTACTGTACCAGCATGGTGACCCAGTTATACATACATGTATAAATTCTTTTTTTCTCACATTATCATGCTGCATCATAAGGGACCAGACATAGTTTCCAGTGCTACACAGCAGGATCTTACTGCTTATCCATTCCAAAGGTAATAGCCTGCATCTACTGAATCCCAACTTCCCGATCCATCCCACACCCTCCCCTCCCCCTTGTCAACCACAAGTCTATTCTCCAAGTCATGGAAACAACCCAAATGTCCCTCGACAGATGATTGGATTAGGAAGATGTGGTATATATACACAATGGAATACTGCTCAGCCATAAAAAAGAACAAAATAATACCATTTGCAGCAACATGGATGGAACTAGACATTTTGTTTTTAAATTATGTTCCTTGAGACTACTTGTTTTGTTTTACCATATGTTACCTTTTCACCAAAAACATTCTACTAATTAAAAGAGGATCCTCAGATTTCTAGTTCATTCCTTAAAATTGTTGCATAGTGTTCTATGGTATTTTTAAGCTTATTAAACATCCCCCTACTAATGGACATATAGATTGCTTCTACTTAAGCAGAACTGCACACTTAACACACCCCATAAAGGCCTTAATAACTTAATAACATAAGTGAGATATTGTTTAAAATAAGGGGTTTCAGGGTCAAAAGTCTCCACCAGTGACAACTTATACATCCTAAGCAACTTACTGCTAACTCTGAGTTAAATTTGCCACAAGTGAGAAAAAAAGCACAGAAATGGATTACTCTAAATATAACCTAGGGGTATTTATATCATGGGTGTGTGGCAAGTATTACACAATGCAAACAATGGCATCAAATATTCTCTAAATTTTAAGTCATTGAATTTTATCACATTAAAAGTGTTTTTTTTTTAACTGATCTACCTAGGAATTAATTTAAAAAAACCTGAACTTAGTAAATTAAAAGACCTACTGTAAAATTTACTTGATGCTTATAGAATATTTTTTCTAAATTTATGTATTATATCAAGCTGTTGATGATAAAAATGGCAAGCACTGCTGATTAATAAATAGACTCCTTCGTAGGGTTCCAGGTTTACTGAGAGATTGAGTAGTGTATACAGAGGCCCAGATGTCTCTCTCTCAAAGTGCCCCTTTTATTAACATTTTGCTTTAGGATATTTGTTGCAACTGATGAACCAACATGATACATGACAATTAAATGAAGTCTGAAGTTTACATCAGGGTTCACTCTTGATAGTTTCTACGGGGTTCTTGTAAATGCGCAATAGCATATATCCGCCATTACAACACAACACAGAATAATTTCAGTCCCAAACATCTCCTGGGCTCCACCTATTCTCCCTCAACCATAAAAAATACAAAAACAAAAAAAACCCTTGACAACCAACCACTGATTTTCTTACTGTCTTCATCGTTTTGCCTTTTCCAGAATGTCATATAGCTAGAATCATGCAGTTTTCAGATTGGCTTCTCCCATTTAGCAATGTGTACTTAACGCTCATCTATGTCTTTTGCGCTTTGATAGGTCATGTCTTCCTGGCACTAAATAATACTCCTCTGTAGGGAGGTACCAAAATGTACTTACCCGTTGACCGGCTGTTGGACACCGTGGTTGTTTCCCAGTTTGAGCAATGATGAGTAAGTCTCCTGTAAACACTCATGCCAGGCTTTTGTGTGGATATGTTTTCAGTTCATTTGGGTAAATAACAGAGAGAGTGACTGCTAGATCATATGGTATATGTATGTTCAGTTTTGTAAGACTGCCAAGCTGTCTTCCAGAGGAGCTGTACCATTTTGCATTCCCACCAACAGTGAATGAGAGTTTCTGTTTTTCACATCCTTGCCAACATTTGGTGTTGTCAGTGTTTTGGATTTTAGCCATTCTAATAGGTATGTTAGTGATATCTTGGTTTAACTCCGTTTCCTATGACATATGACATTGAACATTGTTTCACGTGCATACCTGCCCTCTGAGTATCTTCTTTGCTGATGAGTCTGTTCAGATCTTTCTGCCTATTTTTCTAAACTGGATTGTTAGTTTTCTTAGAATTATTTTGCATACAAGATCTTTATCAGATATGCATTTGCAAATATTTCTCCAAGTCTATGCCTTGCTCTTTTCATCCTCTTAATACCGCTCTTTGAAAATGGTAAAAAATGATATCAAATTGAAAATTCCCATGAATAGTAGGATAAAAAGGAACTCTGTTACTTTCCTTTTTATCCTACCATGCATGGGAACATAGATATACAGATTCTCACATAGGGACTATGATATCTTGATTCTGGAGATTAAATTATCAATAAATGAATATATAGTTTACATTTACAGCAAAAAATATTCTTAAAGATTACTCTAATTTTTATATGGTATACAATAAAATTTACACAAAGAGGTTTTCTGTTTTCCTTTTTGGGTTTTTTTGTTTCTTCATTTTTTGTTTTAATTTTTAGGGTCACACCCATGGCATATATACAGAAGTTCCCAGGCTAGGAGTCGGATCAGAGCTGCAGCTGCTGGCCTGCACCACAACCACAGCAACGCGGGGATCTGAGCCGTGTCTGTGACCCACACCATACCTGCTCACAGCAACACCAGATCCTTAACCCAGCGAGGAAGGCCAGGATCAAACCCTCATCCTCGTGGACCCTAGTCAGGTTTGCTACTGCTGAGCCACAGTGGGAACTCCCACAAAGAGGTTTTTAATATACTGATGATGCAGTTGTTCCTGTGTTTTTTCCAAAGTAATACTTTTGTTAAAATAATTAAACCAGATGTTTCCTTCGCCAAGTGTCTACATTTGAGTCCTGGGTTGTCACAGAGTTAATTGTTCCACATGAATTATTTTCCCCATGATGCATATTTATTGAACACATAAATATTTACCTTTATCCAATCCTGTTTAAGTGCAAATAAAACGTATAACATGAGAAGCTTATCAGTCACCAGATCCTTAACCCAGCGAGGAAGGCCAGGATCAAACCCTCATCCTGGAGAATTCCCTGGAGAACTCCTTTTAAAAGTTATGCTATGTTAAACAGTCAGAAGGAAAGCTGCGATGTAACTGAGATGGCACAGAGGAGATTCCACTTCTTATAAAGCAGACTCTCTTTCGGGAAACTCTACTTTGTGATGTGCTGGGCCTGGATTTCATACAAAGAAGATCCTAAGCACAGGATGGAGGCAGAGGTCAGACTCCAGCTTATCATTTGAAAATACGATTGTATGTAAACTATTGCTGATACTTGTGAGTTACCTTTGGTCTATGAATTACAGGACTTAAAAGGAAAAGAACTACTAATTTAAAAGCATCCTTAATACTGTACTCTAAACTTTAAAGATTAAATTTGCTCTGTTTACTGCTCCGTTCTTAAAATGAGTATTTGAAAGTTGCCTGTTAGGTCTAGAAGTGGAAGAGTTCGTGCCACTTGGGGCATATCCTGCACAGTTATTAATAACATACCTGATAAGACGAAGCAAAGATGAAGCAGACACAGATGGCTCTCAGGTTAATAATAGCATATGCAAAGGACGGTCACTCTAGTTCCAAAGAAGTCAGCAAAGTCTCCTCATAAGAAACCACCAACCTTTGGCATCCAGAAATGACCCAGAGCAGGAGGGCAATAAGGTTGTGCCACCTAGTGGTCCTAATTTAGTTTCCGAAAAAATCAGCTAACTCCTTGACAGAGACTGCAATGGAATAGTAATATCTGGTTTTGGAAATAACTATAAAGCCATTACCTTATTTGACCCTAAAAACTTATGAGGGAGGAAAATCAGACGTCATCCCCATTTTGAATTTGGAGAGAGAGTGTCAGGGACTTGCCCAGGGTCTCACAGGACACTGCCTCTGGCTTCAGACATCCCTTCCAGGGCTCCTCCCACTCTCCTTCTTTATTTGCACAGAATGACAATTGGGAAGCAGCGACAAGGGGTGGTGTCAAGGATACTTCAAAGCATTTCACTATTCCAACTGCTCAAGGCCATAATGCTGAGTCACACAATTCAACATTTTGAGTTCTTCTGCCTTATCTCTCATTTGAATAGATCTGAGATTTTCATCAGTATTTTGATATCTTACAGACTTGATCTGCTTCCGTGCGGGGGTGGGGGGTGGGGGGGGATCCCTGAAACAAAACCTGCATATGAAAGTGTTGAGGTTATACCTGCAGTAACAATTGAAAATTCTACGGATATGAGTATTAAACAGATTTAGAATTAGCCTGCTCAGTGGAACAGTGCACTAATTACCTTTGAAATGGAGCAGACATTTCAGCTTCTCTCTTTTTAGACAGGAAATCCAAGCCCCACCCACACCTTCATCTTCCAGCACTCCCAACTGTGTGTGACTGCAGCTGAACCATCAGCTTGTTACAGGAGGTTCCTAAAGAACTTCCACATGCTGTGTTCTCAAAAACATACACTTGAAGATGACTAAATCTCAAGTGCTAAGATCTACCTGATCAAGACAAGATTCAGAGCAGAATGAAGGAGAGAAGGGAGGAGGTGTATTTTTCCGCCCTGCTATTCACATCTTCACCCAGATCTATGGAGACTGCCCTCTGTGAATACATAAAAACCCACTTTAAACCTGGAAATTTTCCATTTTAACGCATGTGAGTTTATAAACAAGAAGATATAATGTGGGTTTTAAAAAATCTTTATAGACATCGGTATGATCATCTCTATAAATAGCTTTCTTATGCTCTGTTAAAAAAAAAACTTGGAGTTGTGATGCAGAATACTGTATTACTTTTTATTTTTGTCATCTTCAGTCTGGAAGATCTACTAGTGAAAACGAGCTCTCACTAGGGTTCAAATTATTTTGCAGCCTAATGCCATCTTGCAGGTAAGACTGAAAATGAAAAATCCAGGAAAGAAACAAAGTATAGACTATGAACAAACATGGCCATTATTTTCCTATCATTACATTAATGCACTTGGAATTTTTAGGCTCTGCCCAGAAAGCACACGTATGGGCAGAAAATACATCATTTACAAAGTTTTTTTCTTTTTTTATGATTTTTTTTTTTCAAGTGTTGGTAGTTTCAGTCTCTATCCCTTGGGACATTTGGGAAGTATCATCCTACTTCCATTTTTCTGCCCGTCCCTATCCTGATAAATTTACCAACCTCACACGGTCAACAAAGGATTATCGATGCAGTCGCTTTCTTGATTATCCTCCCTTCACCACATGGACAACACCAATGATTAGAAGCAGGGTACCACTGGCTGCCTCAGCTCATTGGATCTTGACTTTACCCACAGACCGCTCTGTCCACTGGGTTCACTTTTTTTCCTTCAAGATTTCTGCCAACTATATTTCAATGGAGATAAATGAAGGTTGAAGGAAAACTTTACCCTCGGAGGATTCTAGATTGGCAATACCCATGACATCCTGCTACATTTCAGGAAATGAAACCCCAGTTGAAAAGCCCTTCTGGAGGATGGGAACCTTACTGAAACAATGGCAGGGGAAAAAAAATGATAATTTTCTTGGTTAGTTTCTAGTAGCTTCTATGCTGGGACTCCAGGAGATTATTCAGTAAAATCACTATATTTCATCTCTTTATGTGGTTGTAGAAACGTGAAAAACAAGCCATTAGATGGGTAAAGAATTCTTAAGCCATGGTATGGTTCTATGGTCCCATTTGAGTCTTAGATATCATTGTTACCATTGAAAGAATTAAATAAAAGGAAATAAATTACACTAAGACTATGTCACCGTGGGAAAAGGAACATTCACATATAACAGTCAAGCTTGGTAACCCTCTGCCTTTATTCTAGAAGGCCAGATCAAAACTACACATGGATTTTTAAGAAAAAATTTAAGTCCGGCCAGGAAATTCCTAAAACTCAGTTTCTTATGCTCCCCATAACATTTTAAAATTCATACGGGGATTCTTGTACTCTAATTTTTCTACATCGTTAAAGATTATTCTGTGTAATTTCTAGAAGCAAATATGCTGGATAAAATTCAATATCTTAAAGGTCATTCCTTGAAAAAGAATGGCATTAGAAAATTTCATTTATTCTTAATAATAATAAAAACTCTCTGTTATTTGGAAGAAAATAGATGGACAGAAAATAATGTGGATCTGTTTGAGTTGGAAATGTAGCCTTCACTGGCCTTGATTTCATTATCTAGTCATCTAATAGTCTCAGCCCATCGGATCATTTTCAACAGCCAACCAGTCCCTGAATTATGTTATTAGGAAAAAAAGATAATTTACCATTTATTTTTATTTTTTAACTTCTATATAAGTTTATTTTTGCTGTTTACATCTTATCAATTTTACCATTTATTTTTTAAATGTTTTATGCTTCACTTTGTGATTTTCTTCCTCTGAGGCTAATGTAAGTCATTATAAAAAGTGTCTATGCTCCTGACTGTGCTGGATAATAAAAATAAAGGAAAAAAAAAAAAAACAGTACTTCTCTGAGTTTAATACTAATTCCACATAAATTTGGTAATCTCTGCCTTCCTAATTTTCAGTTGCCACCTCTCTGAAACCCGGACTACTGAATGAAATAAGTGCTTTTTTAATGTACAGAAACTTGCATATATTTCAAAGCACTCTTGGCATGGGCTACGTGTTCTTTTATTCTGCTGTTATTGTGTATACGTGTGTGGGAGTCTCATATGTGGCAAAGAGAGAGGTGCAGGTAATGAAAAATAAATGCAACACTTATCTCTGTAAATACCTCAACACAAAGATGCAATGGTCAGATTATTGAAAAGCAATCTTGAACCTCAAACACTATCCAAAGATATGCTGCCAAAGCAGGTAAGAGAGATGTAATAAGAAGAAAATAAGAGCAAAGAAAATTAGCGAAAATCAAATAGACAACTTTCAGTACAATAAAAATATCATTGTTTGGTCAAGACTAATTTTGTTAATATTAAAATGAAAAACAAGGTGCTGACTATAATTCAAACATAATTTTTGAAATTACAGCTCTAAATTAAGTATGTAAGTACTTAATGATGTCAAGGTGAAAAAGCCCTACAACATTAAACACAACATGCTCTTTTTTTCACTAATTAAATTCTCCCATCAGAATGTTTCAATATTGGTCGTTAATTTTTTTGAAATATAATAATTAGAAGAATACAGATAACTTTGCATGAGTCTTTTAAATAAAGGAAGCTTGCTTAGACACATGGTGCAATTTGAATATCTACTCAGAGGATTGATATTGTTCCAAAACAGCATTTCATTTGCTCAGTATCTCTTAGATTACACCCGTTAAATTTATTTACATTGCAAAATTATTGCATATATATATATATATATAGCAACCCTATAACTTTCTATTTTCATTTCCACCTTTATCACAAACATGAGGAGGTTGCTAGTGGCAATGTAATATTTAGAGATACATAGATCTTGGAGTTAGTAAATACATGTTAAAAGGAATAAGTACTGCTATATATAAACGATAATATTGATGGAGTTATGACTATAGTTTGTTCTATATAATATATACTCTTCTATAAAATAAATATTAAAATTTAAATAGGTCCCAGAAAATATACTTTAGTGAACAGAAATGGAGCACCCCAAATCCCCTCCTTTTGGATTTTCTAATGTACCTATCTATTATTTGTATCATGCAACCTGAAACTTTTCCTATGAGATCAATCAAGGACAGAGATGTGCAAACATGTACCCTCAACACAGAGCAAGGTTACACACTGAGCATCACTAGGTTTTCTTCCACCATAACACAGACCGTTCTTTACATTATGGTTTACTGAATGATGCATTCTGCCCACAGCCTGACCACTGGTGAGGGGGACACTCTATCCACTGTTGTGGCCCCCCAACTCCTAGAACATCAATTATAGAAGGCAGTCCTCAAAATGTGTTTGTTGGAAGGATACATGAATGGATAACATATATCAGAATACAGGGATAAATAAATCAGAGAGTCTGCATTACAGAAAATAAGCTTAGATTTGCAAAAAAAAAAAAAAAAAAGTCCATCATGGGTTTAAGGAGCAAAAGTCCTTTTTGAGATTAAAACAGAGTACTATAAATAAAAACAGATATTTCCAAGCGTTTGCATGAAAACGTCATTTCCAGAAAAAGAATCTGTTTTATGTTACCACATTTCAATTAAATACATACATTTTCTATACTGAGTTGGGTATTTTAGTGTTATCCCAATAACTAACTAATACATCCTTTCTTTCCATACATTTTTTGTCGGGGGAGAAGGAATTATACAATTGGGGAAACCATTTCACTGAAAGTTGCCCGACAGTTGAAAAAGAAAGAAAAAAATCCAGTGAAGTAGGTGATGCAAGGAGGTCTCTGTCTACCTACTTTTACTCTGGGCGTCATTTATCTCAGTCACTAGTCATCTAACACTGAGAAATAGAATCAAGCTGTTGCTGGTCTTAGCATAAAGCACGTTTCTTTCTTTTTTCTTCCGCTAGAACTAAGGTCCAGAAATGTTGCAATCTGTCAAGCAAGTCGTTAACTCCATTTTTACCTCCAAGGCACTCTGAGATTTTCATACAGACAGGCCACCTGCAAGTAGAATATATTCCCTCTGCGTCTATGCACAGTATCAACAAGAGCAAGAAGGTTTGAGAGCCTGCACAGCTAGATTCCTAGAAACCACCACAACCGCCCGAATGGAAACAATCCTGGAGGTATTTTCAAGGTCAAGTTTACTTAGCTCTTACTACCTACACTGCGCCCACCCTGCCGCCCCACACAGATATGCACACCCTGAAGGAGAGAAAGTGTCAATAATAAGCAAACTTAAAGCAAACAAATGTGATGCCCATTCGAAATATGGTGACCCCACTGGCCCCCTGCTAGTGCACCTGAAAGTGAGAGGGTATATTTTTCCCCTCCAGCATCTGGTACCCTACTGGGTACTGACTGGCATGCAGACAGCAGCTGCCTACTTTAGCCACTTCTCTGTGGCAGGAGAGGGCCACAGTCTTGGGGCAAGACAGTAGGGAAAATAAGGTAATTCCACCTATAGAGAGTTCTGCAGGTCAGGCCTTTGGGGCGTCCTGTGCCTTGACCTAAACCTGGGCTTGTGTATTTCACAGTGTGCAAAGGGAAAGAAAATCACGGCTGACAGCTGCCAGGGACAGCAGAGTGGGTGATAAGCTGGTCCCTTAGACAAAGATGAGATACTCTGAGATTCCCAAAGGAAGGAGAAAAATTCCCATGGAACAAAGTTGAGGAAGGAAGACTGTGTCAACCAGGTCTTCAAAAAATCCTCATTTGCAAAATGAAATGAAGTATTATTATCTCTGCTGAGTTCAGAGTAAAAAACAAAACTAAGCAATAACATCAGTCTGAAAACTAAACAGCATCTCTTTCTCTCTCTCGGTAGATGTTTGGTAGAACTTGCACAGAACAAGCCTGGTTCTTGCAGGTTATGCAGGGCTTTGCTTAGAACAGGCTCCCACTACAGACACAGAGGTTAACGCTTCTCTGCATCCGGCAAAGCCCAGAGTCAGAGGATCCCCTGCATCTACACACCGGCCACACAACCCCTATGAAAAGGCGAACAGCCTCTCAGAGTGTGCAAATATATGGCACTAACATTCACATTTGGTGAAATATTTTTGAGCTCTACACACCATCAATACAACTATTATGTGTTAAATCTTTTCATGAATTTTCTGGAACCAAAACTTCTCTCCCCCAAATAGGAGCCCTTCAGGGGGTCCCTGTCATTGATAGTCCACTGAGGAGCATGGTGACAAAGCAGAGTAACCAAAGCACTGCCCCACCCAGTCCCCAGTTGTGTAGAAATGGCATATTTATAGAAGTACTACCAACTGAGTGCAGTGTATTTTTCTACGTGAACTGTGAACGCTTCGAAAGCAAGTAGCAGGTTTTGGTCATCACTGGGTCCATCACAGCTTCTTAGAGCAAAGGGCCTAATAGCATGCGGCCGTGATCAGACAACTACCCAGCAATTCATGTTTTAAAATAAATTAAATAGATGGGAAACTTAACTTTGGAGAGAGGCACCAATGCAATTCTATAGACAGAGGAAAGAAGCAAAAATACCTACTAATGGAATAGGAGGTAACTAAAAATCAAGCACCATCTGCTTTGACTTCTATACCATATTTCCAAAGATAAAAAGGAAGAAAAGAAGAGTGTGGAGGAGTGAAAGAAAAAGAAAGCAGGCTCAGTGGAAACGGATCCGACTGGGAACCATGAGATTGCCGGCTCCTCCCCTGGCCTCGCTCAGTGGGTCAAGGATCTGGCGTTGCTGTGAGCTGTGGTGTAGGTCACAGATGCGGCTCAGATCCTGCGTGGCTGTGGCTTTGGCGTCGGCTGGTGGCTACAGCTCTAATTTGACCCCTAGCCTGGGAACCTCCATATGCCATGGGTGCGGGCCTAAAAAGCACACACAAAAAAAAAGAAAAAGAAAGAAAAGAAAAAGAAGGCAAATAGAAGAAAGTCCATACTGAACTCAACTATTACCATTTGTAAATTTGTAAATGGCGAATCACATGCTTATTTTTATCTTTAACTTCAACCTATCCTTAGGATTAATATTACAACCTTAGAATAACACCAAATAAATAGTTGCCAGCACACTCATCCATTCCTTTTTCTCAATTAAAAAACACATACGGATGATCATTAGTAGGTTAATTATATGTATGGATCTACTGATGCACTGTATTAACTGTTGGTGTGTTTATCTGCTTATGTAATTAATTTACATCTTCAGCTTCAAACTCTGCCCAGGGCTCTAGACAAATGTACCAAATTCTTCTATGCAAATACACACACTGAACTCTCCAAGTTCTATAAATATGTTCCCAAATTAAAGCAATCACTCCTTTCCCATATCTGATACCACCCCAACAACCACCACACGGCAGCTCTTCAGAAGGTAAGTTGGTTGACCTCCTTTCTCCCTGGTATTGTGTGTGCGTGTTGTGTGGATGTGTCTGGTCTGTGTGTGTGCACATATACGTGAAAGGCAAAGGGAGTGATTGATGATACTGGTGAGAAGAGAAAGTCCGCCAAGAGAGCTGCAGCGAGAAGATATGTTTCATTGGCTATGGGAGTGTACATAGTCTTTATGGGTCTCTGTGATTATGTGCCCTTCCTTTGCCAGTGGCTGGATACTCCGAGGTGTGCGCGTTACACAAGAATCTTCTATCCACGCTGCCTCCAACTGAGGATGCCTATTCATTTCATTTTCCTAAAGTATATGCTTAAACCTCATTATGTGCCAATGCCTGAAATAACCCCAGGCATGATTCCGTGTTGAACTCCACCTGTTGAGTGGCTCACTTGCCGCCTGAAACTCCACATGTGGGAATGTCATGTTTTAGCACCACGTTCCTTTAGAGAGGATAGTGGCCATAAATGCTCTGTTTTTGTTTCAAGGAAAATATTGCCACCGTGTCCTCCTTCTTGACCGAGATTTGGACTAGGTTTATGAGTTTAGGATGTTAGTTATTTTTCCTGAAAACTTTGTCCCCCGATTTCCACTGATGCTTTAACGTGAGATTTGTTAGACATTATAAATTACTTTTAAGACTTTTCTCTTCATTTTATAGTTTTATTATAACATTTCCAGGGGTAAATATCTTTATTTGTTGGGATTTGAGGAGTCTCCTGAATGTGAGGATTGGTGTGTTTTATGGGTTCTGCAAAATTCTCATCTATCTTTGAATTTGCCAGTTATCTCTTTTCTCTCCAGAAACTTTTATTAGCTTAGGTAAGGGTTTTGTCTGTCCGCCGCTCATAACTCTTGATTACTTTTTCATACTCTCCCTTTGTCTGCTTCTTAATCTGCATGGACCTCTATCACCTTCCCTAATAGTATTTATAATTTTCAGATCATTTCATGTCATTTATTAAAATTCCATTCTTCAAAGTGTTCTACATGTTGAATACAGAATTTATACTTTAACCCCTAAAAAGCGGGTCAGCCCCTCTACCTCAACCACCATGACTTTGCAAACACCTCACACCACTGTCAAACCCTGCTTCTTGTCATCATTTGAGATTTCTCTATCACCGAGAAATTACCCTGCCCACAGCCTTGCATTATTCTAGACGTGGGTCCCTTACTCCAGCTGTGCCAGCCCTTCGGTCCATGGAAGCTTTCCCACCCTTGCCCGCATTTATAGTTTCTCACTATTATTATTAAAACAACCTCCTGCCGTGAAGCATTCCTCTTTTCTGGTTCTTCTTAATACCACTATAACGATACTTCAGTAACAGAAACGTGCCTGGCCTTCCCTCCTCAAACAGCTCATCCAATAGGTCCTTCTTAGTCCATCATGAGATGAAAGGAGGCCCTTAGACACAACTAGGCCACATCTCAGCTCACTTGGATGTGCTCCATGATGCTCCATGGCTGCACAAGCTGAGCTCTCTGTAGCTACTCCTGGGCACCACTCTTCTTTCATTTCTGTATATCTTTTCGTGTTAACTATTCCATTTGGAATACCCACCTCACTGGCCACAGTTCACCACACACATCCATATGTATGCACACACACACACACACACAAACACACAGGGTTTTCCACCTAATTAACTCCTACTCATCACTTGTGACACTGAAATGAACTGAAATGAACTGAAATGGCACTCCGGCCAGGAAGCCAACCACACCTCCTAGGGTAAATCAAGAGTCATTTCTCTGGGCTACCATCCCATCCCATTTATATGTCGTGCCTATAATTTGCACATAATGTATTGTATTCATTAGATTGCTGGCCCCTTATCAGTAGAGAGCTTATTTTATCTTCATGTCTTTGATACCCAGTGGAATATGTTCCAGGCTGTTAGCATTGAAGAAAAAAGTTGAATGGATGAATACCTAAAAAGATACAGTTAACCCTCCAGCTATCAACATTCAACTTATTCCAAGAAACCCTTTCCCTCTGCTCTCCTGCAGCACAAAGTTGGCATCTTATTGGAGACTTTCAGAACTAGCTTGAATTATTCTGTCAGGACAGGGGATCGGAGCTCCTCTCAAACAGAACTTGTCCAGTATCTTGAGCTTCTAAATTGTATGAACTTTAAAGAAAAGTTTGCATTCATCACCAGAAGACATTCATTGAGCACCTTTGTGTAGATTCAATTTCTTTTTTTGTTTTTCTTTTCAATTTTATTTTATTTATTTTTTAAATTAAAAAATATTTTTATTGTTATTTCCCCAATACATTTTTTTTCTCCTGTATAGCATGGTGACCCAGTTACACATATATGTATACATTATTTTTTCTCTCATTATCATGCTCCATCGTAAGTGACTAGACATAGTTCTCAGTGCTACACAGCAGGATCTCATTGCTAATCCATTCCAAAAGCAATAGTCTGCATCTGTTAACCCCAAGCTCCCAATCCATCCCACTCCCTCCCCCTCCCCTTTGCCAACCACAAGTCTATTCTCCAAGTCCATGATTTTTTCTGTGGAAAGGTTCATTTGTGCCATATATTAGATTCCAGATATAAGTGATATCATATGGTATTCGTCTTTCTCTTTCTGACTTACTTCACTTAGTATGAGAGTCTCTAGTTCCATCCATGTTGCTGCAAATGGCATTATTTTGTTCTTTTTCATGATTGAGTAGTATTCCATTTTGTATATATACCCCATCTCCCTAATCCGATCATCTGTTGATGGACATTTGGGTTGGTTCCATGTCTTGGCTATTGTGAATAGTGCTGCAATGAACATGAGGGTATATATGTCTTTTTTAAGGAAATTGATTTCTGTGATGTCTAATCTGCCTCCAGTCCCACATAACACCCTACTTCCTTCAAATCATATCAGCCTGTAGTAAAATATCCTTTTCATTATTAGCAATGGGTGTGAACAAGTATATTCAATCAGGCTGCATGGATACTTTCAATTTAATCTGTAATACATTTTTTGTTAGCTGGGGAAAGCAGCTTTAAAATTTGTTTTTATGTTTGCATCTGCTATTTAAGACATTTGAGCAAGAAGAGTGACCCATATAATGGCCCCTAAACCAAGTGCAGTCACATCTTTTGCAAGTAACCAAGTGACCAGGACTACAGATAATTAAACATGAAATGTATGATGGAAAAGCTTCCTAACAAATAAAAGCACTAGGCATATAATACCTTAGACAAGACATGCCACATAACCCAAGGATTAATCCAATTAGCATTACATAAATGTTCTGTGAAAACCGAATTAGCTCCCATCTCACAGTTTGAGATAACATCCTGTCATCCATCAACACTGGGAAAATCATGGGTTCCCCTGCTCAATTCACATTGAAGTAATACTGCCTAGCTAACAAGAACTGTCAAGGAATAAACATATTCTACAACCCTAATTTTATACATATTTTAAGCCTGAGATTTAAACTTGTTATAGTCTTATCCAGGAGGAAAAAAAAAAAAACAAACCAAAGACAAGACAAACAAGACATCTATTTAGATTCCTTAAATAGTCTCAATTTTTCAACCTAATCTTTAATTTTATGATTTTGTGGATTATTTCTATAGCTACAATCTTTGAAAAATTGTACGCAGAAATTGTTAATGCCTATTTATTTCCAAGAAGAACTAAATTCAGGAATCCCAGTTAGGTAGAAAGGAGACGGTGTGGGGTTACAGGACAAAAGCTTCTATCAGTCCATTAAAATGAGCCCTTTCTCTTGATGTTCTGGGCATGGCAGTCTTCTGACCTATGCTTTCTCTCCTCCCCCACTTTGGCAAACACTCTTCACTTGCTCCACGTCCCATGACTGGTCATTAGAGCCTGACCGGGGCGGTGGTGAATACGCTGAAGGTAACCAGATCGCAGGTTAAACCAAAATACATCCACCTGGTATCCTGGCAGGGGATTCAACTCGTTGGCAGTGAAATGAATTTCCAGAATCTCTGGGACAGAGCACAACAACAAATGAAGCCATAATCTACCAGATCTCGACATTTTATTTAGTAGATTTTTAACATTATTGAGAGCATTGACAGTGTTTTCTTAAGTAGAGAAAATTAACTCTGATGGCAATCATGTAAAAAAAAACACAGGAAATATGAAATATATGGAAATAATCTTTCTTTAAAATTGGGTTTGTTTTTGGACATCATATGATTTACTACAAACATGTTTCGTGCAATTCTCAAGCACCACATCCATCAAAAATAATTAGAATATAGAATTAATGTCACTTAATTCTTTTTTACATTTTATGATTTTAAAGATTCTAAAAAATTAAATTAGCAAATAAACAATAAACTGTTATGTGAGACGTTATTGTGTAAGGTTTTGTATTTATGAAATGAAAAGGAATTTGCATTTATGAATATATTCTAATTAAATTATAATAAACATTATTACTAGTTATAAAAAGATACTCTCAAGTTTCAGGTGCTCAATTATCAACTATAAAATTGAAAGCAGATTTAGTTCAGATAATTTAAGACTATGGCCTTTTAGGATAAGTATATTTGAAAGATTTGGAAAATTAAAATGACCTTAAATTAGTCATTTAAAATTAATTCAGGGAGTTCCCATTGTGGCACAATGAATCCGATTAGGAACTGTGAGGTTGCAGGTTCGGATCCCTGGCCTCGCTCAGTTAGTTAAGGATCCGGCGTTGCTGTGAGCTGTGGTGTAGGTCGCAGATGCGCCTCGGATCTGGCGGTGCTGTGGCCGTGGTGTAGGCTGGTGGCTACGCTCCGACTGGACCCCTAGCCTGGGAACCTCCATGTGCCGCAGGTGCGGCCCTAAAAATCAAAAAATAATAATAATAGTAATAATTCAGAATTCTGATTTACCTTTTAAATTTTTTTATATTTGCACATTACTCACTTCAATATGTCTAACTATGTAAGCTTAAATAAATTAATTCATCTAAATTAACAAAATATACATTCCCCTCTCCCTTACTTTGAAACTAAATATCCAACTTGAATAATTCTCTTTCACTGAAAAACCAATTGTGCAGGTGCTGTATCGGTACCATCTCATCTCGCTCTCACAGTGATAGGCTGTTACACTAAAATGTACTGAGTTACTTCATACTCGAAAAAGAATACTCAGCTGTGTTTTGAGGTGATAAATTCTCGTGAATCTTTTCATAACTTAGCACACAAAATCCATTCATCAGTTCCTTAGGGAACAAATTTTCCTTCTATGTCCAAAAGTAATAGCCCTGAATAGAAAACTGATGAACTAAAACTGTTCTAGCCTGCAACCACAAAAGACCTTCAGAGGTTACGTGGGGACGACCACTGCTGTGGGAGAAACACACGAGCGAGCCAGCTTCAGCAACTGCGAACCTAGGTAGTTTTTTAAATTGAAGTGTAGCTGACTCACGGCATGGCATTCGTTCTCAGGCACGTAATCGAGCGGTTCAGCGTTCACACACGTTACGAAATAACCATCTCGGGAAGCCTAGTAAGCATCTGGCACCACGCAGACCTAGCGCAGTGCTAGTGACTGTATGCCTTGTGCTGTGTTTCATCCTCCTGTGACACTTATTTATAACAGGGCTTAGACCTCTTAATCCACTCACCTATTTTGACTAGTCCCCTCCAACCGCACCCCCTGTCAACCACCTAGTTAATTTTTTATGATCTTCAAAGCAGAAATCTCCAAAGAAACCTAACTATCAAGATGGTAGCCTTTTTTTTTTAATGTAGAATCTAGTGCCTCATATCACAGTTTAACTACAGTTACGCATGTTAAATTCTCGGTATCACTAGCTCAGGAAATACAATTTGTTTCAGACATTTTAAAGGCGAGGCAATATTTAATTATAGAAAATCTAAAAGCTTTTTTTAAAAAAAATGTAATATTCTGAAAGACATTCCAGCCTTTTACCCTCCGCTTTCTATAAAACCCACTCTTGACCATGTCATCAGTAACTGTACGTTATCAAATGTAATAATAAATCCCAGTCGCAGCGGCTCTGTTGGTCCTGCCTTCCTCCTATACTCACAGCCCAGCCACTCCTCTCCCCTGCTGCCCCTGGTCCAAGCCCCTCTCCCGTCTCACTGGGGTCAGCGTGTGGTCTTCCCAGCTGACCCCACACGCACTCTCAGCTGCACAGTCGCCAGTTCAAGGCAGACCATGTTCCCACTTCTGAACAAACGTTTTTATCTCAGTGCTAGCTCCCTGCGAGTTTGGACTCACGTTGGGAGGCTGAGATGTGGAAGGGGCACATCCCATAAGAAAGCACCATTCCTGGACCCTGTTTTCTGATGCTCACCTGTCTCAGGCACAATCTGTCTGCCTTGATGGTCAGATGGGGCGGGGGCGAACACATTACTGGCTGGCCCAGATCTCTCAGAAACTCCCACACCTTAGCTGTGTTCAGGTGGGCTAGGAGGACCCCTGCCCAGGGGCTGCACTGCTTACTTGCCTTTCGGAAAGAGCTGTCCCTGAGTGCAATGTACTGTTTGGTCCAGCACATTTCTGTGTTCCCTCTAGATCCTGGGGGAGGGAGTGGAATCTTCTGAACAAAACCCTCTGTAGTTTCCCACCTCATTCAGAGGAAAAGCCGACACCTTATCTGAGTCGCTTCCCCACCACTCCCAACCCCAAGTCTAGGAACTTCTTTTACTCTTTTCTGAACCCATCTCTCCTACTCCCTTCATCTTGAGTTCGTGGCTGGTTTTATATACTTTTGATATAAATATAAACACAAGAAAAAGGTCCCCTTGGATGCATTAGCTGGTGTTATTATTTTCTGCATGCATTCTTTTGATCCAGTGTTACATTAATTATTCATCCTTCTTGAACTTGGCACTGGCATGTTCTTAGTTTTTTTGTTTTTCCTATGAGCATCGTTGTAGTCTCCTAAGGGCACCCTGAATTTGAGGTCTACCTGTCCAGGTGATTTTGTCCCCCTTCTTCATATTTGGTTTCAACAGTTGACCATACAGACAGCTCAGGACAAAGTGGAACAACAGTGGGCAAGTGAAGCAGAAGATGAGAGGAGATGCCAAGACTTCCCGTGGGCGACACGGTGCTTAGAACCTGATATTGTCTCTGTAATGAGACAATAAACTTAGCTCTGACTTTCCTGATATTCGCAAAGAAGAAATGCGACTTTACACACATCTAGCTGTGTGGCTGTAAAAGACACAGCTCTACTCCAGGCTCCCCTCTGCCCGCTCTTGGCGCTAATTTTTTGCCTGACATCTAAGAAGAGAACTATGCACACAAGCAACCGGCGACCGTTACCATTGTGTTGACTCGGGACTGAGGAGGATTTTTCCAAAGAAGACACACTTTGTCAGTACCGTGATCGCTGGTCTCCTGAACAAGAGTTTTGCTTCTACAGCAGGGGCCTGTGAATACTGTAACTGACAGGTTTCCATTTCAGCTTTATCTGCAGTGAAACTTGTAGACAAGTTTGTGGATCATTTCTAACAAATATAATATCATCCGTGACACTAATTCTTCAGGAAGCATATTCTCCCTTCCCTGCCCCAACTCTCAAGTTCTAAGTGCAACCTACTGCTACCTTACTGTTATCGGGGGCGATAGTTGCTCTCTAACATTTTGTTCATATTTATTTGTATTTTACCTCATCTTGTCATGTTGCCTTAAATGATTTTGAAAATATTGAGGGAGTTCCCGTTGTGGCGCAGTGGTTAACGAATCCGACTAGGAACCATGAGGTTGAGGGTTCGGTCCCTGCCCTTGCTCAGTGGGTTAAGGATCCGGGGTTGCCGTGAGCTGTGGTGTAGGTTGCCGACGTGGCTCGGATCCTGCGTTGCTGTGGCTCTGGCGTAGGCTGGTGGCTACAGCTCCGACTGGACCCCTAGCCTGGGAACCTCCATATGCCGCGGGAGTGGCCCAAGAAATAGCAAAAAGACCAAAAAAAAAAAAAGAAAAGAAAATATTGAGAATGCATAAAGAAAAGTAAGTGAAGAGTCAGAATGAGAGACCCTTTAAAATAGATGCACTTGATATACTTAAGAGTTTTCCCAGATTTCTGTAGTAACATCTTGATCTCAATTCTGTGCAGCTCCAGGTAATAAACAGGTACCCAACAATTTAACTGCATTTAACTTTACATTTAGTTATCATAAAATATACACTGAGATTCGGGAAGCCTTGAATCGTTCTCCCTTTCACACCTCAGTGGGGCCTGACACCCAGGCAGTCCCCCTGCTGCTGTCCACTGGGTGGGGCTGGGCTGCAGAAAAGCTGGAGTTGCTGTGAGGTGGGGCCCCACCATCCCCGGAGGCCCCCATGGCCTCTGGCAAGCTAGTTGACTCTGCATATGTTACACCTCGATAACTAAATCTACTTCTGTTGGATGGTTTCCATTTGCAAAATGTAGCTGCAGCATTCACGAGGCTTAAGTCCACTTGGGAGGGGTTCCTGAGTTAACGATGGCAGTTCTGTTCCCTACTCCAGGACTTGTACAACAGAGGACGCCAAAATCAGCTGCAACTCTGCCCTGGGACATCTGCGTTGTGCTCCTGGAGAGGCCAGGCCCTCCGCCCTGTGAGACTCCTTCCATGAAATACTCTATTCTCAATCTAATGGCTTTTCATTTGTAATTTAGCCGCAGCTCATCACCTTCCTGGGAGGGATAGCATGAAACTGAATGAGACTGGGTCCAGAGGATACATGAGCTTCCTGGAAGACAGACAGCCCATAAATAGCACACAAAATACCGGAACGATCTCCTGAGTTTTCCCTTTCAGATAACATTAAAAAAAAAAAAAAAAAAAAAAAAGCTCTAATAGCTTCAAAATCAGGAATCACTTAACACTTGCTTTTTATACTTCTCCTTTTGTATTCATCCACTAAAACACTTTTTTGAAAACTTAAACGTGTGGCGTTGATGTTAGGTCTGTATCTTTCTCATGTGCATAATCACATAGCCCTCCACACAATCAGGAATCGCTTTGCGAGCCCATCACAGGTCAGCACTATGCCAGGCCTGAGCTCCGGAAGAAGGAAGGGAAGGCTCTGGCCGCCTTAGAAGAAGCTCAGTGTAAATGCGAAAGGCTAGTGATAGCTCTTATTGTGCCTAAGTTTTGCATTTTTATTTGCGTTTCCTTACTCTTTTTGAGTAATAACCCGTAATAACATTCACTGTTTAAGAGATTGTGCAAAAGAGGTTCTATCACAGAAAATACTTGAAAATTTAAACATGTCCGACTTCGAATGATCCTTTAAAACTGCTTCACACACATTTACCCAAGTCCCAACTTCAATCCAGAAGAATACAAACAGGGGGCATGTGATGCCAGGAAGGGCACTGAGAGGGCAAACCACACTGGCGCGTGAGAGTGGGTCGTCGCTGGAAGCGCTGAAGGTGCACAGAGCCACTGCTGGACAATCGAACATCTGCTACTGACCCGGGGTTTGCACCAGAGGCGTGAGCTCTGGCAAAGGTTTATTCGCACAGCCACGGTTTTCAGGGGAACCACAGAGCCGCGTTTCGTCTCCCTCATTTCAACAGTGTTTTCTGCGAATGCCAGGAACTCAACACAGGAACCCAAAATGAAGACAGCAATGGTTGGTTCTTTTTGGAAAATGCTGGGGAGGAGAGGCGAGAGTGCTTTGGGATACAGTGCAGGTCAGAACAAATGCAAGCACAGTCCAGCGTCCCTCCTTCCAGGGGCGGGGGCCGCTGCACAGTTTATCGTTCCCTCTAGGTTGGGAAACTGTGTGGATAATGATGCTGCAAATCTTCAGAGCTGAAAGCTCGACTCTGCTTAAGTGATGTTTGGAATCATCTGCTCTCACCCTGTGATTTTTAATGATTCACAGAAACTGTAAAATGGTTGCTTTTAAATCCTCTTTCAGGAAATGAATCCTCTGGACTTCTCCAGATGTTCCTGTCCAGTGATAAGTCCATGCTTCCAGTTTGGAGTCACTTATTAAAATTGCTCATAAAGTTTCACAAATCCAAGATCCCCTGAAGATAATTGGCAGGTTTGCATAAAGAGGAATCTATCACATAGAAGGACGGGCTAGGAGTTCCCGTCATGGCTCAGCAGAGATGAATCTGACTAGCATCCATGGGGACGCAGGTTTGATCCCTGGCCTCACTCAGTGGGTTAAGGATCCAGCATTGCCATGAGCTGTGGTGTAGGTCGAAGACTTGGCTCAGATCCTGAGTTGCTACGGCTGTGGTGTAGGCCAGCAGCTGCATCTCTGACTGGACCCCTAGCCTGGGAACCTCCATATGCCTGGGGTGCGGCCCCAAAAAGACAAAATAAAACAAACAAACAAAGAAGAACAGGTTAAGACAAGCATCAACAAAGTGAATTTAAATAAAACTCTGAGATACTCCTCTTAAAGAGAGCGTGGTCTCAGTAACCAGTAAAATGATCCCATCCCTACAAATACTCTCACACACACATGCCCAAACATGCACACAAAAACACAGGAAGGCTCAGAGTCTCTCATTTACCCGGTCATTTCCAAGACAACAAAAGCGAACGTGAGAAATGGACTTAGGTAAGGTCTCTAAGAAAGAGGCTCAGTCTCTTTTCTCATGTAAACTGGGGGGGTGAGGTCTTTCTGGCCCGACTGTGGTACACGAGCTGACGCGCGTCAGGTGTCAGGCATCGCTCCTGCCACACGAAAGGCGCCAACAGTGACTTCCTGCAACCTTGCTCTGTCGCTCTTCGGGTTCTTTGGGAATGTTGCTATTTTACCAGCTGAAAGACCCTGCTTTCTCGACCTGCATGTCAAAACTTCATTTAAATGCACTTGGTGATGCGCCTCTCAGTTCATCTTTCTATGCAATAGATTCACCTTTGTGAAAACCAGATGATTATACTGAGATGGTTTTAGGTTTACTAAGAAAAATTAACCAATGACATGAAAAATGTGCACAAATTCTTCAATAATCAAAGAATAGTGGTTAGTAAGATGCCATGTGCCTTGCCCAGTAGAGGGTCATGTGCTTAGACTGTTAATAGGGTCTATTACTGTGATGGAAAATGTGTTGTGGGTTTTAAAAATAATTCCCTGAGCTTTAATTTTTCAAAACTATAGATGATGTTTAATAATAAAAAGTATTCCACTTGTTTATAAGGTAAAGCTGCCTTGAAAATATTGACTCCCTGGGTTTGGTAAGAATTGAAACCAAACCACACCTGCGGAGCCTGGCAGAGTAGGCCTTCCGTCCAGGACAATGCGAGCGAGCGAGCGAGCGAGCGGTCCTCCCCGGCGTCTCCCAGGTCCCCGTCTCTGGTGGCCAGGCGTCCTTCGGTCAGCCTTGGGATCTGCGAATCATCATTAAATACGTCCTCCAGTCCTTCCTCCCATGTGTCCACAAGGACGTCACGAGACTTTCCCAAATAACTTGCTAAAATTGAGGCTGATTTATTAAATAGTTATGAAGTAACGTCCAGTTTAATCTTACCAGCCTCTGGACCAGGGCTTCCCCACAGCGTCCAGCACAGGGGAGACTGGGAAGAGACAGAAAGTAAAATCGCGGCCCTGACCTCGGTCTCAGCTGGGCGGGGTTTACTCTCCCCTCAGCGTGCAGAAAAGGAAAGACAACCAGAGCGGGTATTGGTCAAGAAGACAGCCACGGCCGCCCTGCTGGGACACCTGCTCACGTTGAATGTAACCCTTAAGCGAGTGGCAATCAGCCTTTTTAAAAATCGATGATTCTTTTACATTAGTCTCTGTCTCGTTACTTCAAAAATCTCTCTTTCCCTTCATCCCCTGCCTGTGACGTCAGAACATTGGTTCTGTCTACACTTTCATTCCATCTCCACAAACTCACCAACTCAACTCTGGCAAGTTAGGCTGCTTTAAAATTCTCCACAGATGGGAGTTCCTGTCATAGAGTATCCATGAGAACGCGCGGGTTCCATCCCTGGCCTTGCTCAGTGGGTCAAGGATCCGGTGTTGCCATGAGCTGTGGTGTAGGTTGCAGATGTGGCTCGGATCCCACGTTGCTGTGGCTCTGGTGTCGGCCAGCAGCAGCTGTAGCTCCGATTCGACCCCTAGCCTGGGAACCTCCATGTGCCACAGGAGCAGCCCTAAAAAGCAAAAATAAAATAAAATAAAATTCTCCACAGAAAACCTTCCTCCAAGGTCCCCACTGGCCTGTTCATGGCAGACTGTCCTCCTCCCAAGGCTGGCTCCCCATTGTGACACCCCCCACCCCCAGGTCCCCTCTCCTGTCCCTCTGCCTCCGTCTTTCCCTTCCCCGTCGGCTCCTCTTGTGCACCTTCACATGGAGATGTGTTTCTCCCCAAAGTCTAGATTGTCTTTGCTATACCCCAATGGCGCTAAGAGCAGCCGGGCATCCACACCTGACCTCAAAGATGCCTCCAGCATCTTCCCCAGAATGTCACATGCTCCTCCTTCTCTTGTGTCAGCGCTGCCTGTCTGGGCTTCTCTCATATTTCCCGGAGACTGACACAGCCTCATCCTTAGGCTTCCTTCTTCCTCTTTCTCTCATCCTTCTCTTTCTTCTCTGCTGCTGGCTTAACAGATTTTAGTTCTCAGGGCAAATGCTGTGCCCCAGTCAGCAGGGTCACATTCACAGACCGCCCAGCTCCCTCCCCTCTGTGGTGGCCCGCCGGGGAGCCACTCTGCCTGGGAGCTGATGCCGGTCCACCCTCTGGAAGGTGGCGCAGAGCCCACAGCACAGGTGTGCTGGTTCTCGTGTGTGGATTCTGCTGGTCCTACCCCCACCCCGTGATGTCCCTGTTCTCTCAGAATCGGCAAGTCTTAGAGTCCTTCTGAAAGGTAGGGAAATGGATCTGGGAGCCCAAGATCCCAGCGGTGGCCCACTAAAATAAAACCAAATAAAAATACTGAAGGCGAACATGAGGCGGGGCCCCCATGGAGGCCGTTCAGGTGAGCCTGCTGGGCTCGTGTGCATGGGAAGCCAGGGGCCACAGGTGTTCTGCCCAGATGGAGGCCAGCGCCTCGTGCACTGGGCGGCAGCCAGTAAATGTCACCCAACTCGTATCTGCAGTTCTCAGGATTAGTGGCCCAGGGACAGGAGGGAACACCATTGGTCACTGTGTTTCCACTTCTAGTGCCAGCCTGGAGTGGGGTATCTCATCTGGTTTCCTGGCACTGCCTACCCCGTGGTCCTGGTGTGACCAAGAGGAAGACTGGAAAACAAAGCACCCAAACCAAACCCTTGACCAGAGTCCTTGGCTCCACTCTCTGCTATTCCTTGCCTGGCACTGCAATCCGCAAGGGACCCGCGGACAGAGAAGGGTGCGCACTGTCCTGTCGCCAGATCTCCCCCGTGGCTGGTCCTTCCCTCAGAGACACAAGCGTGACAGCCGCCTTCGCCATCGATGCAAGCGTCCCAGCCGCAGTTTCCATTTCATCCTTGAGCACATCCTATTATTTATGTTGTACTTTCATAACTAGAAGCTTTTGTTCACAATGTTCTCTAAACTTTATGCCTTTCTTCCCAATTTATTTCTATTGAAATAATCAGAATTTATTCATGTGTCTTTTTTTTTGCTTTTTTTGTTTTCTAATAGCATTTATTTGGTCCATGTTATATATGCATCTCGCAATGTGGTGGGCCCTGTGCCTGCCCTCGAGGGGCTAGGACACAGCCTGGGGAGAGACTGGTAAGGTGCAGGCTATGCCACCTGCAGGCATTAACAACCAAGGCAGAGGCCTGAGAGCATAATGAAGAAGTTAGCTTTAAATATACAAAAGACTATAAAACGAGATGTTCAGAAGCAGGAGAGCGAAGGCTTTCCTGATTTAGTGACCAGAGAAACATTCAGGCTGGCGGGAGGGAGCCATCCAAGTGGGAGGACAGGATTTCGTCCCATCTGAGTAGTAGACGGCCCCCTGCCTTCCCTCCTTCTGCAGTAAGATCCTACTGGAAGCCTGGAGCTCAGCCCTGAGGACCAGTTTGTACCAGACCGCAAGGGAGATGGGCGAGACGGAGGTGTGACGGGGTTTGTCACAGTGCAGAGGCCGACCCCGGGGGAGGCTGGCGCGAGGTCGTCTGCAGTGTGGGCAGGAGAGAGGAACGGACCAGCAGTAGCCAAGAGCCTGGGGGTTGGCACCAGAGGGGCATTTCCACACATTTTAAAAGGCTCAGTTTAAATATCACCTTTCACACAAAACTTCCCTTCCAGAAGGGAACTGGCATTCTGTGTGGTACCTGGGAGGTGACGTGCTTCTCCTGATGCCCCCAAGTTCATGTGGCTACACCTCACCAGGAGACTGGCGCTAGCTCTCCCCGAGGGGGTAGAGGGCCCTGCGTCCCACGGCCCTCCGAGCACCTGCTCACCGGCAGCATCATCTCACCAACACACACTCGTCGAGGAAAAGTGATTAGAGCTGTTCTAAAGGCTTTTCTGTGGGGGGAAATCTATCTTTACGTATCTGTTAAAAAAGGTTAAAAGCACCTTTATCATATAGCATTACAATTTCTTCTTCCTTTGTTTCTTTCTCTGGAAAGTACATCATTAATCATACTGAAGTCCTGAAACAAATGTTGACCGTGGCATTCTGCCCAAGCCAACAAAGATTTTCAAAGTTAAAAGAACAACAAGGGATATATGTATGACCTGGCCACAGCTGTCGGTTAAATAACATAACACCGTAAGTGCATTTTCTAAGCCCATGCTTTCACTTGCTCCCCACCAGTCCAGAGAAGTAGTTCCCACTCCTTTCTAAGGGGTGCAGAAGATGAGATCAGCCCATTTACGCTGTTTCCCGAAGTCGCAGGATGGAGAACGGCAGAGTGAGGACCCTGACCTCTGCACCGTGGGCACTGGTAACCAGCTCGCTGAACCCCACGGGAGCTCTCCTCAGAAGCCCCCCCGCCCTGGCCTCACGAAGACTGTCAGGGCCCCTTCTGGGGACTTTCACTCCAAACTGGGTTATAAGTGTCTGTCCTCCACTACCACCTCGTGTGCCCAAACACACCCAAACAGAATATCTGGCCTTTGTCTCTGGTTGTCGAGACTCGGCTACTCGGGCTGAATGTGTTCTGAGGGCACGTTCATTGCTATGCGTTCAATGTCAAAGTAGGGGAGTCAGATGAACACAGCCGGCAATGGGGTCATGATAAACCCGGGACCATACGGAGCCCACTCTGGATGAGGCCAGGAATGCGCTCGTAGGCAAAGAATTTAAAACCTGACTCACTTCCTCCAGCCTCTTCTTGCCATTAATCGCAGTGGAGTGGTATAAGGGAAACTCAGAGCTTTCCTTCCCAGAATGAACAAGTCTGCGATCAGATTTCCATATGGTCTAGTTAGAAACTGGGGGCCCCAGGGGACAGCGCAGAGCCTGTGAAGCTCCACGTACACACCACGTCCTGTGTCCCCTTTTCTCTCCGGAGGTGCCAAGGTCTTCAGGGGTCTCGCCTCCCTGGAAGAACAGGCCTGCTTGGAGCTGCCAGGACTATGGGTTCCGACCCCCTTGAAATCAAAACAAACAGTGTCACACTAAGATCGAATGACCACTCCAGACCTTATAACCTTTCTAGCATGTGGGCGTTAAAAATCCTACTTGCTGAGAGAGAGTGTACGCACAGGTATGACCTGGTCACTCTGCTACACAGCAGAAACGGACAGAACACTGTACATCAACTATAATCTAACAAAACACAAAACTACTTATTCAGCCAACAGAGTTGTAGGGAATGAGTGGGATCCAGTATCAGAAGACGGAGATGGGCAGGCAGCGTTCTTGAACGTCTTGCTTGAAGAATCAGCCTTTGCATAATTTTAGATATCCGAGTGAGGAACAGTGGAAAAAGAAAAATCCAGATCATGCTTCCTTTGGGCACAGTGAACACTACACAGCACGGGGGATATCTGGAAGATGAAAAACGATCTGTCGGAGCTGTACTGGACTGGGTCTCCCTTGGAAGGGCTGCCCTTCCTAAACAAGGACTGGCCCCTGTTCTGCAGACAGGATGTCCCTAGGACAGCGTTATTTCCTTATGACAGCATTTTTAAATGAAGGGAGCGCTGTGGTCACTACAGTTTATAAATGCAATTATAATTACGGTTTAGATAAAGGATTAATGTGAAAAAGATTTATATCTACATATATTAATACATGTAAATAAAATACATGCCATTCTAATATACATATTTAATATATATCCAAATATATATATACACTATTCTAATATATATTAAATACATATGTATATATGTGTGTATATATATCTTACATTCAAATGCATAAAATTTTTAAAAAGTGTAAATAGTGCTTATATTTATTTTGGGCTAAAACAACAAAATTATTTGACTTTTAAAATCATGTAAATTATCTTAATAAAGCAAAAAGAATGAGGAGAGATAAACAATAAGATAGCAAAATGATTTTAAAAATTCATATAAGATAAACAATCTACCGGTTAAAACATCCTACAGATGACTCACAATGCTGCAAGTTGCGGGTCAGAACCACATAGAGTAAACTGGACTCCGGAGGCCAGGGACGTGTAAATGAGGACACATGCAACAGCAGATCTTACGGTGATGTTTACCAAGAGACTCAGAACGTTTAAACACGCTATTTTCTAACCGCTCTCAAATTTTGTTATAGGAAATAAACAGACTTGGAAACAAGGATGCGTAATTAATTATGTTAACAACAGTATTATGTAAAAATATCGCTATACATGATATAACATATTATATAAGAAATTATATAATACAAATTATACAACAAATTATATAATACACATTATAGACTTAATGTTCAATACCAGGGAGGGGAATAGTAAAATACTTCACAGCAAATTCACAGAATGTAATATTACACAGACATAAATAATTTCCCACAAGAATATGTTGATATGATATTAAACTTTCATGTGAAAATGCAATAAAACAATATAAATATGATAAAAATATTGCTTAAAAGGCTTTTGAGGAGTTCCCGTCGTGGCGCAGTGGTTAACGAATCCGACTAGGAACCATGAGGTTGCGGGTTCGGTCCCTGGCCTTGCTCAGTGGGTTAACGATCCGGCGTTGCCGTGAGCTGTGGTGTAGGTTGCAGACGCGGCTCGGATCCTGCATTGCTGTGGCTCTGGCGTAGGCTGGTGGCTACAGCTCCGACTGGACCCCTAGCCTGGGAACCTCCATATGCCATGGGAGCGTCCCCGGAAAAGGCAAAAAGACCAAAAAAAAAAAAAAAAAAAGCTTTTGAGTCATGTTATTCAGCTACTGGTTTTAATCACATTATTCAGTTAACACACCCCCAATCTATGATTGATTATATCATAAAATGTGAAATGTGAGATACTGGAAGCAAAAACAAGTGAACAAAACGAAACAGTAGATACCTTCCAATCAGATGCCTTAAGGAAGTTTGATCTGAACTTTCCGGAACACTTTATAAAGGTAGATTTAGAGTGACAGCTTCTCTTCTTATGTTGTAACCTTTTACATGTGTTTCTCTCAAGGCAAATTGTGAAAAATGTCGACACATGGCAATCACCTATGTTTTCAGTGGAATCAGGAGTTTTTGGATTTCTTAATAACCAGGCCATAAAGTCCATTTTGTGTGTGTGTGTGTGTGTCAAAGTGAAAAATAATCCTGGCTAGACTATTGGAAACGGGTGACCTTCTCTGAAGCACTCATGGAGCCATAGCGCTTAACAATTCAGTTTGCCCTGAATTTCTCTTTTCTTCCAAGGAACTTGATGACTAGACAACAAACACACTTACCACTGTCAGGGATTAATTGTGTACTTGGCATTTGGCTCCGGGAAGGAGGGAGGTGTGGTGAGAGCAGCGGGGAGGGAAGGGATGTGGGCGGGAAATCGCAAGGCCTCAACTGCACAGGAAATTCTAGAATGATCCATTTACGTTATATAAATGTTTCCATAGCTCCTGAAAAATGCAGGGAGGGTCGCTACAATAGGGAGTGGTCTTACACCGTCTTGGAGCAAAGCCAGGTCTCGGCGACTTTAAGCAAGTCACTCACCTCTTGGAACATGGGTTTCATCTGCTGCACCTCATAAGACAACTAACAAAGTCTTTGGCGAGTAAGCGGTGTTTGGTACGTATTGGTTCCCTTTTCTTGAACTTGAGGCAGCTTCGGTGAAGATTGTGAGCTACGGTTTTCACATGCTCTCCATTTATCTGACTGTCATCTCTGGGCCCCTACATTCTGGGATGGTCGCAGTTTCCTAACACACTCAAAAGGGGTAATTTATTAGATCAAGCAATTAATATTCTATTTTTCAGGGGCTTGCTGATCTTTTCACATAAATGTATGGCAGAAAAAGATGCCTTTTCCAGACTATGTTTTTTGTGGGTTTTTTTATGGCTGCTCCCGCAGCCTATGGGAGTTCCCTGGGCCAAGGATTGAACCTGAGCCCCAGCTGCAACCTATGCAGGATCTTTTAACCCACTGTGTGGGGCGGGGAATTGAACTCTCATCTTCACAGCAACCCAAGCTGCTGCAGTCATATTCTTAACCCACCTCACCACAGTGGGAACTCTTCCAGACTGTGTGTTCTTATTTTGAGGAGGAAAACGTAGGCACCTTTAACCACAGATGATCCCAGGATGGCACCCAAAGCCTTTTTCTCTCTATTAATTCCCTCTCGGGTAACGCCTGGGGCTTAGCACATAGCAACTGCCCAACACCT